>NC_090924.1:1318751430-1320001430 GCF_040938575.1 Ambystoma mexicanum
ATCTGGACCTTATCTAGGCTTTCTTTAAAGTTCAAAACACACACAAGTCCTTTTTTCACTAGTCCTTGCATTCACAATATGTTGCTTATTGCAACCTTCAGCTCAACACAGTCTGGCTTACTATCAGCTCTTGCTGACTCACCGGCTGTGCTGAACTCTTTGCGTTTCTTGTCTATGGAGTCAAGGACGGTAATGCGCAAGCTAGCATGTTCACCCGCCTGGGCTGTCAGCGTGGTAGGCCCCTGTGCACCGTTGACATCTGACACGCCACACGCCAGCTGTATATCCCAGTCTTATAATTGCTTTTGTGAAGGCTTCGCGGGTCTGGGTTGAAAAGGGCAAGGGCACTTCTTGTCGTCCTTTCAGGTCTCGCAGCCTTTCGTCTCCATTTGTACTACTGCTTCGCAGTAGATGCTGCCTCGTGCAGTTGGCCCCGATTGCACGCTTGCAGTGTGCTTTCGTGCTTTGCCTTTTATCCCTGTAGGGAAGAGAAAGGGTTGTCAGTTGTGTGTATCTGTTGTCAAATGCCTGACTTTGCCTTACTCTTGTTTTGGGACACGTCAGGTAAATGGCTCTGGTGTTAGTCCACTGTTTGTCACAATGTAGGAAAGTGTTTGTGTTGGAAAAGGAGGGGTAGAGTTTCTAGATTTCCTATGGGGTAGGATGGGGAAAAGGTGTGACAGGAAAGGGGGTTCTGCATCTTGCCAGCCGGCGTCCCAATTCCACTCCCCAAAGACCCCTCATCCCGGTGATCCTCCCCCACTGGTCCACCCTCAGGAACTGGATCCGATAGCGATGGACGTGTCCTGGTCACCTGGATGACAGATCCCCGGGGACTAGTAAGTGAGACACATGCAGGTTTCTCACAATACCACCCATCCTAGCACGAATGGAGGGCTTCCTATTAATCATAACTGAAAGTTCTGATTCTGTAAAACAAAATGCTTTCAGAGCGTCTACCGCAACCATCAACCCATCAGGCCATTTTCGCGACCTCTCAGAAATGATATCTGTAATTATTTCTAATGCTGAATCAATTTTCATTATTAAATTATGCCAATAGATATTCAACAGGAGGAGTCATCTTTTTCCCATTTGATGCAGACCAATCACCACCTGAATGGCCAGCAAGTTATTATCCTCATAAATCACTTGGTCAAATTCCAGATCAGATCTATCCTTAATTAAAATCGCCACACCTCCCGAAGGCCGACCTCGTTCACCTTTTTTAGCAGCAGAGAAACACATCTCAAACCCCTCAATTACACCTTTCTTCAATGGTTACCCGAAAGCCTTTGTGCCACTCTTCCAGCTTTGGATGATGGTTCTTGGGTAACAACAAATTCAACAACTTCAGAACACTGGTGTACAGTTTTTACATGCACAGGATTGATCTTTATAGAGTTCACTCTGTGGGCTTGAGTAATAATTGTTCTGGCTTCAGCTTCAACTACTTCTACAACTTCTGCTTCAGCCTTTAAAGTGTTGCAAGATGTGGACCTTCTACTGCAAACAAAATTAGGCACCCATGATTTATTTCCACTCTTGAACAGCCACTTCAAAGAGAGACGCGTTACCATGTTACCGTCAGCACTGAGCTTCCAAGGTATCGGGAAACATGGGGCATCATTACAAGTATGGAGGAAGCCATGCCGCTTTAAGTGGCATGGCTACCCCCATACCGGGTACCGGGTCCGGGTTCCTTGAATGGGGAAATACCAGGCCATTCCGACCGTGGAGGGCCCGGTATTTCCCCATTCAAGGAACCCAGACCTGGTACATCCCCATTCCCATTTGAGCCCCCGTAGGGCTCAATGGGAATGGGGGGGTGCTAACAACGGGCCTGTTAATGACGGGCCCATTGTTAGCATCCTGGCCTGCTCGAGAGACTCGCTAAGGACGCCTGGTTTTACCAGGCGTCCTTAGCGGGGACCCGCGATCAAACCTCGTAATGAGGCGATAGGAGGTTAACGGCGCCGGCAGCTCTACCGGTGCCATTATTCCCCTACCGCCTACATTGTAATGAGGCCCATTGTCTCACGTGCAGCCCCTTTAAACAATGCTTGCAACTCTTTGTGAAAGTCAGTTTAACTTCAATTAAGTTACCAACAGTGTTCTCCGTGTTAATTAGAACCACACGGCTGCTCGGCAATGAAGTAACCCTGATGTTAGGAAAAAGAAAAGCTTTTATCACATGCAAGAGTTTCACATAAGCACGTGTTACTTTCCCATTAATAAAAAACTTCCCACTTCTGCGGTTAACTTCTACTCGCTTAGATGTGATCATGAGTGTAATTAAAAGCTGGCTGAAGTTACCAGCAAGGTACTTCTGCCTTTTAGGAGTATGGAGCTTCCTTTTCCGACAACGGCTCCGGGCGGATGCTGCTTCCTGACTTTGTTTCTTCTTCTGATACTACTGTAGGCACTCTTGGAATCCACACCCCTCTTCTGCACGAGTGTCTCTGATCCGGCCTCATCAAGGGAGAGTCTCCCACTCTCCAATTTCCCTCGGCTTGCTTCTGCACTCAGGCCTTGGGAACAAATGCAACTTCAGCTCTGCATTCACAACAATGAGGCACACCCAAAAAGACAGCCTGTTGATTCCACTCCCTTTCAGTGCTTCCACAGCTGTTCAGGGTTTGTGAGCCCAGGACCAATTCAGAGTCTGCAGGTGAAATCTGCCTCCTCTCTAATCCGGAATCCCTGTTGCAGTCACAGTTACTTGAGAACTGCTGGCTACATGCTCTGCTTCTTCTGCTTCTGCTATTGCTGACCTTCCAGCTCCTGCCCCAGCTTCTTTCTACTGCTCCTTCCTGCTGCAGCTTTTTATGCCCCTCAGGTGGGCTAATTAGGTTCAGGTACAGGCCCTTATAGTTAATTCCCGGACATTGGGCCTCATCACGACTTTGGCAGTAACCCTTAAATCCGGCGGTAGCGCTATTACCGCCGGATTTAAGGGTCTGCCAAATCAGGACTTCGGCGGATTTCGCCCCAGCTCTTAGCTGGGGGGAAATCTGCCGAAAATTCACGCTCATACCGCCGGCGGGAAATCCGCCGGCGGTATTAGCGTGAAATTCCCCATTGAGCCCAATGGGGAATGGGGCATTCCAGAATGGGCTCAATGGGGAATGGGGATTAACATTACCGCCAAACTCGTGATCCGGCGCTATTAGCGCCGGGGAGTTCGGCGGTAGGGCAGATATCGCCCAAGTCGTGATGAGGCCCATTGTCTAGAGTCATTAGGCTTACCTTGTTGACCTGGACCTCTATATGCCTCTGCAGCCCTCTTCTTCTTCACAGTCCCTGAGGGATTCTGGGACTTGTAGTTTAATTTGGGAACATTTGATTCTTCTAATTCTTCGAAAGGTTTTAAGATGGATTTTCTTCCACAGGTTTTATTAAGAGAAGATTTATAAGGTCTGTCCCTTTTAGAGACAGAAAGGACAGAAAAGCTTGCATGTTCATCGTTCCTGATGGAATACCTTTGATTTTGTTGAGGATATGGTAACCTGGGTGTATAAAAGATTGGTTTCTTGGGTTCAACACGAAGAGGAGTCACACTTTCAGCCTTTACCTTTTCACCATTAACATGGGATCAAGATGTATCAAAATGGCAATAAGACAATTCTTCCTCTAATATGGGTTAACAGTATCACTCTTAAAGGGAAAATACTGTGGGCTTCATTACGAGCTGGGCGGTATCTTGGCAGAAAGACCTGAATTGCTGTTGCCACCACTTGGTCTGGCAGAATTTCCATGGATTACAAATGGTGGTGGTGGTGGAATTCCACATTTATTTTGAGTCCATTGGACTCAATGGTGGGTTTTTGCGAAATTCTGCTGCGGTAATTGCGCTGATGCTGCTAAATATTCAGCTGTGAATTGGAGGATTTACCTCCAAGATTTACTGGAGGCAAATCTCCACTCCAGACCCGAACTCTTAATTTGGCAAAGTGGGTTACCACTTATCACCAGACTTGTAATGAGGCCATGTGTCTCTCCCTGCGCAATCTCCCCAGCTCCCTGGGCCTGGTCTCCACCCAGGTGATCCATCCGCAGTACACCATCCAGAGGATTGGGATCAGGAAGCATCTTTCCTCTCCTGGCCACCTAGCAGGAGACTCGAGGTAGGGTTTTAGTGGGGGATCTGCAGGATTCTCCACATAACCTTCCCCTAAAGACCTGACCTCCCGTTTCAACTTGCACCTTCTCCTCTATTCTGGCCACCCCAGCATTATTATTAGAGGCTCCAAGTCCTGACTTTTTAATTGACTCATAGTCCAAGGAAGTTTTGTAAATCTTAATTTTCACTAACAAGGATAAGGGTGTCATTCCCTCTCCATGTTCAACCATAGTTTGTTGGCTCCTTACATTCTGATGGCCAATATTAAAGACCCATTTGTTAAAACATGGGACTTCCATAACCAAAACTAAGGAAACAGGAAGATCAGACATTACTGTGACCAGTATGGAACAGCTTTTCCCTAGAATGGCAACATTAAGGATAGTAATAGGGAGCCTTTCAAGTTGTCAATGCACACAATTTACCACCCTATAACCCAAGATTTTCCAACCTTCTGGTAACAAACTGCTGAGGTTTTACTTCTGGTGTCTAACTGGGCCCAAATATGTTATTGTGGAACACCACAGGTATTCTATATGTGGTTTGGTCGCGTGTGCATAACATGGTACAGTTTGAACCGGTTGCCTAGAAATAGATGGACTTTCTGAAAGAGTATTATCGTTAGGAATGACTTGTTGTTCTTCTTCTCAGTCATCCTGCAAGACTCTATACTGATTTTTAAGCCTACATCCATATTCATAATGATTATGGGGATGTTTTCTCATCAAAACCTGAAAGGAGGGATTGAGATGTATCAAAATGGCAATAAGCCAATTCCTCCTCTAAGTCTGGGTTAACAGTAAAAGGAAAAATACTGTGGGCCTCATCACAAGTTGGGTGGTATCCCCGGTGGTATAACTGACGGGGCTATTAGCTTTACTGCCAAACCCCTGACGCTATTAGTGCCAGATCACGGGTTTGGTGCAACGGTAAGTCCCCATTCCCCATTGGGCCCATTAGGTAATTCCCCATTCCCCATTGTGCCCAATGAGGAATTTTCAGCGCTACTACCGCCAGCGGTATTAGTGCATAGTAATAGCACTGAAAATCAGGCAGATGGGCCCCCGGCTCAGAGCTGGGGGTAAATCCTGCCAAACCCATGATTTGGTGGACCCTTAACTGTGGTGGTAATAGCATTACCGCTGCATTTAAGGGTTACCGCCAAACTCGTTCTGACCCCCTGTGTCTCACCCTGCGCAATCTCTCCACCTGGTGACAAAACATTTTTCTTTTTAGTAGATATAGGAGCTACCCAATCCTGTGTCAGAGAGGGAACATTCTCAATTTCAGGTATTTCCATAGCCATGCAAGGATTTCCTAGGCCGATGAGAAAGGTTCCTTTTATAGATAGCTTACCCATAACACATAGGAGAACACGACATGGCTACGCTGCTGATCTATTCCCACAAGACCGCAAGTTAACATATTGGGGAGAGACTTGATGAATAAACTAAATATGACAATATAATTTACTGATGAGGGGATAATATGTTGCACTACAGGGATGCACTAAGTGAATGCACACGAATTCTTAACATTATTCTATGGTCAGAAAGCACCAAAAGTGGTGCCACTAAGCCCGAAGTGTTCCTTTATGGAGTATACATATTGCTAGCATGGCTTCCAAGAATACAGGACAAAATATTGAGGCTACCGGCAGAGTGTGTGTTTCGCAGAGAAGTACCAACAGATGTGGCAGAGGGGCAGATAATTATAAGTGAGCTAGAAGTAGCAAAAGTACAAAGGACAGAGTCATTGTGCATGGTATAGACAACAAAGGGGTAAATTGGCGCACAGTATTAATGCTTGACGAGGTACACAGACTGACTGACTTGACAGATGAAGAATTGTTTAGAGACGAGTAATCAGACGACGAAGTGGCGTTTAGCATCAGTCTCACCTATCAGCTACAAATTGAGGACAGTTAGATTCCCCAGAGAATGACATTAGTGAGGAAAGTACTATCCTTTCTTCAAGAAGATTTGGCACATGTACCAAGCTCACTATGGACCAGCAGTCCATATGATACGGACTATTGAAATGAGTAAGGGTAGTCAAAATTAAACTAAAGAAGGGGTCTTTTTTTACCACAAGTAAAACAGTATCCCATCACGAGGGTATCTATGAAAAATGTAGCCGCCTTAGAATCCACATGCAGCATGGCTGTGTACCTAATTAAAAAGGCAACAGGAGGGTTGTGTGTAGGTTCATACAGGATCTACGACCCCTGAATAATATTGTTGAGGCAGAATTTGGATTAGTGACAAATTCAGTCACAACATGTAAACTACTGTAAATTCTTGTATGATTGTAACACATTTTATTTTACCGCATTTTATTGTAACCTCCGCTCATATGTACACTTTAATTTCCTACATTCTTGTATATCTATTTCCACTCTCTCCTTGCTATTTGTATTTATATCATGTATCTAACTAGCTCCACAAGTGAAGCACCTAGGTACCTGAGGGTTCCACGCACTATATAAGCAAACAAAACAAACAAAAATATGCAGAATTCCATCCAAAGTTAAATATTGTACAGTGATTGTTTTAAAGAGTGGCTTCTTTTAAATTCTTGTACATCCAGATTTTTTTTTTTATTTGGTTTTATTAGGTTTTACATAGAAGAAAAAGAAACAATTTTCTCGCGTTGGAGAGTAAGCAAACAATGAGTGTCCATACATACAAATTTGTACGTCAAAATATTGTCAGAAAAGCAAACAAAGAGAAAGTGAACAACAAAGAAACATAAAAATATTGTACCTGTTGATACCCTAACATAGTATCGTACATTCACAGGTCTATCTGGCGACTAATTTTGACAGAGCACAATGAGTTACTTCTCTCATTCTCGTTTCATCAATTTCCCCCCCCTCCTCCACCACCCCCCGGGCTGGGTCTATAACTCCTAAATTAATGTATGTCGGTGCGTATATTCTAATTTTAATGTGTCTACGGGTTCTGTACTTGATATTTTACTCCATTTTATTTGGGATCTCCTTTGTTGGGGCGTATTCTTGCGTCTTCAGTTCAGTTTCTTTGGTCTTTCTCTGTGACGTCTGATCGTGTATTTCTGGGATTGAAGAGGGTGCCATTACTCTACCGTGGGGGCGCATAATTCAAACTAAGCTTGGGCGGTGTCTGCCCCATTCACTACCTCAGGGGCGTATTTATCCAGAAAGTCTGCCCATAGGGTATCACATTGAGACGATTTACCATGCAAGGATGCCGTTATTTTCTACATAGTGCACATATTCATTGCCACATTAACCCATTCTTTTTCGGAAGGGGCCATTGGAGATTTCGATTTAATTGTTAGGAGCGCTCAAGCGGCAAGCAACAGATGCAGGGCCAGGCCCTGTACTTTTCTCCATTCATCCTCATCTTTTTCAAACCCAAAGAGAACTAGGTAAGGGTCTGCAAGTCTCTGGATTCCATCTACGGCCCTGATCCATCCAAGGACTTCGTCCCAGTAAACCCTAATTCGTGGACATTCCCACCACATATGCCAATAATCGGCAATAATTCCACATTCACGCCAGCACAAGGGGCTAGTTGTTTGATACATTATGGATAGCCTGCTTGGATCATATTGCCACCTGTGTAAGAGCTTAACAGCATGCATTTTATATTGAGAGGATCTTGAGGTTTTGAATGTTGCGCGGCACATCTTATCCCTGTATCCCCATCTATGTCTATCCTCAGGTCCCTCTCCCATCTTACCCTGAGATGTTCTGTGTTTCCTTTTCCCACCTCTATTAATGTCTTGTACATGATGGAAATTAGGCTCTTCATGGTTGTTCTGGAATCGAGTAGTTTCTCAAAGGGGGTGAGTTCTCTACTTAATTTCTCCTTCCATTCCTGTTTGGTCAATACTCCTTTTATATGTAAATAGTGGAATGTGGACAATACTCCTATTCCTAGCGCTTCTGTTAGCTCCGGGAGTGGTATGAAGGATTCGCTCCGCACCAGCTGACCCACCCTCTCCAATCCCGCCTCGTACCAAGTCTGGAATCTCTCAACGTTGGGGATATGATTATTTATGCCCGAGGACCATAAGTGGCTTAGGGGTAACGGCCATGTGGTGATCTTTTTCGTCTCTGCGCCCTCTTCCCATATGTCCCAGATAGTGGCCAATATCGGATGTGCCTTTGATTTAGCCCGTATTCTCTTTCTTGGGACCCACAACCACTCTGAGACCATTGCCGGATGGAAGTAATGGTTATCCATTGCAATCCATTGGGGGATTAGCACTCGTAACTGGGCTGCCTTATAATATTGTTTGAGGTCCGGGAGGCCTACCCCACCCTTTTCCTTGGGTAGTGTCAAAGTGTTATATGCTATCCTTGGCTTCTTCCCTTGCCACAGGAATTGTAGGATTGCCCTCTTAACCTCTAGAAAGTAGCTCTCTGGAATGTGGATGGGTAGCATTTGAAAGGGGTATAGGAATCTGGGGAGACAGACCAATTTTATTGCGTTAAGGCGCCCCAACCAGGGTATTGTTAATTTGTTCCATCTAACGAGGTCCGCATGGAGGTTTTCAAGGAGTTTAGGGAAGTTTGCTTTGTATAGGGTTTCTATGCTCTTTGTAACTTGTATCCGTAGATATTTCAACTCATTGTGCTCGATGCATAAGCCAAGAGGGGAATATTTGATTTCATTTTCCTCGACGGACCCTTTTAGAGGGAACAGAATTGATTTAGCGTGATTGATCTTAAAACCGGAAATGCGCCCATATTCTTGGAGGAGGAGCATGTCTCTGGGGACGGACGTCTCCGGGTTGGTCAGATGCAGGAGTATGTCGTCAGCATAAAGTGCCACCTTGTACTCTGCGTGTCTTAAATGGATTCCCTCTATCTGTGTGTCGCCTCTCATCATTTGTGCGAGTGGTTCAAGTGAGAGGGCAAACAGAAAAGCTGACAGTGGGCATCCCTGCCTGGTACCTCGCTTTAGTTCAAACCACCTGGAATATTCTCCGTTGATGGATACCGACGCTCTAGGTGCTGGTACATCCAGATTTTTAATACTTGACCGCGTTCACTTACTGAGGGATTTGACTGCAACATACCCGTTTACCCCAGGGGTACTGTGAATCACCCTCGGTCTTCAACCGAGTACTACAGATGGACTTGTACAACTTGACAGTGTGGTCATCCAATATGTGGATGACACATTGTTGTGTAGCACCACGGAGGAAGAGTGCAGGAGAGACTCAGTGAAACTGATTACAGTATTGGCAGACAAAGGGTACAAAGTGGACAAAGAGAAGAACAAGTTACTTCTTACCTGGTAACGTTCTTCCGATGGGATGTTCCTCCGACGTATTCCTTATCTTGATAGATCATCTCCAGCTTGCTGGCCTCGGAAATTATTTTTTCAGTAGAGGGCGCTGCGCGTCGACGTCCCTCGAGCCGATGTCCCTCGAAAGCCTCCGTATCGGCGCCAACGTCATGCGTATAAGTAGATTTGCGCAGCGGCCGTTGCTCAGTTCCGTTTTGACGTTTAACAGTTGCTTTACATGAATTGATTATTGACCCTGAGGGGATGGATGGGAGGGGCGATAAGGAATACATCGGAGGAACATCCCATCGAAAGAACGTTACCAGGTAAGAAGTAACTTGTTCTTCAAAGGGATTGTGTCCTCCGACGTATTCCTTATCTTGATAGACTCCCATAGCAGTGGTGTGTAACTGGAGGTGGGAGTAAAATTGCCATGTTTCCCTTCAAGAATGAACAGAGTGCAACACACCTTTGCCAAATCTAGTCTCTTGGCTAGAGGAGGAATCCAGGTTGTAAAATTTTGTGAAGGTATGTGCAGACGACCATGTGGCAGCCGCACATATGTCTCGAATCGGTACCCCTCTTTGGAGGGCCGAAGAGGCTGCGATACCCCTGGTTTAATGAGCCCTAAGATTTTGAGAAGGCTCTTTCCCTGCCAGTTTGTAACATTCCAGAATGGCCAAAATAATCCATCTGGAAATGGTCTGTTTTGTTATCGGTAATCCCAATTTGTGCCCTGAGTAACCTACGAACAGTTGGTCTGCTTGCCTAATCCTAGCAAGTCTGCTGATGTAAAAGCTCAAAGCCCGCCTTGGGTCCAGCCTATGTAGCCTTTCTTCCTCTTTCCCCGGATGGGGAGGCGGATAGAATGAAGGTAAGGTAATCTTCTGAGTGATGTGGAATTCAGAAATCACCTTTGGGAGGAAATTAGGCTTCACTTGTAGGACAACTTTGTCTTTATGAAACATTGTATGAGGGGGCTTACAAGATAGAGCTTGTAATTCGCTCACCCTCCTAGCAGATGTCAATGCCACTAATAAGACAGTTTTAAGGGTGAGAAATCTTAGCGAACAAGAGTGGAGTGGTTCAAAAGGAGTACCCATCAAGAAATTTAAGACTAAATTTAAGTCCCATAAGGGAACTTGGAATGGTCTTGGAGGATAGACATTGGTTAATCCCTTCAGAAATTGTATTACTAAGGGTAACTTGAAATACGATGGTTCCTCTGCAGTGCGCTTGAAGATCGATAGCGCTGCGAGATAGCCCTTGGTAGTGCCAACCTGAAGGCCCGAATTTGCCAAATAGAGTAGAAAAGATAACACCGTTGGTGTACCACATGAAAAGGGATCGATATTCTTTTCTCTACACCAGCTGCACAATTTGTTCCAACGGCAGCGATATAAAGTCTTTGTTGCTGGCCTTCTGGCCGAAAGCAACACCTCCATGACGTCATCTGGGAGGTCCCAATCCTTGTATCTCAACCTTTCAGATACCAAGCGTGAAGGTTGAGGGTTCTGATGTCTGGATGGAGAACCTGACCTCCCTTCTGCGAGAGAAGATTCTCTTTGAGTGGAAGACGAATTGGAGGGCAGATGGACATGTCCAGAAGGTCCAGGTACCACGTTCTCCTGGCCCAGTCCAATGAGGATCATGGCTTTCCGGAACCTTCTCAACCTCCTGATCATTTGAGGAATGACAGGGACTGAAGGAAACGCGTACAGAAGTGGAAACTCCCAGTCCACTACGAACGCGTCCCCTAGAGCTCCTCTCGAGGGAAATTCCCTTGAACAAAACTGATCGCATTTCCTGTTGATGCTGATGGCGAACAGATCCACTTGAGGGGTTCCCCAAGGGGTGAAGATCTGTTGAAGGACTTCCTGAGGTAGTTCCCACTCGTGAGAGACTGTGCTCTGCCTGCTCAGAGCGTCCGCCGTCAAGTTTTTCTCTCCGGCTAAGTGAACTGCCGATAGAGAGATTCCTTCTTGGATTGCCCAAAACCAGAGCTGCATCGCCTCTCTGCACAGAGGCAGTGATCCTACGCCTCCTCTTTTGTTGAGGTAGTGCATTGGCACTGTGTTGTCCGTCATTATCAGGACATTTTTCCCCTGTACAGATAGCAGAAAAGCCTTCAGCGCTAGTCTGATTGCTCTCAGCTCTAACAGGTTGATATGTAGTCTAGACTCCGATGGAGACCAACGACCGCTGATGGTCAAGTCGTTGGCATGGGCTCCCCACCCCGTGAGTGAGGCATCTGTGACTAGTGTTATCTCCGGCCATGTTTGCCAAAATAGTTCTCCTTTCAAAATGTTCTCCTGACAGGCCCACCACTGAAGGTCTCGAGCCACCTTGTCCGGAACCTGAAGGAGATCTGTCATTCTCCCTGAGAATTGCGACCACTGAGTTCTTAGTGCCCACTGAAGAGATCTCATTCTCAGGCGAGCCTCTGGCACAAGGAAGATGCAGGATGCCATGAGGCCTAGCAACCTCAAAAAGTCGAAGGCTGGGAGACGTTGGGCATTTTGTAATTTGGTGACCATCTGCAGAATATCTTGAGCCCTCACCTCTGGTGGCAAGGTTTTTCTCAGGGAAGTGTCCAGGACCGCTCCAATGAACTGGAGTCTCTGTGATGGTATCACCTGTGACTTCTTTAAATTGAAGGAGAAGCCCAGTTTGTGAAGGAAGTGGCAGACATAATCTAGCTGGATCTGAGCTTGTTCCGGAGATACAGCTCTGATCAGCCAATCGTCCAGGTAGGGGTAGACGTGAATCCCTTCCCTCCTTAGACTTGCAGCCACTACCGACATTAGCTTGGTGAAGACCCTCCGGGCGGAGGTCAGCCCACATGGCAGAACTCGAAATTGATAATGAGAGCCCCCAATTGCGAACCTCAGGTATTTCCTGTGTTTGAGATGGATCGGCACATGGAAATAAGCATCCTGAAGGTCCAGAGATACCAGCCAGTTCTGGAGCTGGAGGGCTTGAAGGATCTGAGAGAGAGTTACCATCTTGAACTTCTCCTTCCTGAGGAACTTGTTCAATTCTCGTAAGTCCAAGATAGGTCTCAGTCCTCCGTCCTTCTTCAGTATTAGGAAGTAGGGGGGTTCCTCTCCGCTACAGGTACCGGTTCTATGGCACCTTTCTCCAGCAGGTCTACAATTTCCTGCAAGAGGAGCGGATCAGGAACTTTCAGAGAGCTGTTCCCCAGTGGATGACTGAGTAATGCGTAGAAAAGGCAGGCAGTAACCTTGGGCAACTGTCTCCAATGCCCAAACATCTGACGTAATAGCCTGCCATTCCGTCAGATGTTGAGTTAGCCTGCCCCCTACTGGTGTCTTGTGAGGAGAACCCTCAGAGTGATTTAGAGGCGGCTGATGCAGATGCCGAGGGTAAAGAGGCACCTGCTGCTGCGGCTTTTGTATTTTTACCCCGTCCACCTCGGGTGAATCTTTTTTGACCTCTTTGAACCGACTGTCCTCTGCCTTTTCCGAATGCGGAATAAAAGCAAAAGGACTTACCTCTCCAAGAGGTTCCTGAGGGGCGATATGGCGTTTGAAGGATTGCAGCTTCTAGGGATTTTGCTGCTGCTTTGGATGTCTGTAACTTTTCTAGGCTGTCATCCGCCTTCTTACCAAACAAAGAAGAGCCGTCAAAGGGCATATTTAAAAGTCTGGCTTGTACATCTGAAGCAAACCCAGCCTTTCGCAACCACGCAAATCTGCGGGTTGTAGTACTTGCCGCCATGGCCCTACTGATACTGTCAGCAGAATCAATGCCAGTTTGAAGGGATTCGCACATTGCGTCTTTACCATCCTTAATGATGTTTAGAAACGCTTCCCTTTCTTCTCCCTCTGGGAGGCAGTCAGCCACTGATGAAGCACACTCCCAAAGTGTATGGCGGAACCATGCGAGCGTACAAGTAGCGTTAATAGATTTCAACGCCATGCTACATGCAGAAAAGACTTTCTTAGCCATAGAGTCGTATCTTTTGCCATCCCTGTCCTGTGGAACAGTAGGGTATGCCGATCTACTGCCTGATGCAGTTGCTGCTTGAACAACCAGACTTTCTGGAGTTGGATGTTTAGACAAAAATTCAGGGTCAGTAGCAGATACCCTATATTTGGCTGATAACTTCTTGTTAACCGCCGGGATAACCTCAGGAGTTTCCCAGTTAGCCAATATTTTTCTTTGTAATGCAGCGTGAAATGGAACCACAGGATCCTCCTGTGGGCCTTTAACTAAAATGTCAGTGAGGTCATCCTGTTGGAATGCAGTTGAAGGTGTAGACCAACCCATGAATTCTATAATCCTTGCCATTAAAATTCTGTATGGGGTCTCGGCATGTTCTCCTGGGTCTGGTTTGGCAAATTCTATTTCTGGGGAAGTATCTAACCCACTTGCCTCATGTAAGGATTCTCGAAGGTCCTTTAACCTATTTTCCTCAGAGGTAAATTCCTCTGGTTCAGATGTTGTAGTTCTCTGCAACTCAAAGGGTCTTTCTTGATCCGAATCCTCCCCTTCTTCATAAATTGAAGACAAAGGTCTGAATTAATCAGACCTTGCAAATGGCTTAAATCCCATTTTCAGAGCAGAAGGGGCCAAATTTGTCGTAATTGGTTGAGAAAACGTCGACATCGTCGACGCGGACGTTAAAGGCTTCGAAGACACAGAAAAAGGCGTCGAGAAGATCGGAAGAGGCCTGGAAGAACTCGAGAGGATCGGAATCCTACTTGAGGTTGTCGATGACATTCTCGAAGTCGTGTTAGAGGCCCTGGGTATGACCACTGGCTGTGAGGTAGTGACGGCCGTGGGTTTGTTCTTTTTCAGCGTCGAAGACGTCGATTCGATAGACCTATGCGTCAATGAGCCCTTCGATAATGGCGTCAATGACGCAGATTTGTGCGTCGAAGGGACTTTCGACGATGGCGTCGATGGCACAGTGCCTTTGATCGAGGGTTCGTGACGCTCTCGAGTAGTTTCTTTCGCCGGGTGCAACGACTCGCGCTTTTTGATTTTTCGGGTCTTTCACCCAGGGTATCACCCTCAGCTGTCTTCGAGGGGGTCGAGGCCACTTTCTCGAAGACGCTAAGCATCCTTTTATGGAATTCCTCCCACTCAGCCTGAGAGCTATGTTTTTTGGGGCAGGTGACTCTTTCCGGGGAAACAGAAGACGAGGAAGGGTATCTTCAACGTCTCTTACTCGAATGCTTGGATCTCGAAGAGTGGTGGGAACTGCTTCGAGACCTAGAACGAGAATGTTTCCTGTGTCGGCGAGGAGACGAATGTCTCGACTCTGCCGAGGAAACTTTTGAAGGAGTTTTAACTGCCTTACCTCTCTCAAGCTTCCCCTTACGCTCCTTCAAGGCTTTCACCGTCATGGACATGCAGTCCTCGCACTCCGAACATTGGTGCTCCGATCCCAGGCACCACAAACAGATCCTGTGAGGATCTGTCAACGACATTTTCTTTCCACAGTCTCGACAACCGTGGAGTCGTCGGTTCGGATGAGGAAGCCATCAGGTAAGAGTTGGTATTTTCGAGGAATAATGAAGAATACATCTGACTAATGAACTGAGCAATGGGATTCCGAGGCCCACGAAGCGCGGGAAAACAGAACTGAGCAACGGACACTGCGCGAGTCTATTTATACGCATGATGACGTCGGCGCCGATACGGAGGCTGTCAAGGGATATCGGCTCGAGGGACGTCGATGCGCAGCGCCCTCTACTGAAAGAATTTTTTC
Organism: Ambystoma mexicanum; assembly: GCF_040938575.1. Taxonomy (NCBI): domain Eukaryota; kingdom Metazoa; phylum Chordata; class Amphibia; order Caudata; family Ambystomatidae; genus Ambystoma; species Ambystoma mexicanum. The sequence goes on from NC_090924.1 coordinate 1,318,766,576, forward strand.
CGAGGCCAGCAAGCTGGAGATGATCTATCAAGATAAGGAATACATCAGAGGACACAATCCCTTCGAAATTACAACATTGCTAGACAGAGTTTCTATACAGAAAAAACAACATCAACCTGCTCAACTCCACTGACCCACTCTCCCCCGTACCATTTAGCCCTAGCTCTCCTCTACCTAGACTGCTCTCTCTAGGACCTGCTTGTATATAATTGTAGCTGTCAATATTTCATTTGTACTCATACTTGTAAATATAAATGTATTCTTTGTTGATTGATTGTAATAACTTGACTAACTGTTACCCTGTAAGATGTGCATTTCCTTACTGCTGCGCCCTGTTACCTTCCGGTTTGGTGCGCATTAAAAATAAATAAACAAACAAACATTGGTCAGCTAATATCAAAAGAAGGGAGGAAGGTGGCACCTGAAAGAGCAGAAGCAATCATGAAAACATTCAGGCCAGAGACAGTGAAGGAATTACAACAATTGTTAGGCCTCTGCGATATTGTAGGGAATGGGTATTTGACTACAGCACACATGCAAGGCCACTTTTAAAGGGACTGAAAGAAGCACCGAAAGACAAAAGTGACATAGCCTGGACTGGTGAGACGATAGATGCCTTTATGAGTTGAAGCTAGCAATTAGCACAGCTCCAACATTAGGGATCCTTGATTACAATTAAGCATGTTTTCTGTTTTCCCTTTCAAATGGAGTAGTGATGATGGTTATCCTCAGCCCAACCCAAAGGTACATTGACTACACAAGTACATCAGGCTATGAGGTAATTATATTGAATCCATCGATCAAAATTGTCAAGTGCCGAGTGGTAAACCAAGCTAGATTTCTAGTAGAGCCAGTGAAAGAAGGAGATTATGTGCATGATTGCATCAACTATACTGAATACCATTATGAGGTACCCCATGTTAAGGAAAATGCTCTAGGAGGGGGTATAATTCTCTTCATCATCAATAGACCAGAGCACGGGCAAGAGGCATAGTGAAACAGCAAGAGAGAATGACAGCTTTGAGATAGTGACAAGCACAAGATTGCCAGCGCATATTTCAGCACAAGCGGCAGAGTTTGTTAGCGTCGATTTTAGCGCTTGAAGTGCATGGGGAGTATACACAGGACTGTCATGCTGGAAGAGGAGGGGCTTACTGTATGCAGACGGCACATCAGTACTACATGCGGCATTACTAGACAGGCTCATAGACGCACTTCAACTCCAATTGGCTGTCGCAGTGGTGCAGTGTGCAGCGAACATCAGAGGTGCAGACTTGATTTCTCGCTGCAACAAGGCTGCTGATTTGGAAGCAAGAAGAGCAGCATAGTTCCCAGAAGTAACTGACATTGCAACTGCGCCAAACAAGTATACACATGCTCCCAACATGGTTTTAAAGGAGGGCTTTAATACGCTATCCATTGTGCAAATGATTGAGTTGCAGGGATGGGCACCACCAGCAGAACCGAAATTATGGAAAAGCAGAGGGTGCTGATTGTCCCCCACAGAAGCAATGTGGTAGTAGGACAGCACCGGGAAACCTGGTATGCCCATACGGCTACTTACATTGGCATTGTAGGGCAGGGTAGCATTGGAACTACGCTACCCAGCACACATTACAATAGAATGTCTTGCAGTACTGACTTTGGAGGAGTGGGTTGTCCCTAACTTGAATGACCACATTGCTAGTTTTGTTATTAACTGGTTGATCTGTCAGAAATGTACTGCTGCCCATACCTTGAGAAAAGTGAGAGAAGCAATACCCTGTCCTACAGGACCACCTCAGCATTTGCATATAGATTATGTGGATATGCTCCTAATTTGTAACGGCTACAAGTATATGATCGTAGTCATATGCGCTTTTTTCTCAATGGATCGAAGCTGGTCCATGCACACATCAAGATGCCAAATGTGCAGTGACGTTTCTCGTACGTGAGGTATTTCCAAGGTGGGGAGTGTGCGATGTGCTACGTTCCGACAATGGACCGCACTTTGGGCCTCAAAAGGGTTTGGGCGGAGCAGCAAAAATTCAGTGGTAATGCTATTACCGCTGCATTACCACTCCACCAAATCCCGAGTTTGGGCAAAATACTGGATGTTTACCTCCAGCTCTTAGCTGGAGGTAAATCTCCAGCTTTCTGCCCATTTTCAGCACAATTCCCTCTGGCGCTATTACTGCCGGCGTCAATAGTGCCAAAAATTCCATAGAGTCCTGTGGACTCAGAATAAATGGGGACTAACCGCGCCACCACAACTCGGGAACCAGCGCAAATTGCGCCAGACTGAGTTCCGGTAACGCTGATTGCGTTGGGCAGTATCCCGGGGCAATTACTGCCAGGATACGGCCCAACTCATGATGAGGCCCTTTGTAAATTAGGTGTTTGAACAGATCACTATCCCCTTGGTGATAAGGCACACATTCTCATCCGCCTATCACACACAAGCAAACAGCCTTTGTGAGCACCTCACCGGCCTCTTAAAAGTATGAATTGCCAAATGAAAAGAGACTTTGAAAAAGAGCTGGTTACATTGCATTCCTCTAGCCCTATTCACCTTCCTAAACCAGCTAGGCTCTGACTCCACATGAGCTGGAGATGGGACGCAGAATGCATACTCCCATTGCTCCTCACACACCTGCAAATACTGAACCCGAAGGTGAAGAAGAATTTTGGAGAACCCAGATGCAAACACTGACCAGAGCCAATCAGGAGCAATAGCAAGAATGAACAAGTTACTCTCTTACCTGGTAACGTATTCCATATCTTTGACAGTAATCACCACAGCTGTGCTGCTTCGGAAAGTTTTTGGCGTCTGCGTCCTGCGTCGATGACGTCCATGCGCCGTCCCCGAGGACCTTCTCCGATGGCCGACATCACCCGATGTGGTAAGAAGGACATACGACGCCCATAGCCTCAGTTGTAGTTTTTTCCCCCAGAACGTGTGACACCAGTCTGCTGCCAGTCAGACACACAAGGCCTTGCTGAAACGTAAGCTGCAAGCGCATAAGAAATTCTGCAGCGGGGAAGGTAGGGAGGGAGCGATATGGAATACGTCGTCGGACCCTCCCATCGAAAGAACGTTACCAGGTAAGAGAGTAACTTGTTCTTCGAGGGGATTGGGTCCTCCGACGTATTCCATATCTTTGACAGACTCCCAAAGCAGTACCAAAGCATGGAGATCGGGAAAGAATTTAGAATACAAATTTAGCATGCCCAATAAAATTGCAGAATAAAGGACTGCCTTGCCAAAGGCCAGATCCTGTCCTCGGATGGAATTGAGGGAATAGTGACGTACAAAAGTATGTACAGAAGCCCAGGTGGCTGCATCACAGATGTTACAAATAGGAACACCCCTGTGCAGGGCAGTAGATGCAGCCATACCCCTGGTAGAATGGGCCCGCAAGCCAGCCGGTGGGTCCTTTCCCGTTAAGTGGTAATACTCGGAGATAGCCAAAATAACGAAACAGACTTTGTCTCGTTGGGTCACAGCTTGTCCCAAACGCTTTCCAGCGTAACCAATGAAGAGTTGATCGTCCACTCGGACCCGGGACATGCGTGAAATATAAAAGCTCAACGCTCTCCTAGGATCAAGACTATGGAGCCTCTCTCTCCTCTTCCTTACCAGGATGTGGAGGAGGATAGAATGCCGGAAGAACAACCTTCTGGCCCAAATAAAATTCCGAAACCACCTTTGGAAGAAAGGAAGGACGAACTCGAAGGACAACCCTGTCCTTAGGAAACACAGTGGAGGGTGGCTTCACTGAAAGTGCCTACTCACTCTGCGAGCGGAAGTAACCGCAACCAAAAACACAGTTTTCAGAGTTAACAGTCTCAAAGGGCAAGAATGCAAAGGCTCAAATGGAGCACCCATAAGAAACTTAAGAACAAGATTCAAATCCCAACCTGGCACCAGAAAAGGTGACGGAGGAAACACATTAGTGAGCCCTTTCAAAAACTGAGAAATTAAAGGAATCTTAAAATAGGAACATTCTTCGGACGAGCGTTTAAATATGGACAGCGCCGCCAGGTAACCTTTAATGGTCCCCTGTGGGCCAAAGAAAGCAAAAAAGACAGAATCATGGGAATGTCACATTCAAAAGGATCCACATTCTTAACTCTGCACCAGTCGCAGAATTTACGCCAACGGCAACGGTACAGAGACTTTGTTGCCGGCCGTCTGGCCGAGAGCAACACCTCCAACCCGTCTTCAGGGAGGTCCCAATCCTTATACCTCAACCTTTCAGAAGCCAAGCGTGAAGGTTGAGGGATCTGACCTCTGGATGGAGAACCTGACCCCCCCTGCCGTGAGAGCAGATCGGCTCGGTGGGGAAAATGACATGGAGGGCAGATGGACAAGTCGAGAAGGTCCGGGTACCACATCCGACTCATGGAAGGAGACCCACTGGACCTCCGACGATGACGCGGAGAGTCGCCACTCGAATCATCCGTCGAAAGCCCCACAGACCTCGACTTCCGGGGCTTAGACACCCTACCTACCGTCAACTCATGGAAGGAGACCCACTGGACCTCCGACGATGACGTGGAGTCGCCACTCGAATCATCCATCGAAAGCCCCGCGGACCTCGACTTCCGGGGCTTAAACACCCTACCTACCGACAACTTCTTCTTGCGCTCCAGCAAGGCCTTGGCCGTGAGTGACTGGCAGTCGACACAGTTGTCCGTGTCGTGGGCCTCCCCGAGGCACCAGAGGCAGGCGTCGTGCGAGTCCGTTACCGACATCTTGGACCCACAGTCCCCGCATTTCTTGAAGCCCGGACGCGGGGTTGAAGACGAGGTAGACATCGTCACAAACAGGCTTTTCACAAAAACCGAACAGGTTCAAAGAACCGAGATAGAATATAACAGAACTCCAAAGAGTCAAGGCGTACCGAGATTCACGAAGCGAACACGTTCGCGGAATAAACGGAACTGAGGCTATGGGCGTCGTGCGTCCTACTTATCACATCGGGTGACGTCAGCCATCGGAGGAGGTCCTCGGGGACGGCGCATCGACGCAGAAAATTTTCCGAAGCAGCACAGCTGTGGTGATTACTGTCAAAGATATGGAACAAGTCGGAGGACCCAATCCCCTCGAAAAGAGGCATATAACAAAATTTCCAGCACAAGAACATTTCTCATCCAACATTTGTCAAAGGACTTTTGTTTTTCTGGTCCTTTAACTTCTCTTGAACATGTATTCCTTTTTTAGGAGCTTGGGACATTGGCCCAACAGTTCTATTGTTTTAAATTGAAAGCATGTATCGGTTAGAAAAAAAGAATTCTTGCAGACTTAACTGGAGATTTCTTGCATACACTTATTACTGTAAAAGAGACATTTCCTCTGCTAGAACAATGCATTTACTAAATCAGATCAGATATTCTCTCTTAGCACGTGGGGGGAATTATGGCGTTAGTTGTCCGAAAAAGGTAGACACATTAGCCATTATGATCATACCAACATTTGTTACATTTTGTGGTCTTTATTTTACTATGTTTATTGCAGCAAACTGGTTATTAATAATATAGGTAGACCAGTAAATATGAGCATAACTACTGTGACAATGACAAATGAAATGACACTAGATAAATTCCCTGAAGTGAGCACACAAATTAAAAGTTTGAAAAGAAGTGTGCATGATGGACAATTGAGCAAGTATATTGATGTTTCTGTCCATGTCACCAACAACCTGTGCTACAAATACATGAGCCAAGTGGGGAGAGAGACGTCTGATGAGTTATTTTGTGTGATCCCTCATCCCTCATGTCACGAGTGCCTCCAGAATGTTCATAGGAACAAAGGTACCCGCATACACAGCACATTGCCTAATACACATTGCACTATGTATGACCCAGGGAAAATTCCAGCAAAAGAACATGATGATAAATGCTAAACCAAAACACAAGGTAATGAAATAGATACCAGTAGAGATAAGTGGGGGAGGGATTAGCATAGAAGAGCACAAAATGCTACAATGTATTGATGTGTAAGGAAAAGAAATACCTGGGTGCTGGAATAGAGGCAATTTACAAATAAAAGGAAGAGTACGTACTGATGAAGGATGGGTTGAAGGGATAATTGGGTGAAAAGCATTAGCACTCCTAGGACTGCCTAATGAGGTGATACAGCACGCAAACAACCAGTGTCTTAAGGAATGGTCTGAATATACGAAATGGCTCACATGGGTAGAAGATAAGGGGGGATCAGTGCCGATAAGACCACTGAAAAACATGACCCTATGCTTCCAGAATGAGTGCACAGTGAGGGTGGGCATGAATACAGTGTGTAGGCACATTCTTGATGTACCAGGTATGAAAATAGGTACAGCAGTGATAATGGTGATTGCGCTTGTGTTTCAAAGGCCTTTACGCAGCTTCACCCAAATTGGGGAGGGCTGCGCTCCCTGGTGGTAATAAGTGCCCCGGCCTTAGAAGTGCCCCAGAGTGAAGTGCAGATTGGTGATTTTTCCTGACTGTGAGCACCCCGTAGAAATAAGAGGCCCCTATCCCTTAAACGCATGAAAAGGAATAACTATAACTCGGCAAAGATGGCAACAGCATTTGATGACAAACCAGGGAGCATAAATTGTTCAGTACAACAGAAATGCGCTTTACATCCCGCTTTACTCTCGAGTTGCAGGCCAATACTAATGCCAAATGGTTGCAAATAGCCCGAGGAGAACTGTTGCAAACCATAAATGCCACTGTAAAAAGGCTTTAATGTCATAAGGGAAGAGCTGAGAGCAATCAGGCCAGTGACCCTCCAAAACAGATATATTCTTGATCTGATAACAGCCACGGTTGCGAGTATGTGTGCAGAATTGGCTCTTCTTGCTGCACATCCCACACACCCACAATGAGGCAAATGGGACCCTTACAGAGTGTCATGACCACCGTGAGGGGGCAAAAGTTGTGCCACAAGCAGGCTCCCACCAGAACCCTGAGGGCCTAAAACCACTGCAAAAGGGCTCCTATGTAGGAAGGAAGGGCTGTTCAAACTAGGTCCCATTTATGTACATGGGCCTTTAAATCCAACATGGAAGCACCCACACAGTCTAGTTCTAAGAACCAACCCTTCCGGTCTAGTGTTTTGGGTGTGGCAGGCCTGGAACTACTTTCCCTGGTACTACTTTACCTGGGCTATATAAACCACACCCTGACTGCAGAACATGCTTCGTGCTATTCTGCCACCAGCAGCGTGACGCTCACCGTGTCCAGCTCCTGGTCTTCAGCATCTTCCTGTAATACTGCAAGAACAAGATTATTCTGTTTTACCTGAGAAAACACCATCCAGCACTCAGCATCTCAACTGGACTGCAATCTGTGGAAACCGAGAGAAGAAGAAACATCACTCACCTGTGAGCACTAGCACTAACATTGTGACCTGCAATAACGAGAAAGGGAAAAACAATATTAGAACGCGCGCTTCCAAAACATTGAATTCCAGCAGTCTTAACTGAATTCCATCGCACTACGCCACGCTTCCATCCGGAGCACCACAGCAACATCTGCAAAGGAAAAGAGACATATTCAGGTTCGCTTTCAATATTAAACAACTGCACAGCGCTGTACTTACCTTAACGGATTCCGGAGGGCTGTTTTTCATCACGCTCTCACATCCACTCGCAGCACCACAGAGGCCTGGGAGGAGAAGAAGAAGAAAACACAGGTTAGCTTTAAAAGACAATAAAGGCACTGCGCTTCGCGCTTCTCTTGCCTAGAAACGTGCCTCTCCATCCGGCACGCCAGCATCAAGACCTTTGCACTTGAAAAGAAGGAGATAAAGACATTAACGAATTCCCACCATAAACAGAACAAAGACTTACAATTAACAAACCTACCTGCCTACCAGCAGTCCCGGGGTCACAGCAGGCCTGGGCACAAGGAAGGCATACTGCACCAGTGAAGCAACTCGGGCAGCTCGCCAACAAACGTCAAGCGCCCCTGCACAAGAAACGCAGGACGGATAGCTCACCCTACAAATAACTAAGATTCATTATTCAGCACTGGGCAACTACGCATCCAGGGTTCCAGATCTCAGAGCCTTCCAGATGCCCCCGGGGATATCAGGTGAGCGTAACACAGAGGAAATAGCTACCTTGACAGAACTGTGTACAAAAATGGTGGAAGAGGTAGAAGACACCCTCGGATGTTGAAGTGGTTTAACTACATGTTCTCATGGATACCCATTTGGTTGACTAACACATTCAAAATACTAGTGGCCATACTGGTACTAGTACTACTCGCTTTCGGTGTTCTAAGAATAGCAATAAGCCAATGCAAAAAGGCAGCAGGAATGAAAATAGTAATAAACCTGGATATTCATGTGCATGAGTATACACAAACATATGGCTTCCCGCATACTCAAACAATGGAAAGCCCTATTGCAACCCCCGGGTCAAAATGTGTATATCCTCAGGACCTTCACAATTACACCGAGCACTGGGTGTTTTGGGATCCCAATGGGGAATGCTGCTACATGACCTGGAGTCCAGATGAACATGTGAGATGTGGAGGTAGCTTGAGGGGGATGACTAAAATATAGATGCACAAAGAGCCCTATCTGAGGTAGAGCAGGAGGAAGAGTGTGGTCAAGGGCTTAACCAGAAGGGAGGCAGATGAATATGTCATCCATAGCTTCTGCCCCTTCCCCGGCCCAATGCCGCAAAGGTGGGAAACGTTACTCACTCAACCGTACCGCCCTTCTCCCAGGCTGGATGTGGAGACAAGTTAAGCTGCAGATAGCAAAAGCATTCAAACTACTGTTGTAACAGTAACAAGCGCATGCATTAGACATAAAGCAAACATGCACTCCGCATGAAGAACATGTACACTAGGTAATATACGCATTTACACATGAAGACTATTAACATAGCATCCACAGACATGAAGAACACAAGCACAATGAATGTATAGGTTGAATGCAACATGAACAATGTACTAACATAGCTAGATAACACAGTAATAAGAGAGTAATTGGGCAGCCATCTTCTTAGAAATGGAAGCCGCAGCATGCATTTAAATTAGCAAAGGCCTCAGGACATTGGGAAAGCTCAAAAAGCTGAATCCAGAGAAACACATATCTGTGCAGAGTTCTGACAGTGGCTGGCAATTAGTGCCAAGGTTAAAGTGAAATAAGGGAGGATGGGAATGGCAGAACGAAGGCACGAGATAGCACTTCCCAAGACGCAAGCAGGATACTCCCAGATTCAAGTTTTTTAAGAATACAACCAGTTCTTTTTAAGCCAGGTACAGTGACAAAGTAGTCCAAAAGACTTCATGAAGAATTACTCAAGAGTGTTCCTGGTGGAAACAGAAAACACAGCACATATATTAATATTAGCCAAACCCACAATAAATAGAAGGTAATTCCATTTCATACACAGTCTTTTAGCACTTGATCTATAATTGGAGAACAGTGATTATTCATTAGATGCCAACATAGATAGAACACCTGCAGTACTCCCTAAAAGCACTCACAGACACAAGCTACAACACAAGGGCAAATCATGGGCCTCTCTCCCACTACTCTCCATCTGGCTCATATCTTGGACACCTGTCAAGTGTCCAAGGTTGTTTAGCAAGGAGCCAACCTATCAAAACCCTTTGAGTTTCATGCCAACTAATTATTTGCTGTAGAAATTCTGCAGTTTTACCTTTATCAATATAGGGGTGGTTCCAGTTGGAGCCATCAGATGTGTAACCCAAAGAAATGTTTAACCCCTATATAATCTGTATGTAGCCAAACCCACTAAGTAATCCCAATCCACGTAGGTTTTGTAAATCAAGATTATGTAATGATATAATTGATGATGCGTTTGTAGTACCTAAACGATTGTCTTGGATTAACACATCTGGAGTCACAAGGTTTTGATGCTTGTATGCTGTACTGGTTTTATTTGAATGATAATAAAGCTGGATTTTGCTTTGCACTTTGTCTACTCCATCAATGAGTCTGGTTTGGACTGACACCAGTTCCTCTGGGTCTGTTTTGGATTTTATGGGACCGCCTTAACAACCCAATTTGTAATCAGTGAATGTGATTGCTGCTGCCCATGTGTCATCTGCATCACACTATATAATTGGGAAAAATGTTCTATCCATACCTGGTAACCTACAGTTGTTTCAGTACTCCTGAGTTTATGCCTATACATTGCACAATTTGTCACCAGGTCCCAGAACTGTTTTGAATCATTAACTGCACAGGCAGTTGTATTGTTATACAATTTATCAAGCTCAAGTTTGCACCTTGTAATCACAGACGTGTGTGTGGCCCATGCATGTGTAATTACTTTCCTGGAAGTTGTGGTATTCTTCAACAAGGAAAATAGATTGGATTTAGCCAGTCTACAATCCTTCTAAAACATGCCTCTTCTATTTTATTTATTTTTTATTTATTTTGACATTTTTGACAACGTCCAAACCCAGGGGGTATCACAGCGTTACTACAGCATAAAAGTAGGCAGGAAAGTACAATAAGAATTGGGTACAGAGATCATACTTTTCATACATATCAAACAGCCATGTTTTTGGTTAGTTTTTTTAAGGTAATGAAGGACAGCTCATTCCGGATATGGTCAGGGTGTGTGTTCCATAGGATGGGAGCGGTAACACAACACTGAAGCTGACTCCTCCAGCTTTTCTTTTCTTAAAGCACAGAGTAAACAGTAGAATAGTTGAGTTCGATCCAAGCGAGCGCATACGCGTTTTTACAGTGAGGCAATTGGTTAGGTACTGGGGAGCAACTTTGTGAACACAGTGGTGTGTGATGGAGTGTTTTGAATTCTAACCAGGCTTTGATTGGCATCCAATGAGCCTCGCGCCTGATTGTTGATATATGTCAGATCATTTGAGGGCAAGAACAGCTCTCAAGGTTTTGTTCTGGAGCAGTTGTAGGATAACTCAGGGGCAATGCATTTGTCTTAGAAGCAAGGTAATGTGTTTCAACACAGGTTCGAATACCAATCCCGCGCTTAGAAACCACCCGCTAGTATTAAGCATGTTATAAATGAACGAGACAAATAAATAAATACAACTTTTTTGCAAATTCGTTTTGGAGGTGTTGATGAGCAAGATATTGCAATCATCGAGTTTGGAGAGGATTAAGGCTTGTGGTAGGGTGATGCAGTTGCTCGGCAGGAGGAACTGTCTGCACAAAGATATGAGTCTAGCTGTGTAGGGAGTGGATGAGGCAAGGACATTAACCTGTCGGTTCAAGGTGATCCCCAGGGTTTGTATCTGCTTAGATACTGGGATGGGAGTGCCGTCAATGAGGAAGGATGAAAATGTGGAGTCCAAGTTTCTGAGCATGTGGGGAGAGCCAATGATGAGGAGCTCCGTTTTCTCATCGTTCAGACATAAGTTGTGAGAAGCCACCCAAATTTGGATGGCACTGTAGACTTCATTAATTTTAGCGGATTCACTATCATGGTCACCAGAGAGCAGGATGAGGAGCTGATTGTCATCTGCAGAATTGGTGTAGGTGATGCTATTGGCATCCAGGTGGTCAAAGAGGGGCTTAGTGTAGGTGTTGTAGATGGTTGGCAACATGCAGGATACTTGTGGAACACCTAGAGGAGTTGGGATGGCATCAGCCGGTGAGTCTCCTAGGAACATTTGAGTGGCGCAACCACTAAGGAAGGATTTAATCCAAGCAGTCACTTCCAGAGAGAAGTGGAAATGTTGTGGGAGTTGTTGGCAGAGGATGCTGTGGTCGACCAAGTCAAAAGTTGTGGAGAGATCGAGCAGAAGGAGGATCGCTAGGTTGTCCGAGTCTCGGATAGATTCCATTTGTAATTTGGGTGAAGGCCTGATTGTCTTTTTCCGAGGAGGTGGGTACTTTCAAGGAATTGTTGGTTTCGCAGGTAGGCTAGGCGGTACAGGATTTTTAGGAGAAAAGGGGCAGTCATAATAGAGCGGTAGTTGGTGGGTATAGCAGGGTCAAGGGAGGTTTTCTTTAGGAGGGGATGACCCATGCTGGTTTGATCAAGGACGGAACTGTGGTAGTGACAAAGGATGTGTTGGCAAAATCGGAGATAATGGGGGGGGGGTAGGGGCAAAGAGTTTCACAACATATGCTGGGCAGGAGTTTCCTTTAAAATTAGATGGCTTGAGCTTGCTGATGGAAGCAGCAACTAGTTCCAGAGAGACTGGGCTGAACTGAACAGGGGGGTGTTGGGAACGTGATCTTTCAACTGAGGGGTGTAGAGGTCAGTCCCTTGAGATTTGCCAGTGATCAGGCCTTTTTTGATGTTGATTTTGGATAATAGGGTTTCCATCTTCTGGGAGAAGGCATTTTGTAGGGTATCTGTTACGCTCACCTGGTATCCACGGGTATGCCACCCAGCCGTATGGACGCTGGTATCCTTCTCTGCGGTCCCAGATGTGGCCAGTGGGGGAGGTTCTGCCTGTAATAAGGAGGGCTTTGTTCAAAACTGGCCAACTGGGGTAATTAGCCTCCCACCACCCTGTATGCCTTCAGCCCCTCTGGGGCCTCTCCTCACCTTATTGTTGATTCAGGTGTGCTCTCCGTCCTGCCTTCTTGGCAGGAGCTCGTTGTCCTTTGTGGGCGGATGCGATCTAGTTACTTCACTGATGCCGGCCCGTTTGAAGTCTTTCAGGTAGGACTTATTGCTGTTGTATATTGTTGTTATTCCTGCATGCCTTTCTTGGTTTAATAATGTCTGTTTCTTTTCCTTAGATGTGCGGAAGTCCAGTGTGGTGCATTGGCTGAATTGGGTCTCGCCGGTAAATGATGGCGTGTAATGAGCGCTATGATGCGGTAAGTAGGCGCTATGCGCAGCGCAGTGATGCCTTGCCTTTGCTAACCTGTTTACTTTTCTTTTCCCATAGATTGCGGTGTTTACCCAGGGTGTGGAATTCCGAGGCGATACTGGTCGAGGAGCGTCCTGCTAGGTAAGCATAAGCTTTTCGGCACAGTTCGTTATGTTGTAATGTCTCTAATACCTTGTTTCTTTCCTTTTTGCAGATCCGTCGGTCCGGGAGACGTGCTGATCCTAGGAAGCTGTTTGCAGGAGCTGTGGGCAGCTAAAGATGAAAATTGCAGGTAAGATGCTGCTGCTAACAATGTTCCCTTTGTCTCCTTACAGGTGCTGTTTCTCCGAGGTTCGCGGGTATAGCTGGACACAGTGAACGTCACATTGCAGGATTGCAAAGTAATGCGAAGCGTGTTATCCAAGTCGGGTGTGGTTTAAATAGTTTCAAGAAAGTAGTCCAGGTAAAGTAGTTCCTAGGCTACCACACCCAAAACACTATACCGCATAGCTTGGTTCCTAGGAGCCAAGCTATGTGGATGCCTCCATGTTGGCTGGCAGCTTCAAAATAAAGTATACTGTGAGTTGCTGCCGTCGTGTAGTGGCAATAAGGTAATGCAAGGGCTGCTGCGGGCAGTGGAGAAAGTGTAGGCATCATGATAGTAGTGAGATAATTCCTGCAAAAGGCTTTGTGGTTTAGTGGCAAGCATTTTGGTGAAGCACTGGGGGCAATCGAGATGTCAAGGGCGTGCACAAAGTGCAGAAAGATTATTGCGGCATACAACTTGAGGCATTTGCAAACATTTTGGTGACACAGGCTCAAATGCGGAGAGGCAGGATGTCTCAGTATTTGGTCTGGGAAGAACAGTTCATAAATATAATATGTCAGAGATACTTTTCATTAGTGATTCAAATACAGTCAGCTCAACCGAGTCCACAACATTTGTATCCAACAAAGTATTAAAGTTACAAAATTTGACTCAATTATTTTATGATGAACTTTTCATTTCTCTGTTGACTACCATTTTATTATTTTGCGAGAAGAAGTTACCTCATCACCAACTAGATGCTTTATATCATTGTAAACCGATGGGGCACTTTGCCAAAATATCCGTAAAAATTATTGCATGATGTTCACAATATATTTAATCTATTGATATTGATATTGATATTTTATTTCTATCGCACTCATACACAAGTGTTTCAGAGCGCGACAAGGCAAGGGAAGGGGAACAGGGGAAAACAAAAACAACGATCTTACTAGGCCCAGTGACATTGAGAACGTGCAAGTGCAGGGTAGAGGGGGAAGGGGGAGAAGTGCATGGAAGGGGGAACAAAAGGAGAGTGCAGAGTGAGAAGGAAAAAACAAAAAATAATAATAAAATAATAAATAAAAAGGCAATAAACAATGGGAGTGCCGCCAGCAAGTGGCAAGTGCTGGGTTTATGGCAGCAGGCCATGTAGGTCTGAAAGTGCAGGAAGAAAAGGGAAGGGCTGTATGGGTACAGATACAGACCCCAGTGCAGGGGGTGGCCCGGAGGCAGTGCATGAGGGTGGCAAGATGAGCAGGTACCTGGGCCCAGAGGACAGAGGGTGGACAGGTGCATGGTGCCGAGGGAGAGTAGAATCAACAGGGAAGAGGAGAGGAGAAGGCAGAAGCAAAGAGGAAGGTTTTGTGGTGCTTTTGGAACCGGAGATGGTTCTCCTCAAGTTTTAGAGTGGCAGGGAGGCTGTTCCAGAGGGAGCCCCCAGCCGAAGACAGAGATCTACTACCAGCTCGTCTCTTTGAGAAACGACTGACCCTGAGGGAGTTAGAGGTAGAGGAGCGGAGTGCTCGAGATGGGAGGTATTTGCAGAGGGATAGCTGAAGGTATGTTGGACCCAGGCCCCAGAAAGCCTGTGGACAATTCAGAGGGTTTTTAATTTAATCCTTGCATCCACTGGGAGCCAATGGAGAGGTTTCAGAGCTGGTAAAATACGATCCCAGGGCTTGAGGCCAAGGACAAGTCTCGCAGTCCTGTTCTGGATAAGTTGTAAAGGGCGGAGAGTAGAGGCAGGTAGATTAAGAAAGAGGCTGTTGCAATAGTCCAACTTAGAGAGAACCAGAGCTTGGGAGGCAGTGAGCTTCTGGGGGAATGAGAGGAAAGCAAGAATACCTCTGAGGAGGTGCAGTAGGTTGTTTGACTTTTTTGATACATCAGCGATGTGGGCGGAGAAGGAGAGTGTGGAATCAAAGGTGACACCAAGGTTCTTGGCCTCGCAGGTGGGGATAGGAGGAGGGCCAAGGGAGGTCGGCCAGAGAGTGAGGGGAAAGGAAGGTGATGGTGTGCCAATGAGTAGGATCTCTGTCTTGCTGGCATTAAGACAAAGATTGTTGGCGGCACACCAATCTTGATTGGCAGTTAGGCAATCAGTGATGAGAGAGGTGGAGGAGGTGGCCAAGGGCAGCCTGATAATTAGTTGAGTGTCATCTGCGTAGCACTGGAAGTTTGAGCAGAAAATGGCAATACAGCGGGCGAGAGGTGCCAGGTATTGGTTGAAAAGCCAGGGCGAGAGGTTAGACCCCCGGGGAACACCTCAGATGGAGAGGAAGACAGATGATATCTATAACAGAAAAATCCTCTGTCTATGACCATTTGTTTGTAGGAATTATTTCTATAGATATGATTCATTAACAAATGAAGTATATGTTGCGATAAGCAACCCAAAACCGCTGCATTTGCCTAATTTCACTCTGCTTCTCCTATGGGGAAAAATCTCTCCAACTTCTGTGAATCCTGCTGTTACCTCCTCCTACGTGAATACTTTCATCCTTCGAGGTTACAACATATACCTAAGTCACGCTTCTGATGTGGCACAACATTAGAGTATCAGCTGTCCAGTGTCCATGCACCATTGTCCATTGTGGGAAGCTCCCAGAGAGGAACTGGCTTTGCATTCCCAGCTAATTCTACAGGTAGGGATAGAGATCTCTCACCTCTGGTTACCTCACATTGAATACCAGGTGCTTCATAGATAAACTGTTGGCAGGAGCGATCTCTTGGTGTTAACTCTATGAACTGGGTGGGAGTGCAGTTAATGCATAGATTCAGCATGATCCAACCAGTGATCAGTCAGCTTAACAGAATCTCCTGTTTCAGATGCAATATGGGATGTTTCAGAATCCAGGCCTCAGTGTACACCACTAAGACAACTCACTCTTCAATGTTTGAAACGTTGGGGTAGACGTGTTGCAGATAAAACCAGGATGTGGAGTAGACCCATCACACAGTGTAGGTTCACTGCTGTCTTTTTCACCCATTAAGTGTCACCTTCACGGTCTGCATTATCAGTGTCAGGGAACTAACTCCCCTACATTGTTAGGGTGTCTTCTGTTAAGGATCCGACTGGGAATTTCACTTTCAGAAAACATTTCAGGTGGTATGTGTACATCAATCCCCAAGAGCAAGGGATTGTTTCTATGTAATGCCTTGACAATATTAGGCTTACCTTCTTCATGGGGCGGGTATACTGTCAGTCCCAGTAACTGATGGTCTATGATGTAAGCCGATGACTACCATTATTAATGGATTATCTGACCTCAGAGATCGCCCAAGCCCATTGCCTCTCCTTCCCAGGTTGAAGCTGCAGAAAGCGGGCGGAACTAGTTTCCTGGTCTAAGCCATCAAACTGTGGAACACTCTGCCCGCCCCGCTTAGATCAGAACCCTCCTTCAATTCCTTCAAGTGCAAAGCCAAATTGTGGCTCGCTCCTCGAGACAATCCTCCCTTATAACTACCTCGCACTCACTGGTGCCGCAGTCTCAGCCCTCTACGGGACTGTAATCATGTACATAGAACCTGTATTTACTGTATATGTATGTATGTACGTTGCGTTGTAAATATGACTGTATATATGTTATTCACCCATATTCCATTTAACTGTATTGTTCATATACTGTCCTCTGCACCTTACCTCTGCATTATGTTATTTCATGTACTATTTAATACTTGTACCTGTAACTTAAGATAAGCGCCCAGTTGCCTTTGAGCAAAGCGCACTATACAAATAAAGAAAATACGAAAATACGAAATGTGACAAAGCACCAGCATCATCACTGGTTATTCCTGGCGATCTCTTATCGTACGGAACGCTATGGCCGAATACAGTATTATATATTGGGCCTCATTACGACCCTTGCAGAATGGGTTTACCGGTAATGGTGCCGGTAAACCCATTCCGCCCTATTACGAGGTTCCCTTCCGGGTCCCGCGAGGGGACCAAGGAGCTAATAACGGGCCTGTTGTTAATGGGCCGGTTATCAGCTCCATCCCCATTCCCATTGAGCCCTATGGGGGCTCAAATGGGAATGGGGAATGGTTTTGTGAATGAGGAATTACCGGGTCCTCCAAGGTTGGAATGACCTGATAATTCCTCATTCACAGACCACGGACCCGGACACGATTTTGGAGGCAGCCATGGCCCTAATAGCACCATGGCTACCTCCAAACTTGTAATGAGGCCCATTGTCACTAATAGGAAAAAAAAAGGGAAGTACGCACTGGAATACAAGGAAACTATATAGTGAGAAGAACACATGCCCCAATGTCAGCACATGGAAATGATCAAACTCTGTATCAATAGAGAGCTTTGAATACCCAAGTCAAACAGATACCGTGGAAACTATACTTAATAGCCTTGATAAAGACCGTCCGGGTCAAAACACATGTTGGCTTTTATGTTACACATATCTTCAATAGAACTATTAAACGCAACTGAACAAAATAATATGTTATTGAGAATAACTATAAGAAGAACTCAAGCCTGAAGGTAAAGGGGACATGAGCGCATATGAGGCACACAACTCATAAACATTATTGTTTGTGGCACTGAGCATAGCCACTATACGTGTGCCATTGCTGCTGTCCTATCCACTCAGAGATAACAGAACCTAGCACATTGAGTCAAGTATCTATATGATTAATCTTATAACATTTATGGTTTCTATGTTATACCATGGCAATTTTAGGTTTGCCTTCTTCATGGGGTGGGTATACTGGCAGACCTGGTAACTGATGATCTATGATGTATGCTGGTGAATCCCATTATTAATGGCTTACGTGACAAAGCATCAGCATCATTACTGGTTAGTCCAGGCGGTAGCTGGAAACCATACTCGGACAGGGCTGCAAGTCAACGATGACCAGTGACATCTACCTTGGCTAACACAAGATGTAAGGGAGCAGATTCCCATCAGTGAATTTAGCACCAAACCAGTAAAGTAATCAAACCGCTTCTGAGTAACAACCCACTTCAATGTCAGGAACTCTAGTTTATGTCTATCACCCCCCACCCTAACTCACACCCCTAGATGATGAGTGTGATGTGCTATGGTGCTGTAGTTGCGCATTTGTCTCAAAAGTATGCTTTCACAAATTTGGTAAACATCCTAGTGGTCATTTAAAAATGTCTAAAAAGTTGGTCCAAAATAACAACGATTGCTATCTTGGTTTGGCCTGCAGACTCGCATACTGATTTGATGGCCATAGACACATCTCGACCAATCAGAAGGGCCTGTGGTTTTTGTGGACATCCCAGAAAGGGCATTGACAGAGCTGGTAATTGTAGTCCTCTGGGAACCACCTGGAAGAAAAAGAGAAAGAGACCTGGCAAGGACAGAGGCCGACAGGCATCGCAAAGGAAAGAGGCGGCAAGGGGCAGACATGATTCCATACATAGATGGGAACCAAGATGGGGTCCCTACTGGTTCCCTTGTATGTATGGAGTCATGTTCCCCGCACCACCTCTGGTGTAGGTCAGGCTCTGTCGATGCCCTTATATTTATTTATTTTATTTGTATTTATTGTATATGGTTTAAAAAAGCTAAACCTTTACAACATAGATAAAACAGTGCAAGTATTAAAACCTTTACAACATTCAAGCAGCTACTTTTTGGGAATATATTAAAAGAGATAAAAAAGACAAATTTAATTCAGCAAGGTACAAGAATAATACATTGTTAAAACTATTGAACTCTTTTGTGCAAAGCCCAAGATTTAACAAAATCCGCTACTGCAAGACCATCGGTGGTAAAAGGACTCATCAGACACCTTTTCCATAAGCTATTCTGGTCCATCCATTCTATGGTTCCCTTTAATTTCTTAAATTTTATAGCAGACGTTTTGAGTGAAGGGCAGGACATTCCCTAGAGCAGATTCTTCGCAGTCTCCAGAAAAGCCTTGTTTTTACAAACCCTACATGCAGCATCGAGCCAAACAATCATCCCTTTTCTTAATAGTACTTCCCCAGTGGGTAAAAGATTCCAGCCAAAACGCATTAAAAGAATATTATAAAACAAGTTGGGGAACAGTAAGAGGTACGGAGCAATAGTCACCCTTTTTTGTATTCATGTGATAAGTGGCTCAACGTGGGATAACTATGAAAGGTATCAATGGTATAGGTCCAATCGTGAGTATAAAGTGTCCCCTTTACTTTCATAGGATTGGAAACCAGCAGATCAGCATTCACGTCAATGGCTGAAAGGAGCAAATCGTAATAAGCTCTAAGTTTCCCCACAAAACCCAAGGAAGGGGGATATAATGAATCACAGGCTCCCAACAAGACGGATGCCGGGGCATACAGAAAGCCCTTAATCGGGGAGTTAATCTTATAACACAGTGATAAAAGAGACCACTGTACCCTGAACTTGAAGGACAACAGGCCTAAGTCATACCTCTTTGCTGCCACTGGAACAGCGTTAGGCACCCTCAAAACTCATCTCCACATCTTCCCCTCTATAACATCCAACCAAGAGTATGATTCCATAGGCCATAACTCCAATCCGTGGCTCAATTTGGGGACAACTTTCCCCGCATAAAACTGCATGGCTGCCTTAATGGAAAATCGAATTTTCTATCCAGAATTATAAGTTGATTTGTTGTTAGGCTTATTGCCTTGAGAGCGATAGACCGTTCAATATTTCTCATGGAAGCATGTGCCGAAATGTAGTCTCCCAAGTATGTCACACTCAGGGTAGCCATTAAGATATTATCCTGGAAGAGCCAAGTATGTAAACTGCATTTCCTGCCCCTCAACAACACCAGAATTTTGGTTTGAGAGGAATTAGCCAAAAGTCTGTTATCCCTAGCATAAATAGAAAAGGCAGAGAGAAACCTCTCCATGCCAATCCGGGAGTTGTCGAAGAGCAGGAAATCGTCTGCGTAAGCCATTTATGAGTATTTTACTGACCCAAATTTTCATACTTGAATGCAGCAGATTTCAAAGTTTCTCCTAGGTCAGAAACAACGAGATTAAAAAGGCAGGGTGCCAAAACACATCCCTGCCTTAACCATACAGAAGTATTATTCCAATGTGAAAGATCACCCTCTTCGTTCAATCGAAATCCTCACAGTCTCAGAAGACCTGCAGGAATTCCCCATTTGTCGAGTTTAGATGATAGTCTGGAATGGTCGACCCTATCAAAAGCCGATGGGAGGTCAATCGAGGCCATGTATGTACACAAGCTCTTGTCCTTCCAGGCTTTTTCCTGTAGTCCTCTGACGACTACCCCACTGATACTAGCAGAGTAACCCCTAGGAAAACCAGTTTGAAATGTGTCCAATTTGCCTATAGACGTTGCCCATTCTTTAAGCTGCCGAAGCAGAACAGCTGCAAATATTTTGCTATTGACATCCATTAAAACTATGGGCCGATAGTTCTTAGGGTCAGTTTTCCCTCCATTCTTATAGACGGGGACCACATATGATGACCGCCACGAGTCGGGGAAACGCTCTCTCTCTATTACATTCTTGAACAGAAGTGACAGGAGAATGGACCAAGTATGAGGATCTCCCTTCAAGATAGTATTTGTCAGGCCATTAGGTCCTGGTGCTCGAGAAGATTTATGGGAATTTATTGTCGAGAAAATCTCTTCTGGGGTAGGTTAAACAATTTCCTAAGTCATTCTCTCATTGAGGAAGCTCCCTTTCGTTTAATGTATACTTACTCCCAGCATATAAAGCCTCAAAGTATTCAACCCAAGAGGCTTTGGAGACAGCATTCAATTGGCAATCAGTATTTACGGCGGCCAATTAATTCATAGCTTCCTTAAAGTGACGCACATCCTTTCTGATCAAAAGATGGAGCATTAGCTCGCTATCACCTTGAAGGAGTGAAGCCTTGTGCTGTTTGCACAAATTCTTATACATTTGTTTGAGTTTTTTACCTTTATGATTTTTCTCGTCTTGTGAATCAAGACTGTTACGATTCATTCTGATCGCCTTTCTATAGGCCATTTTCACTGAAGCCAACTTAGCATCGTATCTATGCAAATGAACAGTACCTCACGTCTTCATAACGGCCGAGCCTAAGGAAAGACTCAACAATATACACTGAGACAAACTTTTCCCAAAATTCTCCACATTAAAACATTCTATTTTCCATTCATATGTTGTAGTTTTCGATGTTTCCAACAGAGTTCTGTTTAAATAATCAATATCCTTACGGGACCAGCGCAACCTATTTCCACCTCTGTTTAAAGTTAACTAATGTACTATTTTCGACCTTACCATATTGCATTTCAAAATGAGCACTAAACATACAATGGTCGCTCCATTGGTTCTGAAGTCCGAACAGAGCAAAGAGAAGGGATAGTCAACAAATATATAGTCCACGGTTGAAGAACTATTACCCCTATGCCATGTTGCTAAACGTTTGCAAGTAACCTTCTCTATATCATTGAGCAAGTGCAGGCCAATAGCTGATAAAGACAATGCCCGCTTCAGTCCCGCCTATACTTTCAAATTCGAGGGAGCAGGGGCAGAGGTAACATCCCACTGTTCCTGCTCTGCATCAAGATCTGGACAATCTGCATTTGGTCACCAGCTGCAAGAACATAGCCTCCAATATTCCCACAACACCAGTTCAGAATACAGTCCACGATTGGCTGAAGGAATTTGTCCAGGTCACCCACACCCTTGTGCCAATATTTATTAAAAGAAATGAGGTACGTTCCCCTGCACTATGGACTTGGACAGCCAGTATTCCAAATGAAAGGTTAGGGGTAGCTCCAGCAATTGTACCTATAACCAGCCTAATTGTCGTAAGGAGCCCACCTACCCGACCCGCCCTGGCGGATTGAAAGAAGACTTGGTATCCGTCAAGTACGGAACAGGCAGTCAGCCAAGTCGCCTGCAAAATATACAATTGTTTCTCTCCAGGCAGGCCATCGCTTCAGTGTTAGAACTCAGGTGCAAATTCCCCTGAGAGTTTGAATTAACAAATGTAAATATCAGGTTTCCTGAAGAGGAATTACTGAGGTCATTTACCACCCTTGTTCCATCGCACCCGCTCAGCTCCCAGCTGATCAGCCATTAAGGCATGGCGGCAAGTTAGATGATAATCCAACTCCCGGGGAACCTTAGCACTACCCCTTGGTTCGTTCCACTCAGACTTGCGAAGCAAAAAAGAATCACACTTTTCAATGCTAAAGCCTAAACTGTTAAGTTTCGAGGCTTCTGAAAATGGATAGTGCATCTACCCATTTTAGGACCTTTAGGAAGCTCTATCCTTTTAATGTCAAAAGAGGAAAGAGCGCTCCATGCTGATATCTCAGAAAATATGGTCAACACATTAGTTCTGTTAAAACAAACGTCTACATCACACTCAAGCATATTTAGCATACACAAGCTGTTCTCAGCGTTATCCTGCCAATGAGGGGGAGACCTCCTGTATTTATTAGATGTATAGATATTGTGGCATGGGGCACACGTACCAGGACCCTGGTTGCATTACTTAAAATACCACGTGGCATAAGATTAATTCCCCCCGACTGAGCCATGTCGTGGACTGCAATGGGAGCGACTTTAGAGTCCATAAAATGCACATTTCTCTCGTTATTCCTTACTCGAGAACATTTACACATACAATCCTCCTTTATAATAGAAGGTTTCACCCCTTTTCCTTAGGAGGCAGGCCAATAAAGTTTCCCCAGCAAGCTGTCCATGTTAATATTTTGATCAGAGTGCTAGTTGGAATTCCACACCAGGCCCGCCACCATAGGGTTCAATCTACACCCACTCTGGCGTGGAGTTGCTGGCTCACCAGCTAGGTGATCCAATCAACACTTTGGGCCACCACAATGGACAAACCCTGGAGCAGAAACCATGGAATCGGCCCTGTCATTGATATTCCCATGGGTGGTTTCTGTCTGAGATAATCAATTTGTGAAAGCACACACGGGTCTCGCCACATCCCAGAATGAGGGCCCACTGTCTGCAAGCATAAGGGCGTTTCTAGTATAACTGATTTTGAGGCAAGATCTACTTGGGTTCCAATTGTGACTAATTACGATGCTGGACCGCAGTGTTGCTACTTGCAACTGCTTGTGAGGCTAACAGATTAGCAAAGTTAGATTTTACTGGCAATTGACCTTGTGTAAAAAAGCGTTATTCTGTTGGAAGTTTACAATTGGAGTGATTGGGGCAGAGCTCAATGGTGGACCCACAACCCCCAATGTACTCATCCCAGAACTTCTTAACATTGCTTCAATGGCTGTAATGTTTCTCAGAAACTTCAAGGAAGATACATTCTGTCTTCTTGTCCTCTTTTGATTTTTTGTTATCTTTTTAAATAAGTTGCCACCGGAGTGATGGGCACCCACTGACTCTTCTGAGATGAAGTCGAAGCACACAGTACCAAACCTTTCCCCATGGATGGTGCAAGTTGCGCAACCTTGCCACCACCCGTCCAAAGGCCCCCAGATTGAGCCTCCTCAGCAAGGTCTTTCAGAGAGTCCCAGTTCTTTTTTCGAGTGCCCTATAACAATGGGGCCCGAATTATGGGTGTCAGATGGAGGGCACTTAGTAAGTGGAGGAGATAGGAAATCACCCATAAGATTCAATTTTAAAGCAATAACATTAAGAAAACTGGAGTGTGCCTTACCTTCATCGTAAATATTGTCAGAAAGTGAAACAAATGAGCTCAACATCATATTCAGAGCTGTCTTGGACTGCTAATTCCATATGCACTCTCGCCAGTCTCTCGATCTCGTCTCGGCATGCACCTGGGTGTCTTTGGACTGCTCTGCAAAAGTCTTTCCATTTGTCGTTTTCTGTCAAACTGATTGCTAGAGCCATGGATGGGTCTGCGGCTGACGCAACAGCAATAGTTTCAATGGATATGGCGGGCGGTAATGCATTGGCGGTGACGTAGCTAATGTATTCCGAGTCACCCTGTCGTGGTGTGGGGCTGCCAACCGGATGTCTGGAGAGATAGTCTGCTGGGTTGTTCTCACCCCCTGGTCGGTGAATGATGTCAAAGTCGTACTCTTGCACACGGATTCCCCACCTTTCAATCCTGGGGGGCATTTTTGTACGCGGATTGCCAAAAAGAGATAACAAGGCTTGATGGTCTGTAATTAAGGTGAATTTATTCCCAATGATGAAATTATGGAAGTGCTTTCATGCCCAGACAGCTGCCAGGCTTTCTTTCTCTGCCTGGGAATAGGCAGATTCTGGTGGAGCCAGGGCTCTGCTCGCATATGCAACTATGTGCCTCGGGTGGGTGTCTTGTCCACTGGTTTGCGCTAGAATGGCACCCAGACCCACTGGACTGGCGTCCACCAATATCGCAGTGTGCCACTCAGGGTCAAAGTATGCTAACTTCCTAGCCACCGTCAGGGACTGTTTGATGGTGTCGAAAGCTACTTGGCATTCCTCAGACCATTTGAATGTGACATCCTTTTGCAGTAGGCGCCTGAGAGGTTCAGTAATGGAAGCAAAGTGTGGAATGTATCGAGCGCAGTATCCGGCCATTCCTAGGAATGATCTGACATCAGCTATTTGGGTAGGTTTGTCCAGCTGAAAGATGGTTGTTACTTTATCGGGGTTAGGGGTCATCCCATCTGCTGAGAAGATGTGGCCAAAGAACTTAAATTTGGCCTTGCTGAATCGACACTTCTCAATATTGAGGGTTGGTCCGGCCTCCTGTACTGCCCGGCATGCTTCTCGGAGTGCTTCATCATGTTCACTGCGTGACTTTCCAAAGACTAGGATGTTGTCACTGTAATTGATGGGACGTATGATCTGTCGGATTGTTTCATGAAAGATTTTAGCCGCTGAAGAGATCCCAAAATGTAGCCGCTTGTAGCGGAACAGTCCATCATGTGATGCGAATGTGGTGATGGGTCATGAATCAGAGTGAAGCACTATCTGGTGGTACCCCTGATTCAGATCTAATTTCGAGAAGAGAACAGATTTCTTTAGCTGGACTATCATGTCCTCGATTTTGGGTCCGGGGTGGCGCTCTCGCTGTATGGCTGTGTTGGCTACTCTCATTTCCACGCATAGTCTTAGACGACCGCCCTCTTTCGGGATGATTACAAGGGGGGAAACCCATGGTGTTGGGCCCGTGGCCGGCTCAATGATGTTGTTGGGTAGTAGTTGGTCTAGCTCTTTTGACACTGCCTCCTGTAGGTGAAAGCCTACCCTGCGCGGGTATTGTGGGACTGGTCCAATTGCTGGGTCTATGTGTAGCTTGATCGGTGGGCCCTTCATTCTGCCTAGGCCATGGCACAGCTGTGGACATTCTTTGATAATGTCATCTTTCGTGATGGCTGTGTTGTCGTGAGATACCATGGTATGTATTTGTCCTTGCTTGCTGACTTGTGTCTCTGATGATTTGATGACATCTCCATCGGACGGGTATATTGATTAGACCTAGACATGATGCCGTCTTGTAGCTCAGTAAGCAGCGCCCTTTGGTGGGGCTTCTTATGACATGGATGACAGTGTTGGTAGCCTTGTCGGCAAAAGTGAGTCTCCTTTTGAATGACCCTATACAGTGCAGCGGGGCATCCGCTCCCCATTGATATATCTTCGAGGTTGATGGGTTTAGTATTGGTTTGTTGTGAAGTAGTTGAAACTCTTTTTCTCCCATGATGTTCACTGTTGCTCCTGAGTCAATCAGAAAACAGAGTTGTTATTACAAATGTCTATCAGTATTCTGGGTGCCTCCTGGGCTTCCTTTTCATCCATAATAAGATTGACGAACTCATCTTGGGCATATAGGTCATATGCACCTTCATGGTCAAAGTCTCTGAGTTTCTAGTGATGGCTCATGTCGTGCTGGTGGTGGTCCATCATACTCATCCCTCAATTGCACGGTTTGTCCTTGTGCCGCGTATTCTTGGCTGTCTTTGTCAAGATATACTTTCTCCACCACTCGCACGTATCTCCTCGGCCCTTGCCTGGTAGGACCGTGACTGGTGAGATTGACTTGGGAATATCCTTTAGATTGGTCTGACCTGCGAGCTTGTACCCATGCGTGGTGTGGGAAACGTTTTTCCTTCCCTGCACACAGACTGAAAATGGCCTTCCCTGCCACAGTTGCCACATTTTTGGGAGAAAGTGGGGCAGGATCCTGCATGCGGAAATGCCATCCCACATCTGTAACATTGTCTTTGCATACGTGGGTTCGACATGCTACTTGGGTTGATGCTTCTGTCGTAGCTCTTGAAGTTGCCAGCATGGATTGCTGCTATGATGTCACTCTTGTCGTGTTTTGTGGTGGTGTTGCTGGTCATGTGTGTGGCTTGCTTTTCCACTCTCTCCAGTATGCGTGCCATTTCACTCACTTCTTCAATGGTGACTTTTTTTTTAGAAGTTGCTTCTGTAGTGCCAATGACACGCAGCCCTCGATGACTCTGAGTCGGATCGCTTCATCTAGCGAAAATGCATCAAACAGACAGTGCACACCTTTGAAGCAAAGTCTCATGATGAATTCATCCACCGTTTCGTCACTGCGCTGTGTGCACTGGTTGAAGACATATCTTTCATAATCCCTATTGGGGGCAATAACGAAGCATTTGTTTAGGGCTGTGATGAGGCTATCAAAGTCATTGATTTCCGTTGGTGGAATGGTTTTGATCAGCGTCTTTATCTCTGTACCCGCCGTGTTAATGAACATGCTGCGTAGACGTGGGGAGGTTTCTTCCCCTGCTGCGTCTATAAAGTTATTAAAGTCTTCTAACCATTCCACCCACCTTGCTCCTTTCTCTGCTTGTGGCGTCATGGAGAAAGGGGGCGCCATGCGCCATGCCGTGACGGTGGATCTTGTGACAGCTGGTGGTGGTTGCGAGCTGGACGTTGCTTGATCTGCAGCGGTACTCATGATGAGTGTGATTGGTGCTGCTCACAGGCGGTATTCCCTTCAAACACTTCCACTGTTGGCTGAAGTGGCCTGCGCAGTGTTTGCCTTTGGTGCCGAATTTGGGTACAGGGGGCTCCTGTGTCTGTCTGCTGTTATTGTATGGCGGAGGGATCACCCCGGCTATTTTCTCAAATGTCACATCGGAGGGACGTACTGTGACGAGGAAGAGGATTGCAGTAGAATGAGGAGTAGCAGAAACAAATTTGTTTTTTTTTCTTTCTCTTCCTGCTCTTGGTTATGGCTGCCGGGCACTTGTTTGTGTGATGAGGACACAGCAGGTCACTGAATAAACACTTCGAGATCGCACGTGCCTCTGGGAGCTGTGGAGGCGAGCACGTTGGGATCGCACATGTTCTTTTGCTTCAGATGTAGCCGCATGCGCGGCGGTGTACACGGCGGGATCGCACGTGTATGGAGATGCTTTCCGGATGAACACGGCGGGATCGCACGTGTTCTCTCTTCCTGTGGAGTGCGCACATATGGCAGGATCACGCGTGTGTGCGGGAGGAAGAGTTCAGGAGCGGCGCTCACCCGGGCGCGAAGTAGGTCGCAGGAGCGGGGATCCGGAAGCTATTGGGATCACTAGCGTAGGAGGAGGAGCATGCACGGAGGGATCTCCGGCATGAGAACAAGGAGGACCGCTGGTGGGACTAGTCCTCGTCACCATATGTTGGGGGCTGGATAGCCCTTAAAAAGAAACGGACACCAGCGGGTACGATACGGACCTTCTTTATTCAAATACAATTCGTAAGTGCCGTTCCCCCGGCACCCTCCTCCTCTCACTACGTCACTTCCTCCCGTGACGTCTCCCCAATGTGTGAACTGCCTTAAAGGGGCAGTCACTCGTAACAGTGATGTCAAGCAAATTCTTTCATCGACTTCCTATAGTGTATAATGGAGGCCAGATCTTTCACTATTGCAGTTGACCTCCCCAAAGACAATCAAAAGACCAGCCTTAGAGACTTTGGGTCTCATTACAACTGTGGCCGTCTGGTCGCACCGTATCGGCACGCTTTCCAGACCACCACACTACAACTTTGGTCTGACTCGCCCTCAGAGTATTCACGGAAGCACCGGCGGCATTAGCAATGGTGCCGGTGCTTCCGTCTGCCCACTCCATGGAGTCATATGGGCCTCAATGGGAATGGGGAATAACATTTTCTGGTGCCTGACTTCCCTATACGCCGGGACTTGTAATGTCCCAGTGGCACTTGGAAGTCAGGCACCAGTAAAGTGTAACAAGTCCGACGGGTTACCACCGGACTCGTGATGAGGCTCATTAGGCCTCATTACAAGCGTGGCAATCTGGGAAATAAGGGTGCCAGTCACACAGTACTGGCACCCTTTCTGGACAGCCACACTACAACTCTGTTGATGCCTGGCAGGTATGACCTGCTGGGGGTAACAGCAACCGCCCGCAGAGTTTTCACAGAGGCACCGGCACCATAAGAAATGGTGACAGTGCTTCTGTCCCCCTACTCCTATTGAGTCCTATGTGACTACATGAGAATGGGATTAACATTTATCAGCGCCAGTAAAGTGTGCGAGTCTGGCTGCAACCTGTCGGTAGCACGGGAGGGTTACCGCCGGACTCATAATGAGGCCCTTTGTCTAGCAGATTCGTCAATTCCGTGTGCAAACCAATTGCATAGGCATTGCATGATTGTTGGACCACACTACCCAGAGGGACTGGGTCCAATGCATACGATTCCGAAAAATCTTTCGGACTCGGATCGTTAACATGTGTGTGATCAATTTGTGCTGTGGCTTTAACCTTGGCAACTGATTTTATTTCCGTACTCGATGCCACTTTCCCACAGTAGTCTGTTATTTTGTGACCCACTATCAGGGAATGTTTAAAGCAGTGAATAATTGGTGACAAGGGTTTCTTACGGAATAATTCCTCTGTATTTCCAGAGTGACGCGAAGCTGGAGGTACAACACATGCCTCCTAATCTGTTGTCTCCCAGATTAATTAGCAGTTCTGCAACACTTACATCCTCCTGAGTAGAGACACAATTTGTGGCCGGACAGTTTGGGGTAGACCTGCAGCTTGAGCGCAGGCAGTCGATCTTTCTTTCAAAAGAGGAGGAACTCCTCTATGGCTTCTCAAGCCAGACCAACCCGTCATTATGGAATTGTACAAGGCATTCAAGTGATCTGTCACGCCACAAGCCACTTACAAAGGTACTCATGCAAGGCCTCTACTACTTACAAGAGAAGAGTCCAATCTTAAGGGGCATCCAGTCAGCTCCAAACCTGGCCACTCCGCCCACGGACTGCAGACTGCTTCACTTAGCAGCCGCTACGCGGCACCCACATGTTTTATGAGAAGAAGGGTGGAGCCAAAGCGAGCAAGCGTTAGTCCATGTAAAATAGCCAAACAGTAACTTCACTAGCAGACTTCAACAGACTGGTTCACTTTACATCCACTTATATACAACCCACTATTGGGTGGGTACACCCCTTACCTCATAGACACCTGGGGTAAATATGAAAGTAGACAACAAAGTGGTGTCTCACAGGGACAAAATATATTACACATTTTAATACAATTGAAAAACACATCTTGCAAATAACTGCAACAGCAGAAGGATGTTCAATAAATCGCACCCAGTTCATTTATTAAAGAACACTTATGAAAAACACATCTTCAAAACCACATTAATGAATAAAAGTAGTATGAACACATCATACGACAGACACCTACATGCATCAATATAAAGTGCTCAACAATTATAGCACCCATAGACATCAACAATATTCATGTGCAAAATACATTTCAAAACAAGGGGTATATCAATGATCACATTGGACCATACACTACTGCGCACAGTCTAATGGCAGACCATTCGTAGTGGCAAATGGTCAACTAGAGCATGATAGGAGCAAGCACAACACATACATTCTCATTGGTTTCCCCCAACAAAATAGTTTTGACAGAACATAAAACTTATATGACCATTATTCATCTATGGGGTCTAAAGAGTCTGGAGCACGCTGGCAATTGCAGTCTTCCAGGAACCACCTGAAAGTTTGGGGGTCAGGGGGTGAGGGCAACCAATGTCAGCTGGAGCCCACGCGAAGACAAGCCCCTCTAGATCACCAGGCACTTTCTGTATTAAGCATAGAGTGCACTTGCCCACCAGGGAATATTATAGTTAAACAAAGGCCACTATAAAGGCCTTTTTCCACTCCACCACCAGGGATGTTATGTTATATTAAAAGGCACATGGAGGCCTTCACCATGCCATGTCCAGGGACCCCAGCAGGGTACTTGTAGGAAAGGGATGGTGCTTACCAGCCCTTTAGGCCCTCCCATGGCCATCCCCTGTCACACCTCCAGGTAAGTTATTGGTAAGGTAAGTGGCCAATCTTGGGAGGGGGTGGGCATTTATGTAAGTCGGTGTGAATGCTTTAGTGTGGGTTAGTTGGGTGAGGACTGGAGGTGGTGCAGGACAGAGAATATATGGGACCCAGGACCTGTCCAAATCTTGCTTTTTTTTATACATTCAAGCGTATCCTCAAAATAGACATATGTGTTTGAGCTAACCAGCACCATATTGGCAATCCTGTCAATCTTTCATCCTTACATTGAATTCCACATTCCACTTCCTCCTATAGAAGCATTACTAGCATCATCGCTACCTTTAGGATTCACAAACAAATCATAACCCAGAGATAACAATTCAACTTTTTCTGAGCATAGCAAATCATAAACAGATTTGGATCTCACTTGTAATACTGTCCTATATGGGTCCAGAAATTCCACTTGAGCAAAATCTCCTGAATATATGTTTCTTAGACTAGGAATAATTTGAAGGAGTTCCAGGATATTGGACCTTTTTAACAAGATCGAGTAGTCATTTACCAATACAAATTCCAACCCCAGATATCCAAACACTGCATCGGTTTTGGTGCCAGCCCAGTCTTTAGCGGTACTTATATCGATCACCACCAAGGCCTATCAAAAGATTAGTGGTCCGAATTCACCCCCCCCCCCCACCCCATCTTTTTATGGATGATTCGCGGTTATTAAGAATTGCTGCCATGGGGGCGTGGCCTGGCTGGTGGCTAATGGAGTAGTAAGATGTGTGAGCCCCATAGCCCTGCCGGGGAATGAGCAGCTTTGTGGTGCCCCTGTGACTTGTTCAGCCTCTGCAGCAATGATATGATATAATATGATAGTTTATTTATATAGCGCCTATATACAATATGTTTCAAAGCGCTTCAGGGCAAGGGAGGGAACAAGGGAAAATACAATGACATTCTTACAGGCCATGAACAGTAAGGATGTGACATTAACTATCGTACTCGGCCTGACGACATTTCAGATAGTGCAAGAGCTAAGACATAGATAAGGAAGGGAGGGAGAGAGTGGGAAGGAAATGGAAACAGACAGGCTACTACCGTACTAGGCCTGACGGCATTTCTGGTAGAGCCGGAGAAAAACAAAAGGTAAGGGAGAGGGGTGCAGAAAGGGAGGGGAGGAACAATACAAGCGACTATCGTACTAGGCCTGACAACATTTCAGATAGTGCTGGGGGGGAGGCGCAGTAAGGGGATGGGGTAGCGACAGACAAGTCAGGGACAATTCTGATAGAGTAAGTGCATAGAAGAAAGTAAAGGGAGGAGGGGAGGAGATAGGAAAAGGGAGAGGGGAGGGGAGGAGAGAACAGAGAGTAAGCAGTCAAAAAGAGTGGAGAAGCAAGAGTGGAGAGCGAATACGATTGCAGAAGTCAGTAGTAACACATAATGTTGCAAGCCAGGAAACAAGATGAAGATGAGAACAGCATGATTCAGGGCCACCATGAGTACAAGATGCAAAGGAAGTCCAGCATGCGAGTTGAGAAAGGGTGACGCACCGTGAATCGACGAAGTCCGTAAAAGTAAAATCCAGCATTGGCCACAAGACGGTGATGGTGAAACCAGAATTTATCAGGACAGACTCCTGTGTGCAGGAAGGGGGGGCACAAGCGAACAACACAGGGGGACCAGAGAGGGTGGGATGGCCCGTGGGGACAGAGGGTGTAAACACATGTTGGTGCATGCTTACCTGCTGTTTTAGCAGGGGGTCGGACCCTGGATCCTCTTGGTCCAAACAGGAATCACCCTTTTCTTTGACTCCCCTTTGCTTTGGACGTCTGGGCGAGAGACGCCCTTGATCTGAGAGTTAAGAGCAGGAAGGAAGCGGCAGGGCTAAAAGGGTGGGCGGGACTTTGTCCAGGTGACATAGATCCACTTACACCTGCTCACGAGCTACAAAGGAAAAGAGGCTGGGGGCTCCTTAAGTAGGGAAAAGGACAACAAGCAGGAAGGCACCAGGTGGGCGGGGCTTGCTAAGTGGGGAAAAAGAGCGGCAACCAGGAAGGCACCAAGTGGGCGGGGCTTAGTCCAGGTGACCTAGATCCACTTACACCTGCTCCCCAGCTGCAAAGGAAAAGAGGCTGGAGGGCTCCTCAAGTAGGGAACAGGGCGGCAAGCAGGAAGGCACCAGGTGGACGGGGGCTTCATTATCGGAAGCTCCAGTGCACAATCTAGCAAAGTTTTGCCGAGAACGCTGGATGTCTGTGACTGGAATAGGAGTGTGATCCCAGCATTGTGCAGTAAGCCTGTGTCGCATTAATGTGGTGTGTGACCCTCCCAAGTGTGTAGCCCCTTTAGTGGAATGTGTCCCTCCCATGTGTGTTGCCCTTTTGAGATGGGGCATGACTGTGTCATGGCACAAGCTAATAAAAGCAGCACCTGCAGGTACGTGCATCAGAACGACTGCAGACTCCCAAAGAGGAATGACTGAGTCGGTCTCTCATTTAGTCCTGCAGGCCCACACTGTGTGAGCACCGGCCTCCAGGCCATGATGCTGTGGGGCCCTAGTGCCAGCATGGTGGCAAGGGTCCGCATGGTCAAGGGTAAGGCCTGCTCTGCCCCCACTTAAAACCACTGGTTCCCCAGCCACCCCCTGAGGCACTGGGCCTCAGGGTGATATGATATGATATGATATTTTATTTGTATCACGCTCGTACACAAGTGTTTCAGAGCGCGACTAGGCAAGGGAGGGGAACAAGGGAGAACACAGAACAACATAAAAACAATATTACTAGGCCCAGTGACATTGGGAACGTGCAAGTGCATGGGAAAGGGAAAAGGGAAAAAGTGCATGGAAGGGGGAGAGTGGAAAGTGCAGAAGCCGAGGAGTGCAGATAAATAAAATAAATAGAAAATTGAGGCAAACTCTGGTAGTGCAGCCAGCCAAGTGCTGTGTTTAAGGCAGCAGACTGGGTAAGTCTGAATAAGTGCAGAAAAAGTAGAAAAATGGGGAGGGAGGCTGTATCGGTACAGATACAGTCCCCAGTGCAAGGGGTGGCCAGGAGGCAGTGCAGGAAGGTGGCAGGGTGAGCAGGTACCTGGGCCCAGGGGACAGAGGGTGGCCAGGTGCACAGTGCCAAGAGAGCAGATCCGCAGGTGAGAAGGGGAGCGAAGGCAGAAGCAAAGAGGAAGGCTTTGAGGTGCTTCTGGAACCGGAGATGGTTCTCCTCAAGTTTTAGAGTGGCAGGGAGGCTGTTCCAGAGGGAGGCCCCAGCCGAAGATAGAGATCTACCCCCAGCTCGTTTCTTTGAAAAACGACTGACCCTGAGGGAGTTAGAGGTAGAGGAGCAAAGAGCTCGAGAGGGGAGGTATTTGCGGAGGGATAGCTGAAGGTATTTTGGACCCAGGCCCTAGAAAGCCTTGTGGACAATGCAGAGGGTTTTGAATTTAATCCTTGCATCCACTGGGAGCCAATGGAGAGATTTCAAAGCTGGAGAGATACAATCCCAGGGCTTGAGGCCAAGGACAAGTCTCACAGTCCTGTTCTGGATATGTTGTAGAGGGCGGAGAGTAGAGGCAGGTAGATTTAGAAAGAGGCTGTTACAATAGTCCAAGCTAGATACAGTCCCCAGTGCAAGGGGTGGCTAGGAGGCAGTGCAGGAAGGTGGCAGGGTGAGCAGGTACCTGGGCCCAGGGGACAGAGGGTGGCCAGGTGCACAGTGCCAAGAGCTCCGGTGCACAATCTAGCAAAGTTTTGCCGAGATCGCTGGAGGACTATGACTGGAATGGGAGTGTGACCTCAGCATTGCGCAGTAAACCTGTGCCACATTACTGTGCTGTGTGACCCTCCCAAGTGTGTAGCCCCTTTAATGGAATGTGTCCCTCCCATGTGTATTGCCCTTTTGAGATGGGGCATGACTGTGTCATGGCACAAGCAAATAAAAGCCGCCCCTTCAGGTACATGCATCAGAACAGCTGCAGACTCCCAAAGAGGAATGACTGAGCCTGTCTCTCATTTAGGCCTGCAGGCCCACAGTGTGTGAGCACCGGCCTCCAGGCCATGATGCTGTGGGGCCCTAGTGCCAGCATGGTGGCAAGGGTCTGCATGGTCAAGGGTAAAGCCTGCCCTGCCCCCACTTAAAACCACGGGTTCCCCAGCCACGCCCTGAGGCACTGGGCCTCCAGGGTGCTGGTGTCCCATGGCACCCAATAGCCGGCCCCTGTAACAATTATCATCCCTCCAGCGTAATGTGGCCTCGGGTGCTGCAAACCCTCAGTGGGTCCCGAGATCCCGTGGCCTATTGCATCATCAATGTGGTGTCACAGCGGGACGTGCGCTCAGAGCTGAGCGCTGTCAGGGTGCAGTCCCAAAAGGGATTACCATGCTGTGGGGTGGTCAGCAGCCCCCCAGCAACGCTGGAGGTGACATGCTGGAGCTATGGCAGTGCTTGAAGATGTCTTGCGCTCTGCAGTATGGTGTGCAGGGCAGCTGGGTCCCGCCCGTTATTGTTGGGCCTCGGAAGCTTTTGAAACTGTGCAGACACGTTCAGTTCTGAGCGTGAGGTGGGAGAGCCACTCCCTCGTGTCAGAGCTGGCAGTAACACATATGAGGCATCCCCAAGATGCTGGCCTGTTGTTTCTTTCCAGCTGTTGGAGTCGAGTTTCTTAGTCTTGGTGCAGACTGGATATGAGAGTGCCCCTTTGAGCCTCTGTGGGTGGCCCATGTATAACTATTATTAGGGTTCAAGAGCTGGTGGCTCAGCAGTTTTCTTTTGGGACTGTGTTGTGGCCTCCCACCGGCTTGAGGCGCCTGGTGATACCTCTGGCTAGCAGGCTGGTCGCCATTGTGCTGCACCCTCACCTGCCATGTGGTGTGTTAAGCACCTTATTGGGGAAGCATTGCGGAGGCGTGGATTTACTTCTCTATAGGGCGCTTTCAGCAGGGAGGCACGGCTAATCAGCGGTCCCCGCTTGTACGTGAAATGCTTTGTGCTTCAGGTTTATCCTTGGGTCATCTTAATCCTGGTGAGCGGTTTATGTAAGCTTGATCTATTACAGAGTGTGCCAACATACCTCGCCATGAAGGCCAACCAAGTCCAAAGAAGACTCTGAGGGTCATTACGAGGTTGGAGGTAAGTAACAGTCCTTACCGGCATGGAGCAAATACTGTGCCTGTATCGTAAAGAGCCCGCTAATTGAGGGCAATTAAGAGTTCGCGTACACAAGCTTTGCGCCATGCCGGTAACGACATTACCGGCATGCTGCTAAAGTCCCAAAAATGGCCCTTAGCGGCATCATGGAAAGGGCAGACAGCACTACCGGTATTAATAGATACAGCATTAGCGGAACCGTAAGAAACGTTATTGCACCGGACCGGGGAAGTGCACGTCGGCCATCTTGAAAATCACAATCCATTGCAATCCCATGGCTACAGGCACTGAAATCCAAAACCGAGATCCCAGCCTTCCAGAAAATGACACAGTCCACCCTCAAAGGTACACCTTGTCTGCACAAACAACGTTTCTGTGACAAGGATCTAAGCATGCTGGCTGACACCCTGGCCCAGCATGCAGATGTGGTGTTCAGCACAGACCTGTGCCGTGCGACACAAATGAAGAAAAAACAGGTCTGGGAGGAGGTGGCCCAGAAGGTGTCCGCAGTGGGGACAACCACACCCAATACAAAAGAATGCCGGAAAAGGTGGGACGACCTGCGGCTGCGTGTCCACAACATACTGACTACAAACCGTCAGCAGGCCCAGGCAACAGGAAGCGAACCATCCACGCCCATCAAGCTATCACAGTGGGAGGAAATGTGCTGCTCCCTGATACACATGGAGGCCACTGAAAGAGTGAGGCGTGCTGAGACAGGAGTAACATCATCGGCTGACGAAGGTGAGTGAACGTTGGCACTACACAAAAGTGAACACACACAACCAACCCAAATCCAATGGCTGAGTCCAAATGGCAAGTTGATGACAGCAAGTACATTGACCATCAATCCACGACATACCCGTAATCCACCAAGCAAACTGCATGTACAACATGGATGCGCTAGAAGGACGCACAGACACTGCACCACACACCTGTCAGAACCGTTGCTGGAGAATCCTGCAGGAGTGAAGCTGGTCCTCTAAACCCCCAAAGCCTGCCTGCCCAACAATCCTGTAACAATAAAACTACTGGACAGGCAAACCCAAGGGGAAAGGGGAATTGGAGTGAGAGAAAGAGAGACAACAATTCTGGAACTCTCTGGAACTCCTACGGCTGGCACTTCTGTCTGTCTTCACAGGAATGACCTTGTATTTATATTTCAGTAGTGTTCCTGTAGCCCAAGCTTGAATTGCCGTTAGGCTGTTTAATTCCTTAATGTGAGAAAATGGGCAAAAACACGGGGCACACCTATAATTTAACAAAAGAGTATTAGGGAATTTTAGAATAACCTTTATAGAATTAGAGATAGCTTGAGGTGCGGGGGAGAAAAGAATCAACCTTGGCAACTAGGTTGGAAAAATGGAGGACAAAAAGTGGTTGTTCTTAAACGATTTAGGAACTTCCGTCCCCTGCACACTGTCTGATATCTGCAAAGCAGATCAATAATTTTCGTGTTTTTTTGTTTTACTGAATTTCATAACACACAGTTAAATAACCAATTAAATAGGTGGAGCAGTCACAATGAATAACAAGCTCACAAGATTTATATAGTCAACAAAAATAATATTTATTGTACAATATCTTTGGGCCCGACGCGTTTCGAGTATAGACTCTTCTTCAGGGGCAAAAACATATTTCACAATTCATAATTCAATTTCTAGAAAAAAGTAGAGAAGGGTACAACTTAGTATTTTGCATATAATTCATACAAACTTTCAAAACATTAAATCATAGATATGATTTGAAACATTGTCAAGAGATCTCTGGGATAGTACCTAATAACTCAGTTTAGTATAAATCCAGTCAGATAAGTAGTATCTCTAACCAACACGAGAAGGTTAAATGATAAGTGGGCAACTGAAAAACTACTCTATTTTCAAAAAAACAAACAAAACACTTTAAAAAAAAAATAATAAAAAAATCTAAAAAAAAAAATAATAATAAAAAAATCTAAAAAAATGTATATTATTATCTACAATTATGGCATAATCCATGCATATCGGTAGTGAGCCACTTACCAACTATGGAATGAGGCTTTGTAGGATTTCGGGGACCAGCCCTTCTGCTTGTGGACCGCTTCAGCTGCACAAACCTCGGCCTCCAGGGCGTCCCGGGTCGCCTTCTTCTGTTTGTGAAACGCGGCGCCTTGGGCGATCAGTTCCCCTCTGAGCACTGCGTCCCAGGTGTTGGTCGGGGGACGTGTCCTCGTTACGGTTCTCCGTAAAGAAGTTTTTGATTGTCCTGGCGATCGCATCTCTCACCGTCATGTCCCTCAGGATAGGGTCATACAAGGTCCATTGGCGACGTGGAGGGGGATCCGGGTCATGGACTCGGAGGGAGAGCGAGACTGGGGCATGGTCCGAGAGGATCCGGGGGCCGATCGTGACGTCATCCGTGAAGGTCAGGATCCGGGGTGAGGCCAACAGGAAGTCAATTCTGGAGAAAGTGCGATGTACATATGAGTAAAAGGTGAAGTCCTTCTCCTCCGGGTATAACACTCTCCAGGTGGCGACGACATCAAGCGTGCAGAACAAGTGGAGCAGGGCCAGGGCTAGCTTCTGCTCCCTGGATGTGGGGGGGTGAGATCTGTCTTTAAGGGGGCCCAGGGCCCCGTTGAAATCGCCCCCGATGACAAGTTGTCCCTCAGTGAACGGGAGGAGGATCTTTTCCGGGTCCTGGTAAAATCCTTCTTGGAACTCATTCGGGGCGTATGCTGAAACGAGAGTGTAGAGTTGGCCCATAATGATGCATTTGACAGCCACAAAGCAACCCTCTCGGCAGCGCAGAACGTCGAGGACCTGGGGGTTCAAGCCCGCAGCCAGAAAGATAGCGGTGCCACCATTTTTGGTGCCATTGGACGCTAAAAATTGCGTGGGGAAGAGTCTGCTTTGGAGGCAGGAAAAGTCAGCTGGAATTAAGTGTGTTTCCTGAAGGAAAGCGATTGAGGTTCTGTCGGATTGCAGCCCGTGTAAGACAGATTTCCTCTTCGGTGGAGTTTAGGCCCCTAACATTCAGAGTGGTGAGTTTCAGTTTCTGGTGTGGGGGCAGGCTGTCCGAGGACCTTTGCCGCGGGGGGGCGGATTGGGGGGGGTCTAGGTTAGCCATAGCTGCGATGTGTCAGCAGAGTTAGAGTTCCTGTGGCTGATGGTTTTAACAATAGTCTCCAACGGGAGATCCAAACTTCCAACTTCGGCCTCCAACGGGAGGACCTGACTGTGGTCAGGGGGCCGATTGATAACTGTCGGCGGGTCCCCCGGACATCCCAGGCCGGCATCGGGCGACCTGGGCAACATGGTTGAAGCTTTCTCCAAGGGTAATACGATGACATCCACCTTGGAGGAGGGTATAGGCCGCATGGGGTCCGTGGCGTGCTTAAGAGCATATCGCTAGTCTCGGTGCCGCTCGATCCTTAGGGGAAGCGTGGGCCATCATCTGGGTTTGCGAGATCTCTGCACACGTGACCAGAGGGTCCGTTTCTGCTTGGGGGAGCCAGGCTCCAGGGCCGGGTCCGACCGAGATGGAAGGGAGGGACCCGCGCTCTCGGGAGAGCCCGGTCGTAGAATGGAAGCCGTATCCTCGAGGTGACTGATGGTGCGAGGAGTGCCTTTATATGAAAATTGTAGCGCCGTAGGAAACAGCCATCTATAACGCACCTGCTGGTCTCAGAGAAAAAGGGTGAGAGGACGGAGCATTCTGCGTTTTTGAAGGGTGAGGGGCGATAGGTCTTGGAAGATTTGAAGTGGGGATCCCTGGAAGGAGAGCTCGTCCTTTGTGCGGCATATCGCAGCGATAGCCTCCTTAGTGGTGAAGAAGTGGACTCTCGTGATGACATCTGGGGGAGAGTCTGTGTCAGATCCCCACCGGGGATGCATTCGGTGGGTGCGGTCAAGTAGGAGTTGCGTTTCATCCAAGTCCGGCAGTAAAGATTGAAAGAGGGTGCTGACATATTTAGGAAGTTCCTTGTCTGGGATTGATGAGGGGACCCCTCGGATTTGTAAGTTATTGCGTCGAGAGCGGTTTTCCATATCCTCTTGCTTAAAATCGAGGATTTCGGTTTTATCCATTAATGCTTGGATATTACGTTGCATCTCCTTCATCGAGTTAGAATGGTCCACTGCCAGTTCCTCAACCTCCACTATTCGGTGTTCAACATTGTCAATCCGCTGTTCGGTTTGTTCCAGCTTGGCTGTGAGTTCCGTCATGTAGTTCCGGAATTCCGCTTTAATGTCAGACATAAAGACTTGGAGGTCTTCGTTGGTGGCCAGCGTGCCCTTCACATTGGAGGCCCTCTGGGGAGTTAGGTTTGGGGAGTCGGTTTTCTTCCCCTTCTCCGGGGCCTGCAGCATGGTGGCAATGTCGGTGCCCCTCGATGATTTCACCACCTTGGTCATGGCTTAAGGGGGGGGAAGAATATGCTCGCTGCCAGGGGCCACAGGCGCCTAAGGTGGCGATAGGAATGGAGTGGGCCGGGGCGCCCCAGGAGATTTCTCAGGGAGGAGGGGCAGGAGAGCCTTCACGGGATAGTAATCATGTTGTAATGAGAAGCCACACAAGGTGAGAGGCCCGGATCCAAAGCAATGGGGTGGAGGTGGTTCCGCTCCGCCGGTGCGTGGTGATGGTGGGCAGGGGCGCCCCAGGAAGCTGCAGGAGCACCAGGACCACTGCAGTGGAAGCGGACCACGATCAGTAGGAGGTGGGGGAGCGCGATCCGGTA
Organism: Ambystoma mexicanum; assembly: GCF_040938575.1. NCBI lineage: Eukaryota > Metazoa > Chordata > Amphibia > Caudata > Ambystomatidae > Ambystoma > Ambystoma mexicanum. The sequence continues at coordinate 1,318,806,703 of NC_090924.1, forward strand.
GGCCTCAGGGATGGCGGCGGGCCTCTGGGCAAGCCCCCGGTGGAAGCCAGTCGTGGATGCAAGTGGGGAGGCTCAGGGGCCACCTCACTCAATGGGGCCAGAGGCGCTCACCTGGGGAGTGGCGCATCCATCCCACTGAAGATAGTGGCAGGGGGGTCCTCCTCTCGGAGGGCTCCCTGTGGCTGTAGTCACGTCGGTTCCTCAGGGTGCCAGCTGCTGGGCGGCGGGTCCGCCGGAGCTTGTGATGCTTAGTGGGGCCTGCGGCGCCCGTCTGGAAAGTAGAGCGCCGACCGCGCTGGAGGTGGTGGCTGCAGGCACCACTGGCTTAGGGCGCCGGATGCTAAGCGGTGGGTCCGCCGGAGCTCTTCTTGCGGGGGAGGCCCAGGCGAGGGGGGAGGATGCAGCGCTGTAGCTCTCGGCGTTGGAATGGCGGTCGCCAGACCTGGCCGTCTCAATCAAAGACCCCGTGCAGATGAGGGATGGGGGAGGCGGCAGGTACTACAGGAGTGCTGTTACATGTTGGAGCCAAACTGCCCCTCCCCGCATCAGGCAGAAGAGCGCCAGCGGGCCGCGGCGGCGAAGGGCCCTAGTCGCGACTCCGTCTTGAATCACGGTGGGGAACACTGTGGAGAAGTTCCAACGTCGTGTTTTCAGCCACTCTGCTGCGTGAAGGGCCAGGAATGTAGCCACGGGTGCAGGAGACGTTCCGCTTCAGATCCCTGCCAGGAGGCCGTTACAGCATAGCAGGAACCGGCGAAAGATCAGTCTGAGCCGTGGACCCCAACAGAGGCCATCAATGGAGCAGCCTCATCCGCGGCGCTCCGGGCCACGCCCCCGTGGCTAGAGTATTTTAAAGAATGAATAAGATTCCTGTTTTCATTTTTGGTCTTGGGATCCAGTAGGTCTTCACGACTTTGTGCTTCTGTTCTGAGTATTGCTTTGTTGATCAAATTTTCTGGAAATTTTCTGTCTTTGAACCTTGCCTTCATAGTGGAATAGTCATCCTGTAGTCTGTCAACCTCTGAAGTTATTCGCTTGATCCTGAGGAGTTGGCTGTATGGTAAATTTTCTTTGAGGTGTTTTGGAAGAAAGCTTTGAAAGTGTAAGGTACTGTTCACATCAGTGGGTTTCCTGTATAACTGTGTTCTGAGTCCTGTGTTAGTTATTTCAATAGTGACATCCAAGAAGTTTACACTGGGTTTACCAATGTCCATTGTGAACTGGATTCTCTCATTGCATTTGTTAAGGTATTCCCAAAAGGTGTTGAGTTCATCCTCGGTGCCTCTCCAGATTCCAAAGATATCGTCGATATATCTATACCAACTTTTGATCTTATCTTTCCACATGGTTTCATTTAGAACATGGGTATGGTTGAAATAATACATGAAAACATTTGCATAGGAAGGTGCGACTGGTGATCCCATAGAGGTACCTGAAGTTTGCAGGAAGAATTGACCATCAAATCTGAAATAGCTATTAAAAAAATGATTGATCTGCTTTGCTTTGCAGATATCAGACAGTGTGCAGGGGACGGGAGTTCCTAAATCGTTTAGGAACAACCACTTTTTGTCCTCCATTTTTTCCACCCTAGTTGCCAAGGTTGAGTCTTTTCTCCCCCACACCTCAAGGTATCTCTAATTCTATAAAGGTTATTCTAAAATTCCCTAATACTCTTTTGTTAAATTATAGGTGTGCCCCGTGTTTTTGCCCATTTTCTTATAGTTTGTTTCTCCTCCCAGTTGGGGAGGGGTTGGCAACTTCCTTTAACACTGGCACCCTGCTACACTAAATAATATGTCATTCTCTGAAATAAACACCCTTACGGACAAATCAGCTACTACTTTGGCTTTTTTTGATGAAGAGGCTGTGAGAATAATCGGGCTGATTAAAGATACCAGTAAGGAACCACTGAGCATAGATAATCCACAAAATTTAATTAAAAAACTGGAAAGATTGATCAGAAGGGAAATTGCACAAAAATTTCATGCCACTACCCTGACACAATACTTTAAATCCAAAAGAAACCACGAGGACTTCGGGTATACCTTCGACCAATGCTCTGTAAAGATAACCTTGAATTTGTGAAACGCTGGGAGCCAATATTAAACAAATGCTCGCTTGACCTCATTCTGCTTACAATTGAGGAATTATCAAAGTCTCTATCTCAAATTAATCAAGAAATCGAAGAGGTATCTTCTCAATTATCAAAACTCAAAACAGCAACAGAACTTCAAACTATACTACAGGATACTAACAACAAATTGGACAACTATAAGAAAGAAATCGAACAGCGTAAAATAAGAAAATTTAGACGGGACACGCTTGATTACGCCCGTGATATTGTTTACTCCTGGCAAGACTTTTATAACAGTAAACAAGCAAATTTCACTCCAAGACAACCAAAACCACGACCGACTAACAACAATACCGATAGTAGCGATGTGAACAGTGGAGATTTAGAGGAAATTCCATCAACGAGTGGCACCACAGTGCCAAACCCTACAGAGGGTTAAGGTACTGCTCCACCATCTATAACAACACCAATACCAACACCTGAAAGTTTTTTAGGAGGAGGAGAAAAGCCAGAAAAGGGGAAAAAGAAAACCTTGTCAGAAGAACAAACATTGAGGGATACCATAATAGTGAACATCTCTTCTAAACTACTCTCACAATCGCAATTCAATACCCTCAATATGGGTATATCATTTATACCAACGAACAATACAAGTTTATTTGAAGAAGAAGTTAATCTTTTCAAGGTAGTTCGTAAAATGGAGTTAAACATCTTTTTTGACAATCTAACAACTAACCCAAGTGAGAAAGATAAATGTCCATACCTGGAAATGAAAGACAAAAGCCGTTTTCATCCACAAATCAACCATCCTCTGGTAAATCTGTTTAAAACCAAAACCACTAGAGCACTCAAATGCCTTAAATACAGTAAATCCAACAAACAAAATATTAAGAAACATCAGCTTAAAATCATTAAAGATCTAGCAGAGGATAATAGTATTACTATTAAAAAAGCTGATAAAGGGGGTGCCTTGGTTATCATGGACACTGCGCTGTATAATGAAGGCTGTTTGAAATTTCTATCTGATCAAGATACTTACCTCAAATTAGACCAGGACCCGATCACTAATATCAAGGCTGTCATTGAGAAAACCATCTCCAGAGCAGAAGAGTCAGATTGGATTTCTGAGAACACGAGAAAGTTTCTGACCAACAATAACCCGGTGACGCCAGTCTTCTACGGCCTTCCCAAAATTCATAAAAACAAAATGGACCCGCCCTTCAGACCAATTGTTGCTGGTACAGACAGTGTTTTCCACCCTTTGGCAGTATATCTGGACACCGCATTGCAACCCCTGATACAGAAAACTGAAACTTACTTAAAGGACACCACCCATTTTTTACAAAACATCAAGAACCTTGAATTGGATTAATCAAATTTGTTACTGTTCACAATGGATGTAATCAGTCTATACACCTCAATTCCCCACAACCAAGGTATTGAAGCACTGGAATGGTTCCTACTAAAACATGAAGAAATCAACATTCATAAAATATTAGCAATTGAACTCATCAACATCATCCTTTTTAATAACTATTTCAGATTTGATGGTCAATTCTTCCTACAAACTTCAGGTACCTCTATGGGATCTCCAGTCGAACCTTCCTATGCAAATGTTTTCATGTATTATTTCGAGCATACCCATGTTCTAAATGAAACCAGGTGGAAAGATAAGATCAAAAGTTGGTATACATATATCGACGATATCTTTGGAATCTGGAGAGGCACCGAGGATGAACTCAACACCTTTTGGGAATACCTTAACAAATGCAATGAGAGAATCCAGTTCACAATGGACATTGGTAAACCCAGTGTAAACTTCTTGGATGTCACTATTGAAATAACTAACACAGGACTCAGAACACAGTTATACAGGACACCCACTGATGTGAACAGTACCTTACAATTTCAAAGCTTTCATCCAAAACACCTGAAAGAAAATTTTCAGCCAACTCCTCAGGATCAAGCGAATAACTACAGAGGTTGACAGACTACAGGATGAATATTCCACTATGAAGGCAAGGTTCAAAGACAGAAAATGTCCAGAAAATTTGATCAAGAAAGCAATACTCAGAACAGAAGCACAAAGTCGTGAAGACCTACTGGATCCCAAGAACAAAAATGAAAACAGGAATCTTATTCATTCATTAAAATACTCTAGCCAAATTTTTCAGGTCAAACGGATACTCCACAAGAATTGGGATATAATCAAAACAGACCCACAACTGAACTGACCTTTTCCGGAACCCCCGATGCTTGCGTACAAGAGGGGCAAAACCTTTCGTGACAGTCTGATCAGAGCAGAAAGATGAAAAACAGACAACCAAACCTTTTTGTCCAAACTTAAAAAAGGAACTTACCCGTGCCTAAATTGCCAACATTGTTCAAATGTGATTAAAGGAGACCACATTCGACATGGAAACACAGGGAAGAAAATTCCACTAAAACAATTTGCTACTTGTGATTCTAAAAACGTGATTTATGCTCTGCGTTGTCCCTGTGGAAAATACTACGTAGGGAAATCCACCAGGAAAGCCAAGGAACGTTGGACTGAACATAAGTCAAATATCTGCACCAAAAACACCAAATCCCCAGTGTATAGACATTTCAGAGATCATCAACACACAGTGGCACAAATTAGAATGGTAACACTCGAAGTAATACATCCACTTTGCAGAGGTGGGGACTTACAAAAACTACTATCCCAGAGAGAACTCTATTGGATACACTGTCTTGATTCACTTGCCCCTCTTGGCATGAATGAAGACTACTACCTCGGCCCCTATTTATGAAGACCACTTTGACCATTTCTTGGTTATAAACCACATTTTCACTCTGTGACTTATGAATTTTCCATCAAGGTGGGTTCATTGTGTTTACATGTGCACATATGGTTGAAATGTAATTTTTCAAAAGAAATATATATGCTATTAAGGATTTGTTTGACACCACAACATCCTCCTGTTTTAAGGTTTTGGGGGTACTCAAATGATTGTAAAGTCACCTTTTGAAAAACTATGCCATATTATTACCCAATGTATGTCAGCATTCTGATGGTAAATTCTGCAAAATATGGAGCTATTTGTACATTATATCAATGCCTATAATATCATTTGTGTTGAATTATATCAATGTACTGAATGAGGTACTGACTAGCAGAGGACGGTCTGACTTAACCATCTTTTCCTTCAAAAAACCACTTCATCTGGTCCGCGTTCTTCCTCTCTAAATTTTCATTACTTTTCATGGATCATGGCCACTTACTTGCCTACTACAAAATAGACAGTAACTTTCAGGCGTTTTTTTGCCACGCACTAGTCACGCGCATGCGCGCTTTTCTTTGTTTTCAAGTTGTTCTGACGCCGGGTTCTCTGTGTCGTCAGAAACATGGCGCGCACCAATTACCTGCAACTTCTTGCTAACGCATGCGTAGCGATCGCTCTGCTAGCACGCATGCTCACTCATACGTCAGCAGTACTCTCAGTACATAATGAGCAGAATCATGAACGAACACATCCTCCTTGTTCGGGATGATGTTCGCCACGATTCGCTCGCTGAAGGATTCACATTGTATCTAGTAAGTGACCTATGGTTCCATTGACACTCTTGAGACCTGGAACTTATTTACTATTATTTATCTCCTACTATTTTTCTTTCTCTTACTTATATACAGATCTATGTACTAGCGCAAACTGCTTACCCCTTTCTGACTCAGTCCACCTACTGCTAGCCGGAATCCTTGTGGGAAACTAATTGTGGATACACAAACTACCTCCCTTAAGCACCCGCCACCCATGGACACCGTAGATGTTTTTTCAACTATGCCTACTCCATAATTGGTAAGTGGCTCACTACCGATATGCATGGATTATGCCATAATTGTAGATAATAATATACATTTTTTTTAGATTTTTCTATTATTATTTTTTTTTTAAAGTGTTTTGTTTGTTTTTTTGAAAATAGAGTAGTTTTTCAGTTGCCCACTTATCATTTAACCCTCTCGTGTTGGTTAGAGATACTACTTATCTGACTGGACTTATACTAAACTGAGTTATTAGGTACTATCCCAGAGATCTCTTGACAATGTTTCAAATCATATATATGATTTAATGTTTTGAAAGTTTGTATGAATTATATGCAAAATACTAAGTTGTACCCTTCTCTACTTTTTTCTAGAAATTGAATTATGAATTGTGAAATATGTTTTTGCCCCTGAAGAAGAGTCTATACTCGAAAAGCGTCGGGCCCAAAGATATTGTACAATAAATATTATGTTTGTTGTCTATATAAATCTTGTGAGCTTGTTATTCATTGTGACTGCTCCACCTATTTTATTGTCTATTGAACTGTGTGTTATGAAATTCAGTAAAACAAAAAAAAAAACATGAAAATTATTGATCTGCTTTGCAGATATCAGACAGTGTGCAGGGGACGGGAGTTCCTAAATTGTTTAGGAACAACCACTTTTTGTCCTTGTAATTCCTTAATGTGGTTATGTAGTATATTGATGGTAGGCTTCTGTAATTCGTTTCTTGACAATGTAGTAAGTCAATTATCTTTCCTTCTAAAGAACTATCTTCTTCTAAAGTTCTTTCAAAACTCTTCTTCTATAACCACAAATGAATGTCCTTATACTGCATAAGATGAAGAAGATTCAATTTCATAATTGGGGACTTCAAATTCAGAAGAATTCTGCTTCATTTAAGAGTGTCAAACGTTTTCAAAATCCTCCGTGAAGAGACGCGCTCGTAGTGAAGAAAAAACTAAATCCAAGATGGCCGCGACGCACGTACGACGTCGTTAGGACCTTTTTTCTAACCGTGCGCATCCAAAATAATACTCGTTGCGCGCGAGCAAAACGAACACGACTCGCGCTCGTAGAAAATGAAGTTAGTACTTTTAAATGTTTAAACATTAATAACACTGCGAAATTGAACCGCGCGCTTGTTAGTAGTATTAAATAAACAAAATTACGCGCTTTACCATCTTATAAAAATTAAACCAGTTTACAAATTACAGTTCCAATTTCAGTGAAAAGATTTTAAATAAACAAATCACTTGAATTCAAAATTAAATAATCTTAGAAGATCCAAAGGTTCACTTAGCTTTGTCTTTTACTGGAGGACTGGAAACAGCTGCTCAGCATCAGAGTCACTTGGAAATTGTTTCTTCCTTCTACTAAAGTCTTCATAAAAATGAATACTATGCTAGATGTAAAAACTATAATACATTAATCTACAACTCTTTTAAGTGGAAATAAACTTTATTTACTGGAGCTAACTAAAACATGACCTACTCTGGTAGAAACTTTAATGAAAGGCAGTTTAGAACTATTAAGAATATTCCACAATGACAACACAATGCTGCCAGCAGTAAACTAAACCAATCACTGCTGGAAAAGTGTTCCACCATCTTGGCTTGGGAGAATCTCATCTTTCTAATTGGAAAAATAGTTAAGGAAATATGAACAAACCTTTAAGTGAAAATGTCTACACTCACACCTGAGATGATTTAAATAATGTAATACTTTAACAAACCTCCCTTTCTAGCTTTCCAGGAATAGTATCTGAAACTTCTCAAAGGACCCTTGCAAATGTGAGGTACAAAATGTGAAAACCTGACAACACCCAACACCTGTAAGCACCATGTCTGCCCCTCCAACATGCGGTCAGCAATGCACAGGACCCAAAATGCACTTAGATCAATATATGTTGGATGTCCCTACACCCATGACTCAAGCCCTGTCTCTCCATCCCACACAGGCACAGTATCAGACAGCGATGACAGGCCCACCGCAGAAACAAAGCCAACAGCATCAGGCAGAAGCAGAACACAGGCCGGACGGGCCGGGCGGATGAAAACCACCCCCCCCATGCCACAGCGGTCTGGTAAAGAGGGGTCACAGGACATAGGACCTGAGGAGCATCTGCCCCCAACACATGGGAATGTGCACCGGCCTGGGAAATTGGGTGCCATCACTGCACACCTACCACAAGGCACACCGGCTCCCAAGCCCACAGACCAAACAACCCCTGCACCACTGCAGCCAGTTCATGTGGACCAGGAGGGTAGACCAACGGCCAGCAATGGTGATGCTCCTCAGTCACCGGCCACTAGTGACCCAGAGTAGGTGGCCTCAGTTGCATCGTGGGTGGGCTGTTCATCTATGTAAATAGTTTTATTGATAATCACATCTCATTTTGAAACATATAACATGACTGGACATTGCTTATTGAATATGTCAGAATTCAATGCCAAACAGTGTACACTGCCCAGAGTCCCCCGAACCCAGTGTACAGCGAGTGTGAATTGATGCACCCTCTTCATCACAGTGCATCAAACGTAAATGTCCATCACTGATTGGCGCACAGCACGTCCCTCATGGGCATTGGCACATGGCTGATGTACTACTCTTATCCTTCATCATCCCCATCTTCACCCGGTGGTTGCTGGGCAATGTCAGGTGGCAGGGGTAAGTTGCACCGGATGCACATTTTGAGCAGTATAGCACAGACCATGGTGATATTGTCCACCTACTCAGGCCTGTAAAGGAGTGATCCACCAGACCTGCTGAGGCAGCGGAAACGTGCCTTCAACAGGCCAAAGGTCTGCTCGATCACAACACGGGTACGGATATGAACCCGATTGCACTCCTCTTTGTGCCTGGTCTGCGGGATCCGAACAGGGGTGAGGAGCCACGGATTCAAGGTGTAGCCACCATCACCTGCATGGGGGCACAATGAGTTATGTGTGACTCAATTTGTGGCATTACACCTGTAGTAATCACTGTCATGGCTGCAGCTATTTGGTATTCACATGCACATGTCCCTGGATGTATGCATACAGGTACATTTGTCGCAATGTGTGCTGGACAATGGTCTACAGGTGTGGATTGCATAGTCCAGATGTTGCAGGGAGTTCACTTGCATGCTCTTGCAGATGTCCTGTCTTGTGCTTTGCTGCATTCATGTGCGTTAGGCATACTCACTGCATGTTGCTGGGTTGTGTTGCAGAGGGTATACTCAGTTGATGTGCAGTGGATTGGTGTGAACCATTGGTCTAATGTAAGGCATTGTTGGCTCTCGTTCAGGTCGGAAAATGTAGGGTCACAGTGTTATGCTGTATGTCCTGTCTCCACTCACCCCCCAATCACACCCAAGTGGAGAATTCCCCCCCCCCCAACTGCACTGCCATGGGCCTGTCAGGTGACTTACCGAGCAGCCAGGCACGTCGTCCAGCATGTCGCTCCATGTAGCAGGGTAGCAAGGAATTCCGCAGCACCATGGCATCATGTTTGGATCCGGGATATGGGGCACAACAATGTGTGGTGATCTTGCTGGAGTCACATACCATCTGCACATTGATGGAGTGGTATTGCTTACGATTTCGGTACACAACCTATATGGCATGTGGGACCACCAAATCAGCATGGGTGCAGTAGAGAGCCCTGCTGCAATTGGCCATGTCTGCCACTGCATGTAAGCCAACTTTAGTGTCAGCGAGCTCTTGGCCAGTCCGTGGTAGGGATATGTGGTTGTGTGCATGCTTCAGGATGGCATCCAGCACTTGGGCCAGCATGCATGGAAGGAGAGGTTGTGATATGCCATGCAGCTGGCACACTATGTGCTGGTAGGTACCTGTGGCCAGGAAGTGGTGCACAGACACTACCTTCAGTAGAGGGGGATGTCAGTGCGGATTTCAATCAGGCTGACGCTGTCGACGTTTATCATGTCCACTATGGTGGTGATGGTGTCCCGGACCTGCCGGTACAGGGTGTGGATCTGCTCAGGGGTTAGGTTTTATGTACTGGCTCTGATGCGAGGGATTGGTGGGTGCCTACGTGGTGCCTCTGCCTGCATTGGTGGGACTTGCTGGGCCTGTCTCACCCTCCTTCTCCTCCTGCGTCTCCTCTGTGGTGCCTGCTGTTGTTGTAGTTGTTGCTGGTGTAGCAATGCAAGCATGTCCTCCATCCCCAGTATTGCTATTACTAGTGGTGTCATTTTGGTGTGGGAAGGGGTGTGGTGTGTGGTTGTGCTCCTTTTGTGCTGGCCCAGACTCCATTGCCTCCACCTGTGCTGATTGTGTGCTCCTGTGGCAGTTGGGAACAATGCACATAGCAGTTAACGGGAGCTTCACGATGCCGGTATCCCATATTAGCGCCTTCATGATGCTGGTATTTGTATGTCCGCCTGACTTGTGATGTCCTCCTGTTAGTGGCATCCCCGTATCGCCGGCCTGAAGTGCCGCGTGCCCGTGCCCTTGTCGCTATTAGCGGCACCATTATTAGCGGTGCCTCTAATACCGGATTCTTAGGTCGGAATAGCCCGGAGTGGTATGCAATGCCGGTAATCCTTTAGTCCATGACCCACAATGTGCAGCAAGCGGTACACCGGTTAGGTGATCTGGAAACTGCTTTTTGTGACCAGGCCAAATCCTATGTTCAGCTTGAGCAGAGATGAGTGAATGAAGGATAGTGAGAACCGCTCCAGAAGAAATAACATCTGGATTAGAGGGATCCTACATGCGGTCTTGGACCAGGACAATCAAGTGGACCTTACATTAGACTGCACACACAGAGTTTATTCTAACTTCCAACAACGTCAAAACCTTTTCCCAGATGTGCTGTCCAGAATCCACTTCTTCCAGACCAAGGAACTTATGTTTCAGAAAAGTAGAATACAACGCAGCATATCTTTCAGAGGGAGAAAACTCCAGATATTCCAGGATCTAGTGCAGGGGACTATCCAGAAGCGCCATCAGATGAGACCACTAACTCAGTGGTTGACGAAGAAGGATATGCAATACAGATGGGGGTATGCATTCCGCATTACGTTTAAGTCCAACATCAATTTGCATCACTTGTAGCAGCATTGGAAGTGTTAAAAATTCCTCATGATGATCTTCCACCGCCAGAAAGCTTTGCACGACATGCCTTTAGAAAGACTGGTCTAAAGTGCGCTCCAGGGGCAGAGATCACAGAAGGCCTTCCAGGGACAGGCAAGAGAGAACTGGAAACTATGAGGGGCCTGCATGACCATTGTGGGGGGTCTAAATATTCAAGGCACCGTTGGTCTGAGGTGAAGTTTAGGCTGCTTGATGTTTTCACAGTTGCTGTTGTTATGTAGACTCAGCTTTGAGACACTCACAAAGTTGTTCTGTGCTTTGATTCCAAGGTTATATAGGCAGGGCAACAGGAGTACCCACCCTCATTGGGTTCCCTGGTGACCTAATGTATATGCTACTTGTGATGTTTTTTTCAAAAAGAAGCTTTATTTAATACATACGAGGTACTTCTGCTTTAAGTCTATGGATGGTTTGCGTATGTGTGGCTTTATTAATAAAGTGGCGGATGAGGCGTAATGAGGTTGTGTTCAGCCTCCTGAGTATTGTGTGCTCTGAAGGCTTGGTGGCCTGTCTGTGCTGGAGGGATGGTGAGGGGTATGAAATATGCCTAAATGAGGGATTTTAAAGTGATTTGTGTGCACTGACGGAAGTACGTATCTCGAGGGGGAAGTGTGTAGTTGATTTAGTGGCTGAATACTGTAAATGGATAATGAGAACATCCACACTCCTGGCGTGGCGTTGACAGGGGGGAGTTGACATTAAATATCCCCTGTATGAGCGGAGGGAGGAAGCGTGTATTTGTGGGTTGTGAGGTAGTGGACAGACCAGCCATAGAACTTTTCACCGTTTGGGCTTTCAGTGATGCCTGCAGGATTTAAAAGACCAAATTTGCATCTATGACTACGTTGCTGATTGCCAAAATCCCACTCTTCCGTTCACTGCACTTTTTGGATTGGTGAAGTCCATTTAAAACATCTTTTTTGGATGGGCCTGCCTGATGCCGAAGGTTGCGGTAGTGCTGGCACTTGGTGGTGGATTTCAGTGAGCAGAGGTGGCGGAACCCCGCAAATCCATCGGAGGTTCATTGGTCGTTAAGTTGGTTGAAATTAAGATCAAGCGTCAACAGGAGGGGGTCAAATGAAAACAAAGAGGACAATTTGCCTATCAATTTGGAAAACGCATTACTGGCATTACCAGTATATACAGGGGATCAAGTGTTAGTGCGCAAATTTGTATGCACCTGGAGTATCCCTCAATTTGAAGGCCTGTACGAGGTGGAGGACATAAGCCCTACCGCTGTAAAATTAAAAGGCGGGGTGGCGGTGAGTGGCAGTCCTGCAGTATCCCCTTCCTGCAGAATCTGCTTTCCCTCAACTGCTCCATAACTACTTTCACAGTCCGCGGAGCGGCGGCGAGTGGCAGTCCTGCAGTCATGGCAGTCGAGGCTGCGAGGACTGCCACCTCCCCAAACTCCCTTGCTGCCGACTTGGAAGCAAAGAGCTGGATGCGTAGTTTGCGTCCTCCTTCAATCTTGGAAGAATTGACGGCTGTGAAACTCAACCAAGATTATTGCTTCCCCACAGCTCGCAGTCCAACAAGAAAAAGAAGCAAACCCATAACTAAACTGCTTAACTACAAACAACAACAGAAGAAAGCAGCCGATCCTACGGCTCCTTCATTGGACTTGGTGAAAGAAGACCAACGAGTAACGACTCGTTCACCAACTCAACAGCTAGGAGTGCCTACGCCAACGGCCACGGAGGCCTTGCAATCTAAAGCCCCATTCTATGGGAGTCCCGTGGACTCTGCAAACACTGTCCCACCGGCGCGCTTACCTGCTGGTCCCAGAGGGGACACCAGGTCCGCGCTGCCTCCGGGAGAGGATCCGGGTCTGCGGCATGGAGCGACGCCGCCTGGTGCTACTGACGACCAGTCCATCATAGACATGGGGACCGGCTTCGGCGGCGGGAACCAAAGTCAGCCGCACAGGGATGGATCAGCGGCGACTGAGTCTGATGCGGCCGAACCCTGCAGCCGTGTCGCAGTTGAAGCCAACGTACACTGTGACGCGGCGGCAGGAGAAGGAAACCCCGCCCCGGGGGGTGTGGCTTTTTGGAACTTGCATCGAGGGCTTCCCTCGACCCTCTTCATCAGGAAAATGTACTCGATTTCCACGACCTGGGCGATCCAAGAACTGTACAAATAATGTCAGACAAGCCGTGCACGACTCCAACGCCGGCATTGCCTAATCAAAGAAAACGTCCCAGACACTCGACGACAGCCCGCAAAACAGTGGAAAACAAATGCCCCAAATGCGGCAAAAAAGAAAATAAAAAGAGAGGACTGCTCTTACACAAGGGCACAGTCACAAAAAAAAAAACAATGGCCTCACAGCCTATTCGAGCAGGACAGGAAAGGCAATGCAAAACGCCACCTCACAAAATTTGCTCACTAACTTCTTCAATCCAAAATGTTTTCAACATCCACTTTGTCCATTAGAGCTTTCTGACACTGAAATCTTGGAGGCGTTGGAGGGTAGCCAACCACCGTCGAAACACAGAAAGATTGTTCATCGGACGCTCAATCCCCAAACGCTGGTGGCCCTTGCAACCTCCATCTTGCATCAAAAAGAGGTTCAACCTCCCAACACCCCAGAAAGAATCAGAATCCCGTTTAAACACCAACCACAGGCGCAGAAGGTGGATGGGAGGGTGCATAAATTAGACCCCCCTGAATCACCAAAGGTACTGCTTGGGATAAATCCTAGCACAAATGATGACAAGGAACTTGATGACCGCCATACAATCAATCCTAATGGAAATACTATGGACTTTCAACCTGCAGCCACCAAAGAGCAAGTGCCTGCTCGATCTAGCACTCCACAAACTTCTACTGAAGAAAAACCTTTAAAGGTTTCGGCTGGATCTAACTTCAAGGTTACCGACGTCCAGAATTCGGACACACAACCTTTTGTGTTTGAAACTCAAGTTCCAACAATCCCCAGACAGGAAGAAACCCAACTTGACCCCCTAATTCCTCGATCAGACTTAAGCCCCCTGGTAGGCTACGACAAGCATGAGGTCACTCCGGCTGCGGGTTTGGCTCAACCTACCATGCCTGACAACGCTACCACTCTGGAAAAAGCCAATTCCGGAAGTGCTGGCCGTGGTTTGGGAAGCCCAAAGCCAACTCCGGTTTTACTACCAGTAAGGGGCCCTCATAGAAGATACTCTCTTGATCAACCGCCTACAAGACATCATCACAAACCCCAAAGGGCTCCTTTAACCATCCTTTCGCCACAAAGAAGCCCTAGTGACCAAGCTAAATCTCTTTTAAAAGCCCCACCAGTGGAAAAAAATGACATTTTTTCCATCATGTCGGCAATCTCAATAGGTCTCACTCCGTTCACAAAACTCAATGAATCTTTAAACGAGACTCTTAAAGATCACACTTCAATTCAGGCAATGATGTACACTAAACTTATCTTCCTGGAGGGCTACGTGATGGCCCAAGAAGAAAGCTTCAAACAGGCCAAAGACCAAAACCATTACTTTACCTCATCTCAACACCAACCGAGAGACGTAAATCCATCAACTGTCGAGTCACGGCACAACAAAATCTGTAGAGAGGTGGGGGAACACACCTTTTCGCTTATAGATCTGACTGTGCAAACTACCTCCAGAAACTCTAAAACCCAAACCGACACAACTCAAACGAAAATGACAATAAAACCACGAGTCTTAGAAGGGAGAAAGGAAGTTGTGTTGGTAGTGGATGACATCTCCCCCTCAGATCTAGGAATCCCCATTCCGGGCCAAAGTACCGACCAACCCTTCTGGATCTTTACCAAAAACAAAACAGATAAGGACCAAAGCAAAAAGAGCGAAATAGAATCTTCTAAGCCTAAGAAACAACAGGAGCTTTTGACTAAATTCAGAACAAAATCGAATAAAGAAGGGTCGACATCTGCGAGAGGGGAGACCAGACCCCCGCAAATTCAGAGTACCCCTACCATCCAAAGTACAGTTACCCTCTCTCCTAAAACGACTGAACACTTCATGAACCAGGAATCCTTGATGAACATCAACCTACACCTAGACGAGTGCCCCCCAGATTCTACTGAGGAAACAGCTGAAACCCAAGGAAAAACGGTAACCCTTGTGGGCCACCTTCATAGTTCAGTCGTCAGTTCAGACGAAGTACACACAAACCAAACTTTATCTTTCCTTACACTAGAAGAACATTGTAACAAAATAATCCAAAACTTGAAGAAACCTGAAACGAAAGCGTCTGAACATCCGCCTACAACTCAGAGCAAAAGCCAAAATCCAACAATGTCTCCCTCCCAAACGGTGAATGACCTTAGACCAAGGCCTAGCTCACACAGAAATCATACTCAGATCCATGAAACTTCAAAAGAGGACCAGACACATGAAAAACTAACTTCTAAGGCAAAACCTGAACCAAGCCACCGAAAACGAGAAACTAAGGTACCTCACTATCGATCTAAAACAGAAAAATACAGTAAGACCCTCCACACCCCACAGGAACGGCGGTGGGTTCTTAAACTGGAACAAATTCCAGGAAACCACGACGACGTGATTTTGAACAGAAGTTCAGTACTAACACTGTTCAACTATGTGCCAAAGCTGAGGATAATAAAAACCGACGACCTAAAGATCGTCGAACCGAGCCATAGGAAAGGAAGGGCGTAAACATACCTTCACATTACATCGACTACGATCAAAGACCTACTAAGACGAGAAGCAAGAGAACTATTGAGGTTGGGATATGATATAACAGAGTCATCAAACAGCAACGATTACTCACGCAATAACCCCCACACTTCAAGGGGAAACGAAAAATCACAAATTCATCATTCGACAAACAAACCAAACATCCAAAAGCTCCAAAGAAACAGGGAGCGTTCCACGGCCACAGAAAAGCAGAGCCAGAACAACAATATTACAGTGCATGTCTCAGCCTCCTCAAAGGGGCAAGCCAAACCTATCTTGAAGTAAGGCGAAACAGGGCAAAAAACTGACACAATCAATCAACCGACTTTTATCAATAGTTCACCTTGGGAGAATCTGCGAAAAACATTTAGCCAATCGGTACAACTTACAACACCGGATAAAGTCGACATCACATCTAAGTCTATGGGCCTGGCTTCCTAAAGCATTGATATCAAGGAAGTCTAAATAGCAACTCAAGTCCCTGGATAACAGCCACATAGAACAGCAGACAACAGATGCGGTTAGACACGAAATCCGTCTATGTTCGTGGAACACCAGGGGTTTCCATCACCTGACCAACCCAGGCGAAATCCATCTAGGGGATTACGACATACTCTGTTTACAAGAAACGTGGTTAACAAAACCACCAACTTTAGATGGCTACAAACTCTCCCTGGCGCCAGCCCTGAAAAGCACGAAAGGCCTTCCATCCTCCAGCCTCCAGACAGCTATCCGCATGGGGCACGGCTTACAACTGGAAAAAGTTCTAAGAGCAAACCAACATCTTTTAGTTGTGCTTTTAAAATGGTCCCATCAAAGTGACCACGACAAGAAAGAACAAAGCACATCTCTGGCCATCCTAAACATATACTGGAATCCAGCTAAAATAGAAGCGTCTACTTTTCTCAGAGAAGTGAAATCAGAAATCGATGAAATTTTGACAGTCCACCTAGTGACACTCATATTAATTTGCGGAGATTTAAATGCTGCATGTTCACAGCAAAAACTGAAAAAAGCTCAGACTCCAGCCGTTCTCAGAGGTATGCAGTGGCTTGACCTTATGAAATCCAGACAGTTTCAGAACTTAGACACGGTCTTCCCTGACCACTCACGTCCATCGACTTGGTCCAACGGGGTCTCCGAGTCATCAATCGACCATATATTTGTCTCACGACCATTCCTGGACCTGATTTCAGTCTTCAAGGTCGAACAAACAATGGCCAGTGACCACAATCCCTTAATTGCAGCCTGGCAAAGTACCAACGACCCAGTTGAATCGTTGATCTATCAGGCCGAACTAAATCTACAAGGAAACAGATTACGCCTATCAGCGAAAGATATCAAAGACCTATTAAACAAGTACAACAAGGCCAGAACAAGTGAATTGGAGTTTGAGACTGACTATGGCCCCCTGCTAACAACATACAAGAAGCCCGGCCTCACGAGATCTGGCTCCTCATTGGCAAAGCACTCGTACGACACGCGGCTAGTGGAAAAACGACGAGAACACTGCAAAACCATTAGAGCTGCCGCCAAGCTCGATGTTAACCAAGCGAAAAGCACCAAGGCGAAAGCAAAATCTACTTACCGCTCCTGGCTAAAATCACATCGAAGAATTCTATACCAACAGGACTCGGAAGCAACACTGAGAGCCATCTGTACAAAAAATTTGAAAGAATTTTGGATACTACTGAACTCCAGGTCAACCAACAGAAGTGTACACATCCAAAATGCTATTGGCGAAGTAACCTGGGAAAAGTATATAAAGGAAACCTTCAGACTACCTTGGGGCCAGAATCCCTCTATGCTAGAGAGCCAAGATTCACCCTGGGCTACAATTAATGACCAAGAAGAAATCATCGACTTAATAAACAACTTGAAAAACTCAAGGACTCCTGGACCTGAAGGTATCACAAACATCGATCTGAAGTCCCATCCGGAAGCCTGGTCCTCCTTCATAAGTCAAGTTTTTTCAAGATGCTCAGAATCAAAATCAATTCCTGCTTCTTGGACTACAGCTACGATTGTACCAATATACAAGAAGGGGGGCATTAATGATCCTGCTAATTATCGTCCCATAGCGCTCCTTGATCCAATAGGAAAGCTATTCGGTTCTTTGCTACTGAAAAGGTTCCAACAGTGGACCCTGGACGCCGCGTGCAACGATCCATTCCAATCTGGAGTCAAAAAGAACCTGGGAACTACAGTCAACATCCTTTTAATAAGCATATTGAAAACCAAAGTGCTTGAAGGGGGGCCTAGGTTACATCTGGCCTTCATTGACTTTTCCCAAGCATTCGACAGAGTTGACAGGACTCTCTTATGGAGCAAACTGAAAAACTGGTCCTGTCCTGAAGCCATACTGAACCCCATCAAAGCGCTGCACACGAATACGTCAGTCCGAGTCAGACTGAACTGCCAAGGTTCACTATCAAAACCTATTGCGACTCAATGAGGGGTCAAGCAGGGGTGTCCTTTGGCCCCCGCACTCTTTCTGGCCTATCTTGGCGACTATCAAGCATCGGAAACCTCTGTGAGATCGTTCTCACCCCGGATGGGTCAACATACTATCAGTAGATTGCTCTACGCTGACGATCTCATACTGATTGATCGAACGCCTATAGGATTACAGCGCCAACTTGACAACTTGTACGACTACGCAACATCAAACAACCTGGAAGTAAACAAATGCAAATCAAAAATAGTTACCTTGGAAAAAACAACAAAGAAAACGGAAAAGATAAAATGGTTCTTTCAAGCAGCAGAGATCGGAAAAGTCCAAAACTTCAAGTACTTGGGCATCATGCTGGACAACACCAAAAAAGAAACAGCCATGCAAGAGCATCTAAGAATAAAAACCAGGAAACTTGCCATGCAAGGAAAAGCAATTGACCAGAAGCTAGGCCACTTTTCAACGATCCCAGCGATCGATTTTTACAAAATGAAGGTGGTTCCTGCTTTAACCTACGGTACAGAAGCGATGATACTGCTCCCGCGCGAAATCTGGCCCAAACTCGAAGCTTATTACTGGCAAACAGTTCTTGGTCTTCCAACTTCTACGCCCGTAGCTTCTATTCGCAGAGAACTGAGTCTTCTGTCCCTTCAAGGGACTCTGAATTGCAACTCCTTAAGACTTTATAGAAAAATCCTGCTCCCTGAAAGTCCACTGCTATATGGACTGATCAAAACAGAACTAGCAGTTGAATCAAACAAACCTGTACGAACCTGGAAGTCACACATTTCAGGGCTTTTGAAAGAAATCGAGTGTGACGAAGACGACTTGATCCAAAACCCGGTAAAAATCATGAAAGAAATCAAAGAGTTAGACTGGATCACGACGCTCGCAAAAGCTTCAGCAAATAAACTAACACTACACTTGCCACCAAACACAAAGAAACTGAATGAATTACAGGGATATATCAAACAATTTCCCAACAGAAAAGCAAGAAACTGTATTTTACGAGTGAGACTGAATTTGCTACCTACCAACGAAATCAGAACCATCAGTGGTTTATCAAATTCACCACACTACAGATTATGTCGCAACACAAACGAAAAAGAGACAGTTCGCCATCTCCTCTTGGGTTGTCCAGAAACAAAATCAATCAGGACAGCCTATATGCAGCATTTTTCTTCAGATCCTTCTCTAGACAGTGAATCTTGTTGGTGGTCAAGAATGATTAGCGGGGACAAACCGACTTGGTTAACGGCTACCTCGCAACTTATGCAGCAAATCATGGCAAAATTGGACAGCTTGGCACCTCCGGAAAAGATCTCTGTAAGCCAAGGCCCTACAATCGGCTCTCCAATACCACGAGATCTCTAGGGAGCCGATACTAGTGAACCGACACCTCGACTGATTGCATTCTTTTCTACTAAGTCCCAGCCCGAAGTGGCCGTAGAAGGCTGAAAAATTCAGCAGTCTTACTTCTTTTCCTAAAACGAAATCTGCACAAAAGACAAAACGAGACACGGACTATGAAAAGTTCTTTGTAAAAATCCATTTTTTATTTTTGATTCATACAAATAAATGAAAAAAATAGAAATAAAAAAAAAATCTTTCCTTCTTGTTGCCTTATTGCGTGTAGACGTCTGCAAACTGTTTGGTAACTCTTTGAGTGCTGCAGTTCGTAAGGGGGTTGGTGTGCCATCCCTCCTGGGAAAAGATCTCCTCCTGCAGTGATCCTGGGCCGAGTGGGGAGAAAATGCAAACGCTCCAGGTCAGAGCTCAGGGAAGAGCATATTGATCCTGGGCCTTCCAGAGGTGAACGTCTATCTGAGCTCCAGGGTGGTCCCGGGCTGCCCGGTGGTGGAATGAAGAGGCGTTGGGGCTCCTCCAGATCCTGGCCCAAGTGGCGATCAATTGAGAAATGAAAAGGTCAGTGGCTGATGGGCATATGAAAGTTGCAGCTCTCATGAGTGTTTGTGTGCCCTGCCATGCCAAGGAAACACTCCTCCCTAGGGGAAGAAATAAAGTAGTGCCGCCTCCCACTCTTGGTTGACTACATGCAGCCCAATGACCTCAGTGGAAGCTGGGGGTGTATGTAAGAAGGGAAATGGTCAACTAGGGTGGCGGCTCCCATGAGTGCCTGTGCGCCCTTGCACCAACGGTACACCGTTGTTTCATAGTGGGATGAAAGGACGCTGGGTTTTTCACCGTTGTCATTTCAATGTGAAAACTCATCGAATTTTGTAGGGGGGTTAAAAAAATATATAGATGGGGTGTGGGTGTTCGGGGATAGTTAAATAATTAAAGGGGATCGGGGCTAGGGGGGGAACACCCCCAAAAATAAAAAATAAATAAAAAACGATTTTTCGCGTTGAAATATCAACGGAGAAAAAAACATTGTTGTTTCATCCCACGATTAAATGACATGGAACTGCGCCAACAGCCCCTGCCTGGAATGGGGAGTGAAACATGTGACCTGTCAACCAGCCACCAATGTTGCTGCCTGCCCCCACCGTCAGTGGACCAAGCCAATGTGGCCCCTGGTGGCCCCACGTGCTGTTTTTGCCAGCCCGTGAACTGGGAACTAGGTTGCCCTGTACAGACACTTGGACAAAGCCAATGTTGCCCCTGGTGCCCCCAGGTGTGGCTTTGCTGGCTCCTGAACTGTGAACTGAACTGTCCTTAACAAATGCTAACGTAAGTTGGACTGGTCTCGTGCAGCCGCGCAATTGCTTAATATGGACTCAGTAGCAATCCCCATGTAGGCTGGGAGCGTGCAGACCCTGGACATGCTTAACCTGACACCAGCCTAGGTGTTATGTGAAGCTTTGATCCTGCGTGTTGTGGGCATGCTTTAAATGGTTCCAGGTGCTAACGATCGTGTCATTCAGTGTTTTAAGTTCCACTCACCCAGTTGAATAAAGGGTTTGTTTAAATGTGGGATTTCCAACGTGTCACCAGCAATCCACCAACCCAGACTGTCACCCCACATGTGTACCAATGCTCAGTATATGTGTCATGTTTTCGGAGGTAGTGATTGTCCCAACCTGAGTACCTATGTACATGAATATTATTTGCACCTGGATTCCAAGCATTACTGTTTGTGACTGTTAATTGTTATAATGGCCAGTGGTGTTTCCCATTTGGTTGTTCGTTATGGAAAAGGAGGCGTGTGGTGTACCACCACTCCTGGGAGAATGGTCCCTCCCATGGCTCTTGCCATGGTCACATGATGTTGTGACCATGTGATAAAAGAGAAGTGCTGTTTTCCGCTTGTCAGTTGATACAACCTGACTCCTGCCTGCCTGCCATGTGTCTTTTGTTGTAGCGGTGTGGTGTCGCCACTCTTACCTGCTATTAGAGGCCGAGTCCTCTGTCTATTTCTGTTCTTTGGTGGGCTGCGACCCACGTGGGTTAAGGGGCGGGGTCCCCAGGGCAGTTCGAGTCTGACTGTGATGCAATAAAGACGTGTTGCACCCCAGCTCTGTGTCGGCCTAATCATTGTGTGAATGATTGAGTGATCGATGACCTAGCGTGAGGCGGTCCACGTTGAGGAATATCACATGCTGCAGCAGAGCCATCCACGTTGACAGTACCCCTGTTGGTCCACGCTGTCCACGATGCCCCCCGCCCCATGTCAGTAGAGCCCCTGCTGGGCAACTCTACATCCATGTGTCAGCAGAGATCCTGCTGGGCAACTCTGCAGATAGGTGCCGGTGCCCCTGCTGGGCCACTCCAGCGCCATCTTTGGTGTTGACCTCGGTGCCCCCAGGCCATTGAAGCACCCGTGTGTTCACAGGCTGACAGGGTGCCCCCGTCTGGATGTCGGCTGGGTGCTCCCAGCATGTCGGCTGGGTGCCCCCAGCATTGGTCTGCCTGCCCTGTGTGACCGCAAGCCAGGATGCAACAAGGGAGAAGGAGTACTTTGGTGTGTGCACTTATCCCCACGCAGCATAGGGCGTCTGATTTGTTTTAAACGGGTGGGACAATTCGTTTGTTTCGCCTGGGTGCATTATACTTAGCCGATCGCTTTTATTAGAGCGTTTTGGTGTCATAGAAAGCAGAGGCTTAACCAGAGAAAGGTGCGTTACAAAGAGTTTCTTTTTTTCTTTTAACCGAGGCGAATGGTTTTCTTTCAGCCAAGTGCGTTAGAAACATTAAAATAAGTTATTCGGGCAATAAGGAGCAATTCTCACACTCAGAAAGAAGTAGTGACTGTGGGGCTAATTGCCCTTTCAGCTGCTCTTGATTAACAAGTGTTTGTGCAATAAAACTCTGTTGTAATTGTGGGCAGAATGCCAGCGAAAATGAGGTTACGTAATTGAAAACAGAGGACTGATGCAAAAACGAATAAAACCTCAACACGTGTGGAGACAATAATTAATATAAGTCCTGAAACTGCCTCAAAACCTGAATTGGTAAAAATGGATAAAATAACCTCCTTTTCTGCGACGATTGACGTCCATCAGATGCCTGAAGTATGTGAAAATGTGAATAGAACATTAGCCGGCACTGCGGCAGAATTCAATAATAATAACTCTTTGTTGAAATGGGGCTATTCCTTGCATGGTGAAATTATGCAGCTTGAAGTTGAGCTGGATATTATGGACACTGCCGTTCATATTAAGGAAAAAACAGTGATTCAGGTTAGTGGTCAATCAACCATACTTTCTGTGAGACTTTCTTGTTCGCCATTGTTTACTGGGATTATGGATGAAAATCCCAAAACAAGTAATTTGCTTGACTTTACTGAAGTTGCTAGTAGCCAAGCAATAAAGGATAGTACTGATAATGAAAGATTTAGAGAGCAGGGGGCACATAATTTGGCATCAAGTTTTGCATTAAAGATCTTGTTAAAATGAACACATAATATTTCCTGCCAAGTTCAAAAGAGTGCAACTAGCTTGACTGAACTACTACTACATAAAAAGATGGCTGTGATAAGGGAGCTATTATGCATCATCCTCGGGTTATGCACACCACTAAAGGGGGTATGCATAATGAAATCCCACCACCAAATCACTCTGAAATAATGCAATCAACAAAGGAAGAGATTCTTGCTGGCAGTGATGAGGAAGATGATGGATTGCCTTTATCAAGAAGGGAAACGGATAGAAGTAAGAAAACAAAGGTTACAATGGCAACACAACCTCAGGTTGTGGAAGGACGTTATGGCCTATCATACGGCGAAGACATGAATAAAAACCAGTCTTCTTCCAAATGATCTAGGAAAAGATCATTGAGAAGAGCAAAACGAGCAGCTAATAAAATTGGCAATTTAATCAATTGGCCAGGCTAATCGGCTCTAAGCACCCTAATGATAATAAAAAGAAAAAACGGGGTTACTGCATCAAGATGTAATAGCTGATCTTGAACAGAGTATTATGGATGCCACTGAAACATCATTTGAAACCAGCATGGCTGCGACTATTATTAGTGACCAAGTGAATAGAGCCTAGACAAAACAGAAATATGGAACAATGCCTATCGCTAACAAAGTAAAAAATCAACCAAATGCGAAAGCGGCATCAGAAAGCTGCTTTTCTCAGACTGCAACTTTTCTTCCTCCTACAGAGTTTGCCGTTGTGTGCCTATTTGAGGGCCTTAAGCAGCCGATAAATAAAGGTCATCTACTTAGAATCTTTAGCAACGTTCTTCATTTGAGGGTGATAAAAAGCAGTGACTTTGGTTTTGTTGAGCAACTGGACCCATGTCCATATTATGTACATAGGGTCCATTGCTCCTCTCTTCTTCTGGAGTAGTTAGCCTAATCAGGGCTCAGAATCATTCCTCAAATGGGGATATGAAAAAAAGAGATTTTGGGAAGATGAACTCAAATGCGCTAACCCCTTTGAATGAATATATAAAGGCGAGTCTTTAACAGTCTTGTAAATTTTATTAGTGTTTTTTCACACTAATAATTTTTATTTTCCTTTTATGATTTCAAAAAAAAGAGAACATTCATATTCCAAATAAAGCTGCACACCAGTATAAAGTAGTTCATAAAGTACAGTGAATCAGATATTTCTCTTTTTCTTTCAATAAATCAAATATTTTCATAAATTGCTCTTTCAAGATAAATCAAATAATTCTCTCTCTCTTCAAGATAAATCAAATAATTCTCTCTCTCGACACGTGTTTCCCCATTGTTACTCTCAATGGTTCTTCAGGAGAGGAAGTTTTAGTAGAAAGTTTCGGTACGTTCTGATTTTCTGATTGTTCACATATATCATGTATTATTTATCCAAAATAAAAGTTTTTTTATATAATGTTCATCGGGATATTTGACTTAGTTTAATCTGTAGAATATGGATCCAGGTTTAAGCGTTACAGGAGGATCCACGTCCAGCTCTTCCATTTTTCTTTGACTCCTTCCCAATGCCTTACTGTCACTTCCCCCACGCTAGCTCTATAATTGTTCTCAAACTCCCGCTGAATTATACTGTGTGATGAATCTGAAAGGTTATTATAAAGATCAACAAAAATAATAAACGTTTTAAGAAGGGAGAAGTGATGAAGGAGGTAACTTCCAAGAAAGCTATGGAAACGAAAACATCTTTAGAGGGATGGGACCCTGTTATTACATCTCACTGCAGGTGTGTCCCATCAATTACTGTTGCCCGACTCTCATCAGTAGTACATGCTGACCTTGCATCTTCTTTGTCCCAGTAGCAAAGTGGTGAGAGGAGGTAATTTTTACTACTCTCCATTGCTTCTTCTTCATCTCAGTACTTGAATGTTTGTCAGAAGGAAAATGGAAGGGAACACACTCCTAGAATAACCCATAAAGGTCGGGGGAGGGGTAGGTTGATCATCAAAAGGATAAGGGGTATACCATATTTTATCGAAAGGTATTTCATCTCCACCCTTTCTCTTCCTCTATTTGACCCATCTATGATGATAATATCTCCCCCTCCCTGGGATCGATGAACAAGGTGAGCAATATCCCATAACCACTTCTGGAATAGGGCTTCATACAGGAAAGGAGGATTTGGAATACCGTGTCTCACCTAAGGGCAACCCACCTCCAGGGCAGGATCCAAAAGGGATGGCCTTTCTCGGGACACCTGCATAAAGGATCCTGAGGGAGTAGATGTGAGAACACCCCATAGGTTTCTCACAATACACAATAAATAAAAAATAAAAAAGTGATTTCACTGAATGTACAGGGGCTTAACTCCCCCAGAAAGAGGAAAAGTGTTTTGTCCAAGTTGATTGTGCTGAAAGCTGATATTGTTCTACTGCAAGAGTCACACATATTGAAGGCTGACTGGCCCAGACTCTGGTCCAAATGGTTTCCTCATTAATTCTTTGCTTCACCCCCCCATCCAAAAGGACTGATGTTGCTATTTTGTTTGCCCATTCCCTAACTTTGACCATGGTGGGGGTGACTAAACAGCCTCAGGGTAGGTATTAGGGCCTCCATATTCGTCTTCGCAATGCTGATCTCACCCTGTTCTCTATCTATGGACTGGACCAATCCCAGGACAGTTTTTACGCTCAGACGTTCACACATATTGTACACTTTCAGAAGGGGGAGCTCTTAATGGGGGGGATTTTAATGTGATGCTAGACAGAGGGTTGGATGTAGCTAGGTCTGAATCCCTTAAATTGGCAAGGACAATTGTCAGATGCTTGGAGGCTACAGCACCCTCTAGAAAAGGATTATACCTACTTCTCACATGTGCACTGTAGTTACTCGCGGATTGGATTTTTTGTGGTCTCTCGTTACCTTGTTTCAAAGGTCGCTGAATTTGCCATAGGTTTGCCAGTGGTTTCAGATCATGCTCCAATTATGATTCGGGTGGATGCATATGCTTAGGGGGCTAGGAAAACCTCTTTATGCAAAATGAATGACTCTTTGCTCACTGAAGTAGCATATTGTACCTCCCTTTCGGAGCGGATTTCTTTATACTTTCAAGAAAATAGCACAGGTGATACCCCAATAGCGACTTTGTGGGAAGCCCTTAAGCCTACATTGCACAGTGAATTTATTAGTCTGGCCTCTCTAAGGAAGCAGATGCTGACAGCCCAGAGGGAGGAAGCTGAGAAACGAGTGAAGAAGTTGGACCTACAATATAAGAGGGGAGGTGCACAGAGGGTTTACAGACAGCTGCAAATAGCCAGAGCAGAATGAATAGCACTCTGGGCGACCAATGTTTCCCATAGATTGCTCCGAACTAAGCAATTGTACTTTCGTACTTCTAATAAAGCATTGCGCATCCTACCCTATAAACCGAAGGATCAAAAAGTTAAAAATACTACCACTAAATTATATGACGAAGGCGGAACGGTGTGCGATGATGAAGTCTCCAAAATGCGCATTCTGACAATGTATTGCATGATATTATTTGGTGCAGATAGTTAGGATATATCAGCTCAGAGGGAGTTTATTAGGGAGACTAACTTACCCTTGATTTCAGAAGAGGACCGACAGAGGCCTTCATCAGGGGTAGGGTGCCCAATCACGAATTTGGTCGGAAAGCTGGAGATTTACCTCAGTTGGAGGTAAATCTCCAGTTTTCCACCTATTTTTGCCGCAATTACCAGCAGCGCTATTACCGCCAGCGGTAATAGCGCTGAAAATCCCCTTAGAGTCCTATGGACTCTGAAAGAATGGTGAATTACAGCCCCACTGCAACTCAGGATCTGGCGCAAATTGCGCTGGACCAAATTGCAGTAAAGCTAATAGCGTTGGCGGTATCCCGGCGCAATTACCGCAGAGATAGCGCCAAGGCCCTGAAGAGGC
Source organism: Ambystoma mexicanum (assembly GCF_040938575.1). Taxonomy (NCBI): domain Eukaryota; kingdom Metazoa; phylum Chordata; class Amphibia; order Caudata; family Ambystomatidae; genus Ambystoma; species Ambystoma mexicanum. The sequence goes on from NC_090924.1 coordinate 1,318,833,555, forward strand.
CCAGAGTATAGAAGGCCCAATTACAATAGAAGAGGTCACTTGGGAAATTCACTTTCTTCCCAATAATAAAGCTCCAGGGCCGGATGTTTATTCAGCCCCATTTTATACGAAATTTGTGACTGTACTATCACCCCGTTTGGTTGCTTTATTTAATAGCTTTGCTGGCAAAGGGCCATTACACCCACAATGGGGAAATCCTTATTTTCATTAATTGGCAAACCGGACAACGATCTTACCCTTATAACATGATATAGACCCATCACGGTCTTAAATTATGATTCTGTAATCTATTCAAAGCTTTTGGCAGGCATTCTCCCGAGATGGACTAGACAGAATTTATTCCTGGGCGTCAGGCCTTTGATAATATTTGTAGGACCTTAAATGTTATTGAGCATGTGTAGCGGAATAACCAGGAATTATCCATATTGTCAGTCGACGCTGAAAAGCATTTGACCTTATGGATTGGTCCTATCTCTTCGAAGTAATAATAATAATAATAATAATAATAATAATAATAATTAGTTTTGGATTTGGTACAGGCTAATTATGTCCAACCGACTACTCACATAAACTTAAATGGGGCGCTGTCACCCCCACTTACTTTGTCTACGGGGATCCGTCAATGGTATCCATTGTCCCCTCTTTTGTTTGCGCTATCCATGAAACCAGTGCTTAAAGTGGGCCGGGGCCTGCTGGGGCCGGGCCCCGGCAGTCTCCAAAAAGTGGGGCTGAGCCGGGGCCCTGCGAGGCCCCGTCTCACCGCCCGCAACATCGGCAGGATGCATTATCCCGTCGCGGCCGCAGCCGCGACGGGAGATGCATGCGCCTGCCATGAAGTCAGGCGATCTGACAAAAGTGGCAGCCAACCACAGCGACGCTGTGACTGGCTGCCACTTCTGTCAGTCATAGTAACTGCATCTGGTGGCAGTTACTGTCCCTTTGTTTCCCCAGGTCGCCGAGGCGTCTTTAACCCTCGGCGAACCTGGGGATTCCTCGACATATTTCGAGGATTATAAAAGATGGCTTTGAAAGTACACATTTCAAGCCATCTTTTATAAAGCTTTGCCGACGGACAATTTCGTCCGTAGTCAAAGCTTTATAAAAGACGGCTTGAATTATGTACTTTCAAAGCCATCTTTTATAAACCCGAAATGTTTAAAAAAGATGGCCTGAAAACTAGGCAAACCGTAGGGTATGCACACAAATATATATAAATGTTATATATTTGTGTGCGTACCTTACTATGGTGTGTGTACTGTGCAAGCCATCTTTTCTAAACATAGAAATATGTTACACATTTGTTACATATTTCTATGTTTAGAAAAGATGGCTTGCACAGTACACACACCATAGTAAGGTACGCACACAAATATATAACATTTATATATATTTGTGTGTATACCCTACGATTTGCGTACTTTTTAGGCCACGCCCCTCCCACAAGCCACGCCCCCAAATGAGGGCCCCCTCGATTTCTTACCCCACTTAAAGCCCTGCATGGAACCTCTGACAAGCTTCATATGGCGGACAATATACAGGGGGTGTAAAAAGCATGGAGCCAACTTAAAGTCGGACTCTACGCTGACGAGCTTCTCTTTTTCGTGCACTATTCACAAACGACCATGCCTCGAATAGCTTCCCTGTTGGAGTGATTTTTCGGGTTTCTGGTTTTAAGATTAATTATACAAAGTAGACTATCCTCAATGTTTCAGAAAAGCTTGAGAAGGTGCGAATATTAGAGGAGGCATTTGGGTTTCAATGGGTCATGTGTTCATTAAAATATTTTGGGATTCCTATCACACCTAAACATCATCAGCTCTACGCCAAAAATATCCCAGACCTACTCATCTAAAGCAGAATTAATTTGATGGGCACAATTTGATATTTCATGGCTATGAAGGGTGACAGACCTTAAAATGACCCTATTGCCAAGATTGTTATATACCTTTCAGGCCCTTACGGTCTGGATTCCAAAACTGGTGCAAACTCATATCTTTCGGTTCATTTGTGCCAATAAATCCCCAAGGGTATGCCAACATACATTATTGGCAGCCAATGATAAGGGAGGCCTGGGGGTTCTGGATGTGGAGAGCTATTTATATGCAGCGCAATTGGCTCCCCTGTTGGATAGTATGGGTGCACCTCGGAATCCTAAGCATTGGATAAACATTGAGCAGTCCGAGATTCGGATCCCCCTACATGACTGATGTTGGAGACTGCCTGCGGTTCGGAAGAAATAGACTCATCTGCTCTCAACAACTTGGGTTATGTTAGGTTATTAGGATAGGGCAGCTTGTAAATATTCAGGGACCACATTCGCATCTCCCCTTACTCGCATATGGAACACACCACCACCACAATTTCCTCCAGGTTGCCAGCAGGGGAGATTTGCTAGATGGATGGAAGGGACTTGGAGAGGTTAGGCCAATTGTTTGAAGCCAATCAACCCCTAACCTTTGATAAATGCAAGTAGGTATTTATGGTTTGAGACATAGAAATACACTAACATACAACTTCAGCACTGGAAAGCTTGTGCTCAAGCATCTAATCAAGCCAAATGCGAAACAACCCTGTTGGAAAACCTCTTTGTTGGGGATACTCCTTCTCGCAAGTTTTCTTCACTATACAGGGTTCTCAAAGCTAGTCGCTTTAAGCCCCCACATGCATATATGGAGAAATGGGAAGAAGATTTGAACACCTTGATAGGTGACATAACATGGTACAATGTATGGACCAGGGCCGGAAAGTCATCCAGGTGTGTGCAGTTGAAGGAAAATAGCTACCAATTGTTGTTCTGGTGGTACCTCACCCCAGAGAGACTTCCTAAAGATGGACCTCACTATCCCTGATCGATGCTGAAGGTGCGTGCAAGCCCAGGGGACATTTTTGCATACACGGTGGTCATGTACATTGATCCAATCTTATTGGAAGGAAATATTAGCACAATTTAAGAGGATCCGCGGGATAGACCTTCCAATGGAACCTTTAGTAGTATTGTTAGGTGGTGAGGATCTAGAGAGGGCTATAAACTGGCGACAAAATCGGTTTAGGTCGAAAGTACCTAAAAAAAATGGTCGCATTGACCAAAAGTTCTAAAAATGCCATCACAAAGGTTCGAAAGCCAAAAGTTTGAAACTTTGGTGGTAGCATTGAAAAAAATAAACGGGGGCTGCTGGAGTGTTCCCCGCATTGCCCCGCTCACTATACTTCATGGTATAGTGAGCGGGGGTTGCAGGGGACACCCACGCAGCCTTCCATTACAAAAGAAAAAGAAAAGAAAAGGACCCTGCAGCGCCGGTTCCCGATCACAGAAGTGAAAGGGAACTGGCGCTGCAGGGAACCAGCATGAAGATGAAGGTAAGTGGGGTTTGTTTATGTTGGGGGTGTGGGTGGGGGTGTGCTGGGGTGTGTGGTGTGTTATGGGTGTGTTGTGGGTGTGTTGTGTGTGTGGGTGGGTGTGAGAATGTATGTGTGTTGGCATGAGAAAGGTGCAAACTTTTGGTAGTTCGCACCTTTCTCATGCAAACAATTAACCTGCTGTACTTTCAGCCGTGGGCAGATCACTTGGATTCCTTTTAAATTGTTGTAATGTTGTACGCCGGCCTGTTAGTGGACCGATAACCACCAGTGCTGTATAGCTCGTACTATTCAACTAGTAATTGTTTTTTTTTCTTTTCTTCTGCTTTTCTATTTTTTTTTTTTTACTTGTGATGAAACAGATTTGCACTATTCATGATTTCTGTTAAAAAGCTAATGGACACAGATGATGCTAGTATAGTATATTTGATTGTGTTGGGACTTGTTTCAAGGTATGTGTCCTTGTCCTGTTATTCTCCAATAAAATGTGAGTGGTTAAAAAAAAGAAAAGAATTGCTGCCCTATCAAGGCCTTCTTCCAGTAGCTACACAGAGATGTGCTTGGCAGTACCTCTTGTATGTCGCAGTCCTTCATATGCTGAAAAGTTATCCTTAACTATGTCCTACTCCACAGGGTGATGTTTTTGTAAGCAGGGTAGAATATTATTCTTGGTTCTTGGTTCCACTTCTGTCTCTATCAACAGCTGATCCAGAACAGTCTTGTCTTCCATGAGAGATTGCGTTTTATTAAATGTATTTCTTACCCAATCAGTGGTGTGCAGGGCTCAATTCCTAAAATAAAGTGGGGAGACTCTGATGTATGCAGTGGGGCATGACGTTACAGGCTGTGAACGTAAATTAGAACAAATGTGACTATTAAGTTTAGCGGTGTCTTTCCCAACTGAAGGAAGTGCAGGGACAAATAGGCATTTGTTAAGCTAACATGTTTTCTTAAAACATTGCTTGCTAAATAGAAAAGGTACATACCTTTTGTCTTTAAAATGTGAAAAAAGGTATCCGATACAGCAAAGAGTCAATAGGAGTTCTATATACCCAGCCGTCTAGACACTGTTGTAGTCACAGAGCTTAGTTTCTTGTCTCTGAACCACGTGACCACGTGATCCTAATCCCGGACACAGCTCGCTCTATCAAGTGGCAGCAGCGTTTAAAAATAAATATTTTAATTACTTGAAAACACACAGTGAGGATGGTGTCCACCCTCTGAAAAAAGTGGGTGGACGCTGTCCATCCACGTGTTCCCTCAACTTGATCTCTGTGCTTGTCTCTTCAGTTTTACTGCTCATGGTCCTTAAAGGCCTCCCTGTCTCATATGAGACCCACTGGGAGTCAGACCTGGCGCCAGGCTCATACATGACTCATGGCACTGTTCTTGGTAATGCACTTTGGGCAATTTGGATACCCCCAGATAACTCAGTTCCATGAACTGAGCTATGCGGTCTAGCTTTTTGGGTGTGGTTCGACCTAGGGATACCTGGGATAACTGGTGGCTATATAAACCACGCCCGGGCAGAGAAACACGCTTTGCGTTATTCTGCGCCTGCAGCGTGACACTCACTGTGTTCGGCTCGGTCTCCTGGAGGCCTTCGCCTTTCCTCCGCATCCCACGTACCTGAAAGAACAAGAACAGCATTAACATCACACTTACCTTGAGGAGAATCCTGCTTCCATCCATCGCTCCTCCGGTCCTGTGGGCAGCATTTCGGCGGTGTCTTCTCCATCTCGGAACAGCGCACCATGGGAAGAAAAGAACAAGGGAGAAGACATTAGTAGGCATGCTCGTATCCCTGATTCTTTTAAAACAGCAAGAAGAGTCAAACGCTTACCTGAACTCGAGCCGCTCATGGTAACTTCAGCTCCGGAGCACGCCATCGACCTACAAAGGGAAAAGACAACACAGGTTAGCACATAAAGGACAAGAAGGTGCCGCACATTGCGCTTTGCTCACCGCACCATATCTCTCCCCGGCGGCCTTACTGGACATTGCAGGGCCTGCAAGGGACAAAGAGAGACATAGGTCAGCACAAGAAAAAGCAAACAGCGCTGTGCATCGCGCTTTCACTCACCGCTAGTGCTCGGCTTCCCTAGGCCGCACAACACCATCACCAACCCTCTCCAACACCTAAGGGAGAAGAGAAGACATTATTAAGGGGCAAGAGACAAGAAAAGGACAGTTCACCAAGAATCAACAAACCTACCTTGTCGGGTTGGAGTTACAAGCCCAGACACATTAGGCCCGCACCAGTAAAGAAACTAGGTCGCGCAACGCCCACAACTACCGACGCACCCCTGCACCAAAGAGCAGGACGGAGAGCACACGACACAAGAAAACAAGGTGAGGAGAGAACATAGGGGAAGGTTTGGTCCTCAAGGGAAGTTGGGGTCAAGCAACCAGAGACAATAAAGTTAAAATCTGGAAGTCCTGTATTTCAGACCCAGTCCCCAGTCGAACAGATTCCAGGGAAGGGTTCGAGATCGCGACTGGTCCAGACAGGCTGAGTGGCGTCCCCGTGGATATCAGGTGAGCGTTACACATTTAGCCACTTCATCCGTTAATTCAGGGAGAATTCCGGCTTGACTTTGGACCCCCCCTTTCAGCAATTCGAACACTGACACCAGAGAGTTTAGCACAAAGCTTAATGCCGTAAGAGTGGATTCATCTGACTGGTGAGCTTTGTGGTTCTCCTTCTCTCTTTCGAGTGCTGGGGTCTCCATCTCTGTTTCCCTGTTTTTGTCCAAAGGCCCACCTTGGGCCTCTATCTCCTCCTCCTCTGTTTCTGGACCCATTCATCCTCCCCACTTCCTAACTTGGACGTGGCATGGGCTTCTAGTCCTCGGACTCTCTTCCTCTGGTCTCGATATTAGAGAGCCCCAGCTCCCCTCTCTTAGGTCTACGGCGTCATTCGAACACTTGTGTCTCTTTTTGCCAAAATATTATTTTATCTTCCTTTGAATGTTTTTTTTTGTGACTGTGTATTCCAGGCCACATCTCCACTGATTTACAATGTCTGCATGACCGGTTTGAGTTTCCTTGATTTCGGTCACCTCAACTGGAGATCCGTGCACCAGGGCTACCGTTGACCCAGACGGAGTGTTTTGCATGTCTCTTAAATGTCCCATACATGGGGTCTCCAGTGCTGTTGAGCTTACCATTGGGGCTATGTAGGAGCCATTCCAATCTGGCCCATTTATGGGTTCCGGGACCACTGTGCTTCTCAACTTCATTTTGTTGGAAATGAAGAAGTTGGGATAAATAGTTTGAAATGTACTTGGCCTGACGTAGAGTGGGTTCTGCTACTGCTTTCAACCCTTCCTCATTAGCAGTTGGATTGGTTCCCTGTGTTCCTCGCCAAAACTGTTCTTGTTGTGGCGATTATTACACCTTGGTCTTGTTGGGAGGGGCTGTAAACCTCCACCCCTGTGTCCCAAGAGTTCCCGCAGTCCGGTGCTGTTATGCAGAGGACCCGCTCCCCCTGCCTTTACAGAGATCCCGTATAGTGTTCAACACACAGCTCTCAATCCAGCAAGCGGGATCAAAGGGTTGCCCCCGCAGTCTCCCGCTCATGAGCTGGTCACACCCCCTTGAGAACTAGTCCCCAAAATCTTACTTGTGTGGGTTGTACCTGGCGCCTGCTTTACCCGGCGCGGCTCAGTTCACCATCTGCCTTCTTCTGCGTTCCCGGTGCAGCGCTCCTTCTCCATAAGGCGCCTTGCTGGTTCAGCAACAATATGGACCCGTGAGATTCTCAAAAATGCAGATGCCGGATGCAATTCCGGCTTCAGGCAGTGGAGGAATGAGCGGGGTGGTGGCGGGGTGGTGGTGAGGTGGTGGCAAGGGATACCGAACCAAAAAGGAAAAGAAAAGTTGAATAAGGGAAACTGTAACGGACGAGCCACGGAGCCCGCAGAGCCCGAAGACCCAAAGACTCTGCTTCCCTGACTCAGCGGCCCGCTCCGCGGCATAGATGCTGTTTTATAGACACAAACAACAAAAGAGGACTGCTCGCCTCTCACAGTTTCCAAGTAGCGTTATGCAAGCTTCCAAAGACTCTACTTCCCTGACTCCGAGGCAGTATTCTTCCATTACCTTTCCCATAACAAAGCTTCTGTGGACACTTTATTTGTGTTGAGCCCTGGGGGTCTCTTGCTCATCAGGGAATGCAAAGGCGTGGGGGTGGAGTCAGTGGTGTGGGGCTGGCTCTGGCCTTGCTGGGTGGGGGTTAGAAGCCCAATGGAAGTACAGTGGAGATGAATGGATGCAGTGCAGAGCCGGGTGTTGTCTCACGCCTCTTTGTCAAGAGCGTACCTCTGATTAGAAGTTCGCCGGCGTAATTAACAAGACAATAGGACAAGAGTGATGTTCAATATTCAGAACATGTATGGAGTTCAGTCATTCTGTTTCTGTAAATAAGAAACAACAGAGAATTGGGCTGTAGAAGGTGAGCCTAATGGAGTGGTGTCTGTTCTGTTCGTAGTGCAACACAATGAAAATAAAAATATATTGGCAAATCATTTGGCATGAGTATTCCAATCTAACACAGTACCTAATGTTCAAAATGGATTACTTTCCGCAAATGAAACAAATGAACAGGAACAGTACCTGTCAATGTGTGCATTTGCGAAAAGTAATCCTTTTGTATTTGACATGAGGGTGTTTAGACGTGGCTGCAATGTCAGCCACGTCCAAATGTCCCTCGCGCCAAATCAGCAGCGCTAGAAAGGATTCTCTGTCAAAATGGCAGCGTTAAAATGCCCGCTGGAGCGAAGTGGTTGCGCCGAAATGGCAGAAGGGGGTGTGAGAAACACATTTCCAAACAGGTTGGTATTGACCCGTAGTCTCAAGTGGACTGAAAGTAGGAGTACCCCAGAGGCAACTACCACAGTAGGGCAGAAAAAGGCACGTAGCCCACCCGGGGCTGAGAAACCAATTTCCCCATGGGTGGGGGGTGAGCAAAAGGACACAACAACCGGGACTGGCCAAGCCAGTAGTCTACAGGAGGTGAACAATTCAGAAACAATAATCCTTAAACCTTGTTGCCATTGTGAATACTGACCTATTTAGGTCCACAGGAGATTTCAGCACTGATCATACCACTTTTTAAGGGGGGGGGGAGTAGGACAGACCCCGCTAATTACCGTCCAATTGCCCGTGTAGATATTGAAAGTAAGATCTTTATGAGATTGGTAGTCAAGGAGCTTACACACTGGGCGGATAACGCGGGGGCGTTGCCCGTTTCCAAACAGGGTTCAGATGGGGGCTTTCTACGGCATTAAATGGGATAATCCTGAGCCTGGTGAGCGAGCCCACTGTTGGGAAGGGGGAACTGCCTTTGTATGGGGCTTGGATTGACCTTTCTAAGGCTTTCAATCAGATCAGTAGAGGCAAGCTGTGGGCAAAACTCAGACTAAAGGGAGTTCCAGAATCCTTGTTGGCCATGTTGATAGAGCTGCATAGGGACACAACAGTAAGGGTTAGATTGGATGATAAGGGACACTTGTCAAATGCAGTGAAAGTAGAAAGAGGAGTAAGGCAGGGGTGTTTGGGAGCACCTTTATTCTTCAACCTCTTCCTGTCAGACATGGGGCAAGAACTAGAACCGTCTGCATTGGCCAGCCCAATCCTAAATGGAAACAAGATCTTTTGGATGGCTTATGCGGACGATATTGTTCTGTTGGACAGAACTGCTATAGGTCTCCAAAGATTGTTGTCTAAATTTGGAGACTATGCAGAGAAAAATGTGTTAGTAATAAACCAGATAAAATCAAAGATACTAGTGTTCAAACACCCGAGAAAGAAAATCAGCTTTGACAACTGGTCCCTGAATGGGCAGATAATACCGCAAGTAGATGAGTTAACATATCTCGACTATAAGATTTATGCTAGCCCGAGAAACCAGGAGTCTGACATTCTCACCAAGGCTCATGATCTGATCCCCCCCATGAAAAAGATCAAAGCTTAGTATTGCAAATTTACCATTCTGCCAATGATAAAATATTACGTTGCCAAAATAATACTGGCCATCTTGTATGGCCTAGAGGCTAAAACATCACTTTGGAATTTAAACTGGGCCAAAGTAGAAGGCAGAATCTGGAAGGACTCCCTCAATCTTCCCCTGAGCACGCCGGGCTGGAATCTACGGTTTGAATTGGGCCTCATTTCATTAAAGTGCAGAGCGGAGTGGAAATTAGTCTCACTTTACAGAGAGATAATAAACCCCAAGACTGGATCATTGTATGAAGATATCAGAGCCCATCTAAAAAGTTCAAAATCAAGCATTTTGTGAGGGCTGGAGACCAGGGCAAAAGCCATCCTGGAGAGGACAGTTGTTGATCATGAGACCCTCACAAGGTGAAACGCGATCTAGAAAGCCTGCACTGGATCGAAACCATATCTATGGTGAGAAGTTCCACGCCATGCAACGCATTTTTGACGGTGGAAAAAAGCTTAGGGTCCCTACCCCGATATTTAGCAAAGTATCCCGATTTTGTGCTGCTTTCCCTCATCCTTCTTCTGAGTTACCCCAGAATCCTTGTGAGTAGCCCTGTTGGCAACCAACAAGTCAGCAGCCCTTGCTAACTTCTTTGGAGCAATTTCCTCAGAGTCAGCCAAGTTACCTAACATTCAGTTACCCAGGTAGCCCAAGGGGTACCTGTCACGGCCGCCAGCGACTGGCGTTTGTGGCGAAGGTGGACGCGAGGACGCCATTAAAATGTTCCATTACGTTCCTCCTCGTCTATCAGACGCGGTCTAGTTGTTTTCAAGATGGCCGCCGCCGTTTGTATATATCTCACTCGGCTGCTGGCGGTTCGGCGCGTTGCAACTGTGTTTATTTATCGCCCTGTTGCTTGCTCTAGTTTTCCCTTCGGATAGTCTACTTGCTATTTTCCTGTTGTTTCTCCACCTCCCGTTCCTTACGGGCCCCTCCTTTCCCTGTATCCTGTTTGCCTTCTCCTGTGTTTCTGTTGCCGTGTTGAATCTCTGCTGAGAATTTCTTCGCTCTAAGAGACACTGCCCTCGGATTTCTCCGTTCACTCTTGTCCTCCACCCCGAGGGGTACCTACCTGTAAACTGCCATCTCCTATTCCCTCGATTCGCGGAATCGCCAACCTTACCATCATCTGGGTTTTCGGCGAAGGATCATTCAACCTACGATTGTGCTGACTACTCCCACAATCTTCACGTCTATATTGGATCCAGGGGTTTTTTGCCGTTCCAGTGGCTTTTTCCCCTCAGGCTGTCGCGGAGGGGAGTCACCGTGGGGTTTCTTTGTCTGAGAGTCACGGTGGCTTCTTTCCGAGGTAGACCATATCTTCAAAAAAAGAAGAAGCCGTACACAGGACTTACCCGCCGGAAGAAACTGGACTATTCAGGTGAGGAGGAAGAGACAGGGGAGGGTTACAAATCGAGTGAAGACGAAGATATAGCTGATCACCTAGCAAAACCCGTAGCCAATATTGCCAGTCCTGATAGTTTGCAACGCCAAACAGAAAACATGGCTACGCCACAACAACTGCAAGAGCTGGTGACAGCTGTCCAAACCCTCAACGTAGAGGTCCAAACACTAAAGGCTGACAACGTGGCGCTCCAACAAAGAGTAGCTGCAAGAGAACAACAGACAACCGATTTACCCCCACTACCCCTGGTGTCAGGTAAATTCGACGGCTCGGAAAGAAAGGTTAAGGAATTCCTGGAGGCCTGTAATATTCACTTCACCTTCCGCAGAAATGCCTTTTCCACAGATCATTCCAAGGTGGGTTTCATGATCACGCACATGACGGGAAACGCCTTGGCATGGGCTACTCCATTGGTATCCCTATCAGACCCAGTGTTGCAGGACTACGCGGCCTTTAAAGAACTGCTGCGACACACCTTTTTGCGAACCGAATGCTCACACGTGGCTAGCGAAGACCTGCTGGATATACGTCAAGGGAGTACCGACTTACTATCCTATATCTCCACTTTCAAGAAACTTGCTGCAGAGGCAGGTTGGCAAGAGCAGGCCCAGTATACCATATTCCGCCGGGGCTTGCGAGAAGAGCTCAAGGATGAGCTTGCCCGGATCCCGCGCCCCGACACCTTTCTGGATCTTCAAACTGCAGTTCTAAGAATCGATTTTCGCCTGTTGGAACGAAGAAACGAAAGGAAGAAGGTCCGAGGTCCACAATCTTTCTTGGATATACCCCCGCCTCCTCCTCACCTGTATCGCGCCACGCCAGAGAGGAACCCATGCAGATCGGAAGCACCAGATCTCCGTTGACTGCCGAAGAAAAGAAGAGGAGACGTGAAGGGAACCTTTGTTTATATTGTGGGGGAGCCAACCATTTGCTGAGGGACTGTCCCGATGTGCCCCCAAGGAGATCGGGAAACGACCGCCCTCGATAGTCCGTGGAACGGACTATCGAGGGGCTACACCTTGTTCCTACACTACACTTTCTGTGGCCTCTTCTCAGTTGAGCGAAGATGTGCGTCTCATGGTGATAGCCATCAAACTCCGCTTCCGGAATAGAGAGGTAGAGACGCAGGCTCTACTGGATTGTGGTGCGGCTGGAAACTTCCTTGACACTTTTTGGGCTGATAAGATGGGTCTGCTAAGAATTGAGAAAAAGGAGGACCAAAAGGTTGAAGGAGTGGATGGTACACCCCTATGTTCAGGACTCATTACCCACACCACTGAGGAGATTCAGGTGTCCATACACCAGCATTCTGAAATCATAAAGTTTGATATTATACGGGTGGCCCATTTCCCTGTCATCTTAGGAATAGGCTGGCTCAGGAAACACAACCCAACGGTGGATTGGTCTAAGAACCTACTAAGTTTCCATTCCGCCTTTTGCCTAAGAGAATGCCTTCCAGAACCAACATTCACAACTGTGAAGACCATGTCTGCTGTTGAAGGCAGTACAATCCATTGCATCCCAAAATGTCTTTCAGAATACAACGAAGTCTTTCAGGAGCAGACCCCCATTAGACTCCCTCCACATCGCCCAGAGGATTGTGGTATCGACCTAGTGCCAAAAGCGTTGGTCCCCTTTGGGAAGATGTATTCCCTCTCAGTATCGGAGAAGGCTGTACTCCGATGCTACCTTGATGATAATTTAGCCAACGGACTCATAAGACCTTCCAAATCCCCCGCTGGGGCCTCTCTGTTTTTCATACCCAAACGGGATACCAAGGAGCTGCGGCCTTGTATCGACTATCGGGGGTTAAACAGAGTGACCATAAAAGACCGATACCCTATGCCCATTATATCAGAGATCCTAGAGGCTGTCCAAGGCTCTGTTGTGTTTACTAAACTTGATCTACGGAATGCGTATCATCTACTCCGCATAAGAACAGGAGATGAGTGGAAGACGGCGTTTCGCACCCCCTATGGGTTGTTTGAATACCAAGTCATGCCGTTTGGCCTAGTAAATGCACCATCTATTTTCCAGAGATTCATGGACCGATTGTCTTCCGACCTTCTTAACCTTAACACAGTGGTTTACCTGGATGACATTTTGGTCTTCTCACGGAGCCAGGAGGAACATACCCGACATGTCAAGGAGGTTCTGCGCAGACTACAACATCACAGTCTTCTGGTAAAACCTGAGAAATGTGCATTTGCTCAATCCTCATTGTCTTACCTGGGATTTATCCTATCCGACAAGGGGGTTACTATGGACCCCAGGAAGGTGGATGCCATCTTGTCATGGCCATCGCCTTCTTCGGTTAAGGACATTCAACGTTTCCTAGGGCTGGCAAATTTCTATAGGAAGTTCATTCCAAGTTTTTCCTTACTCACTCTTCCTATTACATCCCTTCTCAAGAAATCCACAGGCCCTTTCATCTGGTCTAGTGAGGCTGAAGAAAGCTTCCTCAGCTTAAAGCACAAGTTCTGTGCAGCTCCTATCTTGAAACAACCAGATCAGCTACTACCCTTTATCCTGGAAACTGACGCTTCTGCAGCAGCCGTAGGTGCTGTTCTTCTTCAGAAAGTCAAGGACCTAGAGCATCCGGTGGCATATTTCTCGAAAACTCTAAATCCTAGCCAACAAAACTACTCAGTCATAGAGAAGGAATTACTTGCTATGAAATTGGCTTGTGTGGAATGGAGGCATTTGCTCCAAGGGAGCCTACACCCGTTCCAGATACGAACAGACCATAAAAATCTGCAAATACTCAAGCAGCAAGAGTGTTATAACACCCGCCAGGCCAGATGGGCTCATTTTTTCGCCCAGTTTGATTTTGTCATCACATTCATCCCTGGCTCTCAAAACCTAGTTGCTGATGCTCTCTCCCGTAGAGACGATGTTATCTTCCCTTACAGAAAGGAGTTTATGTTTCCTCGTACCCGGATCATATCTACAGTGTCTAACTTCTTGGATGAGGTACGAGGAGCCTGCCTCCAAGAACCTGCTCTCACTATGGGAAATCAACCGGTCACCACTAAGGACGGGTTGCACTTTATCCACGGAAGACTGTTTATTCCTTCCAGTAATCTCAGAAGACGAGTCACTCAGTGGTGCCACGATTCCAAGACCGCAGGTCACCGAGGAGTACGAGGTACTCTGGAACTTCTCCAAAGGGCTTTCATCTGGCCGAACATGAAGGCTGACACGCAAGTCTATGTTAAATCCTGTATGGTATGCTTACAAAGCAAATATTCCACCTCGAAACCTATGGGGCTGTTACAACAGGAGCCGGTTCCACTTGGCCCCTGGAAATGCATTTCTACGGATTTTATTGTGGAGTTGCCGGTATCCCGAGGCTGTACCTGCGTTATGGTAACAGTAGACGCTTTCTCGAAACTTGCACATTTTTCTCCATTGGCAAAGATCCCATCCGCCTCGGTCATGGCTGACGTATTCCTAAAGGACATTTTTCGGTTACATGGGCTTCCTCAAAAGATAATATCAGACAGGGGCAGCCAGTATACCTCCAGATTCTGGGCAGCATTGTGCCATTCATTGGGCGTGGAGAGAGCTCTTTCGTCGGGGTTTCATCCCCAAACAAATGGACAAACCGAGAGGTTAAACGGTACCTTAGAGCAATACTTAAGGTGTTTCATAAATAAACAGCAAGACAACTGGGTGGACCTGCTTCCCACAGCAGAGTTTGCATACAATAACGCTGTCCACACGGCTACAGGAACTAGCCCATTCTTTTGTACCTACGGATACAACCCGCAGTCCATAGTTCCGTGTTTCTGGGAGGAAACTAACGTTCCTACTTTGGAGAATACCCTTGCGCAGATCAAGGAGGCCCATAACACAGCCAGTCAGAGCCTCTCTAAGGCTAGCAGTCATTACAAAGAGCAAACGGACAAACACCGAAGTCAAGTTCCTGCCTGGGACAGAGGTTCCAAGGTCATGCTGTCCACAAAGTTCCTTCCTCGATGGGTTCGGCCTTCTAAGCTGTCACCCCGCTACATCGGACCCTTTGAGATAACTTCAAAGGTTAATCCCGTGGCCTTCCGCCTCAAGTTGCCAAAGGGACTCAGGCGGATTCATCCCGTGTTTCACTCATCCCTCTTACGCCCCTTTGTGCCAGATACCCGGAAACAAGCATCCCCCCAGCTGTGTACTTTGCCAGTTCCAGCTTCCGAGGAATATGAAGTTTCTCGGATACGGGACTCCCGTTATCATCGGGGACGTCTTGAGTATCTCGTTCATTGGAAAGGATATCCCTCCTCAGAAGACACATGGGAACCACAGTTCCATATTCACTCTCCTCAACTGTTAC
This sequence comes from Ambystoma mexicanum, assembly GCF_040938575.1. NCBI lineage: Eukaryota > Metazoa > Chordata > Amphibia > Caudata > Ambystomatidae > Ambystoma > Ambystoma mexicanum. The sequence continues at coordinate 1,318,848,651 of NC_090924.1, forward strand.
ACAAGTTCCACCGGCTACATCCAGAAAGGCCGGGTGGGAGAAGCCTTCGGAGGGGGCATACTGTCACGGCCGCCAGCGACTGGCGTTTGTGGCGAAGGTGGACGCGAGGACGCCATTAAAATGTTCCATTACGTTCCTCCTCGTCTATCAGACGCGGTCTAGTTGTTTTCAAGATGGCCGCCGCCGTTTGTATATATCTCACTCGGCTGCCGGCGGTTCGGCGCGTTGCAACTGTGTTTATTTATCGCCCTGTTGCTTGCGCTAGTTTTCCCTTCGGATAGTCTACTTGCTATTTTCCTGTTGTTTCTCCACCTCCCGTTCCTTACGGGCCCCTCCTTTCCCTGTATCCTGTTTGCCTTCTCCTGTGTTTCTGTTGCCGTGTTGAATCTCTGCTGAGAATTTCTTCGCTCTAAGAGACACTGCCCTCGGATTTCTCCGTTCACTCTTGTCCTCCACCCCGAGGGGTGCCTACCTGTAAACTGCCATCTCCTATTCCCTCGATTCGCGGAATCGCCAACCTTACCATCATCTGGGTTTTCGGCGAAGGATCATTCAACCTACGATTGTGCTGACTACTCCCACAATCTTCACGTCTATATTGGATCCAGGGGTTTTTTGCCGTTCCAGTGGCTTTTTCCCCTCTGGCTGTCGCGGAGGGGAGTCACCGTGGGGTTTCTTTGTCTGAGAGTCACGGTGGCTTCTTTCCGAGGTAGACCATATCTTCAAAAAAAGAAGAAGCCGTGCACAGGACTTACCCGCCGGAAGAAACTGGACTATTCAGGTGAGGAGGAAGAGACAGGGGAGGGTTACAAATCGAGTGAAGACGAAGATATAGCTGATCACCTAGCAAAACCCGTAGCCAATATTGCCAGTCCTGATAGTACCATCAAAGCTAGCTTCACAGTTTCATATACCTTTCTGTCTATAACACCCAACTCCATTACCACATCAGTTGCAACAGGGGGTAGCCTAGAAAAAAACCAAGGAATCAACTGATTCCCTGTAATGTCTTGAATCCCATGGTTATATTCAAAAGCAGCCAACCAATCCACAATATCAAGCTTAACCTCATACCTACTTACTGAATCTTTGGGCATGCAAGGCCTCTTAGGACTGGGAGACCTAGAAGACACTGGGAGAGAACCAGTTTCAACAGACAACTTTTTAATCTCTAGTGCACGGTTAAATTCCATCTCTCTGAGTTTAAGTTCTTGATGTTTGCATTCAGTTTGAGCATGTATTATTTTAAACTCTAACTCAAGTTCATTCCTTCTAAAGAGACAAATTCAGGACTTAAAGTTGGACCTGGTGGGGTCCCTGTGGTCTATGAGCAGACAGAGGTAAAACAGGGCCTTTGAAGATTCTTCTTCCTCCTCTAACTCATCTATAACATTTGAGTTACTCTCAGAAACATTATCATCCTTATCAACGTTTTCCACATTTGCTGCAGGTGTGCGGGATTCAGACTCACTCCTCAGACTTTGGTATTCTAACAACTTTTCTATCAATTCAACCTTTTTGCCTTTTACAGTGAGATTCCTAGCTTTACACATATCTCTCAATTGATCAACAGTTATAGTCACTAGGGTATCCGGTCTGTAGCTTTCCATTTCAGTCATGATAAAACAATTGCTTTACTAGTGTTGCTTAGCCTTGGGAGGCTTACCTGAACAAAAGTAAAAGTAGCACTCTAAATGTAACAAGTATACGTTATCCTCGCCACTGTGCACCAGTGTTAGGCAGAATCACCTGCAGTACCCTTTGGGAACACTACAGGCAATTAGGACTACAAGTGTAAGCACAATTTCACCTTTGGTACAAGCTTGTACTACACAGTAAAGTGGTGGCGATGACAGAGCAGCCAGACTTATCTCAAGAGTTTAAGTGAGCTGTAGCACAAGTTTTCTCGGTAAAAGAATATACATTTATTTACTCAATCATTTATAAAACATTACACTAGCACAAGCAGCTCAATATCGCACTCTAATACACCACAAAAATCCAACCGGTAAGTAACTTAACAGGTTTAGCTCAAAAATGAAGTAGGAGCAAAATGGCACTTCAGATACTTAGAAAAGGGAGGAAAAGACAAGGTTATAAGAATAGACAGCCCAAATACATTCATAGGCAGGGCATGGGGTTTCAATACAAGTAGCAATTCTTCTCAATAGGCCTGGGCCAAAGTCAATGGTTCAGAGTCTTTTGTATAGGATAGCACAGTTCTGGTAGATAACGGTCTTTGCCATGGATTTTCAAAGGATTTGGCTAGGCGAAAAGTTTGACAAATGTTTAGGGAAGAACAAGCCTTTGTAGTTGAGGAAAGTTTCATGCACTTTCTCGATGGCCGAAAAGATTTCCGGACCGCGTTTGCATAGCACCTTTTAAATGAAGAAAGCTGTAGCTGAGGCAGTTGTTCCTGGCAGTTCAAGCAGATGTCGCTGTTCCTGAGCTTCAGTCATGGGGACAAGAAGGAGGATGTCGGGAGGTTCCTGCATTACCCAGAGAAGAGGCCAAAAGCTGTAGCAAGACGTCGGTTTAAGGTGCGAGTGCCTTAAAGTCCCCCTGGTTTCCTTCCCCCTGGTTATCCAGTTTTCAACAGCACTCTGAAGAAAATTCGACCAGAATAGGATGGTGTCCAGGTGGCTTGCAAGTTGGTTGTTCCCACCAAACTCAAGGGAAGAAGTTAACCTTGAAGAGCTTCTCTGTCATCGGAGTTTCAGGCAATTCGGACCAGCAGCAGGGCTTCACCGATCGTCCAGGAGTTGCAGCAGTCCTCTTCCTTTCTCTCCTCTTCGGTTCTTTCGTTCCAGTGGTCGACTCTGCTTTCCAAGTCCCGAGAGACCTGCTTTTAAACAGTTTTCCCCCATTCATTCAGCCTGGCAGTCACTCACCCAGCAGAGTGGCTGTCCTTGCCGGACAGCCAGCCGGACAATCACACCTGAGGGCATTCCGGTCTCCTAGGAGACTAAGCACAGGGCGTTTCGGGCACCTCCCTCACATCCTGTACACCCCAGACACTCTGGCACCAGAGGGCTTCAGCACAGAACAAAGGGACCAAAACACAAGAAGGACTTTTTGTAAAAGACATGGCGAAAAAAGATGACCGGAGTCTGTTTTTACAGATAGGTCTGGGGCGCCATATTGGAAAACATGGCTACCGCTGATTTTGAGCTACCGTTGTTAGCGGTCGTGAAAAGACATGGTAGTTCACATAAACCACTGCCACAAGCCATTTAAAATAGGAAAATGTAACATTTTACTGTTACATGAGTGTTTTGACTCAGGGGAAGCTAAGCAACCCCTCCAGCACTCTATAGTATTTGTATTTGTATTTTATTGAATTTATATAGCCCTTTAATCCAAAGTGCTTTACATGCGAACAAGCAAAATACAACAAGCATAAGATGGCAATTGAATCACAACTCTAAAACAGTATAAAGAACAATTTACAATATTGCAGAGGTGAGGAGGGAGGAGCAGAGGTGAGTGAGGGAATGGTAGGTGTTAGTGGAGGTAAGAGCGGGAGTAAAAGGTAATGTAAGAGTGTGTGAGGAAGAGGAGAGGAAAGAGTAGGACTAGACGAGAGCAGGGGGTGGGGTGGAAGGAGGTAGAGAGGATGGAGAGGGTAAGGAAGAGCAGTGGTAGGGGGTGTGGAATGAGGGGCAGGCAGAAGAACGAGAGGAAACGAAGGGTGCCAGGGAGGTGAGTGAAAAAGATAAGATTTGAGAGAAGAGCGAAAGGAAGGGTAGGAGGGGGAAGAGCAGATGTGAAGGGGGAGGCGATTCCAGTGGAAGGGAGCAAGGAGTTGGAAAGATCGGAAGCGTGAGGGGGCACAGGGAGGTGGAGGAGGAGAGAGTAGGAAAAGATTAGCAAAGCAGAGAGAACGAGAAGGGGTATAGAAAGTGAGAAGGGAGGAGAGGTAGGGGGGATAGTAAGATAGGGTGTGCTGGGTCAGTAAATTTAAAGAAACTAGTAAAGTCAATTTAACTTTATATGCCCTGGGAGACAGTAGTCAGTCCCAGGAAAGGTATTTAAACCTTGGGGAGTCTGAAAGACACCCCTGTGCCACTGTACTGAAGGTGTTGTGTGACTCACAGAAAAAGATGAGGCCATGGAGGTTGTTTTAAAGACTCCATTACCAAAGAACACAAAAGTAAAACACACACAAAATACATGGAAGAGTGGGAAAAAAGGCTCACACTCTTCCCAGGTAAAAAATCAAATCCTAGAAATCCAGCAAAGTTGCTGGGGGTCTCAAAAGGTAAGGGAAATTAGAACATTTGTAGAATTCTCCCTAACAATCTGCACATGGCGTACACCGCCAACAACAATGCCCACAGCCGGACCCGTGTATGTATTGATCTTACATTTGGACTCCTCAAGGCACGATTCTGTTGCGTCAATTGCACTGTTGTAGCCCTAATGTATGCCCTGAGAAAGTTGGGAGAATTTTACTGGTTTGTGCAATGCTCCATAACATTTGTTTGAGGAGGACTGTGCCCCCACACCCAGAGGAAGACGCTTAGGAACAGCATGAGGCAGAGCAGACACTCACAGGGATGACGTGAGGGAAGGGAGACTGCCCAGCAGGCATTAATAGACAATTTTCTCTAGAACAACACCCGGCCCTGTCCACTACCAGCACTGTGAATACATTGCACAAGTACACAATCAGGAATAATGTCCACGCATTATTGATGTTCAACTAACTTTTATCTAACATTTTGCACCAACTGACCCCCCCTCCCCAGCACACAATCCCGCTATCCCCACTGTTAGGGAGAATTCTCTGTTTAGGCTGAATTTCCCTACCTAGTGAGTCCCCCAGCAGCTTTGCTGGATTTCTGGGGTTTAATTTTTTTCTCCTGCCAAGAGTGAGACTCTTTTACCCTCACTCTTGGACATGTTGAAGTGTGTTTTCTTGGTTAAACCTTGTGTTGAATGGGCTATGGGGTCTTTTACTCCATAGGGCCTCATATATTTTTGTGATGTGGGTCACACAGCACCCTCTGTGCCGTGACCCAGGGGTGTCCTAGGGACTCCCCAACATAGACTCCATACCCTGGGACTGACTACTGTCTCCCAGGGCATGTAAAGTCACCAAAGACTTTGCTAGTCTTGAATCCTGAACAGAACCAGTACAAACCATCATATTGTGGACGTACTGGCTGGGGCAATTCGATTGCCCCAGGGTCTGTTAGTCGAGGGGGCACGTCTCCGTCCCCCCTGATCGAGTTTTGGCTGGTGGCAGTGGAAACTACTTTTTATATTCGACCGCGAATATTTCCCTATGGGATTTCCCATTGTTTTAGGCTAACACATTTAATTATTTATTTACGGTAGCCTTAAACATACCGCCGGTTTATATATTTATTTTTATCACTCCGGTTGGGACTTTTTGCCAAAACTTGATTCTAAAATGGCGTTGGTGTTCGCCTCTGTAACTCTGACCCAAAGTGGAGCCCTTTGTTCCACTTTTGGCGGGCTTCTCCACAGAAGCCCTCCAAAGTGGTGCCACTCTGTCTGGGATACTTAGGAGGGGTGGAGGGGGATTTAGGCACCCTGGACTGAGTTACCTTGGTAACTCAAGTCGCACTCCGTCCTGATTGGCCCAAGTGGTGAGCCGCCCGGCTCACCACTTAGCATGTTTGAGTGACAGCTAGGCTGGGTGAATGGGGGCTTGCTGCATAAAAGCAGGGCTTTGGGGACTGGGACTTCAGAAGTCGCCACAGGACCAAGAATCCGACGAGGGAAGAGCTGAGCCGACCTGCTTCGACGACACCACCCGGTGGAGCCCTGCTGAACCGTCTCACCACTTTTTCCCGACGACCGAGGAGAACTCTTAACGGAGTGGCTCCTTCCCTTGACTGGTGGGGACAACCAGTTTTCGCCTTCTTTCCGTTCTTTGAGGTATCTCGTGGCCGCCTTGCCTGTGCCAAGCACCCCGGCATCCGGAATACCACACTTTACCCCCATACCGCGAAAGTCGGTACCAACCCTTTAACCGGAGGACTCCGCGGCTGGTTTCTTCCCGGGCAGTGCTACGACCTTTCTCTTCTGCTCTTCAGCGAGATATTCTTCTCCCCTGACCGACGTCGAGCCTTGCTGTCGCTGCCTGGAACAACTGCCCCCGCTGGAGGATCCTTTCCGCTTAAGGTACTGTGTTCCGCCTGGCTTCCCTTGCCACCGACTGTACGGGGTAGATTTAGTCCCCGGCTTTCGAACCTGGGAGTGCCTGGGACACTTTGGCTAAACTTTCTGAGCCACTCTAAACTCTTTTTGACTCCTTGCAAGACTTTGAATCTCTAACTAACAGTGTGATCTTGGGCACATTTTCGCTCCGGCTACTCTAAGAGTGGGCCCTGCCTAGTGACTTTTGCTCACCTGTGACCTTGTGCTTCTTTGAGCCTATTGCAAGTGTTCTGGACCTTAGAGTGGTGTGTTTAACCCATTTCTGCTTTTTCTCTCCCTTTCTTGGAAACTACTAGAGTGTCATCTAACGTTAAGCACTCACCTCTGTTTTAATTAAGTGGTGTTAACCTAGAGTTGTCTAGATAGGAGAAAGGATTGAATCTACTTTCATTATAACTGTGTTTGAAGTGTTTACTATATTTTGCTAGAGTGTTTTTAACTTATGTGTATTTTAAATAAATAACTATATACTTTTGAAACCAAGCTCTGGTCAGTGTTTGCTTGTGCTATTGTGTTTTGGTACATATTGTGTATACTTTGCATACTGCCTAACTCTTCTTGAGAGAAGTCTGACTGCTCAGCCACAGCTACCAGGTAAATCTGGGTGGTACAGACTGCTACCAAAGGGGTTTACTGCTCTACCTGTAGTCTTAAATCTTTTGCAGTGTTCCCCAAGGGAACTGCACAGGTTTCTGCCTAACACCCACCCACCACCAACTCCTCAGCACTCAATACCCCCACCCCTACCCACCACCAACCACCAAATACCCAGCACACAGTCCCCATCCCCTTCTCACCACCAACTACCAAGCACACAATTCCCCCCTCCCCCGCCACCCAAAGTGTCCATGACATGGCCACCCAGGCCAACAGTCATCAAGCTAATCACTGTGGACATGCCCACTTTCCCTGACTCCCAACAGCTGGTGATCTTTTGCACAGCTGGCGCAGAGACTGACACCTACGGGTGCTTTCCTGGGACACTTCGGTAGGTGTTTATGACCTTGTAGGGTTTGAGCCGGCCCCCTGCAGCTGTTGCCATTGGAGCTCATTGCTCTGACGGATCTACTCAGCAAGGGCTGAGACACCCTCTGTCATTTCACACACCCTTTGCCCAAATGCTGTCAGTGCAACAGTGTTTGCAGTTGTGACTCTCAGTGTCCGGGCATTGTCCTGCACCATCCTTCGTGTCGCAGCCTGGATTGCATCCCGGATTGCCTGCATGTGCTCAGAGTGGGTTTGGCCAATGGCCTCCATCTCCCTTTGCCTCTGATCCATTTCACCCAGCCTCTGCATTACCATGCCCAATGTGGCAGGAGTCTGCGTTGGTGAAGGGATGCGTTTTAGTGGTGTGCTGGTAACAGGAGAGCCAAAGGAGGGGGTGCCTGTGTCCGGCTCAGGGGTGTGCATGCGCCGGCGGCGTGCTGGGGTCTGGGGGCTCTGGCTGCGCTGTCGGCCATGTGGTTGCCTCTCCGTTGTTGCGGAGGGTTGCGTGCACAAACTGCTCCCTGGGGTTGCTGGCCCTGCAGCATGGTCAGAGTCCCTGCTGCTGTCAGCCTGTTCCTCCACTGTTGTGTTGGCTGTTGGGGTGGTGTCCTCTGTGGCAGTGTCCACAGCATCAGAGGTGTCAACTGGTGCAACTAGCGTGCTCCTGGTAGCCTAGACTGGACTGGGGGTTTAGGCCTGCTCCTGCTTTGATGGAGTGTGGGGGGTCTGCCCCTTCGTGGAGTGGTTCTGGTGCTGGCTGTGTCATGGAACTGTGCACTCCCAGGTGGGTCAGCCACCTCTTCCTCCTCCGACGCCTCTGGTGTTGCCTATGTGCCTGTAGAGGACATACATGATGGTGTTAGGTCACATTCCCCCATGTGTTTTTGCATGCATGGCATTGTGTACATGAGTGGGGCCTGGGGTATTGGACAGATGCAAAGGCCTGGTCTGGGGCATTTGCAGGTCAATGCAGAAAAGAGGTGGGGTGCAAAGGGGTTTTATTTGGACAGTGTAGGGATGGGAAGATTGCCTTGTTATTAGGCTTGCATGCCTTTGATACCCATGCACCCACCTTGCTGATGCCGGTGATATTTGGGAGGGGTGCACCCACCTTGCCAACACTGGTAATATTTGGGGCTGATGCAGGGTACATGTCACTGGCAGGTCCCTATGGGGCACTGCTGTGCTGCCTGCATGGCTTGGATGTGTCTCTTGCCTTGGCACATGGATGTTATGGTAGGTGCCTTAACTGGGTCCCACTCACTGCACCCAGTTGCAATGACCGGCTCCTGTGTCCTTCCACTGGAGCATGCTGTGCTAGGCTGTTATTGTTGCATTGTTAAGGATTTCAATCAGGCGACACACACCTTTGTCTCGGCCTAGTATGAAACGCACAACGGAAATGCTTATCTTTTTATATTGATGCAATATTGAGATGGTACACCCCTCATATCACCCCTTTTCAAATACCCTGGGTCACAATGGACCATGAACCAGGCTGGTTGGCAAAGTACAATATTTATTTATTTTAAACTCAAAATAAATCATAGACTTAATATGGGGCAGAAATCACCAATGGGGTGATAATTACAATGAGAATGTGAGCAATGCACTGGGTTTCACCTTCTAGTGAAACATATACACAGCACAACAGAATAGGAACACTTTTTTGATTTGGGAAAGATAGGCACCTAAGTTAGAATTTCCCCTTGCAATGTTCCCTCAACCCACAAATAATCAGATCTGAGTGGATAAACAGACACAGGAGGTAATCAGGAATAAGAGGCAAGAAACGGAATCCAAATCTGAACTTCCCTCCCCAAATAAGAGAGAAAAATAAAACCTCTTTCAATGTTATAAAATGACACTCGGAAATGGACAAATAAATAATGAATGTGTGTTAAAAACCTTGAAGCAAATATAATTCCTCACTAAAGCAACAATGCAGAGACACTAATAATCACAAAGAATGGATTACCAAAAGCATACAGTTCGAAAAATGAGTGGCAAGTTTAAAACATGTTGCAGCAAAATGACATATGTGAAAGTTGCATTTTTTCCATTCCCGCCTAAAATTAACCAAACGGTTTTTAATAAAAACGGGTGAAATACACTGATTTGGAGTGCAGTGGTTGGGGGATAGCTATATATCTCAGGTACAATATGGAAGTGAAAGTAAGCCTCTAGCTGGTAAATTGAGAGAGATATGGAAGGTAGAGGGAGGTTAGTTTTTAGGAAAATAGAGCAGTGAAAAGGGGAATCGGCTTTAAAATTGAAAGGCAAATCTCACTTAAACTAGATTTAGTGGCTAAGCAAAGAGGAACGCCACCCGTGAATATCAAAAGTTACGCTGCAGTTGTAACCCTTCACGCAGTGTACCCCTTTTCTTAAAGGAAAATTAATTTATTTAAACATACTATCGCTGATAACTTATGCAAGACAGAAATGAAGAGAAACGTGGCGCTAACACTAGAAAGCAAGGGCAAGGTTGCATGGATAATTCTGACAGTTCTACAAGTTAGCCGGGTAAGGATGGGATGACTTAGAGAGTGAGATAAGAACCAAGGCAAGACAAGATATACTATGAGTTCAGATGGGGTATGTATGATACTTAGTCTGATTTTAGTTTGGGATTTCGGACCATCAAGGGTTCTGGTCACTACACGGCAGAGCGCCTGGCAAACAACTGGGCAGTTCTGGTCACCAAATGGCACTTCTGGACTGGCAATGCTGGTCACTGGATACTAAAGATGAGCTGGATGGCAGGTTTGCAGGATGCATGCAGTTAGTGGGATCCGGATGCTTCCCAAAAACACCACAGCTTTCCCCGTTGGTTATTTGAGGATTTTAGTGGGTTTTCAGAATTGAGGCCTTGCTGGAGCAGGATCAGCAATGTTTGGGTTTTGCAGTGGGTCCTGGAGTAGGGTCAGCAATGCTTTGGCCTTGTAGTTGGGATCTGGAATCTAGATGGATGGAACAGGAACAGGATGCTGGCGCTGGAAAATCTGGAAGAGAGTGTGTGTGTGTGTAGAGTCTTGTAAGGGACTCTTATTTATAATACCCAGTGACATCATCAAAGTATCTGACTGGGGCAGGCTTAACTAAACACTCCTCTAACAACGGGGGTCAAGGGTTATAGTCTCCGCCTCGGTCTCAGCTGGTTGGATTTCAGGAAAATGATGTCAGATTTATGAGGTGAGTTTTACAATGTCCAAAAACCTCCCATGATTACTTTAACTAAAATCCGATTTTGCCACAAACATACATTTATACAATTGCAATCTCTTAGCAAATTATATACACAGGTTACATATTTTGTGCAGAACTTTGCAGTCCAATCCTCTAGTCCGTGAGACCTTGTTTCGCCTCTCTACTAGTTTTTCGCGATTTTAAATGGGAATTATATTACTCAAAATTCTATAACTTTATACATGGGTGTGAATTATCATAAGGGCTGTATGTAAAACAATTTGCATTTGCAACATGGATGCTCTGCCATATTTTACCATTTCTGTCCCCAAGGTGTCAATGAATTCTAAAAGAAAGCCCATAAAATTATATTTAAAACTGCAAACTTGGATCGGCCAAAAGGGGGCGCACGGATTAGCAACACATCCGTGTGAGCTCCGAGCCCACGGGCCCCAAAAGCGGCCTGAGCCCCTGTTTTTGACCCCCCCCCTGTGCATAATAGTGACACCCCCAGCAGCGTGAACCGATCCTCCACTGGATGATCGAAACTCTGGCGGAAAACGGCAGACCCAGCCAGGAGAAAAGACCAACGACGTGAGCCTCCCCTCCCCGAGCCCACACGCAGCAAACAGGGTGACGGCGGTGCCAGCACGAACCTTGAGGCAGCCGGTACCTCCGACCAGCTACTCGCAGAGAGCGAGCACCTCGCTACGGCCTTCCCGGACACTCTCCGCTCCATTTCCAATATTGCGGACTTGGGGAGAACTGGTCGCCCAGCGCCCCATTGAGAGGAGCTGCACAGTGCACCCAGTGAGTGCCCCCTGCTCCCCCCCGGACTGCTCCCTGGAACACCAAGCGGTCCCAGGCTAACATCACGGCCTCGCCTCCCCCCAAAGTGCCTTCCGAGGCCCTCTCTGCAGAGGGGGGCCTCCTCTGCTCTCCGCCCCAAACCGAAGTGCCAGCACAAACCCTGAGGGAGACGGTACCTCCCACAAGCTACTTGCAGAGAGCGAGGACATCGCTACGGCCTTCCCGGGCACTCTCCGCTCCATTGCCCGTATTACGGACTTGGGTAGAGCTGGACGGGGAGTTGCAAAGAGCTCCGCGCACACTCCCCGTTGAGCCGCCCAGCGCCCCATTGATACGAGCTGCACAGTGCACCCGGTGAGTGCCCCCTGCTCCCCCCCCAGAACACCAAGTGGTCCCAGGCTAACACCGCGGCCTCGCCTCCCCCCAAAGTGCCTTCCGAGGCCCCCTCTGCAGAGGGGGGGCTCTCCTTCTCTCCGCCCCCGACCGAGGACGCAGCTGTGGGCGGGGCGCGGGTTGAGCGGGACCTCGTCTCTCGCCCGCCGACGACGGTGTCAGCACCCACCACTCGCCTGCACAGGAGAAGCACCACCACGGGGTAATCTCCCTACGCCACCTACCCCAAGAAGCCCAGAGGCCCTGGATGACCAGGGATCTGCGGGCCTAAGAGGGGAGGTCCCAAGCCTCGCCCAGTGCCCCAAGCCTAGCCCAGTGCCCCAAGCACCTTTCCTGTGCCCAAAGCACTTCTACACAGCCACGGTATAGGCTATGGTGACCAGCCCCCCAACACAACTCGCCGCACACCACACACAGTGCTGCACTTTGGATAAAAGATCTCCCCCTTCCCCACTATCCCAACAAGGAGGCCCACGGCCGCACCACCTCCCTAGGAGGTAAGGACAAGAGCAAAGCCCCCGGAAACCTCCTGGCTCCCACATAAGGTGCTTTTTAGGCAGGAATACCACGAATCAGACTCAGCCCTCCCTCAACGGACCGTATCACCAAAAACCACGGTATGTGTCCCTGTGCTGAGTCCGAGGAAACGAACCCTGTTTGGACACATTACTTGGCGATATGCCACGGGACGCGAGGAGCAGGCTCCTGAATAGATGGCCACACGGAGGGTTGGGCCCCCACGTGTGGGCCGTGTGCCCTCCTCCGCTTGACAGTCAATAACACCCCTAAGAGTCATGCAGGCGGCTCACCACGAATACGGACTGAATATCTGTAGGGGTACCCCTCGGAGCCTCTTGAAAGCCTGTGCCCCCCACCGCGGGACCCGTCTACCGCAACTGCTCCTGAGCCCACCACCGAGCCCGGTCCATGCATCAGACCCCCCCTGAAGATACAGCGATCTCAGAGTAGGAAACCAACGCAAGTGGAGGGTATGGCCCCTGGTTCCAGGGCGTGTGCCTCCTCCCACCACCATGCTCTCAACACCCCGAACTCCCAGGGCGGTGTTCCATTACACACTCTGAGAACTCTACATCGCCCCAGTGCAGAGGGTAGGGCCCCCCACTCCAGGGGCGTGTGCCTCCTCGCACTCAAGCACCATATGAACACCCAAAGCAAGTTGGCCAGGTACGCATACACCCCACAGCACGTCGAACCAGACACAAACGCCACAATGTCAGTAGAATCAGTGGAGAGGGGAGCGGCGGCCACGAAGGGAGAAATAGCCACCCTCCTGAGTGAAATCCGGAACATGGGTGCTAACCTCAGCAGCAAAATAGACAAGATGACCCAGAGAGTAGACAACATTGAAGAGGGACTGGAGGGGGTTGAAAAAAATCAAGCCTCAATAGATACACTAGAAACCCAACTAGACCTCAGAATGCGCAATATAGAGAAGAGGGAAGACGAAATTCATCTGAAAATCGATGATTTAGAAAATAGAGAAAGAAGAAATAACCTACGGTTCTTCGGCATTCCGGAACGTGATGGGGAAACAGGGGAATATCTCAAACAAACTGTGCATGACATCATTAGAATCCGAGCTGCAGACGAGAACATTGATGAACCTACAATAGAGAGAATACATAGAGCTGGAGGTCCTCCAGCTGGCCCGAGATCCGTCCTTGTCAGATTTCATAAATACCAAGATAGAGCCAAGATACTCGCGACGGCCAGGTCCTGCGATGCTCTCACCCTTGGTGGAGCCCAGATAATCATCTTTCAAGACCTATCTTCGCTCACCCTGGCCTTGCGGCGCCTCTGTCGCCCCCTAACAAAATGGCTGAAAGAACAAGGGACCAGATAGAGGTGGGGATACCCCTTCTCCCTCACGTTCGAGCACGGAAGTAGGAAGGTGATCCTCCGCTCGGAAGAGGACATCCGTGAGTGTATTGCAGACCTACTTGAGACCGACCCAAGTGACGAAATGCAGGAGGAATCACTACAAAGCAGAGCGAGAGGCGGACCACAGGGCCCGATAAGGAAAAAGGTCAAGGGATCTAGGAAGTACAGATGACCTAACAACACACCAGACAGTAACAAACGAAATGGCATATGCAGGTCCCTTATCACGGCGTTGTACGCCTCCACGTTATTTCTTGGTGACTATCGGCACTTCGGGGACCGGTACAGTGGTCAGGTCTGTTCTGGCATACAACAAGAACACCATCCGAAACGCAGAGACGAGCAGCCGGTGGAGATGAAATCTAAAAACTGCACATATCAATTCACTTACTGGTTCACAGTTGCAGCTATTTTTGTTTGTTAATATGTTGTTAAGACCGGAATACAAAAAGAAATGAAAAAGGGGGGGTTCAGAATGTTACACAGATGATAGTAGTGGTCGGTGTCGTGCGGTTACGATCCTCACTAGTGGTCCGACAGTAGACCGGCTGTATACACCTGGTCCAACTCGGACGCCATCTAACTAGGACTCAGATCCCCATGAAGAAAATGAGGGCGGACAGCTGAAACTGGGGACAACAGGTATGATGTTTAATACCCGGAGGGAGGTGGGGAGGGAAGGGGTACATCTAATCTTAAAGCCTCCGTTAATTGGAAGCAGCTATCACACTGCTTCCACCGTGGCAATTTCCTGCAATGGACAGCACGACGTGACAAATAATTTCTATGAACATAGCACTGATCCGCAACCATAACGAATCAAGCGACAGGCATGGCACACTCAAAACTGGCACGCTGAATGTCAAAGGAATTAATTCCCCCACCAAAAGGTCGCTCGTATCCAGAGAGTTTAAGAGGGCGAAACTAGACATCCTCTTTTTACAGGAAACCCGATATAGTAAAGGAGAAGAGAGGAGGGTCCTATACGCTAAACTAGGCTCGGAATGCTGGGGCTCCGGCCCACTAAAGAAAGCAGGACTCGGCATTCTAGTCAATAAAATGATTCGATTTGAACTCCTAAAGTCGTGGAGGGATGTGAGTGGCAGAGCATTAGTATTGTGGGCAAGATACAAGGCACCGTCATCACCCTTGCATCAGTGTACGCGCCCAACACGGGACAATCTAGATTTCTACAGCAAATAATCCCGAAGTCATGAGCGAAGCGGAGGGCGAAGTAATATTGGGGGGTGATCTGAACACGTGGATGGACCTGAATCAGGACAGGCAAGCAGGTCCTTCTTCTTCGGCCCCCTCATCGGGCTCCAGACGCCCGCCTGCTGCGGACATGATGGATGCCTACAATCTCACCGACGCATGGAGATATATGAATCCCAACTGAACTAGCTTTACCTTTTTCTCAGCACCGCATACGACATTCTCCAGAATAGACTATGTATACCTAACCTCAGACCTCACCGCGGCGATGTCCGAAGCTACCATAATTCTCGTCACATGGTCAGACCACGACATGGTCACGGTCACTATTGACCAGATGGCCCTCCGGAGGAGCTCCAAATGGCGCTGCAACGAGACTCTCTTTAAGGATCCAATCTTTCGGGAGCAGCTTGAGCAAGATATCACCCAATATTTTGAGCACAATAACATAGGCGAAATTTCTACGAACACAGTATGGGAAGCCGGCAAGGCTACCTGGAGAGGACTACTCATTAAAGAGGGAGCAGCGAAGAAAAGAGAGCGCCAACTCATAGAAAGCAGGCTCCAAAATGAAATTACCCAACTCGACCTCATGGCACAATCTGCAGACCAAGACAGACCACAAAAGATTAAACAAGCCAACGACAAAAGGGAGGAATTACGACAGATGGAGACGGGTAGCATTGCCCGCAAACTCCAATGCCTGAAGCAGAAGCATTATGAACACGGGGACAAAGCAGGCGCCCTACTAGCCGCAAGACTCTGTGGTCAACGCCAAGAGCAGTGGGTACCCACGATCCAAAGCGAAGGAGATCCCCACGACCATACCCCCCCAATATCCCCGAAGCCTTTGCCGACTTCTACGAAAAACTACACACATCGCAGGCTGCCTCGCATCCAGAAGCGATAACAGACTACATGAACAAAATATCCTTGCCCGCTCTCCCGCCCGATACAGTACAAACCTTGGAAGCCCCCATCACAGGGGAAGAAATCGAAGAAGCGATCAAAAGACTCCCAACAGGGAAAGCCCCTGGGAACGATGGCTACACAGCGGGATTTTATAAGACATTCAAAGATGCCCTTCTCCCATTCATGGTTGACCTCTTTAACAACATCCTTAAATCCGGCGTTGTGCCGAATCCTTCTCAGAAGCTCTGATAACAGTCATCCCCAAGGAGGGTAAGGACCCAAAGTTGTGTGCTTCCTACCACCCAATATCCCTTCTAAACATCAATGCTAAAATCTACACTAGAATCCTCACTGCAAGGCTGGAGTCACACATGCCCGCAATAATTCACAACGACCAAGTGGGTTTCATTTTAGGCAGACAAGGTGCAGATTCCACCCGAAAGACCCTCCACTTGATTCACGAGGCCCAAAAATAGTTAAACACACCAGCGTTATTTTCAATGGATGCAGAGAAGGCGTTCGACAGAGTCGAATGGCACTTCCTAGAAGCCACGTTAAAGAAGATAGGCTTAGGTCCCACACTCCGTCGAGGAATTAAGGCTGTCTATACGGCCCCAAGAGCATTGTTGGCAGTGAACTCCCAATTTTCCCGCTGGTTTCCCCTCAGTAGGGGTACGAGACAAGGCTGTCCCCTCTCGGCAATACTCTTTGCGCTATCCCTGGAGCCTCTCGCTATAACGCTCCGGGCAGACCCCGCCATGGAGGGGATTCAGGTAAACGGCAGAGAATACAAGCTGGCCTTGTACGCAGATGACATCCTGCTCCATGTATTAAACCCAACGTCTTTAATCCCACGAGCGATCTACTTGATAGAAGAATATGGTACACTCTCAGGTTTCAAAATTAATAAAACCAAATCCACCCTTTTCCCACTCCACAAACCATCCCCCGAACATCAAGTAGCTCTCGAACGCCTTGGGCTGATCATCGGAGGCCCAACACTGAGGTACTTGGGAATCAATTTAACGCGACATCTCGACAGCCTTTACGAAGCAAACTTTCCTCCACTTCTTGAAGCCCTCAAGGCTGATCTCAGGAAATGGAAACCGCTCACAATCTCCTGGATGGGACGCCTAAACGCAATCAAAATGGTGAGCCTTCTGCGGTTCTTGTACCCTTTTCAGGTCTTGCCCATCACGATCCCCGAACACTTCTTCAGACAAGTCAAGAAGGCCATACTAGAATTTCTATGGAATGTAAAGAAACCCAGGATCCCCTACGACAGTTTAATATTACCAAAAGAGCTAGGTGGAGTAGACCTTCCCGACAGAACGCTACTATCAGGCTACACAACTCAGAATCCTGATCCCACACCTGCGAGACAGAAAGGACCTCCAATGGATCCAGTTGGATAACAACATTCTAGCCACTGTAACCATAGCAGAATGGCTGTGGGTCCCCAGATCGAAGCTCACAAGAAGACTGCGCGATCATCCGATATTGGGAACAATGTGGAGCATATGGAAGAAAGGGAAAGCAATGTCAGGGATCACCACGTGGCCTTCACCTCTGAGCCATCTCTGGTCCCCCGGGATCAGAGAAGAAATCCCGGAACATGCCAGATACCAAACCTGGTTTGATGCCGGCCTGGAGAGAGTCGGCCAGCTATGGAGAAAAGGGAAATTCATTTCAATTACGGAACCAGAAGAAGCCCTCTAAATTCACCCGATTCCGATCTTCTTGTATTTGCAGTTGAAAGGCGTACTATCCAGAAGAGAATGGAAGGCCACCACACAAAGGGAACTCACACCCTTTGAGACGATCCTGGACACGTCCAACACCTCCAAAGGCCTAATAGCGCGAATGTACAGGGCCCTAATCACCAATGATGACACCCCAAGTCTCCGTCTCAAGGGAAGATGGGAAAGAGACTTTGGCAGAGAATTCGACCAGAAGGCATGGGATAAAAATGTGCAAAACGCAATCCAAAATATCAATTGCAATCCAGTATAAACTACACGCTATAAAATTACTCCACAGGTGGCAGTACGACCCACACAGGCTATCCAAAATGTTCCAAACCTCCAGCCCGAGATGCTGGCGACAATGCGGTATGGATGCCGACTACTGGCACATGTGGTGGGACTGCCCTAAAGTTCGCATTTACTGGCAAGAAGTCCTCTGATGGATTAAGCAGGTTGACGGCATAGAGAGGGAATCATCCCCCCTCCTGATTCTTTTTGGCCTTGAAGAGGAAGATGACAAACTGATTAGGATAAAAGGACTAGCGTCTCCCCTGATGCTCGCGGCGAGGGCAGGTCTAGTTATAAAATGGAAATCTCCACGCCTTTCAGATAAAAAGGACTGGATACAGATCGCCACAAACATTTATACAATGGAGAAAATAGCAGCACGACAAGGTTGCACGACATGAAGAAGCCTGGTGCGACTTTACCGACCAATACATCACACACCCGGTTTCAAATGAATCGACACAACAAGGAACCTAGGACCCAGTCTGCGCCATGAGTAGCTGAACACTTTAGGTCTCATTGCCAATCACCCATGCCTGTCACAGACTCCAATAGAGCTCCATGATCCAAGGATCACTAAAGATGAACGCCATGCAGCCCACTACGGTCCTCAGCACTGCCACGAACAAATGAGACTCTTGAGTTGGGAGGAGGTGAGGGGGGCAGGGTTTCAAATTTAATTTCGTTGGAACGAAACGTGTCAATGTTGTTATGCACGTTAAGGTGGAACAAAGCAGTCTTCTAACGTAATTGTTAATGCATAATATACAACCACCTGTATGTTCATTTCCAATGTCAAAATTAATAAAACTTAAGTTGGAAAATAAACTGCAAACTTTTCACATTTTTACTAATTCTTGCTGCAGAGATAAAAGTCTTTACAGTTTATTTATAAAATAGTCTTTGGAAGCAAATGGCAGTCCATGTCACTGGATCATTTTTTTCCCCTCCTTCAATTGTTACCAACTGCCATTTCCTTCCAAGCAAGGTGGGGGTTTCTCAGCTTATCAGCTTAATTGAAGGTTTTATTGCCCCTTCACACTTCACAGGTTAGTGTCCCAGGACTTCTATTGTCCCAGCCTGGAGCACAGACGAATGTCTGACGACCGTGTGAACTTTCTTTGTCCTGGCCCATTCAAAGTTTTTCAAGCTGGCAATTATCACTTTCGTGTCCTGGAGGTTTATGGTGTGTCTCCCTTCCTAGGGGGAAGTGTCAGGGCTGGCAACTGGAATAACAGTTTTTTTTGGGAGCTTGCAAATTCAGCCCATGTGTTTTAAATCTTTATTTTCTTATTTTGGGTCCGGAATTAAAACAAACCTGTGGAATAAAAATAGCCACTGCATGTATTTCACCTACTGTTGAGTGGGTCAATATATCCCACAGCATGCACATGATTTGCTCGAGGCAGGTGGACTCCCCTTCTGCCTCCTGGCTGCCGGCACCCGCCTCTGCACCTCTAATGCCTTTGATGTCCTCCATGTCCAGCACTGAGCTGGACTTTTCCTCCCACAACGTTAGTGCAAGTGGCAGCACTGTCCCTCCACCCGTGGCCATGCTCTCCTGCCTGTGCTGGGCCAGCAGTTCCTGGACCCTCACCCGCAGGTCGTTCCACCTTTTCCTGCAGTCTTCCCCATCCCAGGAGACGTGGGCAACTGCACTGACCTTCTGGCTCACAGTCTGCCAGATGGCTGTGCGACGCTGGGCAGAGCTTTTATGTTGCCTCGCACCATACAGATCCTCATGGTCCCAACCACATTCACAAGCACCACCCGCTCCCCCACTGTACATTACGGCTTTCTGAGGCGATCTTGTCCAGCCTTGCCCCTGAGTCTCTCCTGAGACATCCTGGATATTTTGCTGGTGTGGATGGCTGCGAAGTGGAGATTTTGAATGGATTGTATTTTCCAAAATGGCCACCGCAAGGCTTCCCGTTCTGGCAGTGATGCAGCTTCCGTCGGCGCTATTAGGGCCGACGCTATTAGCGCTGCATCTCCGACAGTAGCGCTATTAGCGCCAGATTTCCAGCGGTAGCCCTTATTTGAGCACAATTACTGCCAGGTGCTAATAGTCTTAAGGTTGGAGTTGAGGGCATGTGCATGCCAGGTTGTGATGTGGTGCAGATAACACTGCATGACCCCGCGGTAACACTATTTACGCCTGGCAGTAATTGCGCAAAGTTACCGCCCAGCTTGTGATCAAGCCCTAACTCATTTACTTTTACTGCCATTCAGTAGTGGTATGGTGGTGTAAATCCCATTTTTGGAATCCATAGGTTTTCAATGGATTTACTGTGAGCAGTAGTACAGCACGGTATATCTCCAGAGTTTTGGGGCAAGAGAAGGATTTACCTCCAACAAAATGCTGGAGGTAAATCTTCCACTTTACCTCCAAACCTATATTATGGTGGTGTGGTAATTAGGCAGCAAAGTGATGGGAATGGAATTAGAAAGACTTTACCACTGTGTACCCGTAAAGAGGTCCATTATTTCCATAAAGGGCATAGTCCACATTTTTTGGGAATATGTATGTAATGACATCACCAGAGACCCACTAAAGTGTTCCATCAGAAATGTTCTCTAACTTCAAATTCTAGGCGTTCACCATGCTTTTTAGAGTTCATTCTGTGAAGTTACATGTTTAACTTGTTCAGAATCACAGTGACAACTGCAGGCCCATCTGTCTGGCAAGCGTTTTATAAAAAATCTCTAAAAATTCCACATGACATTACTTTTCTTGGCTTTCATGCAGTATTTGAAATCTTCCTTCTAATACATATTTTTCACACAAAGTATTTTTTTTTTTAATCTCAGGTTCATTTGCAAACATTTTGACATACACAATTGTCATCATTGGGCTTTTATAAATTAAATATGAACTGTGGATTTTCTGGGACATAAAATATGCCTATGTTCTCTGCAGCTGAATGTAGCATATAACCGGCAACCTGTCTAGTATTCAGAGACATAGGATCTCCTCACAAGTGTGACGGTATTAGCAGTGGTAATGATAATTAATCCCCTGACGATAATATGGGTATTTGTTACTCCCCATTCTAAAGTACCATAAGACTTCATTGGAGAGTGGTAGTATTACTGCCAGCACCATTACCATCATTGTGAGTGGAGGTAAGACCTCCACTCAGAAGTAGGTGTTTCTCTTGCCTACTCGCTGAACCTCATAAACAGACGAAATGGTAAAACAGATGGTATTTACAATACAAATTGTTTCATAATGATCAACATACTCATAATGGGTAAATGCACTTCTACAATCAATACTTCCCACTTATGGCTTCTTATACTTTTTAGGCAACTCAGGCCCAAACGCTGGGTCCAAAACTAGGGTTAAAATAATAATAATCTTTATTTTTTTTAGTTCAAATGAATTTTACAAATGTAATTTATAAAATATAAAGTATAAAATGTGAAAATATGTATATATATGTATGTGTATAAAATATAAAATATGAAACAAAATACCAAAACACGGAATATACACAAATACGTGAATTTGCAGCAATTATGTAGGCTATTTGATCCAATCAAACCCAACATTACCAACATTTCCCAACATTTAGTCCTATAATTGGTATTAAGTGGGTAAGAGTAAACAAATCATGTCATGTCATATTTCATATTTGCACCCATGAGACAATTGAGATGCTAAACATTCACGTGGATAGATAGATAAGCCTCCTATATCATCTCCACAAGGGAGAAGAACACCCAATTCCAACAAACAATGGAAAGGATGGATTGCCTGCGTGAGTAAATGGATTGAATAAATGGACAAATGGATTGGCAAAGGAAAGGAAAGATGATGGGGTGGCCACTATCTTGCTCATTTGCTATTGTTGTTTGACCATCTTAAGCAGTACTAGATCTTCCCTCTTACTCAACATGCAGAAGGTAAACCCTTTATATGTAACCATAGGTTATACAATTAAAAACTAAAGGTATTGAACAGCCACTCATTGAAAAATGTGAAAAATGATTAATTTGCTACAGACTTGTGTACAGCAGCCTAACCTTATATCTTCCCTCCCTCATCCCGCATTCATTGATTTAGACATTGCAGCTTAGAATCAAGATGCAAGCACACGATGTGAGTATGCACTTCCTCACTGAAAAATACCTGCTCAAAATAGCAGTGGTATAAAATAATAATGACACTTATTACAGAGTTTGGAAGCTGGTACAAACAATATTGTGCCAAACGGCCTCGTACTAGAATGGTTTTGTAGCTTCCTTTCAAAGAGAACGTAAATGGTGAAACTTGGCCATCTCCCCACTACCCCCTTTAAGGTTACCTATGATATTCCACAGGGTTCTACAACGTCACCCCACCTCTTTAAAATGTGTCTTCTTCCTTTGATGTCTCTTATTCATAACTTTAATATTGGATTGCACTTTTACACTGATGATACCCAGCTTTACTTGAAAGAATCTGGCCCCCTCACTGTGTGGCCTTCCAACCACATTTGCTAAGAGGATTATAAACCTGGGGACCATCTGGTACCCTGAATTTAGGCTGAGCTCACAAGTTATCGAAGTGGTCAAATCTGTTTTTTTCTACCCCCGAATACTGAGGCGTGCTCTACCTTATCTCCCTTATGAGTCGCATGCAATACTGGATGGGACATTGGTGAATGCTCGCCTTGACTATGAAAATGCATTAAATATAAGCCTCCACAACTAACTTTTTACATGCTGCCATCCCTCTAATTGTTGTTTAGTTTTTAAGTGCATCCACAGTTCAGCACCACAGTATTTAAAAGATCAAATCCACTCATACCAACCATCCCGCCCTCTTCGCTCAACACAGATGCCTCTTTTCACTATTCCGCTCTCTCGTTGCACCACTAGGAGGGATCAATGCTTTTCCGTTGCTGGACCTCAACTTTGGAACAATCTCCCAATCCAACTTCGATGTATGACCTCCTTACTAGCCTTTAGGAGACACCTTAGAACTTATTGTTTCTCCTAAATTTAACTGCGAAACTTCATGTCAATCTATCCTTTTGTAATTTCTCTGCCAATATCAGCTGCGCCCAGATGCAATTTATTTTGCTTGGTACCCTACTTGTGCTATACAAATAATTCAAATCAAATCAAACCAACAATGTGCAGTACATATAAATGGGATAGGTTTTATTATAAACCCAACTTTAAATTATGCTTATGCTTCCTGCTAAAGTGTCCATAGTCTTTTGATATTCCCATCATGCAGCAACACCGATGTGTTAAATCAATACTTACATGTCATGTTGACCAATTTGTCTACATTGTACTGCTCATCTCCACATCCAAGGTAGGAATCTGCTATTACCTCCATGTGCTGTGTGAAAAAAGATGATTGTATGTTACTTCGGATCCTCAAATGTGTTGTTGCACATATCCACCATCACGTTCCATAGGCCATAATTAATTTTTTCACCTAATACTGATTCACCTTCATTAGCGTGCATAGCTTTTTCTTGTACTTTTTTTGTTTTTGCATACTTGTATGAGACAAATGCCTCTATTACGCTCTCCACCCCCAATCCACTGAAGTGCCGTGCAGTTTGCATGCATAATCCTTAATAACTTTCTTCTCTAGCTCTCCCCAGTGAGTTCACATCATGTTTTTTTTCCACTCCCTCTCCCGGCCCTTTTCTCCCATGGGAACACTCACGTTATGTCAACTATAAAAGGCCCAATAATAGCGAACAAGTTATTATTGGGGGGATTTTCGAAAGTTCATGGCTGGAGATGCATATATAATGTTGCAATAATCTCAAAACACAAAGTGAAGGTTTAAATTACACCTCTGACACCACTCATATTCAAGCACATATGCCTAAATATTCCAAAGACGGCTGCATCAACTGTGTGGCCAGTGTGATGAGTCCTGCAGATCCCTCACTAAACCCCTGTCTAAAGTCTCCTCCCAGGTGCCCAGGGAAAGGCAGACGCTTCCTGATCCTGACCTTGGGGGCAGTGTTCTGCGGGAGGATCACCTGGGAGGAGACAAGGCCCAGGGTGGTGAGGAGATCGTGTGGGATGAGACACAGTATTTGTCTTTAAAAGGGAAGCACCTTTCACAGGTACCAAGGCATATAATGTCTTATTGTCATTATGATGTGTCTAATCTACAAATTGAACCTCCTAGTGTGGGTAAAGCTAAGATAACATCCTTAAACTTCCTATGTGATGAAAGCCAGTTTGAGATTTCTAAAGTTAGACACCAACCTAACTCCCAGAGGTACAGTGAAAGGAAACCTATAAATAATGGCTTAAACAAACTGCCTTCCTCTTTTCAAATATAATCCTGTGATCTTTTCTTAAATACATCTAAGAGAAGTAAACCTACATTTAAAAATAGAAAGCTGACTAAAAAGCCAAATTCTGTTGTTGGGGAATACAAGTCCCATAATCCCCTAAATGCTGGGACGAGGAAGAGGGTTCAAGAGCAATGTTGTGGGAGTGGCCAGCTTGTTAAGCATAATGGCCCCACCTGAGGGAGGCATAGAAGCTTAAAAGGCCCCCTTAAGTGCAGGCCATTAGGTGGAGGTGGAGCTGGAGTAGTATGGAGTAGTAGTAGCAGCAGCAGCAGCAGAATGAGAGCACATTGCAGGCAATCCAAGCAGAGGTTGGTGGAAAGAGAGGGTGCTGGGACCACTGTGGGGGCAGATTTCAGCTGCCGGCCCCGAGAGGGTCATTTTCCCCCTGAATCTGAAGTGCAGAGGTTGCGCAGCAAAAAGCATGAAGGAAGACTGCTTTTCCCCATGTGAACCTGATTGCAGAAATTGCATAGCAGGAAGCGAGCCGGAGACCGTGGCTGGAAGTTGGTGTGCAGAAAATAAACATTGTACTCTAGGACCTTACTTTTTATGCATGAGGTCAATAAGTGTAGGGTCAACTGGTCATGGTGTAAACTCCTTAAAGGGGTTTCTGGAAGTATACTACCTGCAGTACCGCCACTCCATCCAATTTTCCCATCCTCAATCATTTGGTTTAAATTCCCTTCTCCTTTCCCCCTCTTTTCTTCCACAAAGGGGTAGTTACAATGAAGAGACAAGTAGTTGTACCCTTAGGGGGTTGCCATGTGGGTTAAGGGGAAAAAGAGCCCCAAATTCTTCATTCTTTGTCTCTCCCCTTTCCTGTTACACTCGTCTAATTGTCTCTTCACCTCTACCCCGGTGTGTATTTCTGTGTATTATCGTGCATTATCATGCACTTTTATGTTTAACTGTTTATTATTGTATTTTATGACACGACGCTGTGTTTATGTTTCATAGGTTTTGTTTTTATTTGATTGAATAGTATGTAGGATTGTTAACTTTGGATTGCAAAAGGTTTTTTCTTAACCATATACAATTAAAAAAAAGTTGGTGTGCAGCAAGGGTCCTAGGTGCGTAGCGGGAATGAAGATACCTTCACTGAGGAAAAGTGTATGTACAAAAGAACTTCTAATACCTTGTGGGGACACCAGGAATAAATGCACCAAGGTCCATCCTGGTTAAGCAATACAAATCATGCAATGCAATGTGAGGACCTTGTGTTTTAAAACATAGATACAGGAGACCACAGTATCAAGATCAGAGAATAAAAACAGAAATCCCCTGAAGAAGTTCCTACACTGCATAACAATTTTTTGAAAGGAATGAAACATGTTGGGTTAACAATATATCCTTATTTTAAAGGTTATTATATCATAATTATAACTATTGCACTTTATTGCTGCTATATAAAAGATTTGCTGCTATATGTAAATTCTTGTGTGCAATAATTTCTCTGTGCTAAAAAATAGTGTTTTAGATTCATTTTGTATTGTTTTAGTAGGCACTGATCACAATTGGGTGCATATTCTGACTTGTATGTATTTTTAAATGGTATACATTTTTTATAGGAACTCAAATACATTGTTTACTATTTTTAGTATGAGAAAGAGAGTACACTGAATTTGTTTACTCTCTGCAATCTTCATACAGTGGTCTCCAATATGTTCCAAAGAAGTCATAAGCAGTTAAAGTTCTGCAGAATGCAAAGGGAGTGAAGACAGAAGCCTGTGAGTGTTACCAAGTGTTCTGATCCCTTGCATGAAAAAAGGCAGGCAACTTAGCCAAGGAGCACTCGCGTTTGAGTGAACGCCTTGTTAGCCCTAGGTCTATGACTTTGTTAGGAATTA
The DNA here is from genome assembly GCF_040938575.1 of Ambystoma mexicanum. Lineage (NCBI taxonomy): Eukaryota > Metazoa > Chordata > Amphibia > Caudata > Ambystomatidae > Ambystoma > Ambystoma mexicanum. The sequence continues at coordinate 1,318,874,454 of NC_090924.1, forward strand.
TAGAGCCTCAAGAGGACTCTGACCTATAAAAGGGAAGCAACAGAGGAGGGAAACGTGGACCCTGGCTACATGGCATGGACATAACACCTCCACAGCGGAAGGTGACAGGTGGGGAGGGGGAAGTTCCTAATGGTTGAATGTTGTAACCAAAAAAATGCCAATAAACACAAGTTGAAAAAAAAGGCTTGTGAACCAGATTGTTAATTGTCGGACAATGAAATGCAACAAAAGTAGCACTCGCGTTTGAGTGAAAGCGAGGCAAAACTGATTGTTGAACAATGAGCGAAGTAGCACTCACATAGAAGTGAAACCATCGCAATAGTTTTTAAACTACTGAAAGTGTCTGAAATACTAATCGTGTCTGCTTAAAAATTATTCTGGAAGTGAAGGTTAACTGAAAGGATCTTTTAATAAAGCAGAAAAACATTGTAACACTAAACCAAAGTTTTTGTTTATTATTCTTGGTTCACTTTGAACCTTTAACAAATAATATATATCAATTTCATCAAAATATCAGTATAAAACATTCCATAGACATAAAAACAAACATCATCCACAAATAAGGGTCAAAATAAATAAAAAACTTGCAAAGATTAAAATACCTAATAATCTATAAAATCCTAAAAAGATATTTTCCAAATATTGGTCAGATGTAATTATTCCAAAAACAGAGCACATAAAAACCAACCAAAGCCACCACATCAGACGTAACCAAGCCCCTAGGACATTGTTCCCAAAAACAATCATTGTCAATAAAAGTCAAGGAGTTAAAAAAATGGATTAAAATATGCTTCTTTTCCATGATTGATTGACAAAAAGGGGCCAACACACCCAGTTTTTTATAATTGCCGGCCAGATGGGACAAAGAACCACAGCTATGCATTTTTTCCACAGCCAATGTCCAATCCCAAACGTTCCAGAGGATCTTTAGTGCAGTCAGGCCTATTCATCAACTCTTCCCGAGTGGAACAAATGTCAGACAATAGAGTATCACAAGACAGAAACAATGGTATTATTGATAAACTCTCTTGCGAATGAATATCCACAGTGGCCTTCAGGTCATCATCCAATGTTCCCAGGCCAGCAGTTAAGCTTTTACCAAAATTTGTTAAAAATCGGCACATATCACTGCATTTTAATATCAGTCCCAGGTCCTACCGTATAGCCACCGCAGGTAAAGAGTATGGTAATTTAAATATTAATATGAGCTTTGGCACACTCTTGCCCTTATAAATTTCACAACAGGCAGTATCGAAAACCGCACATATTTTCCATCTATCTGTACCAATTGATTGCGTAGCCCCATAGCCTTTTATTTAAAAAATCCCCGAATAGCAAGCTTTGTGGTTTTCCTGTAAATCGAGAAACCAAAATACAGAAACTGTGATACAAATCAACCCCCCTCCCCCAACAGCTAAAACTAAAGTTCGTACATGATCTCTTAAGAGTACAACATGTTACAATGATTTTCCACGTGTTGATTTGCAAAATGTTCTGGGAAGCATAGGCATTAAAAGCCCTAATTACTCTTTGAAGCCCAACAGCGGTTAGATCAAATGATAAAAAATCATCTCCATAGGATAACCATATCATCTTCCGATTGTTAAATTTTGAAGAAGCCAACGAGACCTTATCCAGGGAGTCCCCTATATCTGAGACGTATAGGTTAAAAAGACAGGGAGCTACACACATCCCTGTCTAACCCCTGTGAGAGTCAAGATCTCCTGAGATAGAGCACCCATATTATTCAGTCCGACCTTAACCTTTGAATTAGAATAAAGTGTAATACTTGTCCCGAGGGCAATCCCGATTCATCTAATTTTTTCCGTAGGAGGCGCCTATAGACCACCCTGATTATTCAGTCTGACCCTAACCTTTGAATTAGAATAAAGTGCAATAATTGTCCCGAGTGCAAACACCATTCATCATTTTTTTTCCAAAGGAGGTGCCTATCTACCTTGTCAAAGGCTTATGTTAAATCAAATGAGACAACAAAGAATGAATTCACCAAATTCTGTGACAATCTCACTAAAAAAACATTAGTTGTGCAGTGCTTTTTGAAGAACCGTGTTTGCCATTTCAGAAGTTTCCCTGTTGCTAAGGACCACACAGTTAGATGTTACAGCACCAAAGCCACAACCATTTTTGAATCTGCATCCAAAATGGCTATCAGTCTATAATTCATAGGTTCGGTGCGGATACCTCTTTTAAAAATTAAAACCACAAAGGCAGTGTGCCAAGAATTCGGTAACATCTGAGAAGCAATCATTTTCTTAAAATACATAATTAAAATCAAAGACCACATTACTGGATTATGTTTAAAAATAACATTTGATAGATTATTAGGTCCTGGCTCTCTCAAGGAGCTGCTTCTCATGATGGCATTATATGTCATTTCTTGGTCAGCCTCCATTTGGCTGGCTTAATTCCCTCTAATGTGGTCTCAGTGGGAAGCTCATCATTTAAATACCCAAATGTTCCAACCACTTAGCTTTGGCAATGGGGTTCAACATCAAGTTGACTTGGCCTCTACTGCAATTATTAAGCAATTTCCAAAGTAAAGACGAATCACTTCTACATAGTAGGTCCATAATTACTTCTGCATCCCTTTGAAGTAACTGCGGGACCAGTTGTGATAGGTCTGTTTAACGTTTTGATTTCCTCATAGCCTAATCACCTATTGACCCACTACTTATTGATAATGACTCTGATTTATGCTCTAGTTTTCTGCTTTTCATGAGACACTAGCAAGTGCAAGTGATGTGTATGGTTGATTCTAGGTATTTTAGATGTCAGCACCCTCAAGTGGTCATCAAAGTTCTCAAAAGACATCAGATTAAAAGTGTCACATTTCATTCCAATGTAGTGGAGTGCATAGACTCTTTCACAGTGTTATTGAATATCCCACCTTGTGTTGAGTCCACTTAACTGGATTTCCCCCTTACAACGCAGTCAAACCATTTGTCATCCCATTATTCTGTTTTTCTTTAAAGTTCTCAAAGGTCGCAGACAACATATCTTGGTCACTCCAGTCATATTTCCTAACCTGGAAGTTTCTACAGCAACCAAACAAGATCTCATTAGTAAACATATAATCCAAGGTTGAATATTTACCGGCCCTAGAAAAAGTGGAGTGACTCGGTATATCTCTTGCCACTGCTCCATTAAGGCAATGGAGACCTAATTCCCTCATACACAAAAGCCATTTGGCACTCTTCTTGTACTCGTGGTCTGGGAGACAAATGGGTAATTTTTCATTCCTTGCGGGCATCTCAACACATGTCGCGTTCAAATCACCTCCCACCAATATAAGACCATATTCCAGGTTTCCCAGCCATGCCAATATACAAATAGACAAATTATCTAACAATTAGTAATAGAATTTTGGCTAAAACCATTGAGAAGAAGAGACCTTGACCGCTAAAAAACCCTTATCTAAAAGTATCAACTGACGACTAGCCATAATAACTGCTGTCAATTTAATGGCAGTCAACAATCCCCCTGCTGGTATACCGCGGGGGCCCTTAGTGGCCGTGTGGGTGAAAGTAGAAAAAACATCCATCACCAGTCACTCCACTAACCAGGTCTCCTGTAATAGAATAATATAATACTCTTTTAATATTCTCCCAAATGATTTATCTAACAAAAGATTCATATGGCCACAGCTGTTCCATGACACCATCTTAAGGGTGGAGGTTATCATCCTCATCACTGCTGGCAATGTCTCCTCTCATTGCTTGCAGGTGACATCCAAACCCAACTACCTAAATCCTCGTCAATGTGTACAGCCTCTTTAGTTGACCAATGAACTTGTCTTTGTCCCGAAGTACCTATTAAAACATTTAGCCTCGTTTATTTCTTTGTTTATTTTATTTTTATAGCGCGCCAGACCCGGGGGTAAATGGACGCTCAAGGAAATGGTTACAGGATACAGGTTATACACATTTAGAACAATTTGTGCAGAACTTATACAATTTACAGAAATACAGTTATTGTACAGATTATATTATAGGAGTTATACATTTTATATAATATGTACATAGGAGTGATACAGAAGCTAGTACTATCGAATGCGAGGTGGTGGTGAGTGACTAATAGGGTAAGTGTATGAGGTTTCCGGAATGACATAAGATGGTGTTAGTTTTTATTCAGTAGCCAGGTAATAACCTGGGTTCTGAATGATTGAAAGGTTGAGATAGATTTGATGTCCAGTGGAAGTGTATTCCAGAGTTGGGCGGCTAGAACCGGGAAACTGGTTCCGCCGGCTCTTTTTAGGGTGTATCTGGGCACCACCAGGCATAGTGTGTCGGTGGATCTGGTGATTCTGGTAGAAGGTTTCATGGTGAATTTATTGGTGAGATATGGCGGGGCTAGGTTATTCAAAGCTTTGTAGGTGAAACAAATAGTTTTTAGGTCAATTTTTTGTTGAATGGAGAGCCATTTGCACAATTGTCTGATAGCAGAAATGTGTTCTCTCCTGGGAATATGTAGAGCAGCTCGGAGTGCATTGTTTTGGAGGACCTGCAATTTGTTAATTATGGATTTGTTTTCACCTGCATATAAGCAGTTGCAGTAATCCAGTTTAGACTGTATAAGTGCCCTAGCTAATATTAGGCAGCTGTTAGAGGAAAGCAGAGGTCTGCAGGCCCGGATCAGCTTATCTGTGCAGGCAGTGGCTGAGGCGGTCATGTTAATTTGTTTAGAGAGGTTTGTATTGGCATCTAGCTAGAAACCGAGAGTTTTTTCACTTTTAGCGATGGGTATAGTGTTTCCATCGATAATAATGTTATTGTAGCTGGGGCTAAGTTTCAGGAGGTTGTTGGGTGAGCCGACAAGGAGCAGTTCAGTCTTATCATCATTCAGGCAGAGGCCATGTGTGGCCATCCATGCCTGAATGATGGTGAAGACTTCGTTGATCCTGTATCTGGGTGTCATCGGCATAGTTGGTGTAGGTGACACCCAGACGGTCCAGCTTGTCGAATAGTGGCATTGTAAATATGTTATACAAAGTCCTTTAAGTCCCTTTCGTGAATTACTGTAGACTCACTCTGCTTATTTATGATCTTTGGGTTCAGAGAATGACCCACTACAGGGAGTTCACCTCCATAATCTTTAAAGGAATGCTGCGGTAGGTGCCCCACTCCTGAAAATTCAAGCCCCAATTGCAGAAAGTAGTTTATCTCCTTCAAAGTCAAGTCATATACAATTCTAGAGTGGATATCGACAACTGCCCCATCCACCCAATCCAGATCTTTTGATAAGATGGCCCGCAAATGGGGTCATTCTGAGAGTAATGAGAGAATATAAGCCCTATTCAAAACCACTGAGTGATTATGAGGAAAAATACTATCCACTCCGATTTGTCGGCATACAGGTCCAACCACCCTCCCGTTAGATTTAGGAGGGCCTAGCCCAATCGGCTTACTCTACTGAATAAAGTCTCTCTGACTTCTGATATAGTCAACACTCCGAGCCCTACACCATATAGTAGTAAATTTATGGGTCCATACACCTCGTGCCGGGGAACACTGTGTGGTGGCCTCCACTTCTGCTCCAGGGGTAACTTCATTTTTTTTCCCGCTCCATCCCCCTTCCCCATTGATTGACCGTAGTGCCTCACGATTACGAGGGTTCAAAGGGGAGGCATTGCGTATATTGGTGACACTGCCCAGCTGTTTGTATTGGTACATCGTTCACATTTCTAGGAACCTCTTTACTCATCAAGACCGACTGCATTGTAATCTGTTTACTTATCAACGCAGCATGATCTACCCTCTCCTCAGATATCTTGTTAATTTTCCTCTCTGAGGTAATCTGCAAGTCATGCCACGCAGATGTCTTAACAGGCCTCTCAATAGATAATGTAATTGAATTAATAAACAACCTAATGGCCCCATTATTAAATGTGGAAGATTTTAGATTTCTGAATTTTTTTCTTTAAACATTTTTTTTTTGTTAGCTTTTTCTACACGTTTCTTCGAGACACTTTGGCAGACAGTATTGTATCAGGTATCCCCTCCTGGTTATGATTATCTGTTGAGGTTAAATTGACCTGTTCTGCCACAAAAACCATCTCGGTCTGCAGAGGGAGCGTGGAAGCACCAGGTCGATTATGCATTTGTCAGGGCAAACGCACTTGCTGACCACCATTTTGTAAATGACCCAGAACACAGCTGATAACCCTCCCTAGATGAGAAACAGTATCAGAATGTTGAATAACAGACTCAGTAATAATTGGATTACTTCTCTTACATTTTGCCATCAATTGATTTTGTTTAACTAATATCAAGTCGAACATGGCTCATGTGGCGTAACATCATGCTGTAGCTTTTCAAACAAATTCAAAAGTGTACAAAAAATTTCATTAGTCTCTTTCAAGAGAGGACCACATGGTCAACCCCGTTTGATCAATATTATGAATCAACAGTGAGTCTCTTTTGTTGGGGGTAGTCAAGGGTCAAAGAATATGAGGTTATCGGTGTATCTGAGTCAGAATCTGCTGCTTCTGAACTTTTCAGCAGAGTATTTAAGTAAAAATCATCATGCTCAGACGACAAGTCAATTGTCCCATAATCAGTCAGTCTCACAGGAGCCCCTATTAAAGGCAATCCATGGTCAGTCACCCGAGGGGGCTGTACACCGCTTTCAGCTTGTCCTAACATCACTGCCTTGGTTATACCTGAGGGGCCAGCTGTAAACCCTCCAGGCCCGATGTTGTATTCAAAGATGAAAAGTGGTCTTTAATCATTCTAGACATTAGCTGGGAGGTTTTAATCTTGACCGTCTTGGGTCCCAACAACTTCACAGTGATGGGAGGGCCAGGGAGCACAGATGTACAGGCCGGCAGCACCTCCTCTACCACTTCTTTTTTTTTTTTTTAAAACCTTTATTTTTGTTGCACTTGGTCACTACTTTCACTTGGTTACAGAGACATCATAATTATAGACATTACATTTTACAATATGAATCACATTACAGCATCAAGTTGTTCAAGTCCGCTTTTCTCGGCGAGATACTGTTTGTACCTGCCCCAAATGTTTTTCGGGCGCGAGGCTGGGAGCACAGTATCAATATACAGTTCCTCCATGTCGTTCGCCCATGCCATGTCCCTTTCCCAGTCCGCCTTAGTAGGGGAGTGCGCACTCTTCCATCTGAGGAGGATCGCCCTTTTGGCGAGGAGCAGACTTACATTCAGAAGCTTTCGCCAACTCGGGCTTATTTTCTCAATTGACCCCAACAGGCATAATCGTGGGGTCCACTCTAGTGGGTGGTCTGCCATCTCGTCTATCGTCTGACATACAGCTTCCCAGTATCCCCTCAGTGCACTGCACCCCCAAAGCATGTGATAAATGCCAGCATTGTCCGCATGGCATCTCGGGCATTCCCCTGTCATGGTTGGGTATATGCGTTTGAGTTTCTCTGGGGTGTAATGTGTTCTCTGAAGAATTTTATAGTGGATTAGCCTGTATTTGGAATTGCAGGATATCTGTTTCACGAGTGCACAGTATTGAGACCACTCCTCTTCCCCCACCTCTTCTCCAAGGTCCTGTTCCCATTTTGCCCTTGCCGGACGCTGCTCTTGTGGGCGTGTGTGGAGTATGGTCTTGTACAGTGTGGAAGCTGTTATTTTTTGGCGTCCCCCCATAAACATGTATCCCAGTCCCATGTTGACTGGGGGTTCATCAGGGAAGGTTGGCCATATATTTTGTGTAGCTGCCCGCAGACCAGAGTATTGTCGCCTAGCCGTAGGTGTGTTACCCACCTCCTCCCTGATATCCTCCCATCGAATGAACTGCCCGTCCACAAATATCTGCCCCCATTGTGTTATGCCCTTAGCAGACCAGTGGCGGGCCGTCTCTCCCTCTGACGTAAAAGGAGTCTGCGGCATACCCCAGAGCGGCATACTAGGGTGGTATATCCTTTCAGTATTGTACATTTCAACAATCCTGGACCACGCAGTGATCACCACTTTAGAAGGTCTCAGGGAGTTATAATGCTTAACACCTGACCGTGTAATTTGGTGGAGTGCTAGTGTGGCCTCTTTTTCCAGTTGGTTAGGTACTGGGCCCGCTGGGTTGATAAATGTCGTCGCCCATTGGTTCGCATGTTGTGCCTGCGCGCTCAGGTAGTAGAGTTCAAAGTCTGGGGCCATCAAGCCACCGTACATGTAGTCGTTTGTAAGTGTCCCCCAGCCCACTCTCGGATGGCCATCCCATACAAATGAGGAGCACGCGCCCGCGATTTTAGTGAATAAAACACGCCCCGGCCACACCGGCACCGTGCTAAATAGGTAAAATAGCTTAGGAAGGATTATCATTTTCACCAGTGCGATCTTACCCATCATGGATACCGGGAGGGCCCCCCAGCGCTTTAGTTTCAGGCACAACGAGTCCACAAGCAGGTTGTAGTTCAATGCTCGGGATAGCTGAGCAGTCCGAGCAATCCATGCTCCCAGATATAGAACATGCGTCGGGCACCACTGTAGCCCATGCAGGCCCCGCGGCTTCTCTGTGGCCCCTGTGATAGGGAACACTTCTGATTTATTAATGTTAAGTCTGAGTCCCGAGAGTCCACCAAACCTCTCCACCACCGCCAGGACCCTCCCCAGTGTTCTGTCTGGATCTCTCAAATATAGCAGAATGTCGTCTGCGTACAGGTTTATAATGTGCATTGTTGCCCCTATTTTTAGCCCACAGATGCCGGCGAGAGCCCTCAGTTCGTCTGCTAATGGTTCAATTATCAGAGCAAACAGCAATGGCGAGAGCGGGCAACCTTGTCTCGTGCCCCCCCGGAGCTCAATCTGCTCTGTTAGGGTGCCGTTAATTCTAATCCTGGCCTGTGGGGACGTGTACAGTAACTTTACCCATCTCAGGAAGTTCGGGCCAAATCCGTAATTTCGCAATACCCCAAACAGGAATGGCCAGGACACCGTGTCGAATGCTTTGCGCATATCCAGCGACACTGCTATCGCCTGCTGATCCGGGGGGGTCGTGGTTAGGACCTCATGGCATTTCCTAATATTAGTAGCTGCTGACCTGCCGGGGATGAATCCGGCCTGATCTTCGTGGACCATGAATGGCATCCACGGTGTCAGTCTTGTGGCCAGTATCTTTGCTAACAATTTGGCATCTGTGTTAATTAGTGATAGAGGTCTATAAGACCCGCAGTCCTCTGGGGGTTTACCAGTCTTAAGCAACAGTGTTATCACCGCTTCCCTCGTGGACGCTGGGAGCTCCCCTCCCTCCAGGGCCTCGGTCCACATAGCCAGTAACCTGGGTGCCAGTAGGAGCTTAAATGCTTTATAAAATTCTGCGCTTAGGCCATCTGTACCCGGGGCCTTCCCGTTCGGGAGAGCTTCGATGGCCCTTATCACTTCCGCCTCAGTTATCGGGCTTTCCAACACCTCTCTCGTGTTTGCAGCCAGCAGGGTCGTCGGGATACGGGATAGATACTGCTCGATCTCACCTTCAGTGGCGTCTGACTGGGGTGAGTATAGCTCCTCGTAGAATTTATGAAACGTGGAGCGTATACTGCCCTGATCTGTAGTAACCGTGCCCTCCGCCGTTGTTATACATGGAATGTCGGTCGGACCCCTCTCCCCCCTTACCGCTCTGGCCAACAGCCTCCCCGGTCGCTCGCTCTCACCATAGCGGCGAGCGGCCGCCGGTCTGTCAAAGTAGCGGATCTCTTGATCCGCCGCCTCATTGAATTCGTCCAGTGCGTTTTTTAGGTCTAAGGCTAACTGAGGCGTCGGTTGAAGCTCATATTGTGACTGTGTAGCAGCTATTTGTGTTTCGAGGCGCTGCATCCTATTCCTTATATCTTTGAGGATGCCACTCTCACTCGATATAGAGGCGCCTCTAATACACACCTTGAATGCTTGCCACAAAGTCGCCTGGCGAGACACAGAATTATCATTAAATGCAAAATACTCCAGTATGTGCTGTTCCAGCGTGTTCCTATAGACCAGGTCACGCAGCGCTGCAGGTTTAAACCTCCAAGGGGGTCTATTCACTGCTTCGCCCGGTATTCGGAGGTCCAGCACTATCGGTGAGTGGTCAGAGAACGTCCTGGGCAGTATCTGTGCTGCGAGTACCCAGGCCAACACTACGTTGTCTAGTAGCCACATGTCTATCCTGGAATGCATGTCGTGCACCGTGGAGTAATAGGTGTATCCCCTCTCGGATGGGTGTAATGTCCTCCATGCATCTTTTAGCCCCAGGTCTGCCATATGAGCCATTATCGCTTGGGCGGCCTTAGTCAAAGTTCTCACCTGTGTTGAGGTGCGATCCATGTCCACATTCAAAATGGTATTGAAGTCCCCCCCGCAAATCAGGCGAGCAGTTGGATAGTGGGCCAGCAACCCGAAGAGTTCGGTGTAAAACACCGGGTCATCCAGGTTGGGACCGTAGATATTGAGGAGGACCACCTCTCTATCTTGCAAATTGCCATGTACCAAGACATACCTGCCCCCTGGATCACACCTCACCTCCTTGCACGTAAATCGGAGGGTTCTGTGTAACAGTATTGCTACTCCCCTGGCCCTATTCGAGTAGGTTGTGAAGTATTGATGGGTTCCCCACTTCGGCGCCAGTTGTTCCCCGTGTTGCGGGCCAATGTGTGTCTCCTGTAAGAATAGGATTTGTGGGGCATGTCTGTTAATGTAGGCCATGATTTTCCTTTTCTTAACCTTGGAACCCAGGCCCCGAACATTCCAACTCATGATTCTGATATTCTCAGAGCTCCTACCCGCCATCCCGTTCAGTGTGAATGCATTGTGAATCTGTAGAAGAGTGTCTCATATAGTTCCCATTCGTGCAAGTATGTTGTAACCTCGTGCTTTTAACTTTCTCCCCATAACAATAACACATCCCCACTTCCGTCCCGATCCCACCTCCCCCCACCCTCACAGCACCCCGAACTTCTACTGTGCTTAAAGAAACCCCCTCCCCCCCACTAACTTTTAGCATATGCACCTGCAATTGGGGGGCCTGCGGAGATCCCCAGGGCCGATGCTCTTTCAGACTTAGAAAAAAAACAAAACACTTAATCGGGTCCGGCATTACTCTCACCCATATTAATGGCGGCAAGGACAGTCCCCACGTAGCACAAACCGTAGACACTGATTTCCCACCTTAATGAGTGTCCCCCTCCGGGGAGAACTGTTGAAGTAAGTGGAGCGGGCATGCATTGCCGTACCTCTCCGGGCCCTCCCCAGGGAAGTCACTCTTGATTAGCGTCCTCGGCGCTCCCCACGACCGTAGGGATGTGCGTCTCCACAAAGTTGGCGGCCTCCTCAGGGAAGGTGAAGAAATGGACTTTGTTCTTGTACAGGATCTTCAGTCTCGCCGGGTAGAGCATTGCATATTGGACCTGTCGTTCCCTTAGCAGTTTCTTGACACCCGTGAATTGTTTCCTTTCTTGTTGCACCGCCAGTGTAAAGTCAGGGAAGATCCGTATCACGCTAGCCTTCCATCTCAGCTCCTGCTTCTCTCTTGCCGTACGTAATATCAAGTCCCTGTCCCTGTAGTTAAGCACACGTGCGATTATTGGTCTCGGGTACGCACCGGGTTTCGGCTTTGGAGCCATAGATCTGTGTGCACGCTCTATTAGGAACATGGGGGACCACCCTGGGTCGCCCAGCAGGTCGCGGAGGAGGGCCTCAACTCCTTTCTCCATAGAGCCCTTCGTCGCATCTTCAGGCACCCCTACAATACGGATGTTGTTGCGTCTTGATCTCGCCTCCAAGTCCTCGCATTTAGATTTAACAGTTCCCAGTTCAATCGCCATTGTGGACACCGTGCTTTTCAGGTTTTCGAGCGCCTCCTCCGCGCCTGATATTCTGGTTTCCGCTTCGGCTATGCGCGTCGTAGTTTTATCCAGTTTAGCCTTAATGGATGCCACATTTGCAGTGATCCCGTCGAGTTTGTCGTTCAGGGCGCCGAACCCCCGCTGCATAGCGAGGAACACCGCTTGGGGGTCCATCTGAGCCTGCGGTGTCGTTTGTTGATCTGGGGTGGGCGCCGGGGGCTCCATCTGCGAGGTGGTTTCCTTCTGGATATTTGTGGTGTACTTGTCGATGGCCCCCCTAGTCTTCTTGGATCCCAGGCTCTTGGGCATTATCCGCTGTTATTTGTATGGACTGATCGCCCCAGGCCACCACGACCCTCAGCACACCCGCCGCCAGGCGTCCCCGATGCCTCCGGTGCGCAGGGTCGCGTGATCGAGTGTCGTCCCTCCTCGGCAACCCCCAGCGGACCAACTCTGGGCCCCCAATGTTCAGGTCGTGCGTTGTCAAGCCACGGGAGGGGGGGGGGTCAAGAGACCGTGCCGTAGAGGAGACCTCAAGCCTCTGGAGCGAGGGCCGTCGGGGGCCCGATTAGCAGTTAGGAAATGTAGCCGTCGGCTCCCGCCAGGCAGGCAAGGTTCCCGTGTTCCGCCGTAGCAGTCGATGGACGGTGGGGCGATGCCGAGGGGCCGAGATGAGGGCCACAGTATCCAGCCGGGTTAAGCAGCGCGGTGGGGAGAGGCCAGTAATGAAGGTTCCTCCGCGAGCAGGCCGCGGATTGCGCTCGCTTTCTCCCGGGCTCCTCCCCTCTTCAAGGCGGCCGCGTAAAGGCCCCCGGCGCGGGCGCTCTCCAGAGCCGCGATAAGTCAGGATAGCAGCAGGCGTTCGGCCCAGAATTTCACCTCCGGGTAGCCCAGTCACCACCGCACCCTCCGTGCGTCGCCCGGGTGTAACCGGACCCGTTGTGCGGATATATTTGGAGCTCGGCCCTGGTTCACTCCGGAGCTCACACAGAAGCGGCCATCTTCCTCTGTGCGCAACAGCGCCCCCCTCCTCTACCACTTCTAGTGGGGACGGAGGGAGTGGGAGATCAATTGCCAAGTCCAGTGCTGCTGAAGTATCCAACCATGAACCACAGAATCCCCCTTATTACCACTCCATAGATCATAGAACATTTTCCTGTTTATCCCCAGTCATTGTTAAAAATTACACAAGATTCAAGGCAATCAATTTCCAGGTACCAGTTGCTTGCCGCTAATCAAATGGTGGACTCCCACCACACAGCGCTGACGTGCAGCAACAGGTAAAACCGCCAAGTCTACCTCCAACCTCATAATGAGGCCCAATGTAAATAAACTAGCTAAGAACACTAAAGCCCACTCAAACTCTATAAAAGAAACACAGAGAATGCAGAACTTCGATGTGAAAGGGAACTCTGGGTTGATAAGCAGGGGTTTCCAGGGCAGAGACATGGCAACAATGTCAGTAGTTCTACAGTGTTCTCTTTGGAAGGCAGACTTTAAAGTCATTATGGTTACAGGTCCTCTTCACAGTACTTTCAAATCTTGTCTTTATTGCTCAATAGCATCACGCTGTGGTTCTAGGCACTTGTGCTGCAGTCAGCTGATGTGGAAATGTTCGAGTCAATGTAATCTCATTGGTGTTTGGCGTGATTCGGCTCCAATGGTTCGGAACAACGGTCGAGTTGGCAGCGAGACAATGGCTCTGCTGGGTCGAGTCAGTATTGTCGACGAGTGAGTCGATGGCTTCCAGCATTGAATTTCTCCCATGATATCAAGACCACAATTGGGTGGAGATGAGTCGGCGTCTGGATGGCTCAAAGTGCGGCAAGCAGTTCAAAGGAGCAGAGAGTACCAAAAGCAGCACCACAGGTCCTGTGATGGATCGAATGGTATTGGTCATGATCGATATGGCTTGAAGATGTCTCAAGGTGATAAAACAGGATTCTGGAATTCTGGATGTCTGGGTTGCTCGGAGTCGAAATCCAGGGTCTCCAGGACAACATGAATTCTTCAGTTCTGCACTTTCACTCCTGGACATTGGCTGGGCCCTTCAGGAGTTGTTCACCTCGAGTGGACAGGATCCTGGTTTCAGTATAACTGGCAGAGAGGCCTCACTGTTGCCTAAGGATAGTTGGGGACAGATCACTCCTCTAACTAGGATGTCTTCTGTCTTCACCACCCTGGAAGAGGTCTATGGAATAGATTGTACTCCCAATAGAGGTCTAGTGAATCCTGCCTCTTGTCTTGAGAGTCCACAGATGAATCACAGAAGGAGGGGGTTCCTTTGCCTTTCAAAGACAAAATGTCACAAGGAATTTATCCAAGCCAAGCCTGCTGTAAGGCGCCAATGCAATCTTTGATAACAAGTGCTGTTTATCTTCTGACATCATACCCAGAGTCCCTTGTCCTGCAGAATGTTGGGCGGGGGAACAGGAAGTTGCAGCAAACCCTAACAGAAAACAAGATGGTGGAATCCCTCTCTCAGTCTACCTCACTCCTCTGGCTACTCTAACCAAGTCCCCTTCCCATGTCTGCTGATTGCAAAGGGATTCCACTGGTTAGCACGCTGATGTGCTTGACGATTTGTCATGTCTATGCTAGCTTTGACCCACTGCCTGCCAGCAGATCTCCTAGGGAAGAATCCTGTGCCCTGGAGGAAGGTGTTGGCCTTATTCTGGGGGAGAAAAGAAGGCAGTTAATTGGCCATTGTCCCACATGATAGTTGTGGAGACAGCCAGGCCATATGGATAATATACATTACCCTTTCATAGCTGAGCCCTGTGCACAAAGCTGACACCTAAATAATATCAAATTGCTGTGGGTGTATAATTGTGTGAAAAAGAAGCCACCAGGCCACAACCAGACATGGCTTATATTTAAAGGTTTACATGCAACAAGGTAGACTACAGTACAAAGTTGTTATGTTTTAAGTCAGAGTGCTGAAGATTAAAAAGCCACCTCTACCTGCTGTCACTTTGTGTTCCAGCAGCTGCCAGGAATACACATGTACCCTCTGAACCTGCTCTGCTGCCACTACAGTGCTGTTGTTTCACCAATCAGGGGACTGGTACAGCAAATGTAGATGAATGAACTTTAATTTTGGCATGGAACATTTATTAAAGGTGATCTGATTAGCAGATGTCCCTTTCAGAAACATAATCACCTTCATCATATCCTGCCATCGGATACTGTCCTCACCAGATGGCCTTTATGTCACAAGCACATCCCTATGATCGAACAGCCTTAACTGCAATGCAAGTGCCAGTAGGCCCTGTTGTGGGCAGTTTCAGCACCGGGGGAAAGATACATAAGTTGTAAGATGCAAGTTCTGGTTTTCATGGGCTGCCACATTTACCTGGTATTTTTGTGAGGTCATCCATGTTACTTGTTTCTAGTTTTAGTGTCCCCATGTTTACAAATATTGCCTTTTGGCACATTCAGTGCTTTCCCCTCTAATATGGCTACTGCCTTGACTTGTTATGCAATTGCAACACATTACAGACCACCCACACTAATAAGGCATGGGTTGTGACAGAACAGGAGGGATATGTGATATCATGTCTGTTGTGGTCTGAAGAAAGAAGTATGAACTTGGACGAAGACCTAAGAATGCTTGCCATTTCTATTGCCATAACCATTTACAATTCCTTTCGTACAATAGGAGCAACATTCAATCATGTTTTAGCTGTTGTGTGAAATAACAAAAGTGGGCCCACCATGTACAAATCAATGTAAATTAAATGCCCCCAAAGCAACTAATCAAATTCGAACTACTAGGCTTCATCCCCTCTACAGGGCACCAGAAGCAAGGACAACCTGTTTGTCTTGTTGGACCCCATCAATGAAATATTTGTCTTGAATTGCTAAGCACAGAATATTGAGGGGGGAACACGTCTGGCTATTGCCACACTGCTTATGGATGCTTATAAGAGAACAAAACAAATCGAAACGATTGTTTGCATAATCAATAGTTATTTGTCATGCTTTTTATGGTTTGCTGTAGCTTGTTTTCAGAAGTGAGACACACTTCCATTTCAGTGTAATATCCAATAAAATGCTATGATAAACAACTATATTTACACCTTCCCTCACTGCTACTGGTACACTTCCCACACCACACTAGCACTTAATAGTTTTAGGTCCCATCTCATGCTTAGCTGACTAGACTGCCTACCTGCTGACATTTACTTGTCCATTGTATTGTTCCCGGTATCTGTCAATATACCCCTTCTCAAACCCAGTTATCATGCCAATCAAACTCTCCACATTATGAGAGGCTTCAGTTTATCTCCTTAACTTGTGTATGTCCCTTCGTGACCAAAATAGTTTGTTTTCCCTGTATGTATGTTTTCAAATACAAATAAATAAATAATACTCCAAAAGGAACTAATTATTGGGCAAAAACTGATCAATAAAAAATTATCCACTGGGTCAATAAGGAGTGCACGTCTTTGCAAGAAAAACTAAGTATTATTACATTCAAATACGTCCAGGAGAATCATCCAGCTCCGTAGAACTGAAAGAGTGGAAAACTGAAAACAAGCCCATTTCAATTATAAGTTTTATAGCTGAAAACCACAAAATCTACATATGCGATATTTATCAACTACAAGTCAAACCCACATTTCCTACTGGCTTGCCCATATACACAAAATCTAGACATCACCTATATTTCATCACCCTATTGGTCAGTGAAGTATCCGTGCCCAGTACAACCCCCTTTGAATGACTTAGGTGTGTTGTCAGCAGAAAATACTTTGTTCTGATTGGCTAATTACATTCAGGTAAATTGATACAACAATGGACTTTCCTTATTGATCAAAACAACTTCACATAATTTGTTATGTGCATGTACCTCGCTGTGAGAGTAAGCAGGGCAACCAGTACCAATCAAAAGCGGTCACGGCACAGCATATACTGTAGCCCGACAGTGTCACCATGGAAACGAAACAAGACCAGACCTTATGCGGAGTACCCAACCGACGGTGTCAGTTGAATGCTCTGCGTCCTTGATTAAGTGCAAACTCTGACCGTTTTATTATAACCTTAGACTGGAAGAATTCAATGAATAGATATCATTATGAAAACATAATGAGTAAACCCCTTACCGGCATGAAGCGAGACGTACTTAACAACACCGCCGTCGCAGCTTTGCCGACCGTAATTAGCGGTGACCGTAATTTACGGTATCCGTAAATTACGGTCTCCGCTAAATAACGGATACGGAAATTACGTCATCGCACAGGAACGGGAAGGAGCGCGGCGGCCATCTTTAAAAACACAATCCATTGCCATCCTCTCCAGGTAGCACCCTTGGGACGAACCTGAACCTCGGAAAAGGCCTACACAACCGCCAGCTATGCCCAAAGCACCCAAGAAGTCGGCGGACCGCCTCCGCAAGCAGCGCTTCAGCCCCGAGGAGCTGCAGGCCCTGGTGGGCCACCTGGAGGAGCACGCAGATGTCGTGTTCAGCAGCAACATGCGCAGAGAGGCAGTGGCCCGCAAAAAAAACATATGGGCAGAACTTGCCCAAAGGGTCAGCGCGGTAGGCACCACCCCTCGCACCTCCAGGGACTACCGCAAGAGATGGGACGACTTGCGGTTGAGGGTGGGGAGCATCCTCTCAGCCAATCGCAGCCAGGCACTGCAAACTGGAGGTGGACCAAGTTCACCAGTGAAACTAGAACCATGGGAGGAAACATGCGCTGCATTGATTGGCACAGAAGCAATCAAGGGCATCGGCGAAATGGAGTGTGGGGCTCCGTCGTCTGCTGATGGAGGTGAGTGTCCAAAGTCAACACCGCCAATGGCAAATACATGCAGAATACACCTCCATGCCACTTCCAATGCACCTTGTCATACTGCCCTCCACCCATCCTGATAATGGCAAGACAACTGCCACCAAGGTACAAGTGCCACCACAGAATGCCCACCAACCACAGTGCAGTAAGTAGCACATCCCAATAAGCACACTGTGCAGCAGGCTTGGCAGTGTGCGAGTCAGACTGCACATGACCTGGCCAGGATTAGTGACTCCAACACCTGCGTACATATCCAACACATGCGTAGAATCCAGTGATGTAGTAACGGCCAAAATGCCACCAACCCAAAATTACTGAAATGTGAATGCTGCCATTAATCACATTAGCGTCTCACACAACCACTCATGTTGTACCTTTGTTCTACACCCACAGGCAGTGAGCATGAGGGCGATGAGCCTGAGAAAAGCCGTCCCACCACATCAAGTGCCAAAGGCAGGGACCACCGCGTACCGGCCAGGAAGGACCGAACCACCACAGCTCCTCCAAGGCCCATTGAGGTTGCACAACCCCCATCCCTCACTGCATCAGCCACACCAAGGTCAGAGGATTCCAGCATCTCTGGGGAGGTGGCAGCCACGGCCCCTCTGCAAATTGTGGACAGCCCCTTGTCAATTTGTGGTGCGTCTGAGGAGGAGTACTACCCCACTGTACACACACCCGAGCCCGCCAATGTCCCCCAGGTGTCATGCAGTGACTCAGGGGAGGGTGACACACCAGTCAGAAGTGCAGGTGGCGATGCGCCGGGAGACGCAGATCCCGTGCCCAGTACCCCATTTGAGGCCCTGTCAGGGCATGTTGCCCCAATCCCCTGCAGGGATGATACGCCATCCCAGGATTCACTATGTGCAGGACAGCTCACTGCCCTCATTACTGACTTCAATGAGGAGAACCGCCAGGGCAGGTTGGAGTTACTGGAGGAGCTCAGGCAAATGCGTCAGGTGTTCACGGAAGGCACCAACCGTGTGTGTGAGGCACTTGGACGCATTGCAGATGCCCTTGTGGCAGCACATCCCACCCATGTGACTCAGCAGGAGGACACCCCCTCTACCAGTTGCCCCACCCCGGCAAGCCCGGTGTGCCGCTCGCTGCGTTCTCAGCGGCGCAGGAACATGCCCCCCCCCGCCCCCGGGCCCTGGGAGCATGGATGAATAGGCTATGCTGGCACATGTGGATACACGGGACTAGTGTTGCGGAGTTGGGGGGAGGGGGGTGAGGGTGTGTATGGGAGTTGGGGGGGGAGGGTATGTATGGGAGTTGGGGGGAGGGGGGGGAGGGTGTGTATGGGAGTTGGGGGGAGGGGGGTGAGGGTGTGTATGGGAGTTGGGGGGGAGGGGGTTGAGGGTGGAGGTTTTGTTGTTCACGTTGGAACCTACAAATACAATACACCGGTTGTGCATAAAAATATCAGAGTGGACATTGTTCAATGTGCATGCGTCTTCTAATGACTCACAGTGCATGGTGTACATGTATCCCCACAACCAGTGCCCGATGCCCTGTCATCCTGACACCCTCAGCTGACTTGAGTGTCAGAAATATTGTCAAATCAATGATTGCCACACGGCACATCCCTCCTGTGCACCTGCACTGTCCTGCCATTTCTTCCTCCACCCCTTCATCATCATCTGGTGGTAGCAGTTCCAGGTCAGGGGGCAGTGGCACGTTCCGACGGATGCACGCATTGTGCAGATTTACACATGCCATGGTGATCCTGGCCACCTTCTCGTGGCTGTTGATGAGTGCTCCACCCGAACGGCTGCGGCAACAAAATAGAGCCTTCAACAGGCCAAATGTCTGCTCTATGGCCACCCGTTTACGGATATGGGCTCGATTGTAGTCCTCCTCATGCCTGTTCAGTGGGTTGCGGATAGGGCTCATGAGCCACGGCTTCCAAGGGTAGCCACCATCACCTGCATGGAAGGTGAATGAAGGTAAGTGTTTGTACATTGATGGTGGGGAACTGTAGCAGTCTTGCATGGCAGCTGGTGATTCCTGGACATACACACATGTCCTTGGTTGCATCAACCCCATTACTGGCCCGGCTATGTGTCCTATGCCATGGAATGATGGAGGGGGTAGCTTCTTCAAGGTGGCTTATGGTGTGCACTCACATCTTGTTGCACGTGCACCGTATATGCGTGCAGCAGTGTTGGCCTGAATTAATTGATGTGTTGGGTTCTGTGTGATTTGGTGGCAGGGGGTGTTGACTGTAGTCAGTAGCATACTCGTCTTGCTGCACTGATCAGTGCCATGGTGACTTGCACCACTACTATGGGTGTGCGGAACCAGGGACACGCTGCGGTATCCCTGTTGGGCTCACTTCTATGCACTCCCAGGGACATCTGTCTTGTGTGGTGGGATGCAGGAGGCTGCGAGATAGTGCATATGCAGTGCATGGTGCAGGATGCCCTTACGGTGTGTGTGGTCCGCCGATGAGTGGTGCTTGTGTTGTGTTATTGGGCCAGGTTACCTGTCGGACGAGTAGTGTTGTGTTTTGTACATTCTGGCATCGCTGTGAGGTTAGGCAGTCATGTGCCATGCCAATTGCCTTGGGGCACTGTATTCTGTGGGGTGCACATCGTGCACTGGCGTCAACATTCCCACACAGGTGTGGTATGCACCCCCACCCTTTCCCACCAAGTTGGGGTATTCATCCACCCCATTCATGGCACCAATGCGCTGCCATGGCCCAATCAGGTGACTCACCAAGCAGTCAGGCACGTTGTCCAGCATGTAGCTCCATCTAGCGTGGTAGCGTGGGGTTTCGCAGGACCAGGGGGTCATGTCTTGTTCGGGGGTATTGGCCACCGCAATGTGTGATGTCTTTACTGGCATTTCATACCATCTGGGCGTCAATGGAGCGGTATTGCTTGCAGTTGCGATACGCCACCTCCATTGCATGTGGACAGTTCAATTCCACGTGGGTGCAGTCGAGGGCACCCATGCAATTTGGCATGCCTGCCAGTGCATGGTAGGCAACTCATGTATCCAATATCTCCTGGGGTGTCCGGGTTAGGGATATGTAGTCCCTTGTGTGTTTCAGGAGGGCATCCAGCACTTGTTTGAGTATATGTGAAGATATGGCCTGTGGTATGCCATGCATGTGCCCCACTGTATGCTGCAACGTGCCTGTGGCAAGGAAGTTGAGTACAGACACTACCTTGAGTCGAGGGGGGATTGCGGGGTGGATTTATATGTGGCTCACTATGTCGTCATTTGTCAGGTCCACTATGGTGGTGATGGTGTCCCGGTCAAGCCGGTACAGGGTGTGGATCTGCTCTGGTGTGAGGTTGAAGGGGAGGCTCTGATGCGAGTGATTGGGGGCTGCCGGCGTGGTAATGGTGGCTGCACCGGTAGGGCATGCCGGGCCTGTCGCACCCTCCTTCTCTTCCTGTGTATCCTCTGTGGTGGTTGTTGTTGTTGTTGCTGTTGTTGTGGTAGCTGCCTTGCATGCAGGGCCTCCGGCTCCGGTAATGCTGCTACTATTGGTGTCATCTTGGTGTGGGAGGGGGTGTGGTGGGTGGGTGGGCTCCTTTTATGCTGTGTCAGACTGCATTTAGTCCACTTGTGCTGATTGTATGCACCTGTGGCTCTAGGAACCACTGCTCAGAGTTCTTTACTCCTTCTCTGAGATGCCTGTATGTACTCCATCCCGGTAAGGTACTTTACGGCCTTGGGGATGCCGTAATTTATGTGAGCTACTTACTTGGAATCAGCTCCGGTTTACACCATGCCGTTAATTACGGCATGGTGGGTCGGGCGCGCGACCCAAGACCGTAAATTACGGCATAGTAGTTTACGGTGCCGTAATTTACGGTCTGAGGGGTCGGAATAGCGTCGAGCGGAAAACCATGCCGGTAAAGCATTACCGGCATGGTTTGGACCTTACCTCCAACCTCGGAATAACCCCCCATGTGTAAACCGATCAGGAGTCAGGTAAGTGTGGAGAGGAATAGTTTTTAATCCACTATGTAGCATCAAGAAGTATTTAGATGCACGAGTGACGAGGAAGTGTCAAGTATCGTCCCCACTCCAGTTGTCCCCCTCCCATTGCCTACTGAGTTCACACCAAAATATGTGATGTATGAAGAACAGTTAATTCAGCAGAGAGCAGCACATGGGCTCTGCCCAGTACCTATCAGGATGATAGCACCTATTAATATACCGACACCTAAGAAAACCTGGACAGTAAGGTATCCTTTAAAAAATACATACCTACATTCTAAACAATATGACGGTTGTTTGAACAAAATACCTGAATAAGCAAAGAAGATAATGAAGGAAGATGAATGGTGACATCATAAGAAATTGGACTGACGCACATATAGAAGATATAATGACCTGAGAACACGGACAAGAGATGAAATGCCAAGGAGATGTCATGGATAAGTGGCATCTTGAGCCTAAGGTGAAGAAGTTGATGTCAAGATGAAGAAACGTATGCCACATAAATGATGAAGATATTTAGTTAGTTTAAACGTGTACAGATGCAAGTAACTGAACGAGGCAAAGAAATCGTGAAGCTTGCTTATGCTAAATAGTCGATAGATTGCGGCAAGCGCCAACGTTTACAAGTATATACCTCAAGACAGCACTTTATGTATGAATATAAGTCCACTACGCATATAAGCAGAATTGAACAAGGGTTACAAAAGGCCTCAAATGGAGTGTGTCACAGCAAGAAAATCGAGAATCAAGACAGAACAAAACTCAGCTAAGGATGACCATGCCAAAAAGCCAAGGTCTTATCTGGCTAGAATAAGCCAACATCGGATACAATTAAGGAGAGAAGAGAACAGAGGATCCTGTTCAGAAAGGTCAAGATAAGCCACAGACGTCAGAGAACTGGAAAAATTAAATCAAATACACGAAAAGACACAGAGAAAAGCCAATTTCACAGTGTCCAGTCACGTGACAAAGGCAGGCTGGAAGGGTGAAACTTTCACACCTACGCATGGATACTCGCCATGCCCATACTCCTTGAAAGTTCTCAGAGCACAGAGCAGACTCAAGGCCAAACTACAAAGAAGTAATTGACACATGAATACTGATGTGATGATTGATTGTAGCATAATTGGTGGGAGGCTGGGGTGCAGACAAGCTTCTCTGCACCTGGATGTTCTTTCTGCGTGCTGCTACACCTAGGTGGAAAAGTATGAGTGGGGTTGATGCCAACCAAATCACAGTGGACCGTGTATTCTAGGGTCCTATAGTGAGTAGAGCCAATGGGATGTTGTACTTTTAGTGACATTCATAGTGGCCATTATGAAGGGAGGGCTTAGTTGCCCCACCTGACATTGATTATCCAATCCCCTCTCCCCGTTACCATATACAGATATAGTACCTATGTTAAGTTACCTTCCTATAACCAATCACATTGCATGTTAGGTTTTTAAGATTGCTACGTAGGATGGCGTTAGTACGTGCGCAGGTTGTACGTCAGCAATGACAAGTATTTGCTATAAATATTGTGTTTTTTCTAAAAGTAAAGAGAGATAGAACTTCGAGCGATTGCTGATGTTCGTTGTACTCCCCGTTTTATGAACTTGTCATTAAACTGACTCATTTTGCCAAACTATTGAGTTGTCGTAATTATTTGATGCATGAGTATGAATCTGCATCCCCATCTATCTCGAGGGTACTGCTACTCATCTTAAAGGGCTGTTTGGAGTTCATCCAGTTCACTTGGTAGCAGAGTTAGATGGTTAGATTAGATAAAGATACCCATCGACCGTCGACATAAGTAACTTCGTGTCCTCAGCAATATCACACATCCTTTGCCATCCGGCTCATAGAACGAGAAGCTCCCCGTAGATAGTGGATAGATTAATTAAAAAACCCTGCAGGTTAGGTGTGACGGGTTCCTTGCTTTCCCCCAAAAACCCCTCCCACTTCTACAAGTAGCGAATCGGACGAGTGGCAGGGAGAGGCAGTAACGAAGGCAGTGATCCCGAGTGTCCGTAGATGAAAGAAATGCGAACTGAGAGTAAAAAAGACTGAATGTTTTGGCAAAGCATGCATAGCTTGGAAAACAAGTAAGGGAACCTAACAGAGGGAGGTGGGATAAAATATAACGTCAGAATAAGAGTGTAATGCATATATAAGGAGAAAGAAATTGACTCGAGTGTGGCCGAGCAATATAAAGAGTTATGGTGAGTGTGGCCGCGATAAGAGTATATTGCCAGTTCCTAGATTTTAAAGAATGCTAGCAGAAACCCTTATCAAAAGTCCTGTTAATAGGATGACGTAGGAGACAGGATTGATTAAAGGCAATCCGAAAGAGATAGGCTTAAATTCCATGTCGGAATAAACATAGGGGTAAAATGCATTTGAGAGAGCAGACGGCATAAGATTTATGTGGCCGGCCAGACTTTGTCTGTTTGTTTTATGTGTTTGAATAAAATCATGACATCATAGCCGAAAACAGTTTTTATGTGAAAAAAAGAGCATGAAAATGTGCACGATTGTAAAAGGAAATTGCAGCATGACATGGATTAATGGTTGTTTTTTAGCAGGATTAAAGTAAAAAATATTGTTGAAAAAACGTGATTGGAGCTTGCTACAACAGTTGCTGAAACAAGCACCTAAGCTTAAACAGTACAGTGTGGAATGGGTTAAAGGGACAGCAGAAAAAATGTTTATGCCGTGGCCCCAAGGCGGATCGCTATCTAAAACAGTCCTGCAGCACATGACGACATATTTATATGCCACATACACTGGCAAAAATTAGACAAGCGTCTGGTTAGTTTAGAACTTTGGAAGATGTACCAGGAAGAAAGAGAGGAGGAGCCGCCGTTAGATTGATACTGAATATATGCAAAGAGGGGGGGAAGAGCCTTCTGCACCACCCACCCCATATGAAATAAAAAACAAAGCTAGTAAAGATGAAGGATTGTACCCACTAAGAGAACTTAAAGCAGCAACGGGATATAGCAACCCGTCATATGAGTCACCTATGCAAAGTAGTCACGAAAGCCCAGAGAAGGAGAGGGAAAGCAATATTACCTCCAAAGTCCCGAGGGACAGGAGAGACGCGAAAAGGAAAAGGGCGATCAAGTACAAGCAAGTACATCTCTAGGTACATGAAGAGAGGTAAAGAGATGGAAAGGAGATGAAGATAGAAGTGATGAGATGGCATTCACACAGAACGAATGGATGGGAGGTCAGATTTTATTGAAACTCGATGGTAAAGGCATTGAGGACATGAGACAAAGGGGAGAACGAGACGAACAAGAGAGAAAGGATAAGGAGAAAGGATGATTGAGAGCTGAAGGGGCAATTAAAAAGGAAAGGCAGAAACAAGAGCAGTTATATCATGACGAACAGGCCAGAAAACAGGAAGAACAAAGAAAACGCAGAAATAAGCAGAGAACAGCTGATGATCAGCAAAGAATAGAACAAAGAAGAATAAGAGCAAAAGATATGAGAAAAGAGAATAAAAAGGCGGAAAGATGAGGAAATACAAAGGGCAAATGAACAAAGAGATATTAGGGTTAGAGAGGAAGCGAGGAAGCGTAGAGAATTTGATGACGACATAGAACATAAACGAAGACAGAGAGCGCATGATCTTGAGTATCTGGAAAGGGAGGTTAGAAAACCTGATCCAGTGGTAGAATGTGAAGATATAGAAGAATTATTTCCTGAGTACGATTCAGTACCAAGCACATCTAGAGTAAATCTAGAATATGACTTTGACACCAGAAGCATCGGGGAAACAATCGATAGAATATGTGATGAGATGGGACTAGAAAAAGTACCCCAAGAAAAAGGAAAAGATGAGCGCCTTGAAAGCACTCAGTTGTACAATACTGAGGACGCTTCACGCAGCATCAGACAGAGAGCTGTCGTTAGATCGGCTGACTAAATAGAAATGAGGAAGATGAGAGAAGCTGCACAAATTGGGCACAGGTAATATCAGATGAAGAAAGGGAAGCCTGTGAAAGAGAAGAAAGAGAAAAAGAACGATGTCGCGAGAGACGTTTCTCTAGGGGTAAGGGAATAAGAGGGTCAGATTCAACCGCTTCTACATCTAAAGTACCAGAGTCAGTGACACAGTCAGATCGGCATGCAGGATTGCCACACGGTCAGAGGGGGATGTCTCCCCCACCATATGTAAGCAGGTTAAGGACATTGCCTGGCAGACGGCGATGTGGGAATATTACCCCACTAGTAGACAGACAAATAATGAGAGAAGAAAAGGAGTTTAGTGCGTCACAGTTTCCCTTATTAGAGAAGGGAGGGACAAGGCCACAGTATATACCATGGCCACAAATGGATAGAGATAATCTAAAAAACAAGCTCCCTATGTTGACATCTGGAGCTGGAAAATGGATACACGAGTTAGAAAAAATGACGAGAGGTAATACGTTGGCTATAGGGGATATCAAGGGTATTTTGATCACCATACTTGGCGATAGAGCTGACGATGTTTGGACTCATGCAGGTTACACTGGTCTGACTACAGTTAATACCGCGCATGACGGAGCACCATTTAACAATTGCAGAACCGCGGTATGGAAAGCGTTTCGAGTGCTATACCCGGACACTTCTGACATGGGAGCTATAATGACGCGTAAAATGAAAGAGGCAGATGATCCATTGCTTTACATTCAGATGTTTCAAGATGCATGGATACTGGAAACTTGTGAATCTTGGGGGAAATCTATACCTGTATTTTACCTTATATTATGTCAAGGGCTGCCAGATCAGGTGCAGAAGCAGCTCAAGAAGTTAGTAGGAATCGAAGCTAAGCCATGGTCAGAAACACAACTGACCATTGGGCATTATTGCAGGCTGCTGCCAGAGAAAAATTGCAAAAACAATGACACAAGAAAAGGCAAAGAGGTCAAATTAGTGCAGAAAAAATGGTCAAAATATGCCATTGAAGGAGCAGTGTTAACTAGTACAGATGGATCCAATGTGCAGCAGGTCAATAACCAAAGGCAGTTCGATCAAAGCAATATTGGGTTTAGCCCAAGAGAAAAAGGCTACCGAGGAAGGGGATGGCAAAATAATCAGGGAGGCTTTCAGAATAAGCAAGGCGGAAATCCGGATGTGCAAAATGGACAAAGATTCAGACCACTACCAACGTGTTGGACGTGTGGGATGACAGGGCATCTAGCGCGTATGTGCAGAAGTCAAGGGATGGTGCAAAACGACCAATTTAAAAGAGGGGGAAGGATGAATCCACCTGCATTTCACAGTAGGGTGGAGATGGATTTGCGCAGAATCAAACTGTACAGCAGCAAATGCTGAGAGTGCAGCAAAACTTGCAACCAAAGCGACTGTGACCAATTTCCTGCAAGGGCAGTCTCAACAGTCCTCGATGCAACTTCTACAGACTACAGGCACAGAACAGGTATTGAACTCTAGAGCAGGACATGCCACTAGTTATGGAGGAAATCCATTCACTAACTTTGAGATGAAATTATACATGGACTAGGACAGCTCACTGGGAGACCTGATGTGTTCCATCCTATCAGTGACACCAAACCCTCACATGGAACCAAGGGTAGATGTCACTATAGGGGATAAACAATATTGGTTCCTAGTGGACACGGGTGCAACACGGTTGTGTATATGTGAAGGCAAGTTTTATTTATCTGGCAACGCCATGAATACCCAAGGCTTTACAGGAGCCACAAGCTGTGTTCCTTTCACAAAAGAACTTCCAGTTTCTATAGGAGAATGTGACATGAATGTACCACTATTGTATTCGAGACAGACGCCTGTCAATATATTGGGATGAGATTTGATGACAAAGTTAAATATGACAATCTTGTTCACGGAAGAGGGCATAGTGTGTTCGACTCCAGGAATGCACTATTTAAATGTGCGCAAAATGATCAGAGCATACGCAGGACGAAAAGCTATGAGAGCCATTCCATTATCACCTGAGCTATTCGCATATAGAGTGCGCATATGAATGTCATGGATATCACGCCTTGCAGACAGAACAATGAGAATACCAAATGAGTTTCTGTTCAGACCAAGAATACATATGCATGAGGAAAAGGTACGAGTGTTTCCCTTAAGAATACAAGTAGCCATAGTGCGAGGAGAGATGGCTTTGCTTGATGGCTGTGATGATGAAGGCAGACAATGGTGCGCAATAATCAACATTGGGGAAGGTTACAGATTGACTGACGTCACTGATGACAATCTGTTTGAAGAACAACTAGGTGAGAATGAGATGACATTTGAGGGAAACCTCATTTATTGGGTGAAAATGATTAAAAGAGAGGTGCCTCAGAGGATGATGCTGGCGTCACGCTCACCTGATACTCTGTGGGAGCGATGAATCCCTCCGGTGTCTATACAGCAAATGGGTCCTCTTTCCCACTCCAACTGAGACTAGACAATCTGTCAAGACACAGAAATAAAGGATCAGTGCTCTCACTAATAATCTGGAACTCCCACCCTGTGAACCTGTGTATTATAACTCATGGCTCTAGGCTCACCTTTAGTGCTGCTCTGGCGCGCTCTCTATCCTGCGTTGGGGCAGGGGTGCTGAATCTTGGTTGTTTAGTGCAGGGTAATCCGGGGTAACCCAGTTACTGGAATTGGCGGATTGTTCAAAGGTTTCCCAGTTACTCCGTTGGGGTTGCAGTTCAGAGTTCAGTTCTTGTTCAACGGCTTCTCAGTTACTCCACTCGGGTTGCAGTTTATGAGTTCAGTTCCCCCACTGGGTTTGAACGTGCAGGCAAGTGTTAGATTCCCAGTTACCCCACTGGGTACAGGCACGTTTTCAGGTTCCCAGTTTCCGCACTGGGTTTGATAGGCAGCTGAGTTCTCAGATTCCCAGTTCCCCCACTGGGCTGTTAGTGCTGCCAGATTGAAGTTTACTCACTGTCTGTGTTTATTTCCACAGGTGCTGCTGGGAGCGGTGCACGCTGCAATCGCCGTGGTGTGCTGAAATGGAATCGTAGAGCAGGTCCAGAGACGAAGCAGTGCCCAGATGTACAGTAGGTCCAGTGGCCGGAAACGTAGTGCGTGAGAATGCGCTGTGATTTGCAGAAGCTGGATTGATGAAGCGGGTCCAGAACAGGATCAGGTAAATTAAAGATTAAAATAGTTTTCCCTTGCAGGAATTCCAGACCGCGGAAAAGTCGCAGAGGAGCCGGAGCTGCTGGAAACCGAGGTGAGCATGTGAACAGTTTCTCACACGAAGCACGGACCTGTCTTTTGGGATGACTTAAATAGCCAGCCACACCCGAAGACTAGAATGAACAGTGTACAGTGCTCAGTCTTAGTGGAGCGCCATGTTGGGGAGGTTCTAAGTACAATGATGTAATGAGGAGATCCGCCCATCCTAGAATGAAGCTACTCTAGCCCTGTTATGCCAGGTCCTGGCCCTTATAGCCCCCAACCGCCTATATTGGATTCCCCTAAGAGCACGGAGAGAGGTAGAACCAGCGGCAAGACCAATCCCCATGACAGCTGGCAGAAAAACGTCCTGAATATTTTGATGACATGACAAAGGTGCCTGTCTCAGTATGGACTACAGGCCCTTATGACGTAGGCCAACTGAAAGGAGTTGGAGAAGTGAAGATTAAGTTGAAACCAGGAGCAATTTTACGAAGAGCACGACAATATCCCATGTCCAGGGAGGCAGATGAAGGGATTTTCAAGGATTTTCAAGACAATTTCTGCCATGATGGAGCAAGGCATCTTAGTGACGTCAGAGTCGTCATGCAATACTTCGGTTTATCCGATCAAAATAATTGAAGGGAGGGTCTTGGCGTTTAATAGAAGATTTAAGGCCAATAGATCAGATAGTAGAGGCCGAGTTCCCTCCAGTCCCTAACCCGTCTACAATTCTATGTAACATACATGTTGAGGCACGTTATTTCACGCTGATTGATTTGAAAAATGCATTTTTCTCAATCCCATTGAACAAAGACTCGCAAGATTTGATATCTTTGACGTTCAGACAAGTTTGTCTGAAAAGCACAAGGCTGCCTCAAGGTTATTGTGAGTCCCATTCGATTTTCAATAGAGTCCTGCAGGTGGACATGAGCAACATTGCCTTAGAGAGTGTTGTTTTGCAATACGTGGATGACATTCTAGTTTGCAGCACAACAGAGGAAGAGTGCAGACACGATTCGATTGAGTTATTGACTACACTTGCTGAAAAAGGATATAAAATTCACAAGGAGAAGTTACAGTATTGTCAACAAGAGGTGTTGTACATAGGCCAATTGATTTCACATAACGGAAAGAAGGTCACTCCTGAAAGAGCTCAAGCTATTTTGAAAACAGCTAAGCCACACATGGTAAAGCAAATGCAAAGTTTTCTAGGATTATGAAATCACGTCAGGGCATGGGTCTTTGACCACAGCTCTTATACCAGGCTCTTATTACAAGCATTAAAGAAAGCACAGGCAACAAAAGAAAAAATTGTGTGGACTAAGGCCATGGAGGAAGGGTTTGATGAACTAAAAAAGGCCATTTGCATGGCACCAGTTTTAGGGTTTCCCAATTATGCAGAGGAATTCTACCTGTTTTCACATACAGATGGTACTGCTATGACAGCAGTCCTTACACAGAAAACCACGCTGGTGTACAAGCCCCTGGCATACTACAGTGGGATTTTAGACCCGGTAATGAGCGGTCATTTCCTGTGCAAACAAAGTTTGTCTGCCGCTGCGTTTGCCATTTAGAAAGCTACAACCATTGTAATGGGGTGCCCAATGACGCTATTCGTTGAACACACATTATTTGCCATTTTAGGGAAACTGAAAGGTACATTGACATCACAAAGAGCCTCTGCTTATGAAGTGTCATATCAAATCCAGCAATTGAAATAGTTCGATGTAGAATAGTGAACCCAGCTATGTTTATAGCAGAGCCAGTTACTGAAGGAGAGCCAATACATGATTGCGCGAACTATGAAGAATTCTATGATGAGATCCCCAGAGTAAAAGAAAATGCAGTGGCTGGAGAAATCGTCTTCATTAGCAGTTCTTCTAGGATCAATCAAAATGATGGACAAAGGTATACAGGTGCCGCTGTGGTGAAGCACACGGCAAATGGGGAATTTCGAGTACTTATCAGTGCACGTCTACCCTCTCATTATTCAGCACAGGCTGCAGAATTATTGGCGCTGATACTCGCGCTCGAGAATCATGCAGACCAGGAAGTAACGGCGTACAGTGACTCTGTCCATGTGACGTCGAGAGCGCACGCAGACTTAGCGTGCTGAAAAAGGAGAGGCTACCTCCGAACGGACGGCACGCCAGTACAGCACGCCGCCTTATTGGACAGGCTGATTAAGGCACTACAACTCCCAGTGGGCATAGCAGTCGAAAATGCGCAGCCCACACGAAAGGGACAGATTTGATCTCACGCGGAAATCAAGCATCAGACACTGAAGCCAAGCGTGTGGCAACTGAAGATGAAATAATGATGGATGTGGAAATACCTGATGTGCATGAGAAAATGATTGTTGTGAGGAGTGAGCCGGAAGGCTACAGTAACACGTCAAATACAGAGTTAATGGTGCTCCAAGGGGAGGCACCACCGGAAGAAAATAACCTTTGAAAGCAAAGAGGGTGTTCTTTAAACACCTCTGAGGCTTTATAGTGACAGGACAGCACTGGTAAACCAGTAATGCCTATAGCCCTTTTGAAAATTGCATTGGAACAGTTACACTATCCAGCACATGTAACAAGAGAGAATCTAGGGTGCCCAGTCAAAGGGTCGAATACATTGTTTTGAAATGCAAACGTTTTGAAACAAAAGGACCGAAAAAAAAATGTGAATGCTCTTTTTTAAATGTATTGTTTTTTTGGCTTTCATATAGGGAAAAAAATGGTTTTTACCCCAAAAAACGGGTGTTTGGGGGGCCCCCCCCCCCAAAAAAAAAAAAAAATGTGCATTCAAATTTTGTTTTCTGGTCCTTTTTAGTCGGAAATATTGCATTCGAAACAATTGCATTCAACCCTTTCACCATAAACCAGAATCTAGCAGCAACCATTGCCGAAGACTGGTTTGTACTAAACCCAGCAGAGCATGTTGCATTTTTTATGATAAATTGCATAGTCTGTCAGAAATCTACGGCTGAGCATACACTAAGTGTGATCAGAGGAGTCATCCCAAGGCCTAATGGT
This sequence comes from Ambystoma mexicanum, assembly GCF_040938575.1. Taxonomy (NCBI): domain Eukaryota; kingdom Metazoa; phylum Chordata; class Amphibia; order Caudata; family Ambystomatidae; genus Ambystoma; species Ambystoma mexicanum. The sequence goes on from NC_090924.1 coordinate 1,318,906,195, forward strand.
CCTTTTCAGCACTTGCACATCAACTATGTCGATATGATTCAAGTATGATATGATATATATGATATGATATGGTATGGCCATTAAAATGCGCCTATACACAAGTGTTTCAAGGCGCGACGAGGCAAGGGAGGGGGACCAGAAGGAAGACAGATAACAATCATACTAGGCCAGGTGTCATTCAGATCGCGCAAGTGCATGGGCAGGGGACGGAGGAGAAGTGCGGGGGGGGAGAGGGAGAGGACAGTGCAGTACATGGGATAAGACAATAATAACAATAAGTAAAAGTACGGCCAGCAGGTGGCAAGTGAAAGTATGTAACATGTACAGGTATCTAATTGTTGTGGTGTGTCCATTCTCTAGATGGATAGAAGCAGGTCCAGGTACACACCCAGACTCTACCTGTAAAGACAAATTCTTGGTGAGGGAAGTGTTTCCCAGATGGGGAGTTTGTGAAGTGATGAGGTCAGATATTGGTCCTCATTTTGTTAATGCAGTATTTGAACAGATTAGCTTGTTGCTTGGTATAAAGCACAGGTTTTCGTCGGTGTATCATTCGCAAGGGAATGGCATATGCGAGAAGCTCAACGGCTTGTTAAAGGAAAGGATAGCCAAGTTGAAGCTTACTCTGAAGAAAGGATGGTTGCACTGCCTTCCACTGGCATTGTATGCACTCAGAAACCAGCCGGGTTCTGACCACCATCTTACGCCACATTAAATTGTGACTGGCAGAAGAATGCAGACGTCGTTAATGACTCAGAATAGAGCTAAATGTGTTGCTCAGCCAACAGGAGAAGTGCTAGGATTGGAAATGCAAAACTACCTGAACTGTATGACTTCCAGTTTTTCTGTAATTTCAGGACAGCTGCAGCGACAAGGAGGGTGTAGGGCAGTACAGAACACAGAAGGAGATACTACAACAGACAAGGTTCTGGAGTTACGTGTACCTCGACTATACCCTGGGGATACCGTCCTAGTTCGGAATCACAAGGAAAAGGTGGGACGAGCCAAGGTTCCACAGCCCTTTTATTGTGGAAGACATAACACCATCTGCAGTCAAGTTACAGGGAAGAAGAGCTTGGATCTTCCTTGGTGACATAAAGCCATACATCGGAGAGACCCCTCCGCCTGCACCCAAACCTGGAGAGACTACAGACAACTGGGAAGAACCACAGCATGTGCAGACTAGATCTATGACGATGAAGAAGGACCATGACCAGTCAAGTGAAAAAAAAGCAAGGAACATTTTTGATAAGGTTGTGGCCCAGTTACAAGACATTTCCTTTCAGCAAAATAAAGGAAAAAGGACACAAATACGAACACTCTGTGCATCCTAGTTGCAGAGTAAAAGCTATGCCGACTTTTGATCGAGGATATATAAATTGGAAGAGAATACAGTATCCTGAGTCATTCAATACAGAGTCTTTGTTTGGACGTACTTATGGTGTCACACAATAGTGACCTCACTAGGAACATACTGACCTATTTCGAATTTGTATTGAGGTCCTACCCGTCGTTAGTGGGGAGACTTACAAGCATAACAGAGTTTTTGCAAGATCCTGATAACGAAAAAATAGTAAGACGACTGCTCACAGTGATCGCAGAACAGTTTCTTTTACTTCCAGAGTCTCACCTGGAGTGAAGCAGATTTGAGGTATAGACTGGGAACTGTATGGAACAAGTATTATAGACTTGCCGAGGTTATTGTTCAGTGTTGGAACATTACATTACAAAACAGAACTGTTTCCAGAGATAAGAGACAGTCCATTATCCAGAGTTAGAGGTCAACTGGTCCAGAATTATTGATCCATGAAGCAGAGACAGCAGAACTCAGAAATAAGTAATAATGATAATAATGAAAATGTATTAAAGAACCAGTTTTTGCTTCCTTAGATGATCGAGATGGGAAGTCAAAGCAGCAGCATTGTTCTCCTTCAGGAGGAGAGACATTCATATTGCCCAAGAAACAAATGTTGTAGAATGACATATAGATGTATTAGCTATGCATGCATTATATTCATAATCATATTGCTGTCATTGACTATTAGAACTGCATTTTTTATAGGTGCACAAAGTGTTGTTCCTGTGGACCCACCTGAGGATGTACGCATAATACCTTCAAGTGCACCCAGACCTTATATAGTCATTCCTGGTCCAAGAAAGAATGATAGAGTGACTGAGCTTGAAATGGATGTGGTAAGCAATGACACACACACACACGACACTTGTTCTAGCAAATTAGTTGAAACACCAGTGACAGGGTCAGCAAAGTAAACCAGACAAGGGATTGATGAAAGTTACTCCTACACAGATAATAAGTACAAACACACCTGGTCTAGTGTCAATGATTTCAGGATCACATTACAGAGAATGGGGGGAGTTTGGACAAGCAACGAGAAGTTTTACACCAAGAGAAGGTGAGAGACAAATGGAGAAAGCTGAACTTTTAAAGAGACAAAAGGCTTTCAATAATAAGCAAATAGAGACAACACCTGCAAGCACACCTGATCCTGTGAGAAATGATATCAGGGCTGTGCCTGAGGGAAGACATGGACAGAAATTATAAGAACATTTTCATGCCTATTTGGTATATTGAAAGGATGAAGCAAATTGCACAATCTCCTACTCGAACAGTACAAATGGAAACACCCGGATCACTGATGGAGATGCCCGAGAATCCTCCAGCGAGAAGGAGCTATACAGAAGTATTACGTGATATGCTTATGGAAGCTCATATCTAAAGAGTAAGAGCCAGAAGAAGCACACAAGAAGACAATAATGAATTGAATGATTACCTGGATAGCACAGCACATTTGGGAAACAGCATATGGTACTACAATATGAAGGAAGTTGGAAGACGAATTTCGGATGAGGAATGCTTTGTATGTGCACTTTTGCCCTACAGTATGGGAAAGTCCAAACTCTTTGTAACTATCGAGATAGATGTTCAAACAGCACACTGTCTGTCACACATAGCAATGTGCAAAACCTGAGGTCAGTTCAAGACATAAAGACAAGAAACAATGCCAAAACAAAGAATATTGTGATCAGATATGAAAAACCTGGTGTAAAAGGAGCAGAGATCAGAAGAGAAGTGAACAAGAAATTGGACACTGCAGGAAAGACTTCAGAAGACTACTAAATGTTTGCAGATAACCAGATGGGAGTTACTGCAGACCATCAACACGACCATAAAAGGATTCAATGCAATCAGAGAAGAGTTGAGAGCAATCAGACTGATGACATTCCAGAACAGATATGTCTTAGACATGATCACAGCTATGGATGGAGGTGTTTGTGGAAAAATCGGAGAATCGTGTTGCACATTTATACCTTCACACAACGACGAGAATGGAACCTTAAGAGAGGCCATAGATATGCTGAAGAAACTACAGAATCAGATGATAGATGAAGTTGATGACAGTTGGTTTGGAGCACTGTTTTCATGGATTCCACAATGGATGGCAGGTGCATTCAAGTTCTTAGGAGCCCTGTTGGTGATGATATTACTTGGATTCTGTGTGATCAAATTAATAATCTCACAATGCCAGAAGACTGCAAAGAAAGCCATAGGGATGAAGATCTGATTGATGTTGAGTCAGGATGGAAGCCCAAAGACCTACCTGATGAAGAAATAAGAGACTTTGTGAAGGCCAGCATTTATGCACCAGAGGGAACTAAGTTCCTGTATCCAAGAGATCATAGAAAATATGTGGAAAGATGGATCTATTGCAGTCCAATTGGAGAATGTCAACTGATTACATGGAACAAGGATGTGCACGTGAGAACATCAGGATGCTTGAAAGGAGTAATAAAGATATGAACCCCAAGGAAGCACCTCTCCAGGCCAAAATGTCTGGATCCAGAGGACGAAGTAAAAGTGAAGGATGAAGAAAAGTGGATGCAAAGAAAGAAGAGAGAGTGGTTCATGAATCGCCCAGAGGGGGGAGTGAAGATGAAGTGTCGAGTATTGTCCCCACTCCAGTTACCCCCCTCCCATTGCCTATTGAGTACACACCAAAGTATGTGACGTATGAAGAACAGTTAAATCAGCAGAGAGCAGCACATGGGCTCTGCCCAGTACCTATCAGGATGACAGCACATATTAATATACTGACACCTAAGACAACCTGGACAGTAAGGTATCCTTTAAAAAAGCCATACCTACATTCTAAACGATATGACGGTTGTTTGAATAAAATACCCGAAGAAGCAAAGAAGATAATGAAGAAAGATGAATGGTGACGTCATAAGAAATCGGACTGACCCACATATAGAAGATATAATGACCTGAGAACACTGACAAGAGATGAAATGCCACAGAGATATCATGGATAAGTGACATCTTGAGCCTAAGGTGAAGAAGCTGATGTCAAGATGAAGAAACGTATGCCACATACATGATGAAGATATTTAGTTAGTTTAAACGTGTAGAGATGCAAGTAACTGCAAGTGGCAAAGAAATTGTGAAGCTTGCGTATGCTAAATAGTAGATAGATTGCAGCAAGCGACAACGTTTACAAGTATAAACCTCAAGAAGCACTTCATGCATGAATATAAGTGCACTACGCATATAAGCAGAATTGAACAAAGGTTACAAAAGGCCTCAAATGAAGTGTGTCGCAGCAAGAAAATCGAGAATCAAGACAGAACAAAGCTCAGCTTTGGATGACCAAGCCAATAAGCCAATGTCTTATCTGACTGCAATAAGCTAACATTGGATACAAGTTAGGAGAGAAGAGAACAAAGGATCCTGTTCAGAAAGGTCAAGATAAGCCACAGACGACAGAGAACTGGTAGAATTAAATCAAATATATGAAAAGACACAGAGAAAAGCCGATTTCACAGTGTCCAGTCAAGTGACAAAGGCAGGCTAGAAGCGTGAAACTTTCACACCTACGCATGGATCCCCACCATGCCCATACTCCTTGAAAGTTCTCATAGTACAGAGCAGACTCAAGGCCAACCTACAAAGAAGTAATTGACACATGACTACTGAGGTGATGATTGATTGTAGCATAATTGGTGGGAAGCTGGGGTGCAGATGAGCTTCTCTGCACCTGGATGTTCTGTCTGCGTGCTGCTAGACGTAGGTGGAAAAGTATCAGTGGGGTTGATGCCAACCCAATCATAGCGGACCTTGTAATCTAGGATCCTATAGTGAGTAGAGCCAGTGGGACGTCGTACTTTTAGTGACGTTCATAGTGGCCATTATGAAGGGAGGGCTTAGTTGCCCCATCTGACATTGATTATCCAATCCCCTCTCCCCGTTACAGATATAGTACCTATCTTAAGTTACCTTCCTATAACCAATCACATTGCATGTTAGGTTTTTAATCTGCATCCACATCTATCTCGAGGGTACTGCTACTCATCTTAAAGGGCTGTTTGAGATCATCCAGTTCACGAGAATGGACATACACCTGAGAGAACTGGAGGTCAGTTATGCACAGATATGTGAATGTGTGTATGATTTGTGTTATGATATTTAATTGAGAATTAGTATTGATTTACAAAGATGATTTTTCTTTTTTATAGGACATAGTGAATGTTAACAGTGAATAGGAAACCACAGCAGGTTAGCCTTTGAAGAAGGATACTTCTGATATCCGAAACACATGTAGGGGAGGACTGGTCCAGGAGACCCCCCTCGCCTGCGTTTTCTCCCCAGGTGAGGGCTATGGCTCATTGGGCGTCCCCTCATGCCACCCGGGCCCAGGTGATGGAGGGTTCACCCGCTGGAGACATTGCCCACACGTATTGATTGCCCACATGTATTAAAATTTAGCTAGGCCCAGAAACCATTTTGTCTGGTAAAGATGGTGTGAGCTCAGCGCACTGTAGCGCGGCCCCCACCCTTGGAGAGTCTCAGTCATCCCTGTCGCCGCAGCACCCTGGCAGATCCGCTGCGAGCACGTTCCCACGAACAAGACGGACATGAGCTAGCGTAATACACTAACATTGTAACAGTTCACCTCCCGCAGTGTATCATCGCTCCCAGCATGACCCGGCCAGCAGGCCTGGGCAATGAAAAGAACAGTAAAATGGTCATCAGATGGCAGACAGTCTTTATATATTAATGTCAAGACCACTCGCAAAGTATGCTTTCTTCCACAAAATCCCTTATATTACAAAAGCCTGTAAAATGTATAAATATAAGAAAGCATGCTTCCATGATATAAGCGATGGCGAGCCCACACCATTGCAGTTGGGTGCTAATAATAAAGGAACGCACCAGGGATCTATTTGTTACGTGTATCACTGGGAAACTTACACTCCATGGGCTTGCGCCATAACTAAACTAATGCTGCTAGAGGACACGAGAAGACGAATGTAACCATACAGAGGGCTTATGTGAAGGATGCACAAGAAGGCGCTTGTCAATGTGCATGTCTAGGCCCCACATGTGCCACCACCGTCACAAACAGTGGCGGGTTACTTTCTATGTACTCCACCAATCCTAATTCTACCTCACTTACTGCAAATATATATGCATATAACTAAATACTGTACTTGTTAAAACATAATGTATGAATAAGGTTCTCAGACTGGGTATAATCAAGACACATCCAGCAAAGTTTAAATGCATGTTTTGTATTGATTTGAATAAGTATTATAGAGTGTTCAAATGTTTGTGATGTTTTTACCTAAATCGGCAACACACGAGGGAGATACCTTTGTGAAATACGTGCAAGGCCATTCCCCCTCCCACCCTGCGAAGGCTGCCAAGGCATGAGAGCAGAGGCCGCGCTGCTTTACCTCCCCCAACCAGACTGGAGCCGCTTCAAAGATTTGTAACCCCCTCTGTAGCACCCAAGGCCGCGGCCCGCCACCTGCATTATTTACAGCACAGCAGTAAACCTCTGCCTGAACACATGCGCCCCCTCGTAAACCCCACAACCCACCGGACCATCTCAGACTTATGGCCCTGTGCAATCAGGACACCCAACACTTTGACAAAACACGGCGGAACATCCATAACAACTTCTAACAAGGCAGAAAGACCTGTACCGCCCGTCCCAGGCCCTGAAGCTTAGCCCCTCGACCTATGGCCCCGGTCCACAGGACACTGGTAACCATGTCCTGACGTATTACCTCCAGACCCCTCACAAGGTACATTCCTCCTGTGTTGCATTAACCTGTAGTATAACCTATTGGAAGATTTACTAAAGAAAACAATATTGAAATGACTGAATGACTGCGGTGTGCATGGCATAGGGCAACCAAGTCAGGAAAAGACATTCATCTCTGACACTGGCCACAATGGCACAACAACACCGTCCGGATGAACTCAGCCGACCTGCCAGGCCCAGCCCAACCCACGAGGCTGACCAGTGACGTCATCCAGCCAAAGCCAACCACATCGCAGCAGCACCTATAGTTAGTCGTCGCCACCCAATCCCATTGAACTTGTGCCCCCTATAGTGTGTAGGATCTTATGACGTTTTTTGTAAATATATACGCCTGTCTTTGCTATTGTCAGACAGAGCGCTCTCGGAGTTTGCAGAGTTCTTTGCATGCCCTATTCTGATTGATAAACTCCCATTTACGCTCACCCGCACTCTGTCTTGGCCTTATTCCCATTTTGGGAGAGTCCTTCATTGTCTCTCATTGCGGGGAGGATCGTGCTGTTTGGGGACGCTTGCCTTCAGTGGTGACCCCGATAGCGTGATTTTTATTTCTTCCTAACTCATTATAACCGTCCCCTTTTGGCACGAGAATCTCCGGTCGAAAAGGGATACGCACGGTGAGCCGGCTCCGGGAGGCTGCCCGCCAACGGCGACCGGTACACTAAGAAGTGCGCACTCAATAGAGAGAGGGTACGGGATCCCGGTTGAAAAATCCCCTTTGAGTACCGCTCGCCGGAGCCGGGGCTGACTGTTGAGCTGACGGCGACACTGCCTGGACGGACCCAGTTTCGGAGACTATCGGTTCAAGACGGGCACGTGAGTACTGAGTGCGAGCGATTGTAAAGGGAGCGGGGAGAGAAGTGTAGGACAGGGAACGAAGAGGGGGTACGAAGATATACTAAAGATCATCCTAAAATTTCCTTGCTTTTTCCTTGCATATGGCCATTAGGATTAAGAGGTGAATAAGAGATAAACGTGACGGGAACCTAGCTCCGAAAGGGGGTGGAAGGCGGCGCCGCATAGTGCTATATTGACTAGTACTGGGAATATATGACGAAGTGAAATACAAGATAAAAGTGTTCAGCAAAAGGGGGCAGTGAGAATATATTAGTGACCGCTATTACTTCTTTCTTTTCTTTTTCTTTAGGGGTAGGGGGAGAATAAAAAGCGAGATTAGCACGAACTTGGGAAGAAAGTAAGAGAAAAAGGGTCCTACTAGAAGGGAGAGAGCAGGTTAAAACATATACATATATGCATATATATGCGCATCCATCTGTCCAAATAAGACGGACAGGGACAGCCGGCTAGGGAGGAAAGGGAGGGCAGCTTGAATGGTGAATTGAGTGTTACCAAGAGGTGTGTGCACCTCGTATGTGTCAGGGGACAATTTGATGTTGTGAATGTGCATAACGGTTATAAATGTATAATAGTTAAATGGTCATGGTAAGTGTGACCGGATTAAACTTTTTTTTGAAGGCAAAGTTGATACAGTGAAGTGAGTGTGTACCTTTTTGATTTCCGGATTGATATTGTCGAAATAAATGATGGGTTGCCCTTGTATGTGCCCCCCCAAGAGAACAGAGTAGACACTGTGTATAGCCAGTTTTGTATTGTGCAATCAGGGGAAGGGGGGAGAGCCCAAACAAGCCCAACATTGAATGTGAAGTAGAATACGAAAAATAATATTGATACTACATTTACATTGTAGTTGCAGACACACAGAGACACACAAGCACTAAGAGGGCACAGAGATGGGGGCTGAAACACCCTTATCACATATTTGTAAGAATCTCCCAGGGTACGCGGAGCGGATTAAGAAATATCACGACCAATGGATAACTGAGTTGAAGGGAGAGGGGTTACCCCAGATATGGCCAGAGGGAGGGTCATTTGATAAAAGTGTTCTGGATATGGTGGCCACATGCATTTATTTGAAGTACAAAGGAAAGCAGTTGCAAAATAGGAGGGAAATATTAGATCTTTGGAGGTTATTTGAAGAGATACCACCGCCTAAAACACCAGCATTAAATCCTGATCTCCCATCCACCACAGACAATCCACTAATGATACAGAAAGAGGTCAAAGAATTGTCAAGTGTAGCGCCACCAGTAGAGGTAATAAGTTTGTACCCGATATTAAAAAAGCCTGTACCCGCAGAAGGATACAGTGATCCGACGTATGTGCCTCCCCCGACAACTACTACACCCCACCGGCCCACTGCACCCCCACCATATGAAAGTACGAGAGAGCGAGGCCAGGCGAGTACACAAAGGGTGGACATGGAGAAACTCACAGATGATTTACAGTCAAGACTCTCGATAGCAAAAGATGAGCTCTCGAGGATAAAAGACATGAGCGGACAAACAGCACTTACCGCGGCTAGATCAGGGCGCACGTCTAGAGCGCCAGGTGAGAATAGAAAACCTGAAGAGGGGTGGAAGAAAGGTGAGATACTGTTCAGAATTGAAGAAGAACCGACACGAATAATTGAAATAGAGACACGCGAGGGAGATACTGACAATGATGAAAGGCCTATGGGGGATAGAGAGGAATTACTATGTGACATAAGGGACGAGTTAGAAGAAAGTGACAGGTTGAGCATGGCAATGGGAGGGGGAAGCGAAGTGGGGGATGGTACATGTTCAGTGAGAACCCTGGATGATGAGTGGACGGGGCGACTAAGGAACAGAGTGGGGAAAATGGCATCACTGGGAACATCAGCAGCCAAAACGGGTCCGGATGCCACGACGAAAGGAAGGCTACAGCTCCCGTTGATACACAGGGGAGGAGGGAGGCCTAACTATATCCCATGGGCACAGATGGATAAAGCCAATTTATTAAAGCTATTGCCCCCGTTATCAGGAGGGGCAAGTAAGTGGATATACGCCTTTGAGAAACATACTGCTGGGGTACCCCTAGCTATAGGAGATGTGAAAAGTCTGCTCGTATCAGCAGTGGGCGATCAGGCTGAAAGAGTATGGGTTAAAGCCGGTTTCCCGGGAGTAACGTTAGACTGTGACCACCATGATGGGGCCTCCTTTAACACAGTGCGTGCTAGGGTGTGGGATGCCTTACGCGAAACATTCCCAGACACACCGGACTTACAGTCAGTGATGCAGTGTACAATGAATGACGGGGAGGAGGCTATGGATTACATTTTTCGGGTCCAAGAGATGTGGAGAGCAGAAACGGGCACGCCCTGGTATCAATCAACATCTTTATTTTACTTCATTATAAAAAGAGGGCTCCCAAAGGAAGTGCAGAAGGCGCTCGACAAGATAGCAGGTATTGAAGCAAAGGGATGGCCAGAAATTCAGAGCATAATAGTACACCATTGTAAACGAATAAAGGAGAGGGAGAAGGAGGTGGCGCAGAAAAGATTGGCAGACGAGGCGAAGTTAGTACAGACAAAGTTGGTGAAGGTCGCAGCAGCAGTAGCCGCGCTCCCACACAGCAGGGAGGGAGACGATGAGGAGGAGGGGCTGATAGCACTACAAGGAAGGGTGGCAACTAATTGGGTGGGAACAGGACAGCGGCAGTGGAATGAGCAGGAGCAAGGCGGAGGTCCGCAGTGGCAAGAGTGGACCCCTCGAGGGGGACGAGGTGGGTACAGGGGCCGAAGAGGAGGTGGACCGGGGTACGGGGGAATGGGAGGAAATGGATGGCAGGGTCCTAGAGGTGCACAAGGAAGTTGCTGGAACTGCGGGCGATGGGGGCATTACTCTAGAGAGTGCAGAAGCAGACCCAACAACGGGTTCCAAGAGGTAGAACAATATGGCCATCCCCACCCGGGAAGCCCATATGGTCTCCCAATGGGACAACAGCAACTAAGAAACCCAGGCCAAGGTAATGCTGGCCAGCAACAGGGACCCCAGTATAGAACACAGAACCACCCACAAAACAATGACAGTATGCAATACACGCCAGGTAACCCTTTCGCGACAACAGCAAACGGGGCCCCCGCACCAGCCCCTTACAACGGCATGTCAGTGGTTTCAGGAAATGTCTTTAATGAGGGGGGGGCGATGAGACACCCCGCATAGGACAGCCCAAAGCGAACACTTGCGTGTCCAGTTCTATCTACCACCTACAATGCAGCAGAGGAACCATTGGTAGGGGCGCAGATAGGAGACAAGCAGTTCATATTCATGGTTGATTCGGGAGCGGAGAAATCATGTGTCAGAGAGGGCCGGTTCCCGTTATCTAACAGGAAGTTAGAGACGCAGGGGTTCTCTGGGGCTGTAATTGAAGTTCCTTACACAGAAGCTTTGGATGTAACAGTGGGGGGTAAGACTGGGAAGGCACCCTTACTGTATTACGAACATTCCCCAATAAATTTGTTGGGGAGGGATCTTCTGAGTAAACTTAACATGACCATATCATTTACCGAGAGAGGAATAGTGTGTTCTACACCCGGGATATGCCCCTTGCGTGCGATGTTAGTAGTGCAAGCCTACACAACCACACAGGAAATACGAGGGCTGCCACAAAATGAGGAAATGTTTATTGAAGGGCTAAAGACTTTGGCCCTCGTAATTCCAGAGCTAAGAAGCATGGACTGGAGGATTCCAGCGGAGTTCCTCTTCCGCCCCATAGTGTGTCCCAACGCAGCACCAGGATCAGTGGTATCATTGGACTTGCACGCTGTACAGGTATCAGCGAAAAGGATCGCTGTGATTGGAGTGGACAGGGAAGGATGTTAGTGGCGCACAGTGCTGTGTACAAACGCCAACCTCGCCCTACGAGAGGTAACAGATGAGGATCTCTTTTCAGACAAAGAAGGGGATGGTGAGATAGTAATGGAAATAGCGATGCCCTGTGACATTTTGATCCAAGCCAGGGAGACCCCCGTCCAATTGATGACAGTGGTAGGAGCACCACTGTCATTTTTTGATGACGACATGAGGCTCGTACCAAACAATTTATGGACAACAGGCCCCCATGATGTATGGCTGTTGCACGGAGTACAACCTGTGGTAATAAAACTAAAGCAAGGAGCAATTTTACCCCGAGTTAAACAGTATCCATTGTCCCGTGAAGCTGAAGAAGGGATAAAAGAAACAATAAATGCACTACTAGCACAAGGGATAATAGTGCCTTCAAACTCCCCATGTAACACATGTATTTATCCAATCAAAAAAGCGAAAGGAGGGTCTTGGAGGATGATACAGGACTTATGCCCCCTCAATGATGTAATTCAGAAGGAGTTCCCTCTAGTCCCGAACCCTGCATCAATACTATGCAGCATCCCGAAAGTGGCATCACATTTCACAGTGGTAGACTTGAAAAACGCATTTTTCTCAATACCCCTGGCTGAAGAGAGTAGATACCTTACAGCCTTCACACTGGGGGGTAAGAGATATGAACACTGCAGACTACCACAGGGATACTGTGAGAGCCCGAGTATATTCAACCGCATATTGCATGAAGACTTGGGAAACCTATCAGTTGAGAGTACGATTATTCAGTATGTAGACGATTTATTAGTGTGTGCACAAGACGAAGCAACATGTAGAAAAGATTCAACAACGCTCCTGACTTTACTGGCCAACAAGGGATACAAGGTAGACAAGGAGAAGCTACAGTACTGCCTGACTGAGGTCCTATACCTGGGACAGCTCATATCAAAAGATGGAAAAAGAATAATTCCCGACAGGGTAGAAGCAATAAGATCAGTAGGAGAACCCACAACAGTGAAAGATATGCAGAAATTCTTGGGGATGTGCAACTATTGCCGAGCATGGATATTAGATTATGCAGCATACACGAGGCCCCTCCTACAAGCACTCAAGGAAGCACAACAGGTGAATGAAAAAATAGAATGGTCAGAAGAAATGAGCATATCATTTCAATCATTGAAAGAGCTAATTTCAAGCGCTCCAGTACTAGCAAACCCTGATTATGGACGCGAATTTTACCTATTCTCACACTGCAAGGGAACACTCATGACAGCAGTACTGACACAAAAAACGTCCTTAGGACACAAGCCATTGGCTTACTATAGTGGTACTTTAGATGCCGTGATGCAGGGCCATTTCGCGTGCGAGCAATCACTCGCTGCAGCCGCGTTCGCGATTGAGAAAAGTGCCACAATAGTAATGGGTTGCCCTGTGACATTGTTTGTGGAACATTCATTATTTGCAATACTTGAGAGATCAAAAAGCACACTGACCACACAGCGGGCGACAGCCTACGAGATTATATTGTCCAGCGCCAACATCCATATAGTGAGATGCAAGACAGTGAACCCCGCCACATTCATTACAGAAGCGTGCACACTAGAGGACATGCAGAACCACGATTGCGCAACCTACACAGGAGAAAGAGGGGAGGACACAGTGGTGTGTGAGAACGCTCTAAGCGAGGGGGAAGTGTACTTTGTGATGGGTCTGCATCAATTGATGTGGACACGGGAGAAAAACACGTTGGCATGGCAGTAGTGAGGTTAGAAGACGGTGAGTATGAAACACTAGTACAATACCGCCTCCCATCACATTACTCCGCACAGGCAGCAGAACTGATTGCGCTCATAGAAGCACTACATGCAGCAAAGGGTTGTGCAGTGACAATATACACAGACTCAGCTTACATGACGACGACAGTACATGGAGGTCTAGCAAGATGGGGGCGTAGGGGATTTAGACGGGCAGACGGAACACCAGTACAGCATGCAGAATTGTTGAAAGAGTTAATTGAGGCCCTACAAAACCCTACTGCAGTAGCAATAGTGAAGTGCCAAGCCCATACATCCAACACAGACGTTGTGTCTTTGGGGAACGCGGCAGCGGACGCTGCCGCCAAGGAGGCTTCCTATTTTCAGAAATATGACAGAGGTGAGTACATGCTTAAGCACAAGAGAAACGAAGAGCCCCCAGAAGGGTACAACATGATGCCCATATCACAAATACTAGAATTACAGGAAGGAGCTAGTGCAGAGGAAAAATTGATGTGGACAAAACGGGGGTGCAGCAAGTTGGGAACAGACCTGCTGTGGCAGCAAGATAACTCAGGGAAAGTGGTAATGCCACTACAGTTACTAGAAGTTGCATTTCAACAGCTACACTTCCCTGCACATAATACCAAACAGCACATCGCAGCGGAAATACAGGAAGAATGGTTCGTGCCCTGTCTCCAGGAGCATGTGTCTCGATTGGCAATGGAATGTACAACATGCCAAATATACAATTCAGGAATGACATTACGCACGCTCCGGGGAACAATTCCTAAACCCATTGGCCCATTCAGAGAACTGCATATAGATTACGCAGACATGGGGGAAAGGTGTAATGGCGCGCCGTACATGATCGTGGTTGTGTGCCCATTTTCAAGGTGGGTGGAAGCAGGACCCTGTGCGCGACCTGATGCCAAAAGCGCCGCCAAGTTCCTAGTAAGGGAAGTGTTCCCGCGCTCGGGAATTTGTGACGTGATTCGCTCAGACAACGGCACTCATTTTGTGAATGAGCTTTTCAAGGAAGTCACTACATTATTGGGAATAAAACATAAATTGTGTTCGATTTATCATCCTCAAAGTAATGGCGTAGTGGAAAAGATGAACGGACTGTTAAAGGGCAGGTTATCAAAACTATGCTTTACATTGAAGAAGAATTGGATTTACTGTTTACCCCTTGCGCTATTTGAATTGAGAAATCAGCCAAGCAAAGACCACCATTTGTCCCCGCACGAGATCGTGACTGGGAGACGAATGAACACAGCACACTCTCCACTCCGCGAACACTCAGATGCTCACAGAAGCGCCGCAATATTGGGAGATGAGTTCACAGACTATTTAAGGAAATTGACAAGGGCAGCGCGCGCGATATCAAAGCAACTCTCCCCACCCTTCACTAGAGAAGAGGGAAACGTAACAGGATCTGTCACGGAGCCAGAGCAACAGCTACAGCTGATGCCAGGCGACTCAATTTATGTCAGAAGCTTTGTGCGTCGGTGGAATGCACCACGATTCCATGGCCCTTACGAGGTAATATTTTGCACGCCCACGGCAGTGAAGGTGAAGGGCTTGAGGTACTGGGTGCACTTGACCGATGTACGGAAAGCATATAGCAATGTACAAGAGGAGGTAGATGAGGAGGCACAGACAACAGCAAACGATGCAACTGAGCAGAATGTCTGAATATAAACTTGTGTGTGTGGGTGTGTTAGTACTGGACTTGAATGGGAGAATAACTGATAAGGATACTTAAAAAATAAAAAAATAAATGTGTTTTCTCTTTTATCTTGTTGAGTTGTATGTAATTAATAGAATGACCAAATTATGGCCTGTATACACCCTTGTCTGTGAATACCCCTCCCCGCATCCCCACCCGCTTCCATTCCCCGTCAAATATATATTGGCACTGATGGTGCTAGCAAAATGTTTACATGCATGCACTTAATGCACTTTTATATCTCAAACAGGAGCTTCCATGGCATCTAACGGGCAGCCTGCAACGGATAGAATTAGTAGAATGAGAGAATTAGTACATGAGAGATGCAGATTTTCGTATGAGTGTGGATTATCTGTATGCATCACATTGTTTTTTATGCTAATGTTTGGCCTGGTTACATATTGGTTTGTAGCGTTCATCTGTATCGAGATGAACGAGGGGGGAGGGATTAACAGCACTACTGGGCCCAATACAACTACAAGTGTCAATACTAGGGAAGGTGATTTTTTGATATGGGACGGAACTAAACTTGTATGGGGGTATCATACCACACCATCCAGTGCTGTCATCTTACAAAGAAAAAAGCCACAAGGTGGAATGCAGAACAACACAGTGGGCCTCATTACGACCCTGGCGGAGTGGGTTTATGCCAGCGTTATTCGCGGCGGACCCGTCCGCCCTACTACGAGTTCCCGTAGCGCCATGGAGCGTTTTCCGCCTGGTTTTTCCGGGCGGAGAAATCCATGGCGCTACGGGACCTTGTTGTTAATTACGCCACCGTATTTTACGGTGGCGCAATTAACGCCTTCCCCACTCCCATTATACCCTATGGGGCAAAAATGGGAATGGGGAAGGGTAAAATGGGGAATGGGGATTTACCGCCCCGTCAAGGTCGGCATGGGGCGGAAAATCCGCCAACCCCCATGGCGCTATCGGCAGCTTTCCGCCGTGCTCCGCGGTGCATTTAGCACCGCGATTTCCGCCAGGGTCGTAATGAGGCCCAGTGTTTCCACCAGGGGTATCTAATTACAATGCCCACAGTTTAAATGACCGAAACCCGTCTGCCATATCATGGTTGTATAACACCCCCACCAGCCAGCCTGCCCCCATACTAAAAAACAACCTGCCAGATAACGTCAGGAAGGAAGAGGAAAAGCTACTAGCAATACATGAAATATTATATGATGCATGGGCCAAGGGGGGCGGGAATGAGAAAGGGGGGTCTAGTTTGTCCCTTGCCCAGGGAGTTGGGAAGTACATGAGGAACAAGAACAACAGACGGAAGAGGGAAGCAGGGAGGAGGAAGTATGATGAGTACTATGGGCTAGGTCTAGATAAGATGGAAGACCCACGACACCCCCACCAAACAAATAAGTGGTATGCAGATATGAGTGCCACAGCTAAACAAACAACAAACGAGAGCTGTTATGTCTGCTCCCTCATCCCTCACGCATCAGGTACACCCAAAGTATTGTTACCCAAAGAGTTGCCAATTATAGATGCCCAATGTCTCCTTCATCTCACGTTATGCAGGATTAAGAACACCTTCCAGGCACACGAAGTGACTTTTCAAATGCTGCAGAACGAGAAAACGTGCTACCCAAAAACGGCAGGGGTGGTATGTTTGAAAGAACCATTTTTTGTAATAGAAGGGACACTTTTTTTTGACAACAAGCGGAAGGATGAAGAAGTAGTGTGCAAAGCGGAAGCACTGAGAGGTATGGCACCGGAGAAATTGCAGTGGATAGAAGAAACATGTACACCAGTATGGAAAGAACACATTTCAAAACTAACTTGGGTGACTGCCATCGAAAAACCTTTCAAACTACAGAGCGAAATGGACTATGAACTGTGTTTAAAGGAGAAGGGAGGACCCCCATGGGAACAAACAAGAACTGTAACAAGACCCTCACCATCCCAGATCTAAGAAAAGGGACTGCGGCCCTTATGGACACGTACTGGGTATGCGGCAACCAGGCATACCTACACCTCCCCCCGTCATGGAGTGGCAGCTGCTCAATGGCCACTCTGCACTCAGCCTTAATGGTGATACCAGAAAGCCACATCGATGGGAGCAAAAAGACACAGGAACGCATGCAACAGAGTGTGGCTCAACCAACTGCAGAGTCACAAATGTATGTCCTGTCTTCCGGAAGCAAGGGAGAGGTGCTGACCCGTAACAGACGAGCATCAAATTACATATCAAAGGCATCATCAGAACTATTGGCTCAGATCCCAGACAAATATAGATTATTCAGCTCAGCAGAAACATTTTTTGCCTCGCTCGTCTCAAGTGTCCAAGCAAGGGCAAACGCAAAATGGCTCCAGATAACCCGCTGGGAATTGATTCAGCTGGCAAACGACACTGAAGAAGGGTTCAACATAATAAAGGTGGAACTAAGAGCTTTACGACTGATGACCATGCAAAACAGGTATGTCCTGGACCTGTTGACGGCGATGGACGGCGGTGTTTGCCGAAAAATAGGAAGTGCCTGCTGCACTTTCGTACCTTCTGAAGACGCAGAGAACGGCTCCCTGTCCCATGTGATCAAAGCAGTCCACAACCTAGGAGAAAAAATGAAAATGGAAGGTGGAGCAGAAGACAGTACATGGTTCGATAACATCTTCTCCTGGGTCCCCTCATGGCTTGAAACAAGTGTGAAATTTTTGATGCCAGCTGTGGTGTTCCTCCTTTTAATTTTTTGCCTGTGCCAGGTGGGTCTTCGAGTTTGTGCTAACGCAGTACCAAATGGTGCAATGATGATGGTGACAATGGGCAACTCACACGGTACAATAAAAACGATGCAGGAAGCACAAATACAAACAGGGATAGATAACACACCCAGGTACCAACTGGTGCCTATGTACCACGATAAGGATATTGTAGATAAGTTGTGGCACACCACCATCAAAGAGCCCCGTATACTAGAATGGTACGAGGAAGTTTGGGTAGATTTGGAAGGAGATGGTGGATGTATATATCTAACGTGTACCCCAGATGAATACGCCAGGAGAGGTGAGAGCTTAAGGGGGGTGTGCAGAGCATGGATGCCCATCAAAGGAACTCCTGCATGGAATGAGGCGGTGATGGACGAAGCAGAATGTAGGAGGATAGAAGATTTAAAGAATTCGTTACTTAAGTAACGAAAGGGGGGAAATGTAGGGGAGGACTGGTCCAGGAGACCCCCCTCGCCTGCGTTTTCTCCCCAGGTGAGGGCTATGGCTCATTGGGCGTCCCCTCATGCCACCCGGGCCCAGGTGATGGAGGGTTCACCCGCTGGAGACATTGCCCACACGTATTGATTGCCCACATGTATTAAAATTTAGCTAGGCCCAGAAACCATTTTGTCTGGTAAAGATTGTGTGAGCTCAGCGCACTGTAGCGCGGCCCCCACCCTTGGAGAGTCTCAGTCATCCCTGTCGCCGCAGCACCCTGGCAGATCCGCTGCGAGCACGTTCCCACGAACAAGACGGACATGAGCTAGCGTAATACACTAACATTGTAACAGTTCACCTCCCGCAGTGTATCATCGCTCCCAGCATGACCCGGCCAGCAGGCCTGGGCAATGAAAAGAACAGTAAAATGGTCATCAGATGGCAGACAGTCTTTATATATTAATGTCAAGACCACTCGCAAAGTATGCTTTCTTCCACAAAATCCCTTATATTACAAAAGCCTGTAAAATGTATAAATATAAGAAAGCATGCTTCCATGATATAAGCGATGGCGAGCCCACACCATTGCAGTTGGGTGCTAATAATAAAGGAACGCACCAGGGATCTATTTGTTACGTGTATCACTGGGAAACTTACACTCCATGGGCTTGCGCCATAACTAAACTAATGCTGCTAGAGGACACGAGAAGACGAATGTAACCATACAGAGGGCTTATGTGAAGGATGCACAAGAAGGCGCTTGTCAATGTGCATGTCTAGGCCCCACATGTGCCACCACCGTCACGAACAGTGGCGGGTTACTTTCTATGTACTCCACCAATCCTAATTCTACCTCACTTACTGCAAATATATATGCATATAACTAAATACTGTACTTGTTAAAACATAATGTATGAATAAGGTGCTCAGACTGGGTATAATCAAGACACATCCAGCAAAGTTTAAATGCATGTTTTGTATTGACTTGAATAAGTATTATAGAGTGTTCAAATGTTTGTGATGTTTTTACCTAAATCGGCAACACACGAGGGAGATACCTTTGTGAAATACGTGCAAGGCCATTCCCCCTCCCACCCTGCGAAGGCTGCCAAGGCATGAGAGCAGAGGCCGCGCCGCGCTGTTTTACCTCCCCCAACCAGACTGGAGCCGCTTCAAAGATTTGTATCCCCCTCTGTAGCACCCAAAGCCGCGGCCCGCCACCTGCATTATTTACAGCACAGCAGTAAACCTCTGCCTGAACACACGCGCCCCCTCGTAAACCCCACAACCCACCGGACCATCTCAGACTTATGGCCCAGTGCAATCAGGACACCCAACACTTTGGCAAAACACAGCGGAACATCCATAACAACTTCTAACAAGGCAGAAAGACCTGTACCGCCCGTCCCAGGCCCTGAAACTTAGCCCCTCGACCTATGGCCCCGTTCAACAGGACACTGGTAACCATGTCCTGACGTATTACCTCCAGACCCCTCACAAGGTACATTCCTCCTGTGTTGCATTAACCTGTAGTATAACCTATTGGAAGATTTACTAAAGAAAACAATATTGAAATGACTGAATGACTGCGGTGTGCATGGCATAGGGCAACCAAGTCAGGAAAAGACATTCATCTCTGACACTGGCCACAATGGCACAACAACACCGTCCGGATGAACTCAGCCGACCTGCCAGGCCCAGCCCAACCCACGAGGCTGACCAGTGACGTCATCCAGCCAAAGCCAACCACATCGCAGCAGCACCTATAGTTAGTCGTCGGCACCCAATCCCATTGAACTTGTGCCCCCTATAGTGTGTAGGATCTTATGACGTTTTTTGTAAATATATACGCCTGTCTTTGCTATTGTCAGACAGAGCGCTCTCGGAGTTTGCAGAGTTCTTTGCATGCCCTATTCTGATTGATAAACTCCCATTTACGCTCACCCGCACTCTGTCTTGGCCTTATTCCCATTTTGGGAGAGTCCTTCATTGTCTCTCATTGCGGGGAGGATCGTGCTGTTTGGGGACGCTTGCCTTCACACATCAGCAACAATATTCATTCAAGAAATATTGATTATGATGTATATTTCCATATCGAGCTTGCTGCTTCTGAATAGTTTTTTCAGTAGAGGGCGCTGCGCGCCGATGACTGTCGAGTCGATGTCCCTCGAAGGCCTCCGTCTCGATGTCGACGTCATTAGTGTTATAAATAGTCATGCGCAGCGTCCATTTCTCAGTTGCATTTTGAAGAGTTAGGAATTGTGTATGATGAGACAGCTACTGCCCTTGAGGGAGCACAGACTCTAACTACAAGGGAAGTTTTACTGCTGGGAATGATGGGAGGGGCGATAAGGAATACGTGGGAGGAACATCCAGTCAAAAGAACATTACAATGGGTAAGTAACTTGTTCTTCAAATGGATTGTGTCCTCCCACGTATTCCTTATCTTTGATAGACTCCCAAAGCAGTAAAGTATAAAGAAGGAGGGAGTAACATTTGTATTCCTTAAGTATGCACAGAATGCAATACTGCCTTTCCAAATTTTGTTTCTTGGCTAGTGGAGGAATCCCAGCTATAGAATCTAGTAAAGGTGTGTGCAGACGACCATGTGGCAGCTGCACAAATGTCTTTTATCAGAACTCCCCTTTGAAGAACTGACAAAGCTGTGATACCCCTGGTAGAATGAGCCCTCAGATGTTCTGGAGGGTCCTTACCTGCCAATTTGTAACATTCTATAATAGAATAATCCACCTTGAAATTGTCTGCTTAGTGATGGCTAGACCTAGCTTGTGACCTGTGTATCCCACAAATAATTGGTCTGTTTCTCTTAACTTTGCCAGTCTGCTAATATAGAACCTCAAAGCACGCTTTGGGTCCAGTCTGTGCAGCCTTTCTTCCTCTTTCCCCGGATGAGGAGGAGGGTAAAAAGAAGGCAAGGTTATATTTTGAGTAATATGAAATTCCGACACAACCTTTGGGAGGAAATTTGGCTTCACCTGTAGAACAACTTTATCTTTATGAAAGACAGTTTGAGGGGGTTTGCAGGATAAAGCTTGTAACTCGCTCACCCGCCGTGCAGAAGTTATTGCCACTAGAAAGACAGTTTTGAAGGTAAGGAATCTAAGCGAGCACAAATCAAGTGGTTCGAAAGGAGTATCCATTAGAAATGTTAAGACAAAATTTAGATCCCACAGAGGGAGTTGGGGTAAACATTGGTCAACCCTTTCAAAAATGGAATAACCAAGGGTATTTTGATGTATGAGGGTTCCTCAGCCGTGTGCTTAAAAATGGACAGCGCTGCTAGGTAACCCTTAACTGTGCCGATCTGGAATCCTAAATTTGCTAGGTGTGAAAGGAAAGATAACACTGTCGGTATATTGCATGAAAAAGAGTCAACATTGTTATCTCTACACCAGCTGCAGAACTTGTTCCAACAGCAGCCGTATAGTGATTTGGTCGCTGGCCTTCTGGCCGAAAGCAACACCTCCATTACGTCGTCTGGGAGGTCCCAATCCTTATACCTCAGTCTTTCAGAAACCATGCGTGAAGGCTGGGAGTCCTGATATCCGGATGTAGAACCCGACCTTCCTCTCGCGAGAGAAGATCCTCTCTTTGTCGAAGACGAATCGGAGGGCAGATGGATATGTCTAGAAGGTCCAGGTATCACATTCTCCTGGCCCAATCCAGGGCAATTAGGATCATGGTTCTCCTGAACATCCTCAACCTCCTTATTACATGCGGAATGACGGGGACTGGAGGAAATGCGTAGAGTAGAGGATATTCCCAGTCCACCACAAACGCATCCCCTAGAGCTCCTCTCGGGGGAAATTCCCTGGAGCAGTACAGCTCGCACTTCTTGTTGAAGTTTGTTGCGAACAGATCCACTTGAGGGGTTCCCCAAAGGGCGAAGATCTCTTAAAGGACTTCCTGAGCTTGTTCCCACTCATGGGAGACTGTGCTCTGCCTGCTCAGAGTGTCCGCCGCTGTGTTTTTTTCTCCAGCTAGGTGAACTGCCGGCAGAGAGATTCCTTCTTGTATTGCCCAAAACCAGAGCTGCATTGTCTCTCTGCACAGAGGTAGTGACCCTACACCTCCTCTTTTGTGGAGGTAGTACATGGCTACTGTGTTGTCCGTCATTATCAGGACATTCTTTCCCCGTACAGAGGGCAGAAAGGCCTTCAGCGCTAGTCTGATTCCCCTCAGCTCTAAAAGGTTGATATGTAGTTTGGACTCCGATGGAGACCAACGACCGCTGATTGGCAAGTCGTTGGTGTGAGCTTCCCACCCCATAAGTGAGGTGTCTGTCACTGCTGTTATCTCCGGCCATGGTTGCCAAATAGGTTCTGCTTTCAAGATGTTTTCCCGACAGGCCCACCCCTGAAGGTCCAGTGAGATTCTGTCTGGGATTTGTAGGAAATCTGACATCCTTCATGAGAATTGTGTCCACTGAGTCCTGAAAACCCATTGAAGAGATCTCATTCTCAGGCGAGCCTGTGGCATCAGAAAAATGCAGGATGCCATTAGGCCAAGCAAACCTCAGAAAATCGAAGGCTGAGAGAGGTTGAGCATTCTGGAATTTTGTCACCATCTGTAGAATGTCTTGAGCCCTCACCTCTGGTGGTGAGGCTTTTCCCAGTGATGCATCCAGGACTGCTCCGATAAACTGGAGTCTTTGTGATGGTATCATGTGGGACTTCTTGAAGTTGAGGGAGAAGCCCAGCTTGTGGAGGGAGTGGCAGGTATGGTTTAGATTTTCCAGGGCTTGTTCCAGGGAACTGGCCCTGATCAACCAATCGTCCAGGTAAGGGTAGACATAAATTCCCCTCTCCTGAGACTCGCTGCCACCACTGCCGTTAGCTTGATGAAAACCCTCGGACGGAGGTTAGCCCAAATGGCAGAACCTGAAATTAATTGTGAGAGTTGCCAATGGCAAACCTCAGGTACTTTCTGTGCTTTTGATGGATTTGCACATTAAAGTAAGCATCCTGAAGGTCCAGAGATACCAACCAATCCTGAAGCTGGAGGGCCTGAAGGATTTGAGAAAGGGTAACTATCTTGAACTTGTCCTTCCTGAGGAATTTGTTCAATTCTCGTAAGTCCCAGATGGGTCTCATTCCTCCATCCTTTTTCTGAATTAGAAAATAAGGGGAGTACCAAGCCTTGTTCCTCTCTGCTACAGGTAGCGGTTCTATGGCACCTTTCTCTAGTAGGTCTAGAATCTCCTGCATAAGGAGCGGCTCTGGAAACTTCAAAGAGTTGTTCCCTGGTGGATGACTCTGAGGTGTGCGTAGAAAAGGCAGCCAGTAACCCTAGCCAATTGTCCCCAGTGCCCAGGCATCTAAAGTAGTAGCCTGCCATTCGGTCAGATTTTGAGTTAACCTGCCTCTGACTACTGTCTTGTGATATAAGACCTCAGAGAGGTTTTGAGGCGGCTGATGCATAGGCTGGGGGTAAGGTAGCCCCTGCTGCTGCAGCTTTAGTACCTATGCCCCGTCGACCATGGGTAAATCGTCTCTGGCCCCTTTGAGCTGGCTGTACTCTGCCTTTTCTGAATGTGGAATAATAGCAAAAAGGACCGGCCCCTCCAGGGCGCACCTTTGGGGTGGTTTGGAGTTTGTCTTATCGCAGCTCCAAGGGATTTGGCCGCGGCCTTGGAAGTTTGCAACTTCTCTAAACTGTCATCAGCTTTTTTACCAAATAGATGGGTGCCATCAAAGGGCATATTCAGAAGCCTGGACTGTACATCAGGTGCAAAGCCAGACTTCCGCAACCCCGCAAATCTGCGGATTGTGTTACGAGCCGCCAGGCTCTGCTGATGCTGTCAACAGAGTTGAGACCGGTCTGGAGGGATTTACACATCGTATCCTTCCCGTCCTTGATGATACTCAAGAAACCATCTCATACCTCCCCTTCTGGGAGCCGGTCAGCTGCCATTGACGCACACTCCCAAAGGGTGTGACTGAATCTTGCCAGCGTGCAAGTGGCATTTGCAGACTTTAGGGCCATGCTCATGCCGAGAAAACTTTCTTGGCCATGGTGTCAACCTTTTTAGCATCACAATCCTGCGGGATAGTGGGATATGCAGTTTGTCTTCCTGACGAGGTTGCAGCTTGAACAACCAAACTTTCTGGGGTTGGATGTTTAGGTAAGTATGGAGGGTCTGCAGATGAAGCTCTATATTTTGCTGACAGTTTCTTAGCCAGAATAACCTCTGGCGTTCCCAATTGCTGTACGCTTTATTCTGTAAAGCCTTGTGAAAGGGTACGACAGGATCTTCTTGTGGTTCTCTATCAAGTATGTCCGTGAGGTCATCTTGTTCATATATGGCTACAGGCCTAGACCACCCCATATATTCCATGACCCTGTTCATAAGTGACCTATAAGTACTCTCAGCATGTTCCCCTGGTTCAGGTTTGTTAAAATATATCTCTGTGGAGGTATCTATTCTGCTTGCTTCCTGCAAGGAATCCTGCAGATCTTTCAATCTAACCTCTTCTGAAATCAGTTCTTCTTGAATGTGAGGTCTAACCAGTTCTAGACCAAAGGGTCTTTCTGTATCTGAATCCTCTCCCTCCTCATAAATAGAGGACAAAACCCTGAAATAATCACAGCATGGTAGAGGTGTGTAGCTCTCTTCCAATGATGGAGGAGCAATAGCAGTCATTATAGGATGAGTTAAACTTTTCACTGTCAATGTAGACCTCATTCGCCTCGATGAATTTGTGATTTGCCTCGAGGACGTCGATAGAATCGACAACGGCTTCAGCATTTTTTATGAAATCGTCAAAGGGATTGGAGTGATCGGCGTCGACAGGGTCGACGTTCGAGGCGTCGAAGATATTTCTTTCAACAGAGGCACCGAAGGTGTCAATGACGCAGTTTTCGGTGCTGACGTGTGAGTCGACAGTGTCGACACCTTGTGCGTCAAAGAGGCTTTGACTCGACTCGAGGGTTTGTCGCGCTCTCGAGGAGTATGTTTTGCCAAGGTCGACGACTCACGGCTTTTGTCTCTACCAGGTTTTTCTCCTGGGGTATCGCCTCTAAGTGTCTCAGAGGGGGGCAAGGCCTCGTTCTCGAACACCTTTATCATTTTTTTATGAAATTCCTCCCACTGGGCCTGGGGAGCTGTTTTTGGTAGGCCATGTTACTCTCTCCGGTGAACTGGAGGATGATGTCGAAGGCGATCTGTGACGCCTTTTTTTACTGTGCTTCGAAGCGGATGATCCGCTCCGAGATCTAGATTGGGAGTGTTTTTTTCATCGAGGAGACGGCGGTCTCGACTTGTCTGAGGTAAGTTTGGTAGAGTTCATGGATTTTTTAGGCCTACCTCTCCCCAGCTTCCCTCTGCGCTCCCTTAAGGCTTTCACTGTCATCGATAGGCAATCTTCGCACTGCGCACAGGGATGCTCTGCCCCCAGGCACCATAGACAGACCCTCTGAGGATCTGTCAAGGACATCTTTGCCCAACAATCTCAGCACTTTTTGAAACCAGATCAGGGCGTTGATGGAGATGACGAAAAGGCCATCTCGTATCGAGGAATCAAAGGTTTTCTTGACAAAAACTCTAAGAATTAGTTCTCTTCACAGAACTGAGCGTCACGTTCCCAAAGCTCCCGAAGCGTGGAAAAACGGAACTGAGCAACGGACGCTGCACATGACTATTTATACCATGATGATGTCAACATCGAGACTGAGGCCTTCGTGGGACATAGACTCAACAGTCATCAACGCGCAGTGCCCTCTACTGAAAAAAGAATTCCAAAGCAGTAAGCTGGATATGGAAATATGAAAGATGAGGAATATGTGAGAGGACACAATCATTCGAAATATTGATTATGATGTCTTTAAATCTGATGTGGGTGGTGCAGAAAATTTTTTTTAGTTGATGTAATTGGAAACTTGCAAACTTTGCGGCTCGAGCCAAAATGAAGTTGGGTTCTTTGCCTGATGCCATAGCCACATCTGGAAGAGTGATTTATGCATTTTTTGTAAACATTAAATGCGCATAACTAGAGAAGATAGTATTTTGTTTTGATTTGATTTGAAGAAACTAATTAATGAGCATACTAAAGGGGAATTCCCTGAGCAGAGTGCACCAGGATTACCTGTTGGCAATAACAGGTTTTGGCTTTATGGTTTTGTATAGTGACTCAAGGCAAGGGTCTTATCCTGACGCACCTGAAACAGATTTAAAATTGTAAAACAATACAATTCACTACTAGAATTTCACATGAAAATAACTGTGCACCTCCTTTTGCTTTTTTCTCAAAGAGACCCGATCATGAGTGAGTGTGAACAAAAAGTCAATACCCTGTGGCAATTAAGTGGACCTTCTCATGAGACCTGACAACTTCAAGCCCAAACGGCTTCTTTGACCTTGCAGCTGAAATCTTTGGTAACACATCTTCAGACTCCCAACTTTAAACATGTTGCCTTCCTAGCACGCATCTTCCCCATGTCTCTTGTGAACCAGGTGGTGTTTATAAAAACAGAGCCGAAGCACTGCTCTTGGGGAATAATTTCTCTGATGTATTTGCTCTATTCAGTGTGTCTGTTGCAGTTCCAATGGTGTTGCCTCTTCGAAATGGGGGCAGTATAACTCCAACCCATTTCCCTGCATTGGCAATCCCTGAACCATAGCTCTTGTTCTCAGTAATATTTGTCCTTCACAACTGCTGCACTAATCTTAATAGTCAGGAACAAAACTGATATAATATACTATGTTCACAGTTCCTGTGGACTGCTCAGCCTGGTACCATTAATTATTATCTGTGCAGCGCCACTTTTCTCTTAAGCAAGAAAAACGCTAATTAAATTAACAACCCAGAAGCTCCAAGATGCAGCCTAATACTCTTAGTAACAGAAGCTGCAACTTCTAACTGGGCCTCCTTCAAGATGGCAAATTTCTTGCTAATGTGACTGGCAGTCCTTATGTTACTAATACCGCAGCATCTATCCTACATAATTATTGCACTGTGTGGTACTCCAGCCACCCTTTCACGAGCCAACAAATGCTTCCTTTACATGCAAAAAGCCACATATTCTACGTTCTCCTAAATACTACCACAGCATAACTTATTTCACTAATGCTGGCCACAAAGTCCTTAAAATATCCTGGGCCTATACTCTAAATTTAATGAACAATATTGTTGCTGCTCCTCCTTTCACTGTGTGCTGCTCTCTAAAGTGTTTTAAAGCTAACTACAAATAAAACATGCGCAGAAATGCTAAACAAAATGGCGACAATGCCGACTCTAAATGACTAGCTCCTTTTTGCTAATACAATGTACACTGTCTAAACCTCCGTCCACGTTTGGCACATTGCGTAGTGTTCACTGTCGAATATCATGTTTTGTGATATCATTGGAAAACGCAACCGTGCATAATGTAACTTCGGCTACCTCTACGAGCTTGGTAAAAGGACCTCCATGACCATCACATTTTACTAATTATCCATGGAAAAACACTGTCACTTCACCTGAATGACCGCAGAATTTGGTGGCTTATTACAAAGCTACATCATCTCTCTTGAAGAGCCACTGCACTTTAATTTGCTAAATTGAAAAGCATGTATTTAGCTTCAGGGAGCCTTCATTGCTTAGACATAGCAAAATGAAACCATAACATTAGCTTACCCGAGCAAGACTGTCAATGCCTCCCAACTGATGAAGAACTTCCTATGAAGAGGACAGAAAGACAGATCATTGTCAGATCAAGCAACAACACAGATTCAAAAAGGAAATAAATACATTATCAGTTATCAAATCTAATCAGAACGTGTATGCTCATTTTACTTTATGGATTGAGTCAATATTACAATAGCAATATAGCATGGTGTTTACTACTTACATGATGGGGCATAAACCCACTTCTTTACCAGCCCTTTGCTGGTGAGTGACAGGTTTTTTTTCCGCACTGCTGTACATTTCTTACATAAAAAATAAGGATTATGGAATATTTAGTAAATTGCTAGCATGTCGCCTCCTGGCTGATTCGCAATACTTAGTGTCTGTTGGGTAGTTGTCTGTTGGGTAGTAATGGATAAGGTGGATGGCATCACCATATTTGGCAGAGGAGGGAGGGATTTACATGTTTAGGACTTGTCTGTCAGAGTCCTTGTCGGAAGCTGTCGGAAGCTGTGGGAAAGATTCTCAAAAAAACTTCAACACTTTGGGAAATGTGCAGGTCACCTGTGAATTACAGGGGGCTTTGAGCCAGTGCATATGAAATATGATAAGTCATTTATAACGCGCCTGTGCACAAGTGTTTGTAGGCGCGACAAGACAAGGGAGGGAAGACAGGAGGACAAGACAAACTATCTTACTAGGCCTTGTGTCATTCAGATCGTGAAAGTGCAACAACGCCAAGTGCATGGGGAAGGGAGAGGGGAAGTGTCAATGAGAGGGAAGGAGGAAGTACAATTAGGGAGGCAATACTCTGAGTACGTCCAGCCAGGGCAGTGTGGCTATGGGTAAGTGCAAGGAGGCAGGGGACAGTTACAGGCCCTAACGGCGCGGTAGGCCTGCAGGCAGTGCAGGGGAGACTGATAGTGGAGGAGCTTGGTATCTGGTGAAACTTTGAAGGTAGCCAAGCAACCAGTCAGCGCTGATGACAGTTGGTCAGCAGGGGAGGGAAAGAGAGAAAGCAGAGGAGAAAAAGGAAAATCTTGAGCTGCTGCTGTTACCTGCGGTGGGCTGGCTCAAGTTTGAGAGGGGTAAGAGGGCCATTTCAGAGAGAGGCGCCTGGAGAGAAGAGAGATGTACTCCCCACTCTGACCCCCAGAGAGTTGGAGTTAGCTGAGTGAAGGGCTCGAGAGGGAAGGTATTTTGGAAGAGAGAGTTGGATGTAGTGCGGGCCCCAGAAAGCCTTGTGGACGATGCAGAGGGTCTTGAACTTGATCCTTGCAGCCACCGGGAGCCAGTGAAGAGATTTCAGGGCTGGAGAAATATGGTCCCTGGGCTTGAGGCCAAGGATAAGCCTTGCAGTCCTGTTCTGGATTAGTTGCAAAGGGCGGAGAGTAGAGGAAGGAAGATTGAGAAAGAGGCTGCTGCAGTAGTCCAGCCTTGAGAGAACCAGGGCTCGAGAGACAGTGAGCTTCTGGGGGAAAGTGAGAAAAGGAAGAATACCTCTGAGGAGGTGCAGCTGGTAGTGGGCCTTCTTCTCAAGGTGTGTGATGTGCGGAGAGTGGAGTCGAAGATTACACCAACGTTTTTTGCCTCACAGGAAGGCGAAGGAAGAGGGTCCAAGGAGGATGGCCAGAGTGAAAGAGGGAAAGCGGGAGCAGGGGTCCCAATGAGAAGGATCTCTGTCTTACTGGTATTAAGGCAGAGGTCAATGGAGGCGCACCAATCCTGGATCGTGGATAGACAGTGCCGAATGAGCGGGAGAGGAGGCTGAGGGGAGCCTGAAGGAGAGCCGAGTGTCATCCGCATTACACTGAAAGTTAGTGGAGACGGTAGAGATCTGGTGGGCCAGGGGGGACAAGTAGACATGGGGGAATACCACAAGTGGAGAGAGAGAGGCAGCAGTGAGAAAGGACCCAAGTTGGACCTGGGAGGGTCGCTCCAGGAGGACAGCCACTCCAGAACCTGATTCGTGATGCCCAGATTCTCACGGAGTCACTTCATCAGGATAGTGTGCTTGACCATGTCAAAAGCAGAGGTAAGGTCAAGGAAGATGAGGACAGAAGGAAAGCTGGAGTCAAGATTAGTGAGCAGATCTTCATGGGTGATCAGGAGAACAGATTCCGTGCCTCTGCCTGCTCTAAAGCCAGACTGATGGTCATGGGGACAACCAACAGATTCAGTGTGGAGAGTAAGCTGGGAGATGGCCAGCTTTTCCAGGAGGTTGCCCAGGAAAGGAGTGATAGTGATCGGGCGATAGTTTGCCGGACAGGTGGGATCGTCAGAATGTTTTTTGAGGAGGAGGTGCACAAGGGAGTGCTGGAGGAGAGAGAGGAAAGATCCAGTGACGAAAGAGTAATTGCAGAAATCGGTCAAGGCTGGAGCAAGGGTGTCTATGTGGTCCTTGATGGTTCTGAAGGAGCAGGGGAGCACCTATTTGGATGACACTTTCATAGATCAGACTTGTCTAGAAACCTCGTCAGGTGTTGTCAGAGAGAAAGAGGAGAAAGGAGAGGGAGAGGCGGCCGCAGGGGGGCGGTGAGATGGTAGAGTGAGAGGAAGAGGAGAGCAAGGACAGGATGTCCTGAGTTTTAGTGGTGAAGTGAGTAGTGTTAGGCAGAATCCTGTGCAGTGCCCTTAGGGACCACTACACACAATTAAGTCTACAGGTGGTGATACAAGTTTTACCTTTGGTACAAGCCTGTACTACTATGTCATAGTGGCGGAGCAGCCAGGCCTATCTCAAGAGTATATGAGCAGTAGCAGAGATTACACAAAGGGACCACAATTACTGTGACTCAAGCAAACACTGACTCAAGGTTTCAGGTAGAAAAATATAAGTACATATATTTTTAAACCATTCGTTATGCACACAACACTTCTATTAAGCTTCAATAAAAACCGCACATTAAATATACTACAACTAACCAATTCACTTTGTAGTGTAAGTCTCAGGGTAAGTACCCTGTGTTTGAATGAACCGGTGTTAGGCACAAAACATGCTACAGCGAATACGATTGCGATCACTTTTTGACAGTTCGGTCCACTAAACAAACGCATATCCGTGACATGAAATGCTACCGGGGTAAAAACACGCTTAGCACCTGAGCTACCCAGAGGGAGTTGAAGGCAAAAATCACAGGCAATATTTTGGTTAGGCAGGCAGAATCAAGAAACGCTCAGAGACAGGAGTTCTAAAGTCAAAGGGCCGGAGCCAGGGTCGAAGGACACCGGGGCCAGTTGCCAAAGATCACACGGTCTAACAGTTCACGATTCAACGGAGCCAAAAGTACTTCGATATTGTCAATGTTCGGAAGCAAAAGTTATAAGAAGGAGGGAAGACAAGGTCAAGCCTTGGAAATGAAGAAATAGGGATTCACCCAGTTCCCTCAACAGAACACAGTACCTTGTTCCAATGGTGCAGCTGGTGCCCTGGCAGTTGTACCTGTTGGTTTCCCGCAGACCCACGATTCCTGGAGCTTTGTTGAGAAGGAGAACGTCTGAAGGGGGTCTGCAGCACACAGGGATGAAGCCAGCAGCAGCGACACGGAATACAAGGTGCGCTCCTTAAAAACAGGAGAGGCTCTTCAGGTGGCTATCCGGACCACTACAGCAGTGTGCAGCGATTTCGACCATGGAAGAGGAACCTCTGGCTGCAGAAGATGAGCCGGTTATCCCCACCAAGCTCAAGGGAAGAAGACTCCGGACTGGATCTTCTCTGAGTTGTTGAAGGGCAGATGGCTCAGGACTTCAGCAGGGCTTCACCGGGACGGGGTAGTTGCAGCAGCCGTCGTTCTCTCCACTTCTCTTCGGTTCCTTGTAGTTCCAGTGGCGACTCTCTTACTTCTAGCCCAAGAGACCAGCCTTTTATGCGAAAAACCCCCATTCACGCAGCCTGGCTGTCAATCTCCCAGCAGGGGGGTTGTCCAGCCCAGACAACTACCCTGGCCAATCACGACAAAGTGAGACTTGGGTTTCCTATGATACCCTTTGCAGGGGGTGACTACACGCCTCCCTCACATTCAGCCCACCTAGACACCCAGGCGCCTTGAGGAGGGCTTCTGTGCAGAAGCCCGCCAAAAGACAGTGAACAAAGAAGGCGAACCTAGTTTGCCGCGCAAAGTAAAACACAATAAGGACTTTAACAAAAAGAAATGGCGAATAAATCCAACCGGAGCCAAAAGAAAGACGATTTGGTCAAGCGGGTTTATGT
Source organism: Ambystoma mexicanum (assembly GCF_040938575.1). Classification (NCBI taxonomy): domain Eukaryota; kingdom Metazoa; phylum Chordata; class Amphibia; order Caudata; family Ambystomatidae; genus Ambystoma; species Ambystoma mexicanum. The sequence goes on from NC_090924.1 coordinate 1,318,938,479, forward strand.
TCGAGGCTAATATAATAGAGCGAAACAATGCTCTAGGAGGTACAGATAAAAAGGGATACGAGTTAACCCTTTCCAGTACTCCATGGAAGATGGGGTGTACTGGATCTGTGGTAGATTGACTAAGTAAAGTTAATGGTAACTTTACCCTTTTCTGGGGGACAGTAGTCGCCTCAGAAATGCAGTCGAGAGAAGTCTCAAAGACAACCCGGTGCCACGGCACTGAAGGTGCTGTGTGACACACACAAAGAAGGGGGCTACTGAAGTGGTGTACTTCAGAGTCCACAATCACAAAAACAGATGGAAACACATAGCAAAACACAGGTAAGAGTGGGGGAAAAGCTCTCACTCTTACCAGGTGGAAAAAATAAACTCCAGAAGTCCAGCAAAGCCACTGGGGGACTCACTAGGTGACGGAAATTAGCCATAAATGAGAATTCTCCCTAACAAGAAGCCCGAGCCATACAGAGGTGCTGGGAAGGAACAAGAGAGGTGGAGACTGTAGAAGGATTGGCCAGCTCCTTGTAGATTTTAAAGAGTTTGGCCTTGTTGCTAGAGTCCACAGAGACGCAGGCTTGGATATGGGCTCTCTTCTAGGAAAGGACAGAGAATCTGTATTGCCTTTGGAGCAGGCAGCAGGCCAGTTTGTCAGAGGATGTGCCCGAGGCCCTCAACTTCCTCTCAGACACCCTGCACTTGCGTTTCAGGGCAGCAAGGTCAGAGTCATAGCAAGTGTTGCACTTGGAGATATGTTTTCAGAGGATTCTCATGACAGAGGCAAGGATCTCCAGAGTGCTGGAGATAAAAAGATGCAGGTTAGAGAGGGCTGTGTCAGGGTGTGAGTCAGCCAAAGGAGTAGGAGGAGTAGAGAAGGTAGAGCCAAAGGCATCCACTGATGCACACTTCATGGGTCAAATGTCCAAGAAGGTAGGTGGCAGTGCTGGGGTGGGCTTTGCCTGGGGGACAGAGAGTTTCAGGTGGGAGGTGAGCAGAAAGTGGTCAGTCCAGGAAAGAGGAGTGGTGAGAGAGTTAGAAGGACAAGTTACTTCTTACCTGGTTAAGTTCTTTCGATGGGATGTTCCTTATCTTAGATAATTCGTCTCCAGCTTGCTGGCCTCGGAAATGTTTTCTCTGTAGAGGGCGCTGCGCGTCGACGTCCGCCGAGTTGGTCTCCCTCGACAGCCAGCGTATCAGCGCCGACGTCACCATGCCCATAAATAGCCACGTGCGGCGTCCGTTGCTCAGTTCCGTTTTGTAGCATAAGATAAGTCTTGAATAAATTGGCTATTAACCTTGAAGGAGCGTAAGCTGCAACCACAAGGGAAGTATTACTGCAGGGATGGATGGGAGGGGCGATAAGGAATACGTTGGAGGAACATCCCATCGAAAGAATGTTACCAGGTAAGAAGTAACTTGTTCTTCGAAGGGATTGTGTCCTCCGACGTATTCCTTATCTTAGATAGACTCCCATAGCAGTGGCATGTAATTGGAGGTGGGAGTAAGAATGTCATGTATCCCTTTTAGGAATGAACCGAATGTAATACGGCTTTGCCAAATCTGGTCTCTTGACTGGCGGAGGAATCCAGGTTGTAAAATCTTGTGAATGTATGTGCGGACGACCATGTGGCAGCCGCACATATGTCCCGGACCAGAACCCCTCTTTGGAGGGCCGAAGAAGCTGCGATACCCCTGGTTGAATGAGCCCTAAGATTTTGAGGGGGCTCTTTCCCTGCCAGTTTGTAACATTCCAGAAAGGCCAAAATAATCCACCTGGAAATGGTCTGTTTTGTTACGGGTAGTCCCAACTTGTGACCTGAGTAGCCTACAAATAGTTGGTCTGCTTGCCTAATCCTAGCAAGTCTGCTGATGTAAAAGCTTAGAGCTCGCCTTGGGTCCAGCCTATATAGCCTTTCTTCCTCTTTCCCCGGATGGGGAGGAGGGTAGAACGAAGGTAAGGTAATTTTCTGAGTGATGTGAAATTCAGAAACCACCTTTGGGAGGAAATTAGGCTTCACCTGTAGGAAAATTGTATGGGGGGGCTTATGTCATGATGCCTACCTCCAAGGAGCCAGGTCCGACCCAGCAACCCCAGAGGCAGGCATCATTTCCCCCAGGGGAGTGCCAGCGGGCCCAAGCTGGGGCCCTTTGGACGCAGTCCTGGCGCCTTAGGCGCCAGGCTCATGTTGGACCTCTGTCCTGGCGCCTTAGGCGCCAGGCTCATAAAGCTAGACATGTGTTCAAGTGTTTTAATGTGCACTTACCTGATGCAGACCATGCTGCCACATCCAGGCCCTCTTGAGGCCTGAATAGGAACTACTTACCCTGTGGGACTACTTTCCACCCGGGTGTGGTCGGAGAAGGATACATACCTGATCGGAGGAAGGATACACACTTGGAACTTCTTGCAAAGCTATTTAAACCACACCCGATCAGCAACTCACGCTTCGCGTTGTTCTGCTCCTCGCAGCTGGACGCTCACCGTGTCAGCTCCTGCATCTGGACTTCAGCCACGCCTGTCAGCATCCTGGGTCACCTGCAAAGGGAGACAGGAGACCTACCAGCTAATCTGCACCACGGAGACATCACCCACGATCCTGAAAAGGAAGACATCATTTTTAAAAGCATTTCGTTACGATCGCTGCAGCGCTGCATTTCACTCACTTTTCCTGGGTTCCTCCATCTTCAGTAGCGATCATCCGGATACAGAGCCACTTCCCAGAGCCTAGAGAAAAAGACAAGAATAAGAGGTGAGAAAAGGAAGGAAATAGGAAAAGCTCAGTTTCCTTCTAAGACTTACCTGTTGGGTCATTCCCATTTCATTTCGGGTCTTGCTGCTTCCAAGCAGGACCCCGGCCCCTATGGGGAAAAAAGTCAAAGACATTAGATGAGCGAATGCAAAAACATTACCTGAGCGCTCATCTAGGACTTACCAGATCTTTACTGGAACTGCACGTTTCACTTTGGATCGGCGCCATATCTCCGGCATTCCGAACCCCGGCCCCTATGGGGAAAAGACATCAACGTCAGTGCTTTGTTGCAAGAAGTCTCCAAAGGAATCTTCATTCATCACCTGAAAAAAGACAATGAACATTATTATTTAAAGCTTGAACTTTTGAACTTGCAACAAAACTTTTACAGCGCCTTACCAGTATAATCAAGCTTACCTGAACTCCCATCCAACCTCAATCCAGTGAAGTAACTGGGTTCAACGCGCCACTGCGTCAGAAGCAGGATGGAGAGCTCCTCCTTTCAGACCCTAAGGTGAGACTTCACGGGGCATCGTGGAAGGGTATCGTGGAGGGTTGGAAGAGAGTGGGAGGCTTGAGCATAACTCAGTCAGTAGGTAATACTCCCTTTTCACGCACAGGGGAATATTCCTGCGAGCCGGAGAAGCCAGAGTAGAGGGCCCTTCCTATCCATCTTCAGAGTCCTGCGCTTCAACATTGAAGAAGCATCAGCACTCGAAGCCAGACCTGCGCCTCTGTGGGAATCAGGTGAGCGTTACAGAACGCGAAGCCTACCCACAATTTCCCACCCGGGCGCTATGGAGACTTCCGAGACTGACCAGCTGGCCCAGCTTTTGGGGGAATTACGGGCAGAGGTGCACTCAGCCCGCCAGGAGACTCACGCTCTCAAAAGAGAACTGATCTTATCTAAGGAAAGAACTGATGACCTAGCCAAAAGGTTATTACAGGCCCAGGCAGGGCACACTCCTTTACCTAATTCCGGAGACATTTCCACATCAATGGGTTTGAGTAACCCGGTACAAATTAATCTACCTGGACACATGCCTTTGGCCCCGCCTGAACGTTTTGCGGGGGATCCCAAGAAATATGCCGTCTTTATGAACCAATGTCGTTAACACTTTCTATGCAGACCCGGAGCCTTCCCCAACGACCAGACCAAGGTAGCCTTTATGCTGTCTTACCTCAGTGGCAGTGCTGCCGATTGGTCTATTCCATTGGTAAATCAGGATGATCCCGTTCTTCAGGATTTTCAGGGCTTCCAGCCCAGCATGGAAAGATTGTTCGCTCGACACTCTCAAGGACAGGCCCTTGATAACGGACTGCTATCCTTACGACAAGGTAATCAGGATCTTCTGTCCTACATTGCCCCTTTAACAGACTGGTTGTGGAAACTGGATGGCCAGAAAGCAAAAGGATCACATTGTTTCATCGAGGCCTGCGCGGAGAGCTTAAGGATGTTCTAGCTCAGATAGTAAACCCACCCCAGGTCTGCGCAGACTACATTGACTTGGTGGTTCATCTTGATCACAGACTTCAAAATAGAAAAGCAGATCGGTTCAAGTATGAAAACCGAGCACCGATCAAAACCCACGCTACCTCCAAGAGTACCGACGTATCTGAACCTATGCAAATCGGTGGTGTTAAAGGACCATTAACGCAGAAAGAACGAGAGAGAAGGCGGCAAATGCAACTTTGTCTGTATTGCGGGACTTCCGGTCACTTTCTTCGAAATTGTCCAGTTAAACCACTTAAGAAGGTGGTTGGAGCTACTGATAACGAATTAGTGACACCTGATTCTGGAAACGACCTAGCCCGGCAAGCGTAGGGGTCCGCTTGCCGAGCTTGAAAACTAACTCTTTGACCTTGCATTTCGTCATGCCAATGGTGCTCGTGGACCCAAAACAGCCTCAGCAGTTGCATGCTATAAAAGCATACATCGACAGTGGAGCTATTGGAAATTACATAGACAGTGAATTGGCTTCCAGGATTAAGCTTCCTCTCCGCCCGAAAGTAACCCAAGATGTCATTACTACAGTAGATGGAACCGAAATAGCCTCAGGGCCTGTAACGCATTCCACTGTTGAAGTGACACTGGTGGGTCAGGATGGACATCGGGAAGCAATCGTGTTTGATGTGATCAAGGCCCCACAATTTCAAGTAATTCTTGGAATTCCTTGGTTAGAAACACATAATCCCAGAATTGACTGGCGAGCAAAGAAGATAAGTTTTCCTGATTGTGAACCAACTTGTTATCCAAGAAATCCAGCTATGGGTCTAGCCACAGCAACTTCCACGCCTGTACAGCTACCGTCAGAATACCAAGAATTCCAAGACGTTTTTCAGAAAGAACAGGCTAACACGTTACCTCCCCATCGGTCTTATGATTGCCAGATCGATCTGGTACCCAATGCTCAACTACCTTGTAGTAGGATTTATGCTCTTACGGAACCTGAGAACCTGCATTTGCGTCAGTATTTAGATCAGTACCTAGCCAATGGTTTTATTCGCCCCCGTCCAAGTCTCCTGTCTCTTCAGCTCTGTTCTTCGTGCCAAAAAAAGAAGGCGACCTTAGAACGTGTATAGACTATCGCGCCCTAAATCAAATAACGATTAAGAATCGTTATCCTCTGCCCTTGATCCCTGAGCTTATCGACCAGGTGAAAGACGCTTGTGTGTACACCAAGTTAGATCTCCGAGGAGCTTATCACCTGGTGCGCATAAAAGAAGGCGACGAATGGAAGACTGCATTCCGCACCAAATTTGGGCTCTTCGAATATCAGGTGATGCCCTTCGGTTTGTGCAATGCACCTGCCGCCTTTCAGTACTTTATGAATGATGTTCTTCGGGAACTTATGGATGTCTGCGTCATTGTTTACATTGACGACATCCTGGTGTACTCTTCTTCAGAATCTGATCACAGAAAACATGTTAGGACAGTTCTTGAGAAACTGCGCCAGCACAGACTATTTGCAAAACTCGAAAAATGCGTTTTTCATACCACAGAAGTTGAGTTTCTCGGATTCATCCTGACACCTCAAGGAGTCCGAATGGACTTGCGAAAGGTGGACGCCATCCTCAAATGGCCATCTCCAAGCTCGGTGAAGGGAGTTCAGAGCATGCTCGGCTTTGCCAATTTCTATCGAAGATTCATCCCGGAATTTTCCCGAACAGTCCAACCCATCACCGCTCTCCGAAAGAAAAACAAACGCTTCGAATGGACGCTTGAGGCCGAACAAGCCTTCCAGGACCTGAAAACCAAATTCACCTCTGCACCTGTATTGAAGCACCCGCACCCAGATCTCCCGTACATAGTGGAAACCGATGCTTCCAGTTCGGCTATGGGAGCTGTCCTGTCGCAAAGAGACCCAAAAACTAACCAACTACACCCAGTGGCCTTTTGGTCCAGAAAATGTTCTCCTCCTGAAATCAACTACGCAATTACCGATAAAGAGTTACTGGCCATCAAATCTGCTTTCAAGGCTTGGTGTCACTACCTTCTTGGGGCAAGACACACCATCACCGTAATTACGGACCACAGAAACTTACAGTATTTAAAGACGGCCAAAGCTCAATCTTCACGACAAATCCGATGGGCTCTATTCTTTGCGGAATTTGATTTTGTAATTACCTATCGCCCTGGCTGCAAGAATGGAAAAGCAGACGCCTTATCCCGGATTGGCATGGAAGAACCTAATTCGAGCTTAGAACCTGTGCCCATCATACCTGAGCAAAGAATCTTAGGCTTAACTTCATTGCAATCTATTGAGGATATCTAAACACAAGTAAAACAACTTCTAGACTCTTCAACCTTACTGGAATGGAGCCAAAAGGGTCCTCATTACACCGTTAAGGATGACTTACCCTACTTCCAGGAGCGGTTGTTTCAGCCAAGTAAAGAATTGCAAGAACTTGTTATTGCCCATCATCATGAATCTTTAATGGAAGGACACCCTGGTATCGCTAAAACGGAGGAAAAAATCAAACGCCACTTCGGGTGGCCTTCTTGGAGAAAAGACATAAAGTCTTTTGTACTGTCTTGTGGAATTTGCGCCCAAAACAAGGCTCAAAAGAAAAGGCCAGCCGGCCTACTTCAACCCTTGGATATTCCACCGGCACCATGGCACACGCTGTCAATGGACTTTATAACAGATCTGCCTCCTTGTGCTGGTTACAACACAATCCTTGTAATTGTGGACCTATTCTCCAAAATGGCCCACTTTATCCCTTTAAAGGGTTTGCCTTCAGCTTCCACCTTGGCCAAGGAATTCCTGGAGAATATAGTTTGCATACATGGTTTCCCTTCCATTTTAGTCTCAGATCGTGGAAGTCAATTTATCTCACATTTTTGGAAGAAGTGTTGCCAACTAGCACAAATAGATGTGAGTTATCCACCAGCCACCACCCCCAGACCGACGGACAAACCGAGAGAACCAATCAGACACTCGAGCAATATCTTCGGTGCATGTTACACCAATCCGAGTTAAATTTGAAAGACATCCTTTGGATCGCAGAATATGCATACAACAATTCAGTGCATTCTGGAACCGGACAAACCCCCTTCTATACTTTGTATGGTCACCATCCTCGGACCTCTGATCTAGATCCACCTCTGACCCTGGAAATGCCCGCAGTAAATCATCTGCATTCCACAATAACCCGAGCCTTCAAAGAAGCTGCAACTCATTTACAGCAAGCCAAGAAAAAGTATAAAGAAAATGCTGATTTGCACCGAAGTAAAACTCCTCCTTACCAAGTAGGAGACCAGGTATAGCTAGCAACTAAACATTTACCCCTCAAGGGCCCGCGAACCTTCAATCCCAGATTCATAGGACCTTATCCCATCAAAGCTATAATCAACCCAGTGGCCTTTAAACTGGATCTACCGTCCAACATGCGTATTCATCCAGTTTTTCATGCATCACTTTTGAAGCCAGTACTACCAGGAACCCGATTGTCCAAGCCTCCAGATCCAGTTCAAATTGAAGGGGAATTAGAATTCGAAGTTAAAGACATTTTAGACTCCAAGGTGGTAAAGTCGAAACTCTTCTATCTTGTTGACTGGAAGGGATATGGACCTCAGGAGAGATCGTGGGAGCCTAGTAACCATGTCCACGCACCTCGATTAGTACAAAGGTTTCACCGGAGATTTCCGAACAAGCCCAAACCCCCGGAGGGAAGAACCTTGGGAGGGGCCTTGAGGGGGGGGGTACTGTCATGATGCCTACCTCCAAGGAGCCAGGTCCGACCCAGCAACCCCAGAGGCAGGCATCATTTCCCCCAGGGGAGTGCCAGCGGGCCCAAGCTGGGGCCCTTTGGACGCAGTCCTGGTGCCTTAGGCGCCAGGCTCATGTTGGACCTCTGTCCTGGCGCCTTGGGCGCCAGGCTCATAAAGCTAGACATGTGTTCAAGTGTTTTAATGTGCACTTACCTGATGCAGACCATGCTGCCACGTCCAGGCCCTCTTGAGGCCTGAATAGAAACTACTTACCCTGTGGGACTACTTTCCACCCGGGTGTGGTCGGAGAAGGATACATACCTGATCGGAGGAAGGATACACACTTGGAACTTCTTCCAAAGCTATTTAAACCACACCCGATCAGCAACTCACGCTTCGCGTTGTTCTGCTCCTCGCAGCTGGACGCTCACCGTGTCAGCTCCTGCATCTGGACTTCAGCCACGCCTGTCAGCATCCTGGGTCACCTGCAAAGGGAGACAAGAGACCTACCAGCTAATCTGCACCACGGAGACATCACCGACGATCCTGAAAGGGAAGACATCCTTTTTAAAAGCATTTCGTTACGATCGCTGCAGCGCTGCATTTCACTCACTTTTCCTGGGTTCCTCCATCTTCAGCAGCGATCATCCGGATACACAGCCACTTCCCAGAGCCTAGAGAAAAAGACAAGAATAAGAGGTGAGAGAAGGAAGGGAATAGGACAAGCTCAGTTTCCTTCTAAGACTTACCTGTTGGGTCATTCCCATTTCATTTCGGGTCTTGCTGCTTCCAAGCAGGACCCCGGCCCCTATGGGGAAAAAAGTCAAAGACATTAGATGAGCGAATGCAAAAACATTACCTGAGCGCTCATCTAGGACTTACCAGATCTTTACTGGAACTGCACGTTTCACTTCGGGTCGGCGCCATATCTCCGGCATTCCGAACCCCGGCCCCTATGGGGAAAAGACATCAACGTCAGCGCTTTGTTGCAAGAAGTCTCCAAAGGAATCTTCATTCATCACCTGAAAAAAGACAATGAACATTATTATTTAAAGCTTGAACTTTTGAACTTGCAACAAAACTTTTACAGCGCCTTACCAGTATAATCAAGCTTACCTGAACTCCCATCCAACCTCAATCCAGTGAAGTAACTGGGTTCAACGCGCCCCTGCGTCAGAAGCAGGATGGAGAGCTCGTCCTTTCAGACCCTAAGGTGAGACTTCACGGGGAATCGTGGAAGGGTATCGTGGAGGGTTGGAAGAGAGTGGGAGGCTTGAGCATAACTCAGTCAGTAGGTAATACTCCCTTTTCAGGCACAGGGGAATATTCCTGCGAGCCGGAGAAGCCAGAGTAGAGGGCCCTTCCTATCCATCTTCAGAGTCCTGCGCTTCACCATTGAAGAAGCATCAGCACTCGAAGCCAGACCTGCGCCTCCGTGGGAATCAGGTGAGCGTTACAGTTTACAAGATAGTGCTTGTAATTCGCTCACCCTCCTAGCAGATGTTAGTGCTACTAATAGGACAGTTTTAAGAGTGAGAATTCTCAGCGAACAAGAGTGGAGTGGTTCGAAGGGAGTACCCATTAGGAAATTTAAGACTAAGTTTAAGTCCCATAAGGGAACTTGGAATGGTCTTGGAGGATAGACATTAGTTAATCCCTTGAGAAATTTTATTACTAAGGGTAGTTTGAAATACGATGGTTCCTCCGCAGTGCGCTTGAAGATTGATAGCGCCGCGAGATAGCCTTTTACAGTGCCAACTTGAAGGCCTGAGTTTGCCAAGTAGAGTAGAAACGATAACACTGTTGGTGTACCACATGAAAAAGGGTCGATATTGTCCTCTCTACACCAATTTGTTCCAACGGCAGTCGTATAAAGACTTTGTTGCTGGCCTTCTGGCCGAAAGCAACACCTCCATGACTTCATCAGGGAGGTCCCAATCCTTGTACCTCAACCTTTCAGAAGCCAAGCGTGAAGGTTGAAGGTTTTTATGTCTGGATGGAGAACCTGACCTCCCTTCTGCGACAGAAGATTCTCTTTGAGTGGAGGACGGATTGGAGGGCAGATGGACAGATCCAGAAGGTCCGGGTACCACGTTCTCCTGGCCCAGTCCGGGGCAATTAGGATCATGGTTTTCCGGAATCTTCTCAACCTCCTGATCATTTGAGGAATAACAGGGACTGGTGGAAACGCGTAAAGGAGTGGAAACTCCCAGTCCACTACGAACCCGTCCCCTAGAGCTCCTCTCGGGGGAAATTCCCTTGAACAGAACAGATCGCACTTCCTGTTGGTACTGGTGGCAAACAGATCCACCTGAGGGGTTCCCCAAAGGGCGAAGATCTCTTGAAGGACTTCCTGAGCTAGCTCCCACTCGTGGGAGACTGTGCTCTGCCTGCTCAGAGCGTCCGCTGTCAAGTTCTTCTCTGCGGTTGGGTGAACTGCCGATAGAGAGATTCCTTCCTGAATTGCCCAAAACCAGACCTGCATTGCATCTCTGCACAGTGGCAGTGACCCTACGCCTCTTTTGTTGAGGTAGTGCATGGCCACCGTGTTGTCCGTCATTATCAAGACATTTCTCCCCTGTACTGATGGCAGGAAAGCTTTCAGCGCTAGTCTGATCACTCTCAGCTCCAATAGGTTGATGTGTAGTCTGGACTCCGATGGAGACCAACGACCGCTGATGGTCAAGTCGTTGGCATGGGCTCCCGACCCCGTGAGTGAGGCGTCTGTGACTACTGTTATCTCCGGCCATGGTTGCCAAAACAGTTATTCTTTCAAGATGTTCTCTGGATAGGCCCACCATTGAAGGTCGTGGGCTACCTTGTCCGGAATCCGGAGGAGATCTGTCATTATTCCTGAGTATTGTGACCACTGGGTTCTTAGTGCCCACTGGAGAGATCTCATTCTCAGGCGAGCCTCTGGCACAAGGAAGATGCAGGATGCCATGAGGCCTAGCAATCTCAAAAAGTCGAAAGCTGGGTGATGTTGGGCATTTTGAAACTTGTTGACCATCTGCAGAATATCTTGAGCCCTCACCTCTGGTGGCGAGGCTTTTCCCAGGGAAGTGTCCAGGACCACTCTGATGAACTGGAGTCCCTGTGATGGTATCATCTGTGACTTCTTTAAATTGAGGGAGAAGCCCAGTTTGTGAAGGAAGTGGCAGACATAATCTAGCTGGATCTGAGCTTGTTCAGAAGATACAGCTCTGATCAGCCAATCGTCCAGGTAGGGGTAGACGTGGATCCCTTCCCTCCTTAGACTTGCAGCCACTACCGACATTAGAACATGTGACTAGGAGTAATACACCAAATGCGATTTGAAAGGGAATTTTGGACATTGTACCACTGACTGACCCACATACATAAAACGGATTGGCTGATCAACCTGTTAAAGAAATATATTAAAATATTGCTGTGATTGGAGGACACATTCTTAATGTATCATTAGTTAACACTAGTTCTTTGGACAAACATGCAATTGTGATTATGTTCTTGTCAACCACGTTCTTGTCATGATGCCTAGCCCCGGGCATCCGGACCAGGTCCATCAGTCCCGGGAGCAGGCATCCGGATGCTTAGAAAAAGCCCAACAGCCCCGCTAGGGTCTATCTGGGTACAGTCCTTGCGCCGTATGCACCAGCCTCATAGAAGGGGTCAAGTCCTGGTGCCATAGGCGCCAGGCTCATATACTTACACTTACCTCATGCAGACCATGCTGCTAATAATCCAAGCCAACGTGAAGCCTGAAGGGGACTACTTTACTTCAGGGACTATTTTCTTACTTGCGTGTGGTCTTGGGGGAACTTCTTACCTGGGACTACTTTGAAGGCTATTTAAACCACGCCCGAAGAGCAGCACACGCTTCGCGTTATTCAGCATCCTGCAGCGTAACGCTCACCATGCCTGCTAGTAAGCATCCAGCCTTCTGCCACGCCCGCCTCGAGTCTGGAGCTCCTAGAGAAAAGGGGAAGAAGGAGGAAAGGTTAGGTCAAGAATATTACTTCTATTCCTCACCTGATTCCGGATCCATCGTGCCTTCAAACAAGGAAAGAGACGTTAATTTGATACACGTTGCATCGCCCGCTGTAGCGTTGCGCTATACGCACCAGCCTTCACAGCACCTCCTCGATCCGCCGCAGTCTCCATCACATCTTCGCCGAACTCCGGCACCTAAGGGGGACAAAAGAACAGCAAGGTGAGCCGAGAGAATAAACAAAGGCAATCTCTGTTACCACCATAGAGTTACCTGATTTTACCGCCCGAGGCATTTTTCATCTCCACGGTCCGGCGCAGCCTCCATCTCATCTTCGCCGAACTCCGGCACCTAAGGGGAACAAACGAACAGCAAGGTGAACCGAGAGAATAAACAAAGGCAATCACTTTTACCACCATAGACTTACCTGATTTTACCGCCGGAGGCATTAGTCATCAAGACGTCATAATTTCTCACGCCGCACCTGTAATAAGAGGGAAAGCATCAGATTAAACACAGGTATCATTTACCGGACAGTGTTGGGTAATACAGACTCTTACCTGAACGCTACCAGCTGCCACGAGGCAATCTTCTCTTGCGTCAAGCTGCAAGACAAAAGGAATCGGACAAGAGTGAATATCAGACATTTTGAACTCTTACGAACTATATACTTACGGTTCCTCGCCAGGGACCTCAGAGTCAATATTGGTCTGGAACTCTCCCAATTCCTTCGGACCAGTGAAGTAACTGGTTATCTACGCGCCCCTGCATTCCACGCAGGATGGAGAGCTCATCTTCTATAAACATAAGGTGAGACTATGAAAGGAGATATCAGAGGTGATTAGTGGGAAGAACAGTGGGGTGTTATCACTCAAATCCACGGGTGGCTAATTCCCTTTCTCCACTTTCAGGAGAATACTTCTACGGATCAAGCAGACGAAATTAGGCGGGCCAGTCCAGTCTGTCATCTCTGCACTACGTGTCAACGCCCCTGTGGGAGCCAGGTGAGCGTAACAGTTCTGAGCCTGTCCAGAGAATGCCAAGAGGCCAAGGTTGCCCCCCCGCTGAAACCCTCCTAGCAGATCCGGTAAGCCACCCACAACTATGTCCCTAATCTCCTCCAATGCACGCCTTGGCCTGTATTAATGCATGCCTTAGACTGTCTGCAAGACCAGAGAACGACCTCCTGCAACAGAGAACAATCACCATCACCAAGGGCCCTACTAACACCAGCTAAGACTATTTGCCTCCCAGCACTTCAGCCATCCCTGTAAATCTTGAATCTAGATGACCATTACTACCTATCTGTTTCCAACATAGGTGCCGCACTTGCATAATGGCAATTTGCTCCTACTCGAACTCATGCCTCGCCCTACCACATTCAGGTCACCTGTTACTATGTTACTATCTCAAACCTAGGTGCAGCCTAATGCATCTGAGTCAACTGTTTCATGTGTTGCCCAATTCATTTTAGTCACCTGTTACTCAAACCTAGGTGCTGCCTATTGAATTTGAGCCACTTTGTACCTATGTGCGGTCCCACTGCATTTTAGTCAACTGCCTCTATCTCAAACTTAGGTGTTGCCTTTTGCATTTGAGTCAATTGCTCCCATTGCTTTTTGAGTCACTTTGTACCTATGTGCTGCCCCACTGCATTTTAGTCAACTGCTACTATCTCAAACCTAGGTGCTGCCAATTGCATTTGAGTCACTTTGTCCCTATGTGTTGCCCCACTGCATTTTAGTCAACTGCTCACTTTGAATCTATGTGATGCCCATTGCTTTTGAGTCAATTGCTCCCATGCGCGGCCCCACTGCATTTTAATCAACTGCTACTATCTCAAACCTAGGTGAGGTGCTGCCGATTGAATTTAAGTCAATTGCCCCATTGCTTTTGAGTCACTTTGTACCTATGTGCTGTCCATTGCTTTTTGAGTCACTTGCTCCTATGTGCTGCCCCACTGCATTTTAGTCAATTGCTACTATCTCTAACCTAGGTGTTGCCTATTGCATTTGAGTCAACTGCCCCCATTGCTTTTGAGTCACTTTGTACCTATGTGCGGCCCATTGCTTTTTGAGTCAATTGCTCCCATGTGCTGCCCCACTGCATTTTAGTCACCTGTTACCATTTCAAACCTAGCTATTGCCTATTGCATTTGAGTCAATTTCTCCCATTGCTTTTGAGTCACTCTGCACCTATGTGCTGCCCATTGCTTTTTGAGTCAATTGCTCGTATGTGCTGCCCCAATGCATTTTAGTCACCGGTTACTATCTCAAACCTAGGTGCCGCCCATCGCACTTGAGGCATTTGTTTCAACTCGCACTTGTTTTACCCTGATAGGCTGGCACACGTAGCACTGTTCTAGCTCGAATTGCCTACCCTACCACGGAGACGCCACAAAATGTAAACCCTACAAGCCACACTTGCCCTTCTCACACTAACAGCACTCCTAGTCTACAAACTCAGACTCGCTCCAGTCTCCACCATTGTCTACACTACCCTTCAACTCTTGGCCCTCTCCCCCACCATGACACAGACACAACCCCAACCATTGACGAGTCATAATGACCAAATTGAATAACTCCAACAGTCTTGGTCATTCAAATCCAAACCGTGTAATACCACATCTAGAAACGCTAGACTCCGAGCCAGACTTGCTAAACTATATGAACCTCGCGTCAGAACGCTGACCTCGTCTAACCGTAGCAAATCTACACCTAATAGGAGTACAGAAAAACCACACAGCCTAAACCTGAAGACACAGAATGCATGTATGCACACCTCTGTCACTACCCAAGAAAAGATATGCACACCTCCAACCACCTTCCCCCACCTAAAAGGTGCACTAATTAACGCTAGATCCATGATTGCTCATGCCATTGAGATTGCTGATCTTATCCAGACTGAAAACCTTGACTTCTTGGCCATTACGGAATCTTGGCTTCATGCCGCCGCAGGACCGGCCATCATGTTAGCGATCCCCAACGGTTACACCATCCTAAGATCAGACAGAAGCGAAGCCCGTGGAGGTGGCATAGCCCTTATTGTTAAATCTAACTTATCTACCAGGCTAGCTCCATCTAACGACACTAAATCCTGCGAAAGCCTAACAGCTAAATTAGCTATTAACAACTCTCAAACCCTCACCATCCACCTTATTTATAGACCTCCAGGCCCTATTGGAACCTTCGAGGAGGACATCTCCACCATTCTATCTCATAACCTAAAACAATCATCACAGGTTATCCTGTTAGGTGACGTTAACCTGGGTTTCAAAGACCAAAACGACGCACATGCAAGCAGAGTGGCTAACCTACTCTCTGAACCAGGCTTCTCACAAAGAGTACTTCACCCTACCCACAACAAAGGTAGAATACTTGACTGGGTGGCAGACCACAATTGTAACGCCTCCATCCTATCGATTTCCCCCCTAATTTGGACAGACCACCACCTTATAACATTTGCTCTATAAACGGACAGACCTACTCCTACCTTAGTCCAGCCAGCACCGTCCATCCCGACAAGGAACAAGAAAAATATCACCCCAGATAACCTACTCCCGCTCATCCTCCCTACACTTAATTCACTACCAGATAACTTGGACCCTGAAATTCTAGTGAATGAGTACAACAAAATGATGTCCTCTGCTCTGGACTTAATTGCACCACTTAAATTGAGACAAAGCAAACCCAAAGCCCACCTCAATTCCTGGTACACCCCCCACCTAAAAACTCTTCGCACCAAAAAAAGAGAATGTGAGATCGCATGGAAACTACAACCCTCCAAAGAAAATAAAAGCACTCACAGACATATCTACCCTCTACAAAAAGGAAATACTGTCGGCTAAACGGGAAACCTACAACGCTAGAATAGCCCAAGCCAACTCTAGCATGAAGGAACTCTTCATCATCCTAAAGGAAATATAATCTCTCATCCCAGTGCCAGACAACTGTGTCAAAGATAAAATATGGTGCACCAATCTTCAGCAAGCCATAGCTAACAAAGTGACAACTCTCCAATCCTCACTTAGTCTGGATACTAAACCCAAAACAACTACCACCCCTCCCAAAAATAACATCGACAATCCTCGCTTCAAGTTCTCTAAAGTATCTATTACTGAGACTGAAAAAATCATACTGTCACTCAAACCATCAAACTGCCAGGGGGATCAATGTCCAGCCCAACTGATAAAGGACGCAGCTAGAGAACTGGCTCCCTTTATCTCAAAACTGATTAACGCCTCATTCGCAACAAGGTCCATACCCGGTAACCTAAAAGAATCCTGGGTACTCCTACTGCTTAAAAAACAGACGCTAGACCCAGCCATACCCACGAATTACTGCCCAATCACCACTGTGCCATTCCTCCTAAAAATCATAGATAAAGTGGCATATTCACAAATTCAGAAACACCTTGAAACTAACAAATTACTAGGAGTACGGCAGTCTGGCTTCCGTCCTCAGTACGGGGCTGAAACAGCCCCCTTAGACCTAAAGGCGCAAATTGATGAGCTAAGGGATCAAGGCAAACCAGCCTTACTCCTCCTTCTGGACTTATCAGCTGCATTCAACCTTGTTGACCACAAGGTCCTTTGTAGGCATTTGGATATAGCCGCGCACTTTTCTGAAGAAGCCACAGATTGGATCCAATCTTTGCTCAATAATAGGACCATGAGAGTCTTCTCCACCACTGCGGCAGCAGACTGCATCCCCATCACATGCGGCGTGCCCTAGGGATCTTGCATTTCTCCCACACTCTACAACATCTTCACGAAGCCCCTTTTCGATGATCTGGACCTTCTTCGTATCACCTTCACTAATTATGCAGATGATACTCAGATTCTCCTACCACTTACCAGTGATTACGACAAGGATTTGGCCTTGGTGAACAGGGTGTATCTCATCATCCAGGCATGGATGGCCACTCATGGACTATGCCTGAATGATGACAAAACTGATTTCATTATCCTTGGCATGCCCTCTACCCTAAAAAAACAGGGCCCCAACTACTCCTCTTTTAACATTGATAATAACCAAATCACAACCGCCCATGCGGTAAAAACTCTGGGTTTTTACCTGGACTCCACCCTCTCTTTCAACAAGCAGGTCAACGCGATGGCCTCTGCCACCGCCTATACCTGTAAATTGATAAGAGCAGGCAAACCCTTCCTATCGAACAACAGCTGCATCACACTTGCAAGAGCGCTCGTGTTATCAAAGTTGGACTATTGCAATTCGCTCTACATTGGGGCCAATAAGGAAGTTATCAAAAGAATTCAAATCTTGCAGAACAACGCGCTTAGAGCAGCACTAGATATTCCCAGGAGGGCCCACATCACCGAATGTACAAGAGCTAATAACTGGCTTTCTACTCAGGAGAAAATCCAGCTAAAAGTAGCCTCACTTGTCTACAAATGCCTAAACAATGCCGCACCACGTTACTTTTCTGCGAGATTCATGAGAATAAAACCAACAAGACTCACCAGATCCGCTAACTCCAACAACATATCTACACCTAGATTTAAACTGACCAGAGTCAGTGGCTGCAGCTTTCAGGAAAAAGCAGCTCAACTTTGGAACTCCCTACCATCCACACTGAGGAAAGATCAACCCTACCTCACTTTCCGACATAACCTCACAAGGTGGATCAAAGACGCAGACAAACAATAGACCACCCACTGCCTGGACCTATCCCGCACATCCCTCCACCTTTTGTATTTTTGCACATACTTAATTCTAGCAGTTTCTGATTAGGACTGCAAATACGTGTATCTACATTTTTGCCTGTTGTATATTTTTGTATATTTCTTGTTTCTCTATTTGCCATGTTCTCTTGTAACTAAGCTGTAAGTTGTCATATAAAATGTGCCCGGTTACCCCTGGGTCTGGTGCGCTATACAAGTAATAAAACAAACAAAACAAACAAACATATATATTGGGGGTCATTCCGAGTAGGGCGCAAAGGGAAACCGGGCACCGTTAAGGACATCGGTGCCGGTAAACCCTTTGCGCCCTACTACGAGGTCCCTTTGCAGCCCCGTCCTTAACGCCTGCTTTTACCAGGCGTTATGGACGGGATCCGCAAAAGGACTTCAGAGCTAATAACGGTACTGTAATTTACAGTACCGTTATTAGCACCCTCCCCATGGGAATGGGGATTGACATTTTCAATGGGGATTTACCAGTCCCGCAAAGGTCGGACTAGACCGGTAAGTCCCCATTGAATGAGGGCGGACACGGTACTGGTAATGGTGCTAGTCATGGCACTAATAACGCCATGACTAGCACCAACCTCGGAATGAGGGCCATTATGTGTTTTACAGAACATTGATTTAGTCACTCCAAATATGTTTTTTGGCCAAAATCAAAAAATGAATAGGGGAGGGGGTGTTGCTATTCTAACATTGGGCCTCATTACGAGGTAGACAGTAAGGGATTACTGGCATCGGTAAGGACACCGGTGCCGGTAATCCCTTACCACCCTATTCCGAGGTCCCTTAGCGGGTCCCTTCCATAACGCCTGGTTTTACCGCAAATTGCGGTACCGTTATTAGCTCCATCCCCGTTCCCATTGAGCCCTATGGGGGCTCGAATGGGAATGGGGAATGGATCCCGAAATGGGGACTTGCCGTGTCCTCCAAGGTTGGAATCACCTGGTAAGCCCCTATTTCGGGAACCCGGACCCGGAATGCGGTAAGGGGGTAGCCGGCTACCTCATAATGAGGCCCATTGTCTCTTCTAGTCCCCAATCGGTTGTGAGCGCTGTGAAATTATAAGCTACCCCCTCTCCTAAAAATTGTGTTGATATAATTCTGTTATATCGCCCACCTAATGAAACTCCTGCCTTTAATGAGGAAATAAGTGGTATTTTAGCCTCCCTGAACAAACCTTACTGCTCAACCATTATTTTGTGAGATTTTAATAGATGGCTAGGTAATGCTTTTGACACCAAAGCAACGCTTTTAGATCAGTTATTTCAGAATATAAAAGTCACTATCTACAGTCAAGAGAGCCTACCCATAATAAAGGTAATGGGGGTCATTGCGACCCATGCTATTAGTGCCATGGTTGACGCTGGTATTTTACCGATTGCCCCATGGTGGATGGGCGGAATTACTGCCCCATTCCAAGGTTGGCGGGGCGGTAATTCCCCATTCACCATTGGCCCTTCCCCATTCCCATTTTTGCCCCCATAGGGCTCAATGGGAATGGGGAAGGCGTTAATTACGGTACCGTAATTACCTCGAAAGTCCCTTTGCGGGTTCCTTTCTTAACGGCTGGAGCCGTTAAGGTGGGGACCCGCAAAGGGACCTCGTAATTAGGCGGTAAAGGGTTAACGGCGCTGCCACCTTTTTATGGCGCCGCTAACCCCTTACCGCCTGGGTCGTAATGAGGCCAATGTGTTGGACTGGGTGGCATCTAGAAATATACATTTCAGCCCTTTGGCTACCAAGCCGTGTGTTTGGTCTAACCATTATTTTGTTTCTTTTAAACTCACATTGCCCGTAAAACCAGTTCAGAAAAAGAAATTGCTAAAAATGGTTACCAGTAGGAACCTTAATAACATACATGCACGATATTTGGAATGCTGTGTGTTTAGGCTTATGAATGTCACCTTAGACTCTGACCCACAAAAAATATTGGCGGCTATTTACAAAAAACATTTGAACGAATTGTTAGATAGAGTGGCCCTTATGAAATTAAAGACAATTTGAGAAAGGCCTAATAATCTTAGTTGGTTTATGCCTGCCGCGACCATGCAGTAAAAAGGAAAAAGAAGAGCGGAATGCAACTGGGAAAAAGACAGAACAGATGATAACAAAACCATATGGAAATCCCTGGAAAAGTCATATAGGGATGAGATATATGAGGCGAAGAAAAACTATTTTAATGCTCAGATTGAGAAATCGGAGAATGCCACTAAAAAGCTTTTTGACATTCTTAGGAAATTAGAGAAACCTAATCAGCACAATCGTTCATTTCTACTAAGGAAGACTGCATTGAGGTTCAGCAGACCTTCACGGAAACAATAAATGAGCTCATCTAAAGATTGCTAGCAAAGTGATCCAGGTTAATAGTCCTGACATACCAAAGCTTTCCCGGAAAACCCCTCTCAACTTGCTTTTACATTTAATCCCATGTCTGTGTTTCAGATGGAGAACATTCCCAGGAAGATGCACGCAAAAACGTGTGCTGGAGATGTAGTTCCCATTTTAAGTAATGTGAAGTTAATTACTCCATTTCCTACTTGTTTTTACCAATGACCCCTTTGGCTACATTACGGTTCCAGACAGTATACAAAATGTGGCAGTTACCCCACTGCTAGAAGAACCTGGCCAGGACCCTAAGATACATAGAAACTTGAGACCTATAACTAACGTCCCCTTTTTACTACAAATAGTAGACAAATGTTTAACTATGCAATATCAGGGATACTTGGAAGATGCAAATATTTTGCATCCCAGGCAGTCACGGTTAAGGTCAAATCACGGAACCGAGAGTGCCCTAGTAGACCTGCAAACCCACATGTTGAGTATTGTTGATAGGAGCAAGTCAGGGCTACTGATACTACTGGATTTATCAGCTTCGAACTTGTGGATCATGAAAAGCTCCTCACAACTCTTTCTGAAGTAGGACGCTATTCTTGGGAAGCCAATGAATGGATTGGTGCTTTCTTGTGAATAGGAAGTCTAAAATCTGCTGGGGGGACGCTGCTTCAGAGTCAGCACTGATTAGATGCAGTGTGCCCCAAGACACATGCCTTTCACCTGCACTTTTTAATGTTTATATCTGCTCCCTCTGTGATGTGCTTGAGAATATGGAAACCCAGTTTACTAACTACGCTGATGACACGCAGCTAATAATTGAACTGAGTGGTGATTACTCCAGGGATGCTAGTAAGATCTCTAACGTCAATGAGCCGATTCAAGCCTGGATGTCAGCAAATTGGCTGTGCCTTAATGGCGCAAGGTCTGAGTTTCTTATATTCGGTTCATCTCAGGCAGCACCCAAGCTGGACACTCAGTATTTAGCTTTTTATATTGACAATCATTGTATTGACGTGTCAAATAAAGTCCAAACCCTTGGAGTCATTTTTTAACCTTCTCTTGGGGCAGATGCTTAGGTGGACAATACTGTTAAAAGATCTCAATACCATGTAAGACTGTTGCAGTTAGTCAAGCCATTTGTTTCTACAAAAACTGTGAAACCTTGTTAAGAGCCACCATCATGCCGAGACTGGACTATTGCAACGCCCTTTTGAGCGGTGCTAGCAAAAATGGTATCCATAAATGACAGTCCCTACAGAATTATGCAGTCTGCATCATTAAGAGTGTGCCCAGAAGGGAACGCCTCTCAGCGCACAGGAAGTACCTTCAGTGGCTGCTGGTTGCAGACAGAATTTGTTTCAAGGTGAACACATTGACACCTAAATGTCTCTGGGCCTGCTCCATCCTATCTTTGTGAGAGATTTGTGCAACACATCCCGGCAAGAGTTACTCGGTCAAGTAATACAAATGCATGTAACTTGCCCAAGAGTTAAATGTGCAAGAGGAAGCGGTCGTTCCTTTTCTGTTCAGGCAGTTTTGGCTTGGAATAGATTTACACTTGATTTACGTAGGGAAAAGAATTTGCTTATATTTCTATAGCGTTTGAAAACTAGACGGTTTAATTGAAATGTTCACCTTTCCATTTATCTGTCATGATGTGTTTGTGTTGTCTTTTCAATGTTTCCTGAAGCCTGCGGGCTATGGCGCGTAATACATGGTTAAATAAAATAAATTTGGAGTGAGTGGCCCCAGTAACGACTAAAGAAATGAAGGGGTAAAAAAAGCTCCCATTAAGCGGTTCAGAGGTTAATTTTCAGGGTTTTCGAGTTAGGAAAGTTAGATGAGGGATCAATGTCGTTTAGAGGCAGCGCCAGTTCCCCTCTTAGGGTTGCCTCCATGTTTCATCATTTTGAATATGGTTTGGCTGAATCTAAGTTTTGATAATATGCTTTGCTCAGTAAGCGTCTAATGTTTTATTATGACTATATATACTAGAAGAGATTAGAAATGCACATTATAAATAGACCCGGTTCCCCATGTTAGTGTATAATTAAATCATTTCTGTTTTGGTACTTTTTAGTAGATGTAAAAGACACAGCTCTGATTAATCCCTACGCCTCCCCCCACCCCACCCCCACAGTTCGTCAGGAAGCGCTCAGAAATGACTGGGGTGGCTACAGTAAACACACACCTGATAATATTACTCTCACCCACAGAGACCCAGTGAGGCAACAGAGAGAGAACGAGATTTTGAGGGGAAGGGAGAGAGAGAAAGAGAGAGAGAGATTGAGAGAGAGAGAGAGTGAGAGAGAGAGAGAGAGAGAGAGAATGAGAGGGAGCACTAGATTGACATATGATATCAGGGTACAGTTAGTGTTTCATATTTGTCTTGGGGACGTCTTGCTTTGTGTTCAGGTGTCCAAACCCAATAGATACGCTTACGTCCCTTAAACTGATCTACATTAAGAGTTCTGATAGCACTTTTTGGCACTGACTAACACCAAGAAAGCCAATCCCCCCACCCCTCCATGTTTCTTGGGTTCTAATTAAAACTATGTCTTCAAGATCAAGAATTTGGGCTGTTTCGTGCAATCCAATTTAGGGTATAAAAGTCAGATGTGTTCCAAATCTCAGTCAATATTCTGTTTTTTTTGTGCCTGGCATTGCCATACATCCCACATCAAGATAATGCCGTGGGACAGTTGGATACACTTCAGAAAGCTCAAAATGCTGGAGTCTGCCAAATTTGTAAAGTCCACAATCCAACCATAGTTCAGCCTTGCACCGATCACTACATTGGCTCACAGTCTAAGAAAGATTAGTACCCGGCTAGGGATAATGAGCTTGTTACAAGCAAGCTTATTGGCCCTCGCCAGGGAGTTACTCGACTGGGAATCCCTCTCCCCACAACGTTCTTTCCTTCTGTGCCCGACGAGGGGAGGGGTGGCAGCCACTCGTCAATTAGGAGGCTCGGAACAGGGTAATTCCTGCTCCGAGCCACCACACGACTGGAGGCTGCCAACTTCCCCTGCCGGGGATCGAGGTACGTGTGCACCCCTACTGCTCCCCCAATCCAAAGAATACCACCCTCCCTCCCAACCCCAGTTCCCTTCTTTTCTGTCCATTTCCGGTTCGGACACGCTGAGAACACTTCTGTCCCCAGCGCGTTTGCTACCGATCCGCACAGTCCGTCATGCAAACGAAGAATGGTGGCCATTTTTTTGTTTACATTTTTCCCTTTTTTTCAATTGCCGCCATGGAAAGGGAGAAGGGACTAGATGTAGTCCCAAAGGGAGAAGGGACTAGATGTAGTCCCTTCTCCATTTCCATGGTGACCATTTTGTTGGTTTACCTTTTAACATTGATTTTCAATGGCTGCCACGGAAAGGGAAAATGGACTTCATTTTCCCTTCCCTGGCAGCCCTTTTTTAGACTTTTTTTCCATCCCGAAACGCTGGAGCGTTTCGGAACAGAAAAAAATGCTCTTGGTACCCCAGTCTTATGGGCCGGGGTACTAATAGCAATAAGTCCCTCACAGGGGGGGCATGACCACCTTATTTAATTGCCAGGGGCCTTTGTAACTAACTATAACCTTAACTTTGGGCCCCGGGGCATTACCTGAAGTGGTAATGTCCCCCCCCCGGCTGAATGCCTATTGCTTAAATATATTTCAATATGCTGTGCTTGGTTTATAAATGCCTGCAAGGTCTTGCCCGTACCCCTGGCAACAACCAATTTTTCCACTGCACTCATCAGATAAATTGCTGCTTGCCATCCCTCCTTCTCGCTGCACCATCAGAGGAAATAGACGTTTCTCAGTGTACGGACCAAGGCTCTGGAACTCTTTTTTTTGGAGGATTAGGAATTTGAAAGAACTGACTCAGTTCTGAAAAGCACTAAAGACATATCTGTTTAATTAATTTACAAATCATGGCATTATGGGATTAAAGTAGGCGTCTGGCTGGATAACATAAGTGTTCACTTAAAATCTGCATCCAGATGCAGGTAATTCTGCACAGTATTGCGCGTTACAAATAATTTCAATTGAATTGAGTTTCATACTGAACTATATATTGAACAAGATGTGGTTTTACTTTAAGAGGAAATTTTGTGCGTTTCGCATGCAGCAAAGTTGCAAATGATTCTATATATTAAGTATCATGATAGGTTAGTGCATTAACTTTATTCACCTTTTTCCTTTTTCTTGCGGTATACTGCATTTATTCTCCTGATAAAGACGTTGACTAAATCAGCTTTTTACGTTGAAACCGGTTGAGAAACCTAAAAGGGGATGTGTTCTTTTTGAATTTTTGTGTTCAGATCCACCCCTACAATAGATCATATGTAGTGTAGTAATTCTAATGCATGTTCTAATACACAAACAATAAGGTTGTTTGTGGTGACAAGTTGTATGTCCCACCGTTTAATATTTTACTGTGTTGGAATGTATTTTAGTATTTGTTGGATGTATGATTGACACTGAGTGTAGATTAAGGTATGAATGACTGACTGTGAATGAAAACAATTGGTATGGCTTTTACAGATTTTTAGGTAGTTCCATGCTTCCCTGCTATGCAATATAACTATGAAGTGTATATCAATGTGTGATTAATTCACCCTTTGAAATGTTGTATCATGTTAAAGGCATGGTCTAGTAAAATTTTTTATTGTCCCTACGGGTCGGCCATGTTTTTTTAAGCCTAAGTGTCTCGATTTTAGAAAACTTTCCTATGGACCTTACCCGAGTTTTCATCCATTAAACGCACGCGAAAACAAGCACCAGGGAGCCGCCATTTTCTGATAATCCTATCTTTTCCCCGATCGCCCTGGCTGACCTGCTTTTGAGGCACTAAATCAATTCCCCCGCCCCTGAGCCTGACATTATCAAAACATTCATATTCCCCGCCTCTCCCCGTGACGTTACTGTGCTGCGTAGGCAAACGCGCCCAGTCGTCTTCTGCGTGACTCCACACAGAACCCGGAAACCAACACAGACCAACTCACAACACAGCGCGCCACATTTCGGAATATGAAACTGTACTTTAAAATGAAACAGCAACACGGTACATTTGGTAAAGTACATTTATTTGACATTAAATGTTTAGAGAATATTCAGCAATTGACATATGAACTCCGGAAGCCATTTATTTTCTTTTATCTGTATCCGCAATAACTGTTCCGTTTCATCTTGAGTCACGCGCTGTTCCTTTATGGTACACAGGGTGTTCATTTTCGTAAAAAGAATCACTTTGGAAGCACGGTGAACCGCAAGGCTGTTCCATCAACTACGCATTAGTCCAGCCTAAAGGTTGATATGTTGCTTCTAGCCACTAGTACAGCGTAAGGGCATGTGGGCCCTTGGCGATCGTCCCATAATATGGTGATCGTGCTCCAGTTGTTGACACAAAGCTGCAGGTGTCTGCTGAAGAATCCATCCGCCGGTGTCTCAAACAGATGGCAGTGGCAGAAAGGGATCAAATAACTGTTATGAAAACAAAAAATGATAATTAGTCTCGCTAGCCGAACTTCATTAATATTACTCATTTTATTTATTACGGCCGATCAGAAACTATTTGCTTGCAAGGATAGTTCAATGGAGTATGTTCGTCTCTAAAATCAATGCGAAAAGTAACGAGATAAATCGAGGCCAACACACAATGATAAACAACAGTCTACATGCGTGAGGAATGATATGATATATGATATGGCATTTGTAACGCGCCTATACTCAAGTGTTTCTAGGCGTGACGAGGCAGGTGGGGAACAAGGGCAGACAGACAATGATCCTACTAGGCCAGGTGTCTTTCTGATCGCGCATGGGGAAGGGCTGTACATGGTTACTTGAATACAAATTAAATAATAGGGCCAGCTGGTGGCAAGTGCAAGGTAAATGCCGGGAGAAGGGGCTGAAGGATACAGAGACAGTCCCGTAGTGCAGGTAGGCAGTGCAGGGAAAAGTGGCTGGGCCAAGGACCGAGATCGGTGACACCAGTGGACCTGCATGCCCATGTGCCCACTACGAACAGTTTTACTTGCTTTTCCTAGCTCTTCATTCATTCATTTATTCATGCATCCATTCATTAAATCTTCATTCCGGTATAAAAGCGTGTAAAGATTTACTTACATTATATTTGAAACTTCCAGTGTGTCTCTTCGTAATGCAGTCTGTAAAACGGACCGTGCTCTTGACAACGATTTTTCGTATACTGACCTAAAACTGAAACTCGGTCTAGTTTCTGAATTTTCTGCCTTATCGTCTCTTACGTTATTGCGCACTCCCTTCAAATGTAGTTCTTTCTGCATGGTCCCTGTCTCAAGGTCAAAAAACAATAGACCCTTATACTTCCAGTGCGACTTGTGGGCCTCATCTGGGCGCTGTCCTTCGCATTCTTTATTTGCAACATCACGTAGTATAGGCATCTGTGAGAACTTGAAGTTTAGAATCCGTCTATGTAGTGCGCCTCAATGTGCGAATGCGAACTGGCTTCTCTCTCAAATGCCACGGCCCGCTTGGCTGGCGCGTTCTAAGTGCCCCAATTTTGTCCCCGTTGTCTGCAAGCTTTGCAGCCCAAATTGAGACATTTAATTTTTGGCGGAAGGTCAGGGAAAGTATAAAGTACCACAGGAGTTGAGTTAAAAGTGAGATTTATTGTTTGTTTGTTTTATTATTTGCAATACGCAAGCCTCCCCTCCGTAAACAGTGCGCAGCATTTACATTTACATGAGATGAGACATGAGAAAAATAGATACATACACATATGTGAGGTGAATAGAGAGAATTCAAAGATGACACCCAGCTTGTTCGCCACCCATGATGGTGAAGGTAGGGGTTAGGTTTACAGGTACACTGTACAATAACATTTATTTACAAAAAGACAAATTGTATTGCAATTATTTAAACAGGGATTTGTACTTCACAATCAGCTGTGCTTTGGGTGGGCATGGCACAGTCGCAATGTTCGGTGGCAATGGATCACTGCTCTGCACAGAAACGTCCAAAATTCCATATCTGTGCTTCTCTAACACAGCAACAATAAGGCCTTTCACAAAGTCGAACTGCATTTCATCATAGACTGGTTTGATCACCCATTGCTTACTTCGTTTTGAAAACACCTTAGTGTAGCGAGGCATCCTTACTTTACCCCTAGTCCTAGATTGTTCACGTCCGACATTGCTGTTATGGGCCAAGACCGCTAGTATAGTGCAATGTTTCATGTCCCAAAAGCTAAAATGCAAGCGCTTTGGCCTGTACTTTAGGCACATATTGTGGAACACCTCCAAATCTCCTGTGTGACAGAATTCTGTCAGTCCTCTCAAATCTCTTGATAGAGTTTTGTCGAAAACAATCTTCTCAATGGCTTTGTGTGTCGGTGAAGATGGAATCAACCACTTCTACTTCTGTGCCTCCTCTGGGGACAAAGGGCCATGTTCACATTGGTGGAAATGTTCATTTGCTGTCCAGCGGTGAACGTTGGTACAGTGGTGCATCAGTGACCGCCATTTTTCAAGTAGTATTTCCACTGACCCCTCACAAGTTTTTGAGCTCCACCAAAGATGGTTGGTGATAGAATGTGACCACTGCAAAATACTTTCAAAACCTTTTTTTTTCCCTGCAGCCAAGATTTTCTTATTGATTGATTTAGCAAGATGCCATACGTCAAATTGATGTTTAATATGTGGGAACTGCTCTCTCATTGTCTTGGCAATTGAAACGTGTCTATCCGTGGCTATGAGGTCGATGTGCATTCCCCTCGATTGTAGATATTCCACTGATTTTATAAAACCTAGTTTCTCCATGGCCACTGAGGATGTACATTGTGTTACCTGCACGGCCACTGAACTCACAATTTTCTTACTATCCATGTCCTGAAAGTGGTAGGTGCAGTACTTGGCAGAAAATCCAGGGCTGTCGCACTGTCCATCGCCGGCTAGCCTGAATCGTTTGCCTTCGAATGTACTTGCTAGAGACAATTGTTCAATTTTCCAAGCATCACTAATGGCCGGAAACAGATAATCACGTTGGTATGTGTAGTACAGCGCTTTAGAAATGAAATGGAGTCCCACAAACTGAAAGAAAGCCTCTAACTTTCTAAAACTGGAGCCACTAAAAAGTGATGCAGCTGCACACAGTAGATTGCCTGCTGGCAGTTTCCCCAGCATCGGTTGTACAGACAATGAGAACCTATGATTTAATCTACAGGCGGCATTTATTTTGACGTTACTGCCTTTTATTTGACGAGTCACATTAATCAATGGCTTCCCACATACTTTCCCTCTAATGGAATGCACACATTTCAGCATGCTTATAATTTCCATCGAATACAATGTATTTACTCTCTTTCATTAGACTGTCATCCTGCGTCAACGTTGTTTCGGCCTTTGACGTTGTGGAGATTTCAACACATTGGAAAGTAATATCGCTGATATCAAGTTCTGATGCGTCTATGGATGCTGCGGCTGGTTCATTCTCTGTCATTTCAACATCTATTACTTCAACATTGATGGGAGAACACAACAATGTCGACAGGTTTTTTGGTGGCAAATTTTTGGCGGGTGCAGATTGTGTAAATTGATCTGCAACTACTTCAGAGCTATCTTCAATACATTCAATAACATCTTCTTGTGGTGGTGCGGTCGCACTGTAGCTATGGTACAATGCAACTTTGCTGTAGTCTCCAAACACAGTTAATTCATGTTCTGGCCATTGGACATGAGCATCTCGAGCCTGAACACGCCTCGCCTCAATTAATAGTTCCTCCATAGTGTACACGGTCTGGCAAGCCACATCTCTCATTCGCTTCACTGTCTGTGTGTGTATAGTTCTGACACCCACGGGTAACTGGAGGAGAGATTGGAAAAGGGATGTTCAGTTTAAACACAAGATGGAGTGTAGTAGAATTGACTGGAAAAAAACATAAAATAGTCCCCAGCACAAACATTTTTTTAAAGTTATGAACTGTTTGTAACTAACCTTTTTTTGTTTTTTTTCCTTTGAAACTTTTTTGACTCGACCTTCAACATCTGCACGCTGTAGCTCCGATTCGTTTCCGCATGTCCTCCCTTCCTCTTGCGCTGCAACGACTATATTTTCTGTATCCGCATAGACAGCACGGAATGAGGCTCCATCGTCTCCCTGAAACATAATACTTTCATTACTATGTATCAAAATATTGTTAGCATAAAACACACGTGAGGACGAACACACAGGTACATCTCAATAGCCAAACACGATTTAAACATTGTGTGCAACTATCAAACGACAAGTATTCGACCAGTGATGATCTATTTCGATGGAGCTGTCAGTATCCATACCTCTGGCTCTGCATGGACTGCCATGAATCGTTGTATTGGAGCGGAGGCATCTGCATCTCCCTGAAACACAGTACCTGCATTAGTATGCTTTTCAATATTGGAAACACAATACACACTTGGGGTCGACGGCACAGGTACATATAAAGAGATAACCGCAAATGATGCATTGTCCAAAAAAATCAAGGAAAATCTAAATATGATCACATTTCATCGACTTTTTTCAACGATTCCTTTACATCTGCATCATCTAAATGAGATGTTGTGATTGTGGTGGAAGCTCCATCGTCTCCCTGAAACACAGTACTTGGATTAGTATGGCTTTCAATATTGGAAACCTAACACACACTTGAGGTCGAACGCACAGGTACATATAAAGAGATAACCGCAAATGATGCACTGTCCAAAAGAATCAAGGAAAATCTAAATATGATCAAATTTCATCGACTTTTTTCAACAAATTATTTACATCTGCATATTCTAAATTGGATGTTGTGATTGTAGTGGAAGCTTCGTCGTCTCCCTGAAACACAGCACTTGCGTTAATAGGGAAGAAAGTATAGCAAATGGAATCACGTTATATGATCACCCATGATGGAGCTGTCATTATCCATACCTCGTTCTGCTGAAGAATATCTATGGATGTTGCAAATGTAGTGCGCACTTCCGAAAGCTGTTGCACTGATTCGTATACTTGAATGTCAGGCTCTGCATCAAGTGCAGGAGTTGACGCTCCATCAACTGCCTGAAACATAGTACTTTCATTACTATGTATCAAAATATTGTTAGCATAAAACACACGTGAGGACGAACACACAGGTACATATCAACGGCTAACCACGAATGAAACATTGTGTAGAACAATCAAACGACAAGAATTCCAGCTCTGATGATGACGCTCGATGAAGCTGTCAGTATCCATACCTCCTGCTGTTGAAAAACATCTAGAAATGTTGTAGATGTGGCGGACGCTTCAGCATCTCCCTGAAAGACAGTACTTGCATTAATATGGATAACACTAATTATAACTGAAAACAAACACCAGTGGACGATAACTAAGGTGTATATCAATTGGAAAGCAGTAACCAAAAATTCGGTAAAATAATTACACGATAGAATAAAACTATTACTTGACATGCATAAAACAAGTATGTAGCGGATTAGCCTAGTAAGATTACCTGATACGCGCTAGAAGTGGTTGATAACTGCGACCACGTCAAGGATGTAGAATGTTCTTGCTTCAGATTCAAGGGATAGTCAAGAGGTTGTAAAGGTCAATTAATGATTGATAATGAAATGCCAATATTAAAAATAGCCATGTAAGCCGACAGAATACTTGAAAAATGCTCAATACAGCACAGTTCCCTGTCCCCATATATATATACATTGCGTTTGTGGGTTATGAAATCGAAAAAGAATATATTGATAAATGTCATTATTCAAAAAACTATACACTCATATCAATATCGAAATTATTACAAGGGATAGAACACCTACAATATCAATTAATCCATTCGGCTACCTACACACTACCGCAAGGCCGAAAGCTAAATCCGGACACTTGACTCACCGGTGGCGGAATGTGGACGAATAGAGTGAGAATAGCGTTTTCGCGCAATTTCCGTGTCGTTCGCCGTTTATTCTTCTTTGTTACCCAAGAAGTTGTGTACATGTCCAAGGAAAAGTGCCGTCTGCAGATGCGGTATCGATCACCCCTCTTGTCCTGTAAGACTTGTTGGACTCTACTTTCCAGCTCATCCAGTGGATATTCGCAATGTCTTACCCATTCTCTTATTCGATCCACAGTTTTCGGGAATACATGCATTGTAGTTCCTTCAGATTTCGCATGGGTCTTCGAAGGGCAACCGCTAATCGAACAGGCAGGCATTGTTGATAAATCTGAAAAGTAAATATCGACATTATTATACAATCTTCAAGAATAAAGATTTGATACAAAAGTAAATGAATCATACAATGATCAATGCAAGGTTTGTTTTGGTCGCAGGAACTATACCAGTTCATTATGTGCGGCTTAGTATTTGCATAAGTTGCAGAAATGTATAATTCATGTGACTGAAATCTGAACATGTGACTCGTCCCTTGGATGTTCTGTATTGCACGAGAAGGAAACATGCTTACATTATAGACTGGACCCCCGAAGGATGCAATTCAATGACAATAGACACAGATGAAAATAAATAGATCTATTGATAGCATAGCAATGGAAACTCAAGTCAATAGCAATGAGACCAATGAACCTAGCACTATTGGGTACTCTACTCGCAAATAGATAGAAATTTAAAAATCTGCGAAATATGACCAGGATACATGGCCTTACCTTGACCAACAAACAGTTGGATTCAGCAAGCAGAGCAGTATGTTGCGGGAGAATAGGTGGATGGCCACAGGTAGCGCACTGATGGGTATGCTCGAAGCGGTCACAGAAGTTCACGGATAGCACGACGACGAGCAGATTAGCATAGATCTCAGTGATTCCCAGGTAGCACGTTCAGGAGTTGACTTGCAAAGCACAAAGATGTTCTCATGAGATATATCGAGTGATTTGTAAAGTATTAGAAACAGGGGTGTGTTTGTGAATGAATGACGTATGTATGTCGTGGTCTTAGGGGGGCGGCCTGCTTCAAGGGGAGGCCTGCCTGGAGACACGGGGTCTGAGGAGACCATGTGAACGATGGCCCCTTGGTGTGGGACACCTTTTGAAGTGTACATGTAGTTTGGCACCTTGGCCGTTTGCGCCCGTCACAGCCCCCCATGCCAGCGGACATCCACCGGCGCAAACCGCCTTTGATACAGGGGGGTGGGATGGATGGCCCTGGGGCGTGCAGATAAGGCACAGGAAGACTGCTGAATGGAGACACACTTATGTGGATTGCAGGGGGGCGGCCTGCCTCAGGGGAGGCCTGCCTGGAGACACGGGGTCTGAGGAGACCATGTGAACAATGGCCCCTTGGCGTGGGACACCTTTTGAAGTGTACATGTAGTTTGGCACCTTG
This sequence comes from Ambystoma mexicanum, assembly GCF_040938575.1. Lineage (NCBI taxonomy): Eukaryota > Metazoa > Chordata > Amphibia > Caudata > Ambystomatidae > Ambystoma > Ambystoma mexicanum. The sequence goes on from NC_090924.1 coordinate 1,318,970,778, forward strand.
GCCGTTTGCGCCCGTCACAGCCCCCCATGCCAGCGGGCATCCACCGGCGCGAACCGCCTTTGATACAGGGGGGTGGGATGGATGGCCCTGGGGCGTGCAGATAAGGCACAGGAAGACTGCTGAATGGAGACACACTTATGTGGATTGCAGGGGGGCGGCCTGCCTCAGGGGAGGCCTGCCTGGAGACACAAGGTCTGAGGAGACCATGTGAACAATGGCCCCTTGGCGTGGGACACCTTTTGAAGTGTACATGTAGTTTGGCACCTTGGCCGTTTGCGCCCGTCACAGCCCCCCATGCCAGCGGGCATCCACCGGCGCGAACCGCCTTTATATCAATATACAGTATATCGCCTCTATATCAATGATAGTATATCGTTGCTTATCAATAACAAATGCCACATACCGGAGATTCTTGTGAGCACAGACCCACACTTCAACTGGTGTATTATAGTGGTCAAGACTGTATAATCCAATGGTAAATGTTAGTATAGATATATGTGTGACTTTTATAGAGACATAACCTACTGAAAGACTTTGAACAAGTGTGTTTTAATGCATGCATTATCGAGAATATGTTATGTTAGCTTAGATAGATAGTGACCACCCTGCTTCACAGCAACCAGACCTTCACCCATTCGGAGCACAGATGTCTGACATCCATCCTTGAATGGAGACACACTTGTTTCATTTAAAAAAATCGAGACAACCGTTGTTAAAATATATGTGGTGTTTTATTTTGTATCTTATTTTCATGACACAAAAATACAAGACTTTAAATATTATACAGGTCAGGTTGCAGCACAGCGAGAGAAAATCCCCTGTACTGACCACTGTCACTCGGGAACGTTTCTCTAATGGCACGAACGGCACAGGCGGGTATCACTCTTCGAACGTGGTGTCCAAGCCTCCCGTGAAGCCACCATGTAAAGGAACGATAGGCCACCAGCCTGTACCACCTGTGAAAAGGAATGGAACAAACTGTTTTTAAATGACCAAGATAAGTTTAATAAACTTTTGTTGTCAATGACAATTCTTGTAACTAATGGCATTTTACACGGACAAATGCTATCTAGACAATGCACACTATTGAACGACTTACATGCGTTACAATGATATGTAGATGTAATTTTGGATATAGTAGAAGAACATGAAATAGGAGTGGTATGACAAGCAGAGTATACTTACTCGTTACTCGGATTACGAGGACGAACAGTTGCTCGAAGTTCGTGCATAAGCACCATCATTATTCTCAACACGGCCCGTGTGAGGCAGGCTGCCCTGAAGTCTGGCAGCTCGGTGATGCATTGCGGTCGTGGCTCGCCTTCCGAAATGTAGGCCAGGCATCCCGAGTTTTCTCGGCAGCAGCAGTTCTCGTCCTCAGTTGGCATTAGCTCGCACCGATTGCATGTGCACCAGGTGGAGACGCCGTCCATTCGACTAGGCCCAGGCTCTTCATCTATTGATTCGTCCTGCCAACTGCCGTCCGAATCCCCATTGTTTTCGCGTGCTTCCCTTTCCAGTAGTTCCTCCTCGGTATACTCGGGCTCGTACATGTAGGGCATTATTGTAGCCATTGTGTGTTAAACAAACTAAAATAATTTATAGCGGTGGTACTGGTATCTGTTCGCACGGGCTACAAGCGGCGAAGGTAGCTGACCAGAGCACTGAAACGAGTCACAGAATACTCAAAGTAACACAGAGAGAGGAATGGAATCGAAAATCGGCTGCTGTGTGTTGTGAAACGGTCTGTTTATACTTATTGAGGAGAGAGGCGTCCTGCCATTTCCATGGCGACACGTCATTAGCTGAAGCGCAGCAAATGTTGACACGAGACTTGCTTTGGCATTGGGAAATGGGCGGTACGAGTCTGCTGATGACAGGCTCAGGGGCGGGGGAATTGATTTAGTGCCGCAAAAGCAGGTCAGCCAGGGCGATCGGGGAAAAGATAGGATTATCAGAAAATGGCGGCTCCCTGGTGCTTGTTTTCGCGTGCGTTTAATGGACGAAAACTCGGGTAAGGTCCATAGGAAAGTTTTCTAAAATCGAGCCGCTTAGGCTTAAAAAAACATGGCCGACCCGTAGGGACAATACAAAATTTTACTAGACCATGCCTTTAAATACATTCTGATACTACATTTGTAAAATAAACACGTCCTCTGGACATTTTTTCAGCATTCCTGTGTGTAAGGTCTTCTTGCGTCTTTCAGGTTCCCTTTACTTTAAGGGGAACATGTCTCAACACAGGTGACATAAAATCAATAATAACCTTTGATGTGTGATTTGAGTGAAGGACAAACCTGATAGAAGGGATCCCGCATCAGTAACCGCAAGCAGATTAACACTCTCAGAAAATGGACTGATGGAGCATGGCCGACCCACTCGCTGGAAGAAAAAGAATACTTGTGTTGTCAAAAAGTTTGCATTTGCACACAGTAATGTGTATAATACATGCAAACAGAGGCTTAGTATAGGGATCTTAGGAGCAGACAACAAGTAACAACTAAAAGCACACTGGAGTCTACATATTGGTCAAAAACATAAGAGATCTATCTTTCAGCAGGCTTCCCAAATTAGAATATTGTGCTTTTATACTAGAATGACTGATATTCCATTGGCTAATAATATCACTGTGACAAATCAACTCCGAGGGCGCTAGTGGTCCAGAGATGAATATCGGTTTCTAAACCATCAGTCAGCCCCACACCTCCAGTACACCAGAAGGGATCTGAACAAATTGGAAACACAAGCAAATTATAAACCTCTTTGTCCAATTTTGGTGATGTGGACGGAACGGGAGGCTCATCTGCGAAAGGTTGTGGATGGTTGGTTAGTTGCAACACAGCGAAAATACAATTATTACCCAATGATAAAAATGGACTGTCCAGTCAAGGTTGTATAAAAATATCTACTTTATTATCATCACAACAGACAGTTCTAGCAGACTACAAAATACAACCCACCCTGTAAAGGAGGACAGTTTCAAAGAAGGAAAAGGGGTGTATTCTGGATACTGACAGGACGGTATTTGGTATAATAAATAATCGCAACAGTTCAAGGATACGTGGTTTCAGCACAAAGGGAGGAATGGGCTGTAAAACGGCACTGGGGTCTTCAAAGAAGGACCAGGGTGACAGAACCATAATGTACCAGGTGCTTGTTGTTGACCTTGGTGCTCGACAGTGTCGAGTCAGTTTCAGGGCACTTTGCAGATTCTGTGACAATTTTCAAGATGGGAGACAGCAAAGCTGGATGGGTGGCTGCAGGCTGGCCTACACACTGGCTCAGGGTCAGCTATCACTGTCTCAGTGCTGGTCGCCAGTTCTAAGCACTGGTCGAGGCATCTCGGATGGCTTTAGCGACTGCAACGTAACAGTCATCGGTACAGTTGGTTAAAGATCGAGGGGCTCGAATGGCTTGAAAATGTCCTTTAGGGCGGACTTCGGTAGATGCTTCGTGATACACTCCTCATAGCTTCTTCCCAGGGCCTGTGTCGTCCTTTAAGTCAGACGGCCCAAAGCTAGGAGAGTGTTACAGGAAGCTGCCTTGTACTTGGTTTGATTTAGAGACTCTCTGGCACTTCCCACCTAGGAAGCCTGCTGCAGAGCCAAGCAGGGCACGCGGTGTGTTGGCTGGGTAACAGTTCTGGAGCTGCTGGAAGGTCCTCTGGATTTGGTATCTCCCTCTGTTCTCTGGAAGATATTTAAGGGAGGGTTCTTGCTTCCCTCTTGAAGGTCCTGGCCTTCCTTCATTGGCTGAAGATGTAAGGCAGACTGTACCTTCAGCCAGGGTCCAATGATGAGTTCTTGCTTCTTCTTCTGGTGTAGCCTTCCGATGATCTGTCAAAAGAGGGGCTTGGCCCTCTTTTAAAGCAAATTGGACCATAGGGATTGGTGTAGGCTAAGCCTGAGTGCTTTGCAACAGGAAAGGTAAAGGGGTGAAACATGTAATACTAAGGGCCTCATTACACGGAAGGCGGTAAACCATGGTGCTACTGGCACCATGGTTGCCGCCTGTACCATACCGGTACCACCATGGAGAAAAGGGGAATTACTACCCCATTCCAAGGTTGGCGGGGCGGTAATTCCCCCTTTCTCTATGGCCCTTCCCCATTCCCATTTTTGCCCCATATGGCATAATGGGAATGGGGAAGGAGCTAATTACGGTACCGCAAATTGCGGTACCGTAATTAGCACCAAGATCCCCTTGCGGGACCCAACTTTAACGGCTGGTCTACACCAGGCGTTAAGGTCGGGTCCCGCAAAGGGACCTCGTAGTAAGGCGGTAAGGGTTAACGGTCACTGGTACCCTTACCGGAGACCGTTAACCCTAACCGCCTTCCATGTAATGAGGGCCTAAGTCCCACCCATCTTCCTGTCTGTTGTGGATCAAAGGGTCCCTCCGGATACTGGACCTCTCTGTGGTTCCTGATTAAAGCAGCAAGTCTCTCTTGAAGCTGCAGCTAGACCAGACTTTCTGGTACTGTCAAACCACTTACTCGTACCTTCTGAATGGGGTTCCCCTGCGGGGATAACTACTGTAAACACACAGTCCCAGACATGACATTTCACTGGCCATCGATACGGAGGGTGGGAGCTGGCTTCAGGTTGACAGTGCATTTTGAAAGGCTGTTGGGGTTTCCTGTCTCCTTTGTTAGCCTCTGCCCCATGTGAGCCTGTTTGAATTAAACTGTGATTAGTATGTGGAGCCTGCCACCAACACGAAAGGACAGGGCGGATCCATGGAGTCTGTGTTAGTTAATTAGACTGGCCATGGCAGGGGGAAGGTTTGGTCTCCCCCTTCTGGAGATGCATCGTGTACTCCACTTGTTAGATTGTAACGTTAGATTGTAACTAAATATCACAGGGGAGACTGCGACTGTAAAATGTGTCCACACAGAGTACATGGGACTATGAGTATGTCGTGCAGTGAGTATAGGGAAATGTGTGCAGATTAGCCCCACACATTTTCCGGAGGTTGATCTACCATCATTCAATTTCATTTAACAGACACATTTCTCACAATCACTCTGGTTACTAATTGAAGCAAATCATGTAAAAACCCATGGGTATTAAAGAAGAGTGACATTACAATTTCACAAAACAAATGATTGTATGCACCAATCAGAATTGTTTAGAACTAATTTAAAAGCACAAGGATATGCTTATCAAATTGCATTGGCCATCAAATATTATTGATATGCTAACCTATTTGTACATATATATGATCTAACTCTCTAGAGGGACCCAATGTAACACTACATTTCAAATTCTACAAAAGATACACAAAGTCTAACTACAATTTAAGATTACCTTGTTACTGTTTAGGTAGATTAACTTACCTACAAGAAAGTCTGTTCTTCACCAGAGCTGTAAATATGTCCAAAAATATCTTATGATGAGGGTGTCTGCTGAAATTCCGTTCATTCTTATAGTTCACACTATATCAAAAAAGAAAAGTATTATCATCCATGTGCTTCTGGAGTACACCATTGAGACAGAAGCCCATCCTGGATTGTTTAGCATGGGTGTGTTGCTTTTGAGGTCATCCATCTCAATGTGATCAAAGAAATCTGTGGCTTTGATGATAAGAAACTGGGTCTTCCCTGCCGTTGACATTTCTAATCTAACAGCACACACTATGGTACAAGACATGAGGGTTTGACAGTGTCAGCTTCCGTATGACATTACTATAAAAGACAAAACCCTAATCCGCAGGATGGTGATGGGGATGTCTCTGCTGCGCTAGCATGCAGCAATTTTCCCAGGGTCCTGATATTCGGAGAGGAAACTGACTGGACAATTCCTTTATTCACAGACAGACCCAAAGTATGAGGAAAACGGAAACGGATCAAAGTATATTTTATACACTTCCTTGGAGTTGGTTAGAGTATCAAATAATAGGTTCGGTGGATGGATAAATGTAACCCCCTTAGTCCCTTAATGGCTGCTGTTAGCATAGTGTACACAGCCATTGGTGATTCTCATTGTGTGTGTCACATTGCTCTGCCCCTACCCCCAAACTGTGTTCCTTTCTCCCCTGTTACAGAGCAAGAGTGGATATAACATACAAGAAAGGTTGCAGAGCAGATAACATGCCTTTACAGCTGTAGATCCTCTCGCATGGTGTTTGCCAGCACTGTAGAGCAACCTTCCGTTACAAATAAGGCTTCTTCAGACTTGTGAAGACAACCGGCTTCAGGGCTTCTGAAGCAAAACATCTTTAGAGGAGCTTAACCATCCTCATGTGGCATCATTACACAGGGGAGGGCACTAGAAACACTTGATGACAGTACTAATATTAACACAGGGGAGGGGCATCCTACCCATATAATATAGAGAATAGAAAAACTTGCTTGATTCCTTCCTGAGTACTGTCCTCCAACGAGCTGGACTGGCAAGGATATAGACGAGTTAAATAAAAATGTACAATGTGTTCTCTCATATTTTGGCACAGTTAGAAAAGAACCAATCCTTTGCAAGGGGGACAATATATTTTGTGGACTGCCCTGTGGCAAAGTAACTGAATGGATTCTGGCAAGTTTTTTTTGTTTTTTTACTTTGCATTTTTAAAGCACTCACACAGCCCGGGGGCATCGCGGCGCTGTTACAGGAATATGTCTTAGTTGCGTATTCATAACGTTCTTAATACCCAGTGGTTAACGTACTTAATACCCAGTGGTTTCTAAGTGCGGACCCGGGGATCAAACCTTTGTTGCTTCGTGACGTTTTGTTTCCAAGGCGAGCATGTTGCTGATGAGCTATCCTCCGGGGATATTAACCTACTCAGGAATCCGTTGAGTGCAAAACTGTTAGTCTCATCTACACCTCGGGGGATGGAGCAGACTTGTGGTTGGCTCTAGAATGTGCATTCTTTAGGATTGTGGGCATCCCGCTGGTAAGGTGAGCATGCTTAGGCTCATGTAGATAAATATGCCCGGGATGGGTCTCCACTAATTGGGTGTGGTGGGCACCAATATGAGGATGTGATACTCACACCAATACCAAAAGCCATTGCCTGTTGTACAACTGAGCCCAGTACATAAATCAGCCTTACCAAAATAAACATTACATTCTGTGACAAACAGGATAGTATTTTCCAATAACATTCCATTCTTTGACATCAGCTGTAGTCATGTTTCTGTTCTCACAAAGAAGTCACATGAAATCAGCGGGTTTCTGAGACAGAACACTCAAGCTCTGGGCAGGACAGCAGGACATGATGTAGTGATGGTGTTGCGAAGGAGATGGTCCTAAGCCACCCCCCTCGCCGCAATTGAGGTAAATAAACCACATGTAAGCCAAGGGAGGAGACACACCCACCCGCACAGTACTTATCCGCACGAGATAACATAGCCTATGTCCCCACAGTGAAACACCATTTTGTATTAGACCAGACGGCATCTTTTACTAGGCCCGAAAATGATCCCACTGCAAAATTACAGATCTCCCATCCCGAGCATCTCACACAGAAGGACCAAGCCATCACCACCCCATGCCTGTTCTGTGTGAGCCTTGTTCTCACGGAAGTCCAGCTGTTCAATGTTGCAAATCTTTAGTATCTATTCCAAAGAATGTGTTCTGTGACGAGCATGGAAAAGAGTCAGACCTCAGCACAAGTGCCCATCCATCTCCACTAAACTGCCCATGCCTTCTCCACCACCAGCCTGTCAGGCCAGGGTCCTGCGGCCGGACCCACCTCCCAATGTCTTTCATGCTGAACCATATCTGATCCCCTTGCACTGACCATTCCAGAACACCCACCACAGATCTAATCTTGGCCAGCAATATATTTTCGTGATAACAACACACGTACTACAGGATTGACTGGAAGGCTGCGCTCAATGGGCACCTGGACTCCCCTATGAAGCAGGCGCTATTATACGTTCCCCACCAACCAACAACCTCGCATCTACCACAGTCTGAAATCGTCATCAATGATGTAATTGTCTTTTATAATGTGCTGCCCGTATAATTTTTATCAGAGAGCTCTCGGGCAGCAGAGTTCTTTGCTGGCATAATTTATATGATATAAGATTTGCTAAATTGCAACCTATTTCTTGGTCTCATTCCATAATGGGGTGTGTTAATGCATTTTGCATTATTATTGAGACATGTGTATGAGTGGGTGCCTTCATTTGGTGACCCCTTAGCATTATTTCCTTGAGATCCCTGTACCTTACGGCGAGATCCAGGGCCTCTCCGGAAAGGCCGCGCCCACCTACAGCCGACCAGTCCCAAAAAATGCATACGCAGAAGAAAATTGTTCTTGTGGGTTCCGGATTTGCAAATAACCCGTTGCTCGTTGGAGCCGGGTGCAGCCCCAGGGAACAGCCCAGGCGTTGTGGATAGATTGCGAATAGTGTCTCTTGGAAGAACATGGGCACGTGAGTATATATTGCAAGGGTAAGCAAATAATGGGTTATTTGGGGAACATAGGGCAATGCGATTGAAGGGAGCATGCAGTGATTGAGGGAGTGAATGAATTGGGTGGTTAAAGTAAAGCGTTTAAAAAAAAAGTTATGGCCATTATTATTTTTTATTAGACACATTAGGAGAATATAAAGAGGAAATACAGGAGCCTAGCTCCGACAGAGGTTGGAGGGTGGTGCCACGGTGCACTGTCTCGACCAGTGCGGAGAATAAATACGGAGATAAAAGTTGGAGCTCCATATAATTAGAGGGCTCAGGAACAATTAGAGGTTATTATTTTAGCTTGTTATTTTAACTTATTATTTTCAGTGTTTTGCATGCATGGAGGGAGGCCTGGGAGGGCAAACGTGATGTGAATGACGAGTGAGTGAGTGGGAAAGTGGGTGTTTCTCTAAGAAAAGGGGTGGGGGGAGAAATGTGTTGTATGTTTTCTGTTTTTGTGTCTTGTTTTGTTGGTTTAAAACTGTTTCATGCTTATATACATATTTGATTGTTCACAGATGCCCCAGGTATAGAGGACAGAGCATAGGGGAAGGGTCACTACAAGTATTGGGGGAATGATACACAAAAAGGCCAGAAGTCACTAGCCATGGGGGTAGACACCCAGCTGTCCCAAATCTGCAGACACCTCCGCCTGTATAGTGAGCAAATTAAAAAGTACCATGGTCAGTGGGTGACAGAAACAAAGGGGGAGGCACTGTTGCACGCCTGGCCTGAGCATGGGTCTTTTGATAAGGGAACATTAGAGCACCTATCCACATACCTAACAGCAAAATATAAAGGGAAACAGTTGCCAAACAGAAAGGGGGTGTTAGATTTGTGGCGGATGTTCGAAGAGACTATCATCACAAATAAGAGGGAGAAAGGGTCAGACACATCAGCAGTGGCGGGACGGAATATGGAAGAATGGAAGAAAAGGAGAAGGGGGAGGAGGGACCCAAGAAAATGTATCCATTACTTACAAGAAGTGTACTCCAATCCAACTTTTGTGTCGGAAGGGAGCGCACAAGTAACACCAAGCACAGCCCCACCACCACCCTACGACCCAGTGGCAATCAACCTCACCCCCAGTGCAAGAGAAGTTGAGGTGGCATTAGCGTCCACCCGAACAGAACTGGCTCAGTTACGAGCAGCACGTGAAGCATGGAAGTCTTAGTTACCTTCCTGTTACTGTATTTCTCCAGCATTGGTATCTTTCATAGATTCACATGCTTGAATATTCCCCGTCGTCAGACCGGGAATCCTCAGTGATTTAAAAAATTATTAAAAATGTTAAATATACACACATTATTTCCATATAAACATGAGTGTCGATAGCCCATTACGGTCTATGCGCCATTCACTTGTGTAGTCCCTCCACCTCACTTTGGTCCTTTATGGCCCTAACCAATGAGGTGGCAGGGCTTAAGCTCCGCCCCAGTCAGTCATCTTCAGATTTTGAACCGTAGACACTACAGCATGATTTATGCTGAGCGTAGGAGCAGCCTCTAAGGGAAGCGGGTGGGCGCATGTGAATCTATGAAAGATACCAATGATGGAGAAATACAGTTACAGGTAAGTAACTAAGACTTCTCCAGCATTGCATCTTTCATAGATTCAGATGCTTGAATAGAATACCAAGCAGTTAAAACATGCCCCATCATACATATATAGATATGCAGAAAAAACTTCTGCAAGCCTTTGCCATACATCAACACAAAGGTTACATACCCAGGGAAAGGCGGGAGGAAGGCTGATCCTACCTTATGCAAAGAGGTGGTGGAGCACTGCCTGGCCAACTACAGATTCTTTGTTGGTATCTTCTGTCAGGCAGTAATGCTTGGCGAACGTGTGCAGAGTGCTCCACGTAGCAGCTCTGCATATGTCCTTCAATGCTACCCCTGCGTGAAACACCACTGTAGCTGCTCTCCCTCTGGTGGAGTGAGCCGAAGGAGGCCTGGTGAGGGGGTTGCCTTTAGACTGGTGACAGTGGGTGATATATTGAGAAACCCAACATGCCAAACTTTGTTTTGAAATATGCTGACATTTAGTGCCGCCAGAAAAAGCAATGAACAATCTGTTGGAGGAACGGAACTCCTTAGTTCTCTGTAAGTAAAACTTTAGAACCCTTGCCACATCTAGTGAATGCAAAGTTCTCTCTGCATCAGAGGTGTGATTCTAGAAGAAATTTGGCAGGACAATGCGCTCCGTGAGAGTCATCTCTGACAAGACTGTAGGAAGGAATTTAGGATGAGTTTTCAGATTGACGCGGTCTTTATGGAACAAGGTAAAAGGAGGTTCTGATGATAAAGCCTGTAACTCACTGATCCTCCTGGCAGATGTGATGGCTATCAAGAAAGCCATTTTTCAGGATAAAAATGTTATGTATCGGCTCGTAAGGTGGTTCCATGAAAGCTGTCAGTACCATGTTTAGGCTCCAGGCTGGGACCGATGTTGGCATAGGTGGGTTAGTACGCATCAACCCTTTCAAGAAGATCTTAACAGCTGGTAGAGTGAGCAATGACTGTTTATCTGGATTTATCATATACGCTGCTATGGCCGATAGATGAACCTTGATAGAGGATATAGAGGGTCCTGCTTTAGCTAAGTACAATAAGTAAGGTAGCACTTGTTTGACCGATGCTGTGACTGGGTTCACTGATGATGTTTTGCACCACTTCGAGAAACGAGTCCATTTCCGGATATAGGTGATCCGAGTAGAAGGAGCCCTAAATGCCTTGATAATATCCCAGCAATCTGCAGTGAGATCCAGATTCATTAGCTTTCGCTGCTCAGGAACCAGGCCTTGAGAGATAGGCTCGCTGGATCGTGGTGGAGGACCTTGCGGTTCTGTTGCGTCAAAATCTCCTGATGAGCTTTGAGATGAATCGGGGGACAACGGGAGAGGCGTTGAAGGGTTGAGTACCAGATCTGCTGGGCCCAATCCGGCACTATCAGGATCATTGAAGTCTGCAGAGCACTCTCGCTATGAGAGGGATGGGGGGAAAGGCATAAAGGTATTTCCCTGTCCAATCCACGGAGAACGCATCTCCTATTGACCGATGCTCTCGGTACCTGGAGGTGAATTTGTGGCATTTCTTGTTGGCTTTGGTGGCGAAGAGGTCGATATGTGGATGGCCCCATTTGGAAAATATTCGTTGGACTTCTTTTTCGTTTAGTTCCCACTCGTGAGAAGTCTTGTAATCCCTGCTTAGTTTGTCTGTGTGGACGTTGTCCACTCCCGGAAGATGTTCCGCTTTGATGTGAACTCTGTGGTGCAATGCCCATTCCCATAGCAGTTGAGCTTCTTGTGACAAGATCTCCGACTTCATGCCTCGTTGTTTGTTTGTATAATGCATGGAGGTTGTATTGTCTGTCTGGATGGTCACCACCTGTCCAGCTAATAACGGGAGGAAGGCTTTCAGCACCCACCATATTGCCCGGAGCTCTAGAACATTGATGTGCAGTTGAGATTCCTGGGCAGACCATATGCCCTTGGTTTGGAGGTCCACTATGTGAGCCCCCAAGCCCGACAGAGATGCATCTGTCCTGAAGAGAAGGGTAGATGCTGGGGCCTGGAATGGGATTCCCTGTAATAGGTTTTGAGATGTATTCCACCATCGAAGTGCCTTGTGTATGGTCTCCGGTAGCTGGACGGTATCCTCCCATAAACCAAGTGCTTGTTTCCATTGGTGGTCCAGGGCCTCCTGGATTGGTCTCATGCGAAGCCTACAATTTGGTATGAGAAATATACATGAGGATATCATGCCCAGGAGAGATTTGAAAGAGCGTACCGTGGTTGCTACTCTTGTCTAGGAACCATGAGGTCACGTGGTGAATTGCTGCTACTCTATCTACTGATGGTCTTACTCAGGGAATGCTGGTGTCGAATTCCGCACCCAGGAAGAGAACTGTCTTGCTGGGCACTGGGCAATATTGTGTTTCGTTTATTGAAAAACCTAACCCTTTTAAGAGGTTTATTGTTCTCGAAACTGCCAAGCGCGTGAGTTTGAATGAGTTTGCCCTTATCAACCAGTCGTCCAAATATGGGAAAACTTCAGTTCCTGTCCTTCTGAGTTTTGCCGCTACAGGTGCTAGACACTTGGTAAAAACTCTTGTTGCTGACTTTAGGCCGAAAGGGAGAACACGGAATTGGAAGTGCAACTCCCCTATTGCGAACCTGAGGAACTGTCTGTGTGCAGGGTGAATGGGAATACAGAAGTAGGCGTCTTTCAAGTCTAGAGTGGCCGGGAAGTCGTGCCGGTTAAGGTAAGACGCTTTGCAAGGATATCATCTTGAATTTGATGCACTTGATGAACTTGTTGAATGCTCTTCGATCCAGTATAGGTCTCCACTGACATTTTTCTTTTTGATCAGAAAGAAATGGGAGTAGAAGCCTCTTCCCTTCTGTTGGTCTGGGATTGGTTTGATAGCTGCTTTTAGAAACAGTTTGTGAATTTCAGACATGGCATGTCTTAAAGACGTACTTTGCGATCGGTGGGAGCAAAGGATGGAGGGTGATCCAGAAATTCTATGATGTGACGTTGGTGTGTGACGGGGTGTGACATTGAGGGGGAAGACATGATCTGTCCATTTTGCTTGCTCTGGGTCTTGCCCTGGGTAGAGCCACGCCTTCCCCTCTGGGAGTACCTGCTAGAGGATTGGTGGTATCTGTTGTCCTGGAAGGCATTTCCATGCGTTTTTTGGTGATGAGAGGGATGATTAAAGCCTCTGAATTTGGAGGATGAGCCTCAAAAGGGACAAAAAGATCTACGGTCTTTGTCCTTGTCTTTAAGGGAACTAATGGCTCGAGCTGTGTCCGTGTCCGTCTTTATTCCCTTGAGGTGGTCATCGATCTTCTTACCAAATAAGTCTTGCCCATCGAAGGGCATGTCCAATATTTGTGCTTGGACCTCTGGTCTGACGTTTGGAGTTTTCATCCAGGCTTGTTTCCTCAGTACAGTACCATGAGCCATTTGCCTGAAGCCTGATTCCGCCACATCCACTGCTGCGTCAATCATATGATCTGAGGTAGTCTCCCCGTCCGCTATGATTGTTCTGGCTTCTTCCAGGAGATCTTCTGGTAAATGTTTGGTTAGTTTAGACATACATAGCCTTGCCCGCTCTGATGGTTAGAGAGGCTGATCAGGATACCTTTCTGCCCATGGTCTCTAACTTACGGCCTTCCTTGTCGGGAGGGTCTGATAAGGGCGATGAAGGATTGGCCAACTTATTTCTGGCTGCCACCGTGATGACAGAATCTGGCTTAGTATGTCCCCTTAGACAAAGTGGTGCTGTGTCAGGGGCTTTGTATTCCTTTTCATTTCTTGAAACCAGAGCAGGAGTGGATGAAGGTGTAGCCAATATCTTAGATCCAGAGTCCCATATGGTATCAAGAGGAGGGATGGTATTTACTGCCCTTCTAAGTTTGTCCCTGTGCTCATAAAGCACTGCCTTTATCTCTTATGATGTGACATGTAACTTGAATAGGTCTGCAGCTTTGCCGATAATGGTATGAAAAGGTACCAAATCGTCCGTTGGTTAAAATCTCCTGGAGAGTCTTTCTTTCTAGGTTTTTCAACTATGTAATCGTCCCATTTGCTATGAGTGTCAGGCTCATGTGTAATCTCCCCTTCCTCTGGGTCTGAGAAATCCCTGAAAGGATCCTCTTGCCAATCTGAGACCGATGCGGTCGAAGGCACAATTGTAGAATCTCGAACCGGTGATCTTGCCCTAGGCGATGATCTTGGAGATGGGACCCTTGTCGGTGAAGCACTGAGCGTCCTGCTTCTGGATCTGCGATGCGGCTCAGGTGAACGTGCCCTTTTATGTGGCCTGCTCCTGGAAGGAGACTCTCTTGGTGTGCTGTGTTGAGGCGAGATGTCCCTCTGTTGAGATCTTACCTCCTTGGGTAAGGATGAACTATTCTTTTCCCTATGACGTCTGTTGAATTTGTCAATGATCCTTTGTATCAACCCCATGAGTATTAGATCGTAAGGATCGGCGAGTTCCTCCATAGTTGCCAGGGAGGTGTTACGCTCACCTGGTCTCCCAGGGGTGAGGTCGCTCGGGTCCGACTTCGCCCTCTGCGCTTATGTGGTGATTGGTGGTAATAAGTGATGCTGCTCGGGACTGCTCCTGCGTGGAGAATAGGGGCGTGAGTATGCCAGCTTGTGCACCTGATCCCCTTCCAGACCCCTTCTCCCAAACCGTGGTACCTGTGGGATGCCCTGTCCCTGGAAAGCTCACCTGTTGATTAGTTTTGGCGAGCACTCCATCCTCCTGCTTCTGGCAGGGCCGCTTGTATGATTTGCCTGAGTTCCTTCACTGGTCCCTTGCATGTGGTAGTCCAGTCCTGCTGTGACTAAGCTACTATACTTCAGGTAAGTGTTCCTGTTTGCCTTTGTCTTTCCTCGTCTGTTTTTGTTGTATTGTAAAGTTTGTTGTCTTGTATTGCTGTCTGTTCCACTTTTGAAGTTTGCACTTTTGCTTTCTTCCCTTGCAGGTGATAAGGCTGGCCCGGCAGAAGCTGCAGAGCTCGAGGCGGCAGCCAGAGGGAATGAGGAACGAAGCTGCAGCGGTACAGTAGCTGGTAAATTGTTAACTAAGGGGCGCGCAGGGTTCAAAAGCGGGGCGGCGCTAGGACGGATGTTCCAACCATGTCTTTCTTCTTCAAAGGGTCCGAGTTCGTGGCTGCGGAGTGAGGTGTTGCGGCATCGGGATCAAGATCACTGGATGTCAGGAGATGAGTCTGCAGATGAAGCAATGAAGCATCGGTTCCTGGAGCTGAGTATGCAGGAGAACGCCTGGTTTCAAAGGTAAACTGGTCCAAGCGGCAGTGAGCGCCACGTTGCATGCAAGTGCAGAGTAACGCGAAGCACCGGCCTTAAGGATGGAGCAGCTTATATAGCTGAGATTCTGAAGTCACGCCCACCAGGTTCAGCCTGCCTGTCACACCCGATGAGTCAGCATATGAAGACCAGGCCTAGGGAGCCACAGCCGATGAGTCGTCACATGAGGATGTTCTCTGTAATAAAGGCTTTCAGCTCCTGGAAAGTTCTTGTAAAGTAAAAGCACTCCTACACTGAAATAAAGTGTTCCTGCTCATATCTCTATAGGAGCCTGGCGTCAAAGGCCCCTGTGTCTATGGGTCCCAAAGGGACATAAGTGAGTCAAGTGACCCATTGCCCCATCACTAGATGGTGTGGTTTTTGTGTTCTGGGGCTTGTGGCCATGACAGGAGGACTGTGTTCCTTGGGGGTGAGAAAAGGTTGCTCACCAACGAATTCTGTGTTTGAAAACTCCTCCTGAAGAATGATGTCTAGGAGTTCTGCCATCTTTCTTAAAGGAGATAGTTGTGCTCCTATTG
This sequence comes from Ambystoma mexicanum, assembly GCF_040938575.1. Taxonomy (NCBI): domain Eukaryota; kingdom Metazoa; phylum Chordata; class Amphibia; order Caudata; family Ambystomatidae; genus Ambystoma; species Ambystoma mexicanum. Next base: position 1,318,986,555 of record NC_090924.1, read on the forward strand.
GTTCATGAGTCTTCGTGGATGATGACTTCGCCTACGGATGACTGTGCTTATCCGTCGACGGGATCTTCATGGACGAAAGCTTCGTGGACGAGTGATGGGATTCCTTCGTCGACGATTGTTTCGTGGATGCTGATTTCAACAACAAAGATTTGGTCGTCAAGGACGAGGTTTGAAGTGTTGTCGTCATGGACGATATAGGTTTCGTTGACGGCTTGGTCGTCGACGGGCCATTATTACCACTCATAGACAGTGTTTTTGTCGACGATTGCACCCCCCCCGGGTATTTTGAAAATGCCTCCTTACCTTTAGAGGTGGTTTTATTCCTCAGCATACAGTTTCTTGTGTTCTCCAGCACCCAAATGGGATGTTTCCACCTTCCTCTTACTTTTATGAGCGGGAGAAGTACTCCTTTCCACTGAAGAGGCCCTTCTCTTTGAAGTTTGCCTCTCAGATTGTTTGCTAGAATGTACAGGAGCTGTCTTGGCAGATTCTTCGTCAGAAGATAGACTTTTGGCTTCTAAATGTAAAAGAAGTCTTCTGTGTCTGTCCTGCAGGGATTTGTTGGAGAAAGTCCTGCAAATGTCACATTTATTGATTTCATGAGGATACAGGCAGTAGATGTATTGCTGATGAGGATCCTACATGTAGACCAGTTTCTTCATGCACCTTGTGCAGTCCCTGAAAAGGGAAGGCTTTTTGGCAGTTGGAAGTTCAGCAATGTTTTGAGGAGAATTTCACTGGATGAATTTTAGGTGAGAAAAAGTGTTTTCTGAGCCCAGAAACACAGAGTAGAAAGAGCTTGATCAGGAGATCGCAAAAATATATATTTTGAGATATAAATATATCGAACAAAGCAAAATATTTCAAAAAGCTCAGAGAGCTGGAGGATTGCATCTGTCTGTTAGACAGTGGTGAAAAATCTGAAGATGGCCGACTGTGGCAGAGCTTAAGCCCTGCCAGCTCATTGGTTATGGCCATAAAGGACCAAAGTGAGGTGGAGGGACTACACAAGTGAATGGCTCATAGACCATAATGGGCTATCTACACTCATGTTTCTATGGAAATAATGTATGTATTTTTAACATTTTATTAATTATTTAAATCACTGAGGATTCCCGGTCTGATGCCAGGGAATACAAGCATCTGAATCTATAAAAGATCCAATGCTGGAGAAATCTAGAGACTTCCTCTTTAGAATCAACAGCGCACCCATAAGAGCGGTGCAAGTAGAGAGAGAAGGGGAGATTGACAGTTTAGGATATGAGAATGTGGGATCAGTAAGGGACAAAGAGTATTGGAGTCACTTTGATGAGGAAGAGGGTGCAGTAGGAGGGGTACAGCAAATACAGTAGGCCACCCCCAGAGTGGAAGATACCTGAGAGGGGAGGTTGAGAAACAGGCTAGGAAGGATGGCACTAGTTAAAAAGAAAGGATTAGGAACAAAAAATTGAAAAGTAAAATCAAAAGTACAGATGCCCCCCATCCACAAGGGAGCTGGGAGACCCCATTATGTCCCTTGGTCACAGATGGATAAAAACAATCTCCTCAAGTCCCTCCGCCCACTTATGGCAGGCGGGGGAAAATGGATCTATGCATTTGAGAAAAACATAGCAGGGGTGCCCCTCGCCATAGGAGCCTCTAGGTATCCACAGTGGGAGACCAAGCAGAATCAATGTGGGTGAAAGCAGGTAACTCGGGTGTGACTATAAGTAATGATACCCATGATGGGGCATCATTTAATAATGTTCGGGCACAGGTTTGGGATGCACTGCAGAGAATGTTCCCCGATACTCCCGACTTACACTCCATGATGCAATGCACTATGGGGGATGAGGAATATGCTGCGCAGTTCATTCTCCGTGTGCAAGAGATGTGGCGTGTGGAGACGGGCACCGCGTGGGACCAGTCCATCTCCCTATTTTACTTTATCATAAAAAGGGGGTTGCCAAAGGAAGTACAGAAGGCCCGTGACAAGATAGCAGGGATAGAAGCTAAGGGATTACCTGAGATTCAAAGCATCATAGTGCACCATTGTACGAGGATCAAAAAGCAAGAAAAGGAAACTATTCAGCGTAGGTTAGTTACAGTTCACCCCAGTATGGGCACCCATCTCCCAGGAAGCCCGCACAGGCTTCCACAAGGGGCATACGAAGGACCCCAGCAGAACCAACAGCAATCCCCTCCAACGCCTGGCTATAACACACTTCGCCACTCGTCCCATACAATGCAAGCACCACAGAGCCGCCCCAATCAGCAGGGCCAACGGCACAACAACCCTTTTGCCACCGCCCGAACGGCGCGCCAGCACCCTACCAGCAGGCATGCGTGATTAGTGAAAATATGTTCTCTTTCCCGGGGACAGACACCCATACCAACTAGGACAGCCCACAGAGATCCCTTGTGTGTCCAGTCCTAGCCACTACCTTGCATCCATAAGAAGAACCACTGGTGGGGCAGAGATAGGGAACAAACAGTTAATCTTCATGGTGTACTCGGGGGCGAAGAAGACATACATTTTTTAAGGTGATTTTCCGTTATCTGGCCGAACTCTTGATATGCAAGGATTCTCTGGGGCTGTGGTCACGGTCCCTTACACAGAAGATTTGAATGTTAAGATAGGGGGGAAAACAGTATGAGCACCCCTACTATACTACGAAAGTTCCCTAGTCAATTTACTGGGACGAGATTTACTCAGCAAATGAAACATGACCATATCATTCTCCAAAAGAGGGATTGTTTGTTCGACCCCTGGCATATGCTCCCTCAGGGCAATGTTGCTGATACAAACCATGGTAAATGAATTAAAGGTGAGAAGAATACCAGTAAATCCCGACATGTTCATGTATGGGATTAGGGTCTTGGCTGGAGCAGGGGAAGGAGTGGAGAATGCCCTCTGATTTTGTGTTCTGCCCTGCAGCTGCCCCCGAGATGGTTGCTGGCATAATTCTGTCCTTAGATCTGGAAAGGGTGCAAGTGTCGGCCAAGAGAATGGTAGCATTAGGGATGGGCATTCATGGATGTGAATGGCGCACAGTGCTGTGTATTGACCCAAATATATCATTGTGTGTGCTAACTGACAAGGAATTGTTCGCTGACGACAACAATGATGGTGAGATTGTATTAGAAATAAGTATCCCTTGTGAGGTCATGGTACAGTACAGAAAAGTGCAGAGCCTCCTCATGCTGTCATTAACAGACCACCTTCCTTCTGTGACACAGATATGCAACAGGTGCCTTCTCACCTATGGACCACAAACCCCCATGATGTGGGCTTGTTAAGATACATGACACCTGTAAAGATAACACTAAAGCCAGGAGCAATATTGCCCAGAGTAAAACAATACCCCCTGTCCAGAGAGACCGAGGAAGAGATTCAAGAGACACTGCGCGCGCTCCTAGAGCAAGGAATAATTGTCCCCTCAAGCTCCCCATGCAATACAGCTGTGTACCTCATTAAGAAAACGACATGGGGAGTTGGTGTATTATTCAGGACCTCTGCCCCCTTAATGGTATTGTCCAAAAGGAGTTTCTCCTTGTTCCGAATCCTGCTTCCATTTTGTGCAGCATTCCAAAACAGGCCACCCACTTTACTGTAGTGGATTTAAAGAATGCCTTTTTCTCAGTGCCATTTGACCTCGGATCACAGTATATCACAGTCTTCACACTGGGTGGAGGGTGTACGACCAGCGCCTATTGCCCCAAGGGTATTGCGAGAGCCCTAGCATATTCAATAGAATATTGCACGAAGATCTTGGCAATATTCAAGTTCTATGTACCATTATTCAATACGTAGACAATCTCCTAGTCTGCAGTGAGAGCAAAGAAATCTGTCAGAGAGATTCCATTGTCCTCCTCCAGTTACTTGCACAAAAAGGGTACAAGGTAGACAAGAAAAAACTGCCATACTGTCTGACTGAGGTCCTGTACTTGGGCCAATTGATTTCAAAAGATGGCAAGAGAATAATACCTGAAAGAGCGGCAACAGCACGCACCTCAGCCAGACCACACACAGTAAAAGACATGCAGAAGTTTCTTGGAATCTGCAATCAATGTAGGGCATGGATTATAGACTACACAGCGTACACAAGGTCCCTGTTGCAAGGTCTAAAAGAAGCACAGAAAGACAAGACACATATAATTTGGACAGCAGAAATGCAAACAGCGTTCAACAACCTAAAAGAATTGATCTCCATGGCCCCAGTCCTAGCTACACCCCATTATGAGGGAAAATGTTACCTTTTCTAGCACGCAAATGGCACTTTGATGACAGCAGTACTGACACATAAAACATCCAAGGGTCGCAAACCTCAGGCCTATTACAGTGGCACACTTGATTCAGTAATGCAAGGTCACGTCGCTTGCGAACAGGCTCTTGCAGCTGCCGCCTTTGCCTTCAAAGAGAGCTAGAAAATTATCATGGGGTGCTGCATCACCCTGTATGTGGATCACTCCCTGTTTGCAATACTAGAAAGATCAAAATCCACCCTCACCACACAAAGGGCATCAGCGTATGAGATATTCTCAAGCCCCAATATTCACATAAGATGTAAATCAGGAAACCCAGCCACTTTCCTCACAGAGCCATGCACTGTCCACGATATGCAAGACCATAATTGTGCCATATACGAGGGAGAAGGGGATAACATTCCAAAAGCAAGGGAAAATGCCGTACAGGAGAGAGACATTTTCTTCGTTGATGGGTCAGCATCCATTAGCCAAGAAACAGGTGAAAAACATGTAGGGGCAGCAGTAGTTAGGATGGAAGATAGAGAATATGAGACACTAATTAAACAACACCTGCTCATGCACTACTCTGCCCAGGCAGAAGAGCGAGTGGCGTTGATTGAGGCTCTCCATGCAGCAAAAGGATGTGCAGTCGCAAAATACTCAGACTCAGCATATGTAACAAAAACGGTACATACTGGGCTATCCAGGAGGGGATTTAGAAGAGCTGATGGATCCCCGGTACAACATGCAGAACTACTGAATAAATTGATTGAAGCACTTGCAGGCACACACACATAACGTGGATGAAATATCTTTGGCAGCAGACGGGGCAGCAAAACAAGCAGCATATCTCCACATACCTACGAGTATAGAATGCATCCTGACCAGTAAAATAGAAGACGAAAAAGCAGAGGGTTACAATGCATTACCCACTGCACACATAATAGAGCTGCAGAAGAGAGCACCACCAACAGATCAAGAATTATGGACCAAATGAGGGTGCACACAGTCACCCACTGATTTACTGTGGAGAAAGGACACTACGTGAAAAGATGGCATGCCCGTAGAGTTATTGTATGTGGCATTCGAACAATTGTACTTCCCTGCCAATAGTACAAAACAACACATAGCAGCCGATCTCCAGGAAGATTGCTTCATTCCAAACCTTCAGGAATATCTCAATAAAATGGTGGTTGAATGCACAACATGTCAGGTGTTCAACTTAGGGATGCCTCTGAGAACACAGCAAGGAACTTTACCCAGCCCTGTAAGCCCCTTCCGTGAGCTGCACATTGATCACGCAGACATGGAAGAAAGATGCAATGGGGCAAGATATCTATTTGTGGTGGTGTGTCCCTTCTCTCAATGGGTGGAAGCAGGCCCCCGTGCCCATCCAGATGCGAAGTGTGCAGCAAAGTTCCTGGTCAGAGAAGTTTTCCCCCGATGAGGGATATGTCATGTCATACGATCAGGGAGAAAAAATATGGGCAAAGGAACCCTCTTTTTTAGGGGGCCTGACTCTTGAGGGTAGAAAAGATACCATATAGATCAATATATTGTGACCTTGAACAATATATATAAGAGATTGTTATCAACTTAAGACACTGTTTGATACATTGTGACCTTGAACAATATGTATAAGAGATTGTTATCAACTTAACAATGTTCACTGTACAATGGCGATACACTGAATGTTCTGCAACCACCTTTTACTAACCCACCACCGTGCAGAGTATACATGCACTTTTATATGTACTTGTGTTGTGCCACGGCACATAAGAATTCCTTCAGACAAAACTTCTTCTCTTTTTCTTTGAAAATAAATGCTGATCATTGTTTCATGCACATTGTGGTGATTTTTGTCTGTGGTTAACTACCAACACAGTATTTTTCTTGCAAGGTCCTACCGACCACCCATCACGCTACTGGCTAGGGAAGCCTGTTGACTCTACCCCCTTATAATTATGTCATACGATCAGACAATCAGACAATGGAACTCATTTTGTTAACAATCTGTTCAAAGACGTGGCGTCACTACTAGGAATAAAACACAAAATGTGCTCGATTTACCACCTACAAGCGAATGGAATTGTGGAAAAAAATACACTGCCTCCTTAAAAGTAGGTTATCAAAACTATACAGCTCCTTAAAGAAAAACTGGGTATACTTCCTGCCCTTAGCACTCTTTCAGCTGCGCACTCAGCCTACCCAGGACCACCACCCGTCCACCCCATGAAATAGTTACTAGTTGACGCATGCAAACACCATTGTCACCAGTGAGAAGAGTATCTGACGCACACAGAACAGCCACTGTACTGGGAGATGAATTTAAAAAATATCTCACAGCTCACAGGGCAGCAAGATGCATTGCGAAACAAATTGCACCACCATTTACCACAGAAAGTGAAACAGACACAATAACAGCAGCGCAAGACAACCCAGCATAACCTCTAGTGCCAGGAGAGGTAGTATACATACGCAGTTTTGTGCGGAAATGGAACTCTCCGAGATTCCATGGGCCTTATGAGGCAATCTACTGCACCCCCCTTTCGGTAAATGTTAAGGGGTTGCAGTTCTGGATTCATCTCTCAGATGTTCGAAAAGCACACAATAGTGTACAGCCAGAGACACAGGAGGACAATCAAGCAAAGGCTGCAGTGCCTTAAAAGGTAACCATGGAATAAAAAGATCTGGAAAAGATGTAATTTATGAGAGAAACATGTAGTGGAAAATGTAAAAGAAGTTAAAGAAAGTCTATCTCTCCTTCTCTCTCTCTCTCTCTCTCTCTCTCTCTCTCTCTCTCTCTCTCTCTCCCTCTCCCTCTCCCTCTCCCTCTCCCTCTGTCTCTCCCTCTGTCTCTCTCTCCTCTCTCTCTCTCTCTCTCTCATCCCGTCTAAAAACATTATTGTTAGGAAGAATTCTTCAGAATGGCTAATTTCCCTTACCTACTGAGTCCCTCAACAGCTTTACTGGATTTCTAGGATTTATTTTTTCAGCTGGTAAGAGTGTGAGACTTTTTCTCCCACTCTTACATGTGTTTTGCTGTGTGTGTTTAACATTTTTGTGTTCACAGACTGTGGAGCTTCACCTACTCCACAGGCATCATCGTTTTGCTGTGTGTTACACAGCACCTTTAGTGCAGTGACACAGGGTTGTCTTTTTTCAGACTTCCCACTTTTAAACTCAATTTTCTGGGACTGACTACTGTCTCTCAGAACATATAAAGTTGCCGTTGACTTTATTAGTCTTTTGAAAAGCACAGACCCAGTACAAACTATCTTACATAGAGTACTGGAAAGCGTTAATAGTTATCCCTTTTTGTCTGTCTCTCATGGACCATTATTTTGTTCCCCTTTCTTTAAGATGTGGCTGGTGGCAGTGGTATCTACCCTATTTTTCCTACCGCGGTCTATGTTAATAGCCTTGGTACTGTTTTAGGCTAAACTAGTAGCATCAAACTTAAACCGCTGGACCCCATTTACTTTTATTTGGTTCTGGCTGGGTTTATTCGCCATTTCTTTTTGTAAAGGTCTTCTTTCGTGTTTTACTCTACGCACACAACCAGGTTTGGTTCCTTTGTTCGCCATCCTTTGGCAGGCTTCTGCACAGAAGCCCTCCTTGGGCGCCTGAATGTATGAGAGGGACAGGATGTGAGGGAGGAGTTTGAGACTCCTGGCACAGGGTCTCCTTGGAGACCCATGTCGCACTCTGTATGATTGGCTGTGGTGACTGTCCCGCCAGGACAGCCACCCTGCTGTGTGATTGACAGCCAGGCTGTGTGAATGGGGGAAAATCACCAATACAATACCCCGTGTAGTGCCTCCCAATCCACGTTGTGCAGTAGCTTAATGGTTCAGTTGTTACCCACGAATGTACAAAGATCATTATGTAACGACAGACTTTGTAGAAGTTTGACAGGGAAACAACAATCTCTCTTGCATAATAGAAGGAAGAATAAGCAAACACATCAATATAAATATATTGCTTACCATGGCTTAGGGTTAGATAAAGTAGAGGACCTTCACCATCCCGGGCAGTCTAACAGTTGGTACTTGGATATGAGTGCCATGGGACGGCAAATGACCAATGGGAGCTGCTATGTGTTTTCCTTAATTCTGCATGCCTCTGGGGCGCCCAAGGTCCTGGTACCCCAAGAAGTACCCCTAGCAGAGTCCCAATGTCTCATACACATTGCACTATGTAGGATAAAGAGCACCTTTCAGGCACGCACAGTAAAAATGGCAATCCTACCACCAGATGAGAGAAAATGCAAAAAACTGATCCAAAGACACTCAATGCTTCACAGAACCATTCCTGGCTATAGATGGCACAAGCTTTGCGGACAACAAATGGCAGGAATCGATGTTCATGTGCAAAGCAGAAGGGCTCCGCGGCCTTACTGATGATAAGTTGGACTTTGTCGAGAGGACGTGTGCACAGATATGGACAGACCACATCATAAAGCTTACATGGGTCACTGCTCTCGAAAAGCCAATCAAGGTGCAGCAAGTAGAAAAGTATGAATTGTGTTTCTATGGTGATGGGAAAGTGTCTATGGGTTCTAACAAACAGTGCAACAGAACGATCATCATTCCAGATCTTCGGAAAGGCACTGCAGCACTAATGGACTAAAACTGGGTTTGCGGCAAAAAAGCGTACCTGCACCTCCCACCATCCTGGAGGGGCTACTGTGCGCTTGCAACACTGCATTCTGCACTGTTGGCCGTACCGGAGGAGCACCTAAAGGGGGGAGCTGTGCCGCCCATGAATGGAGAGGTGGCACCACCACAGACAGAGATGGTACCCATGGCACCACACCCAAATAGCAGAGCAGCGACACAATCACATGTTCCAGAAGAAGCGCTCCTCGAACTATATGTCTCAAAGCTCATCCGATTTGCTCGCACAAATCCCAGATGAATACAAACTGTTCAACTCAGCAGAGACATTCTTTACATCTCTCGTGCCAAGCGTTCAGGCCAGAACAAATGCCAAATGGTTGCAGATTGTCAGGAGGGAGCTCATCCAGCTGGAAAATGCCACAGAGGAGGGTTTCAACGTCATCAAAGTGAAACTACGAGCACTTCGACTCATGACGATGCAAAATCGATGCTTGCTCGACCTCCTCACTGCTATGGAGGGTCGGGTGGGCAAACAGATTGAGAGTTCATTTTGCACATTTGTACCTTCTGCAGATGCTGAAAATGGGACACTATCACATGTGATCGCGGCATGAACTTGGTGAAAAAATGAAAAAAGGAGAGGTACAAGAAAATGACTGCTTCACAATGGCGCTCAACAGGGTACCCTTATGGCTCGGAACAATTATGAAAATGCTGATACCTGTCATCGTATTCATCTTGCTGATCTTCTATGTGTGCCAACTATGTCTCTGATGCTGCGCAAAGGCAGTTCCTAATAGTGCGATGATGGTGACTATTAGTAGTAGAAATAATAACAACAAAGTGCCTCATGATACTAAGGAAGGCCAGATACAAACAGGAGAAAGTGACAAGGCAAAATACTGTAGTGTGGCAATATACCACACTGGGGATGAGGTAGACAATTACTATCACACTACTATTGCACAACTGCAGGATCTTGAAAATTACAAAGAGGTATGGGTGGATCTGGCGGGAGATGGGGGATGTATATATATGACCTGTACCCCTGAAGAATATGCACAATGTTGGGAGAGTTTAAGAAGTGTGTCTAGAGCATGGATACCTATAAAAGGTAGCCCCGCATGGGACGAAGCAGTGAGAAGGGCTAATCAACCTAGAAATACTGGGGGAGGGTATTCGTTACTTTAGGAGTAATGAAAGGGGGGAATGTTGGGAAGGGGATGGCCCTAACCCACTGTCAAGACCACTGTAAGGGGGCACAAGATGTGCCTCAAGCAGGCTCCCACCAGAACCCTGATGGCCTTAAAACCACTGCAAAAGGGCTCCTGGAGCCAGTCCTGGCGCCTTTGGCACCAGGATCATATGTAGGAAGGAAGGGCTGTTCAAACTACGTCCCATTTATGTACATGGGGCTTTAAATCCAACATGGAAGCACCCACACAGTCTAGTTCTAAGAACCAAGCCATGCGGTCTAGTGTTTTGGGTGTGGCAGGCCTGGAACTACTTTCCCTGGTACTACTTTACCTGGGCTGTATAAACCACACCCTGACTGCAGCAGCGTGACGCTCACCATGTCCAGCTCCTGGTCTTCAGCATCTTCCTGTAATCCTGCAAGAACAAAAACAAGATTATTCTGTCTTACCTGAGAAAACACCATCCAGCACTCAGCATCTCAACTGGGCTGCAATCTGTGGAAACCGAGAGAAGAAGAAACATCACTCACCTGTCAGTACTAGCTTAAGGACTTCCGGCGAACCGCTACCACAGCTGCTCTTCGAACATTGTGACCTGCAATAAATACAAAGGGAAAAACAATATTAGAATGTGTGCTTCCAAAACATCGATTTCTATCAGTCTTACCTGATTTCCATCGCGCTACGCCACGCTTCCATCCGGAGAACCACAGCAACATCTGCAAAGGAAAAGAGACATATTCAGATTTGCTTTCAATATTAAACAACCGCACAGCGATGTACGTACCTTAACGGATTCCGGGGGCCTGCTTTTCATCGCAATGTCATCCATTCGCAGCACCACAGCGGCCTGTGAGGAGAAGAAGAAAACACAGGTTAGCTTTAAAATACAATAAAGGCTCTGCGCTTCGCGCTTTCTCTTACCTGGAAACGTGCCTCTCCATCCGGCACGCCAGCATCAAGACCTTCGCACCTGAAAAGAAGGAGATAAAGACATTAACGAATTCCCACCATAAACAGAACAAAGACTTACAATTACCAAACCTACCTGCCTTCCAGCAGATTCGGAGTCACAGCAGGCCTGGGCCCAAGGAAGGCGTACTGCACCAGTGAAGCAACTCAGGCAGTTCGCCAACTAACGTCAAGCGCCCCTGCACAAGAAACGCAGGACTGATAGCTCACCCTACAAATAACTAAGGTGAGAAAAGAACCCAGTGGGAAGGGAAACGGCCAGAGGGAGGTGTGAGATTCACCCATTAGAGACAGTTATCACAAATCCTCCCTTCTGTAATTGCAGATTCATTATTCAGCACTGGGCAACTACGCATCCAGGGTTCCAGATCTCAGAGCCTTCCAGGCGCCCCCAGGGATATCAGGTGAGCGCAACACCCACCCCCCTCACCCCAATCGAGGTAAATAAACTACATGTAAGCCAAGGGAGGAGACACATGCACCCCCATGGTAATTATCCGCAAGATATAACAAAGAATTGCACAAATAACAGAGCCTATGTCCCTACAATGAGACACCATTTCGTATTAGACCAGACGGCATCTTTTACTAGGCCCGAAAACTATCCCACTGCAAAATCACAGCTCTCCCATCCCCAGCATCTCACACAGAAGGACCAAGCCATCACCACCCCATACCAGCTCCGTGCAAGCCTTGTTCTCACAGAAGTCCAGCCATTCAATGTTCCAAATCTTTAGTATCTATTCCAAAGAATGTGCTCTGAGACGAGGGTGGGACAGAGACAGACCTCAACACAAGTGCCCAATGTTTTGCACTAAACTGCCCATGTCCTCTCCAACCCCACCCCGTCAGGTCAGGGTCCTCCGGCCCGACCCTCCACGTCTTTCATGCTGATACACATCTAACCCCCTCGCACTGACCTTTCCAGAACACCCACCACAATCTAAGCCTGGGCAGCAATATATTTTCTCGATAACAACACACATCTGTTTGTTTCATGAGGCACCAGGGAATGTAGACGGTAGATCAAACCCCCGGGTTAGGCATATGGGAGCGGGATCTGGAGTATCGATAAAGCCCTCAATGTGGAGGTTGGCATGTCAATGTATTATTCCCTCTGTACAAAGGACCTCCTTGCATGTAATGCCTAGATAACTGCCATTACTCAGTTCTATTTCAGTTTAGATAGTTAGGAATGTTACACTCACTTGCCCTGACCTTCACCGCATAAATGAGCCCAACTGACCCACGTGCTACAGGATCGACTGGAAGGCTGCACCCAATGGGTGCCCGGCATCCCCTATGGAGCAGGCGCTACTATATGTTCCCCACTAACCAGCAACCTCGCATCTACCACAATCTGAAATCGTCATCAATGATGTAATTGTCTTTTATAATGTGCTGCCCGTGTTTTTGGCAGAGCGCTCTCGGGCAGCAGAGTTCTTTTCTGGCATACTTTATATGATATAAAGTTTGTTATCCTTGCAACCTGGTCTCATTCCCTGACGGGGTGTCTTATTGTATTCTGCATTATAATTGGGACACATGAACAAGTGGGTGCCTTCATTGGCCACAGCAAATGCATTATTGAAAACTCATTTCACATTATATACAGCAATGTGAGGCAGGTAACAAGAGAAAACTGTGTTATCTAAATAAAATGAAAGAGGCAATGTCACTAGATAATTGCACTGCATACTCCCATGAGATCTGACCATTGAAAATGGAGGCTAGCACTGATGGGAATGGTAGTCTAGAACATCTGGAGAGCCAAAGGTTGCAGTCTCCCACACGAGAGGATGCTACATAATTTCCTTTATAAATATAAATATAAAAATGTTCCTTTTATAATTGCTAGTTATTTATTATTGGATGGCACGTCTTTCACTAGAGGGTATGCAACTGTAAAAAACAAGGGCATATAGAAACCAGTCATTCCACAGAGGAATAAACATGCAGTATGCATTCAGAAAAATAAGATGCTAAGATTTTTGTTAGAACGTTTTGAATATGTACGACAGATAGAGACAGCAAAAACAAACAATGCCAATATTCCCAATGTAAGAACACACTCATGGTGGATCTATGTGATCACTGCGCCGCCCAATGTCGACTTTCAAATTGCTGACTCCCATTATGGCGCGGCACAGTGATCACTTAGATCACTGTGCCCCGCATCCCCCGACCCTCTAACCACTTTCCTTTTCAGTGGCACACTTCTCAGTGTGCCGCTGTCTCTCCTCTGTCCCTGCGGCATCAATTCTCTCCCACTAAAGTGGGTCTGAACTGGTGGCGCATGTCCCTTTTCTTTTTTTTACTCTTTCTTTTTCTTTATTGTCCCCCACTACCATCTAATGGAAGCAGGGGACATCCCTGCAACCAGCGACCCCCACTACATTGACAAAAGGGAGCGGGGGGCACTCCTGCAACCCCCACTCCCATTAGTCAGTGTAGTAAGGGTCGGCGAGATAGTACTGCGCAGAGGCGCAGTAATTAACATGGCACAGTGTTGTATGTTTCCCTCGTGATAGAGATTTCCAACTATTGCCAGTATTTTCCCCAAGAGCACACCTGTGATGGCTTTGACCAAATATTGCCAGAATTTGCTCCTTTAAAGGCACACCTCTGATGGCTCTTTGCCAAAATTCCAGAATTTGCCCCTGTAAGGTTACACCTGTGATGGACTTGCCGCAAAATGCCAACAGCTGCACATTTAGGAGCACACTTAAGAAGGCTTTGTCCCAAAGTGTCAGCATTTTACCCCTTTAAGGAGACACCAGTTATGGCTTTGTCCCCATCATGTCAATATTTCCTCCCTGTGAGGACACACCTGTGATGGCTGTGCCCCAACATGCCAGCATATGCCCCCTGTGAGTACAAACCTGTGATTTGCCCCAACATGCCATTAAATTTCCCTGTAAGAGCACAACCGTGATATATTTGTCCCAAAATGTCAGCATTTTCCGCTGTAAGGACACACCTGTGATGGCCTTGCTCAAACAAAGTAGGTAATCAAAGCAGATACTGCCACCCATTTCCACCCCATACTTAAGACAGTTTACCAAGGATGGAGAACAGTAGATAAAACTTGCTTAGGATGTGGTTCATACATGACATGTAGCCAATAATTAAGTATACGAGTTCGACGAGATCTCACACTACTGATATTTTGTGGGACATTTTGAAAACAAGTTAAGCTATGCTTACAGTTACGCCCACATTCCGTCTCTTATTGGTATGAACGGGTAGCATGAAGAAACACTGCAGAGGAGGGTGCAGAGGGCTGGGTTATGCCTTTCTTAAAATAGGACTTAATAGCTAACAATCACAGGCATGGTGGAGACGGGTGTTATGAAGCAAGTGTTGCAGCATGTTCGCTTTCCAGTGAGGCACCGTGACAGGGAATGGTGGGAGGAGCCAGAAAGGGAAAGGTAGTTCTAGTACAGATTAATAAAAGCAAGTTCCAAGAAGTCCCGGCTCTGTGTCGTTCCTCCCTTTGGCCTTAGCCCAAAGTGCTAACAACTGGCGGCCAGGCGACTGCCGGTCCTGTACTCGCCACAGGTGTGGCATCCTCCATTCATCTCCCACGTCCGGAGACGCGTCTGTGAAGTTCCTCCCTGCCGGTGCTGCTGGCGGATAGAGTAATGAGCAGGGCCTACATCAGTGGCCCAGCTGGCAGAATGCGGGAGCAGATAAAGGACACAACACGCCTGTGGTCTCTCGTGCCCGGAACTGCCTGCCTTCCGGCAGGGCGGGTCCTTTGTTTGTAGTGCGCCTAACGTCACCGCGCATGCGGGACATGAGGCGGATTTAACAACGTCCTTACCGGCATCTGCGCTGGAGGCTCCCGCTACCACAGCAGCGTCCTTCCATGCCCATTGGGGTGTCCTACCAGTGTCGGTTGACGTATTCCTGATCATTAACTACGTGCTCCTGGTCCCAGCTGCGGCCTTGGCATAGCACCTCCCAAAACCACTAGGTGTGCATGCTGCAGCTAAAAAAACGACGTGCAAACTTGGAAAGCGAATCAATGAAGTAGGCCCACATGTAAAAGAAGTGCTCCTTCGAGTGCAGGGGGCGTGCCCTACTTGCAAAAAAAAGGTAACTTAAAGGAGTGGGACAAATGAATAATCAGAGACAGCATGTACAAGGGGAAGAGTTGACATAAGGTCACAGGATTTCATGAAAAAACATTTAGCGCCACAACCCCAACTAAGTAAGGCAGACATAGATGCCAATATTTTGACTCAAGTACAATAGCAGGGCCATCCCACGGGCCAGTGCCATTTACAACCCAGCCACACGTGGGTGCTGCACCCTGGATTGAAGAGTTTCACTGCCACACAGGCTATCGCCATAAGGTTTGCCTCATTTGAGGGGTACTGGTGCCACCTTTATTGATCTTTGACCCTGGTTGGGTCCATTACACCTATGCATAGACTGATCCGCTGCCTCTTTGCCTGGGCCAGATACCCACGGAGGATCAAGGTGCCACACAGATGGCGGCCCCACTGACCAGCGCAAAAGCATAATTCCTGAGGAAGCCGAGCCAATTCACACTACTCCCACAACAGGACAAGGGTCCAAGGTGGACCGAATGGGTTGAAGAATTTGATGACTTTATCAGAGCGGCAGGTGAGGAGAAGTCGCCTGCCCTAAAGGAAATATTCATGAACTTAGCGGGGAAGGAGATCAAAGGGATCATCAAGACCATCCCGCCGACAGAGAGAACCACCTATGACGACCTTGTATCAGCCCTGAACAGGAAGTTGGTGATACAGGTACTACGAGAGGTATGCTTTCAATCAGTGTTCTCAGGCCTCTCACGAATCGGTGGAAGAATTCATCACACGTCTCTGGCAGAAGCTGGTTCACTGTCAGTTCTCCCAGTTCTCACACGACAAGGCCATCTGACTGCGCATCATTGAGCGCGGCGCATCATCTGCATTCCTAAACAACTCCTGAAGAAACCACTAGCGATCAATGAAGTCTTTGAGATGGCGATAATACACAAATGCATTGAGATGCAGGCAACCGCGACGGAGACGCCAATGAAGAAGGGCAAGAAAGATGAGACTGTAGCTGCCTTCTCAGCAATTGAAGTGCCCTCCCACAGCCCTGCCATGGGAGAGGGAGCCCACTGAGGGACGGATACACACAAGGGAGACCAAGCCCTCACCCGCAACGTCATGTTTCTGATGTGGCAGGGCATTCCCACACACAGGCATGTACCCAGCTGTCAGCCAATGATGCTCAAAATGTGGCAGGGAAGGCCATTTTCACATAGGCTGCCGAGAAGGAAGACCTTTCCCGGCAGGGAGGCAACCACCACCCACAGGCTGGCAAACCCACGGGCAGACAGTACCCGCTAATACCATGGAGGCCACCCCCGGTCCACCCTCAGATGCCTAGGAGGTCACTCAGGGCCATGGACCTAAACCCGGACTACGGCGACACCACATTTGATAAACAGCCACCTCAAGCTGGTTACTGCTCCATCCAGCATGAATACCACAGAGACCCCTACAATGACCCTGTAAAGACTGGAGGGGGTATCTGTACTTCTGCCCCCTATATGGTAGGGTAAAGGCACAGAACACACCAGCAAGGCTCTCAATTTGGTAGTATGGCCGAACAACCAGGCTTAAGCTTTCAGGAGGTGATGCAGGCTGGTTCTTAAGTACAGTGTTTCCCCAAAGCCCCCACAAAGGAATTAAGGAATGTCTACACACTATGTTAGGTGCTAACACAGTTTCTTTATATAAAATAAGGTCTCTATCTCTACCATATATATACATATAAATAATAACACTTTGTACTTGGAATACTTATTCAAAGTATTGCAAATATATACATTCTGTGTGGTACCACACAATACTTAAATTCAGTAAGAAATGCACTAACTGCAGGCAGTTTTAAATAGGCATGTGAATTTGTAAGTGAGGTGTATCAGCCTAGAATAGAGAAGAAAGGCAGGTTAGTTGTGAACAATGGCAGAATGCTTTCATTAGACTAGATACACAATTTGGTGTGAGGATCTCCCTACTTAGGCAGCCTGTAAGGGAAAAGTTAGGGAGTAACTTATCTTGTCTTTTACAGCCCAGTTCAATAATGTTCAATAACCTTCTGCTTTCTTTTAAAAAGTTGTACCACCCCAATGTACCTGAGAGGCCAGAGGAGAACAGGAGCCAAGATGAATCTGGGATCCCTGGACGACTCCTGAGGCTAGAAGATGTTCTTACTCATCACAGTACCTTTGGTGCCTTGGCAGCGGAAGTGGAAGAGTTTCTCGTTTTCACTTGATGATTCCCTTAGAGGATGGACCCCCTTTTGAAGAAGGAGCTGCTGGAATGTGAGACCAAGAAGAGTGCAGCAGTTTGGCTCTTCGCAGTGCTCTCCTTTGGTCGACGGTTTCTCCGACTGCAGAAGTCCTGAGAAGAAGAAACTTGCTGTGGGCTCCTTAAAGGCTTGGCAGATGAGAGTAAGATCCCTGGGACCCTTCAATGACTTCTGGCGTCAATGGGTGCATAGGTCACTTTAGGTGTCGAGTTGCAGAATATCGTGGTTTTCTGACTTTCGGTTCTGCAGCCGCAGCATGGACCGCTGGAGGCCTTCTGGCGAGCTGGACTCGACCACTTGAGTGGACCTCAGACCCTCACCAAGTCTGGACCCCCGGGATGTTTTTTTTAGCTTCTGTTTGCGGGAAACCCGCTGGCGGACCTTCCTCGGCACTCGGCAACTCTGGACTCACTCCAGTGGGAAAACGATGTCAGTGATGATGGTGAGGATGTCCCTTGAAATGTTCTTAGGCATATTGGAACTTTAACAGCTCCCGGTAGCCAGCAGCACTATGCCTGGGTACCCCCTCTTCTAGGCGGTAGACAGAAACTCGGGCAACAGCAATGGTCTTCTTCGACTTGAGATGCCTGAGCACTCCTCTTCAGGACTCAAGAAGACCCCTTCTACGGACGGCAGAAACACAGGACTGGCTTCCAGTGCACTTCGGATGAAGAACAGCAGTTTGCATGATGGTCCCTCGTAGTTCGGGGAGAGATCTCGTTCGCAGGTCCTCTCTGGATCAGTCCTTGGGAGACACAACAACATTTGGTTTACAGTGAAGAAATGCAGCAGCAGACTTCTCCAGCTCCAGCTGGGCTTCAAGGAACAGCTTCTTATTGCTTCAGCTTTAACTTTAGCTTCTGAACAAATTGGTAAGTGGAAGGTGCCCAGATATACACATCTGTTCCCCATTCACTCTGTCTTAGCCAGGCTCAGTCAGCCAACCACCGAGAAGGGCATTCTTGCAGGTAGGCAGCCAAATCAGGCCCACAGGCATGTAGGCCTTTCACTCCACCCAGACACCCATAACAAAGAATGTGGATTGGGCAGGTACCCAGCCTTTCAGCACACTACACTGCATTCATGACAGTTTCAATCAGGGCTGTTGCATTCCTGGTGTCACACACACAGAAACCAAACTCCCTCAATAGAGAATGTGAGTTCACTTCAGACGCCCTTCATACAGATCCCAATCCTAGGGTGCACCCACAACACACAGCCCCTGGGAAGGCTCCAGTCAGTTTGATAGTAGGCAGCAACAGAGACTATATATGGTGTGTCTACCCAACAGATATTTAACAAAGGGCACCTGGTTAGTGCCTCACTCTACCCAGGTAGGTAAATGTTTATCAAGCACAATTGAGTAAGGTCACATGGGAGCCCAAAACAGAGAACACAACGTTCAATCCTGATAGTCAGAAAACCAAATGGTTTAAGATGACTGCTACTTTGATTCCTATCTAATACAATAGCAGCAAGTATTACATATACATTTGTAGAGACAAAGTATACTCAACAGAAAACATGAACACAAAACATGGCATGGTACATCAGTAACATGGCCCAAATATAAATATTGGGTTTAAATTTCAAACAATTACAAACCCTGCATTCCCTACTAGCGGTGAAGAATCAGAGTATTGAGGATGTAATCGGGATACATATTTTAACAAGTGTGTAGAGACTACAAAAGTTTACAACACAAGCGGTATGGGTCAACACAACTGTGTTTCAGCTTAGGAGCTAGCTTTGATTACCTGTCAGGGGGACGGCCTTCATCAGGACGGAAAACGTGATGCACCTGGGAGAATCCAATGTATATCTGTCAAAAAGAATGCACAGAAAAGGTAATCACTATGATGTGAGGGAGGGCTCTATTTAAAGAATTATTGAGCAATGAATGCATAAGTAGAATGATCAGGAGGTGACAGATCTTACCGTAATCTAGTGTCCAGTGGCAAAGCTATTGGTGCTCCTCATCTTCAGCGAGGGGCTGGAGACATGTTTCATCGCAAACATGCCGGGTCTGTGGATAATGACCATGTATTAAAAATCACAGATGTGAAACATGAGTCATACGGAATGAGAATGCCCGGCAAAGGAAAAATGCTTACCAGCCTCAAGTCTGAAACAGTCCGGAGTAGTGAGATTAGTTCGGAGTGGTCTGGCTGTGGGAATTAATTCCCCGGTGCGTGGATAGGCCTAGTCAGAGCAGTGAAAAGGAGGAGCAGGCATTAGACGGCTATCCATCGTTTACTTCAGATTCATCATGAGTGGACAGGTGGCGCCTGTGTATTGTAACCAAGGTTTCTCTACATGGCAATTAATAAAGGAGCGATCACAAGTGGTGTGGGGTCTCCCCAGCAGTGCCAAAGAATGTGCACCATGGTCCTCGAGTTCATACTATAATGTGTAGCTCAATAGGTATGTAGATATATGGTGGGCTGTCATCACGTAATGGAGGCAGACCCGACAGAATCAATGTCCGAACATTAACAAAAAGCTTAGTTACCCGTGCCAATGAATCAATAGGAGTCAGCACGTGAAATATTACCTGGTTCAGTGGTTAGAATAGCAAAAAATGAGTTCATTAGGGACCCGAGGTGTAAGCAGTCCTATTCGGCGGCGTGTGGTCGTCATGGAAACGGCTTCCTCCTTTTCACAGCTCTGATTTGGCCTATCCACGCACCAGGGAATTAATTCCCACGGCCAGACCACTCCGGACTAATTTCACCATTCCGGACTGTTTCGGACTGCAGGCCGGTAAGCATTTTTCCTTTCCTGGCACCCGCTTTCCGTATCACTTATGTTTTACATCTGTGATTTTTAATACATGGTCATTATCCACAGACCCACAGGTTTGCGATGCAACATGTCTCCTGCCCCTAGCTGAAGACGAGGACCACCAGTAGCTTTGCCACTGGACTCTAGATTACGGTAAGATCCGTGACCTCCTGATCATTCTACTTATGCATTCATTGCTCGATAATTCTTTAAATAGAGCCTCCCTCACATCATCCTGATTACCTTTTCTGTCCATTCTTTTTGACAGATATACATAGGATTCTCCCACATGCACCACGTTTTCCGTCCTGAGGAAGGCTGTGCCACCGACAGCTACTCAAAGCGATCTCCTAGGCTGAAACACTGTTGTGTTGACCCATACCCCTTGTGTTGTAAACACTCCACTTTTGTACAGTCTCTTCACACTTGTTAAAATATGTATCCCGATTACATCCTCAATACTCTGATTCTTCACCCCTAGTAGGGAATGCAGGGTTTGTAATTGTTGGAAATTTAAACCCAAAATGTATTTGGGCCATATTTTGCATTTTGTATTCATGTTTTCTGTTGAGTATCCTTTGTCTCTACAAATGTATATGTAATACTTGCTGCTACTGTATTAAGTAAGAATCAAAGTAGCAGTCATCTTAAACCGTATGGTTTTCTGACTATCAGGATTGAATGTTGTGTTCTCTGTTTTGGGCTCCCATGTGACCTTACTCAATTGTGTTTGATAAGTGTCTACCCAACAGCCATTCAGGAAGGAGGGACAGAGTCAGGGCTTCCCAGGACTTTGAGAAACAAGGTAAAATGCAATAGAAACCAAGAAGCCACGTGGGCCATCTTGCCTTCTTGTAGGAATACATTGATTCCTATTGCTGGGCCTGGGTTACCCAAAAATGGAGGACAATCAGAGCCACTGTCAAGTTAGCATGTAACTGCCACCAGCCCATACCTGTATACCTCTGTGGGCAACACACAGGTGCTCAAAAACACATATAAGGGGTACAAGGGTTTACCCCCACCCATGGGTGCCATAAGGGAGCGGAAGTGTGTGCAGAAGGTCATCTGCGGTGTCTGCGGCTCTAAATGAACATGGTGAAGTCTGTTTTCACGTCTGGAGGAGTAGCTGCAGTGCCTGAGCATCAGTGTTTTAGTTTATAAACTCATTCCGCCGCGGAACGCGGAGCGGAGGGTGGAGCAGAAGCTGATTTGCAGTGATCTCAGGTGACCTCGGGTGGCGAGGAGGTCAACCTGTGAACCGCATTATAAGTGCACCAGTACAGGGAGTAACTGCGGGACAAGAGTCATTTGAACCACCGCAACTGGGCACAAGAGTGTCTAATTGAGGAGTTCTGACCTCTGAGTGAAAGCCTACCGCTGCCTGTGTAAAGTAATAAGCCCCTGATGGGAGTGTGGGAAGCTGCAGTCAAAATGGAGCTGGATTTGACAAGCGCAGCGGTGGAAAGTGAAAAAAGCGTGGGCACACAGCCATGTCAAGGGGCCGAGAGAAGAAGAAACTCAATTGTGTACCAGAGTCCACTGACCTCGCCTTCTCTGCTGGCAGGGCCGGTCTTTGCATCAGGCAGTGCAGGCGGCTGCCTGAGGCGCCAGGCTCAAGGGGCGCCAGTCTGACTCCATTATTATTTTAATTACATTTGAACACAGACATGAATAGCCCTTTGTTTGCCACGCTCTGGGTGTGGCACAAGCACATCAATTTATAAACATCAAGCATTTTAATTAAAAGTGTAAAATAACCTGAAATTGCTTCTATTAAATAATGATAAATATTGGGCAACCAATATAAACAATATAGAGGAACGGGCATTCGGAATGTAGTATTACTCTGTAATACCACAAGGTAAGGTTGGGGTTGCAGACTGCAGAAGCAACAATCTATGTTTACACCTCCACCATTTCCGTTTCTGCCTCACCATCTCTGTTGTCACTGAAATAATGCAATCAACTTGAAAATTAGTGAAGGTTGCAGCCTAAAAACACTGTGCAGAGAAGTGATACAGCACCAACATGCGGTTATATATTTTGTGGCTCATCCTCGCTTCCCTAGCACTCTGCAATCTGTCTTAAATGTGCCCCAAGCCAGGCTTCCCCATGCGGATTGGTTTTGCTAAGAGACTGCACAGGACACACACAGACACAAAGCTGCACCCATCATTGTGTTGCCCTCAGTCACATGCCGAGGCACACACAGGCACTGAAGAAGCACCAGATCAGACACAAATGAGATGGTGTGGATAAATGGTGGGCACAGCCACCAGTTAGAAGGAAATGTGCACCCACCCACGTGCACCCAACCCCTCAGCTTGAGTGAATCAAGCAGAGCCCAGGCAAATACCCATGATCAGCTCCAGTAATACTCTTCCGTTCATAATGTTCGGTAAGATGAACAGAGCCATAGAAGGACAAGGCACAGAAAATAAATGGTGGTGGCAGCAACACATTTAACAAATGACGGGCAATTGACAATGTAAAACATTTTATTGTTAGCACCTGCAATCGTATGCATACATTTTTAGGCAATTGAAATCAGATGGGTGTTCATTCTTGCATGTCAGGGGAGTGATTGTAAGTGTAGGGGCAGGAGGCCGTTCATTTTCACAGCAGAGCTTAAGTGTGTGGTTTATGAGTGGTTTTAAAAGTGAAAGAGAGATATAACTGACTGTAACATTGAAGCTGCACTAGAATGGTCTCATTAGAATGTGTAAAGAAGTTAGATGCCCCCACACAAGTAAGTTTGCCCCTCCCCATCATCTCTGAAGTTATCACCTCTGCCAACATTTTGGGGGGGTGCCAATGATGCTTCCTGCCTGGTGTGCAATCTGGTCGAAGACCGGCCCTGTCTGCTGGGACCATTCTGTCAGACAGATACGGTAAGCCTGATGAACAAGATAACCGATGACACAATTAGTCACATAAATAACATTTACAAGGCTCTCTCTGCCAAGTTAAACCCTAATAGTGTTGAAGAAAAAAGGGATAGCGCCCAAATAACGAACCCAGCCGTAGAAGAAAGCAATCCAGGAATTCAGAGCGTACAATTGGCAATACCAATCAATGTAGCTGTGAAAATCATTGCGAGCACACAATCGCATATGAACACGTTACAATTGGTAGAACCTATGGAAAGAACAACAAAGCAACTAAAGCATGGTGAAATCAACTGTGAGAGTATAGAGAACGACAAAGGTGAGATGACAAAAGAGCCGGTCGACATTATATTAAAGGAGCTGGAACGCGTCAATGTCGAAGCCATTATGATATACCAACATTAAATAATGACATTGGTGAGAACAACAAGACGAAACAAACACTGACTCAACAGCAGAAAAGAAAACATGAGGGTCTCACCTTTGGGCAAATGAAATCAGGAAAGCCCACGAAAAGGGCTAATCGATGGAATCCGCAACCGCAAACTGCAACGTTGGCCCTATGGAAACGCACCACGCATCCATCACGTGGGAACAAATTTAGGGCTGAATATATGTGATACAAATGATAATAAAACATCTGAGAGAGCCACCAAGAGATTCACATATGAAAAACCAAATCACGCAGAGATTTCCGATGAATTATTGTGGAGACATCATTGACAATTGAAGCAGAGAAAGCAACGCCAATGAATGGAAAAAGTAACACAACAGTAAATCGTATACAAAAAGCAATAAAATGGAATTGGCGCCTGCCACCTCTAAATGGGACAGGGAAATTACCTGTCAATCAGGAGGAAAGAAGAATGCAGATGGAGCTCCAAGAAGCATCGAACTTACACACAACGGACAATGAAAGAAGATTGAAAACATCTCTGGCAAAGATGACCGCAAGAGGAACACAAACAAAACAAACAATGGAAGATGAGTTGAATATTGAAGAGAGTAAAAAAAAAAAATTACAAAAGAAAGTGACTTTCTGATAATAACACCGACAGCCGTGCTTGCGCCTTTCCTAAAATTATACCAGGAGATTGGTGAACGGACACGAGACAACAAGGCTGTGTTAGCTGTCCTACACTCCAAAATACTCCATGTTGAGGGGTGTGTGACTGCAATCGAAAAAGAAATCGAGAACAGCTTGGCAAAAATGGCGATCTTACTACGGGAGATCTTAGAATCGGTAATAAAAGAAAAAGAAATAAGGAGACAATCATGAAAATTTGATTTGATGTAAATAGACACAAATACAGCAGTCACAAACTGACACATCAGAAATATGGATGGGAGTAAGTAAAGACTAGGCACTAAACCTAATTGTCCAGAAAATAGGCAAAGTAACAACCCGTGTCAGAGAGAGATACCTATGCAAATAAAGAGTCAGCAAGCGAAACTAACGACGAAGACAATAAGAATAATCGACCAATCAATAGAAGAGAATACAATAAGCACCCTTTTGATGAAGACGATGCTCGCACGGAATCAAATGAATTAGAGATCGTTACAAAACGGGCATGAAATCAACATAATTGCTGATCCTCAGAAAGCACACAGGGTTGCATTGGAAACGCAACTATGTTCCATCTTAAAAAAAACAGATGAAGGCTGTTGAAGCAGCTGTAAATGTGAGAAAGGAGACATATGGGACAAAAAAGATGAAACCTAAGGAAACCAAGAAATATGGCGACTGGGCAGAATCGAAACGGGAATGGAAATAGGAATTGTATTAAAAACATCACATATCCACTTAATAGTGAACCAAGTTTAAAAGAAAATCAATCAAGAGAAGCACAGAAGAAAACAGTAGAGAAACCACACATTCAATCTGAGGACAATGTTCAACAAATCGATTTGTTAGATTTATCTACATACTCAGTTACATTGTCTGAGCAAGCATGTGATTCCTCTGTATTGGATGATGAACCAAGTAAAAAAATATAGGGCGCCTGGCGGAGTCCTGATTTACCCAGGTGGGTACATGTATAAGAAGAAAATAATCAGGATGAAGAGATCCTACAAGCCATAAAGTTGTTCTGTGTGTGTATGTTTATTTTACAATGACACAGAGCATTTTGTGTTGATTATACAATTTACTTTACAGTACTTTCGATAAGAACGAAAGTTTTGAGAAAACAAACGGACAAGAGTGATTGTGAACGATGGTAACACGGGTAAGTGTCGACCTCAGAGGTATTGAGGTCAAAACTCCACAGGGAGGCACATTCCAAAGACAGATGAGGTAGAAACCTACTATGCAAGGGAAGTGCTCCTGAGGCTTAAGATGGTCCCAGGATTGGTTCACACAAGGTGTACACAACAGTCTTTACAAAACATACACGAGTGGGGGATGGTACAGTTGTGTCACGGGGATCGACACAGGTGTGTTTCGGCCAAAATAGGGCTTGATTGAAGCCTGTCTATATGCTGGCCTTCGTCAGGAGGGACACCAATTGTGGTGCTTGTCCATAGAATCTGTAGGTTTAAAAGAAGCTGTCAGGATCTCAGAGAATAATTGACTGGTTCATAATAGTATTCAATATGTCAAGGAACTGAAGTAGTTAGATCCTGCAGGAGTGAAGCTGGCCCACCAAACCCCCTAAGCCTGCCTGCTCAACAATCCAACTTTATAGAACTATTGGCCAGGCAAACCCAAGGGGAAAGGTGAATGGAGAAAACAACAAAAGCCAAGAACTCCCACTGCAGGTACTTCAGACTTTCCTCACTGGAACTTTCAACTCAGTAGGGTTCCTAAAAGAAAAATACACCTTTTAAAACATATTGTCTTTCTATTCATCCATCTGATGTTTTCTCACTGACTATTGATTCTAATTACCTGTAGCCTAAGCTTGTATTGCCATTAGGCTGCTTCTAGGGACGTGTAAGATGACTGTGGTACTCTCAATACTTTATCTTCAACTTGTCTATCTTCTCCCTTGATCTCATTACTTCTTGAATCCTTTAATTATTTTCCAAAACACAACATTGTGATTAATGGTGATACCTTACAGGCTATAGTGAATGGTAACTTTTATCTTCTGATTCTAAATTACCTGCTGTATTTTCGTTTTAGCCCTTATTACATTCAGCTAGAGGGTATTTTCCAAAATAGACTGCTGCGAGTTCTTCTAAATAATGTCTTTAGTAAAATTCTGGTCATCTGCTCTCACTTGCCCTTCTGCGTGGATGAACACTCGTCAGATAAGCTACTTGAAACTGACACCTTCTCGTTCGCGCTGTGTATGCTACTCAAAGCATGTCTCTGGTTGTTATTTATATATATTTTGAAGCTGCCGATAACTGTGGAAAGTTAAAATCTAACAAACACTGAGTAAACAACATATATTTCTCATAGGATCTTGTTCGTACAATGAGCAACGAAGAAAACTGAACCAAGAGCGTTGGAAGTCCACAAAATGGCCACGAAGCACGCGCGATGTCGGAGGGTCCTTTCTTCTAATGTCCGCGCTCGCTCGTAGATAAATACAATACGCGCCGGGAAACATTTGTACGGAGAACCACTATAAACTGTTAGTTCTTTGTTTTAGAATTGTTATGTACGGGGGCGCTGTTGCGCATGACCAAGATGGCCGCCTGAAGTGAGAGCTCCGGCCCGACAGAAATCCGAATTATATTTGAATCCTGTTTCGGAGCCACTAGCGGATAGCGGAGTCAAGCAGAGGGTGCACCTTGACCCAGTCCACGGCCGAATGAAATCCTGAGAGCGGCGGACTAAAACTCACAGAGATATCGGCTTTGGCGGGGTGAGCGGGAGAAGGCCCGGGAGTGAGCTGCGAGGGACGTCCGGCTGGTCTTCGCCCTGCGCCGCTGACACTCTGGCCAGAGAGGCATAGAGAGGTGGAGCTGCTGTGCCGCGGTCACGGGGCTGGACCCGTGGGCACTGCGGATCGACTGAGGTGGCTCCCCCTGGGTCCCGTACACGTGGCTGTGCGAGCGAGTGTTGCTGGCTCGTGGGCCCTGCTCTGGGCGGCGGCGAGGTTTGGCCGTGGGAGCCCGGTGAGGCCCTGCCTTCGCAGTTATTGAGGCGTTCCTGTTGGGCGAGAGCTGGAGCTCCCTGCCGCGACGTGGCCGGTGCTGGGAAGTGGGCCGTCGTCGGACGGCGTGATATCCTTTCTCCCCCGACCTGAGCCATGACCGAAGGAGCGGCTCCATTTTCTGGCTGGTAGCCGGGACGCGCCACGCGTGCTATATTTCTTGCGCGGGGCGCGGTGCCGCTGAGATGGTGAGTTGTGCGGCATTCAGCAGTTGGGGTGCAGCTCCTTTCTACGTGGGAGGACACAGTCCATTGTAAGTGGGCGAATTAACAAGTTACCACTGGTGCCTGGACATTGATGGCTCCATGAAACACTATTATTCTGGTACCCTGGCTGAACAAGCCCACTCGACAAATAATATCCTACGCGGCACGGGCGGCCTGCCCCCGCGGTATAGTCCCACAGGATTCATTGCCCCCGTCGGGCCGTGGTGGTGACCCGGCTGGTGTGGCAGACATGGGTAACACGAGGAAACGAAAAAGCGGCAAAGGGGGCGACCGGGAAAAAGAAAGGCCCGATGGACTCGTTCACCAGTAGCCAGGCGGTCGGCCACGAACCAGATCCGTCGACAACATCAACGGTTGAACCTGGCGTGGACAGCGGCGACAGGGTTGATCGCCTTACCACTATAGTGCAGAATGGCTTCCTATCCCTAAATGTGAAGCTAGATGACATTGTCAACACTATAGGAGCACTGAAAACCAGAGTCGACAAGGAGAGCCTCAGAATCACTGAGGCTGATGACAGAATTGGTACAAACGAAGACACCATTGCGCGACACGATCGCAACATAGCGCAGCTTAAAGCAGGCATGAATGCGTTGCAAAGTAGATGCGAGGACCTAGAATCCAGATCCCGAAGGAACAACATTCGGATTGTGGGGGTTTCTGAAAAGTTCGGGAAAGGCGCAATGGAACAGCAAGTGGAAAACCTTCCTAAGACTCTTTTCAGGACAGGATCCTTTTCGAACCAATTCCTGGTTGAGCGAGCACATCACACTCTGGCCCCCGTGCCAAAACCCAGAGCCCCGCCGCACCCCATCATTGCCAGACTGTTGAATTACAGAGACAGAGATACAATACTTAGAAAGGCTAGAGAAATTGGGACATTACAATATGAGGAGAACCGCATACATGTTTATCCGGACTTTGCTGCGGGAGTACAGGCTAGCAGGCGATCATATGAGCCGGTCAAGCGGCTACTGAGGGCACGTCAGGGCCAATATGCGCTAATATTCCCGGCCAAAATGCGAATCCAGTATGGAGGAAGAGCACACTTTTGTGAGACCCCGGCCGACGCTCTGGCGTATGTGGAAGCAACTATACCCCTACCACCTAGAGGCCGTGGGCCGGACCAGAACGGAAGATCACCTCCGGGAGGGGGACACCGGGGCCCTGTTGACTGAACCTGGTTGCGCACATATCCTCTGTTGCTGCTTTGTTGATGTGTAACGGAATTCTGCTCCCGCTGGGGGGCTCTGAGTAACCTTCGAAGCGGGTCGTGAGCCCGCTCTGGTGGCCCCGTGACGACAACGTGGCAACCACAGGAAAGTTCCTAAAAGGTTTAAGGGTACATTGTCACGATGGGGCGGATGATGTGGGTGGAGGGTGGGGTTGGGGAAATCAGGAAGTTACAGAATGTTATTGCTGCCAGGGCATGTTAGGGACCTGGGATGTGGATTGGTTTAATTTCAGTTCCAGGTTGGTTGAAATCAGGTCTGGCAGTTGTTTATAGACCCCGCCTCCAGCACCAAAATTGTGCACATGCAGCGTGCACTGTGTTCCTTAGACCAGAACGCACAGTTTTCATGGTGCACCAAGCATAGGACCGGATGCTTTCAGAACCAGATATTTGAACCTGGACCACACTGTTTCACTCATGCGTCACCCTTACACACCTGGAGGTCTACCAGGCATTCTGCACAGGCCTGCATCACTGTTGCACATCTCAAGTTACGATCGACGCACCAGAGAGGATACACTAAACCTGGAGCCATACCCACTTGTGGAACCACCTCACTCCACTTACCTCCATGGATACTTCACGGCCAACCGGAACTATTCGCCGAGGTCCACATAGAATACTTCTTCACTGTATGGGCACGTATGGACTACTACCACGGCTAACAGGAGGTACAGACCCCTTGGCAGGATTCCCACACCACCACCGAATCCACCACTAGTAGACCTCTTTGAGGATCATTTGGTCATGATCCTCCCTTGATTTTCCTCTCAGATTTGGGACCGACCCTGGACCATTCCAGTCTGCGGGACCCTGAGAGACGTCGGCCTCCAGGACACTTCGGCCAACTCTGAAAGTGCAACTTCGCACTAGCAACACAGCAATTATATGATGATTGCCCACAGCATCCTACTGCTATTGCAGCAGCAGGTAAGCTGTTTATTAATACACCACGTGATGTATCACCACGGCACCACTCGGCCAGTATTGAATACTATTATGAACCAGTCAATTATTCTCTGAGATCCTGACAGCTTCTTTTGAACCTACAGATTCTACGGACAAGCACCACAATTGGTGTCCCTCCTGACGAAGGCCAGCATATAGACAGGCTTCAATCAAGCCCTATTTTGGCCGAAACACCTGTGTCGATCCCCGTGACACAACTGTACCATCCCCCACTCGTGTATGTTTTGTAAAGACTGTTGTGTCCACCTTGAGTGAACCAATCCTGGGACCATCTTAAGTCTCAGGAGCCCTTCCCTTGCATAGTATGTTTCTACCTCATCTGTCTTTGGAATGTGCCTCCCTGTGGAGTTTTGACCTCAATACCTCTGAGGCCGACACTTACCCGTGTTACCATCGTTCACAATCACTCTTGTCTGTTTGTTTTCTCAAAACTTTCGTGCTTATCGAAAGTACTGTAAAGTAAATTGTATAATCAACACAAAATGCTCTGTGTCATTGTAAAATAAACATACACACACAGAACAACTTTATGGCTTGTAGGATCTCTTCATCCTGATTATTTTCTTCTTGGATGATGAACCGACACAGGAGCCAGATTCCACTGACAGCAAACTTGTAAGACAAACGAGTATGAAGGTAGAGTGGGCAGGAAGGCCTCATGGGCCAGCCCTCACATAGCAAAACCATAAATTGGAAAAAATAAATAATAAATGGATAAAGGAACAGATGGTCAGAAATGGGATAGTAGCAAAGACAACGTCTAGGCAGGACTCAATCAAAAAGTCCTGTATTGATGAACAAAAGTTGTTAATCAGAACTACCATCATAACTGATAACATAAATATGGATACATCTGATCCAAAGCAAAAAGAGCTGTTGAGGAAGTTGAAAGATGATCCAAAAATAAAACAAAGGGAGAAGGAGTGTACTGAAGAAAGATACATAATATCAACGTTAAGAATAACAAAAAGGATTACTCCCACCATGGTACAAGGACTGGGTAGGGAAGAGTCAGCGGACAAACTAAATATACACGACTTACGACTCATGTTGCAAAGATGCAAGACAACGGACAATAGCCTAATTATGAACAGGGCTAATGTCCTAATACTAGCTCATCACATACCAGAACTGAGATTAGTGTCAACACACAATCTGGTCACGATAAAATTTCCAAAAGATGAGCAAACAAATAGAGTCATCTTACATTTGAGAAGCCCATTGGTAAAACATCTATTATTAAAAGAAGCCCACAAATTAAGATCTTTGGGTTTCGATATTACCCAAATGAAGAAGGAAGAAAAGAAAAGCGACATCGCGTCGAAAGGGTACAGTAATAATGTGAACAGAGAGAAAAGTAGCGCAGGTCACGATGAGTGAAAAGAAAATGATAAGGGAACAAATGAGGGGGAAAAAGAAATAAAACAGCAAGAACGACGACATAACAATATAAAACAAAATAGAACAATAAAAAACCAAGAAGATGGAACGGAAGAACAGTGGAAATGGTTGGCAGGGATTGTGGCAATAAAGATGCAGAAACCTGATTCCAAGATGGCTGAGATGCTCTGAACACCGGGGCCACTGACCTCCGGCCCCCGAGACCCGATTTCTTCATTGTTTTTGCCGGCGCAGCCCACCCCAGGTGATGGAACACAGGGACCGGTGTCCCCAGAAGTGGAGGAGCAACTATGGGCCATCTGTGCCTTTCCTTGTGGTGTTTGGAGGACCTAACACTGGTCATCTGTGGCCTGTGTCCGCGAGGTGCCAAGGCGGGAATCGGATCCCAGGGACTACTGCACGGCTGGCACGCGCTGGCTGCAGGGCAGAGGGCGCTCATCAGCCCGCCATCCGCTGAGATTACGAGGCGGTCTGCACCTCGGGAGAGGCAGGAGGAAGTGGTCTTGGGAGGCAGTCAGCAACAAAACGGCGGGCTCGGGAGGGGGCGCTCAGTGGAGGCCTCCGAGGAAAGAGGCAGGGCCTGTGGTGGTCCGCCCCTCTCCGTGTCAATCCCTGAGGCGGCAACTGTCGGGACTTGGAACGGCCGGTGGGGTAGGAGCGGGGGAGGCTGTCGGGCGCCCCATGGGACCAGTATCACAGGTACGCTCGTCAAGTCAGTGGGTGGGGGGGAGTGAGGGCCGCCCCTGGCAGAAATAACATCTTTGTGCACAGACCTCTTCACCTTGGGATCTGCCTGCTCCCCACCACTGTCTCCTCACTGCTGATGTCTCAGGTGCTCAGGGCCCCTACCATTCTTCATCCTTGGGCTGGTTGGCGCAGGGGTATACACGACCTGGAAATGGTTGGGGTCGCCTGGTGGTTCCTGCGCAGCGTCCTAGTACTTTGGGTGCCCCAGTCAACTTCATCCTAGCACCACAATTTGCAGTCCTCCATTCATCCGGACCGCAGCAGGCCATGGGGAGGTGTGGCAGGCACAGTGGTGATCATCGGACCCTTGGCTCCTTGTAACGGCACTCATTTATATCCAGCTGGTCCTAAGGGAATGCCGGACACCCTTTTGGCCTTGCAGTGGGTCCGGATCCCCAGCTTCTGATCACGTCACCCGGAGTACCCGGCAGCATGTCTAAGAATAAGCCCAGGGAGCCCAAGGTACCTCAAAGGCCTCCCAGGAGACCGCAGGACAATGCTCTCACTAAGCTATGGGCCAAGGATGTAGAGTTGACCCAACTAGCATCCTCTACTGAGTGCCCCGCAGTAAGACCCTCTGGCGGATGCGAATGCGCTGGAACAGCCGGTCACCCAGGCAGCGCTGAAGCTCCTGCTGGCCGACATAGTGGATAAGATCACCACGGCGGGACAAAAGCAAATGGACGCCCTCAGGGAAGATCTGGCAGAAGGCCTCCAAGAGATCAAAAGGGACATTAATAAGATAGAGGAAAGGGTTATCCAGTAAGACGCCGGAAAACGAACGCCCTCGATCCTAGAAGAGATGGGATGTCGAGGATTGGTTAATAGTCCCTATGTTTCGATGTCGATGGGCTCAGCCGATATTTCCTGAGACTCTCGCCTCGGTTATTTCCGTACAAATTACCATTGGGGAAACCAGATTGAGGCGTTGGCTCTACTTGACTGTGGAGCCGCAGGAAACTTTGCAGACACCTTATGGGTAAATAAGGTGGGAGCCAAACGCATTGATCGCCTGGAAGGCCAGAAAGTGTAGGGTGTGAATGGAAAACCTTTGAGCTCCGGGTTAATTACTCAATCCACAGTACCACTACTACTCACCATCCACCAATACTCTGAAAACATAACATTCAACATCATCCGAGCTGCGTACTTTCTTCTCATCTTGGGAATTACTTGGCTTCGTCAACACAATCCGTACATTGATTAGGCGTCCAACCACCTAGACTTCAGTTCTACCTATTGCCAAAACACTGTTTCCAGGGTATACAATACCAGACAGTAAAAACATATTCTAGCACGCCTAATACTACGGTAGGGGTTCACTCGATCTTGCAGATTCTCGAGAATTTCGATACAGTATTTGCCGACTCTACTCCTTTGGAATTGCCTCCCCATAGGCCAGAGGATTGTTCCATAGACCTGGTTCACAACGCATTGGTACCCTTTGGCAGAATGTTTGCATTATCCAGTAAAGAGAAGGAGGTACTTAGGAAATACCTGGACAACAATCTATGTAATGGTTTTATCCGGCCGCCCAAGTCACCTGCAGGAGCTCTGCTGTTTATCGTCCCAAACGGGATTCCACAGATTTACGATCCTGCATAGACTATAGAGGCCTTAATAAAGTAACTAAAAAGAACCGTTATCCCATGGTTTTGATTCCAGATATACTAGCAGCCGTCCAAGGTGCTTCAGTTTTCTCTAAACTGGACTTACCGAATGCTTACCACTTGCTCCGAATCAGAAGGGGAGACGAATGGAAGACTGCGTTTAGAACACCTTTCAGCGTCTTTGAATACCATGTGATGCCTTTTGGGCTCGTAAATGCTCCAGCAGTGTTCCAAAGATTTATGGACAGCATTTTCTCCGATCTCTTGTTCATCTCAGTCGTCATATACCTCGACACCATCTTGGTGTTTTCCAGTAATATGGTTGACCATACTAAACATCTCACTGA
The DNA here is from genome assembly GCF_040938575.1 of Ambystoma mexicanum. Taxonomy (NCBI): domain Eukaryota; kingdom Metazoa; phylum Chordata; class Amphibia; order Caudata; family Ambystomatidae; genus Ambystoma; species Ambystoma mexicanum. The sequence goes on from NC_090924.1 coordinate 1,319,020,233, forward strand.
AGTGTTATCCAGACTCAAAAGTAACCAGCTTTTGGCCAAGAGGGAGAAGTGTCTTTTTGGAGTCTCTTCTGTTCCTTATTTGGGATGTATTCTTTCTCCTCAAGGGGTGCAGATGGACAAGAGCAAGGTAGACGCCATTCTTCAATGGCCGGTTCCTACATCTGTAAAGGAGGTACAGCAATTCTTAGGACTGGCAAATTTTTACCAGCGTTTCATTGCCGGGTTCTCTGACATTGTTCTGACCATTACCAGTCTGCTAAAGAAATCCTCTATGCCATTTGCCTGGAATGCACAAGCAGAAGATAGTTTCCGCCGTCTTAAAGAAAAGTTCTGCCTAGGATCCTATTTTATGACAGCCCGATCAAATGAAACAATTTATACTGGAGACAGATGCATCATCCGCCGCTATTGGGGTAGTTCTTCTTCAAGAATACCAAGGCATAGAACATCCGATGGCCTATCTGTCAAAGACACTCTCTGAAAGCCAGCGCAACTATTCTGTCATAGAAAGAGAACTCCTGGCTATGAAAAAGGCATGTGAAGAATGGAGGCACCTACTTCAGGTTAACAGTCACCCTTTCATCATAAGGACCGATCATAAAAACCTACAGGTGTTGCAATCTATGGACTGTATTAATTCCAGACAGGCCCGTTGGGCACATTTCTTTTCTCAATATGATTTCCTGATTACATACATTCCTGGTAGTCAAAATACTTTGGCAGATGCACTCTCCAGAAAGTTCTACGGCACCAGGCTACCCACCAGTACTCCCGAAAGAATGTTTCCACGAAACAAGGTCATTAGTTCTCTTTCTTCCTTTCTACAACAAATCAAAGAAGCCACGGTTAATCACCAAGAACCCAATGGTTTAATCAAGACGGATGGGTTGTTGTTTAAGGGACGACAACTGTGGGTGCCTTCTAAAGAGCTACAGAACAAAGTACTGCTTGGTGTCATGATCACAAGACAGCGGGTCACAGAGGACTGGCTGGTACTCTAGAACTAGTTAGAAGGACATTTTACTGGCCCCATCTCTCTAAAGATGTCAAACAGTATGTACAAGTACGTACAGACATGTGCTGTTTGTAACCGAAGCAAATACAATACTCAGAGACTGGTGGGCTTGTTGCAACAAGATGTCATTCCCACTCATCCATGGAGTCATGGCACAACTGACTTTATTGTGGACTTACCGGTCTCACAAGGCTGTTCTTGTATCCTTGTAACCATTGACTCTTTCACCAAAATGGCTCATTTTTCCCCTCTACCTGGACTGCCCACCGCAGCAGGTATGGCTCAGGTTTTCATCAAATACATCTTTAGACTTCATAGCCTCCCGGACAAAATTCTGTCTGACCGCGGGAGTCAGTTTGTGTCCTGATTCTGGAAATCCCTGTGCCAGAACCTTGGCATCGAGAGGGCTTTGTCATCGGGCTATCATCCCCAGACAAATGGGCAAACAGAGAGATTAAACTCTACTCTGGAACAATATCTGCGGGCATATACCAATGCCGAACAAGACAACGGGGTGTCACTGTTACCCACGGCGGAGTTTGCGTATAACAATTCCAGACATTCTGCCATGGACTGTATTAACTCCAGACAGGCCTGTTCAAGATGTCACCTTATTTCTGTTCCTATGGTTGCCCCCCTCGGTCTAGTCTTGTTGGAATACCTGTTGGATGGCCCAAGGCAGCGTTGGTGCCCTCGGAGCATGAGACTTTTGGGAATTGTAGTAGATGCACCTGGAGAAGCGGACTATTGAGGGGGTCTTTCTATCTAGGTTCCCCTGCACTCTAAGGACACGCTGGGTGGGAGGGGGCGTGGAAGCCGCTCTACAGACCAGACGTTGGAACATTTGACTTCTCTCAGACCCGGAGGTGGGGGGGGAGAGGGTGTTGGGGTTCAGTGTTATCTGTTATATGTTTGATTGTTTAAGATGAAAATGCCAATAAAATTTGAAATTAAAAAAAAAGATGCAGAAACCATAGGCCACCCTACCTGAGGTAAAACATAAGATAATGCTGGGAAGCTGGAACACAAGGGGGTTCACACACTTGTTTCAAGATCAAGTAAGTAATATAATAACACATGACTTCATGGGCATGCAAGAAACATGGTTATGTGAACCCCCTGTGCTTGGGGGCTATATAATCCATCTGAACCCAGCAATTAAGGGATTAAAGGGATGGCCCATTTCTGGCTTAATAATTGCAATCAAGACACGTTGCAGTTTAAGACACTAGAAGTACAAAATTTCAATCCATATATTCAAGTAGTGACAGGAAAAATACCAGCTCAAAAATTTAAAGAAAAATAAACCATATTAGTGGTAATAAATGTATTATTATTGTTTTTATCAACTTTATTTCATTTTTATACCAAGAATTATATTGAAACATACAAGTGAGAGCCAACAAAAACAACAATGTACATAGCATATTCCTTAAAAGGTAAGTAACATTCCAATTAACTATTACTTTTCATCAAAGATCCCACCCCCACACTCCAAATTCAAACACTTGAAATCACAAACAACAACTTATACACAACAAAACAAAACATCAACCCCCACGCCGTGCCTATATCCTAACTATATCTAAGAACTAACCCTATACCTTATCCAAATAAATGATTAAAAGAATCCCATTCTCACAATACTCAATCTTTCGATTAAGTCTAAATGCTTGAGACCTCTCATACCTTGAAAGTGTACGCATGTCTATTAACCAGCTATCAGTATGCAGTTTCTCCCTTGATTTCTACACTTCCATAATATGCTTTATCACCATTAACAATGCCCTGTCAATCCAATCAGATGCATTAGAAATTTCCACACTTCTACCTTCAGCTGAGAGGAAGACTACAGACATGAAATTTCGAGGAAATGACCTGCCCACCACCAGATCTATTCGATTCAGTACATCCTTTCAAAAGTTCAGCACCCTTTCACACTCCCAGAGCATATGCAAATAAGTCCCTTTTGAACGGTTGCACCCCCAGCACAAATCTGTATCCGCCAAACCCCTCACACTCATCTTCACTGGTGTCCAATAAACACGACCTAAGATTAATTGGTGAATATATTTCAAATTAAAATCCATTTTGGCTTTCACAGTCGCCTTCCAAGTATTATACCACACATTCTCAGACAAATCCCTTCCCAGTTCAGACAACCACTCTATTCGCAACCTCTCCTAAGAAACCCGCATAAATTCCTGCATAGGCATCCATGTGATATATGTAGAGACTACAAGTGGAAGAGCACCAAACAATGTACTCACTTGAGGTCTATCACTCAATGGTTCACTTGGCATTTGTTGCCTCTCTGACATCAAATGTTCCAAAGACCTATATCTCTCAATCTCCCTATTACTTAAACCATATTGATTCACCAACTCCTTAAAGGTAACCATTCTACCCTCTTTCCACACATCCTCTATCTTTAAAATACTCTTATTAGCCCAACCCCTCCAATGTAGCATTTTCTTCCCAACCTGCAACCCTGGATTCAACCAAATAGAAGCTGAATCATAAAAAAATAAGTTCTGACCACACCCATGAATCTATGAAACTAAGGCAGACTTTGTAGCCACCATTGTCTCCAACTTCGCCCCAGAGTTTGGTAACCTCCCATAAGAATACAAGCAATCTAAGGGAAAGGGATTCAACTCCTCTCTTTCTATCAGAAGCCAAAAAGGATGTAAACGCCCACCCTCCCTAAAAGAATTTGAAGCCTTTTTTAGTAGGAATCCCTTATAATAATTCTCCAACACCGGATAACCAAACCCCCATCCTTAACACTACAAATCATGATGAATCGCGGAATTCTCAGCCTTTTATCCACTCCCCACAATAAATCCATAAAAATCCTATTGATGCGTTTGAGCATCTTCTTTGTACATTTTAGAGAGAGAGATTGTATGTAATACAACGCCTTCGGGAGTAATATCATTTTAATGGCATTGATTTTTGCCCAAAGACTTTGTTACGCTCACCTGGTATCCACGGGGACGCCACCCAGCCGTAGGGACTCTGGTATCCTTCTCTGCGGTTCCCAGGTGTGACCAGCGGGGAAGGTCTGCCTGGAATACAGGTGGGCAATGTTCAAGGCTGGGCAACTGGGGTAAGCAACCCCCCGCAACCCCATATTCCCGCAGCCCCTCTGGACCTCTCCTCACCTTGTTGTTAATTCAGGTGTGCTCTCTGTCCTGCCTTCTTGGCAGGGGCGCGTTGTCCTTTGTGGGCAAATGTGATCTAGTTACTTCACTGATGCCGGCCCGTTTTGAGTCTTTCAGGTAGGTCTTATTGCTGTTGTATATTGTTGTATATTGTTGTTATTCTTGCATGCCTTTCTTGGTCTAAATAATGTCTTTTTCTCTTCCTTCCTGCGCGGAAGTCCAATGTGATGCATTGGCTGAATTGGGTCTCGTCAGTAAATGATGGCGTATTAAGAGCGCCTTGATGCGGTAAGTAGGCGCTATGCGCAGCGCTATGATGCCTTGCCTTTGCTAACCTGTTGTCTTTTCTTTCCCATAGATTGCAGTGCTCATCCGGTGTATGAAATCCCGAGGCGATGCTGGTCGAGGGGCAACTTGCGAGGTAAGCTTTTCAGCAAAAGTTGTTATGTTATAAAAATGTCTAATGTCTTGTTTCTTCCTTTTTTGCAGACGCACTGATCCTAGGATGCTTTTCGCAGGAGCTGTGGGCAGCTAACGGTGAAATTACAGGTAAGCTGCTGCTGATAACAATGTCCTTTTGTCTCTTTATAGATGCTGTTCTTCCGAGGTTCGCGGGTACAGCTGAACACGATGAGCGTCACGTTGCAGGATTGCAAAGTAACGCGAAGCGTGTTATCCAAGTCGGGTGTGGTTTAAATAGCTTCAAGAAAGTAGTCCAGGTAAAGTAGTTCCTAGGCTACCACACCCAAAACACTATACCGCATAGTTGAAAAGACTTCTCCACACCTGTGTTATTTTTGATGTTATCTTTGATATGATTTCTCATAGGGGGATTTAACCCATGACTATGTGTTTCACTCAATTGAAACCTTTTGACTTGAGATTTAGGTAAGGCTGACAAGGGCAAAAATCTCCAAAAATGTAAATTATTCAAGCAATTGTCTTTTTTCTTTTTTTATTATTTATTTGCTAATAACATTTTCGTGTTTTTTGTCATTTGTTTTTGTTTATTTGTTTTTTCTCAATATGACTTACCTTTGACCTCCCTACCCTTCACCCCTCCTTATTTCTCTGGGACTACACCACACCATGATTTGTTTTTTTTTTCGCAATGGGTCTTGTTCAATTTGATTTATCATGACCTATGATTGTAATACATATCCGCTTATTTTGCTATATGATCACTGCCTTTATGCTACCTATCAGCATTGTCACCAGCCCTGATTTGAAAAAGACACTGGTGTGTCGAAACACGTGTCATCCGTAAAGGGCATTTTCAATTTAATATAATAAACCAACCTACCCTTCACAAATACTCAGTGTGGCGCTTTTTTGAGGTGTGGAGAAGTCTTTTCAACTATTGCTCCAAGGGGTCGGGGTCACCAGTGTCCCCTCTTCTTGCTCCACACAACCTGCGACACCTTGAAATAATAATCAGGCGCATGGTAACTTTGTAAGTTGGTACCAAACATAAAACCCAGGAGTTGTGGTACAGACTATACCGCATGGCTTGGTTCCAAGGAGCCAAGCTATGTGGATGCCTCCATGTTGGCTGGCACTTGAAATAAAGTAGTCCCCTAAACACAAGTCTTTATTAAGTATGAGCCTGGCGCCAAAGGCGCCAGGACTGGCCCAAAGAGGGCCTAGGCAAAGGATGCCTAAGTTTGTTGCAGACCCGAGCCAAGACCCCTCCTGGCCCATGGGCTTGCCAGGGGGGTTTCTGGATGTGGGCCATGACAGCACTCCCCGCCAAGGCCCCTCTCAAGGTGTTCCTTCTGTTCGGCCCGGGTTTAGTTGGAAAGTTTCGATGATATTTTTTGATCAGACGTGGTGCATGAATGTTTTCACAGGGTTCCCAGGATCTATCTTGGGGTCCAAATCCTTTCCAATCAACTAGATAGTATAGCTTGCCCCTTGAGTACTTGGAATCCAGGATGCCTCTGACTTCGAATTCTGGTTCTCCGTCAATAAGTATGGGTTTTGGTGGTGTCCCAATCCGTGTATCGGGCTGCATTGGTTTTAAAAGGGACACATAAAATACCGGATGGATTTGCAGGTTAGGTGGTAAATCTAGTTTGACGGCCGCTGGATTAATAATTGCCTTGATGTGTAAATCCTGGGTTGAAAGGTCCGGGTTCCCTTGATGGGTACAAATCTGGCGGCCAGCCAAACCTTGTCTTCTACCTGATAGTCAGGGGCTTTTTTCCGGTGTTGGTCGGCAAATTGCTTTTGCTTCTCTTTGGCGAGAATAAGATGTTCTTTGGCCTTTTTAAAAGCTTGAGTGATGTTGGTGTGAAGGGTTTTTACTGCTGGCATTTCCAAACTGGTTGGGAGATCCAGTTCTGAGGTACGTGGGTGTCTACCATAAAGGGTATAAAAGGGTGTTTGTCCGGTACTGGAATGCAAGGAATTATTATATGCCTACTTGGCTATCCATAGTAAGTCTTTCCAGTCTCTTAGTTCATGGTGCAACATGCACCGTAGGTATTGCTCGAGGGTCTGATTGGTCCTCTCGGTCTGACCGTCCGTTTGGGGATGATGGCTAGTGGATAGTCGGACATCAATTTGCGCCATTGCACCACAACACTTTCTCCAGAAGTTGGAGATGAAATGGCTACCTCGATCGGAGATCAGGACTGATGGGAAGCCATGTAGTTTAACAATACCATCCAGGAACACTTTGGCTAAAGTGGATGCGTCAGGGAGGTCTTTGAGCGGAATAAAGTGTGCCATCTTTGAGAATAAGTCCACGACTACTAGAATGGTGTTAAACCCTTGACTGGGAGGTAGCTCAGTGATGAAGTCGAGGGAAAGAGTGTGCCATAGAGTGGGAGAAATGTCCAAAGGGTGCAGAAGACCGGATGGTTTTTGTTTTTGCGACTTATTTTATGCGCAGACTCCGCAGGACTGAATATATTGGATGACATCTTTACGCCAGGCAGGCCACCAGAAGTTCTGTTTTACTTTGGCTAGAGTCTTGGTGATTCCAGGGTGCCCTTCGATCAGAGAATCGTGATAACCTGAAATGATTTGTTGTTGTAAGTCCTTGGTGGGTACGTACAGACGATCCTTAAAAAAGGGTAAGTGATCTTTGATGGAATATTGTTCTCCCTGCGCTTGCCATGCAAGGAAAGTATCTGGATTCATGGTTCGTTGAATCTCGTTTCTCAGTTCTACTTGGGTTAAGGCCGTACTGAGGCCCAAGAGTTTGTCTTCCGGTATGATGGGGACTGGGTCTGGGGCCATATATACTATGTCATCAGTGCCTGTACGAGAGAGTGTGTCAGCTTTTCCATTCTTGACACCTGGGCGAAATGTGATAACATAATCATATTCGGCGAAGAAAAGGTCCCACCGCAATTGGCGTGAAGACTGGGCTTTAGCTGTTTTAAGATATTGCAGGTTTCGGTGGTCCGTGATAACTGTAATGGTGTGTCTGGCCCCCAGAAGTTAGTGCCGCCAGGCTTTAAAGACGTATTTGATCACAAAGAGTTCTTTGTCCGTGATGGCGTAATTAATCTCCGTAGGTGAGAATTTTTCGACCAGAAGGCCACTGGATGTAGCTGGCCGGTTTCTGGATCTCTTTGTGAGAGGACAGCTCCCATTGCTATACTGGAAGCATCCATTTCCACAATATAAGGAAGATCTGGGCGAGGATGTCGCAGGATTGGCGCGGAGGTGAACCTTTTCTTCAGTTCCTGAAAAGCTTTTTCTGCTTCTTCGGTCCAGGCAAATTTTTTGTTGTTTTTTTGTAGCAATACGGTGATCGTGTGTACGATCTGAGAGAAGTCTGGTATGAAGCGGCGATAGAAGTTCGCAAAGCCCAACATGCTTTGTACACCTTTTACTGACGGTGGTGATGGCCATTTCAAAACGGTGTCTACTTTGTTCAGGTCCATTCTGATGCCTCCTGGAGTAAGAATAAAACCCAGAAACTAAACTACGTGACGTGAAAAAAACACTTTTCAAGTTTTGCATATAAACAATGTTCACGGAGCTTGGTGAGGACTGAACGGGTGTGCTTGATATGATCCTGTTTTGAGGTTGAGTAGACTAGGATATCATCTATGTACACTAGGGCGCAGACATCAATTAACTCTCTCAAGACGTCATTCATGAAATATTGAAATGCTGTGGGAGCGTTGCATAACCCAAAGGGCATGACTTGATATTCGTACAAACTGTATTTGGTATGGAAAGCAGTTTTCCATTTGTCTCCGCTTCTGACCCGGACCAGGTGGTACGCTCCTCGAAGGTCCGATTTGGTATAAATCTGGGCATCTTTGACCTGGTCGAGCATTTCAGGGATAAGAGGCAAGGGGTAACGGTTCTTCACGGTGATCTGGTTTAATGCGCGGTAGTCAATACAGGTTCTTAAGTCCCCTTCTTTTTTCGGTACGAAGAACAAAGGACTGGCTGCAGGGGACTTTGATGGACGGATGAATCCGTTTGCAAGGTACTGGTCTAGATAAGACTTCAGATGAAGGTTTTCAGGTTCTGTAAGAGCACAGATTCTACTGCAGGGACTTGAGCATCTGGAACAAGGTCAATCTGACAGTCATAGGGCCTGTGCTGCGGCAGCGTGTTTGCTTGGTCCTTCTGGAATACATCCTGGAAATCATGGTATTCCTCAGGCAAGGTATTAGTTACTCCCAGGTTTGTCGCTGTTGCTCCGGGAGTCGTAGAGATACTGAAAGCAGGTTTCTGTTCTTGATAAGAACAGGCTGGGGAGCAGTCGCTGGGGAAGGTTAATTTCCTTGCCCGCCATTCAATCAAATGGTTGTGAGCGACTAACCATGGCATCCCTAGTATGAGCCGGAATTGAGGTGCCTTGATGAGATCGAATGAAATAAGTTCCCGATGTCCATCCTGGCACAGCAAGGTTATCTCGGGTGTGCATTGGGTTACGGGTCCAGAAGCGATTTCTGTCCCATCCACCGTAGTCACCTTGTCTGTAGTTGGCTTGGAACATAGGGGAAGCCCCATCTCTGCAGCCAGGTCTTGATCTATATAATTCCCAACAGCTCCGCTGTCGATGTATGCTTCAACGGCATGCATTCTTGACGACCGTTGGTTATTAATTAAGATCACTGGTATTGCAAAGTATGAGGTCGGTGCCTCTTTTCTCTCACTCGACAAGCTGACCTCTACGTTTGCCGAGCTGGGTAGTTTTCTGACTTAGATTCCTTCTCTTCATCTTTTTCCGTGGCCCCGACGATTTTCCTTGGAGGTTTCACTGGGCAGTCCTTCAGGAAATGCCCAGGTTTTCTGCAATACTGACATAGTTGTTGTTGTCTCCTTTTATCTCGCTCTTGTTTTGTTAGTGGAGGTCGTACCCCTCTGATTTGCATGGGCTCCACAGTATTTTCTTGCACTCGAGTTACGTTGTCTCTAGATCGAACGTACACAGCCCGAGGGTCCATTTTGGAACGGTCTGCTTTTCAGTCTTGCAACCGGTGGTCTAATTGTACGACCAAATCTATGAATTCAGAACAGTCTCTAGGAGGATCAACCACTTGAGCTAGAACGTCTTTTAATTTGCCTCGTAAGCCCCGATGAAACAACGTAGTTCTTTTGGTTTCAGGCCACCTAGCTTCAGCAACCAATCTGTTGAAAGTAGCAATGTACGTTAACAAGTCTTGATTCCCCTGTCGGAGGGAAAGGAGTTCATTGTCCACTGCTTGTTCTCGGGTATGGCGAGCAAAACGTTTTTCCAATTCCCTCTGAAATCCCCTAAAGTCATGTAATAAAGGATCGTCATCGGTCACCAATGATACTGACCAATCTGCTACGCTAACACTCAGGTATGATAAAACAAAGGCTACCAGAGCTTGGTCATTTGGGAATGCCCCAGGTCTGCAAAGAAAGTGAAGGTGACACAGATTCATAAAAGCTGCGTATTTCCGTGGATCTCCTGCAAATCTCTCCGGTGGAGCCAAAGTAAGAGTTCCCGGTAACATGATTTGTTCCGGAGTAGAGGTATTGGATGGCATGGTAGGATTTTGCAGTGTTGGGTTGTTGCCAGGTAGAGGCATCTGTCCTGCTTGTGACTGCAAGTATTGCCTGATCATTTTTTCAGTGCGCTCTTTAGTCACTAGTAAGTCTCTCCGGAGAGCGTTAGTCTCTTGTCGGGCAGAATGAACCTTGGCACGAAGTTCTCCTAACAATTGGGCCAATTGGTCTAATTCTGATGTCTCCATGGCACCCAGGTCGATTGGTTTGGCAGGCTTCGCGTTCTGTTACGCTCACCTGGTATCCACGGGGACGCCACCCAGCCATAGGGACTCTGGTATCCTTCTCTGCGGTTTCCAGGTGTGGCCAGCGGGCAAGTTCTGTCTGGAATACAGGTGGGCAATGTTCAAGACAGGGCAACTGGGGTAAGCAACCCCCCACCACCCTGTATGCCCGCAGCCCCTCTGTACCTCTTCTCACCTTGTTGTTAATTCAGGTGTGCTCTCCATCCTGCCTTCTTGGCAGGGGCGCGTTGTCCTTTGTGGGTGAATGCGATCTAGTTACTTCACTGATGCCAGCCCGTTTTGAGTCTTTCAGGTATGTCCTATTGCTGTTGTATATTGTTGTTATTCTTGCATGCCTTTCTTGGTTTAAATAAAGTCTTTTTCTCTTCCTTAGGTGCGCGGAGGTCCAATGTGATGCATTGGCTGAATTGGGTCTCGCTGGTAAATGATGGCGTATTAAGAGCGCCTTGATGCGGTAAGTAGGCGCTATGCGCAGCGCTATGATGCCTTGTCTTTGCTAACCTGTTGTCTTTTCTTTCCCATAGATTGCGGTGCTCACCCGGTGTATGAAATCCCGAGGTGATGCTGGTCGAGGGGCGACTTGCGAGGTAAGCTTTTCGGCACAATTTGTTATGTTGTAAAAGTGTCTAATGTCTTGTTTCTTTCTTTTTTGCAGAACCGCCGGTCCGGGACATATGCTGATCCTAGGATGCTGTTCGCAGGAGCTGTGGGCAGCTAACAGTGAAATTACAGGTAAGCTGCTGCTGTTAACGATGTCCTTTTGTCTCTTTACAGATGCTGTTCTTCCGAGGTTCGCGGGTACAGCTGAATACGATGAGCGTCACGTTGCAGGATTGCAAAGTAACACGAAAGTGTTATCCAAGTCGGGTGTGGTTTAAATAGCTTCAAGAAAGTAGTCCAGGTAAAGTAGTTCCTAGGCTACCACACCCAAAACACTATACCGCATAGCTTGGTTCCAAGGAGCCAAGCTATGTGGATGCCTCCATGTTGGCTGGCACTTGAAATAAAGTAGTTCCCTAAACACAAGTCTTTATTAAGTAGGAGCCTGGCACCAAAGGCGCCAGGACTGGCCCCAAGAGGGCCTAGGCAAAGGATGCCTAAGTTTGTTGGAGACCCGAGCCAAGACCCCTCATGGCCCATGGGCTTGCCAGGGGGTTTCTGGATGTGGGTCGTGACAGCCTTAGAGTTAGTCTATCCCATCTACGTATGTCCCTTAATAATGTTTCCTTCAATTTGTCCAGATTATACTCCACTGTCCTTCTAATATCAGGCATCAAATAAATGCCTAAATACTTTATTGAGACATCTGCCCACTGGCAATCCCAATCCAACAACCTTCTGCTTAATGGATTCATTTTCAGTGGAAGCACACTGTTTTCCCCAATTTACTTTATTGCCTGATAACTCCCCCACCTCTTGTAACATATTCCTAAGCAAAGTTCCCGCTTCAGCCGGGTTTGTTAACACCACCGTTAGATCATCAGCATACGCTAGAACCTTTATCTCACTATCCTTAACTTCCACCCACATATGTTCCGCTCCTGCCTAATATATGCCAGCAACGGCTTAAGGGCTAAATTGAACAAGAAGGGTGAGAGTGGACAGCCTTCTCTGGTTCCTCCAAACAGATTGAAAGATTGAGACATACCATCATTGACACATAGTTTAGCCGAAATGTTGTATTGGAAGGCACCTAACACATTCAAGAATTACGGGCAGAAACCCATCTTAAGTAACGTATAATTTAAATATGACCAGTTGACACAATCAAACGCCTTTTCAGCATCAAAAAAGATAAGCAGAATTTCCTCGATCTTTGCACTAGATAAACCAATTATATTCAACAGCGTCCTAATATTATCATAGCCATAGCTATTGTCCATGAAACCCACTCGCAAAGAGTCTATATTGGAACCCTGTGAGAAAAGAATTAACAGACTTCCCTAAACAAGTCACAGAGATGATAGATAACCTAAAAAATGTTCGGGTATGCAGAGATTTGAACTTGTTGGGCAGAAGATGGCTATGACAATGAAGATGAGCCGATAATGTCAATGGCCGCCAATCAAAGACGCTTAGCATGGAAAAGAGCAATGTCATTTAGAAACCTCAAGATAATCTCTGATAATTGTGAAGAAGGGAAACCGGGTAAACCAACGTGGAGAGGAAGAACGAAAGACAAAATCTTAGATTATATATATGTTTCGGAAAACATTTGGAATCAGCATATTTCATTAGAAGTGTGGATAAAAAACAAATCGATCACAACCTGTTAAAGCTAACCTGGTGGTACAAGACAGAAAAAAAAGCACTTGAACTGTAGCGTAGTCCCAGGAATAAATCGTTTAAGAATAAACAGCAAACAAATAAAAAAACTCAAATTAAAACTGGAAGACTGGACTACTGCCAATGAACCGAGAGACTGCGAAACACCTATGATTATACGCCATTCTTAAGGGAATTTGAAATCAAAAATGGTGCTGGGAAAAGACCTATCATCAGTCATAAACACAGGTTTGTCACAGCGATACTAGCCCAAAAAAAAGGCAAAAAGATGTGAATTAAGAAAATAGTCACACTTTAATAACTTTGAGGCACCCCAAGAGGGCCGAATCATTAACACGATACCAGCTGGAAAGTGGACCATTTATTGTGAAAAATATTATGACAACACCATGATAGAAAAACATGATCATTAAAATAAAGAGAACAACTGGAATATGTTGAGAATGGACAATGAAACAGTCTGGAAATTCATTAATAGGTTAAATAAATTAAGAGCCCCAGATCCAGACGGGCTAACAAATGCCCTATTAAAAGAACACCCAAACCATTGGTCTGAAACATTGACCATCCTATTTGATCATGTGATTAACAAACAGCAAGTAGGCGACAGCTGGAAATGAGCAATCATTGTCCCCATATTCAAAAAAGGTGCAAGATTAGATCCACACAATTATGGGCCCATCGCACTACTGGATATGGTGGGCAAGATATTCGCCTCAATGATGGTAAATTAATTGTATGAATGGAGTGAACAAACAGAAAATCTAGATATGTGGCAAAGTGGATTTATTAAAGGAATTGGAACAGCACTCAACATTTTTATATTGAATATCCTAAAAGCTCAAATACAAAGAAACAAAGGATAAAAGTTATATACAGCCTTTATTGACCTCAGTGAGGCATTTGACTCTGTTGAGCGACCGAAACTATGGTCAAAATTAGTAAAATGGCAGTGCCTGCCAGTAATACTAGAGGCAATGAAAGACCTATACTCTCATACCTCGATTCAAATTAAATTAGACCAAGCTGGAACACTTACCGAAACTATCAGAACAAATAAGGGCCTGAAACAAGGCTTCCCATTGGCAGCAAGCCTTTTCAATATGTTCATCTCAGACATTGAAGTGGCATTTGACAATGTCAGATGTTTCTAACAGCGCTCAAAATGTGTCGTAACTGCCAAGGGCTAAGGTACGCTCCCGTGACCCCTCGTCACCTGAAGTTCCAGACGATGTGCTTGGTGTCTGCGAGGTCTCCCTTCTTCTTAGTGTTGCCTTCTGGGTCTTCTTCTTTCTTGTCTTTACCCTCCTGTCGTGTAGGTAAGGATGGGCTCTGCCGGAGGCCACCTTGGCAGCAGGGGAAAACACCTAGCCAAGTGGGACCCGCAGCTAGCCCGCCTTAGTCTCAGGGAAAAAGCTTCTGCGGCTCCAAAAAACTCTGGAGGGTGACAGCGCGAGGAGTTTGACTTGGCTTGAATCAGGTAAGTCTTTAGATGGCGGGCGTAGAGCCAGCAAGTCCAGTGGTGTGATGTCTTGTGAAGGGATCAGCTGATGGTAAGTCCAAGATAGCGCGTAGGAAAAGTATGAGTAACAGAGGAAAAAAAATATAGGGAGAAATGGCCAGAGTGGCTCTAGTGCGTGCAGGGGCACAGGAGCAGAGACAGCCCAACGGCACTTCCGAGGAAGTATCGTGTGGACCGAAAGCGAGAAACGAAAGAGAACACTCCGGATCCCCGGGAGAGAGAGAGAGCGAGGGAGCGGAGGAGAACGGAGAGAGCAGAACGGGAAAGGCAGGAAAGAGGGAGGACAGCGGCAACGAGAAACCGCCGTAGAAGGTACAACGAGCCAGACTCGCACAGAGAGCTCAGTGAGCGGAGCACCAGAACGCCAAACAGGAAATGGAGCGATACAACGCACTGAGCCGAAGCTTCAGTGCGTAGTTATAGAAACGCTGTAAGCGGCGGCCATTTTAGGGGAAGACTAGACAGCGCGTGGTGCTTCTAGTTGCTATTCACTCCTTACGCTGGGAAAGATCCATCGATGCCAAACCTTCCAGGGCCGGAACATGACAGTATGCCCGCTCCTCATCGGGGTCCCCCCCGGTTTGCCTGGATGTCTTCTGTGAAAAATTTGAAAAAGACGAGGTGCATGAATGTGATGCCGGGGTTCCCAAGTACGTTCGGCCACTGAATACCCCTTCCAATGTACCAGATATTGCAAGGACCCTCGGTAATATCTGGAGTCCACAATATGAGACACTTCATACTCCGCAGGTTCAGAGGGAGAAGGAATCTTCTGATTAACTCTGGGCCTGTGATATGGAGTCGGAATAAAAGGCTTCAGTAGAGAGGTATGGAATACAGGATGGACTCTCTTCATCTTCTGTGGGAGTCGAAATCGGTAAGCCACCGGATTGATCTGTTCAACAAAAGAGTAGGGGCCCAGGTATTTAGGGGCGAATTTGCCTAGGTGAAGCCACCGGGGGAGGAATTTGGTTGAAAGCCAAACCAAAGTACCGCGAACCCATTCCGGATTGTTCCGTCTATGAAGATCTGCCCCCTTCTTGTTGTTCTTGCGAGTTTCTTCCAGGGCTCTCAAGGCCTCCTTTTGGGTAGATTGGATAGCCTCCAATAAACTATCCACCGTTGGAGTATCAGAATAGCCCTTCCTAATCCCAGGAACATGGGATGGGTGAAATCCATAGGTGCACAAAAACGGACTCATCTTAATTGCAGAATGAAATGTGTTGTTGTATGAAAATTCTGCCAAGGGTAACAAAGAGGACCAGTTGTCTTGCTCCCGGTTACAAAAACATCTGAGGGATTGTTCTAGAGTGGCATTCAGTGTTTCTGTCTGACCGTTGCTTTGTGGGTGGAACCCGGATGAGAGGCCCTCTGTATCCCCAATTGCCTATACAGGGAGGCCCAGAATCGAGAGGTGAACTGTGACCCTCTATCAGAGAGCACTGTTCTGGGTAATCCATGGAGTCGAACGATTTCTCGAAGAAAAACTGTTGCCATCTCTGGAGCTGTGGGAAGTCCTGTAAGTGGGGTGAAGTGGGCCATCTTACTGAAGGAGTCTACGGTGACCATTATGGCTCGGTGACCCTCCGAAAGTGGGAGGTCTACAATAAAGTCAGTTGACACGTGTTCCCAAGGCTGTGAGGGAACCTCCGGTTGTTGCAACAGACCCAATGGCTTGCCAGTTTGGGACTTACTGATGGCACATACTGGACAGGAGGATACGTAATGTCTGACATCCTGTGACAGAGTAGACCACCAAAAGAGTCTCTTCACCAATTCCACCGTATTCCTCAGGCCCTTGTGACCTGCCATGGGAGACTCATGGCACCACCTTAACACCTGCTTCCTCAGATTATGCGTTGGGATGAATAGAGCAGAGTCATGGTATAACAGCCCATCTTTCAAAAGTAGGTCGGGGTTACTTCTGTCATTGCTCTGGATCCCCTCTTGGACAGCTTGAAAAAAACTATAGATCACCAAAATAAACCTCTTATTGCCAAAAGCAGCTCCCTTCCGGGCCGTGTCTCGGGGGAGACCTCCCAGCTTCTTGACAGGGCATCTGCCAAGGTGTTTTGGGAACCTGGTAGGTAAGTGAGGTGGAAGTCGAATTGGGAGAAGAAATACGCCCATCTAGCGTGACGGGCATTGACACACTCCATTTGTTGAAGTATCCGCAGATTCCGGTGGTCAGTTCTCATAACAAAGGGTTCAAGGGATCCTTGTAACAAATGCCTCCATTCCTCACAAGCTCTTTTTATGGCCAAAAGCTTCTTCTCCAATACCGAGTAGTTCCTTTCACTGGGAGTCAGAGATTTGGAAAAATAGGCTACGAGTGTTACGCTCACCTGGCTCCCACAGGGGCGTCGGTCGGACCCAGACAGCTGCGGTCTCCACCCACGTGATGCGTAGTGCAGCTATGACTGACTGGATCTGCCCTCCTAATCTTGTCTGCTTAACCCGTAGAAATATTCTCCTGCAAGTGGAGGGATGGATTTAGCCACTTGTGGATTCAAGTGATGGCACCCACACGGTCCTCCCCAACTAATTACCTCTGAAATGCCCTCACAGCAATCTCACCTTATATTCTTGAAAGATGAGCTCTCCATCCTGCGTAGATTTGCAGGGGCGCGTTGATTCCAGTTACCTCACTGGTTTGAAGGCTCGGGAGAGTTCCAGAGAGTATTGACTCTGAGGTTCCTGGTGAGGACCAGTAAGTATTAAGTTCATAGAGTTCAATATGTCCGATGTTCACTCTTGTTCCCCCCTTTCTTTCTTGTCTTGCAGCTGGCTCGTGAAATGATGCTCTTGTGGCAGCTGGTGGCACTCAAGTAAGAGTCTGTATTACCCAGCGCTGTCCGGTAAATGTTGCACGAGGTAAACGTGTTATTTTGTCTCTCTTTACAGATGCGGCACGTGAAAATATGGAGAGTCACAAAGGATGCCTCCGGTAGTAAATCAGGTAAGTCTATAGTGGTAAGAATTATATTTGTTGGTTCCCTCGGCTCACCTTGTGGTTTTCTTTTGTCTCCTAGGTGCTGAAGTTCGGCGAAGAAATGATGGAGGCAGCGCCGACCCGAAGGATGCTGTGAAGACTGGTGAGTATGGCGCGGCGCTGCAGCAATGATGTTCTTTACAGGTCCGGAGACAAGATGGATCCAGAATCAGGTGTGGAATAGAAATAAGTTAGTTTTCTAACCTTGTCCCTTTCTTTCCTCTTTGTTTTAGGAGCTCCGGATTCGAGGCGGGCGTGGCAGAAGACTGGATGCAGGCTGCAGGCACGATGAGTGTTAGGCTGCTGGATGCAGAATAACGCGAAGTGTGTGTTGCTGGTCGGGCGTGGTTTAAATAGCCTCAAAAGTAGTCCCAGGTAAGAAGTCCCTAGAACCACACCCGAGTAAAAAATAGTTCCTGTAGAAAAATAGTCCCTTTCAGGCTTCATGTTGGATTGGAGTCATTTGCAGCATGGTCTGCCTGAGGTAAGTAATGACTATGAGCCTGGCGCCTTAGGCGCCAGGACTGATTCCTACTATGAGCCTGGCACCTAAGGCGCCAGGACTGAACCCAGATAGCCCCTAGCTGGGGCTGCTGAGGTTTTACTAAATGTCTAGATGCCTGCTCCCGGGGCTGATGGGCTTGGTCCGGATGCCTGGGGGTAGGCATCATGACAGCACTCCCCCCCAAGACCCCTCCTAAAGGTGTTCTTCCCATGGGCCCTGGTTTGTCTGGGAAGTTCCGATGGAATCTTTTCACCAACCGAGGTGCATGGACGTGGTCACTAGGTTCCCATGACCTTTCTTGTGGTCGATTCCAATCGATTAAATAAAAAAGGTGTGATTTAACCATCTTGGAGTCCAGGATATTTTTTACCTCAAATGCAGGTTCTCCATCTATCAAGATGGGGTCGGGTGGTTTGGTTAATCTTGTTCCTGGTTGAACTGGTTTTAAAAGTGAAACATGAAAGACAGGATGAATACGCATATTAGAGGGTAATTCCAATTTGACGGCTACCGGGTTGATAATGGCCTGAATAGTATAAGGTCCCAAATATCTAGGGTTAAAAGTCTGAGTTCCCTTCAGAGGTATGTGTTTTGTAGCCAGCCAAACTTGATCCCCAATCTGGTATTGTGGAGTTTCACTTCTATGTTGATCAGCATTTTTCTTATATTTCTCTTTTGCTTGTTTCAAATGTTCTGTTGCCTCTTTAAAGGCTTGTGTAATAGTAGAATGCAAATGACTAACTGCAGGCATTTCTAAATGCTGAGGCAAATCTAGTTCTGAGGTTCGAGGGTGATGTCCATATATGGTATAAAAGGGGCTTTGTCCAGTTCCTGAATGTACAGAGTTATTGTATGCATACTCGGAAATCCATAAAATATCTTTCCAATTACTTTCGGTCTGGTGTAGCATGCAACGTAGGTACTGTTCAAGGGTCTGGTTGGTCCTCTCCGTTTGACCATCGGTCTGGGGATGGTGACTGGTTGATAACCTCACGTCGATTTGCACCAGTTGACAACATTTCTTCCAAAAATGTGAAATGAATTGACTACTTCGGTCAGAAACCAATACAGAAGGAAATCCGTGTATTCGAACAATGTTTTTGAGGAACTTCTTGGCCAGAATTGAAGCAGAAGGTAATCCCTTTAGAGGAATAAAGTGGGCCATCTTGGAAAAAAGATCCACAATAACTAGAATGGTGTTAAATCCATTACATGGAGGTAGATCTGTAATAAAGTCTAACAATAAGGTGTGCCATGGTGTAGGTGGAATATCCAACGGTTGTAAGAGGCCAGCTGGTTTTTTCTTCTGAGTTTTGTTTTGGGCGCAAATGCCACAATACATTACAAATGACTTTACGTCTTTTCGCCAGGTGGGCCACCAGAATTGTCTCTTAATTTTAGCTTCAGTTTTTGCGATACCTGGGTGTCCTTCCATCAGGGTGTCATGATAATTGGAGATGACTAGTTCTTGTAGTTCCTTGTGTGGTACAAATAGTCACCCTTTATAATAAGGTAGGTCATTGATGACTGAGTAGTCTGGGCCTTTCTTCACCAAGTCCTGCAGGGCTGTTGGATCGAAGAGTTGGTGGATCTTTACTTGAATATCCTCTATTGTCTGTAGAGTGATTATGCCAAGAATTCTTTGTTCTGAAATTATAGGCACCGGTTCCGGGTTCGCATATGCTTCTCCCATCCCTATTCGGGATAAGGCATCTGCCTTGCCATTTTTACAACCTGGTCGATAAGTGATCACGAAATCGAACTCGGCAAAGAACAATGCCCATCGAAGTTGACGCGACGATTGGGCCTTGGCTGTTTTTAAATACTGCAAGTTCCGGTGATCAGTGATTACCGTAATGGTATGCCTGGCACCGAGAAGATAATGCCGCCAAGCCTTGAAGGCGGATTTGATGGGTATTAATTCTTTATCGGTAACCGCATAGTTTAACTCGGGTGCCGAGAACTTTCTGGACCAAAATGCTACTGGGTGAAGTTGACCGGTTTCAGGATCCTTCTGGGACAGGACAGCTCCCATGGCTAAACTGGATGCATCAGTTTCAACTATGTATGGAAGTTCGGGGCGTGGATGCTTTAAGACAGGTGCAGACGTGAATTTCGCTTTCAGCTCTTGGAAGGCCTTTTCAGCTTCTTCGGTCCACAAGAAGCGTTTCTTTTTTCGCAAAAGTGCTGTGATAGGATGTACAACATGTGAGAAATCCGGAATGAATCTGCGGTAGAAATTAGCAAATCCGAGCATGCTTTGTACCCCTTTAACTGAACTGGGTGATGGCCACTTGAGGATTGCATCCACCTTTCGAGAGTCCATTCGGACTCCTTTTGGAGTCAGGATAAATCCAAGGAATTCAACTTCTGTAGCATGAAAAACGCATTTTTCCAATTTTGCATATAACTTGTGCTGGCGTAGTTTCTCAAGGACTGCACGAAAGTGCTTCACATGGTCTGAATCTGAAGAGGAGTACACTAGAATATCGTCTATGTATACAATTACACAGACGTCAATGAGTTCACGAAGGACATCGTTCATAAAATACTGGAAGGCTGATCGTGCATTGCACAACCCGAAGGGCATCACCTGGTATTCGAATAACCCATACTTAGTGCGAAAAGCAGTCTTCCATTCGTCGCCTTTCTTTACACGTACCAGATGATATGCCCCTCGGAGATCTAATTTAGTGTAGATGCAAGCGTCCTTTACTTGGTCTAGTAATTCGGGGATCAGAGGCAATGGGTATCGGTTCTTAACGGTGATCTGATTTAATGCGCGGTAGTCTATGCACGTTCTGAGGTCACCTTCCTTTTTAGGCACGAAGAACAAAGCTGAAGATGCAGGGGACTTGGATGGACGAATGAAGCCATTAGCAAGGTATTGGTCCAAGTATTGTCGTAGGTGAAGGTTTTCGGGTTCCGTAAGGGCGTAGATCCTACTACATGGAGGTTGTGCACCGGGTATGAGATCGATTGGACAACCGTATGATCTGTGAGGTGGTAGGGTGTTTGCCTGTTCCTTTTGGAAAACGTACTGGAATTCTTGATATTCCTGAGGTAACTGCACGACTGGAGTAGCGACTGTGGCCAGGTCTTGGTTCAAGGGTTTTTTTGGGTAACAAGTATGTGCACAATCCGGGAAGGTTATTCTCTTCTCTCACCAATCAATACAAGGATTATGTGTTTCCAACCAAGGTATCCCCAGTATTATTTGGAACTGCGGGGCTTTGATTAAATCAAACACAATAATCTCTCGATGCCCATCCTGACCCAATAGTGTCATCTCTGCGGTGGAATGAGTTACAGGCCCAGTGGCAATTTCATTTCCATCGACTGTGGTGATGACATCCGAAGTGGTCTTTTTGCAGAGAGATAGATTCATCCTAGAAGCCAACTCGTGGTCCACATAGTTTCCTATGGCCCCGCTATCAATGTATGCCTTCACTGCATGCATACGTGATGGCTGCCTTGGATCTATAAGGACCATTGGTATGATGAAGTGCAAGGTCTGAGTATCCTTCTTCAAGCTCGGCAAGCGGACCTCTACGCTTGTCGGGCGTGGTCGTTTCCCGAATCAGGCTCTGTTTGATTATTATCAGCAACTCCGACTACTTTTTTAGATGTTTTTATTGGGCAATCCCGTAGAAAATGTCCTGAGGCCCCACAGTACAGACACAATTGCATCTGCCGTCTTCTTTCTCTTTCCTTTTGAGTTAAGGGTCCCTTGACCCCCCCGATCTGCATCGGTTCTGATACATCTGTTCCTTTGAGGGTAACATTGGGTTTAACCAATACCCGATTCTCGAACTTAGCTCAATCAGCCTTTCTATTCTGAAGTCGTTGGTCTAACTGGACTACTAAGTCTATATATTCTGCATAATCCTGAGGTGGGTTCACAATTTGGGCCAAAACGTCTTTGAGTTCACCCCGAAGTCCACGATAAAATAATGTAATTCGTTTTACCTCTGGCCATCCGGTATCCACCACTAAGCTATTGAAAGTGGCGATATAGGTTAGTAGATCCTGGTTACCTTGTCGTAATGATAAAAGTTTGTTATCCAGGGCCTGTCCCTGTGAATGTCTGGCAAATAGTCTTTCCATGCTCAATTGAAAACCATGACAATCCCGAAGAAGAGGGTCATCCTGGTTAACTAATGGAACTGACCAATCCGCTGCGCTGCCACTAAGATATGATAGTACAAAGGGTACCTTGGTTTGGTCATTCGGAAAAGCTCCAGGTCTGCATAAAAAGTGCAAGCGGCATTGGTTCATAAACACAGTGAACCTTTTTGGGTCAACCAGCAAAACGTTTGGGTGGAGCTAAAGGAATGCTCCCTGGTAGAACCACTTGCACAGGATTGCTCGATGAAACAGGAGTTGGATTCCCCCGAGTCCAGGTAATGGTGTTTGCCCAGCTTGGTTTACAGTAATTGTCTAGCAAGATCATCAGTGCGCTCCTTTGACACAATCAGTTCTCTCCTGAGGGCATTAGTCTCTTGGCACGCGGAGTGCACTTCTGCCCTAAGTTCCCCTACCAATAGGGCTAGTTGGTCGGTTTCTGAGGTTTCCATAACGCCCGGGTGGGGATTTGTAGATAGGCTTTGCGTTCTGTTATGCTCACCTGGCTCCCACAAGGTCGTCGGTCGGACCCGAACAGCTGCGGTCTCCACCCACGTGATGCGTAGTGCAGCGATGACTGAATGGGTCTGCCCTCCTAATCTTGTCTGCTTAACCCGTAGAAATATTCTCCTGCAAGTGGAGAGATGGATTTAGCGACTTGTGGATTCAAGTGATGGCACCCCACAGTCCTCCCCAACTAATCACCTCCGAAATGCCCTCACAGCAATCTCACCTTATATTCTTGAAAGATGAGCTCTCCATCCTGCGTGGATTTGCAGGGGCGCGTCGATTCCAGTTACTTCACTGGTCTGAAGGCTCGGGAGAGTTCCGGAGAGTATTGACTCTGAGGTTCCTGGTGAGGACCAGTAAGTATTAAGTTCATAGAGTTCAATATGTCGGATGTTCACTCTTGTTCCCCCCCTTCCTTTCTTGTCTTGCAGCTGGCTCGTGAAAAGATGCTCTTGTGGCAGCTGGTGGCGCTCAGGTAAGAGTCTGTATTACCCGGCGCTATCCGGTAAATGTTGCACGAGGAAAACGTGTTGTTTTGTCTCTCTTTACAGATGCGGCACGTGAAAATATGGAGAGTCACAAAGGATGCCTCAGGTGGTAAATCAGGTAAGTCTATGGTGGTAAGAATGATATTTGTTGGTTCCCTCGGCTCACCTTGTGGTTTTCTTTTGTCTCCTAGGTGCCGAAGTTCGGCGAAGAAATGATGGAGGCAGCGCCGACCCGAAGGATGCTGTGAAGACTGGTGAGTATGGCGCGGCGCTGCAGCAATGATGTTCTTTACAGGTCCGGAGACAAGATGGATCCAGAATCAGGTGTGGAATAGAAATAAGTTAGTTTTCTAACCTTGTCCCTTTCTTTCCTCTTTGTTTAGGAACTCCGGATTCAAGGCGGGCGTGGCAGAAGACTGGATGCAGGCTGCAGGCACGGTGAGTGTTACGCTGCTGGATGCAGAATAACGCGAAGCGTGTGTTGCTGGTCGGGCGTGGTTTAAATAGCCTCAAAAGTAGTCCCAGGTAAGAAGTCCCTAGAACCACACCCGAGTAAAAAATAGTCCCTGTATAAAAATATTCCCTTTCAGGCTTCATGTTGGATTGGAGTTATTTGCAGCATGGTCTGCCTGAGGTAAGTAATGACTATGAGCCTGGCGCCTTAGGCGCCTGGACTGATTCCTACTATTAGCTTGGCGCCTAGGGCGCCAGGACTGAACCCAGATAGCCCCTAGCCGGGGCTGCTGAGGTTTTACTAAATGTCTAGATGCCTGCTCCCGGGGCTGATGGGCTTGGTCCGGGCATCATGACAACGGGATGTTCCACTCCTTCCTCTGTGTTCTGGAGCAGGGCGGCCCCAATGGCACTGTCTGAAGCATCGGTTTCCAGAACAAAGGGACGCGTCTGATCTGGCTGGACCAGAATGGGGGCTGAGGTAAACAAATTCTTGAGGTGTTGGAATGCCTGTACTGCAGCAGAGTCCATGTGAAACTTGACCCCCTTCTTTAATAGAGCTGTGATTGGGAGTACTATCTTAGAGAAGTGAGGGATAAATCGGCGATAGAAATTCGCTAGGCCTAAAAACCTTTGGACCTCGTTGACACTCTTGGGTTCCGGCCATCTGAGAATAGCGTCAACCTTCCCTGGGTCCATCCGGATATCTTTACTGGATAATATGAATCCAAGATAAGCAACTGATTCTGCATGAAATTGACACTTTTCGGGCTTCACAAAGAGCTGGTTCTCTTGGAGACGCCTTGACACTTCCTTTACCACCTGAATGTGTTCCTTGAGATTCACAGAAAATATAAGTATGTCATCAAGGTAGACTACTATCGACCGGTACAGCAGATCTGAGAATATCCTGTCCATATACCTCTGAAATATAGCGCGCGCATTGACCAGGCCAAATGGCATCACTCTGTATTCAAAAAGGCCTAGAGGGGTCCTGAAAGCTGTCTTCCATTCGTCCCCTTCCTTAATCCTAAAGAGATGATAGGCCCCCCTCAGGTCCAGTTTGGTGAAAATGTAAGATCCTTGCACCGCCTCTAGGATATCTCTGATCAGTGGCATAGGATATCTATCCTGGCGGGTGATCCTATTGAGTCCTCTATAGTCGATGCAAGGCCTCAGTTCAGAAGTTCCGCTCTTGGCGATAAAGAATAAGGAGGCACCACCTGATGATCGTGATTCACAAATGAGCCCGTTTTCCAGATTTTCGTCCAGGTATTCTTTTAGGGCCTTCCTTTCCCGGAAGGGATAAAGGGAACATTCTTCCGAAGGGCACCACTGCTCCCTCTAGCAACTTGATGGAGCAGTCTTCGGGTCTGTGAGGTGGTAGTAGGCGCGGCAACTTATCTTCAAACACTTCGGCAAAGGATTGACACACCAGAGGAGTATTCGAGACCACCCTGGTCTGTAGCGTGCAACCCTGCCCCACCTGTTCCTCTTGTACCAGTTGACTGATGCAATTCTCAAGATAAAACGCTGAGTCAAAACGTAAGGTATTGAGGGACCAGTCTATGCGAGGGTTATGCCTTCTGAGCCAGGGTATCCCCAATATTATGGGGAAGTGAGCAGTTCTTATGACATCAAAACAAATCCGTTCTTGGTGATTTCCCATCTTTACCAGTAGAGGTTCCGTCTCTGACACAATGGGACCTGAAATGAGGGGAGAGCCGTCTACTCCTTCTACAGGAATCGCTCAGTGTTTGTTCTGAAAAGGAACCCCCTGGTCTCTCGCCCAGGCGCCATCCACAAAATTCCCTGCAGCTCTGCTATCTAACATAGCCAGCACTTCCACAGACTTCTTAGTAGTTAACTGCAGTCGGACCTGAAATACCATTAATCGAGAATCTTCAGTTAATCTTGTGTCTTGAGTGAGATTACAGGGCTTTCGATTGTTTCCCCCGATGTCGCCCCTGCACAGACTCGGGGGGGAAGCGTTTCCCTTCTTCTGGGGAGGCACATCTGGACAATTACGTGGTAAGTGCTTAGAGGACCCACAGTACATACAAAGTCCCAATTCTCGCCTTCTCCGTCTTTCCTCAGGAGTCAGCGGGCCCCTAGCTGAACCGATCTGAATTGGCTCTTCAGGAGCTAGTTCTGTCTTGAGTACTTCCTTGTTGGAAGGAGGAGGGTCATGCATGGGAGAGTACCCTCTTTGCCTTGTCTTCTCAAGGCGCCTCTCATTTAGTCGGTATTCGATCTGTAAGGTCAAGGTAACCAATTCTTGGAATGACCCTGGTCGGGATACTTGTGCGAGTTCATCTTTCAGATCTTCATGTAATCCTCTCCTAAATATGGTCTGTTGAGCCGAATCAGGCCATCCAGAATCAGTCACCAGCTTCTGGAATCTGGAGACATATGTTTGGACGGGTCATAGTGATAATACCGAATCAAAAAATCTCGAAAACAAAAATCTCGAAAACAAAAGGCCGAAAAAAAAAATATCGAATTTTTTTTTCAATGCGTTTTTTTTCAAAATGGGGGGGTTCCCCCCCAACCCCCCTTTTTGTTTCATTTTTTTTTATTTTACCCCTTTTTTTTACTTACCTGACCCCAAAAACATATATAAATAAATAAATAAAACATTTGATATTTTTTTTTTCGAGATTTTTGTTTCGGGCTTTTTGTCATTCGAGATTTTGTTTTCGAGATTTTGACTGACCACCTGTTTGGACATCAGAGCCCCCTTGTCTGATATCCAGCATGGCCTCGTATGAAGCATAAACCACCTCAGGTCGAATAAATCTTGCTCGGAATTGCTGTGAGAACTGATCAAAACTATGCAGAACTGGGTCATTGTTGGACACTAGTGGAGTGGCCCAGGTCAACGCATTTCTGACCAGATTTGAGATTAGGAATCCCACCTTAGCATTATCGGTCTCAAAGGTCTTCGGTCTGAACGTGAAGTACACATTACAAGCATCCATAAATTCCGTCCAGGACCTGGGGTTTCCATCATACTTGCCTAACGACAATGGCATCGGAGGGAGGTCCCCCCTTTCCTCATTACGTGTGGCCACCTGTTGTCTCAAAGTGGTGTTCTCTGCCTGCATATTCTGCATCTGTACAGTAAGTCCTTGGATGGCTGCCACTTTCTCCTGGTATTTCTCCAGGGTAGCCATGTTTTTTTTTTTGCCATTGTATACTGTCATGACTGCGAAGGGCTAAGGTACTCTCCCGTGACCCCTCCTCACCTGAAGTTCCAGACGATGTGCTTGGTGTCTGCGAGGTCTCTCTTCTTCTTATGCCTTCTGGGTCTTCTTCTTTCTTGTCTTTACCCTCTTTTCGTGTAGGTAAGGACGGCTCTGCCGGAGGCCACCTTGGCAGCAGGGGAAAACACCTAGCCAAGTGGCTAGGGAAAAAGCTTCTGCGGCTCCAAAAAACCCTGGAGGGTGATGACGGCGCGAGGAGTTTGACTTGGCTTGAATCAGGTAAGTCTTTAGATGGCAGGCGTAAAGCCAGCAAGTCTAATGGTGTGATGTCTTGTGAAGGGATCAGCTGATGGTAAGTACAAGACAGCGCGTAGGAAAAAGAATGAGTAACAGAGGGAAAAAAATATAGGGAGAAATGGCCAGAGTTGCTCTAGTGCGTGCAGGGGCACAAGAGCGGAGACAGCCCAACGGCACTTCCGAGGAAGTATCGTGTGGACCGAAAGCGAAAAACCAAAGAGAACACTCCGGATCCCCGGGAGAAAGAGCGAGGGAGTGGAGCAGAACTGAGAGAGCAGAACGGGAAAGGCAGGAAAGAGGGAGGACAGCAGCAACGAGAAACCGCCGTAGAAGGTACAGCGAGCCAGACTCGCACAGAGAGCTCAGTGAGCGGAGGACCAGAATGCCAAACAAGAAATGGAGCGAAACAAAGCACTGAGCCGAAGCTTCAGTGCGTAGTTATAGAAACACCGTAAGCGGCGGCCATTTTAGGGGAAGACTATACCACGCGTGGCGCTTCTAGTTGCTTTTCACTCCTTACGCTGGGAAAGGATCCATCAATGCCAAACCTTCCAGGGCCGGAACATGACAAAATGATAGTAACATGGAAAACATTGGCGCTGTACAGGAAATGTCTAATTAGTCCAGCAAAAAGAGTGTTCAAAATACTACAAGAAGCCTTTGAAAATAAACGAGAAGATGCCCTAAATGAATGGAGAATCATATGCCGATGCATACTACAGGACTTGGGAGAAACTGAAGATACGTTACTAGGTAATCCTGATAAAATCAAGCTAAAACTATATAGATGGGACTGGGCAGTGACACAAGAGATGAAAGGATATGGGAAATACTTCACAGACAGCAGAAAATTAAACACACTACCAAAATACCTGGAAAAATTTCCAAGTTGGATATTCAGAGACAAACATTTCTACGATTTGGACTAAATCTCTTTGCAACAGGTGAACATGTAAACAGGTGGTCAACTGAAACCACAAAGATCACATGTGTATGGTGTGAAGAAACAAAGGCAGTAGAATCCCTTAAGCATCTGGTGATGTATTGTCTGGCGGTGGAGGAGAAAAGAAGACTATTATTGACAGATTGCCTTAAAATATATGCTGAAAGATCCTATGAGGTGTGGTAGTTAGAACTGTTGTGAGGTGAAAGAATTAGCTTAACCTTAGCGCTGGTGAAACTACTAATTGAAATTTTTACCAAACCCATAAAGGAACATAATACCCAGGTATAAGAGGAGCAAAGAGACGATTCTTGGGTAATTTTAGCATATAGAATAATTAACTTTAGATCAGAATGATTTTAATTTTTTTTGCTTGTGTTAGTTAATAGAAGTATCCAAAAGGAATTGTTTTTTTCTTTTCTTTTTGTAATGGTATAAGGTTTTGCTTGTGAAAACCATTTAAACCAATAAAAAAAGGGTATCCATAGGTATTGTTCACCAAAAGATAAAATGAAGAGCTGCACTGCCAGAGGTCCATACTGGACCTCAGTGTCAGAAGACATAAGGAAAACACACACAGAGAATTGGCAAGACAGGACTAGGAGGCCCTATCCCTCCATAAGGCATTTTCAGCATCACATAGCCATACAACAAATAACGATGAATATACGCAGGAGCTATGCATCTGATACACCAACACAATTCAGAGAACATTATCGCGAATGGGAAAACAACTGACATGACCATACATGTGCTCAGAAGCCCTGTCAGCGGGAAATGTCTGCTCAACTGTAGAACGGCGAAGGAGCTAGGCCTGATAGACGCCACGATCGAGAAAAGGAAGTGGTCTGGTGTAGCAAGGGCACCAAGGAAGCATAGCTCACATGACTGTCACCCATCGGGAAGGAAGCCATCAGGAGAACAGCCCTGACTTAGTCTGAGGACTAGGGAAACTGAAGGGCACATAGTGCAACTGCACATCAATACAAGCGTACGTCCTTTACCGCAACACTCGCGCCTTGAAACATTTGTGTATAGGCGCGTTACAAATGCCATATCATACCCCAGGAGGGTAGGTTTCCATTTGCAACAAGCGGTTCCAGGGAGTTACAGCAACTGATGGGTAATGGTATACTTCAAAAGGCAGTGGGACCAACACCATGAATCTCACCCCCCAGTGGTAGTGCTGAAAGATTGACATGAGAGTGGCGAACACAGAGAGAGAGAGAGAGAGAGAGAGAGAGAGACACCCAGGGCCCAAGATCGAGGACATGATTGTCCAACTTAACAGCGACACCTCACTCTCCAAACTGGACCTCAACCAGGGGTATTACCAGTTGGTGCTGCACCCAGAGTCAAGGTCAATAACAACACTCTCCAATCATGAGGGGCTGTTTCGCTATAAACGACTCAACTTTGGGATATAGTCGGCCGCAGAAATCTTTCAGGAGGCCATCTGTCAATTACTACTCCCACTCAAGTCAGCGTTTTATTACTCTGATGATATCCTAGTCTGCAGGACCACTCGGGAGAAACATGACCAGGCACTCCTGTCTGTGTGTGATATTCTGCAGAAGGCAGACCTCACCCTGAACTACGAGAAGGGCAATATCAACAAGGACGAACTGTGATTCTATGGACACATTTTCTCAGGTCAAGGGATGCAGTCCAACCCCGAGAAGGTAAGAACAATATACACATTTCTGGCCCCTATTCATCTGGTGGATGTTCAATCATTCCTGGGAATGGCGGGGTACTGTGCCAGATATCTCCTGCGATATGCCATCACCACTGAGCCACTACGAAGGCTACTGCGAAAGGACGAGCCATTCCAGTGGTTGCAAGAATGACAGATGGCACTTGACACCATCAAGGCGTAGCTGTCAAAACGCCATGGACCTGGCCTATTTCAATCTGGATTGGCACACCAAGATCGTTGTAGACACCAGCCCCATAGGGCTGGGAGATATACTCGCTCAAAGTGACACCGCTGACGCCCCGGCAAGCTACATCGTAGTGTGCGCCAGCCATGCACTTTCACAGCTGGATCGTGCCTACTCCTAGGCCGAGAAAGAGAGTTTGGCCGTGGTCTGGGCATATGAGTACTATCACCACTTAATTATTGGCAAGAGGTTCACACTTGTTGCGGACCACCAGGCCCTTCTGTCACTGTTTGGCAATGATGCCGCTGAAAATGGAGAGATGGGGCATGCACCTCCAAGAATATGACTACGGCATCATCCACAGGCAACAACACCGTCGACTACATCTCGCGGCACCCCAAACTGAGACAGAGATCACTGAGAGAAGGGGATGCAGAATACCTCTGTTACGTTACCACACAGAACCTGCCACTGGCACTGACGATGGATGAGCTAGCAAAAGCATTGAAGGAAGACCCATCTCCCATCATGGCAACTGAACTGACCAGCTCCAACAAGTGGGGAGACTACAAGAAGCGACTACAGCTGCACCAGGGTACAGACAGGAAAGAGATGGAACGTTTAGCCAATGTCTGCACAGAGCTGGCCGTGTCGGAGCAAGGGATACTTCTGAGAGGATGCCTTTTGGTGATACCGGCAGCCCCCAGGAGGGATTTAGTGCTGACAGCACACGAAGGGTGGAGGCCAACAAGAAACTTCTGAGGTGGACAGTTTGGTTCCCGTTCATGGACGATATGATGGAGGAGGAAGTCAAGAAGTGCTTCCCATGCCAGTGCACAGCCAAAAGTGACCCACCTCTCCCACTTCAAGAGACTGAGAACCCTGAGAGCGTGTGGAACTGGGCCGCAATGCACTTCTATGGGACCCTTGAAACAGGAGAATATCTACTGGTCATCATGGATAAGTTCTCGAGGTTCCCCTCTGTAAAGAAGACAACATCCATAGAATTCACCCAGGTCATTGGGGTAATTGACAAAGTCTTCAGCGAATGGGGCATCCTGCACACTGTGAACACAGACAATGGGCCACATTTAAATGGTCACGAGTTCCACACATTTGCAAAACATCTAGGATTCACACACAAAAGAGTCACGCCATTGTGGCCTCAGCCCAATGTAATGGCTGAGCAGTTCATAGCGTCCATAAAAAGAACAATGCAGATAGCCATGATAGAGGGAATGCCAGTGCAGCAGGCACTATGCAGGATGCTGCGACACTACAGGAATATGCCACCCTGCCACAGGAGTACCACCTGCAAACTTGATAAACTGTGAAGGGGACAGAAGGAGAGGAGATGGAAGTGACAGAAGCTGAGATACAGGGGAGAGACGCAACAGGGAAGGAGCTGGCGAGACAATGGACTGGAAAAGAGGAGCAAAGATGAAAGCCTTCAATGAAGGGGATGAAGTGCTCGTAAAGCAGAAGGTACAACAGAAGACCGATCCCAGGTACGAGGCAACCCCTTTGACCGAAATAAAAGGGACCATGGTAACAGCCCAGAATGAGAGGAAAGAGATAACCCGCAATGTGTCTTTCTTCAAACACTTCGTGCCTGGTGGGGAAGGAGCATCAGGACAAGAATCCACCCTAAGACAAGATTGTGAAGGGGGAGCGGACAGAGATTTAGGAGCAGAGTTGCCGGAGGAGAGAGGACCCCCGGAAGGAGGAGGAGCCAGAGGTAGTCGGCCGAAACGGACCATGAGGCATCCGAATAGACTCATCGAGGAATTTGAGATGGATGTAAGGAGATTAGTGTGGGAGAGGTGTTGTGAAGCAAGTGTTGCAGCACGGTCGCTTTCCAGCGAGGCACCATGGTAGGGAATGGTGGAAGGGGCCAGAAATGGAAAGTTAGTTCTAGTGTAGATTAATACAAGCAAATTCCAAGACGTCACAGCTCTTTGTCATTCCTCCCTTTTGCCTCGGCCCAAGGTGCCAACAGCGACCACATTTTTGTAAGCACTAGCAAGCTGTTTTAGTCTAACTGATGCATGGTTTCAGTTCATATGATAACATATTTATGACAGGAATCACAATTAGGCAGAACAAAGTGCCTTTATGAGAGCCCAAATCCTTCGGTCATCCCTGCCAAATTTCCATAGGAAAATATGAAATGCTTCAAAATGTTACTAAAGCGATTTACAGAAATAAAAGTGGTTTCACAATGTCCTGCAACCGCCATCCACCACCTCCTCTTTTTTGAGGGTTAGTCCACTGCCAAATTCTGAGAGCTGCGAGTCTGGATAAGGACAATGAAAAAAGGGGCAAACATTTTGTGAGAGGACAGGACAATACAGCAGGATCCCTCACAGAGAAGAGTAACTTGGAGCACGAAAATGGGCTGAACAAACTAAACCACAGGGCACCAGCAAATACCAATGCAATGCAAGATTGCCATTATGCAGTTGTCTAACAAATATTCCCCTAGAGCCATGTAGAGGAGCAGCCACATGCCTCTGCAGGAAGTCCTGCCCCCCTCCCACCTGTATGCTGGAAGCCTGAAATTGTGCCATGCGTGACACCAGCAGTTGTGACCATTCCACAGAGAATATTCAAGAAAAGGTATCCTGAGAAAACCCTATCAAAAGTATTCACGAAGAAATGATAATCTAATGGAGGAGCACCCCGAAGGAATATGAAAAAGAGTGAAAGAGAAGCTGGTGACGTCACGAAAGACGAGCATGACACCCTCAGAAGACTGGCTATAGAAGAGAACGTATGGACCTTATAGAAACTGATGAAGAAGTAAAGAAATTGAGTAAACTTTCATATGCGAAAAAAAAGAAGATTGCACGTGCGAGAAGCACTGCAGAAAATGCAATCCGTTCAATAACTGTACAGATGCTGTAATGCAAGTTGATCAAGTAATCTTAGATGCTGGCTATAAGTAGTGAATAGACATCAGGCGGAGCCGCCATTGTATAGAAGCTGGACATCGGTGTCACACATTTAGTAAGCTCGGACTCATGGAGAGAAGAGCCGAAAGCTGTGTTGCAGCACGCATTAGCTGAGATCGTGCAAGAGTCTGGAAGGGCTGTCTGGCCTGGTGTCAAGGCTGAAGCAGCCAAGACTGCTTATCTATTCTTGAAGGTGTGTTAAATCTCAACAGTGTGCCTTTTCTTGAGACTGGGCTGAACGGCGACTCAAACAAATACTTGTTCAGTTGGTAATTTCAAAATGATAGTGATAGTTCTAAAGTCGACGATGTGTCACAGCTCACTATAGTATGGGGGGGAATGCCAAAGCCCGCCCATCAATGAAACAAACAAGAAAAAACTCCTGGAGTTCTACGCCAGTGCTTTTAACATTGCACAATTTTAATGTTGTTGTCACATTAAACAATGCCCTTTATAATGACACATGTTTCGGCTTGAAGGTGTTGGATGTGAGATGCTGAATCATCCTTGTTAAGGTGCAAAGAAAGAACACCATGAGTGCCAAGTGTTATTCATTCAAGACAATGAAATACTGCAAAATGGACCAAATCGTGGTCTCCTGTCACGTGAGTGAAGGATGGAAATAGAGTTCAGTGAGAAGTTGTAGAACGACGATAGTGCATGCTCGCACTTTTTTATATTCCCAGAGACAAGAATACTTGCAAGACCAAGTTCAAAGACAATCTTTATGGCAGAAGGCATAGGTGATGAGAAATGTTGGGCTAATTTGGTGGGGAGGTACAGTCAAGTCCACCTCATGGCATGTGGTGTATGAGCTTACATGCTGCTAGTGAACCAAATTTTCCAGACTGGCACGAGCGTGCCAACCAATTTGAGAGGGCCATATAATGAAGGGCCTTATGGTTTGAGAGCCAATGATATACTGTGTACCTAATAGTATTGAAGATAACTTACACTAGAGGGAGCATAGTTGTCCACCCGACAGTAGATATCCAATCACAACCCAAACCCTTATAGAAAGTATACTTAGATGTTCCCCTTGAACAACAATCCCTCGTAGGTTTCTCTTATTTGCCACGTAGTACGACGTCACGTATGACACATTTTATAATTTGTAACTGATTTTTTTGTAAGGTGCACTGAGAACTTGAGCGCAAGTCCGTTGATGTCCGTTATAACTCCCTGTTTTAGATAATTGTTAATAAAACAGAAACCTTTGTGTCATGATGCCTACCCCCAGGCATCCGGACCAAGCCCATCAGCCCCGGGAGCAGGCATCTAGACATTTAGTAAAACCTCAGCAGCCCCGGCTAGGGGCTATCTGAGTTCAGTTCTGGCGCCTTAGGCGCCAGGCTCATAGTAGGAATCAGTCCTGGCGCCTAAGGCGCCAGGCTCATAGTCATTACTTACCTCAGGCAGACCATGCTGCAAATGACTCCAATCCAACATGAAGCCTGAAAGGGACTATTTTTCTACAGGGACTATTTTTTACTCGGGTGTGGTTCTAGGGGCTTCTTACCTGGGACTACTTTTGAGGCTATTTAAACCACACCCAACCAGCAACACACGCTTCGCGTTATTCTGCATCCAGCAGCGTAACACTCACCGTGCCTGCAGCCTGCATCCAGTCTTCTGCCACGCCCGCCTCGAATCCGGAGCTCCTAAAACAAAGAGGAAAGAAAGGGACAAGATTAGAAAACAAACTTATTTCTATTCCACACCTGATTCTGGATCCATCTTGTCTCCGGACCTGTAAAGAACATCATTTCTGCACGCGCCGCACCTCCAGCTGCAGCGCCGCGCCATACTCACCAGTCTTCACAGCATCCTTTGGGTCGGCGCTGCCTCCATCATTTCTTTGCCGAACTTCGGCACCTAGGAGACAAAAGAAAACCACAAGGTGAGCCGAGGGAACAAATATAATTCGTACCACCATAGACTTACCTGATTTACCACCGGAGGCATCCTTTTGTGACTCTCCATATTTTCACGTGCCGCATCTGTAAAGAGAGACAAAACAACACGTTTTCCTCGTGCAACATTTACCGGACAGCGCCGGGTAATACAGACTCTTACCTGAGCGCCACCAGCTGCCACAAGAGCATCTTTTCACGAGCCAGCTGCAAGACAAGAAAGGAAGGGGGGAACAAAAGTGAACATCGGACATATTGAACTCTATGAACTTAATACTTACTGGTCCTCACCAGGAACCTCATAGTCAAAACTCTCCGGAACTCTCCCGAGCCTTCAAACCAGTGAAATAACTGGAATCGACGTGCCCCTGCAAATCCACGCAGGATGGAGAGCTCATCTTTCAAGAATATAAGGTGAGATTGCTGTGAGGGCATTTCGGAGGTGATTAGTTGGGGAGGACTGTGGGGGTGCCATCACTTGAATCCACTAGTGGCTAAATCCATCTGTCCACTTGCAGGAGAATATTTCTACGGGTTAAGCAGACAAGATTAGGAGTGCAGATCCAGTGAGTCATCGCTGCACTATGCATCACGTGGGTGGAGACCGCAGCTGTCCGGGTCTGACCGACGCCCCTGTGGGAGCCAGGTGAGCGTAACATTTGCCATCTTCCTGAGTTCGTTCGATTATTTGGTGTAAGAGTTACTCTGATTTCCATCCACTGCATACACGCTACCCAAAGGGCCTTACATTCATGTGGTAGCAGTGTTGTATGGTTCTAGATCCAAACTAGTTCAGCTCCAGAGTTTCGGACGATCGGGCATCATCTGCCATTAAGCCGGAAGACTGCAGGGTTTCCTGTGGAAAGCGGGCAATAGAAAATCTTGCAAGAATAACCGAGACGGTGGGCAGGTCCCCTTGTCACAAAATCCCTGCCCGGTTTCCATGGGCGCTCTGCGGACGGAAGGCGCAGTGGCCATTGGAGGAGGAGACGATACTGAAGCTCTCGAATCGATTAACAAACAAATGGTGAGTAGACTAAGGGGAATGGCAAATTAAGGGGACGGGATTGTGATAATGTTGGAGTAACAGGAAATATTGTGTGAAGAGAAGGTAGCGCCTAGAGCCAAATACTGGCACAAGGGAGTTGCAGAGGAAGACATCTCAAACTCCAGTGGGAGTAGAGTGAAATATATAACGTGTGAACAGGTTCACGTAAGGGGACGTCTTAAACCCTGAAACAGGGTATTTAAAAATAAAGGTAGGAGAAAATATGGTGATAACAGGGTGTTTATTAATGTGTAAAGTCGACTAGTTTGTATATTATGTATTGAGTAAAGGTGTCAAAGAGCGATAAAAGTTGTGAAGGGATTGAGAAAAATTAAGGAGCTATAGTGACTATCTAGCGAATGGTTGTTACCAATACAAAGGTAGACATAGCTAATTGAGAAATTAGAGGCTTGAGCGGCGATTGATAGTGCGCGCTCATATTTGTGGTTTTAAAGGTGTTGAAAAAGTGGTGATTTAAGCAAAAGTAAAGGGTATTTCATAAATTCTGGTAAGTACTGAAAGTCAATTGAAACTTGTCATAATGGGAGACACTCCTCTGATGCATTTATGCAAGGCACTGCCAGAGCACATGTCCAAGCTCAAACAGTATAGTGCGGAATGGGTGAAAGGCACGGCAGATAAAATGTTCATGCCGTGCCACAAGGGGGATCACTGTCAAAAGCAGTATTGATATGATATGATAGGTTATTTATAACGTGCTTAATACCCAGAGGCCTCTAAGCACGGAACTGGGGATCAAACCTGTGTTGCTCCATGTTGTCTTGCTTCCAAGGCGAACACGTTGCGCTGAGCTATCCTCCCGAGATGCAAACATGCAACACATTGCAAAACATGACCGCATACTTGAACGCTGCATACACGGGAAAGAAATCAGAGAAAAGACTACTGATCCTAGAGCTCTGGAAAATGTACCAGGAAAAGAGGGAAGAGCACCTCTTACCTCGACTGAAGTGAAAGGCGCTAGTGCGGAGGAAGTAGGGTTGTATCCTTTATAGGAATTGAAAGCGGCGGCGGGGTAAAGTAACCTGATATATGAACCTCTGACTTATATCAGTGATGATAGCACAGAGGAGAATAAGAGAAAAGTGGAGATCTTTAAGATCATACAGGGCAAGGAAGAAAAGAGTGAGCGGTCGAATGTGTCGACAGGAGATTAAGAGAAGCAAAGGGGAGAAAGATGGAGCTGACGAGGTAGCGCTCGTAAAGAACGACTGGATGGGAGGACATATATTATTCAAGCTAGATTGGAAAAGCATCGAGGAAGTTAGGCAAAGAGAAGACAAGGGCAAAAAGGATAGAAAATACAGGGAACGAGAGAAGAGACTGAAGGAAGACGAGCAAAAAAAGAGCAGCGAGTGACAAGAGCAGATGTATCAAGAGGCGCAAGCGAAAAAAGAGGAACGGGCAGAAGAGCAAGGAAAATATGACAATAGACAGCGAGCAATAGAAGATAGGGATAAAAGAGAAAGGAAGAGAGAGGAGGAGGAAGCGCAGAAATTAAGGGACAAAAGGATCAAGAGACGAAGGGAAGAAGAGGAAAGAAGGAAAGTAGTGAGAAGAGAAGAGCCAAGTCAAGAGGAGGACAGAATTAGAAGGGAGGCGAGAAAGCGAAGAGAATTAGATGAAGAATTAGAACAAAGGAGGAGACAGGGGGATCTTGATATTAGCCTTATTTATAGGAACCAGTAGGGCCAAGCCCAGTAATACGATGGGACAGAACAGAAAGTTCCTTCCGATAAAGGAAGCAACATCAGGGGCATCTATAATAGTATTGGAAGAAGAGAACTTTGATGCAGGAAGTGTCAGAGACAGGATCAATAAGACCTATCAAGAATTAAAAGAAAGTAGCAAATATGGAAGTCGAGAGAAGGGGGATTCATCTCTAGCATTTCAATTAGAGAGCAAAGAAGAAAATAGAGCATTGCCTTAAGTAGATTGAACTTAGACAAGGGTGAAGGGGATGATAGTCACTCTAGTTGGGGCAAGACATATCAGACGAAGAAAGATAATCCTTCCTTGGGGAAAAGGGAGGGAGCGCATGCGCTCCCGAAGGAAGCCTGCAGATAGACAAGGAAGTGAGATGGTCTGATCTAGAACAACCTAATTATAGGATGGCAGATGCCACAGTATATCCAGAGCGTCCCCGAGGACAATCGCATAGTGAGAAGGGAAGAGTCACCACCATATGTGAGCAAATGAATGTCGCTACCGACAAGGAGAAGGACAGGGATGATCATCGCTGCCATGGATAGGCTAACAATGGGAGCCGACTGTGGGTTGGGTTACGCAGTTTCCCTTATTGGAAAAAGGGGGAGCAAGACCACAGTATATTCCATGGCCACAGATGGACAAGGACAATTTAAGGTGTAATCTCCTGAGTTTGACTTCGGGCACTTGGAAATGAATATATGAGTTAGAAAAAATGACAAAAGGAAATATGCTGGCCATAGGGGACATAAAAGGTCTCCTGGCAGCTATTCTTGGAGAGAGAGCTGATGACATATGGAGGAGAGAAGGGTATTCAAGTGTGAAAGCACAAAACACAGTGCATGATGGAGAGCCGTTTAATAATTGTAGAGCAGATGTCTAGAGGACTCTCAGGGTACAGTATCCCAATACATCAGATATGGGTGCAATTATGACATGTAAGATGAAAGAATATGAAGACCCTATTGCTTACATTCAGGATATACAAGAGTGATGGCAACTTGAAATGCACGAGCCGTGGGAAAAAAATGGTGGCATTATTTTACCACATTTTATGTCCAGGGTTGCCTGAGCCAGTGCAGAGGCAGATTAAGAAACAAGTGGGAATGGAAGCTCAACCGTGGGCTCAGATACAGCTGACAATAGTGCATCACTGTCGGTTGTTGCAAGAGCAAAATAGGAAGAAAGATCAGAATAGGAAAATTGAGGAAGCCAAGTTAGTTCAGGAGAAATTGTCAAAGTTTTCCATAGAAGGGGCGGTATTGACAAGCGTAGAAGGACTGGGAATGCACGAAGCAGTAGGTGCATTGCGGGTGAATAAACAGCGCCCGATGGACCAAGGTGGATATGGGTTTGCGCCACGAGCAGAGGTATGGGCTATAGAAGAAGAGGTGGATTCCAAAACAATCAAGGTGGGTTTCAGAATGCTAAGAATGAGAATCAGAATACCCAGAGAGGATTTAACCAAGGGGGACTAGTCAGGTGGGCTCCCAATATGCTGGACTTGTGGGATGACAGGGCACATTCTGCGCATATGTGGGAGCCAAGGGTTTGTACAGAATGGCCAATTCTCAAAAGGGGGGACAGCTTATCCTTCACCATATAGTACACAAAGTAGGGAAGGGTTCGCCCAAGATCCAACAGTGTATCACACACAAGCACTGGGAGTACAGCAGGTACAGCAAACAGAAAAAAGTGCAAATGAATACACTGCAAGTGCAGTCGCAACAAGCCCCCATGCAAACACAGCAGTATGCAAACACAGGACAAGTGCTGACACCCAGAATAGGAGGTTTCGCTATGGTAGGAGGAAATACTTTCACAGGAACAGGATGAGCCTGTACCTGCAATAGGACAGCTCACAGGGTGACTTGATGTGTTCGGTACTATCTGTGACACCGGACCCCCAAGAGGAACCATAGGTTGGTGTGACAATAGGAGGCAAATATTTGTCGTTTCTAGTAGACACTGGGTCTGCTCGTTCATGTATACGAGAGGGAAAATATCCAAGGTCGGGAATTGCCATGAATGCTCAAGGGTTATCTGGAGCTAATAGTCGAGTTCCTTTTACTGATGAATTACCAGTCTCTATAGGAGAGTGTGACATGTCTGTTCCTTTGTTGTGTTCACAACAGACACCAGTTAACATTTTGGGAAGAGATTTGATGACAAAGCTTAACATGACGATTTCATTCACTGGTGTCCACTCCAGGAATACACTATTTAAACATGGGCACATTTATACTGGCGACCACAAGGCAAGTGGCTGTGCAATGCGTTCCAGTAGAGCCAGAGGTTTTCCTGTATGGGCTTAGTATTCTACTGACATGGCTACCTGGCTTAGTGGGAAACATTGATAAGTTTTTGTTTAGACCGCAGATATCTATGGACGAACAGGGGGGACAGACTATCCCTATAGAATTGGAAGCAGCCATAGTACGAAGGGAAATCTCAATGCTCGAAGGAATAGATGATGAGGGTAGACCATGGAGCATAGTAAAAGCTCTCGA
Source organism: Ambystoma mexicanum (assembly GCF_040938575.1). Classification (NCBI taxonomy): domain Eukaryota; kingdom Metazoa; phylum Chordata; class Amphibia; order Caudata; family Ambystomatidae; genus Ambystoma; species Ambystoma mexicanum. Next base: position 1,319,060,035 of record NC_090924.1, read on the forward strand.
AGAAGGGTACAGATTGAATGACATAACCGATGATGGCATGTTTAGCGAAGACCGAACAGATGATGAAGTGGTAGTCTTTATGAGCATCCTTTGGACTACAGGGCCTTATGATGTAGTGTTGTTAAAGGGGATATGGGAAGTCAAAATAAAGCTGAAGCCAGGAGCGATTTGACCTCAAGCAAAACGGTACCCCATGTCTCGAGAGGCTGATGAGGGTATATTTAAAACCATTTTAGCACTAATGAAACAATGTATTTTGGTGCCATCAGAATCGTTGTGCAATACTGCATTGTATCTGATAAAAAAAATTGAAAGAGGGTTGTGGAGATTTATACAAGATATGAGATGGATTAACCAGATTGTAGATGCAGACTTTCCTTTAGTTCCAACCCGGCAACGATACTATGCAGTATCCCAGTGGAAGATCGATATTTCACAGTGATCGATTTGAAGAATGCGTTTTTCTCGATCCCGTTGCACAAGGATTCAAAAGACTTGACTTCCTTTATGCTTTGCCAAACTCGACTGAAATATACTTGTTTGTTCCAGGGGTACTGTGAGTCTCCATTGATAATTAACAGAGTCTTACAGATGGACTTAGGCAATATTGATCTTAAAAGTGCGGTGATACAGTACGTAGATGACATTGTAATTTGTAGCACGACGGAAGATGAGTGCAGACAAGATTCTATTCAGTTGATGACTATTCCAGCAGACAAGGGATATAAGGTAGACAAAGAGAAACAGCAGTATTGCAAAGAAGAGGTGTTATACATAGGGCAGTTGATTTCACATGAAGGAAAGAAGATGACACATGAAAGAGCTGAGGCAATTATGAAAACCGCAAAACCAGATACAGTGAAACAGATGCAACAGTTTTTGGCTCTATGCAACTATGTTAGAGCATGGGTGTTTGATTACAGTTCATAGACGAGACCTCTTTTGCAAGCTTTAAAGAAAGCACAAGTGGTTACAGTAAAAATAGATTGCACTGAGGAAATGGAGGAACTGTTTGAGGAATTGAAAAAAGCAATTTGTACAGCCCCTGTTTTGGGAATGCTGAGGAATTTTATTTATTTTCGCACACAAATTGGACAGTCATGACAGCAGTGCTCACACAGAGAACTACATTGGGGTATAAGTCTCTAGCGTATTACAGTGGGATTTTAGACCCAGTTATGAAAGGACACTTTCCTTGCGAACAGTCTTTGCCAGCTGCCGTGTTCGCAATTGAGAAGTCTACAAGTATTATTATGGGCTGCTCTATGACTATGTTCATGATAAAAAGCTCTGTTTCCCATTTTAGAGAAGCCCAAAGGTACATTGACATCTCAAAGAGTTTCAGCTGATGAAGTAATGATTTCGAACCAAGCGATTAAAATTGTCAGGTGTAAAATAGTGAATTCTGCCATGTTTATAGCTGAGCCAATAGCAGAAAGTGATCAGGTGCATGACTGCGCTTGAGAAAGAGGCTGTTGCATTAGTCCAGCCTGGAGCGAACCAGGGCTCTGGAACAGTAAGCTTCTGGGGGAACGTGAGAATAGGTAGAATACCTCTGAGGAGGTGCAGCTGGATGTGGGACAAAGTTATGAAGCAGGTACTAGAGGTGTAGGGCATAAAACACTAGGAGCGACCAGGGAAGGTTAAAAAGTCAGTATCAAATTTTAATAATGAACAGATCGTCAGATTTAAAACATCCAATTAAATAGATAGGTCCACAATACAAAAATTGTCACATCCCATGTAGAAAGCAACAATAGGGAATATGTAGCAGGCTCCGATGGCCAGTTAAAAGTAATGTTATAGCAAAAATACGACCATTGAGGGTACTTGCCAACCTAAATAGTAAGGTACCCAACCAGATATGGATAAATATGTCATAAACTTTGCTCTCTGTTTAAAGTCCAGAGATGTGTCTCGACATGTTTCTGTTCCTCTAAAACAAAGTGTGGAACATTCATCAGGAGGGAATAATTTACAGTATAGCCTATTTGACAATTGAGGTGGTAAACAATACCACTACAGTATCCTAGCACCTCATAAGGTGCCAGTGGGGGCTCTCTACTAGCATTAGTAGGTCTAGGGTAGTGAACATCACGGCCCTTGATAAGCCCACAGGAGTGAAGTCAGGAATAAATCCCAGCGTTCCGCACAAGTGCGGAGGAGTACGAGGCAAGCAGGTATCTCGCCCTCAAGGGATCAGATCCCGGATATAGACAAAGTACACACTTCTAATTGTGATTAGACAGTAGTATACCGGGGTCCTCTCCTTGTAAGTAGCAGCTGGATGTGGGCCTTTTTGGCAAGGTCCGTGATGTGAGGAGAGAAGGAGAGAGTAGAGTTGACGATGACACCAAGGTTTCTTGTCTCACAGGAAGGCAAGGGTGGAGGGCCCAAGGAGGACAGCCAGAGTGAGAGAGGGAAAGTGGGCGCAGGGATCCCAATGAGGAGGATCTTTGTCTTACTGGCATTAAGGCAGAGATCAGAAGCACACTAATCCTGGATCGCAGATAGACAGTAAGGAATGAGCGAGGGAGATGAGGCGGCTGAGGGCAGCCTGAATGAGAGCTGGGTGTCATTCGCATAACACTGAAAGTTAGAAGAAAAGGTGGAGACCAAGTGGGCCAAAGGGGCCAGATAGACAATGAAGAGCCAGGGTGAGAGGAAGGGCCCTGGGGGACACCACGTGTGGAGAGAGAGGTGGTGGAGAAAAAGAACCCAAGTTGGACCTGAAAGGGTCGGTCCAGGAGGAAGGAGGTCAGCCATGCCAAGGCCTGATCCGTAAAGCCCAGGTTCTCATGGAGTCGATTGATCAGGGTGACATGACTGACCATGTCAAAAGCAGAGGAAAGGTTGAGGAGGATGAGGACAGAGGGAGAGCAGGAATCATTAGAGAGCAGATTTTCACAGGTGTACAGGAGAGCAGTTTCCGTGCCTCTGGCTGCTCTGAAGCCCATCTGATAGTCATGGAGACAGCCAACAGATTCAATGTGGAGTGTGAGCTGGGAGATGGCCAGTTTTTCCAGGAGTTTGCCCAGGAAAGGACTGATAGAAATCGGTGATAGTTTACCAGACAGGGAGGATCAGCAGAAGCTTTTTAAGGAGGGGGTGTACAAGGGAATGCTTGAAGAGAGGAGAAAGATCCAGTGGCTAAAGAGTGATTGCAGAAATCGGCCAAGGCTGGAGGGGGGAAATGTGGTCCTTGATAGCTCTGGAAGAGCAGGGAAGCACTTGTTTAGGCACGACTTTCATAGATTGGACTAGTCTAGAAACATTGTCAGGTGTTGTCAGAGAGAAGGCGGGAATAGGAAGAAGAGAGCGAGATGCAGCCAGAAAGGGCCTGTGAGAGGTAGAGTAATAGAAAAGCGAGGACAGTATGTCCTGAGTTTTAGTGGTAAAATGAGAGGCCAGCGCTGTCCACAGGGCTTAGGAGGGAACAGGAGAGGCAGAGACTGCAGTAGGATTGGCAAGCTCCTTGTAGGTTTTAAAGATTTCAGCCGTGTTGTTAGATGCCCCAGAGATGGACCCTCTTCATGGAGAGGACAGAGAGTCTTGTCTTTGGAGCAGGCGGCAGGCCAGTTTGTCAGATGATGGACCCAAAGCCCTCCACTTCATCTCAGCTACCCAGACAGATTCTCATGAGAGGGGCAAAGATGTCCAGGGTGTTGGAGATAGAAAGATGCAGGTTAGAGAGGGATGTGTCAGAGTGTGAGTCAAACACAGGAGTAGGAAGGGCAGAGAAAGTAGAGGCAGAGGCTTTGACTGACACTCGCTTCATGGGCCGAATGACCGAGAAGGAAGGTGGCAGAACCGGGGTAGGCTTTGTCTGCGGGACACAATATTTCAGGTGGTAGGAGAGAAGAAATTGGTCAGTCCAAGAGAGAAGAGTGGTGAGAGGGTTAAAGAGAGGAATGTCTGAGGAGATGAGAACATTCAAGGAGTGTCTGGCAGAGTATGTCGGACTCAGGGGAGGGGTAAGTCAGGGCCACTCCGCTTCCAGGCCTGTTAGTTCTGGGCTCAGAGAGGATCTTGTAGCCCTCAGGGAGGAGAGTGTCAAAACTCGTCACTGAGCTCACTGTGAACCATGTCTCGGTGAGAACAAGGACATCCAGGTCAAGGTCTTCGAGGAGGTGGCAGATGTCAGAGGAGTGTTTGACAGCAGAGCGAGAGTTTAGAGTAGCGACGTGAAGCAGGTTGCCACATTTGTAAGACTTCCGGGGTGGGGTACAGGAGAGGGGTAGACCCAGCGGAGGCAGTTGAGGGGCCCGACAGTGGGCAGAGGCAGTAGTCAGAGGTGGCATAAGGGCCGATGAGGAGGAGGAGGAAGAATGAGGCAGAGGAGCCAGAGAAGTGTTAGGGGGAGTAGCAGGAGAAGGGAGAAAGTTGATACGTTGTGGGAAACTACTATCGAAAAGGAGGAGATTGGGCTGAGAGCCTGGACCGGATGGTACCATTGAGAGAGACATTGATGATGGTTTTGGAGGAATGCTAGAAGGCCAAGAGGACCTCCCACCGGGTGCCAACATTAATGGGAGAGGAGGAGAGAGAGGGGAGAGAGAACAGTGACGATATGAGGGGTCCATAGATCTGGAAAGGGAACAACAAAGAGGATGTCAGTGCGAGTCTGTCTGGAGGAAGCGCTGATGTAGATATCAGCAATAGGGAGTCCTGGATTAAAGACTAGTATATCCCTCTAGAACCTTTGCCTTTCAGACTTAGTGAGAGGGATAGGATAGGAGATAGAGTAGCAGTTTGAGAAGATGGGAGAGATTGAGGGTACCATAGAGGGTGTGAGGAGGAAAGAAGGGAGAGGGAGGGAGGGAGGGAGGGAGGAAGAAGCACAGCCCACAGCCGAGCACCACAGGAAGTACCAAAGAGGGTGGGGGCGGGGATTCACACAAAAAGGGAACAGAGGAAGCAGAAAACAGGCAACACACCACAGGGGAACGAAGGAGCAGTGTAGACGGAAGACAGAGGAGGACAGTGAACTGTGAAGATGCCTAGATTCGACTTTCCTAAAAAGAAGCAAAAGACCTAGTTTCAACACAGACAGCATTGCAAAAGTGGTATGATGAAAAAAAGACTTATTAGAGGGGTTGGTCAGTTTAGTGGGATGCAGTGATAGTAGCAGTTTGACAGCTGCAGGCTTCTTGTTCCCCCGGCTGACACCGGCAGACACCACCCGGAGCTGCTTCTGACAGAGGTGCCCTTTGCTTTGGAGTCCTTAGCAGCAGGGGGATGCAATGGACAGTGAGACTGTCCTAAGGGAAACACTTAAGTAGGCAAATACCAACAGGGGGTGGGAAAAACGGAGGGCACACATCAACAGGGAAGGGGGAAACCAAGGGACACAAAGCTGGGCTGAGCTCAGAAAAAGCACAACAAACGCGTACAAAATGCTGAAAAAAGAATGGAGGAGGCAGAAGGCACTAGATTGCCTTACCTCGGCACCTGTATGAAGAAAGCGCGGCTATTACCCAACGGTGTCCTTGTGCGGTTACTGAACATCACAAAGGTAATCAAAGAGAGTAATGAAGAAAAAGAAAGGGAACAGTACTGATCAACGGGGTTATAGAAAAGTGTTTAGAGCCTTGCAGAATTTCAGTGAGTCAGTTCAAAGCAGAGGCAGCGACAAAGAGAAAGCCCAACGCCCAACTGTGCTTTCTTTTGATCCAGGGTACACAGAGGTCTATGACCAGCGGAATGCAATGCCCTACCAGGGGCATAGAGAATATGCTTTTTTCGCAAATACAAAGCCCCCTCCCCTCGGAGTGCACAGTGAATAAGGCACAAAGCCTTAAACTTCACTCTGTCTTCCACGGGAAGCCAGTGGAGTTTATTCAGAATAGGGGAGGCATGGAAACATTTTGGAAGGCCTGCCAAAATACAGGCCAAAATACCCAGACTGCACAAGCAACCACTAGGCCCTTCATACTGGCAGGGATTAGTGGCATCAGTTCTCAGCTTAAAAAAGCCAGAGCTGCATCTGTGTCATGGCCATAGGCCCGGAACCCCAGACCCTGCACCATCAGGGCATGAGAGCAAGAGGTAACACAACCTTTAATTGTCTCTTGGGGACAATGCAACATGCAGGGCCCAGCTGGACTCAGTCCCGGCACCTTTGGCGCCAGGCTCATAAATAAATATGCACTAGCACATTTCTATTCGGTGCAAGTACTTTGCTTCCCCTGCAGGGGCCCCCACGTGCACTTGGTCGGCCGTGGCTGCTGGGGAGAGTCTGACTGCACGTGTATGCATCCTTTAGGAGTGGCAGGGTGGGGCCGGTGAGTCAGGACTATGGGCGTGGCCAGAGCTAGGCTATATAAGCCTGCACAGCCCTCATGCACGTGCTTTGCATTATTCTGCTATTGCAGTGTAACTCTCACTGCCGCCTAAGCGCATCTTACCTGGTGAAAGCAGCGCTCCAGCCTGACGTTGTGACAGACGGTGCCTGCAAGAGAAAAAGATAAAGACAAGGTTAGAATTTGCTGAGACATTACGTTTAAGGTCGTGCTTAGACAAATCCTTGCGCTTAACCTTAAACCAACACTCACCTGCTGTCGGAGCATTGTGGACTCCATTATCTTCCCATTTCACCTCTCTTCATGCACCGCCGGGCCGCATATCATCGATTGGGAGAACGCAGAGGAAAAACACCATTAAAAGGAGACGGACAATAATCAAGAATCAACATTAAAATATTTTAAAAGCCATAAGACACTTACCTTCAGGAGTGGTTCAGCCACAGCTGGTCTGGGCTGCCACGCACATGGGCCAGTGAAGGAACTCGGTCCTTCAAAAGCGCCCCTGCATTGAGAAGCAGGATGGAGAGCTCACCATCATCAATCAACAGGTGAGACTATATGGGTTGGTGCATGCTCACCACATTCTGGGAAGAAGGGTTCAAGAGAGACAGCAGTCATATAGCAGCATTCTCACAATCTCTCATATCCTTGCAGAAGCAGTGTTCACAACCAGCGCAGTCCACAGCACACGAGCAGGGGAAGAAGCCTGACAAGGGGAATTCACTTCCCCGCAGAGACCAGGTGAGCGTAACAATCTGCCACCAATCTGTAGTTCAGGAGACAGAGTGGCCGAGATCTTCACCCTGAGATGTTTTACTGATTCAGCAGGGGAAGGGAGGTTACCCAAAGAAGGGGGCCAGAATTCGTCGGTCCATAAGCAGAGGGTGGAACAACCACCTGTACCTTAGTTTCCTTTCAATTAAGCTTGAGACAGTTTTGGCTCATCCAGGCACCAATGTCTACCAAACATCCTCGCAGGCAGGTTGCCGCTTCCTTAGGGTTGGGATCAACTCGAAGAATGAGTGGGGTTTCATCGGCATATGCGTAAAATTGGCTACCATGATTTTGTATCAAATCAGCCAGGGGACGAACATAGAGATTAAACAGCAGGGGCGAAATTGCTAATCCTTACGGGACCTCTGCATTACAGAACCACACTGGTTAACTTAAACGGAGGGAGGGACAATGTTTCGGAGCGGTCAGATTAAAAAGATTTAAGCCACTCTAAGGCTGCACTGGTAATCACGAAGCACTGATACAATATAGTATAATCAATAGTGTTAAACAGTGCAGAGAGGTACAAATGGATGGGAAAACTCACCGCATCCTGGTCTCCAATTCTAGCCAAATCACCCACTGCTGACACCAACACAGCCTCCGTTTCCAGATAGGGACAGAAGCCCGATTGATGGGGATATAAAATTGCAGCTTCCTTGAAAAAGTATGAAGCTGTGGTGTGAAGATTGCCTCCATTATCTTCATCAGGAACATAAGGAGGGAAATGGGTCAACACTTTACTGGGAGCAAAGAATTAGGAGTAGGTTTCTTTAGCAGCATTATTACCAGGACATGATAGAGGGAATTTTCCCAAACAAAAAATAAGAATTAACCGCTAACATAATCAAGGGTGAAATCACGCCACTGATGTTCTTAAAAACTTCCAGAGGAATAGGGTCTAATGGTGTACAGGATTTCAACGGGAGGATGGTTGTACAAATCTGATCAAAAATGACAAATGTCGAAAGAGTTGCTTCATTGGCCAGGAGACCCGCAGATGGAAATGAGGTAGAAGGCACAGTTGTCACCACAGTCTGCATCAAAATGTCTCTCCTGATATTCATAATCTTCTCACAAGACGTGTATTGCAAAGAGATTGTGAACGGAGAACTTTAGAAGAGATCATGATGGGAGAGGAAAACTCTCTCACTACTGAGAACAGCTCTTTAGGATGATTCAGAGCTTGTGAAATCCTGGTAGAAAAATATGCAATTTTTGCTGCTTTAATATCTATGTGATATCTTAGATGATACTCTTTCATCACGGTTATGTCCTCATCATGGTACTTAGAGCGCCAGACTCTCTCAGCTCATCAGTGTAAGAGTCTGGAATAGTTTAAGGAATAAGTGATCCAAGTAGGGGATTTTTTTCCACCTGGAATTACCTATTTTAAAGGAGGCCAAATCATCAGCTGCAGCAACAAATGCTTCTTCAAGGATAGTTAAATAATCATAATCTGGGCTGAGCACATCCACATCAAAGTAGGATTGAATTAGTGAGGAAAGAGCGGTATGATCCACCAAGAGCGTCTTGGGGTGTTTGGCAAACTATCCAATGGAACAGACAAAGGTAAAATCATTGTGATAGGCCCTAAAAAGTGGTTGGACCACATCACAGGAAGGCAGGTGTGCACAGTAACTGCATTCTCTGTGGTAAAGATTTGATGAAGTGAATGGCCATTAATATGAATAGGGCTAGTAACAAATAGGAATAGCTGTTGCTCTGCCAGCGAGTCAACTAATCTACGGCTATGAAATCAGAAGGATCATTGGGCCAAAAGTTAAAATTCCCCATAACCTTAAGGGAAGGATATTTCAGCTGTAGATCTGCAATCCAGTCAGCAAAAGCCTCTACAAACTGGGGATCAGAATGTGGTGAACTGTATACAATTAAAACGTATAGTGTCTGAGTGAACAAACATTCTATCCCATTACAGGGAGGGATGTCTATACGGGCACATTGCAGGTATCCACCACCAGGGCCACCACTACAGAAGTTGTTTCAACGGGGTCCACCCTTGATGTAATACATCTATGTTTAAGCCCGTCTATCTGGATGTGACATCTTGCAATTACAGGGCCCATTTTGTTCCAAAACCCCATAGGGCCATGCCAGCGGGAGAGCATGTTGTGTTCTGAGATGGGATGGAGTACCAATACTTTTTGACCAATACAAAAGGAATTCCGGGCAGCTGTATCCCTCCGAGAGGCACCGGTAGCAGTCGGGCGTCCAGCGGGATCCGCAGTGGCTCTGTAGATTGAAGCCTCCAGATGTGCGTTCTGGCTCTTCTGCACTTCACCGGGTCGTGCGTCTTTCATCAGCGGCTTCCGTGTACTGCTCCTGCTATTCCACTTTGGGGGATGGCTCTCTCCCTCTCGCGTCTCTCATGCGGTTCGGTTTGAGCTTGAACTTCCTTTGAATTCCTGCATCGGACTGATGTACTGCTTAGGGCCAAACACTGGCCTTTAAAAACTAGAATGCTCATTCTGTTTCCTGAGTGATCTTTGTACTCATGGCCATCTTCTTCATAGCCGCACCAGCCTTAAAGCTATACAAAGAACAGTTTGTATTATCTGGGTTTTCGGCGTTGTCATTTAGATTAGAGGGACTGAGTTTATTTATTGTTTATTTATTTATTGGTCACTTGTTAGGCGCTTATACAATTAGCAAAACTGTTTCAAAGCGCCCACAGGGCTAATAGGGTGGGGATAGGGGAAGGTTGACAATGAATTACTGCAAGTATACATTATTGAATTAATAGTACAAACAAATAATGAGAGTAAAGGGAAGGAGAGACGAACCTACTATGCATTGTGAGTGTTCAGGACGTGCAAGTGCAGAGGAGGAAGTTGACAACAAAATATATCAGCTCTATCCAGGGAGGGAGAATGATAATTTAAAGCTGGAGAAGGGGTTGGGGGTAGTATTTACCTTGATCCAAAACAAGCAATATTACACTTTATTACAGATTCCTATTGGCAAACAACATGTGCACACACAGGGCCCTCTATGGTGGTGCTCTCTTCCAGCCCAGTCTGCACCTCTCAATTTCTGTGCCCCTAAAGCCCCTTTTCCATTTCTCCATGAAACTCTCCTCCAACCACTGAAGAGAGCACCACCATAGAAAGCCCTGTGTTTTATTTCAGTGTCTGCACATGTTGTATGCCGATAGGACTCTGTAATATATTGTCAGTATGGCTTGTTTTGGATCAAGATAAATATTAATCTTTCCTCTAACACAGACCTCTCCCCTTCTGTTTAATTTTTTCTAACTTAGTTTTTATTAAGCATTTTAACAAACCAACAAACAAACAGCGAGCACCAGGTACCCCCTCCCCCAATACAGCAATAAGAAACAACAGCACAAGAGTACCCAAACAAATTCCCCCCCCCCCACCCGTCCCTCCTACCCACATTCAACTTTGCCAGGAATAACCATACATGGGTATATAGCACAACAACACTGAACAGGACACGAAGAAGGAGCACATCTCAGCGACTGACATAGTGGGGTCAAAACAATCTCCAAGAAGCCAGAAACACAGATGCATTAGCAGTAAAAGACACAAGGGGACCCAAAGACCCAATGACACTCCAGCATTACAGTTGTAATTTAGGAGAACCGCTGACCAATCCTGAACAAATGAGGGGATTGCATCGTTGACAATAGCTGACAACTTTTCGTAAGTAAAAATGGCCCACAGCTTAGCAAGCCACTCAGACTTGGTGGGAGTAGAGGAGCCCTTCCACGTTTGGGCGAGAGCAAGCCTTCCCGCCCTCAACATTGCCCCAACCACCCTAGGAAAAGCACACTGCCCAGAATCCGGCATGGGGGTACTCAAGAGAATCTCCATAGGATGAAGAGAAGAGGTAACACCCACTATGTCCCTGATCCAACTAAGCAACTCAGCCCAATACACCTGAATGACCGGACATTCCCATCACAGATGGAACCAGGTGCCGTGCTGAGAGCACCTTCTGGGGCACAGCGGGGATACACCCTCGAACATCTTAGCCAGAGTGGCCGGAGGGCGGTGCCAAGAGTGAAGCACTTTGAAACCATGCTCCATAGCCAAAGTGTACAGGGACCACGAAAAAATTGATCTAAAAACCGCTCTCCAATCGGCCTCCTCAAGAACTAAGCCCAACCTTTCCTCCCAAATCTGCTTAAATGTTTGTCTACCCTCCAGATTGGCTGTGATGAGGACGCTATAGATCCTAGATAGGGAACCCTTCCTCGACGTGGACTCCGTAATTATCCTCTCAAAGGGGGTAATGAGGCGCGACAGACTGGACAGCCATCTAGTGTGGGTAAGGAGTCCTTTAAGGCGCAAGTACTCAAAAACAGAAACCATTTGCCCCCATTGCTTCCGCCAGGTGGGAATGTTCAATGAATAGACCCTGCCTGAAGAGCTCACCCGCCCGCTCCAAACCCTTGTCCGGCCAAGCTTGGGAGTTGAGAAACCCCCTAGAGCCTAGATCAAAAGGAGGACCCTAGAGGGAAGTCAGCGACGAGGCCAGGAGGAGAGCTGATCGTTGCCACCATCAGGCTTCCAAGACGCCTACAAGACGGGGAGGGTTGGATGATTTTTGAGATACAGGGGATGGGCTTTAGGGCTAGCCCACAACAGGTCTCTAACTTTCTTCAGGCGAGTATGAACATCCTCAATGTAAGCCCAGTAGGTCCCCATATCATCGCGCATATGCTCTAACAATACTCATAGCTGAACAGCTTTGTAATACAGCCTGAAATCGGGGAAACCAAATCCACCCCACCCCTTCGGAAGTGTTAAGGTTGAGAGCTTTAACTCTGGCCCTTTTACCATTCCATATGAAATGATGAACCTGGGTCTGCAACTCCCTAAAGAAGGCTTCCGGTACCACAATCGGGAGGATAGAGAAGAGGTATAAAAGCTGGGATAAAACATTCATTTTAATTGAGACCATGCGTCCAAACCACGAGAGGGCAAGGGGGGCCAACGTACCAAATCCCTCCTGATATTCGCCAACAGAGGATTGAGCTCAAACAACTTGCCCGGGTCCCTGGAGATGGATACACCTAAGTATGCAATGGACTCATGCTCTATTCTCAGTCCCTACACCTCAGACCTCCCCCTGGTCTCCGTATCACCAGCACTCATTGGCATGATGCTAGATTTAGATATGTTGACCTTGAGCCCCGAGAAAGAGCAGTACACTTTGATGAGAGCAAATAGACGGGGAAGAGAGTCAAAGAGATTAGTCAAGTAGGCCAAGATGTTGTCTGCGAAAAGAGACAACTTGAATTCCAGCTCGCTGCAGCGTACCCCTGAGATCCCCTGATCCGACCGAACCGCAATAGCCAAAGGCTCCATTGCCAGAGCGTACAAAAGAGGAGACAGAGGACACCCTTGACGAGTGCCCCTAGAGAGGGACAAAGACGACGAGATGGTACCATTGACCAATACCCTTGCTACCGGGCCATTGTAAAGGGCTAAGTCCCCCCACAGTACCTACTTCCTAAGCCACATTTCTGCAGCACCTTACCCATGTAGGGACATTCGACACGGTAGAAGGCCTTTTCTGAGTCTAATGAGAGAAGATAGGCCTCTGTGTCCCGCCTCATGCATAAGGTCTAGCGTCTTCCACAAATTATCCACTCCTTGCCTACCAGAAACAAAACCTACTTGGTCCCCATGTACCAGCGTCGGGAGATGTCTAGCCAGCCTATTGCCACCACAAGGGCATACAGCATAGAGGGTGGGAGAACTCCCGTATCAAGAGCTGCATTAAACATTTTAGCCATGAATGGTGCCAGAACAGAGCAGAATGTTTTGAAAAAGCGAACCGTGAAGCCGTCATCCCCAGGTGTAATGCTCCCCTTAAGCGATGAGATAGTGTCAATTATCTCCTGTGGCGTGATGGGGGTCTCTAAGGAATCAGCCCTCTCAGGGGGGAGACCGGGGATGAAAAGAGAGTCTGAAAACCGATCAATGTCGGTGCCGTCCCCCGTATAATCCGAGGAATAAAGACATTCATAATATTGCCGAAATTGCTCCGCTATCGCGCCATCACTTGTAATCTGAACTCCCTCGTGGGACCAGATGGTACCAACCCTCCTATTCTTTCTAAATTCCCTCAATTTCCAAGCCAACAACCTGTCCGCCTTCTCCCCCCGCTCCATATACTTCTGCTTCAAAAAGGCAAGCTTCCGCTCTGTTTGGCCCACCAGAAGAGCTTCGAGCTTTGACCTTAACAACTGCAGTTCCGCCCATTTACCCGGGAGCATCTGCGACCTAAGCTTTCCCCCTGGCTGAATGGCGGAAATCTTCGCTCGAAGTTTTTTATCCACACTGGCTCACCTCCCTCTTCCTCCTCGCGCCCATCTCCATGAGGGTGCCCCTGATGGTGGCTTTGAACGCTTCACAGACTCCTGCGACTCCGACTTCCCCGCCATCATTGATGGCAAAATACTCTTTGATGGCGCTCAGGAGGGATTGCCTCAGTTCTTTATCCTGCAGGAGGGAATCATTATAAGACCATCGACTTCCAGGTGAAGGAGCGGGCGGGACACCCAAACTGACCACAACCAAGTCATGGTCAGACCACGAACAGTTTCCATCCCAAAAGCCGACACATGTTCCCGCAGGGAAGAATCTATCAGGATATAATCAATCCTGGAAAGCGTTGCGTGAGGCTTGGAGTAGTATGTAAAGAGCGGGTCGTGGCCTGGCTCGATAGTGTGTGGATCAACCAACCCTAGCTCCCCAGTGACCGTACAAAAGGTGGCTGCCAATTTTCTCTGAGAACACAGGTCTGTAACTGGATTGGACGACTTCCTGTCCCTGTCGGGGCAGAGAACCATATTAAAATCTCCCCCCCACCAAGAGAATGCCTTCCGAGAAACCCATGATCTTCTCCCTCATCCAGTCCCAGAATAGATCTTGTGCTTCGTTTGGGGCATAGATACACACCAAATTCATCTTCCTGTCCCTCACCTCCCCCTTAATCCTAACATATCGACCATCCTGGTCGGAGCACTGAGCTCTGGGCGTAAAATGGGCCTTAGAAGACACAAGAATCGCAGTGCCCCGTTTCTTTGCAACATAAGAAGATGCAAACAAATGTTGTAAGGTGCACCCTCTAAGCTTTGGTTCTTTCCCCTTAATCCAGTGGGTCTCCTGTAAGAAAAGGAAGTGAAGCTGGAGCCTATTAAACTCCCTAAGCACCATAGACCTTTTGGTGGGAGAATTTAACCTCCTTACATTTAAGGACCCCACAGTCAGTAGGTGAGGCGCCTCAACCATCATAATAGGGAGCCACTCCCCCAATCCTCCCCCGGTGCCCCTCTCTGCCCCATGCTGTGTGCTGTGTCAACTCACCAAAAGGAGATCCCTAAGGTACCCAAGCATCTGTGACATCCTTCAAAACCTGGCATACATAACACCCAACCCAAAAAGGCTATACCCTGCAACAAGTGCCCCCACACCCGCCAACAACCCAGAGCGCCTGGAAACCGAACGACGAGAGCACTGTCGCCAGACCAGCCCACCTGCATCCTCCCCCACCAGACTGATTAAGACAACAGTATACATAACAAGAGCCTCCCACCCCTAAACAAACACCCCAAATAGTGCTCCTGCAGATTTCGCCCATCCCCCTCCCCCCCGCAAGATGAAACAGCAACCAACACTTTTCCATAGACTCTTTGATTGCCCCCTACCCCCAGTACATACCCAAGAGCCTCCAATCAGACCTCAAGGACGTCAGGAGCCATCCACCAGCCAGACTAATAGACACCTTCAAGACACCCACCAACTCCCATGCTCAGCCACCGCAAACCCCGTCACTTAGGATCAGACTCCGGGGAAGGCAAAGCCACTCGCCCGAACATTTTATTCCCCCAAACTCTTCTCCTCTCCGGTAAACCACCCAAATACCCACCTGGGGTCCGTGAGGGCCCTGTTCTTGTCCTCGGGGCTACCCCCAGGGGCCACGTCACCCAGGAGTTCCCGGATCACTCTATGAATGTCATCCTCTGTCACCAGAGAATATTTATAGCCCTCATACTCAAAAGAAAGAGAAAGGGGGTGACCCCCACCTATACCGAACCGCCTTGGACTAGAGCCACTTCGTTAATGGGGCACATAGGCGTCTCCTCGCCAGAGTGAGAGTTGACAGGTCCTGATTTGAGACTTTGGCGACCTCCCACTCAACAGGCCCCCTCTTGTGCGCCAGCTCAAGGATCTTACATTTCTCTGCGTAATAGTGGAAGTGCACAAGAATGGACCTGGGGCCCCTGGCAGGGGCGCCAGCCCTGTGGGCCCTAGCAATCGTAGGCGCCGTGGTGTAGGAGTCATTAAACAGCTTGCTGATGATCTTGTTGACTGTCCTAAGAATGTCAGATTGCGCCTCGCCTTCCAGATACGGAACCCCCAAAAACCTCAAGTTGCTACGTCTCTCCCTATTTTCAAGATCATCAAGCTTTAATGTGAACTTCTTCTCTCTGCATTCCAGTTCCAACAAGTGCACGTCCATCTGTGCCTCCAAAGTATCAACAGACACCTGATTTGTCTCAAGCGCTTGGACGCGGTCATCTAGCAAGTCCACTTTCTTATCCACGGTATCCAGCCTCTTGCCAATATCCGCCCTGAACCCACAAATCTCCTCCAAAAGAGCTGTCATGTTGTTGTTTACCGTTTGGGCATCTATCCTCTCAGGCTGCAACGTATCCGGGGCTCCACCTGAAACCATGGCGTTGTCCGAGGCGTGGCGGAATCGTTGCAGAGACTGGGTCCAGCTCATGAGCCCCCAAGATAGATGGGACTTTCCCCAACGGGCAACAGGATCGGGCCTCAAAGGCAGGTCAGGTCAGAGAATTCAGCAGGACAAGGCAGGGTAAGCCAGGGGCCGTCAAGGCAACTGCCAGACTGGGTGAGGGTGAACAAGGCGAATGGTGCTGCCAAAAAAAGTTAATGTCCCCAGGACCCACCTGTTCAGTTCCAAGTTCAAGGGCACTCCCTTCCTCCCCTCCCCAACAAACTCCTGGGGGGTACAGGACCAGGATTTGGGGGCACAAACAATAAGGTCAGAGAGAGCAGAGTGTTCCTCCCCCCAGGGAAAGCCACCTCTCCCTCTGATGTAGGGGAGAGAAGGCACACCTCGCCACCAGCGCTCCAAGGCTGAGGTGCTCACCGGCTGGGAGGACCGGGGGGTGGGTGCAATGCCCCCGGCCAAGCACAAGAGAACAGGTGGGTTCCAAGTGTTCCCAAGGACGCCGCCTCACCAAACTAGTAACAGCCCCCAGCTAGCCCCAAGGTCCAAGAGGGGAACCACCAAGAAGGGGGGGGTTACTTCAGCAGGGCACTCCAAACCAGACGGGGGATCCTGCCTCGGCTCCCCTCCAACTAGCACCGCCGGGTGCAAAGTCAGCTCCGGATCAGAAGAGGGGCCATCCCCATCAAGTCCCACTTATGAAAACTCCACTGGCTCCCGCGGCGGGAGAGAGGACAGAGAAAACTCCACAGGCTGCAGCTCCGGGGGGTGGGGTGGCAGGGGTGCACACAGGGCGCTCCGGGTACCACAATCCAGCCCGAGCCCTTACAGCCACCACCTTGCGGGCCCCCACCAGCAGGCACACCGCACTGTACCCCCGCGAGGAGACAGCGCCCCCTGGCCCCTCACAGCTTCCCCCGCCCAAGCCATCCGCTCACCAGTCTTCCACGAGTGTGGGGGGCTGGGGCGCTACCCTGCCGCTAGAATCCACCAGGCTCCGAACAGGCCCGCGACGTGGCTTGTATGCAAGGCAGCAAGGCCAGCAGGGCCGGCTGCTCCTCCTCCTCTCCATCGCGGGCGAACTCGGCCTCACGTCTTGGGCCCGCTTCCAAGCTCCTTAGATCCGGGGGGAACGGTCCAACCCACACCAATTGCGGCCTCCCCCGTTCCGAACAACACAGTGCAGTGCGTATCTCGGCCCCGCCGGGACCGGGCCCCTTCAGGGACGCAGACACAGCAGGCCGGGGCTCGCAGTGCAGAAGGCGGGAACTCCGCCCAACGGCTCTCCAGGCAGGAACTCTAAAATTACACCAACCCGGGACCCCGCACCTAGCTCACAGGGCACTCTGGGGCTTCAGCCGGAATTCACGGGGGTCCGGGTGTCACCTCTGGGCGACTCAAGTCCCAAAAGCAGCATCCAGTGAGGGAGACCGACAGAGATGCTTCAGAACATCTCTGCGCCCCCTGGTGGCTCCTCTTCTGTTTAATTTTACTTCCATTCACACTTCTCTCTTCCACCTTCTTTAACTCTTGCTGCTTCAACTCTTCCTTCACCATCTCTAAGTTATCCTTCTGTACTGTACACAGGCTTTTTGCCTACAACTCTCTCTGCACTTGCACCTCTTCTTGCCTGCTCAATGCCTGCGCCAGACACCCACATCTCCTTCTACTTCAACCCAGTGTGGGGTTATGTTCTATAGCCTGGAGGTGAGCATAATCATGTTTCTGAGCCATGGATTAGCTACGTGGTGACAAACCAGGTGAGTTTCCCAGTGTATCATACCTCCAGTGAACCAAGCCTATAAAAGATTGGTTCTCCAACTTGGAATCCTTTATTTGCACGCATCGTTGGTAGAATGCTACACAGGTGAGGACGGACCCGCAAGAGCAACACTCCTGTGCAGATCCAGGTTGGTATTTCTTCCTTCCCATAGGTTAGCATCACCGGGGCTCCTGAGGTTTCTTTACCTTTACACAGGGAATGACTTAAAGACCAGCTGCCTCCATTACGTCTTCTTGTGGGTGCTGTGAAGTCTCCTCCCAAATGGCCAGGGATTTGCTACCTGGTCCTGACCCTGGTGGTGGGTGGATCACATGGGAGGAGATGGCTATCAGGGGGAGGTGGTGACTCCAACTGGAGGGACGCAGTATTCTTTCCTTTCCAGTGAAGAAGAAATCCTAATGACAGAATCCCTTATGGCAAATTGTGTATGGGAGGATTGGTCCAAGGGACCCCCCTCCCCTGCATCCTCTCCCCCTTGTGAAGTCCATGGCTCGTCCAGGGTTCCCCCTGCCACCAGGGCCCAGGTGGTGGGTGGGCCACTGGCTGAAGACATGGACCAAACAGACTGAATTTAGCTAGGCCCTGGAAACCATTTTGTCTAATAAAGATGGTTTGAGCCCTGTGCACCGCAGCGCTGCCCCCACCCTTGGAGAGTTTCAATTATCCCTGTGGCCACAGCTCTCTGGCAGATCCGCTGAGAGCCCGTTCCCACGAACAGACGGATATGAGCTAGTGTCAGATACCAACACTGTAACATTTCACCTTCCGCAGTGTATAGCTGTTCCTAGTATGACCCGGTCAGCAGGGCTGGGGTGGGAAAGAACTGTAAAATGGTCCCCTGACAAAACCACAGTCCCCAAATACTAATGAGCAAACCACCTGTGATGAAACGTTTCTCTCCACAGCCTTTCTGACTAAAAACATGTAACCTCCATGAAGATGGCTGAATGTGTACTTACATGACATTCGGGATGAAGTACCCACATCCCCGTAGCTATGCGTAAAATAGTAAAGGTGTCCCGGGTTTTTTTGTGTTACGTGTTTCATCAAGAAGACTGCACCCCATGGTCCCGCGCCATAAATGAACTAATGCTGCTAGAGTGCAAAGGAAGACAAATGTAACCATATTGAGAGCTCACGCAAGGGGTGCACAAAAATGCACCATATGTATGTCCAAGCTCACCATGTGCCACTGCCGCCAGTCTTATTGGTGGGCTGTTCCTGCGTGCTCCACCAACCTTACCAGTACCTCACTTACTGTGCATGTATTGGCATATAACAAAATGTTGTAGTTGTTAGAAACTTAGTGTATACGTAATATGCTCGAATTGGCCATATGGATGGCACAAGCAATGTAAAAAATGTGAGCTTTGAAAAGACTCAATGAGTATTGTATCTTATATGAATGTTTATGTCTCTTCCACCTAAAATATGCAACACACGAGGAAAATACCTTTGCGAGCACATGCAAGGCCATTCCCTCTTCCCCCCAGTGAAGCCTGCCAGACGGAAAAGCAGAGACCTGTGCTGCCCTGCTCCACTCCCCCAATTCGGCTGGAGCCGCTCCAAGCATTCACATTCCCCCGCAGCACCCAAGGCCACGGCCTGCCACCTGAATTATTTACAACCCAGCAGTAAACCCCGGCCTTAAAACACAGATCCAAAGGCGCCCTTTCTTAGGCTCCACGACCCACCGGCTCACCTTAGATTAATGGCCCCTGTAAAATTAGGACACCCAATATTATGACAACACTACAGGAATGCATCAATAATGACTTCTAACAAGACATGATAAAGCGGACCACTTGTCCCATGCCCTGAGACCCAACCCCGCGACCTATGATGCCCGGTCAACAGGACGATGGTAACCATGTATTGATTTATCGCCACAAGACCCCCCTCTAGGTGCATTCCTCCTGTGTTGCATTAACCTGTAGAATAACCTATTGTATGATTTACCAGGGAAGATAATATTGCAATGTTGAATGGCTGCGGTGTGCGTGGCCCTAGGGCAGAAAGTCAGGAAAGACATTCATCTCTGACACTGGTCACGGTTGGCACAACAACACCGTCCGGATGAGCCCAGCTGACCTGCCAGGCCCAGCCCAACCCAGGAGGGTAACCAGTGACGTCCTCCAGCCACAGCAAACCACATCACAGCAGCACCTATAGCTAGTCGTCGCCACCCAATCCCTACTAACTTGTGCCCCCTATATCATGTAGGTTCTTATGAAGCATTCTGTAAATATATACGCCTGTCTTTGCTATTGTCAGACAGAGCATTCTCGGAGTTTGCAGAGTTCTTTGCATGCCCTATTCTGATCGATAAACTCCCATTTAAGCTCACCCGCACTTTGTCCTGGCCTTATTCCCATCCTGGGAGTGTCCATTATTGTCTCTCATTGTGGGGAGGATCGTGCTATCTGGGGACGCTTGCCTTCAGTGGTGACCCCGAAAGCGTGATTTTTATTTCTCTCCTAATATATATATATATATATATATATATATATATATATATATATATATGTAAAGAAAAAGAGGAGAGGGGACGGACCGCACTCTCCGTGAATCCATATCCAAAAAAAAGGCGCAGCTCACATAAATTAGAAACAAAAGAAAAATTTGTTTAATAAGTTATAAGCTGTGCATAATGCACAGGACAAAAGGCTGGGGAAACAGCATATACAAACAGAGGCAGGACGCCTATAGGCACGGCCCGCTTACAACGCGTTTCGCGCTCAACTGAGCGCTTGATCACGTAACACAAACAAAGGACAAAGGACATGGTTTTAAAAGTGTACAGTCCATCTTCTATGTCAATTATGAAAGATAGGTGGTGCATTTACATGGTGATTCAACAGTGGCCATTTTGGAACGGAAAGACAAGCAAATGCCTGACATACAGTAGGTCATAATTAATAACAACATTTGATTTGTGTAAATGGTTTGAGTCCATGTAGGAACAGAATTGTCGAACATCTCGATCATTTTTATGAACAAATGCCACAAAATTGTTAACAATGCCAAGTGTCAGATATCGTAATTTCCACCATACATTTCCATAATTGGCTAGCCAAGCTAGATTGGCATTTGATTACAATCCAGTGCATTAACTTACGTCAAATAGTGTCTGATACAAATACAGACAACCATTTATTTAAGGCAATAAATTCATCATGGTACCAATTTTAAAAGAGAGAAAATGTAGGGGGGGGGGGGGAAGGTTTTTTGGCCAGGTCAGGCTGTGTCACTGTAAGAGGTTTATAAAAGTAGCCTCCGGTTTGGCCTTGTGCAAGTACGCAGATTAGAAGCATCAATGTGCAGAAATGGCATCTAATTACTAAGATGGAATGGAGCCTATGTCTTGTGCAAAATTGCAAAGATAAAAACACATATAATATGGTTAAAAATCCAATATGATTCAATATAAAAATAGACATGGAAATCACAGTTCAAGTAACAAAAAAATGCCCCAAAATTATAATCGTCAAAAATTAATTACAAAAACAATTATTTTTGGTATCTGGCCTAAACATGTTTGAGAAGGAGGTAAAGTGCAAGTGCAGGTCCATCAATGGCAAGCTATATTGTCCCGGCCTCAAATACATGAATATAGTTAAATTTGGATGACGATTACTTTTCTAACCGTATTGTCGGAATAGATATATGTGAATCTAAGATCTTATGTAAAATGCACCAGTAAAAACATATCTGGACAGATAAAGACCAGGGTGGAACTATGGACACAAAATATCACATTATTTACCAATCCAAAGTCCTTTAGGTCGTGAATTTAGCAACATAAAAGGGGAAATTAGTCTTTACCTTTACCCTCATCATCCCTATTATAAACCATAATGGCAATCTCATCATAGGCACGGTGAAGGGAAAAGGAAGGTCAATACTGAAACACAGGCCAAGGAACGATCAGCGAGTTTAAGATACACAGTGATAATCTGTAGATTGTTGATTAACCCACATTTAAAAACCATAAATTGATTGCACATGGAAAAATAGTAGAGGGAAATGGATCAAGAAAAGCATAATGGCGAGTAAGCATATTGTTATATGCCTAGAAACGTATATAGCTCCTCATCAACATTGTGCCCATTGGGGGATTTTGTGTCAAAGTCCAAGATAAAACGAGTCTCCAATTGTCTCAATTTTAATGTACGATCTCCACCTCTCGGGTGAATCGGAACATGTGCCACCGCAAAGAATTTAAGAGAAGTAAAGTCATTGTTATGTTCTGATCTAAAGTGCTTAGCCATGGGGTATGCAGGATCTAGGTTTTTAATTGCCCTAAGGTGCTGTAATATTCTA
This sequence comes from Ambystoma mexicanum, assembly GCF_040938575.1. NCBI lineage: Eukaryota > Metazoa > Chordata > Amphibia > Caudata > Ambystomatidae > Ambystoma > Ambystoma mexicanum. The sequence continues at coordinate 1,319,081,977 of NC_090924.1, forward strand.
AGCTTCAATTTGCATGTGGTGCTTCCCACATACCATTTCATGCAAGGGCATGAGAGGACATAGACCACAAAAGCGGTGTCACAGTTTATCGAGTACTTAATAGGTTGTTTACATTTGGTGACCGGATGCACAAAGAATTTACATGTAGTAGCATGGGCACAAGCCTTGCATTTTGAGCATTTTGTAAAGCCTATGGGAGATTTCATTAGAGATTGCAACTGAGAGGGATTAGTGTCATTAGATGGTAAAAAGCTGGAAACCAGTTGATCCCTAAGTGAGGGTACACGTTTATAGGTGATAGTAGGACGATTGGCCAGCAGAGGGCATAGGTCTTTGTCCACAATAATATATATCCCTACCATCCCCTTTGGCATGAAAATCTCCGGTCGAAAAGGGATACGCAAGGTGCGCCGGCTCCGGAAGGCTGCCCGCCAACGGCGACCAGGACGCACAGAAGTGCACACTCACCAGAGAGAGGGTACGGGATCCCGGTTGAAAAATTCCCTTTGAGTACCGCTCGCCGGAGCCGGGGCTGACCGTTGAGCGAACGGCAACACTGCCTGGACGACCCAGTTTCGGAGACTCTCGGTTCAAGACGGGCACGTGAGTATTGAGTGCGAGCGACCATAAAGGGAGTAGGGGAGGAAATATAGGACAGGGGACGAGGCTGGTTGAAAGGGGACACTTTGGGTCTACTAAGGACCACTTTAAACTTTCTTTGCTTTTTCTTCGCATATGGCCATTAGGATTAAGAGGTGAACAGAGATAAAGAGACGGGAACCTAGCTCCGCAAGGGGGTGGAAGGCGGCGCCGCATAGTGCTATCTTGACTAGTACTGGGAATATATGAAGAAGTGGAATATGAAATAAAGGTGTCTGGTAAAGGAAGACACGGAAAATACATTAGTGACTGCTATTATTTCTATTCTTCTCTCTGGGTTTACGGGAAAATAAAAGCGGGTTAGTACAAACAAAGATATAATGTAAGTAGAAAAATAATTTTACATCAAAAGTAGGAGACAAATATATATCAGAGTAAGACGGACAGGGACAGCTGGCAAGGGAGGAAAGGGAGGACAAACTGGGCTGTGAATAGAGTGCTGCTTATGGGTGTGTATGCATCGTATGTGTCAGAACATATTTGTTATAATGAGTGTGTAAAGGTGGTCAGAAATACGTAATTGTGGTATGGTTACGGTAAGTGTGACCAGAAGAAATATCTCAAAGAAGAGTGTAATGTGGTAAAGTGAGTGTTCATTTCCTTGATTTGTTGGGTTAAATTGTTGCAGTTATTGATGGTTTGCTCTTGTACGTGCCCCCTAAAGAGTATAGAATAGAGGCTGTGTGCAGCCATTCTCATACTGTACAGGTGGCGGGAAAACACTTAGGTGCCCACGCTCAGTAAGACATAAATACGTGAATTCATATGGTGATACATCCATATTAAGAGACAGACATACATAGAGAGATACATTAGTATCAAGTAAGTATGAAGTATGGGGGCAGAAACACCCTTAGCACATATTTGTAAGAGCCTACCTGGGTACGCAGAACGGATTAAGAAATATCATGACCAGTGGATCACAGAGTTGAAGGGGGAGGGATTACCTCAGATATGGCCCAAAGGGGGATCGTTTGACAAGAGTGTCTTAGATATGGTAGCCACATGCATTTGTTTGAAATACAAGGGGAAGCAGCTACACAATAGGAGAGAAATATTAGACCTATGGAGACTGTTTGAAGAAATACCCCCGCCTAAGAAAAGGGAATTAGATACTGACCTACCATCTACCACTGCCAATCCACTAATGATACCAAAGGATGACAAGGAATTGCCAGAAGAGAAGCCACCGATAGAGGTAACTAGGTTGTACCCAATACTAAATAAGCCAGTGCCCGCAGAGGGATATAGTGACCCAACTTATGTACCCCCAACGACAACCACTACCACTCAAGGGCCAACTGCACCCCCACCATATGAGAGTCATAGGGAACGAGGGCAGGTAAGTACACCAAGGGTGGATATAGAGTAATTGAAAGGAGACCTAGAATCAAGGCTCTCTATAGCCAAAGACGAGCTCTCGAGAATAAAAAGCATATGTGAGCGGACTGCAATCAATGCCACTAGATCAGAGCCTGCATCAGGAGCGCAGAGTGAGAATAGAACATTTGAAGAAGGGTGGAAAAAAGGAGAGATACTGTTTAGGATACAGGAAGAACCGACACGAATAATTGAACTAGAGGGAAGAAAGGGGTGTACTGATGATGAGGTAAGGACCACAGGAGGCAGAGAGGAGCTACTGTGTGATATAGGGGATGACTTAGAAGAAGGTGAAAGGCTAAGTATGGCAATGGGAGGGGGAAGCGAGGAGTTGGATGGCGCATGCTCAATGAGAACGATGGACGAGGAGTGCACAGGGCGACTAAGGAACAGGTTGGGAAAAATGGCACCATTAGGAAAATCAGGAGTGAAGGTGAGTGCAGATACAACGACAAAGGGGAAGTTACAACTCCCATTAATACATAGAGGAGGAGGGAGGCCGAATTACATACCCTGGGCTCAGATGGATAAGGCCAATTTGTTAAAATTATTGCCCCCGCTATCAGGAGGGGCAAGCAAGTGGATATATGCCTTTGAGAAACACACAGCCGGGGTACCTCTAGCAATAGGCGACATGAAGAGTTTGCTAGTATCAGCAGTTGGGGATCAAGCTGACAGAGTATGGGTAAAAGCTGGCTTCCCGGGAGTAACGTTAGACTGCGATCGTCATGATGGTGCCTTTTTTAATATAGTACGTGCCATGGTGTGGGATGCCTTGCGGGAAACGTTTCCAGATACCCCAGATTTGCAGTCAGTAATGCAATGTACAATGAATGACGGGGAAGATGCTATGGATTACATTTTTCGGGTCCAAGAGATGTGGAGAGCCGAAACGGGCACGCCCTGGTATCAATCAACATCATTATTCTACTTTATAATAAAGAGGGGGCTCCCAAAAGAGGTGCAAAAAGCACTTGACAAAATAGCAGGTATTGAAGCAAAAGGTTGGCCCGAAATTCAGAGCATAATAGTTCACCACTGCAAACGAATAAAAGAGAGGGAAAAGGAGGTGGCGCAGAGAAGATTGGCAGACGAAGCGAAACTAGTACAAACAAAGCTGGTGAATGTCGCCGCAGCAGTAGCCGCGCTCCCACACAGTAGGGAGGGAGATGAGGAGGAGGAGGGGCTGGTAGCAATACAGGGGAGGATGGCAACGAGTTGGGCAGGAGCAGGGCCACGGCAGTGGAACGAACAGGAGCACAGTGGAGGTCCGCAGTGGCAAGAGTGGGCCCCTAGAGGGGAACGAGGTGGGTACAGGGGCCGAAGAGGGGGTGGACAAGGGTACGGGGGAATGGGAGGAAATGGATGGCAGGGTCCCAAGGGTGCGCAAGGAAGTTGTTGGAACTGCGGGAGGTGGGGACACTTTTCCAGAGAGTGCAGGAGTAGAATAAACAATGGGTAGGTAGAAGTATATGGCCATCCTCATTCGGGGAGCCCATATGGTCTCCCAATGGGACAACAACAAAGGGACACAGGGCAGGGGTACCCGGAGCAAAGGCAGGGACACCAATACAGAACACAGAATTACCCACAGAATAACGATACTATGCGCCGCGCCCCAGGTAACCCTTTCGCAACAACAGCAAATGGGGCCCCAGTACCAGCCCCCTATAGTGGGGTATCAGTAGTTTCAGGGAGTGTGTTCAACCAGGGAGGGGCAATGAGACACCCCGCATAGGACAGCCCACAGAGAACACTTGCGTGTCCTGTTCTATCTGCAACCTACGATGCAGCAGAGGAACCATTGGTAGGGGCGCAGATAGGAGACAAGCAGTTCATATTCATGGTGGATTCGGGAGCGGAGAAATCATGCATTAGGGAGGGCCGGTTTCCGTTATCTAACCGGAAGTTAGAGACGGAGGGGTTCTCTGGGGAAGTAATTGAAGTTCCTTATACAGAAGCTTTGGATGTGACAGTGGGGGGTAAAACCGTAAAAACACTCTTACTGTATTATGAACAATCGCCAATAAACTTACTAGGAAGGGACCTTCTTAGCAAGCTTAACATGACAATATCATTCACAGAAAGAGGAATAGTGTGTTCTTCACCAGGAATATGCCCATTACGTGTAATGCTAGTAGTACAGACTCAAACAACTGCTCCGGAAATACGCGGCCTGCCAGTGGACGAAAGAATGTTCATTGAGGGTTTGAAAACACTGGCTCAAGTAGTTCCTGAGCTAAAAAAGCTGGAGTGGAGAATACCGGCAGAATTCATCTTCCGCCCAATAGTGCACCCAGACATAGCACCAGGGTCAGTGGTATCCTTAGACTTGCATGCTGTACAGGTGTCAGCGAAAAGGATTGCTGTAATTGGGATGGACATAGACGGGTGTGAATGGCGCACAGTACTGTGCATCAATGCTAACATTGCCCTACGAGACTTATCTGATGAGGATCTGTTCTCTGATTCAGACAATGATGGCGAAATAATAATGGAAATAGCAAGGCCCTGTGACATTTTGATTCAGGCTAGACAAATTCCCGTCCAGTTGATGGCAGTAGTGGGAACACCACCGTCATTTTTTGACGATGACATGCGACTGGTGCCAAACAATTTGTGGACAACAGGCCCCCATGATGTGGGGTTGCTGCATGGAGTAACGCCAGTGGTCATAAAACTCAAACAAGGGGCAATCCTGCCCCGAGTAAAGCAATATCCTTTGTCCCGTGAAGCTGAGTAAGGGATAAAAGAGACAATAAATGCATTATTAGCACAGGGAATAATAGTGTCTTCAAACTCACCATGCAACACCTGTATCTACCCGATTAAAAAAGCAAAGGGAGGGGCTTGGAGGATGATCCAGGATTTACGCCCCCTGAATGACGTCATACAGAAAGAGTTCCCTTTGGTCCCGAACCCTGCTTCAATATTATGCAGTATCCCAAAAACGGCATCACATTTCACAGTGGTCGATTTGAAAAACGCATTCTTCTCCATCCCCTTAGCTGAAGAAAGCAGATACCTGACAGCATTCACCTTAGGGGGAAAGAGATACGAACATTGCAGATTACCACAGGGATACTGTGAGAGCCCAAGCATATTCAATCGCATACTACACGAAGACCTGGGTAATTTATCAGTTGAAAGCACAATCATTCAGTATGTAGACGATCTGCTCGTCTGCGCACAGAATGAAGAAACATGCAGAAAAGATTCAGTAACCCTCCTGTCACTGCTGGCAAATAAGGGGTACAAAGTTGACAAGGAAAAGCTACAATACTGTCAGAAAGAGGTCCTATACTTGGGGCAGCTGATATCAAAAGACGGAAAAAGAATAATCCCTGACAGGATAGAAGCAATAAGATCAGTAAGAGAACCCACAACAGTGAAGGAGATGCAGAAATTCTTGGGAATGTGCAACTATTGTAGAGCATGGATATTAGATTATGCAGCCTACCAGACCATTACTGCAAGCACTCAATGAAGCACAACAAGAGAACAGGAAAATAGAATGGTCAGAAGAGATGAGTGACTCATTCAAGTCACTAAAAGAATTGATTTCGAGTGCTCCAGTACTCGCCAACCCTGATTATGAACGCGAGTTTTACCTATTCTCACATTGTAAGGGAACACTCATGACAGCGGTACTGACACAAAAGACTTCCCTAGGACACAAGCCGCTGGCTTACTATAGTGGCACCTTGGATGCGGTGATGCAAGGACATTTCGCGTGCGAGCAATCTCTCACCGCCGCCGCGTTCGCCATTGAGGAAAGTGCCACAATAGTAATGGGATGCCCTGTCACATTGTTTGTGGAACACTCGTTATTTGCAATACTTGAGAGATCAAAAAGTACACTGACCACACAGCGAGCGACTGCCTATGAAATAATATTGTCCAGCGCCAATATCCATGTGGTACGATGCAGGACAGTAAATTCGGCAACATTCATTACAGAAGCATGCACACTGGAGGACATGCAGGAACACAATTGTGCGACTTACACAGGGGAAACAGGGGAGGACACGGTGGTGTGCGAGAATGCCCTGAGCGAGGGGGAGGTGTACTTTGTGGATGGGTCAGCATCGATTGAGATGGACACGGGAGAGAAACATGTGGGGTTGGCAGTGGTGAGGTTAGAAGAAGGCGAGTATGAGACACTAGTGCAGTATCGCCTTCCATCACATTTCTCAGCACAAGCAGTGGAACTCATTGCCCTAATAGAAGCATTACATGCAGCTAAAGGTTGTGCAGTAACAATATACACAGATTCAGCTTATATGACAACAACAGTACATGGAGGTCTGGCAAGATGGGGGCGGAGGGGGTTTCGAAGAGCAGATGGGACCCCAGTCAACATGCAGAATTACTGAAGGAGTTAATTGAGGCCCTAAAAGATCCAACAGTGGTAGCAATAGTGAAGTGCCAAGCACATACGTCCAACACAGACGTTGTGTCTTTGGGGAACGCGGCAGCGGACGCTGCTGCCAAGGAAGCCTCATACTTTGAAAAACATGAAACAGGTGAGTACATGCTACAGCACAAGACAAACGAAGTCCTCCCAGAAGGATACAATGCGATGCCCATATCACAAATACTAGAGCTGCAGGAAGGAGCAAGTGGTGATGAGAAGATGATGTGGGTAAAACGAGGGTGCAGCCAATCAGCAACAGACTTATTATGGCGACAAAATAACTCAGGGAAAGTGGTAATGACAGTCAAGCTATTGGAAATAGCATTTCAGCAATTACACTTTGCAGCACACAACACCAAACAACACATTGCAGCAGAGATACAAGAAGACTGGTTCGTGCCCTGTCTCCTGGAGCACGTATCAAGATTGACAATGGAGTGCACAACGTGCCAGATATACAACTCTGGAATGACGTTACGTACTCTCAGGGGAACAATTCAAAAACCAGTAGGACCCTTCAGGGAACTGCACATAGACTACGCGGATATGGGAGAAAGGTGTAATGGGGCACGATACATGATTGTGGTTGTATGCCCATTCTCGAGGTGGGTGGAAGCAGGCCCATGTGCACGACCTGATGCTAAAAGCGCTGCAAAGTTCCTGGTGAGGGAAGTATTCCCGCGCTGGGGAATTTGCGACGTAATTCGCTCAGACAACGGCACTCACTTCGTGAACGAGCTCTTCAAAGAAGTGACAACATTATTGGGAATAAAACATAAATTGTGCTCAATTTATCATCCTCAAAGTAATGGCGTGGTGAAAAAGATGAACGGACTGTTAAAAGGGAGATTGTCCAAATTGTGTTTCTCATTAAAGAAAAACTGGATTTACTGTTTGCCCCTGGCGCTGTTTGAGCTGAGGAATCAGCCAAGCAAGGACCACCATTTGTCCCTGCACGAAATCGTGACCAGGAGACGAATGCACACAGCACACTCCCCACTGCACCAACACTCAGACGCGCACAGAAGCGCCGCAATATTGGGAGATGAGTTCACAAAATACCTGAAAAAGCTAACTAGGGCAGCGCGCGCAATATCAAACCAGCTCTCACCACCATTCACAAGGGAAGACGGGAACACAACGGAGTCCCTTACGGAACCTGAAACACCGGTACAACTGATGCCGGGAGAGTTCATTTATGTCCGGAGCTTTGTGCGCCGGTGGAATGCGCCACGGTTCCACGGACCATATGAAGTGGTATTTTGTACCCCTACGGCTGTAAAAGTAAAGGGCCTCAAGTATTGGATACATTTGACGGATGTGCGAAAAGCATATAATAGTGTGCAGGAAGAAGTGGATGAGGGGGCACAGACAACAGCAAACGATACTAATGAAAATGATGAGTGAATGCAAAAATGTGTGTGGAAGAAGTATACCTGACAGAGAAAATTGTTAACGAGAAACATTATATTACAGGTTATCGATGAAGATGAAGGATTAAAAAATAATAAAATGGATTTATGTGTAAATAATAATGTGAAGAATACGTAGGTTGTATGCTCCCTTCTCTGTACACCCCAACCCCTCTCCCCTACCCAATCCTATTCCCCTTCAATGATATCTTGGCACTGAACAAAAATGTTATCATGCATGCACTTAATGCACTTTTATATCTCAAACAGGAAATACCATGGCAACTAACGGGCAGCCTGCAACGGATAGATTTATTAGATATAGAGAATTTTTAGCTGAGAGATGTAGATATTCGTATGAGTGTGGATTGTCTGTTTGCATTACATTATTCTTTACAATTATGTTTGGCCTGGTTACGTATTGGTTCACAGCGTTCCTCTCTATCGAGATGAACGAGGGGGGAGGGATTAACGGAACTAATGTGACAAATGAAACAGCAATTGTAAATACTAAAGAAGGTGATTTTTTGGTATGGGATGGAACTAAACTGGTATGGGGATATTACACAACACCATCCAATGTTGCTATCTCGCAAAATGAAGGTCTGCAGGGAAAAATGCAAAACAGCACAACTTCCCCGCCAAAAGTATCTAATTACAATGCTCGCAGTCTAAATGATCGTAACCCCTCTGCTATGTCCTGGTTATATAACACCACCACCAGCCGGCCCGCTCCCGTAACAAAAAACACACTGTTAGATAGCATGAAGAAAGAAAATGAAGAAATGACAGCGAGATATGAAATATTATATGATGATTGGGCAAAGGGGGGCGAGAGGGAGAAAGGGGGGCCCACACTGTCCATCGCCCATGAAGCTGGGAAATACCTTAGAAAAAGAAATAACAGACGGAAAAGAGAGGCGGGGAGGAGGAAGTATGATGAGTATTATGGGTTAGGATTAGACAAAATGGAAGACCCACGACACCCCCACCGGACAAATAAATGGTATGCGGACATGAGTGCAACGGCTAAGCAAACAACAAATGAGAGCTGTTATGTCTGCTCCCTCATTCCCCATGCTTCAGGTACACCTAAAGTATTGCTACCCAAAGAATTGCCTATTGTCGATGCCCAGTGTCTCCTTCATCTCACGTTGTGCAGAATTAAGAACACCTTCCAGGCACATGAGGTAACTTTTAGGATGCTGCAGAACGAGAAGACCTGTTATCCAAAGGCCGTAGGAGTGGTATGCCTGGAGGAGCCATTTTTTATAATACAAGGGACACTTTTTTCGGACAACAAGTGGAAGGACGAAGAAATAATGTGTAAGGCTGAAGCACTGCGGGGTGTGGCACCAGAGAAACTGCAATGGATAGAAGAGACATGGAAGGAACATATCTCAAAATTGACTTGGGTAACGGCCATTGAAAAACCCTTCAAGCTGCAGAAAGAAATAAACTATGAACTGTGTTTCAAGGGAGACGGGAGAACCAACATGGGGGCAAACAAGAACTGTAACAAGACCCTCACTATCCCAGATATGAGAAAAGGGACAGCGGCCCTAATGGACACCTATTGGGTATGTGGCAACCAGGCATACCTACACCTCCCACAATCCTGGGGTGGCAGTTGTTCATTGGCCACCCTACACTCCGCACTAATGGTAATCCCGGAAAGCCACATTGATGGGGGCAAGAAGACGCGAGGAAAACCTCAACAGAGTGAGGCCCAGCCAACTGCCGAATCACAAGTATATGTCCTGTCTTCCGGAAACAAGGAAGGGGTACTGTCCCGAAACAGACGATCATCGAACTACATATCAAAAGCATCATCAGAACTGCTGGCACAGATCCCGGATAAATATCGATTATTCAGCTCTGCAGACACGTTCTTCGCCTCACTCATCCCAAGCATCCAGGCGCGAGCAAATGCAAAGTGGCTCCAAATCACACGTTGGGAACTGATCCAGCTGGCAAATGATACTGAAGAAGGGTTTAACGTAATAAAAGTGGAACTGCGAGCACTACGGCTAATGACCATGCAGAACAGGTATGTCCTGGACCTGTTGACAGCAATGGACGGAGGTGTTTGCCGAAAAATTGGAAGTGCCTGCTGCACTTTCGTACCTTCCGAAGACGCAGATAACGGCTCCCTGTCCCATGTGATCGAAGCAGTACATAACCTAGGAGAAAGAATGAGAATGGAAGGTGGAGCAGAAGAAAGTACATGGTTCGACAATATCTTCTCCTGGGTCCCATCGTGGCTGGGAATGACTGTCAAATTTTTGATGCCGGCTGTAGTGTTCCTCCTTTTCATTTTTTGCCTATGCCAGGTGGGTCTTCGATGTTGTGCTAACGCAGTGCCGAATGGTGCAATGATCATGGTGACAATGGGCAACACCCGCGGTACAATACAAACTATGCAGGAAGTACAGGTACAAACAGGAACAGATTACACGTCAAGATTCCAGATGGTGCCCATATACCATGACAAGAATATAGTAGATAAGTTATGGCACACTACAATTAAAGAGCCCCGTATACTTGAATGGTATGAGGAGGTGTGGGTGGATTTAGAAGGGGACAGAGGGTGTATATATCTGACCTGCACCCCAGATGAATATGCTAGGAGAGGAGAAAGACTGCGGGGAGTGTGCAGAGCATGGATGCCCGTAAAAGGCACCCCTGCATGGGATGATGCTATAGCTGAGGAGGAAGAATGCAAGAGATTGGAGGATTTAAAGTATTCGTTACTTAAGTAACGAAAGGGGGGAAATGTATGGGAGGATTGGTCCGAGGGACCCCCCTCCCCTGCCTCCTCTCCCCCCTGTGAAGTCCATGGCTCGTCCAGGGTTCCCCCTGCCACCAGGGCCCAGGTGGTGGGTGGGCCACTGGTTGAAGACATGGACCAAACAGGTTGAATTTAGCTAGGCCCTGGAAACCATTTTGTCTAATAAAGATGGTTTGAGCCCTGTGCACCGCAGCGCGGCCCCCACCCTTGGAGAGTTTCAATTATCCCTGTGGCCACAGCTCTCTGGCAGATCCGCTGAGAGCCCGTTCCCACGAACAGACGGATATGAGCTAGTGTCAGATACCAACACTGTAACATTTCACCTTCCGCAGTGTATCGCTGTTCCTAGTATGACCCGGTCAGCAGGGCCGGGGTGGGAAAGAACTGTAAAATGGTCCCCTGACAAAACCACAGTCCCCAAATACTAATGAGCAAACCACCTGTGATGAAATGTTTCTCTCTACGGCCTTTCTGACTAAAAACATGTAACCTCCATGAAGATTGCTGAATGTGTGCTTACATGACATTCGGGATGAAGTACCCACATCCCCGTAGCTATGCGTAAAATAGTAAAGGTGTCCCGGGGATTTTTTGTGTTACGTGTTTCATCAAGAAGACTGCACCCCACAGTCCCGCGCCATAAATGAACTAATGCTGCTAGAGTGCAAAGGAAGACAAATGTAACCATATTGAGAGCTCACGCAAGGGGTGCACGAAAATGCACCATATGTATGTCCAAGCTCACCATGTGCCACTGCCGCCAGTCTTATTGGCGGGCTGTTCCTGCGTGCTCCACCAACCTTACTAGTACCTCACTTACCGCGCATGTATAGGCATATAACAAAATGTTGTAGTTGTTAGAAACTTAGTGTATACGTAATATGCTCGAATTGGCCATATGGATGGCACAAGCAATGTAAAAAACGTGAGCTTTGAAAAGACTCAATGAGTATTGTATCTTATATGAATGTTTATGTCTCTTCCACCTAAAATATGCAACACACGAGGAAAATACCTTTGCGAGCACATGCAAGGCCATTTCCCCTTGGCCCCAGTGAAGCCTGCCAGACGGAAAAGCAGAGGCCTGTGCTGCCCTGCTCCACTCCCCCAATTCGGCTGGAGCCGCTCCAAGCATTCACATTCCCCGCAGCACCCAAGGCCACGGCCTGCCACCTGAATTATTTACAACCCAGCAGTAAACCCCGGCCTTAAAACACAGATCCAAAGGCGCCCTTTCTTAGGCTCCACGACCCACCGGCTCACCTTAGATTAATGGCCCCTGTAAAATTAGGACACCCAATATTATGACAACACTACAGGAACGCATCAATAATGACTTCTAACAAGACATGATAAAGCGGACCACTTGTCCCATGCCCTGAGACCCAACCCCGCGACCTATGATGCCCGGTCAACAGGACGATGGTAACCATGTATTGATTTATCGCCACAAGACCCCCCTCTAGGTGCATTCCTCCTGTGTTGCATTAACCTGTAGAATAACCTATTGTATGATTTACCAGGGAAGATAATATTGCAATGTTGAATGGCTGCGGTGTGCATGGCCCTAGGGCAGAAAGTCAGGAAAGACATTCATCTCTGACACTGGTCACGGTTGGCACAACAACACCGTCCGGATGAGCCCAGCTGACCTGCCAGGCCCAGCCCAACCCAGGAGGGTAACCAGTGACGTCCTCCAGCCACAGCAAACCACATCACAGCAGCACCTATAGCTAGTCGTCGCCACCCAATCCCCACTAACTTGTGCCCCCTATATCATGTAGGTTCTTATGACGCATTCTGTAAATATATACGCCTGTCTTTGCTATTGTCAGACAGGGCGCTCTCGGAGTTTGCAGAGTTCTTTGCATGCCCTATTCTGATCGATAAACTCCCATTTAAGCTCACCCGTACTTTGTCCTGGCCTTATTCCCATCCTGGGAGAGTCCATTATTGTCTCTCATTGTGGGGAGGATCGTGCTATCTGGGGACGCTTGCCTTCAATTGCCATTATCCAGAACCTTTCAATGGTAAAACCCTTAAAACCCCTTTTGTTAAACCTGCCAAACAGAACTCTATTTACTCTTCAGAAGTAACTAAGACCTGTAAAACACATTTAACATCTTATGTTCATGATGGTGGTTATTTAAATAAAAGTGTCCAACAATGTAACTTAAACCCATCTACTCCAAGTCCCAGTAAGCCTCAAGTACTGAGACGAAGAAGTGGAGCAAAGAGTAACTATGGAATGAAAGTGATACCAAGTGCAACGTGTAGTCTAGTTCTCAGGGTCACAATCAGATGCCCTGGAGATTTAAACCTGAAAATCACCTGCAAGGTAGAGAAGGAGAGGAGAGATGCAGAGAGCACAGAACGGTAATCGAACCCAGAGGCAGATTCACAGAGGCGAGCCATGCAGGAAGAAGACGCTTACAGGCAACAACCTGGAGGCATAGCTTACCGGAGGAGAGGAACTACGGTGAAGTTATAGCAGGTGCATTGAGAGACCACTGGAAGCAAGAAATCATTTGCCACAGGACTGGAGGAGATGCAGTCTTGTGGAATGGCAATGGTTCCATCAGCGAAAGAGTGAAAAGCGAGACAGACTCTGCTTAACTGGGGAAGCTTGCCTGATGAAAACTCTTTGCCGCTGCTGCACATTACACCGGTGAGTCAACCCAGAGGAGTTGGCAACTTCAGGACGTGCTATCAAGTTAAAAAATACTTGGGGAGTAATTTTGAATACAGCAAGTAGAATTGAAGGACAAGAGCTAAAAGGGTGCAATTCTCCTCATATGAGATGTCAATTTGGGGAAACTTGGAACCCGCATTGCCATAAGCCAAGAGACATAAAGAAGGAATAAAAGGGAAAATGTTGTACAATTCTCCTTACCTGAGATGTCAGTTTGGGGAAATTTGGGACACAAATTACCAAAGCCAAAACACAGTAAGAAGGAAGTTGACAGACAGAACTTGAACAAACCCACATATGTGGGATATCAATAAGGGGGAAGTGGAACTAGTGATACCTGGAGTCAACAAGGTATAAACAGTGAAGAAGTGCAACTGTGTACATTGTAGCAAAGACCTGGTGAAAGATACGGCTCAGGCAATAAGCCCTTTCTGGAAAGAGATACCTGGCAGGAGAGTACACCAGGGGTTCTGTGTGAACAAGAAGGGTGCAATTCTTGGCAGGGGAGTATACCATAAATTCATAAGGTGGAGAAAGGGAAAAGATAAATTGAAAGATGCCTGGCCGGGGAGGAAACCAGGATATCTAGAGATTCAGTTGAGAAAATCCTGGCAGGAGAGTACACCAGAAAAGCATAATTTTTAATAGTGGTGCTGTGAAAGAAACCCTTTATCATTTGAAGCAGTTGTTGAAGTTAAAATGACATCTGTTTAGTCATCATGAGAAAAGTGTTCTATAGAAAAGGCACTTGTTTTGCCATCCTTAGAATAGGGTTCTACAGAAAAGACACGTCTTTTGCCATCTTGAGAAACATAGTCCATAGAAGAGACATTTGATTTGCCAACTTCAGGAAAGTATTTTGTGAAAAAGACATTTTCATTGACTTTAACCGAACCATATTGGAACAAATCACTTTCAACGGTTTTCCTGAAATAGTTCAGGGGAAGAGAATCAACACCTGGACACAAGGAGTGTTTTGTAAGAATCATACTTTAGATTTGTGCACATTTTTGTTGAGTTGAAAACAAAGACATTTACCTTGCACCTTTAGCTTGTGTATGCTAGTGTGAGGTTCAGATATCTTTAGGACACAAGAGCAGCTTTCTTTAGTTTTAGTTTCACAGGCAAGGGACACTCTTGTTAGGATAGGGACAGATAGGCCCTTATCCGAACCTTATCCAAACCCCTTTTATTTTAATAAAAATGGGAAATGTTGAAAACATTACAGCTTTGTGTCTGCCTCTCATTTCTGACACATCACAGGGCACATGGACGCAAAGTGATGTCTGTCTCTTAAAAGGTCTGATTCAGGGAGTTATATGATAGGAGGTACCAATTGGTAGTTGCCTGTTCGTGGCCCCCGATGTTGTGGAGGGACCAGTGTATTCGTCATTACAGCACCCATCAACTTTGTCTTGTATGTCATCAGTGCCCAGCTACATTACAACAGACTCTCGAATAGTGACGGCAGGAACAAGTCTTCTTGCAAACTTCCTCAAAATAATTTATGCAGAAAAGGCTGCTAAACAGTAAACCTATTGGGTTTTTTTTTTAAACGACTTTATTCAATTTTATCCAACAGACAAATCAACATGCAATAACCTCAATATAATAAATGTAACCATCCTAAATGCAACAGTAACATAACCATCTCCCTCCCCCAATTGCCCAATCAGCGATATGAAATACAAATCTAAGATCTAGGAGGAAAGGGGAGAAGACGGAACAAGACAAAAAAATAAAAAACAATAAACCTTATAAATACCTCAGAGCCCAATATTCAGCTATAATCAATTTCAGCAAATATATAAATACATACATACATAACATATATGTATATTCAGTGAAAAAAACTTTGTTAAGGGGACGTTATGGTTAAGTTGCGCTACTAAAAACCTATGAAATTCAGTGAAAAATCGTTGTTAAAGGGACGTTATGGTTCCAAGTAAAACTGGAAAACCCCTGAAATGTGCCAGTTATGGTAAGCTAAGCAACCATAACTCGCGCCACCACCATGCACTGCTAACACCCAGGGCATCAACTTCAAAATGTCCCTTGAACAGCTCCAACACCTATTCCTACTCATCCATTAATAATCTAGTACACAGTACATACTTTTAGCAAAACTGCTATTTATCTTAAAATAGAATCAGCTAATGCCATCCCTCCTCCCCAAGAGACACCACCACTGCTGTAATCAAGGAGCATGAGAAAGACTGCCCCTACCTTAGAAATAACACACGCGCAACATTTTCCCCTGTCCACCTACCCCTCCATATTAGTGTTTGGGGCCTCTTGCCTCATTTCCCTCCCCAGCTTTCGTTCTAAGCTCTCCTGCCAAAAAAAATGCATCCAAAAACAAAATAAATGTTCCTTTAGGAACCACCTTTCACAGTTAAAAAATCAACTCCATCTACTTTATATTTCTCAGTAAAGTGCATACACTCAATAAGATTTTCCAACATTTCCATTTGTATTTTGTGTTATGCTAATGGGAATATTGTGGCATTCATCCTCCATTCCAGGGACTGCAACGGTGGATATCGGGCCAGCAGCCCAACATATCAGCCCAAGCAAAGAGAGGGTGGATAACGAGGTCTCTGGATCATTATTCCCCCATTCCAGCCCCTGAAATGGCGGATGAAGGCCATTAGCAACCTAGGTTCCCAAAACGGGAACCCGAGGTGCTAAAAAGGAGAATTTTGCTTCCTACACCGGGATGCCTGTGGCGTCCCGGTGTAGGAAGGAAAATCCTTTTCCAACATGGCCACCATGGAAAGAGAAGGCGAGGGTTCCATACAAGGCCCTCTTCACTTTCCATGGCAGCCTGCAGAAGGCAAAAAGGGAACCCTATGACCATATCACCACAAGCACATTTTTCTTACCTTTCAGATCTATCCTAATTTCGAATAACTTCACCAAAAAGCCAGTCCCAGGTGCACATGGCCACTTTAATCCTATGTTTTGTCCCTTGTGCTCATGGCCATAACCAGATTGTCTGGATCATGTCCTTATTCCATGAACCAGACAATCTTGCCACTGCCCATGGCCACAGGCTACCCCTCAGTCACTAAAGGTATATCGCTAGACACTTATCAAATAATAAAACATTGGCACATTTGCAAAACCATGCTTGTAGATCCTTGCCAATGCGCCTTACGCAAGTTTGCTGGAAATCCACCCACATTTTATTTTTTCAAAAGTGTCAAATGAATGCACATGCAATCGTCATATAACCTAGCCCCCACTTCACAAAATCCATTCAGACTTTACGAAAACTTTTATATGTAGATCTATAATCTTTTTGCAAACCTTTGTGTAGATTTGTCAAATGGCACCACATTTATAAGCCTTTACATTATTTTGGCACCCCCCTCTAATTTTGGCCCCTCTGGACAAATTCCCACCAAACGTCCATAAAACATTTATATTTAGATCTATTATCAGTTTGCCAAATTAAGTGTAGATTCGTCAAATGGCACCTCATTTATAAGCCATTACATTATTTTGGGACCCCCCCTCTAACTTTCCCCCCTCATGACAGAATCTCACCAAACCTTCTAAACTCATTCGCAATCAGGTCAGAAATATCCCATCCCATCCTCATCACCCCTCACCTCCCAAGAGATTATTTGATAAGTTTGACAAGTGCAATGCTCAGAAAATATTATTGTCCCGAGGCATGTATTTTTATACATACGTTGATCGATCGCACAAACATTTCCAATGCACCTTACCTTAGATTTCCTCTTTTGTAAATATGCAAAATCTGGCAGCAGGGTGCGGCCGTCTTGTCCTAATCTTATCCGTTGCTGCATCGGCCTAAGGTGAACTGCCCTGACGTCACTAAATCATATGCCCCGCCCCTGAGCCTCACATCACCAAACCTAGTGATATTCTCCACCTTTCTTGTGACGTTCCTTGGCAGCGTAGCCAAATGCACCCTTAATCACCTACGTGACATGATGCAGGACCCGAAAATCAACACACATCGTCTCACAACACACCACGTCACAAATTGAAATATTGAACCGTACTTTAAAAGGAAACAGCAAAACTGTACAATCTGTAAAGTACTTTTATTTCACAATAAATGCTCCAAGAATATCTGACTATTGCTATATTCAAACAAATTGCAAATTTGTTTCTTCGCTCCCGATCTAAAATGTTTATCAGGAGGCACGCGTTGTTCTTTTTGCATACACAAGGTATTCGTTTTCAGTGAAAGAAGCGCAGTGAATTCCAGTGCTTCTGCATCAACTTGGGCCTAGACCACCATCATAAAGGATGTTAAGTTGCTCCTAATCGCTAGTACAGCGGAAGGACATATGGGCGATGACGATCATCCCAAAATATAGTCACTGTGATCCAGTTATTTACAACGATCTGCAGCTGCCGATTAAAAAAGCCATCAGTTGGCATCTGAAATCGATGAAAATCACAGAATGGCAGAATATTTCTGTTTCAAAAACATAACAGAAAATGTGTCTCACTACCCGAACTTGATTTAATTTGGCATAGAGTTTAAACTAACGAATAGCACAGACATCAAACAATCTCAACAGAAAGAAAACGACCTGGAAAGTGATACACAATTCGATATGGTCATACATGACATTTTAATGAAATATTAGCGTTGAACCTGGGGGAACCGAGTGGTGGTCTACATGCACCTCGATGCTGAACTCCCCATAATCACGTTAAAAAGAGAACTACACACAAAGATTGTACTTGCGTTTCATTGCAATAAGCCACAAAGAACAGACGAATAGAATGTAACCCAAAAATAATCTTCAGATAATAATAAGTTAATGCTCGTTCCGGTATACAATCGTCGAAAATCAAACTTACATCATATTCACCATTTCCATTCTCTTGGTGTGACTCAGACCGTAACGCTCACTGCGTTCGCACCAACAAATCTTCATAAACTGAATTTACATGTTCCTTACACACTTTTGGAATGCATAACCTTCTCATATCTTCAAGGTCAAAAAACAATTGAGCCTTATACTGTGTGTCCGATGCGTGGGCTTCCTTAGCTTGCAACTAAACATTCAAAGCTGCTGACCTTCACTCAGAATCAAAATACATTCCTACTTCGCAACAACTTGCCTCACCGCATCCATGAGAAGTGTTATTCTCATCCGCGTCCATCAGGCACTGCAGGTGGCTGTCTGACGCACCAGGCTCTAGGGGGCGCCAGTCTGACTCCATTATTATTTTAATTACATTTTAACAGACACATTAGCCCTTTATTTGCCGTGCTCTGGGGGTACCACCATCATATCCATTTTAAAAAATCAAGCGTTTTAATTAAGAGTGTAAAATAACCCGAAATTGCTTCTATTTAATATTAATAAATATTGGGCAACCAATATAAACAATATAGAGGAACGGGCATTGGGAATGTAGTATTACTCTGTAATACTACAAGATAAGGTTGGGATTGTAGCCTGCAGAAGCAACAATCTATATTTACAAGTCCACAATTCCATGATTATACATCTCCATCCCTTGAATGCCAAAATGCAATGTCTTTTGCCTGTACTTTATGCACATATTGTGGAACTCCTCCAAATGTACCGTGTGACTTTCGTGACAAAAAACACCAGTTTTTTGCTTCTTGCAGCCATATCCCATCCCATCCTCATCACCCCTCACCTCCCCAGAAATTATTTGATAAGTTTGACAAGTGCAATGTTGTGTTTTTTAATATGTTTTACTGCTATGTCCGCGGACACCAAACATGGATCCAAGATGGCGGGCGCATCGGAACAATCTGACGCACTTCACACTCTTCACCATCCAATCAGCGAACACGTCACATGTCCGTGGACATGACGCAAGCCGATTAGCCAATCGGTGTCCTGCCCGCGGATTTTCACCAAATTTATAAAAGCACGCTTTCGGGACCAAGCCGCTGCTCCTGCCACAAATTTGGTGAAAATCTGTCCTGCGGTTTGGGCTGTAGGCGTGCGCAAAGATTTTTCCCCATTCAGTCTATGGGGAAAATAAAATGTGGGAACCCCCCTATAACTTTTCCCCCCCTGGATCAAACCTCACCAAACTTTGCAACAAACTTTAGAGTGGGCCATATACTTTCTTTGCAAAGTTTGGTGAGGATTCGTCCAGGGGAAGCGAAGTTATAAGCCGCCCAAAAAGTGCTCTTCCTATAGGATTAGCAACTTAACCATAACTACACAGCCACTACTGTGGCTGTGTAATATATATATTTATATATATATAATGTTTTTTTTTTAAACATGCACTTATTGCATTGCGGGTTGTAACACTACAAAAAAAACCACAAATATGCGCAAAAAATCACTAAGCACACAAGACCTTACAGCGAAAATCGAAAATGTCTTTATTTCAGCATCTTAATGCAACACACATATTAAGGAAAAGAACAACATCTTGCACTTCTCTATATGACAGACAAGTTAAAAAGTCACTCTTCCGCCAGGGTGAACTTCGCTCTATAAATATATATACACACAGAAATTGAAAGTGTACTTATCTTTTCTTCTATCTTCTCTTCTAGGATCGTATCTTCTCCCAGGATCAATGTCTCAAAGTTAAAATCCTTCTCTTCATTCATTACTCTGTTCATCACTTCGGTTATAACTTTCCAAAATTCTTCCACCTTGTAGAATTCCCAAAACATGTGCTCTAATGTACCTCAGGCGTGATCACAACCCCAACATGAGTCTGTTAGATTCAAGCCTTGCTTTTGCATTCGAACCAGTGTCCAAAATACTCTGTTCATTATCTTCACTTGACATGCTTTATTTCCTATATTTAATGACATCCTCTTGATGTTTCCACACAGAGCTTCCCATCTTCCTTGTGTCATTTCTTCATCTAGGCATGCCAACCATGCTTACATTTTTGATGCCATATTGCATTGACTGCCTATATTCTTAATGATACTCATTAAGTCTAAATTATCTAGTTTTTGCAGGTTCACTGCACATTCCAATTTCCAACATTCGGCATAAGTGCAGTCAGAGAAGCTGTATTTGACTTTTAATTCTTGAAATGTTTTCCACCTTTCTCCTTCAAACCGGTCTTCAACCTTTTTAATTCCTGCCAGATACCAATTTATCAAGAATCTTGTTTTGTTCTTTATTTTAATTGAAGCATTCAGCCATATTGAAGATGAGTTTATTAGGCCTGGCCTAGATTGCAATGCCAGTTCAAACGCTCTGCACGTAGTTCTCAGAAACTCAGTTAGAGCAGATCGATTTTATTAGTCTGCGTTTGTGGTTGATAGGACTGCCCAGGTGTTTAGCGGTCCTACCATGCTTGTCTCAGCAACCGCCCACTCATCTTCCTCCTCTTCAATGAATGGCATAATATGACGCAATGTGAATGCTTGATGGTAACGTTCAAAATTTGGAATTTTTAATCCTGCCCTATCGTTCTGGAGTTGTAGGTTCCATAACTTCGAATTCGGTATCGTTTTTTCCCACAAAAATGATTGGACTAGACTATCCAATTCACTCAACATCGATTTTTCACAGATAGAAGATCATACTCATAACATAAGTTATCTTCGGTGTTATCATCTTAATAGCATTCATCTTGCCTCCCGATGATACAATAAGCAATTCCCACCGCTCTAATTCCAGTGTTATATTATTTATTGTCAATTCCATATTCAGGTTCATCATTTCCTTGATATCCCTTGTGATCCATATTCCTAAATACTTCAACCTAACAGGACACCATCTGAAGCCATAGCTCTTTAACAGCATTCCCTTAGTCGAGTGAGTTCAAGGCAAAGCCTTCGAATTTGACCAGTTTATCTTCTAATTTGAGACCGAACCAAATTCCTCAATCCAGGTCATCAAGCAGGGATAGATGTTATAAGGTCTCAAATGATCACTAGAAGATCATCGGTGTATAACGAAAGCTTCTGTCAAATTCCATTAAAGTTAATTCCAGTGATTGTATTGTTAGCTCTTACTGCCACTGCCAACGGTTCCATTGAAATCATAAAAAAGCAAAGGGGATGATGGGCAACCTTTGCTTGTCCCACTCTGCAGGTCAAATTTGCTTGATATTCTTCCATTTGTGTTCATCTGTGCCATTGGCTTTGTATAAAGTACTCTAATCCAAGTCAAGTATGTACTACCAAAATTCATCTTCTCCATTGTTCTCAGCAAAAACACCCAACAAACACGATCAAAGGCCTATTCTGCATCAAGGGACAGAGCCACTGATTCCACTTGCAATTATTTTGAGTCTGCCAAGGTAAGTAATAGCTTTTGCATGTTTGAAGCTGATACTTTTCCTTTTATAAAACCTGCTTGGTTTGGATGTATGAACCGCGGGAGAATCTTCTCCAATCTATTTCCTAGTATTTTGGATAATATTTTGCTATCTGAGTTAATCAGACGGATATTAATAATAACAATAAAAATAATAATTTAGCATTTATATAGCGCTACAAACCCTCAGGCATCTGAGCGTTGCTTATTATTACCCACGGTGTGTGGTGCTCATTTATCGACCTCGGAAGGATGAAAGGCGGAGTTTGGCCCTGCCGGGATTTGAACCTGCGTCAGCAGTCTCTGCACAGATGTCAAAGTGAGCGCTCTACTCGCTGTGCTATCGAACCAGCATGATAGGTCTGTAACTACCTGGTTCCAACTCCAGACAACCTGGTTTTAGGATCAGAGAAATTGTAGCCTCCCTGAGTGTAGGAGATAAACTACCCATGTTTTTGCAATGTGCAAACATGTCTCTGAGCAAACCTAGAACACCTTCTGGGAATTGCTCTATAAGATTCAGCCGGTAGACCTTCAGGCTGTCAGGTGTCTTGACCCACGTTCAAGTTATTATGCTGCAACATTTGGTGCTGTGGGCTTAGAAAATCCAAGATGACCGAAAAGCCCACATTTGCACCAGAATCCAGGAAAACAGCGCAGTTTTGCGCACACCAAAATGGTCACCTGACCTGCCACCCACCAGAGCGAGCGTGTTGGGCCAGAAGCGCCATGAGTGAAACGTGGTGCCAAAGGAAAAATAGCAGTGCCTGTTAGCTCAAAAAGCGCTTTGAAATCAACTTTGTTTCTCTGCCTATTTTAAACATTGCAAGATATTCAAAAATCTCACTGAATACCAGCACACATTTGGCAGAATGTAGTCTTGTGTGCATACAAAATCTGGAAAGATGAAGAGCCTAAAGCAATGTTTATAACAAAACTGGCTGAGCTGTGGATGTCAGCAGCTTAAGTGAAATTGGATTTAAAACCACTAAAATCGAAATGTTTAAAATAAATGAGTGACCTACTTTTGAGTGTCACATAGGTTGCAACTGTTTAAATGTCATAGTTTTGACCTTAGAATCAGCGTTCTAGCTGCATGTGTAAAAATTGTAAGTTTGATTTGAATGAAGAAAACTGGAACAAAAGTGACATTTAGCTGACGCCTGGCTTGAAGAGATTGAATTCTGCCCGGCAACTACCCCCGACAGGAGTTGAACCTTGCCCAGCAACTGCATTCACAGGCCTGGCTGCCTTCTGCTGTTCCCACCAAAGGGAGATTACACCTCTCTGATTGAATTAGGGGTGGGGTACCTGGGGCTGCAGGAAACAGAACAATGAGCTTTCCTTGGCTCAGGCAAATGTTAAATTAGGGGGTTCGCAAATGGCTTCCTCTTGGAAGAAACTGGGAGGAGCAGTGCTTCTGGGAGCCACCTGAGCTGGAGGCGGGGACAGACAGAAATCCCCCCATGTACTTTGGAACCTAAACCACACCCCTCTGGGCCAGAGCATAATTTTAAAAAGATGGATCATTCATAGTACGGCCTTGTCAAAATTATATAATTAATATCATTATTCCTGTGATTTTTCTGTGCACATTTTAAGAGGTGTTAGGACTCTGTGGTATGTTCTGGGGGGTAGTAGCGGAAAATAAGGTATTACTCCAAATGTCTGTATGTAAAAAATCTGACACTTTACCATCTGATGGCCATATTCCTTGCGCATGTTTGTGTAAATTCGGGAAAAGTTTAGAGGTTGTGTTCTTGATGAAAAGGGCAGAATTCTGTCAGAAGTGGACACAACATCTTACAAAGACAGGGATCGGATGATTTGGTGCTACAGAAAATAGGTTAACCGGACATGTAATATTAGAAAAATTGTACATAGATAAATATGTATTTGGATCAAAAATAGATTTGTGTGCAAATTGACAAGGGGAGCATCCTCTGACCCATAAACCTACCTCATCACAATGACACTTCATTTTCTTCCCCAATCAGAGGACGGTAGATTCTCTCACCTATCAGGATCCTCAGAGGGTTGGGCATAGAAAGTCAGCCTTCCCACCCACTTTCTAAAGACATAAAAGGAGCCACTGGGACCCAGGTAGGGACATCCACTTTTCCATTTCAAACTGATTTCTTGCGAAGCATTTTGGCGGACCAGACAATATCCAGAAGACTCCAGAAACAGAACTTAGAATCCAGAACTTTAAAGCAGAGGGGCCTGAACTACAAGCTGAATCCTTTTCAGCAGGCCTCAAAATCTTTTGCAACCTGACTCTTCAACAGCCGGGCTGTGCTGTTTGATTCTGGCTAGAACCCTATGCCAGAACCCAGAAAGCAGTGCTGTAACCAGACCAGAACCAGAGATCCAGACCAGCAGAGCAGAGCTGACCCAGACCGCTGTGAGCAGAACCAGTGCCAGAGACAGTCCGCGGCGAGAGAACCGCAGCTAAACCTGTGGACCAGATCTGTAACGGAGGCGTGAGTATCCTGAAAACTGTGCCAGAACCAATCTCTTAGTCTAAAATAATCTGATTCAAACCATTTTAGCCTGTCCAAAACTGCATCATAGAAATCGTGTGTCCATTCTCCGATTTTAAACCTGTAAAAGTGTAATTTTGTCATTCTGAAGTTTACTTTAATTTCGAGAAACTACCTTCACAAAATCGTCTGTATCTTTGGAACTGCATGTGCTAGGAACAAGATTTAACTTTCATTTTAAAGCTAAGATCCTGAGCCTTCCAACAAACCCACAACCTTGTAGTTTTTCCATAATCGCGCTCGACGCATTCGGAAAAGGTGTTGCGAATTGCAACTAGCTGAATTTCACCACTTGTAAAAAAATAGCTGCTTTTGCTTGCATTGCTGAAATTCGTTTTCAACCTAATAATCCCTCATGAATCACTGCTAATGTTGACCTGAACTAATTCAAAGTAGCTATCACCTACCCTGAATCGCCTATAGGGAATTAAAATCATTTTTAGCATATTTTCACTTCAGTACAAATCACATTCAAAATATTTCTGCATGTTTGAAAAGCATACTGGTTGCTCCAAGATTACTAGAATTTGAACTGAATCTTTATCGCATGTTGATTGTATTCCTGAAAACTGTGTGCTTTCCTTCCATCTCTTTATATTGCATAGGGGGGAGTGAATTGCCACAAGGGGAAAAGTGATTATATTATCTCTTGTTGAAATCATATCAGTTTATTTCTGTACTGCATTCTTTTCCATTGTTGAATTTCCTTGAAACCATAAAGCATCCTCAGCTATCTTATTATTATTATTATTTTTTTTTTTTTTTTTGAACTTTTGTTTATTGGCAGGAAGTCAAAACAGGTACAGCATGGATAGCATACATGTAAGCGAGCATCATGACAGCACATAAATGCATTGCAAAACAGATAGAATCAACAGTACATAAGAGCGGGGGGATATTGTGGGATAGCTCGGGCGGGGCATGCCTCATTTTTAGTCCGGTTGGGCAGGTGAGGGGGTGGAGGTCCATTCAACCCCATCCTTATTATTTAAATAGCTGCAAAATTCTGACCAGACATTCCTGGGGCGGGAGGGGGTGGGCAGGGATCCAATGTACTCCTCTTCACACGTTTGTACCCACGTGAGGGCCCTCAGCCACATGTTGAAGGATGGGGGGTTATGGCGCTTCCAGCATTGCAGTATACATTTTTTGGCAACAATAGCACCCACATTTAAGAATTTCGACTTTTTCCTCTCGTCCTCCCCAGTCCAAATACCGAACAGCAAGGCTAGTGGGGTCGACTCAATTGGGGAGCCAATTATCTCCGATAGCGCTTCTGTGACCTCACCCCAAAATGTGTCGAGCGCAGCGCAGGACCAGAACATATGACCGTGGTCTGCCTCGGGAGCTCTGCATCTCGGGCATGTGTGTGTGGAGTTGGATGCGAATTTTGCCACTCTATGTGGCGTGTAGTAGAGTCTGTTGAGAAGTTTGTATTGCATGCAGCGGAACCTGGCATTGAGTGAGACTTTGCGCGTGTGTGCACACATTTTGCTCCAGACTGCGTCGGTGATCTCTGTGTTCAGTTCCTCCGCCCATGCTCGGCGTGAGTCTGGGGTCGTGTTACCCAGTCTGTCCAGCTGCATTTTGTACAGGGAGGAGATTATACCCCTACAGCCTGAGGAGTTAGCTATATATTGGAGTTCAGGGGAGTCAGGAGGCTCATCAGGGAAGGAGGGCCACATCTCCCGTACCGCTGCTCTCAACCTGTAGTACTGCAACAGGTCCAGTGCTGAGCCGGGGTGTCCTGAGCGCCATGTTTGGGGAGTAATAAATGTGCCATCGTGGTAGAGATCTGTTAGGGCCCGATATCCCAGGTCCTCCCACCGCCGAGAGAGAAGGCGATCATGTGTCGGAGGAAGGCCAGGGAACCGCCATAGGGGGAGCCACTTGTAATACGGACGCTGCTCCCGAGTGGAAGGGAGGATATTGTTCCAAGCCCTAATCGTAGTGGCCACTGGGTCCGATGGGGCATCAGTACGGTATGTATAGTGTAATAGTATGGTCATGGCGTGGGTGCCATCGCCAGCCATTTTCTCTAATTTGACGTGTGGGGGCGGATTTGGGTGAGTGTACCAGTGGGTGGCATGTTGGGCCTGTGCAGCATTCCAGTATAGAGTCAAATCGGGGGCAGTGAAGCCCCCTCTTTCATAAGGGAGGGCCATGTGTAGCCACTTCTTGCGGACTGCTCCGGAGTGCCATAGAAATTGGGCAAACGCTGTGTGGAGGTTCTTGAAGTACTGCTTGCCTGGCCATACCGGCACGTTGGCGAATATGTAGAGGAGCTTGGGTACCACGATCATTTTGATTAGGGAAAGTCTGCCCGCCAGGGATAGTGGCAGGTTGCGCCACTTAAGCAGCTTGGATTCGATGAGCTGAGCTGTGGCTGCGTAATTGTCTGCCAACAGGGATGTTTTAGCTAATGACACTTGCACTCCTAGATATTTAATTCCGCCCGGGGACCAGCGCAGGGGGAACTCACAGGACGGTTGCTGAGTTGTTTTAGTTAGGGGGAAGATTTCAGATTTGGAGTAATTTATAGTAAAGCCCGAGTACGTTCCTATTTTGGTTATGTCGCGAATGATAGGGTCAAGGTGTATGGAGGGCTGTCTGACATAGAGGAGTACGTCGTCCGCATATAGTGAGATGATTTCTGGTGAGTCCTGCAAGCGTACGCCCTTCCGGGTGTGGCGGTTCCTAACGTGATCAGCCATGGGTTCGATGGACAGCGCAAAGAGGATGGGGGAGAACGGGCAGCCCTGGCGTGTGCCTCTGTGTAGTTCGAAGGGGGAGGAGGGGACGGAGTTGATGAGGACCCTCGCCGATGGCCTTGTGTATAGCAACTTTATGTAGGAGATCATGTTCGGGCCTATCCCCATTTTCTCCAGCACAGCCCATAGGTATTGCCATGAGACCATGTCGAATGCCTTTTGGGCATCTAGTGTGACTGCCACTGCGTCGGCATTTGGATCAATTCTGGACAGGACATTAAAGAGGCGCCGGATGTTGAGTGCCGTGGAGCGCCCAGGGACAAATCCGCTTTGGTCGGCATGGACCAGGTAGGGCATGGACGGGAGAAACCTGTTGGCAATTATTTTGGCAAAAATCTTCGTGTCAGTGTTAATAAGCGACAGGGGCCTATAGGAGCTACATTCGTCTGGGGGTTTCCCGGGCTTGGGGAGGACAGTGATCAATGCCTCTCTTAGGGAGGGAGGAAGGATGAGTGTACGTAGTGCTTCCGTCCAGACCCCGTGGAGTATGGGCGCTAGTATGGCAACATGCTCTTGGTAGAACTCAGCTGTGAGCCCATCGGGACCCGGGGCCTTGCCCTTCGGAAGATCTGAGATTGCCCGAACTATCTCCTCTAGGGAGAACGGGGCGTCGAGGAGTTCTTTGGTGTTTTGGGAGATCAGGGTCATAGGAATAGATTCCAGTAGGTCATCGAAGTCCTGGGATGAGTGTGTCGGTTGGGGACCGTATAGGTTGGCGTAAAAGCCAGTAAAAGTGTCGAGGATAGCTTGGTCCGACCAGTGTCTCACGCCCCTTTCGTCGATAACACTATCAATCCGGGTCCTACCTCTCTCTGATCGCACCAGTTTAGCAAGGGTCCTGCCCGGCCTGTCCCCCTCTCCATACTTTCGGGCCGCAATGGGGCGAGCATGGTATCTCACCTCACTCAGGGCGTGCGTCTCAAACCGTTCCAGCTCCGTTCTAATCTTCGCTAGGGTTGCAGGCGCTGGAGTAGAGGCGTAATCTCTTTCTAGGTTTTTAAGCTTAGTTTCAGAGTCCCTCAGCGCCTGCCTTATGGCCTTGAGGACCCCTGCCTCCCTGGAAATGCACATACCTCTAATATAAACTTTGAATGCCTCCCACCTGGTCCCCTCGGGCGTGTCGCAGGCGTTGTTGTTTTCGAAAAACAAGGCTATGTCCGCCAGAATCTCAGCCTTAAAGACTATATCTGACAGGGCGTCGGGCTTGAAGCGCCATGCAGGGCGGGCTTCAGGGGCTCTACCAAGTTGGATCTGTAGGAGCACTGGGGAGTGATCGGAGAGCGTGCGCGGAAGGATCCTGACATCCGAAACCCTGCCCATGCGGTCACCCGACAGGAGGAATAGATCTATCCTCGAGGAACTGTCGTGTACCGTAGAGTAAAAGGTGTAGTCCCTCTCTCGGGGGTGGAGTGTCCTCCAGGCATCGATCAAGTTGAGGGAGCCCATATGAGTTTGAAGCCGTTTAGCCGCGCGAGACATGGGTCTACGGGCAGTGGCCGTCCTGTCCAAGGTCGCATCAAGTATGAGGTTCATGTCTCCGCCCCATATGATAGAGATATCGATATATTTCATGAGAATGGCAGATATGGTGTCTATAAACTCCGGGGAGTCAATATTGGAGGCATACGAGTTCACGAGCAGGCATTCGTCCCCGGCCAAGGTGCAGTGCAGAATTACATATCTACCTTCTGGGTCGATGTGGGATGTGTGAAGTGTAAACGCAACAGCCTTGTGTATAAGAGTGAGTACCCCCCTGGACTGGGTGGAATACTGAGTGTAGAATCTGTTTGGACCCCAGGTCTGTGCGAGGTTCGATGACAGGAGTTTCTGAGCGTGAGTTTCCTGCAATAGGAGCACTTTGATCCCGTGTCTCTGTGCGTACGCCGTTATCCTACGAGACTTAGTAAAGTTGGTCAGACCCCGTACATTCCAGGTCAGCACTCTGATGGCCATAGCAGGGGGTTACGGGACATCCCAAATGCGGGAACTGACTGCCACACCCACCAGGGGCGCCAGAGTGAAGTAGACCCACCACCCTGCCGCGTCCGTCAAGACCATCCTGCCATTTTGAATAAAGTAAACCCCAACTGTCCCACCCCCCACCCTCACCGCCCAGTAACAACTAGCAGTGCCTCGACACCCGCCCACAAAGCAACCTGCGTGCCATCCCCAACTCGGCAGCACCAAAAACATAGCCCAACAGGGGCTCGATAACATAACCCTCGCCTTAAGCGGCATTGCAGCTGCAGTGGGGGCTGCTGCTGCCGTCTAGACCACCTTTGTGCGATCATTGCATAATAAAGCATCGTTACAGTTTACAGTTTTTCCCCACCAGTGCGGCGGGGGTTACAAGCAGGAGGATAAACCGTGTTGTTCGAGATTGCAAGGACGAAGGGGCCGGGGATCCAAGATGTGAGCAGGCATCCCCCGGAGGAGATGCAATGTTAGACCCAGGGCCATGGGCCGGGGCAGGCCGGCCAGAGGGAAGTCAGGAGAGGGCCAGCACCAATCCACAGATGGGCAGACCTCAGTAGCCAGGGCACAAGAGGTTCATCTATGAGCACAGGGATGATAGTCTCAGTCCTCGCCAATTGGTTCCTCCGGGGGTTGTGGCAGTGGAATCTGTGCTTCTATAAACTTAACCGCTTCATCAGGGACCGTGAAGAAGTAGCTCTTGTTGCGGTGGATGAATTTCATGCGGGCAGGGAAAAGCATAGAGTATTCAATTTTCCTGTCTCTGAGCATCCTCTTCACCCCGCCAAATCGGCGCCTCTCCATTTGTACCCCTACCGAAAAGTCCGGAAAGATCCTGACAATTTGTGATTCAAATCTTAGCTCCCCCTTCTCTCTGGCCAAACGGAGTATATGGTCTCTGTCTTTGTAGCTCAGTAGCTTTGCGATGATCGGTCTGGGGAAGTCGCCAGGCTTAGGCCGGGGCGCCAGAGAGCGGTGCGCTCTCTCGATTGTAAAGAATGGTGAAAACTCCGGATCGCCAAGGAGATCTCTAATTAGCTGCTCGACCGCCACCTCCATGCGCCCTTTAAGTGCAGACTCGGGAACCCCCACAATGCGTATGTTGTTCCGCCGGGATCTAGATTCTAAGTCATCATTCTTGGCTTTGACCTGTTTCATGTCGTGGACGAGCTCAGTGACTGTGTTTTGGAGAGTATGAATATGGTCCTCGCTGGCCCCTATCCTCTGCTCCGTTTCAGTTATCCTGGTCCCATGTTGGTCCACCTTAGTCCGTAGGGAGGCCACACTAGCATTGATGTCGTCCAGCTTTTCGTGGAAGGATGCGAAGTTTTTCGCCATGGACTCCATCAAGGTGGTCAGATCCGGGTGTGGGGGGTCCAGGGGGGGCGCGCTATCTTCCTGTGCCGCAGAGGAGGACGCCAGGTCTGCCCTGGGCGCCGCTTTGGCAAACTTGTCCATAGCGCCCACTTTATTAGCACCCCGTGCTCTGCTGGACATGGCCAAGGTCGAGTCAAGGATGGGGCGACACGTGGGGGGTGGCAGCTGGTCAGGGGTAGCAGGGTGGAGGAGTCGTAGAGTCGGAGACTGGGCAGAGAAAGCGGGATATGGTGGTGGGAAGGTGGCGTGGTCTTGAGCGGCGGCAGCAAATGAGTGGGATCCCGTGCACTCCGGTGCCGCCGTGAGGTTAGCCAGCCGGCTGTCGGATCCCGGGAGCGGTGGCTCGTAGTGAAGTGTGTGGCTAGGGCAAAGGAGTGGGCCCAGTTCTAGCAGCAAGGTGAGGTAGGGGGGGGCCGCAGAGGTCCCAGCCCGTGTGTGGACAGCCCTCCGGGCGACTTAGGCCGATGGTACGGGGTCCGCACCCGAGGGGGCGGAGAGGGGGGGCCCCCCGCGTAGCGCCAAGCACCCACCTTCCTGCCCGTAGGTGGGCGAGACCGCCGCCTCCCAGGAGACGTCAGGGGATCAGGTCCGGATCAGCGGCCATCTAGTGGCGTGGTCTCGGTGATTTCGGGGGGGGCGGGCTGCGTCCCTCAAGGCGCCCCCCGGACGGTGTTGCCGGCGGCTCCCGCCGCGGAGCACACAAGGCCGCAGCCGGCAGGGGCGAAGCCCGCAGGGTCCAAGGGATCAGGCCGGGAGGCGGTGTCCGTGTGGGGGGGGCAGGAGGCCCCCGAGCGCTGCGCACAGGCAGACCAGTCGCGCCAGCCCCAGCCTCGGCAATCAGTCCCGGCGGCAGGGGAGGCCTCGGATGGGCGCGGAAGGCGGCGCACAGGTGACGGGCGCCGGGACGCCACGCGAGCCGGAGGTCGCAGCGGCCGCGGCAAGGCCGTGGGGGAGAACCCGCTCCGGCGGGGCCCGCGCGGCTCCCAGGGTCCGATTCAGCCCGGGATTTCGGGTGGGTGTCGAGGACGGCTCCTGCTTTCAAATCGCAGCAATTGCTGCAGTTGTGAGTGCGGATTAGCACCGATGCGAGGAGGATTCCGGTGGACTGCGACGGAGCTCTCGAGCTAAGCAGCCATTTTCGTTGGCTGCTCAACAGCGCCCCCAATCCTATTATTTTTATACCAACTCCTAAGTGATTAGAAAAGTGTGCTAGTGTAACATTATCTATTGTTGATCACTGTCATATTCATAAGTGTGCGATCAAATATTAATTTATTATAAAAGTGTGATATATATATATATAGTTTAATTTTCAAATAAATCTTTTAATTTGCAAAACAAACCTACTTCTTGGCTCAATGAGGTCAGGGGGATTCAAAGAGAGGGGCGTTATACAAGGGTTTATCATCCAGATCCATGAACTTGTCATAAAAATATCTAATTAAGGGCTTCCCTTGGGCATCCCAGACTCGGCATTGACTTAGTTGGAGTGCCGAATTGAAGTCGCTTAACAAGGCCTTGGGCACTATCCCAAATTCAAGCTCCAAATGGCCTTTTTAACTTCTTCTAAAGATATTTCAGCATCCAAATTGACTTTTTCCTCTTCTGTAAGACCTTTTATCTGAAAGTTTGATAGGAATTTGTCTATCCGAACCAGGTCAACTGTCTGGGATTCACTGGATAAGCTTGTACAGAAACGTTTAAACGCGTCATTTATTTCTCGTGGATCCTGTGTTACCACTTTATCCCCTTTAGTTGCACAAATTGCTCTATTTACTTCTCTCACCCTCAAAGAATGAGCCGACAATCGTCCGCATTTCTCTCCTCCTTCATAATATCTACATTTAGTCCTGAAAATTGCATATTCTGCCTTTTCACTTATAATTTTGTTCAAATCATATTTCAGCCTCATTAACCTCATGTGTTTCCCTTTATCTGCCAATCCCATGACCTCATTTTCCAATTCTTTAATTGAAGCACTTTTGCCCTCATTTCAATCTCTCTTATTCTCTTTTTAATTCCAGACACTCTCATGGCCACCCCTTGCACAACACATTTGAAACTCTCCCACACCGTATCAATTCCCACTTCACCATATATGTTAACTTTAATATATTCCTGTGCTTCCTTCACAAAATATCCCTCAGTTCATCATCTCTCAAAACTGTCGTGTTCATCCTCCAAACCTTTGTTTTGCCTAACAAGTAATTAAGTGAGAGTTCCAACCTAATAGGTGCATAATCTGAAATAATAATACTTTCAATCTCACAACTCTTAAAGTTTTGGGTCACCAATCCCGAGGCCAACAGATTGTCTATACTTGAATAGATATTATGAGCCCCCGAGTGGAATGTGTATTCCCTCCCTGTTGGAAGTTCCAATCTGCAAACATCTGTCAATCCAAAATCCTGTATCAATAACCACAAAGCTTCTATATCTATTTTCCGGCCGTCCCTGAATTATGGATACTTTATCCAGAACTGGATGAAATAATCTCGCATTGAAAGCATTTAAAAGCAGACATTTGCCCTCATTACGATACCGGTGCTAAACCATGGCGCTATTAGCACCATGGCTGGTGCCGGTATCGTAACGTGTCCGCCATGGTGAAATGGGGAAATACCACCCCAGTCTAAGGTTGGCGGGGCAGTATTTTGCCATTTCCCCATGGCCCTTCCCCATTCCCATTTTTGCCCCATAGGGCATAATGGGAATTGCGAAGGCGCCAAGTACGGTACCGCAAATTGCGGTACCATTCTTACCGCGATGGTCCCTTTGCGGGTCCCTACTTTCACGGCTTGTGTAGACCAGCCGTTACGGTCGGGTCCCGCAAAGGGACCTCGTAATTAGGCGCTAATGGGTTAACGGCGCCGCAGCCTTTTACGGCACCGTTAACCCATTAGCGCCAGGGCCGTAATGAGGCTCATTGTTTTGCTACAAGAGACACATTTAACAGATTTAGAAGCTGCAAATTTGACGAGAGGGTGGGTAGGACAGGTGTTCCATTTCACTTACTCTTTGAATTCAGGAGGAGTAACAACATTATTTAAAAAGAACTTTCCGGGCACCATTATAGGCTCAAAAGAAGATAAAGAGGGATGTTGGCTATCAGTCTCAATACAGATCCAAGATTTGGATATGACAATATGCAACATTTATGTTCCTAATTTGAACAGTAGTCCATTTTTAAATGGGCTTGGCCGCCAGCTATTAGACACAGGGGGGAAGAACATGCTGGTAGGGGGCAATATCAATCTGGTGGTGGAACCTATTGTTTTGTCATTGCATGGCTTCAACAAATCATCTGAAAAGCATCACCAGGCATTCCACTCTATTTTGCACCTCTCAGATGGATGTACATTGAACAACAATGACACATTTGCTTTTATAAGGAATCGTAGATGGAATGCAAGTTTGTGTAAACATGACCTGCCTACAGCACAATCAGGACCGTTCATTAATCAAAGGTGCAGAATGGTGGAAGGCGACAAGCTTTTGCTTTTCATGAACATTTTTAAGCAAATCACACCCTGAGCAGTTGACCATTGGGCTTAGGTAAATATATCCTGTGCTTAACCTTTATCAGTAGACTGTTAAAGAGGACAAACACAGCCCATAGTGTTATTGGCAAGGTAGATGTTTTCTCTACTTACCTAAAGGTTTCAAGTTCGATCGCTTCAGTTGATTCTTGCCGCTGACCCCGACTCCTACGTCCATTTGGTGTACTTGGCTGCTTTTCAGATTTTGAAGGTCTCTCAATAGCTGGCAGCTATAAGCAGGGGAGAAGGGGCTAAGTGCTTACAGCGAAAACTATGCATACAATATAAAACAAGAAGAATAAAAACGGGTCTTTTATCTACAAAGTTGCTGAAGCTTCATGTTCTTTATTCAGTTTTGTTCTATCCATGTTGCCTGTACAACTCACCTTGGTGATTCCCATCTCTGTAATATCCATGGAAAAGCATGGTGCATTGAAACTAATTTGTAATGCTTTCCCATTCTAGTTTTATGCAGACTTCCATGACATTTCACAAATCTCTATATGTGTTTCATATATGAATTTCATTTGCTTTTGTTGGATTCTATAGATTTCTAGGCTTGGTCAAGTTACAGTAATTTAAGACAACTGAAAAGCAGGAGCTTTTCCATGTTTCATGTGTTTAGGGAGTTCCCAGAATTAAAAAGATATTGCGAATTTCCATACTGGATCTTCCCGAATGTACATGGCATTCAATGCTTGGTCTCGCGCTTTAGATTGTCATGCAGCAGAAAAAGAAGAAAAATAAGATTCATGGTGGTTCATGGTGGTTCAGGTACACTTAGCCCATGGCTCTCCCTCCATCCTAACAAGGCCTACTTCTTCAGCAGGTTGGTCCACAAAACGACTGCAGATATGCTGCATAAAGCAGCAATAGAACTTAGAATAACAATTCCACTATGTGAACCCTCCAATACTCCTTCTGGTACCCTCACACTACTCTGTATGGTCGTAACCTATGCTGCAACCACCAGTTCAACATTTTTTATGTAAAGTATAATGAAAAATAGGTCCAGCATTCGCTCAAAGGGATAGCTGGGCAGGTGTTGAGGAAGATCTATGGACTTGAATGGCCATGAAGGACTTTTTGCAGTATTCATACTTCCATTTAGCTCTCTCTCATTCCCAACTTGTTGGAAATGGATTGTAAAACAAAACATTGAGGGGAGGAGGTGCAGCATACATCAGGAGAGTTCTAAGTAATTGGGTTACGCAGTACTTCCTGGTCCAAAGAAGCAGCTTGTCAGGAGGAAACTGACTGGTCTCCAAAGCAGATAATGGTGAATGATAGTTGCCGGTCTGAAGAAGCTAACTGGTCTGACCATTCAAGCAGTGAAAAAGTAAACCAGTGATAGCTGTTTAAACAGACTTAATACACTTTACAAGCCAAACATAATGTACTAAGCCTATTGTCCTTATTTAATTTGTGCAACATCATACATTATGAACATGGTAAATGTTATTTCATACCACAATTGCATTGTGTGCAATTGGTACCATTTAGTTCATTAGCAGAAACACTGTCTTCTCTGTGCCTAGTGGCTGAAATCAGTAGAGCACTTCAATAGCCCAGTCACTTACTTTCCGACTCTTTAGGCTTTGCACTGGTGTTGCTTACCTGCTGTTTGCTTGCTTGAACGTTCAAAAGGGCGCACAGCTTCCGGATGTCCAAGTGGTCCCTAAATTTGAACATAAGAATCTGTTATTACAGAATGAACACAGAATGTTAGTTATACTTTACTAAATTATCAAAATCAGAATGATCATTTTTGCCTTCATATGAACAAAGTGGAAGATTTGCCTTCAGTGCATCAATCTATGTTTGGCCAAATGAGATTACGAGTCCTGGGCATCTTAACACATGCCTTTCATGGCAAATGGACTGGGTTGCAACCAAACTGCCTCACCAAGGATCTCTCCTTAGAAGAGATCACCAGACTGTATCGAAGAGCAGAGAGGCTGTGGAGCAGGACATGAAAGGCAGCAACATCAGAGTTTTTCATTTGATGTGAGTTTAAGGATAAATAATCAGGACTGATGTGGGGAATACCAGTCTTCACAGCTCTTGAGGAATTCATTACAATGAACGAAAACTCAGTGCCCTGAAAAGTGGTCTTTTGGCTTTTAAGTGTGAAAATGCATTTCAGTCCATATAGTTCCCAATTTCCTGGGATTTTGGAGAAATAATTATGACAACGTGGCAAGCATTTGCTCAACTGTAAAAACGGATTCAGATCCACCTTTTCCTTGGTGGCTCACAGGGTATCAGGTAATAAAGTCCCCATATATATGGTCACCATACATAATGTCGCCGGGAAAAGTTTGTCGCAACATTATATATGGGGGGCAGGGGTTGCAGGGGTGTCCCCCACTCCCTTTGAAAAAAGCATGTTAAATGTAATAATGTTTCTGGAAAAAACAGCCATTTTGAGGCGCCGTTTTTGTCAGGCAACATTTTTGCGGGGACATTATTACATGGAACTGCTCACAGATTGTCACAATCTGGAGAATGACTTGAAGTCACCGTAAGGGTATTGTCCAAATGCTTCACTTTCCCACCCGAGGCACCACTCTCCTCACCTGAGTCTTCAGGGTCTGAGGCTCCGACGCCGTGTCTGTGGGCAAGGTAATCCTTTTTACTCTTCGTTGTGAATGCTCTGACACAGAATGAAGCCGTGGTGGAACTCTGTAATGGTTACCACCTTGGCTCCGTTCCCGTATGCAGGCGGGTAAGGGGAAAAAGCCCAAAGGCGGAAAAAACCCCTGAGTTGTAGTCGTGGATTGCGATGAGAGATGTAGTTGTCGCTGTAGTGGTAGTGAAATTCAATTGCCTCGGGATCCTTTAGGTAAACAAATCGAAGATCCTTCCGGAGAGGAAATGGCAAGGAAGGAAAGAACACTGGCATGTAGCCGGTAAGCGTCAAAACACAGCAGCAGAGGGGAACCGGCGGAGGAGAGGAGCCGCCAGGGAGATGGGAAGGAAGGAGAAAAGAAGGGAGAGAAATCCCCAGAAGGGGGAACAAGAGCGAGCGAGAGAAAAGCACTGGAAGCGTCTCACCGTGAAAACGAAAGGAGACGGTTGCAACGCAAGGAATCATGGGAAGCAGGAAGTAAATAGGCGAGACGAAGAACAGAGGAAAAAACACTAGACCGTAAACAGAGAAACGTGAAAAAAACGTGGTGGCAGTGTTAATGGCGGCGAAGCCGTAACAACGGCATCCATCGCCAACCAAGAGGGTTCATGACACAGATGGTGTAAGCAAAGGAATAAGTGAAAAGTCAGAAGGATGGTTTTCAGAGAGGAAATAAAATGGTGAGGAGGAAGACGTATCAGGGATTGGATAGCAGGAGCTCGAGCACGTGAAGGTGCCCAGGTGTACTTTATATTCCCTGCCACCCACTGCATACTGTGATGAATCCAATACGATTATCCCAAACACACTGGTCTGGGACCCTTCTCATGTGGCCAGGACAGACGCTTCCTGATCCTGACCCTGGGGGTGGTGTTCTGCGGGAGTCTCACATGGGAGGAGACCTGGGACTGGGAAGTTGGGAGAACACATTAACTAATTTCCCTGATGATGCCAGTTTTGATTGTAAAACTGAAGACTAAAATAAAATGAAGCCCAAAAATGAGGGACTCCAAATCCCATAATACCCGGGGTACTGGTACGAGGAAGAGGGGCTTGGAGGCACAGCACTGCAATGTGCAGTCTAGTGTTTCTAATGGGCCACACCTGAGCAGGACTTTTGATTATTTAAAGCCCCTTCAGGTGCAGACCATTAGAAAACATGGTGGAAGTCGTGGCAGAAGTAGCTGGAGAAGCAGTGAGCAGCCATGCATGCAGGCAGAGCTAAGAAATGAAGACGTTGGGACCACCACTGTTGGGATAGCAGGAAATGGTGCAGAGAGAGTCATAGGAATAAGAAGCTCAAACTGCAGAGGTTGCGGAGAGGCAAACGTTAAGGTGGCAGACTGCCCGATAGAAGAAAGACGTTTCCTGTTCCCTGCTCTTCTCTCCGGTGGCCAGCGAGCTTCAGCAAAAGCCAGGAGCAAAGCAGACTCCTTTCGGGAGAGACGCGGGACAAAGAAACTGAACCGGAGCTGCGAAAGGCTCTGATGAAAAGGACAGAAGAGGTCACAGCAGTGAAGAGCATGGACACTCAAGGAAATACCAGTGCAGTATACCTGACGTGTCCCAATACAAAAGTCAGGCGAGGTCAGGCAATTACTCACCATCATTCACACCTGACTTCCATTAAGCTTCCCCACACGTATCAAATGCGGAGCACGAAAGCACACTCGGAACGAGGCAAATCACACGAGGAAACAGCAGATTCGAGATGGCAGCTGAACAAGAGAAGAAAGGTGGCAAAGCAAGAGGGGATCGCAAGGAGGGAAGTTCCCTTGACATTTCCGACAAGAAATCGCCACTTTCAATACCCCTCGAGTTTAGAAAGCATAAGACCAGGAAACCAGGCTGAAGAATCATGTACTGTGTGTCGTAGATACCCGGGGCCCTCCCGCGTCACTAATCAAGGCGGGGAGAAGCAGCAGCCGCCGTAGTACCCTCCTTGGCTCCAAGAACAAAGCAGCGTCAGTGAAATCAACACAGCTGGTGAGTTGGGGAGGCCGATACAAGACCCGTCTGTGTTATTGCCAAGGTTGCAAGCAGCAACATTGTATGGTGAGTGCTGGAATGAGGATTGTTAAAACGTGTGTCATAAAAGACGCAAGTAAAGTTGAACTGCTGATAAGTGCTTGAACTTTCAAGAGACTTTGATATGATACCTTTAACAGAGTGGTCCGACACCGCCTGGGTGCTAAATCAAAGGTCTCTGTAAGGTGTCCAGCTGAGAAATGGCAGAAGTTAAAGTGAAAAGGGAGATATTAAGACGAGAACAAACAATTGTGAATCGAAGTGGTCCTGCGATGGGTCAAGCAAAATCCTGCGCACAGTCGAAAGTCACTTTTCTTTTGTATAACATTGTTTCCCACACCATTTGTATTTAGAAGTAAGGATTGGCAATAGGTTTATTAGTATAGGCCCTTTTATTTTGACCAGACTCTACTAGGACTGTGTTCTTTATTATTTGATGGTCGTAGTTTTCTCCCATCTTTAGATTTAGGATTAGATAGGCATTTTGCAAACCCAAATGAAGTTCAATAAACACCCTTGAACTGTGATCACTTGTGTCTGTCTTCACTGTTTCATACCATGCCTTCCTTACATATAGCATGCTGCGTGTAATTATTTTGAATACTGACTAAATGAAAAAGAGCATAATTGCTGCTACCCATATGTAAAGAGGAAACAAGAAGAAGAGATTTATAACTATCATTGCCAAAGCTAGGAGGGGGCAAGATTAAATGAAAACCATATCCTACATTGCCTAAGCCAAGAAAAGGCAATAAGGAAACCTAACTGTAACCCACATTGTCAAAGCCAAGAGAGGATAATATTGAACTGTTGTTGCGAAAGCCCAAAGGGTGCCATATGGAAACCTAGCTACACACAACATTGCCAAAGTCCAGAGTGGACAATATTCAAGAGCAATACCAACAAACTTTAGCTAAACTATCACAGGAAAAGGGGAAACAGGTGGACATAAGGCAGTTAATAAATGGAATGAAACAACATCAATGGATGTTGTAACTTTATTAAAGGAGTTGTGAATCTCATTCTTGCTGAAAGCTGAAGACTTTCCTAATGCTTGAAGTTAACCTCATCATAGACTACTTTTAGTAGTGCTAGGAGTTTATTTACCAGGAGAGGGCCTAATAGTGGTAGTCCTGGCAGGTAAGTGAACCAGGAAGTAGACATTGAAGTACTACATTGTGGTGTAAAGTTGTGAAGCAGTTAAACCATCCTGATGAACACATTGTTATGTTTTATTGTGAATCAATTGTCTTTCCCAAAGAAGATCGATAGAAAGTGGCAAGGCTACTAAAGTTGTTTGATGAAGACAGGACGTCCTATTTGAATGTTCATTGGAAATATGAAGCAAGGACTTTTTCTTTTGATAAATGAAAGCTTGTAGAAAACACTTTTGTCAAGTGATGAACCTTGTTCAAACATGATATAATCCAAGTGTTCAGCGAAATAGATCTTGGATGTTGAAAGAAGTGTTGGGTTATTCCTGAAGTGGAATTTGACCATTGAAAATAACTTCTATCTTTTTGGAACCTTCATTCAAAAATCCTGCATTGAGCTTGGGGAGGGAGATCCTACCCTGGTTACAAGGATCTGTATTTTTCAATTGAATATAATGATTATTTTTGTTGAACTTGAACAGTCATTTATATTCCTGTATGATTTTATTGTATATGCAAGTCTGAGGGAAAGATAGCTTTTTATTGTTACAGTGCTTTCCTTTAGTCTTAGTGTTCTATGCAGGAAAATCTGCGTTAGATTAGGGAAAGCGAGGTGTTCATCATACTTTAATAAAATAGCTACTTGTCAAAAACCTTTACCAAGTGGTCCACCTCGCATTTCTGACCCCTCATAATACCAAGGAAATGGTTATGGGTTATCCAGTCCACT
Source organism: Ambystoma mexicanum (assembly GCF_040938575.1). Lineage (NCBI taxonomy): Eukaryota > Metazoa > Chordata > Amphibia > Caudata > Ambystomatidae > Ambystoma > Ambystoma mexicanum. The sequence continues at coordinate 1,319,122,356 of NC_090924.1, forward strand.
ATGCATTCACCTACGTCAAATACCCTGCTATCCTCCTCTTCCCCAAGCATCCTGTTGATAGAGACTTCACTCTGGCTGCATGGCCGTGAGGATGCTGCTGTGCCGATCCTCAGCCTGCTTGTCTTTCTGTTCCTTCCTCAGGGAGTGGCGTGGGGGTGCTTCTGAGCCTCCCCTCAAGCTAGCTCTGCTGCTTGCTGCAGTATTCTCATCCAGGAGGCTGCAGACCTCAGTCGCATAAACAAAGGTTGTCTGCCAGACCGTCATCCATTGTAAATGCCTACTACAATCGTTAGCTGCAGGAGACATTTAGACTTTTCCAACAACACTGTGGAAAAGTCAAGAGTAAAGTACATTTCCTGTTTCTGGCAGGAGATCTCTATCTCTACATCAGTGAAATTTGTGGTCATTGGAAAGTGTAATATTGGACCAACAGTGTACTGGCAAAGTAGCTCCAGTCTTTCAGCATTACCAGAGTAAGACTCAACACATCAGTGCCTTATTCACTAGATTATCCATTTAAGGAATTTGTGAGCTTGAGTCAAAAGACGACTCTACAACTATAGATAACTCAGTGGCATAGAGCACACAACAACCAATACGTGTTATATATATTGAATGTTATATGTGTTAACAACTACATAAAAGGGCACATACAGCTCACAGTGCTCCAAATATCCACATGCACTATAAACCAGAACATGGGTGCACACACAAAAGCTGAAGGCTATGAACTGTGAGAAACCAAATTGTGTCTCACTTACTAGTCCCCAGGGATCTCTCTCTCTCTCTCTCTCTCTCAGGTGGCCAGGGCACGGCCATTGCCTTTGGATCCAGACCCTACGGGGTGGACCAGTGCAGCAGATCACCTGGGTGAGGAGTCTTTGGGGAGTAGGAGTGAGACGACTGATGGTGAGACGGGGTATTCCCCCCTTTCCCGTACCCATGACCCCTCCTATTTCAGAGGATTCTCTGATGTCCCAACTCCCCCACCCTTTCCAACACAAAAACTGGGCAGAGGAAGAGGGCGACAGCGAAACAAGACTAACCCTTACATGTCTGATTGGACATGTCCCACTAATCAGGCACTTCACTTTAATCATATACCTCTGATACTCATTAGCTCTGGCCACATGGATAAAAGGTGGAACATAGAGACACACTCGGAGCAAGGTGGAACACTAGAAGCAGCAGGACTTCCGGGGGGCGAAGGTGAACCTACTGGAGCAGCGATATGGACAGAGGGACGAGAGCCAGGGGTAAAGGAACCCAGGAGGTTGTTGCCTCCAAAGAACCGTAAGAGATACGTGGAGAAGGCCAAATCTCAGACAAGAAGACTGCATTGTCTTTCAAAGGAACTTGCGACCCTCCAGGGTGAACGACAGAGTTGGGGAGGCAAGGCGTAGCCTGTAGTATTAACCTTGACTCGTGAATTAAAAACGGCACAGACAAGAAAGGAACGCACACAGCCGGTGAGTTGGCGAGCAAGATGAAAGCCTGGTGTGTGTGTAAGGGAGGAAGGGTTGTTTGGGCCCCGCTACATTCCGGCTGAAGTGTACGTTATGCTCATTCAATGGTTGGAAACATACCCTTGGCCGAGCCCCGATGACGGGTGCAAGGTAGCCACTGAATGACACATATCCAATGCCTCTCCAGGACCCCAGAGACTCCATTTTGTAATAACCATTACTCCATCTTTAACTAGGCCGCACATGAAACCCCCAGCGGCAAGCCTGCATCTCTCCCCTGTCCAATGCCACGTACGGCCAGCCCAGCAACCCCCACTTTCTCCCCACTGTCTGAGCAGTGGCTGTCCTGTTCTCACAGAAGCTTGACCGCAAATTGTTGCAAGCTGACACTGTATCTCTCTTCTTCCTCTGAGACCACTGCCTTGTGTGTGACCGGGCCAGAGCCAGGCTCATGGAAACCATCTGTGTCCACAAACCTGCCCTGCCCCAACAACTCCCACCTTAAGAGTTACTGTCTACATGAGCCTTAAAATCCCTTGTTTCTTTGATGTAGCAGGAGTAACACCCCGGCCCATGGGCCACCCTTGATTGCTTCCATATAACTAATCTTGAGCAAACATATATTCTCCATGTACTAACAAATCCTGACACCCCTGTTTGATCCTTGAGGCATTTGACAAATGTACCCCGACAGTACCCGCCAAGATAAGGCAGCTGGATCACTTCACCTCTGCCCCACTTTTGCCCAGGTCAAGAGTGCATACCTACTGCAACAATCTATAGATGACAATGTGTTATGCTGAATCTTAAATGTCTTATAAAATCATGCATGCCCATGATTACTGTGAAGCCTAGCTTAGTTAGAGTTATAGCTGTGTGGACACAGCGTGACCCTTCGCCCCTCCCTGATGAGCCCAGCGACCTACACACCTCAAGAAGCAACAGGTTCAAACTCAGTCAATTCAGCACCAGTACCAGTAAGCAACGTATACTGTCTTCTTCTATTGAACCAATGAAATGTATTTGTGTAATCCGTATAGCACACGTCAAAGATGACGTGTTTTTGACATAAAATGTGAAAGTTTGGTATGATGGGCAGAGCGCTCTCGGAGTAGCAGAGTCCTCTGCGTGCCCCATTTTTATCTTTATATAAAAAATACCTTTTACTCACTTGCAATCTCTCCTGGTCTTATTCCCTACTGGGGTGTGTCCATTGGTGTCCATTTATACTATTATTTCACTGTGAAGGTGGGGAAAGACCACTTTCATTTGGTGACCCCGACGCAATAGCGTTATTTTGTTCTTTTGACACGAGAAGTTACCCGGCCACAGCGGCGAGATCCAGGGCGCCCCCATCAAGGCTGCCCACCTACGGCAACTGGTACCTTTTAGAAACAAGTACGCCACTGAGAAGGTTTAATGGGTCCCGGCTTTGCGAAAACCCAGCCCTACCGCTCGCCGTAGCCATGTTTGGCTCTTGATTGTGGGGCGGCACCCTGATTGTGCATAGACTGGGCATGGAGGCGCTCGTATCAATATGGACACGTGAGTATCGATTGAGAGTGACTATAAAGGAAGGGTAAAGGAAGGGGGTCATATTGGGGAGTTTGAGGGACAGTTGGTGGGTGTGTGGCGCGGTGGGATTCTTCTTGGACTGTTCTTTTCTGCATATGGCCATTAGGATATTATAAGAGGTGATGAAGTAAAAGGAGATACGGGAACCTAGCTCCGAAAGGGGGTGGAAGGCGGCACCGCATAGTGCTATCTCAACTAGTACTGGAGTTTAAACAGCGGAGAAAATAAGTAATTGGGAGTCTTGTATAAGGAGAAGGCTCAGAAACATTAGTTGTGCTCTTTTTCTTTTTCTTATCTATCTTTAGAAGTAGGTATCTAGAGGTCGGACCAGGGAAGGGTGAACGAGGGTAGTAGAAGTAAGGGGAAAGCTCTGGGTTTAGAGAAGAGGGTAGTAGGGGAAGAGGATGGTAGGGTTCATGTTCTAAGTTATTCAGTGTAAAGTAACGTACGGCAATGTGTCATGTTTAATGTTCTATGGTTGGTGTTTTTGTCGTTCAATTTTTGGTAAAAATGTTCAGTATTGTACATTGTTTGGTATGCTGAGAAAAAGTATGATTAAAATGTATTGTTGAACGGTTGCAAAAAAGTGTTTTGTGGTGCAATAAGGTACTGTAAGAAGAAACATTTTAGACTGAGCACACCTCCACACACCCACACATGCGATAGTGAAGAGAAAACACATGATGGGGGCAGACACACCCTTCATGCACACATGCAGGCACCTCCCCGTGTATAGCGAGAAAATAAAAAAATATCATGAGCAATGGTTAACAGAAATAAAAGGGGACGGGACCTCCGAAATATGGCAAGAAGGAGGGTCATTTGACAAGGCAGTGTTGGACCTCGTAGCAAAATATTTATCAATTAAATATAAAGGTAAACAGCTCCAAAATAGAAGAGAAGTGCTAGATTTGTGGAGACTGTTTGAGGAGGTTTGACAGGTTAAATAACGACAATGAACAACAGCCCAAAGCAACAAGGCTAAGGGAGGAGGGGGGAGAAGAGAAAGAGGAGGGGAAAGAACCCAAAAAACTGTATCCATTATTAACCAAACCTGCAGAGGCATACAGTGACCCTATGTATGTGTCCAAGCCAAGTGCTCCCCCCACACCGGAAGCAGTACCGCCTCCCCTGTATAAACCTAAAATTCGGTATGGGCTGACGTGTGCACCGCCAGTGAATTTAGTGCGTTTAACACAAGATTTGGAAAATCAGATAACTATGACCCAGGCTGGGGGCGTGGCTTGGTGGCCATGTGAGAGTAAGCGAGTCACTGAGAGCTCCCGGGTGATCCGCTACATGATCCTTACAAACGGCTGAAAAACAGCTGGAGAACCTAAACAAATCGAAGAGACGGCACCCGGAGGATCCAGGGCACGCACGGGTGAAAGCCCAAACAAAATCGGAGGTCGGAAGGCAAGGAGGAGGAGCAGGACCACCACACGCAAAATGGCGGCCACGGCCCACTGAGAGTCCGCCCGCGCTCCGAGGGGCAGTGGAAGTTGAGGACGTGAGAAGGCCAGGCGCAGGAGCATGGACCGCTGCCCAGCTGACACCCACACACCACCCGGCAGAGGACCGAGAGAGGTGCCAAACCCGACCGCCCACCCCAACAAGGGCGAAGAATGAGGCGCGCACCACCACGCCGCGCGAAGACGGGCAGAAGAGGAGCAGGCAACCGAGGACAGTGGCAGAGGAGAGCGGAGGGCCGAGACACAGGAAGGTGACGGCACTCGCAGCCCGAAGCACTGACAGGGTGCTCGTTAGCACACAGAAGTTCTGCCGGTGCACGCCCACGCAGCGGTAGGGGAGCCCCGCGAGCCCCACAACCTGGGCAACGGCGCCGGACACAGCTACATCATACACCACGCAAAGGGAGCTCAAACAAGTGTAAGGCAGTATCGTAGAGGCCATAGAAGCGCTAAAGGCCTCAATAGAGGCCAAGCTGGATGCAGTGATTGTAGATGTGGGGCTCCTCAGGCAGGACACGCGTAACCTAGCAGAGAGAGTGACAACGGTGGAACAACAAGTGCAGAGCAACACAGCAAATGTGACCACCTCTCAGTCACAAATGTCAGAAGCGCTGGAACGGATCAGAACACTAGAACGCAGGACCGAAGATGCGGAAGGCCGGGCCAGATGCAACAATGTGCACATCGTAGGGCTGCCGGAGGGGAGGAAGGCAGAGACCCCACAGCATACATAGAGAACTTATTGATCCAGGAAATAGGTGCAGGGACCCTGTCCCAGGGCTTCGTGGTGGAAAGGGCACACAGGGCACTAATCAAGAAACCCCGCCCGGGCGCGCCACCGAGACCCATGATCACGAAGATCTTGAACTTTAAAGACAGGGAGAAAATCCTGACATTCTCAAGAGAGGGCGGGGAGATAACACGCAACAGAGCCAGGATAACCATTTACCCTGACTACACGGCACTTGTGCAAAGACAGCGAGCCCAGTTCTGGCCGACTAAAGAGCGGCTCTGGGCAGCGGGGGTGAAATTCATGTTACTCTACCAGTCCAAGCTCAAAATCCTGTACAACGGGAGGACACAGATCTTCGAGACCACGGCGGATGCCCAGGAGTGGATGGACCAGCAGGGGATCCCACAACTAAGAGGGGGTCGAGAGGAACCGAGAGGCACCCCAGCGAGGCAGGGAATGAGGGTGATGACAAAACACACATCCCAGTGACACAAATTAATGGCTGGGCGAAGAGGGGCCCAAAAGACACCCAAACGGGCCACCGGACACCATAATATCTTGCTAGACCAAGACATTAAGGACACCCTGCCGAATCGAGATGCAGCAGGACAATCAGCAGAATGAGAACCGAAAGCTTAAACTAACGGTTTAACCCGGGAGCTCGAGGCCTCCGGAACTGGACCGCCAAGACCCACAGAGGGGTCCCCAAGCAGCGATAAGTTAGCAGTATCAGTTTTTAAGGCACTACGCCGCGACGAGTGCGCCCGCGGATGAGGGCAGCACCTGGAATGCGGCGGGGCCCAAGCAGGGGGAGGGAGGCTGGGCGTTGGTTTACAGTAGTTGTAGTTATGTGGGTAAGTTTGTTAAGAGAAGGCACTGGAGGAGGCCCACATAATGAGGGAGGAGGACACGGCAAAGGCAACGAAAGGGCGCAAGTGAGGCTGCACTCAAACGCTGGAACCCGGCGAGGAACACCAAAGAGAAGAAATAGTGAGAAACGGACACTGGCAGCAGGGCGGTCCGCCAGGTCAGGGGGGGGGGACAAGAGAGAGAGAGTATCCGCAAGCTACCAGGAGAATAACAGGGAAAAGATGATGGACGGACCTCCCAAGCCAGCATACCAAGCAGGGAAAAACCAAACAGGGCGATGGGAACGAGCGGCCGCTGGAATCTGCAAGACAAAGGAACCGAGATGAACTAAACGTGGTGACATGGAACATCAGAGGGCTAAATGCCTACTTTAAGAGACTGAGGGTCTACGCTTGGCTAAACAAAGCGAAAGTCCACATCACAATGCTGCAAGAGACCCACCTGACGGCTGAAAACCAAGCCAAAGTGGCACAGAAGTGGGGCAGCCAGATATACAGCTATACATACTCTAATTACACGAGGGGGGTAGCGACCTGGATCGCCCCGGGCATCCCATTCCAACTCATTAAACAGGAGAGAGACGCCGAAGGCAGGGTCCTGATCGTTCACGGAATGCTGGAGAACCGGGAAGTGTGTCTAGTGAACACCTACGCCCCAAACCGCGATGCAACAGATTTCTTTAAATCACTCACACCCCGGCTGGCCCCGTACAGGAATGCCACAACCATCTGGGCCGGAGATCTTAACTGCACATTAGATTCCAGGCTGGACCAGTCGGACGACAAACACAAAAGAGCCTCACCACCAGCGTGGGTGTTAGAGAAGACACTGGACCAGCTTGAGCTAGAAGACGTCTGGAGAAAGGTACATTCGGGCGAAAGGGGATACACACACTATAACGCCCCACACCGGACAATTCACCTGAATTGACTATTTATTTACGGGTAAAGAGACACTAGGTGAATTCACTGGGGCACACATTCACGCACTAACCCTGTCTGACCACGCCCCACTGGGAGCAACATGGGCACATACATACAGGAAAGCCCCCATACCCACGTGGAGACTTAGGGTGGAAGCACTCCTAGACGGGGAGTTCCAAGATCATATCCAAACTACAATAGATGACTATTTCGCGCACAACATAGGTAGTGTGGACAGTATGGGAACGACTTGGGAGGCCTTTAAGGTAGTGATCAGGGGGGCGGCGATTGGGAAACGGGGGGCCTTAGAAGAGAAACCCTGGCTGAATTGGATGAGATAGAAAAGAAGATAGAGAGGGCGGAAGCACGGGCAGGGCAGGAGGGGGGAGAAACGGGCAACCTCACCACTCTGAGACAACAGTGTGCGGCGGCCTGGGAGAGACTAGGGCGGTTAGATTATGGGAAGGACATACAGAGGTTGCATGCAGAAGGGGATAAGCATAGTAGACTTCTCGCCTGGCTAACCAAACAGGAGACCAAGCGAGAACCGATAAACGCAATACGAAACAGTCAGGGGGAGATTGAAAGGTCCCAGGAGGTATAAATATGGTGTTCTCACACTTCTATGAGAAACTATACACCAAAGTACAGGAGGCAGAAGAGGGAGACCTTGAGGACGCATTTGCAGAAATCAGACTCGCACGACTGTCAGAGGAGCAGGCCCAAATGTTGGACGCCCCCCTTACTGAGGAGGAACTGACGGAGGTCATCACCAGTTACCGACAGGAAAGTCCCCGGGGCCTGACGGGTTACCAGGGGAATTCTATAAAAGATACAAAGATAGCTTGGCCCCGAGACTACTAGAGACGCTAGAGGAGGCATACAAGAGTGGGCGACTCCTGAGTAGTATGTCAGAATCTGTCATAGTCCCGATAATTAAAGCAGGGAAGCCGCCCCTCGAGTGTGGGTCGTACAGACCAATCTCTCTGATAAATCAAGATTCCAAGATACTGACAGCGGCATTGGCCAACCGGCTAAAAAGGGTGATACCCACACTGGTACACCCAGACCAGACAAGGTATGTGCCGGAACGAAACACAGCATGGAATCTCTGGAGACTCCATCACGTCATTGACAAGACGAACCAAGAAGACGGGAAATATGCAGTGGTGTCATTAGATGCAATTAAAGCATTCGATTTGGTGAACTGGGACTGACTTCTGGGGGGCGCTCACCCACTTCGGGAGAGGCAGGGGGTTCCTACGTTGGATAAAGGTGCTGTACATGGACCCGAGGGCCAGAGTTAAGATGGACAGGCATGTCTCAGGGGAGTGGAGCATAGGGCGGGGTACGAAGCAGGGGTACCCGCTGCCCACGATGCTATATATATTGGCTTTGGAACCGTTCACGGCCTTCCTAAGGGTGGAGTACGGGGACATCGGCATAGTGATAGACGGGTAAACACACCAGATTTCGATATACGCAGACGACATACTGCTCTACGTCCAAGACCCACGTATTCACCTGCCGGACCTACTAGAGGCATTGGGAGCGTTTGGCAGGTTATCGGGAATCACCATCAACAAGGGAAAATCCTCACTGTTCCCCCTGGCGTGCCTGAGGGCAACGACATCAGACCAGTTGCCACACCTGGGCCTGACATGGACCCCAATCACCTTCAGATACCTGGGGGTGGACATATACCACGACACTACGGAAACACACATGGCCAACACACAGGCAGCCCTGGACAAAATAGAGAACGCCTTGCAGTTCTGGAAAACACTACCGCTGGAATGTCCAAAAATTAGGCAGACGACTACACTCCATGACAAGGGTCTTCTTGTGGGGGTGGGGGGAGGAACAGGGTAGCACTAAGCACATTACAAAGGGGCTACGAATGGGAAGGGATTAAGCTCCCGGACTTTGAGCGATACTATTTGACTGCACAACTTCAATTCGTGGTCTGGTGGCTGGGGGAGGACACCTCCATAGACGCAATACTGTTTCGACCATCGCTCCAGTGATAATATCTAAAAGAACTCCTGTGGATAAACGAGACCCAGGCAAAAACCCTTCCCAGAATAGCCCAACTAGGCCGAGCACTGTGGAAAAGAGCGTGGAAGGCGCAGGACATGAGAGAGCTCTGTTCAAGGCACATCCCCCTGGCAGGACTGGTAGACACCCGTATAGCAAACCTGGCAACGTTCAGAACACAGTGGGAAGACAAAGGAGGGGCCCAAATAGGTGATCTGTGGTGAGAAGGACATTGGGTAGACTTTCAGACCCTGGCGGAGGAGCAAGACATACACAGTGGCCAATTTATACTGTATATTAGCTTGGTCCAAGGAATAAGAAAGAGGTGGGAGACCCTACCGGAAGAGGAAGACATGGGAGGGCCGCTGGACGCCTGGTACGATGCATCCGAGGGGGGATACACTGTGTCCAGACTCTACGAACAACTGTTGGGCACCATCAACTCTAGGACACTGAACTGTCGAACAAAATGGGAGGAGGAACTCCAGCGACCCCTCAAGGACGAGGAATGGAACAGAGCCCTCCAATACGTGAAGAAAGCTCTACATAGTGCACATGGCACACTTAACACCTAAAAGAATGTCGAACATGGGGGACAGACAAATGCGGAGCTGCCCACGCTGCCAGGAAGAACAGGCAGATATGGTGCACATGTTTTGGACATGCCGGGAGTGACAGCCTTCTGGAATACGATACAGGAAAGAGCGTCGAAGGCAGGAATCCATATGCGAGCCTGGTCACCGGAGTCCTACATACTGGGCCTGTTCCCGAGGGGCGATAAGCAGAGAGCCTACGTGGCAAAGATGAAAGACTTGATGACAATACTGGCGATACGCTGCATCGCAATGGCATGGAAAGCAAGCGCGGACCCTCAATAGAAGTCTAGTGGGCGGACCTACAAAAATGGGCAGTAGCAGAAACAACGGTCTGGACCAGGGCCTTGCAAAGGGGAGAAAATAACAGTGGGACCAGAATACTAGCGTGGAACACTCTGATACAAGGCCTATTTGGAAACGATGATGAAAACAGCACAAGTGATTCGAGCAAGCCGGGAGGAGAGGAGAACTGTCCCATCCGCACCCATGCGCAGCACACAGACCGGAACGAGGACACCACGATGGAGGAGGAGGGAGCCTAGCCGTGACCTGAACGGATAATGCACAATGTGAACTTAAACCCGAAAGTGCCAGAGCAAATGTTGTGAGTTGTTTATTTGTTTTGTGTTTGTTTGCTGTTTAATGAAAATAAAGAAAAATTGTTTTTAAAAAAAAACTATGACCCAGGCTGAGCTGAGACGGTTAAGAGATCTATGCGAAAGAAGTCAGCTCTTGCCCGGGGGTGAACAAACTCCGCCTTCCCCAACACCAACAACCCACGCAGATACAGCGGAAGACGAATGGAAGTCAGGAGACTTCCTATTCTGCATAGACAACACTCCCGTTAAGGTAATACGAGTAGGGAGGGGAGAAGAGCAGGTGAGTACGGGACCAGGAAGTGTGACATCAGAAAGGGAGGAAGAATGTTGGAGTGATCTGGATGAATATGAGGAGGGAGCAAGGGCAGGAGGGGTGGCCTTACCTAAGAGAACAGTACTGAGTGATGGGGGAGAAGAGGAGGGGTGGCACACCGGGAGACTAAGGCGTAGAATTGGGAGAATGGCCCTAGCAAAGAAAAAAGGGATGAAGGTGAGTAAAGGAAAAGGGAAGTCGAATTTACAGATGCCACTGATACACAAGGGGGTGGGGAGGCCTCACTACATTCCTTGGGCACAGATGGACAAGGCCAATTTACTGAAAACATTGCCACCGCTTTCGGGGGGGCGAGCAAGTGGATATATGCTTTTGAGAAAAACACAGCGAGTGTTCCATTAGCAGTTGGTGACGTCAAAAGTTTGTTGTGATCAGGCTAACGGAGTGTGGATGAAGGCCGGGTTCCCGGGGGTAACATTGTATTGTGACCGCCATGATGGGGCGTCATTTAACAATGTAAGGGCACAGGTATGGGATGCACTGAAGAGCACATTCCCAGACATGCCCGACTTACATGCTGCGACTTACATTCTTCCGGTGCAGGATATGTGGAGGGCAGAGAAGGGCACGGCTTGGGACCAATCCACCTCCCTCTTTTACATCATAATTAAGAGAGGCCTCCCAAAGGAGGTACAGAAGGCCCTTGATAAAAATTGCTGGGATAGAAGCCAAGGGTTGGCCAGAAATACAGAGCATTATAGTGCATCACTGTAGGAGGATCAAAGAAAGGGAGAAGGAAATTGCGCAGAAAAGGTTGGCAGATGAAGTGAAGCGTGTGCAGACTAAACTGGTGAAGGTCGCAGCAGTATCCGCCGCCCTCCCCGCTGAGCGGCAGGGAGATGGGGAAGAGGGGCCAATAGCAATACAAGTAAGAATGGCAGCCACCTAGGCAGCAAATGGACAAGAGCAACAGGTGAGAGAGGAACAATATGGAGGGCCCCAAAGGCAAGGAAGGGCTGGAAGAGGAGGACACGCTGGGTACTGGGGACAAATAGGAGGGTATGGAGGCCAATGACCATGAGGGGGAGGGCAAGGAGTGTGTTGGTCATACGGTAGATGGGGCCACTTTGCAAGGGAATGTCGCACTCGCCCCATGGCATATTACCAGAATGAACAACAGTATGGCCACCCCCACCGAGGCAGCCCCTATGGCTTGCCTATGGGTGGATATAGGCAAGAACAAATTGATCCCTGGTATGCACAAGAAACGAGAATACCGCCACAAGGCACACAGCAGCGACTAAGACTACAAAACCATAGGGCGAATACCTGCGGCAACCCATTCATTACCACAGTAAATGGCCAGCACCATTCAGAGGAGCAGCGGTGGTGAGGGACAACGTTTTCACCCACCCTGAGACAACGAGACATCCAAAATAGGACAGCCCATAGAGAGCATGTGCGTGTCCAATCCAATCGACAACCCTAAGCCCAGATGAGGAACCACTGGTGGGGACAGAGATAGGCAACAAGCAGTTCATCTCCATGGTGGATTCAGGGGTGGAAAAATCCTGTCTTAAGGAAGGCCGGTTTCGGGCTGGACTGCCCTTTTTAGGGTGAGGCCAAGCCTGATTTGCATATGGTCTTTCCCCTTCTGTAATGGCTTGGCAGGCGAAGAACGGTGGTCTTGAGGGTTGCCCAGAGCAATGCCCGTGGTTACGATTCATTCTAAACCTTCCAGTCATAACCTCTTTGTTTTTGCTTTCTCACCCCGAGTGGGACGGGTATGCCCAGACGTGGGTCCCGCATAGCTCTCAACTCACACGCTTTTGGCGGGTGTCACCCGCCTTGTAAAGGGCTGACTCACCCGCCAAACCTCCTGCACGCCCATACATTCCAATGGGCGTCTCACCCGCCAAAACAAAATCGGGTGATTTCACCCGCCTTTGCAACACAAATGGTTGAGAGCTCTGGTCCCGTGCCTGCTGGGCCTAGAGACCCAAGCTACTCCTCACTGATGAGCCCCAACAAGGGCAAAACATGTTTGGGGATGCTTGTGGTCTCGTGCAGAAGGGATGTGACCTAGCAGTTCGGGCTGGACTGCCCCTTTTAGGGTGGGGCCAAGCCTGATTTGCATATGGTCTTTCCTCTTCTGTAATGGCTTGGCAGGCGAAGAACGGTGGTCTGGAGGGTTGCCCAGAGCAATGCCAGTGGTTAAGATTCATTCTAAACCTTCCAGCCATCACCGCTTTGTTTTCGGTTTCCGCTTGCAGACAAAAAATTGGAAACGCAGTGATTTTCTGGGGCCGTGGTCACGGTTCCTTACACTAAAGATTAGGACGTAACAGTGGGGGGAAACACAGTGCGAGCACCCCTATTGTACCACAAAGACTCACCAATAAATTTGCTAGTGAGGGATCTCCTCAGTAAGCTTAACATGACCATCTACTTCACAGAAAGGGGAATAGTGTGCTCTACACCAGGTATATGTGCCATGAGAGCAATGTTACTTGTTTAACACAATTGCCAATGAAATAATGGTTTGGGGAGTGCCGACTAACCCAGACATGTTCATACAGGGAATAAGAGTATTAGCAAAAGCAGTGTCTGAAATAACACGACAAGAGTGGCGTGTACCTTCCCACTTTGCGTTTCACCCCGTGGCTGCCCCCGAGGTGGTACCAGGGTCGATATTGTCCCTAGATTTACATGGTGTGCAAGTATCTGCACAGAGAATACTGTCAGGTCCCAGGTTAGGTAGGTGTACTTTGTAAATGAAATTAGATTATAGATTTTAATATTTTATTTTTTTAATCTGATTTTGGGTTGTTGATCTTAACTTCAGTTCATCAGAGAGCTAACTCCCCAAACCAACATGGTGGCAGTACTACCGATTCCTGATTGGAAGTTTCCTGAACCTCTGACCTCCCATACAATTCTAAACTGCCTTTCATTGTTCACCTTCAAGAGGGAAGGTCCTGTTTTGATTAAGTTCCTGCTTCAAGGCCTTTTGATGAGATTCTTGTGAAGTTTATCAAAGTGGGACAAGCTCAGCTGATAAGTTGGTGGGAGCGTCGCTTTTTCTCAAGCTGTAGAAAAGCTGCTTTATTTTTATCATTCTATTCATGTTAGGTCTTTATTTAGTTTAGGGAATTAGATTCGTTTAATTTTTCTTCAAGAATATGCTTGGCTTTTTACACTGATTGAAGTTCCGATGTTGTACTGAATGAAGAAGCATTTGAAACCTTAACTGCGCAGTTCTTTTTGATCAGTGCTTCAGAGCATTCATTTTCGTTTCACGCATGAGCTAAGGAGAAGTGTCCGTGTTTATTTTGCTGCGTCTCGTATCTGAACTGAATTCAAGTCTGCCAGTTTCAGAACGAACGTGTGAGTGAAGATTGTTAATGGAAAACCTTAATTTAAGGTTTTGAATGTTATTTACCCGAGTTCGTAAGAATTGTAAACTCATCATTTTTTTTATTTCTGCGCATGCGCGCCATGAGCTAAGGTAGCACCTGATCTCATTCACTGTGCGCATGTGTTTAAAAGGTTAAGGCAACACCTGAACTTATTTTACTGTGCGCATGTCTAAAGCAGAAGCAGTTGATTTCTTAAGCATTGTGCATATGTTTTAAAGGATAAAGCAGCACGTGAACTCATTTACTGTGCACATGTCAAAGGCAATGGATTTCATTAGTATTGCGCATGTGTGTCAAAGGTTATAACAGCATCTGAACTCATTTACAGCATGCATGTCAAAGGTAAAAGTATCGGATTTCATTAGCATTGTGCATGTGCTTCAAAGGTTAAGGAGGATCTGAATTCATTCTTCTTGCTCATGTCAAAGGTTTAAATTGCATCTGAACTCTTCTGAACAGGAATACAATGTGCTTGAGAAAGGATGAAACACATTTGAATGAATGAACACTCATATTATTGAACTCATTATTTTGAGCAATATTGCTAAGGAATCAAAATGTATTCTTAAATTCACATCGACTTTCTGAAACTGAACATTGACTGTGCAAGATAATAATCTCAATGAGTCTTTGTGAAAAAGAAGTTACATAATCTCTGTGGCGCCGCCCGATGACGGGCGCGCACGCGGCGGCGTGACGTTGCACGCCGTCGCGTGCAGTATAAATAAACTGGGCGTTTCCCAGCCGGGTTAGAGCGACCGGGAAGCCCAAACCAAGACCGACGCGTGGGTCTCAGTTCTTGGTGCCGGGGCTTGCGGCGAGGCGCGCGGGGGGCGCCAGTCACCCTCAACAGTGGCGACGAAGGAGGGATACGATGCCCGGGCCCGGCGGTGATCATCAGAATAATTTTTCACCGAAACGAGGTCGGAAGACAGACTTCGTTTCAGGCCGCGGGTAGTGCGTTGCCCACGCGGCTGGCGGCCATTTTGTGCAACGGGCTGTGGGATTTCAAGGAGCTCCGGTTTGGGCCCTGACACGACCCCAGGCCGAATTTTTGGACATTCCAGTAGCTGACAGCTACATCTACACAGAGTTATGCCCAATTAGTGCATCGACTCAATTTTGGGTTTCCTACGTCGAGTGGAAGCTAGGAGAAGGCCTATCTTGGCTGGGCCTGCTGGATCCAGTTATTATTTTGGCTACCAATTTTTGGAACAACCAAAGGCATACTGCTTTTTCATCCCCTTCATCATCATCCTGGTGACTCCACCTATCTTCATCCTCTTCATCATCACAGAGGTGGCAGGAGTCACTGCATCCAGAGGTGGTCCATGCTGAGGAGCATTTTGGGCTGAATGTTTGAGTTGCGGCCCCGATCAGCAGCATGGGGGTGCCTGTGCGCTCAAACTCATGAGTGACACCGAGGATCAGGACGGAGCACACGGTGTGGCGGCACAGCTTCATCCTCGTGCCCCAGTGGCCCCGCAGGGTCTACTACCTCCAATGCAGCAACCGGCAGCTCCAGCAGATGGTCAGGCAGCGGTTCCCGCCCTCCAACCCCCAGTTCAACCTGCTGCTGCTCCTGGTGTTCAGCTGGCGGCGCCTGCCATGGCACAGGTACGTGCGCATGCTGCCCTGCAGCCCATCCCCGAATTTGATGTGTCGGGCCCGCCATCCAGCTTGGCCCAGATGGAGAAGGTGGGTGGACCGCCTGGACATGTATTTCAGGGCTGCGCAAGTGGTCGATAACAATCTCCAAGTTTATTATGGAGATTGGACAGGTATGGGTTTAGGTATTGAATTATTTGATAATTAGAGATTGAGTTAATTAAATGCATGTTTTAATTAATAAACATTAATGTCTCCCTCTACAGATTGCAGTCCACCAGAAGTAGGCGTCTGTCGTTTGTTATTTTCTCCACTTCCCCTTTTCCCTTGGGAGTGTTAGTTCTTCAACTGGGTTTAAGGCAGTTGTTGATCAAACGTTCTTGAGAGATCTGTGGGGCTCAGCATCTTCTGCAGACGCAGACGCCAGGACCGGACAGAATAGCAGTGATTGGGTTGGACACGCATGGGTGTGAGTGGAGAACAATGCTATGCATAGATCCCAACACAGTGCTGCGTGACCTAACTGATGAGGAATTATTCACTGACGGTGACACTGATGGGGAAATCATAATGGAAATTTGTATCCCTTGCGACATAATGATTCAAAATAGACAAGTGACAAATCCCCTCATGGCCATTGTCAGTGCACCTCCAACATTCGTATTCCAACCTCTGGAATACAGAGTTCCACAAAGCTCAGTGCTTGGCCTTTTCCTATTCACGCTCTACACCTCTCTTCTTGCCCCTGTTATCTCCTCTTTTTGCATCTCTCACCCTTTCTACGCTGATGACACACAGATCTTTCCTTTCTTCTCTTCCTTCTCTTCCGACCTCCACCTTAAACTCTCCTCCTGTCTTACTGCAATTAAAAACTGGATGTCTTCTCGCTTCCTTTCCCTTAACTCTGACAAAAATGAAGTTGTTTTCTTCCTCTCCAACTCCCTTCCCCCCCACTCCTCCTCCCTCTATTCATCCCCCCCCCCACTAATCTTACTTTCTCCCCCCACGCCCGCAACTTAGGCATTCACTTTGATGCCTCTCTCACTTGTTCCCACCTTATCTCTCTCACCTCTCGTGCCTGTCGCTACCACCTCTATAATATTTGCAAGGTCCGCCCCTTGCTTACTTTCCATGCCACTAAACTCTTAATCTCCTCCCTCATCTTCTCTCGCCTCTTCGACTGCTCCTCCTTACTCTTTGGTCTACCCTCTTCGCATCTCACCCCCCTCAAATCTATTTACCATTTTGCCATACGTACCCTCTGCCTCCTCACCCCCAGAGACTCTATCTCTGCTTCCCTATCCACCCTTGGTTGGCTTCCCTTTCACTCCCAACTTAAATTTCATTTCCTCTGTCTAGTCTTCAAATATCTTCATGATCTCGCTCCCCCTTATCTCTCTTCCCTCCTCTCCTTCTATACTCCTTCTTGCCCCCTTCGCTTCGCTGACCACTTTCTTCTCACTGTTCCTCTTTTCCCTTGTGCTTCCTCTCGTTTCGACTCTTTCCAACTCCTAGCACCCCTCCACTGGAACTCCTTACCGCTCTCAATGCGCTCTATTCCGACCTTTTCCTCATTCCGCACCTCCCTCAAATCTCTCCTTCTCCACTCTCCGCCATGATTCCCCTCCCTTTATCACCCCCCTCCCACCCTCATCCTCTTCCCCTTATTCACCTCCCTCCACACCCCCTCCCACTCTTTCCACTCCCCCTTCACTCCTCCATTCCCCTTCTCCTCCTCCTTCCCATTCCTCCCTCTTCCTCCCAGAACTACTCCACTACTCTCCCCTCACCCTCTCTCTGTTTTGATGGTCTGATTCAAAAATTTCAAAATTGTTATTTGCTTCTACTGTTATTGTTAATTTGTTATCGTTAAATGTACCCTGTTGTTATATGTGAAGCGCTTTAGCGTAAAGCGCTATATAAACGAAATAAATACAAATACAAACATTTTTTGACGAAGACATGCAACAAGTGCCAACCACATTATGGACGACAAATCCCCATAACGTAGGGCTCCTGCAGGAAGTAACACCTGTTAAAATCAAGCTCAAACCTGGTGCAGTGTTGCACCGAGTAAAACAGTACCCCTTGTCAAGGGAAGCAGAGGAGGGAATAAAAGAGACCATACACGCCTTACTAGAACAAGGGATAAATGTGCCATCAAATTCACCTTACAGCAATTTACCCAATTAAAAAAGCAAAGGGCGGGGCTTGGAGGATGATACAAGACCTACACCCACTTAATGACATCATACAAAAAGAATTTCCACTTGTCCCAAACCCTGCATCAATTTTGTGCAGCATCCCAAAATCGGCAACATGTTTCACAGTGGTAGATTTGAAAAATGCATTTTTCTCAGTACCACTGGACCCAGAATTGCAGTACCTGACTGCCTTTACCATAGGGGGAAGAAGATAGGAGCATTGCAGATTGCCACAAGGATATTGAGAGAGTCCAAGCATTTTCAATAGAATTCTACATGACGACCGTGGCAACACTGACACAGAGAGCACAATTATTCAGTATGAAGATGACCTCTTAATATGCGGCGAAAGCCAGGAACAGTGCAGGACAGACTCAATCACATTGCTAAAATTACTGGCCTACAAGGTGTACAGGGTGGACAGACAAAGTTTACAGTACTGCCTAGGAGAAGTGCTGTACTTGGGACAACTGATATCAAAAGACGGAAAACGGATATTCACAGACAGGGCCAGAAGCAGTACGTGCCACAATCAGGCCCAACACAGTGAAGGACATGCAGAAATTTCTCGGCATATGTAATTATTGCCGAGCATGGATACTAGACTATGCAGCATACACCAGACCATTACTACAGGCACTAAAGGAAGCACAGAAATAGTTCAGGGATCGTGTGGACCCCAGAAATGAATACAGCTTTCAATACATTGAAAGAACTCATCTCCATGGCACCAGTCCTAGCAACCCCTGATTATGACCGCAAGTTCTTCCTATTTTCACGCTGCAACGGAACACTCATGTCAGCAGTATTGACACAGAAAACGTCTCTAGGACATAAGCCCCTAGCCTACTACAATGGCACACTCGATACTGTAATGCAAGGACACTTCGCATGCCAACAGGCTCTCGCAGCTGCCACGTTCGCCATTGAAAAAAGCGCCAAAATTCTAATGGGGTGCTCAGTAACTATTTGTTGAACACTCCAAATCAACTCTAACGACACAGAGAGTCACATAGATATGAGATCATATTGTCCAGTTCCAACATACACATAGTGCATTGCAAAACAGTGATCCCAGCAACATTCATCACAGAAGCATGCACAGTGGAGGATATGCAAAACCATGATTGTGCCACATATGAAGGGGAAGGAGACGACATAGCCAAAGCAAACGAAAATGCCCTAGAAGAAGGGGAAGTGTACTTTGTAGATGAGTCAGCATCAGTGTGTCCAGAGACAGGAGAAAAGCATGTGGGAGCAGCAGTAGTGCGGTTGGAAGATGGGTAATATGAGACAATTGTACAGAAGAGATTACCAGTGCATTTTTCAGCTCAGGCAGTTGAATTAGTAGCATTAACAGAGGCACTCCACACAGCGAAAGGGTGCGCAGTAACAATCTACACGGATTCAGCATATATGACAACAACAGTACACAGGGGTTGTAGAGATGGGGGAGGAGAGGTTTCGGGAGAGCAGATGGATCGCCCGTGCAACATGCAGAATTGTTGAAAGAATTAATAGAAGCATTAGCAGAACCCACGATAGTGGCCCTGGTGAAGTGCCAGGCACACACTAATAACAGTGAGGTCATCTCATTGGGAAAAGCGGCAGGAGAATTCATACTAAAAACAAATGTGGAAGAGGAGAGAGAAACAGGATATAACTCAATGCCCATATCACAGATAATTGATCTGCAAAAAAGAGCACTGATCAAAGAACATGAATTGTGGGTTAAAAGAGGATGCACACAGTCAGCTACATACCTCCTGGGGCAACCGAATTGCACAGGGAAGGTAGTAATTACTCTAGAACTACTACAAATAGCATTCCAACAACTGCACTTTCCAGCCCACATAGCAAAACAACAAATAGCAGCAGACACACAGGAAAATTGTTTAGTTCCAGGATTACAAAGAACATGTGGCAAAATTAACAATAGAGTGCACAATGTGCCAAACATATAACTCAGGAATGACTCTAAGAACGTAGAGAGGGACCCTGCCCCGCCCCAACGGACCGTCCGTGAACTGTATATTGATTATACAGACATGGGAGAAAGGTGCAATGGAGCCAGATATCTCATTGTGGTGGTCTGCCCTTTTTCATGCTGGGTGGAGGCAGGGCCCTGCAACCACCAATACGGGAAATGTGCGGCAGAATTCTTAGTGAGAGAGGTATTCCCAAGATGGGCATCAAGCACAAATTGTGTTCGATTTACCACCTGTAAGAGAATGGGGTTGTAGAAAAAATAAACAGCCTTCTTAAAAGCAAATTGTCAAAATTGTGCCACACCGTGAAGAAAAACTGGGTATATTGCTTGCCGCTAACATTATTCCAATTGAGAACACAGCCAAGCAAAGACCACCACTTGTCCCCCCACGAGATAGTGACAGGAAGTTGCATGCACACGCCAATATCTCCAATCAGAAGAGCATCAGATGCTAACAAAACAGCTACAGTATTAGGGGAAGAATTCCAAGAATACTTCACGCAGTTGACAAGAGCAGTAAGAAGTATAGCAAAACAAATTGCACCACTATTTACACAGAAAATGAAACTGACATAATAGCAGCGGCAGCAGATAGCCCCAACACATAACTAATCACTGGGGAGATGGTGTACATGCGCAGTTTCGTGAGACGATAGAATGCTCCAAGATTTCATGGCCCATATGAAGTAGTATATTGTACACCGACTGCAGTGAAAGTAAAGGGCCTAAAATACTGGATATATATCTCAGACATACAAAAAGCACATGATAGTGTAATGACACAAGGAGAGCAGCAGGATGAACAGGTGATGGCTGTACCATGAGGTTATTGAGTAGCACCAAAAATAAATATGATACTGGGTGGGGGTAACAGAGTACAAGTAAAATATGAAATAGCAACAAGAGAAGTAATGAACAAAATCAAACATACTGTACGGTAGTGATGTATATAAATGATGTACAAAGTAATAATTTGCTATTATATCGCTCGTCAGCTTGTTTGCGCTCTCTCTCTCTCTCTCTCTCTCTCTCTCTCTCTACCGAACTCACCTGGCACTAAGATGCTTTAAGTAAAGAATGAAAAGTAAATATTAAGAAGAATGTGTACTTAACCCATTATATCTCACTCTATAGGTAAACATGGCTGAAACGAGGGCCCTCAATGACAACAACACATCTGGAGATAGCAATAGGGGAAATATTAGTACAACTAGAGCCTATGAGTGTGGCTTATGCTTTGTAGTTGTGGTATTTTCAGCAATGTTGGTATTACTTGGACTGTACGAGACAGTGTCTTTTATTTCTATCGGCATAAAAGAAGGGGGGGTGAAAATGATAGAAGAAGGTACCCACCTAGTGTGGGATGGTTTTAAACTAATTTGGGCCCACAATGTATCCACAAACCTTACTACCTTACTGTTCATTGATTTAATGTTTATGATATGAACGATCCTAGCACAGATGCCGTAATGACACCACATGTTACTGTCCATACAACCTCACAACCTACCTCAAGTGGTAATTACTTGTACAATGAAACCCAGACCTCCACCCCATTACCTGACACAAAGCACCAGCAGTTGAAGAATGAAAGAGGTGTAAAAGAAGCAACTGGAATGTTCCCCATTAGGTATCAAAAGTTACTAAAAGCCCAGACTGGTCCAGTGGGAACAGAAGATGGAAAAGGGGGGTGGGGCGGAAAAGATACAACGCATATCATGGCCTGGGTTTAGATGCAGTAGAAGACCCACGCCACCCAGCTCAATCAAACAAATGGTATGCAGATATGACCACAATGGCAAAACAAGCAACTAATGGAAGTTGCTATGTGTGCTCCCTAATTCCCCATACCTCGGGGACCCCCAAGGTTTTATAACCACAAGAAGCGCCCATTGCTGAGGCTCAGTGGCTTATTCATCTTTCAGCGTGTAGCATTAGAAGTACCTACCAGGCGCACACTATTTCGTTACAATTCTTGCAAAATGAGAAAACCTGCAACATGAAGCCACAAGGAATGCTCTGCGTGAAGGAGCCATTTTTTGTTATTAAAGGGACAATGTTCACCGACAATAGTTGGCAAGACGAGCAAGTAATGTGCAAAGCAGAAGCAATGCGAGATTTGTCGAATGAGAAATTGCAATGGATCGAAGAGACATGCACACTAATTTGGTCTCAGCACATTGCCAACCTAATGTGGGTAACAGCTCTCAAAAAGCCAATCAAGATCCAACGTGAAATACAATATGAACTTTGCTTTCATGGTGAGGGGAAGCTGTCCCTGGGCACAGACAAACATTGCAACAAGACCCTCATTTTGCCCGACATGAAGAAAGGGACAGCAGCCCTAATGGACACTTACTGGGTCTGCGGCAAACAAGCGTACTTGCACCTCCCGCCGTCATGGTTAGGTATGTGTGCCCTGGCAACGCTGCGCTTAGGCCTAATGATAATTCCTGAGAGCCATATCCAAGGGGAGAGGGTGCCAGCCAAGATGTCTCAGGCACCCCAGTCAACAACTGAAGAACCTGTCAATGTATGATGTGTTGTTGGAAGAACAGCTGCAAGACAGGTTGTCACGGAAACGGATGTCATCAAATTACATTTACACTGAATCCTCAGAACTCTTGGCACAAATCCCTAACAAATACAAGCTGTTCATTCTTTGCCTCACTCATACCAAGTATCCAGGCTCCAGCGGACGCCAAATGGCTGCAAATAGTTTGCTGGGAGCTGATCAGTTGGCCAATGATACCGAAGAAAGGTTCAACGTCATCAAGGTGGAACTCAGGTCCCTGCGGCTGATGACGATGCAGAATAGATATGTGCTAGACCTACTCACAGCAATGGATGACAGTGTTTGCCGAAAAAACGGGAGTGCATGGTGCACATTTGTGCCTTCTGCCGACGCAGATAATGGGACACTGTCGCATGTGATAGCAGTGGTGCACAGTCTTGGTGAACAGATGAAGGAAGAGGGCGGCGTGCAGTCTAGTACATGCTTTGACAACCTGTTAGAGTGGGTCCCATTGTGGCTAGGGGTGGCCATGAAGCTCCTGATCCCTGTCATCATCTTTTTTTCTGCTGATTTTTTGTGTGTGCCAGGTAAGAATCAGATGCTGTGCAAAATCCATTCCTAACAGTGCAATGATGATGGTGACAATTGGCAACCCAGCAAAGGAACTTCAGGTTGCACGAGATGCCCAAGTGCAAACCGGAGAGAGCCCAGAACCTAAATATCGAATGACTGCAGTGTACAACATGGGATTTACCACACCACAATAAAAGAACCCTATGAATTAGAATGGTACAACGAGGTATGGGTGGATCTTGATGGAGGTGGTGGGTGCATTTGCATGACATGCACCCCAGATGAATAAGCACAAAGAGGTGCAAGTCTTAGATCTGTGTGCAGGGCATGGATGCCAATAAAGGGAACACCAGCCTGGGATGAAGCAGTGGCTGAGACAGAAGAACTGCAACGTTTGCAAGCGTTAGCAACTTCGTTACTTAAGTAACGAAAGGGGGGCATGTAAGGGAGGAAGGGTCGTTTGGACCCCTCTACATTCCGGGTGAAGTGTACGTTATGCTCATTCAATGGTTGTAAACGTACCCTTGGCCGAGCCCCGATGATGGGTGCAAGGTAGCTACTCAATGACACATATCCAGTGCCTCTCCAGGACCCCAGAGACTCCATTCTGTATTAAGCACTACTCTATCTTTAACTAAGCCGCACATGAAACCCCCAGCGGCAAGCCTGCATCTCTCCCCTGTCCAGTGCCGCGCACAGCCAGCCCAACAACCCCCACCTTCTCCCCACTGTCTGTGCTGTTGCTATCCTGTTCTCACAGAATCTTGGGCACAAATTGTTGCAAGCTGACACTGTATCTCTCTTCTTCCTCTGAGATCACTGCTCTGTGTGTGACCGGGCCAGAGCCAGGCTCATTGAAACCATCTGTCTCCACAAACCTGCCCCTGTCCCAACAACCCCCACCTTAAGAGTTACTGGGCCTCATTATAAGTTTCGCGGTACGGGTTAACAGCCTCCGCTAATGGAGGCGGACCCGTTAAACCCGTCCCATGAAATTACGAGGTCCCCTCGCGGGACCCGGTAAGGACGCCTGGTAAAACCAGGGTTTGGAAAAACTCCTATGTTCTCCTTTTGTGTCAGTGTCATACTTGTGATACCATGCCTCCCTTACAGAACAGATAAACCTGAGCAGGTAGGCCAACAAAAACGAAATAGACATAATAGTGCTGCAAGGCAGTTCCACAGTTGTCACACCAGGATTTAGAATTATGCATAATGTGGTAAATTGCAAGAGTTATGTTACGCAGTATGATAATGCTCGCTCTGACAGCAAAGTTAAAGTCTACAATTCCATACAGCGGTAAAATTACACAGTTGGGTGGTGTTTGAATACCAACATTAGTAGGGTAGTAGTGCTGGTGGCAGTGGTGTGTATGTGGATTGTCGTAGCTGGTGAAAAGGTGACATGCATGGTTGCATTACATTGTGGTGGATGTGTGCAAGGCCTAGACTATTGGATGTATGGCTGAAGGCCGTAGGCCATAAGCCATGCTCTCAAGGGCCTAGGGCTTGAGCACACCCACGGCAGCAATGAATTTCTGACTCCTAATCAGTTAGAGAGTGGTGACCTGTACAGAATGGGTGTGGAGCACATTTTAGACGCAATAGAGCAGCCGAAGTGATCTGCCATGCGTGTATTTTTGGTTTTGCAGGTGAGGTGACTGTTAGAACATGGTAAAGTTTTTAATGTATGGTTGGAGATGGTGCAGTGAAAGGTCATGCAGTGAGGGCACTGGGTGCAGTGTTTGCATACTGTCACTATGATACAGTGTATGGGTGAAGCGTACCTTATATGTGCTTGGATAGTGTGCAGATTGCTTGGAGTAGGGGCAATGTTGTAAACATGTTATGGTTAGGTTGGCAGTGACACAATACTTTGAGTGGAAGTGGCTAAGACAATAGTATGTGAATGAAAGGGCGTAGGGGTGCCGGAGACAGTGTAATGTTTGTACATTATGGTAACTGTTGCATTTAACACTGTACAGCTGCATCGCGGTGCAGAGTTTGGGTAGGAGTGCTGCTACGTATGTTTCGTTTGTGCATAATGTTAGCTCCCCACATGGTTGCATGCATGGATCCATAATGTTGTGGTGGGTTTGGAAAGGGCTGCACTATTGTGTGCATGGCCAAAGGTGTGCTGGGTGTGCCTCAGGATCTTTGTGGATGCTGCAATTGTGCATTCTTTAGCAAATATTTCTGGTTGAGGGGTTTTGGCATGACACGGAACGTGTTCTGAGAGTGTTTAACGGTAAATATGGAGTGCTGTACAGAAATTATAGTGTGCAATGCAGAGGTTTTGTATGTGATTGCTGCATGTGTGTTTGAATATTTGACAGCATCCTGTGAGAGAGTACTGCAAAAATGCCAGTGCAAAGGGAAGAATTATTGTGTCTGCTTTACTTGGCAGTGGCCCTCACTGTAGATGGGAAAGTGCACGTGCCACATCCTGCAATTATGAGCATGGTGTCCATGGAAATTGAATTGTGGGAAATAGGCAATTAGGTGTTTAGGGTTGGTTGACAGGAAGGGGCGGTACCATTTCATCCCAATACTGTGTCGTGAGGTTGGTCGAGATGGAGAGACGCAGAGTGCTTATCGTCGGTGATACATTTGTGCACCATCTGCACAGGTGTTGTGTGCAAAGAGGTGTTGCTGGTAATTTCGGGTTGGAAGGAGTGGACGCTTTCTGGGGCTGTCAGGGTGACTGCAGTTTCGGTGGGATGGTTCGCCTTTGCAGATATGTGGCATCCGTTACGAACGCTAACTTTGTCGTGGTGCACTATGGAAGTCTAGATTTGGGTTACATGTCGTGTGGACGTTTAATCCGTCACATGAAGAGGTTGCTGAACGCAGTGATGCAGATTTTACCTACTGCAAAGGTAGTTTTCTCATGCATAACTCCAAGAAGAGTATGTGCCCATGCCAGTGTAATTTGTCCCCAGCCAGAGGTTGGAAGGTTTGTTATAAACATAATCATGTGTGAATTTATGCAGACTGCTGGCATGTTCTCCACCCACTATGAGATCATGAGGTCGCAAAATATGCAGTGGTTCCGTAGAAATGGCATTTATATGAGCGCCATTGGCAATGCCGTTTTCTTTTACACTGTGCAAGAAGCATTGACCAGAAGGTAGTAAAAATGTGAACAGAGGGAAACAAACGCATATAAAGAGAAAAAACAAAAAAAGTTGATCGCACGAACGTAAAAATGTTTTAAAAGAAATAATAAAACTTTTATACATCTACGATGGAAGACCCAATCCCTTAACCAGCTTGATATCGCTTCCCATGGCACCCCCATCCCATCACTGTGACAAAAAGGTAGCGGTTTCCGCTGTACTTTTAGGAATACACGTGCTACATTCTGGGTAGCCATGTCGATGTATGTGGATGGAGAAATCGTGCATACTTTTACTGAACTTTGTTGTGGATGTGCTTTAGAATGGCACAACACGTGTACTGTAAATGTGTAACAGTACATTTGAAATGTTGTACAGTAGTAACAGTGTTGGATGATGGCAGATTTGATGCGAATGGTGGATGTGTGTGTGGCTATTTACGCGTAACCCAATAAGGCAGTGCTGCAGAAAACATAGTGCTAAGGGAAGAAGGACTGTTCCAGCTTTACAGGAGTGCGGCCCTAGCAGTACTTTGGGAAGCGCACGTGCCACAATCTGCCCTTTGCATCATGTTGCTCATTTGACATGGCACTGTGGAGATTATCCAATCAGGTACTGTGGGTGTGGTTCACAGGAAGGGGCAGTCAAACTGTTGTACATTATACTCTGCGTACTGAGGGTTGCTGACATGGCGAAACGCATTGTGTTGACTGTAGGTGATCCCTTTGTCATAGATCTGCACGACTATGCCCTGGAAAGACACTTTGATGGTAATTGTGGTTTGGAAGGAGTGGACGCATGTGGAACACTGTGTATGAGTGCAATTTCGCCGATATGCATGCACTTTGCAAGACCTGACCACTTTTGCACCAGTAGATGTTATCATCTTCCACTACGGCGGCATGCATATGGGATACGTGCCTTGCTTAGATTTGTTCCGTCGACTGAGGAGATTGCTGGATGTCGTGAAGATGCTTTTTCCTAAGAGTATGGGCCACTGCTCATGGATGTTGTTCCGAGCCAGATGCAGGAAGGTGTCTCATCAACAGAAGCATGTATACTTTTATGTCCGCTCATGGAAGGTTCTTCTGCAACAATGACCTCATTAGTTTTGGAAATGCTGAGTTTTTCCAAGAAAATGTAATTTTGTTGTCACTCATAGGCAATGCAGTTTTGTTTGTCCGTCTACACGATGCGGTGAAGAGTTTACTTTAAAAATGTGGGCACAAGAAAACACAAAAGCACATAAAAACTGAAAAAAAGATATTTCTCTGGAAGCATGGACAAAAAAAGAAAGGCTCTTTTAAGAGCCGCCCCTTAGCACAAACTCCCCTACCCTGGTTGCAAGTTATTTCCCCACGACCGCACACAGCACAAAAGCCACAACCAGGGATTTTGCAGTTGGCGGCCATGGAAATTGGACTTTAGGGATTGTCCTATCAGGTGCTCAGGCAGTGCGTCACAGGAAAGCATGCCAATAGGAAGAAGGACCTTGTAGTACTTGGGAAAGCGCACATGCCACAATCTGTGCTTCTCACCATGCTGGGCAATGAAATGGTACTGTGGTGATTGTCCATTCAGGTGCTGAGGGTGTGCGCTACAGGAAAGGGCTGCAATTGTAAGAAGGACTCCTCCTGCTTCACAGGGGCGTGGCCCTCACGGTACTCGAGGAAGCGCACATGCGACATTCTGCGCTTCTCACCATGCTGGCCAATGGAAATTGGATTGTGGGGATTGTACAATCAGGTTCTGCTCAGGGTGTGTGTCACATGCAAAGGTGCAATATTTTATTTCATTACTCTGTGTAGTGAGAGTGGCAGGCAGAGATGGTGAGACGCACTGCCTTGATAGTCAGCAATGCATTTGTGGAGGATCTGTTCCAGTATACCGTCGAAAAAGGCTTTCATGGCAATTTCGATTTGGAGGGAGTGGACGCTTTGTTGGGCTGTGGCGATGTGAGGAGTTTCGGCACTGTGCTTGCAGTATGTCGACGAGTGTAATAGTCTTTCATCAGGCACCTTGCAATGCAGTACAGCATTAATAAGATTTGCAATGTTCTGTAACAGATTGGTTCCAACATCTGTTATTTCTAAAATGTCACTTTCCAGACAAGATGCCAGTATGCATGTTGCTCACAGGTCTAATTTGTGATTGAGTAATCTTAAGAAAATTAAACTATCTTTGAAAATCACCCTTTTGTATTTATGGCCAACAGAGAATGAAAAAAGGAATTTACAACACGCCATGAAATTACTAATCATTACAATTATCATAACAATCTTTGAATTTAAATGGGCTTCACTGACAACAAACCTGCTAGATGTTGCTGGGTTTTTCTTCTCTGCTGACTTTTCGTTTTTTTTCCCTTTTTTGTCCAGATCCGGCATTTTAAAACGTCAATTCCTCAAAGTCAGCATTGCATTCCTTTCAAAATAAAATAAAATCAGAATTAGTAGCACTAACAGTACTGCAGCAATCCGTCAGGGAAATCAACAAGGCAGCAATGAACACTGAAAACACAAGCAAAGATGTATTTTCTAAAAGTTTAATTAGATATCTAAAAAACACAATTGTTATTTGTTTTATTGGGCATATAGTTATACAACTTTAGCACACAAATACATAAAACATTATTATTATTACACACACATTCATATTCATATTCTCAGGCAGAAGTAGCTACTAAAATATATAAAACAAAGGAAAAAATTGAAAGACGAGCCAAAATAGAAAGATAATGGAAAACAATACTAACATCAATCATTAAATACATACTAGATGCCATTCTAACCATTTACAAAAATGTAGTACAATAAAACATCACTCGAAGAACACATTTACACCTACTAAAACTTATATAGCATCACGGTTTTTAGCAGCACTTTCCACACCCGTGTTACAGAAATGATCAGTCCCTTACTGTATCCAGATAGACATCTCATTCAGAATTGACAAGACTGTATCCTTCCTAAATCTTCAACGTGTTTACTATAATATTGTATATATGTCTTTGTCATAGCACTGCATGACTTTAATACATGTTTTGATGTTTCAATCTGTTGGTTGAGCATACAAAGGCGCACCCTTTATGCCCCAAACCTCAAGCTTGTTTAATCTGATGAGCATAAAGATTCTTCTTAGAGTTGGAGAGGGAGAAATATTTAAATAGTCTTGAGTTTCGTTTTTGTTTTAGAGATGAAGCCCATCTGTGCAAAGGTCGCAAGTGATTTCATTTTGCTAACTTTCTCATGGCTTTTGACCCAATCCCATCTTTCAGAGCACACAGTGATCATTTCAGCACATATCCAGTGCCTTGCTCCCATCTGGGAGTCCACCTGATTAGAGCAAAAAAATCCTCATTCAGTTTTTTGAATAGTCCCAAGTACCAATTTTATGTTGTATTATAGCCACCCTCACAACATTTAGTAAGGAACCATCTAGGGCATAGATTAACTTTATAAATAGTTTCCCCCCTATTTATCTTTATCTGGGTAGCTACAGATTGACCCTCCGTTTTGTCAGCCCACATGGCATAATCCATAATTGATATTTACAATGCATACAGCAATGATGGAACAAACTTCTGCTTATATACATTGAACACCCCTATGAGGCTTAAGCCGGTAGCTTTTTAGAAAATTGTGTTATGACAACCGAGAGTGGAAGCATCCTTGATCTTCTTTTCTTTAGTAAAAGGTCACTATTCAGGCCAGCCTCAATCCCATAGCCCAGATAGGTATGACTAGGTACTCTGGACACATCACCCAAATTAAGCTTGATTCTTATATGAGCAGAACCTTTTACCATATAATGTATTTTTTCAAGTTTACTATCAACCCATTTTCCTCTGCATAATCAAGTATGGCTTGAGCACTATGGCACAGACCAATATAGGTACTATCAAACACCGTACAATTGTCGGCGTATCTCAGCCAACCAATTTTCCTAGTGCCAAGCCTCAGAGAGGCATTCTTAACTAATGCCAATGTGCTACCAACATCAGCAACATAAAGATTAAACAGGAGGGAAGTCAGGATACATCCTTGTCTGACTGCCCTACCGATAGGGAAAATGTCAGAAAGTTCCCCAAGCCCTTTAGACGCACTCTAAACTTACTGTCACAATTCAGAAGGTGGCATGCATACAATAGATCATTTGGCAGGCCCATGTTCTCTAATTTTAACCACAATTTCCTTTCGATCTATGGTATCAAATGCAGATGTAAAGTCCACAAAAAGGACATGCAAAAGTAGGGCATCTTTTAAGTTACTTTGCTCAAACAGTGTGTTAATAGTAAGAAAATGTATACTTGTGGAGAGGCCTTTTATGAATCCAGTCTGGCAACAATTAAGTATGTAATTTTCCACAATCCACTTGCTCATTTCCTTGAGTATGAATACTAGACACATCCATTAAAGCCAAGACCCTGCAATTTTCCGGATTATTGCGTTGGCCTTTTTTAAAAACTGGAATAAAGTGGTATTTCCTTCAAGAGTCTGGGGCCAGACCATAAGCCGCTACCTTATTAAAAAGAACACACAAAATGTCTGCCCGAGGTGGAGGGGTAGACTTGAGAATGACGTTACAAATCCCGTCTGGCCCAGGAGCTCTTGTATGTTTTAGTTTCTTAATGATCTCCACAATGGAGTCATGATCAAAACCAAGCATCACCCTGACTTTAGCACCAACAATATCATCATTACCTGCACACATTTTCTTGAGGAAGTCCAACCAGATAGGTACACTAATACAGCACACCAAATCAATTTGGTTCTTTTAAGTAATGGATTTATAAGATGGCCATAGCGTTTTACTGTCACCTTCAAACAAGACTTTAACCATTGCTTGCAAGGCCCCATTTACAGTTCATAGTTTATACGGTGTCACCTGATTTCTATATTCATTTTTTATTTGCTTTTTTAAGCAGATCTTTTTTTCTTCTAGAAGGTCTAGTCTCTCAAGACCCTTGATTTGTCGTCTCATATCTCATTTGGCAAACGCTATGTTTTTGTCATACACCTTTCCTGAACCAACATTTTTGTTCAGGTATATACAATTTCCCACTGGTAAAAATCATATGGAAAAGAGGTTAGCCATTCCACCATATCATTGGCACTATTAAGATGATCAAAAAACTTTAAATTGTGACATAAAAGACTTAATTCTTTTCAAATTTCTATGCATCCATTCAAGTTGATTTCCACCTAGATGTACCTCTATTGCGGCTACTTTATCATATATTTTCTCCCTACCAAAGAAGGTCAACAGCAAAAGGACAAAAAAGCATGGTCACTATATTTATTCATCACTACGTTAAGATCTGTAGCCCACTGCATCACCTTTTCACTAACATACAGAGTCAATGGAAGCGGACACCTTGCCATTACTCCAAGTGGGTGCAGTGGGTACATCTCCTCTCAAGCAGCCATTTAACATGAAGACATTTATGTCTTCAAAAACTCAGACAATTCTAATGTCTTCTTCATTTTCAGTATATTACGTGAGAAAGGATCTTTCTTTCATCCCAACTTAAGGTCAGCGTCTGCTAGCAAACAATGGGTGTTAAGGTCTCTACACAAAACAACATTAGTATTCACATTCAGTAGGAGCTGATGACACAACATTTCATAGATACATTGCTGAATACTTTGTGTTACCATAACTCCAGGAGGATTATCACCACCAATATTGTATTGTTAGACCAAAGATCCACTTCAACCACCAGCACAGTATCACTTTCATCTTTCAAGGGGATCTCCTTAGATTTTAACTCATTGGATATAAATGTAATCCCGCGGTTAGCCCTCTTGCCGGTGTCCCAGGACCCAGAATGCAGGCTCTGCCCACAAACAGCAGCTGAGGAAGAGGAGGGGTTAAAACCACCCCCTGCGCACCCTTGCGCCGTGAGCCTACCGCATTGAGGGCGACGCTGTCTGTGCTGTCCGTGCCTGGTCGTGGCGGTGACCGCAAGGTAAACACACTGATGTTGCCATATTGTGAGAGGACAAGAGTACAGAAGTACTATACTACATCACCCGCACTGTGCCTCTCATTTAAAGGGATTTAAATTCATCAGCCACCTTTGAGATGATCTCTGACTCGTTGCACGTCTGAGTTGCAGCAAAGCACTGCTGACTCAGGACTGCATAATTGTAAAAGCACTCACTCATCACATTTCCGGGTAGGGCGGGGGGGGGAGAGACAGACAATGGCAGCTCCCCAGGCTGCCAGGCGTTCCCTGCCTACCGGCTGCTAATGATGGTTTAAACTGACCTACGTTCTGGGTTAAAGTCCACCTAAATGACAGTAAAAGGAAAGATGCAAAGTGGAGTATTCTAATTGGTGGATCCTCTCTTGCCATTTTGCTGACCCAGATTGCCAAACTATTAACTGGTGTATCCTGCTACTGGTGGCCCCTGAGGGCTGAAAGCGTGCTCTCCCTCAGGGCGGCCTGCGGTCGGGTGGTGGCCAGAAGGGCATTGTGATACTGGTGCAGACTGTGGCAAATCTCTGCAGACTTGGGATCTGGGATCTGGACTCTTCGGCGCCCTTGTGCCCAGTTTATATCAACCCAAGGTGGCAAACTGATAGGACTGTTCTACGAGCCAATTACAGGATGCTTCCCCGTTTTAATGTTTTAACATTTTTTTATTGATTTTATTCTAACATCGGCATCTTTTAACATTTTCCTCACATATCAACTAGTTTAATCTGGATTTTTAAACCATAATTGTATCTGATCATTAATATTACTTATTTTATTTTTCCTCTTTTACTCTTTGGCAAAGAAAGGTAATCCCGGGAGTGACAGAGGAGAGTAACTGTGTAAGTGTGGTCTAAGGGGGTGATAATCATGGTGAAACCTAAAGCAACCACAAGCCTCCTGGCTACCCAGGGCCCGAAGAAATCTAGAAAAGTCAAGGATAAGGAAAAGCCCCTCTGCTGGAGAATATAGTAGCACTAGCAGAGGGTGCACCTGGGGAGTTGCAGGGTTCTAAAGGGAGGTTGGGTACCCTGGATTCTTACTTACAAAAAGGCATACGATTGGATGAGCAGATCAAGGTGGCTGAGCTGGCAATCACCTCCACAGGTAGACGGGCCATCTTGCGTAAACCTGCTCCAGCAGACATCCAAGGGACACCCAGACCAGTACCCAGGGCGAGGGATGGTCCATGTTCCATGGCGGTCCCTCACCCGATGTCTGGCTTGGATGCTGTAACAGCCGTCCCATCATTGTCCCTTGCAACGGGTTTCCAGGACCAGGCTGACCCGCACAATATTCTTCACAAGAGCTCTAATGTTTCATGCTCTGTGGTAGTTGAACCACAGAGCATGCCATGTTTTGAGGGTCTAAACAATGAATTAATGTCACCCGTAATTAATTTCTTGATGAATTTCAAAACGGGTGTCATGAACACCTTGTCGACCTTGGATGACCAAGTGAGGTCTCTAAAAAAAGGGAAGCAGGCTAATCAGGGAGTAGTAAACATACCAGCTGGGCAGTTTGTTGCTCTAGGAAGAAGCACAGGAGTAAGAGGGGAACAGGCCACTAGCCAAGAACTAATGGTCCCCGTGGAGATACACATCCCTTCACGCCATCCTCCCAGTCAACGCATGCTCCCCATGATGTCAGAAGGACCTCAGCCATTACCCTAGTGCTCCAAACCGCCAGGCACCCAACATGGAGAATAAGCCATAACAAGAGGAGCACCACTGTTGGTACAGGATAAGGCAGACTCAAGGCGCTATCCCTGGAAGCAGTACTGTTAGTGGGTCTAATATTAAATGTACCAATTTTGGGATCTGGGTGCACTGAAGACTGTAGGGCCCTGATTAACAAATCAGCCCAATGGGTTAACTCACACATTCAGGGGGACTCTATAGATCCCTGTTTGATCTTAATGGCCCGCAGAATACCGTGGGTGGGCTTCATGGCCAAGTCAACAGCTGGGGACTGTGTGGTGGTCACTTTTAAAAATGTACAGGTGACCAAGTATCTGGTACAGTCTAGCCTGGGCACTCCTAGTCACAATCGTAGGGCCCGGTTGGTGCCACTAAACTTTTTCTACCCCCAGGACAGGGAGAAAGGAAGGGTAGCATCCAGGGTTATGAGCTGTATGCATTCAAAAATACCTCTGGGTCCATGCCGGACCCCGCTCCAAGTGGCTCAGCTTCCATATGGTGTGGGCCACAGGGAGTGGGGGCTGACTGGCTTGGATGGCAGAGTATCTGACTCAATACTGGCCCAGAATCAATTTGCCTGTCTGCTTGATATGGATGACATCAAATGATGCCAGTCCCCTGGGGCGGCCTATGGGCAGTTGCAAGAGGGGGTATTGAGTGCTGCTCGGGGCCCTCCCAGTGTGGGGATTGTGGGTGGAGGAGATAATTAGTCATTACTGTCATGGAATGTGGCTGGAATAAGAACAAGGCTGGCCTGCACAGAGAGACAGAGGACATTCAGCGAAATAGATGTTGTGCTACTACAAGAAACATGGTCCCAGGATGAGATCAATGTTGATGGTTTTGTTTCATACCAGTGGGTGGCGGAGAGAAACAAGTGAGGGAGAAGTTATGGTGGGCTATGTATTCTGGACAAAACACACCTGGAGAGTGTGCAGGTGGCTCTGACAACTCTGGTGCCGGTGGCGGTTAAAATTCTCAGACCGGGCCAGGTGGACCTCCTAGTAGTGAATTTCTATAATAGTCCCCACAAACAGTATGAGAAAACCTGTCTGGGTGTTTTGGCTCTTGCATTGGAGGAACTCTCTGTAAGGTCCCCTATGGGCAATGTGTGTTTGGTACTGGGAGGTGATTTCAATGCAAAATTGAGGAGTGGGCCGGAAGATAACCTATACGACAACACAGAAGATGCTGTGGCAGGGATATCCTCTCCCATTATGATGGACACCAAGCTTTGTGTGGAAGGGGTGCCTCTCTGGCACTACCTCTATAAGTGGCGATTGCGGTCAACAAATGGGCGGATGGGTGGGGGTATTCCTGGCAGAGTTACATTCTCCTCAGCAATGGGTGGCTCAACTATAGACTAGACTATTTTTGTGTGCCAGTTGTGCACTGGGACCTCATAAAATGGTTTGAGGTATTGGATAATATTTGCAGTAACCACTTTCCCATTTAAGTCAGCTGCAAGGGTGGATAGGTTGAGCCAAGTATATTTTTTGGAAGTAGTATTCCTAGTTACCCCCGGGGATGGCTTAAATGGAAGAAGGATAAGAAGGACAAATTATTTTAAAAAGCAGTATTATCATGCTCACGAGAACTTGAGAATCTGCTGTCAGGGAACCTGGTGAGTGAAAGCATACTGGGGGAGTTTGGAAGTATGCTGACCCAGCTCTCCCAGGTGTTTTTTTTTACCCCAGGCAAACGAGTAGGAAAGAGAAGGGGGGCTGGTTTGACTCTGATTGTACCAGAGCTAGGAAGAACCTATTACTTGCTCTGGGTAGTACTGGTACCCCCCAAAACAGTCATTATAAGGGCTAGATCCTAGTATAAGAAAACCCTGGCCATTAGAAAAAGAGCAATCGAGAAAGAAGCATGGACACCTGGGTGGTAGCCGCAAGGGATAATGACCCCAAATTATTTTGGGAGACTGCCCAGAAGGGCCCATATTACAAATTTAACATGGACACCCTGATTAATAATGTTTCAGATAAGGCCTGGTTGGACCATTTTTCAACCCTGTACAGTGTGGGGAGTAGGGCTGTTGAAGATGGACAAGAAAATAGGGGTAGTCCAGAACGTAGTGATGGTATGGGCACTGAAGCAAGTATTGTATTCTCAGTGGATGAAATAAAGAAGGCTATTGGTTGCCAGAGATGTAATCGAGCTCTGGGCCCGGATAACGTTCCGGCAGATCTATTCATCATGGCTCCAGATCTCTGGGCACTAGTACGCACACAAGGGTTCAACGCAATATGTGCGGTCGGGGCTATCCCCCCCCCTCATGGTCCATGGCGGTTATCCAGCCTATATATAAGGAGGGACCCCGGGCTTCCCCTGGCTCGTACAGACCCATTTCACTCCTGGATTCTGTTTAAAATACAGGGTTGAGCAATCTTGGCCCGGCTGGAGGACTGGGTAATGAGTAGTGGAGTCAAGCACGTACTTAACCTTTATTTGGTAATGGCACATTCACTTTACCTGAAGGTGGAGCCCATCTATTTGGCATTCATGGATCTGAGCACAGCATTTGACAAGTCAACCGTGTCAAGTTGTGGTGATATGCTCACGTCCATTAACTGCCAGGGGGCACTGGTGAACCTTTTGGCCAGGTTTCATGGCACCACGAAAGCATGTGTGAGGAGTGATACCAATGGGCATTGTATGAGTTAATTGAAAGTAGAATTGGGGGTGCGCCAGAGAGGCGTGTTGGTGCCCCTAGTTTTCTGATTATACACCTCCTAAAAATCTTCTCCTGACGTCCCAAAACTGGGTGGCCGGCCCCTACCGGTCCTAGTGTATGCAGATGATTCCATCCTGATGGCCCGCACACCAAGAGCTCTGTAGGCCCTCATTTCAGAATATGCCGGTTTTATGGAGGGGTTGGACCTGGTGGCAAATGCAGCAAAGTCGGCGGTCATGGCCTGTTGGAAGGGGAGTTGGAGGATTAATTTCAGGGCCATGCACAGTAGGAATAGTGCTATCCCCAGGGTTGACTTATTTGATTATTTGGGGGTTAGATTGCCCGCCAATATTGGTGCTATTGCCCATGTAACCAAACAGGCCCGGCAGTTCAACAGGCGTCGGGTGGGGTCTCTAGGGCCATGTCATGTTCAAAGCAAAGCCAATTGCCCCTTTACTGCTGTTGTATAAAGGAAAAGCGGCTTCAGTTGCCAAATTTGGGATGGAGCTTTGGGGCCACTCCAACGTTAATGCGGTCCAGACCCTGGAGAACCAATTCCTGAAGAACCTGCTGGGGCTGCCAGCTCCGGCTCCAAATTTCAGAGTATATATGGAACTGGAATGTACACCAATTAGTGATACGATGTCCCTGCAGCCAGTATTGCACTTGTTGAGGCTATGGGGAAATGGTAGGACGTCACTCACTCATGAATTGATCATCTTTCTGATAGACAAGGACCCGTGAGACAAGATCCCATGGCTGTCTCATATCAAGAAACAGCTCAGGGTGATCAATAGCACACATTTGTACCCACACAGCAGTATGCTCCCCCGGGGAGAAATACATTTATGGACTGCATGCCTTTATGAGTCTGTGTACATAGACAGAGAATCGTGGGTTGATGACCATGGCCCGTACAGTCAGTGCAGTATGTAGTATGGGCGGAATCCCCCACGGATCATTTCCTCATATACAGGGCAAAGTTTAACTGCATCCACCTAAGGGCTGTGGTGGCAGCATGGTCCGGGGGGTGCAGATCGGTTCTGTCTGGTGTTCGAAGCTCCATACAAGGACCTAGCACACCTGATTTTCTTTTTGCCCTGCGTATGCACAGGCAATAAAACCGCTTATACAACCTTTATGAATGAATTGGGCTTTGCACAATATAGGCCTGCTCTAACATATTTGGTGTGGGCTAACTCACTACGTGTGGGCTGGTCATTACTCTCGGATCTGAAAATAGTACTTTATATTAGGAAACGACTGTCAAGCATACTGCCCTGAAATGAGTTTTTACACACTATCCAATTAACTGCACTTGCAATCCTTTTTTAGCTATTATCTTTGGTGAGGTTTTATGATTGTATGTTTTTACTGTGTTATAATTGCTATATATTTTGTAATTTGTCATTTTTTTATAAATTGTTCCTTATGCAAATCCGAAATAAACTTGATGATGATGATAAATGTAATCAGACCACCAAATGGATGTCCCTTTTTTCCTTTTCTTTACAGGTTTAAAAAAGCCTGAATAACCATCTAATGCGGGGGCTTCCTGCAACCAAGACTCCTCCAGCAGAATTACAAGCA
This sequence comes from Ambystoma mexicanum, assembly GCF_040938575.1. Taxonomy (NCBI): domain Eukaryota; kingdom Metazoa; phylum Chordata; class Amphibia; order Caudata; family Ambystomatidae; genus Ambystoma; species Ambystoma mexicanum. The sequence continues at coordinate 1,319,160,282 of NC_090924.1, forward strand.
CAGGCATTAAAAGACCAATAGAGCCATCCTGCCTAAATAGGTGGTTATGACCCCTAGTTTTCCAATATTTAATTATCAGGGTAGACACCGGGGGAAGGAAGGAACACAGCCATTCCCAGTGGGCTTTCACTGAAGGATCACATGCTGATGGTGCAGTTAGAGGATCTGTCACAGTCCCTTCCTTCCTCGTCCCCTTACCAAGCACTACACTACTTTAAACCTTTTTAGATGTTTTCTATGGGAACGCACAATCAAGGTCAAATCCCAGTTTAAAAAGGAATCGGCATTCATCCTAATAAAGGTAACAACCTCTGTAGTAGTACAGTAGTAAACTCTAGATACTTTAGCTTCACAGCATTTAGCCTGTTCTACATATAAAAAGTCCTTACTTGTTACTACTCTCAGAGCCGGCACATTACTAAAAATAGAAAGCAGTTGGCTCTGATTTATAACCAAGTCAGAACTAGAGAACAGACTAATTATCTTGAATTGAGTTGCAGAGAGGAACTTTCCATACCCATTCAAAACAGAGTTTTTCGATTGCACTGTACTAGTATTTGCCTTATGGATCTGTGTGGAAGACTGACATTGCAATTTGTAATTCACTATGTTATTTACATCCTTTGCTTGAACAATCGTAGAAACCATACCATCCTGCCGACTATCCTCTTGTGATGAAACTTCATTTATAACTGCTTGATGCCTATCCACACGTCTCTTTTTCTCTCTATTTGTAAGCAGGCAGCTTGTCAGGTGCACCCACTTTGGAGGCCTTTGTTATTTTTCCTAGCAGCCCTTCTCCATGCTATTTTGGAATTTGGCAATTCGTTTTCCTTGTCCCCATTAGTACAAACAACATCTTGTACAATTATAGATGCAACTTGCGATGTAAATCTGAAGGACTTTTTCCTTTTTCTTCTTTGAGAGGTGAAGCTCTGACTCGTCATCATCATCACTACCAAGTAGAATTTCTACTTTTGTGGACTCCAAGTTTTCAATATTAAGAGTCTCAGGTGCAGATGCCAACAGAGATGCATTATATACTGTTTTTGTCATCACTGAAGTAGTTTAAGAAGTACCATCAACATAACATTTTTTCCTGATATTTTCCAAAATCAAAGAATGTTTTTGCACTAGGGAGTGGACATTATATGTTATTTTCAGAAGAATTCTTAGCGCAATGCTTGTTGCCATATTACACGCATCTAACGATGAGTAGATCTCATTTTGGCTATCCATAGCCTTTTGGTCATTACCAATTTCTTCATCCATCTGAAGTTCTGCCAATGAGGAAGTGGGGCTTAAAGGAAGTATGTCTAGCAACCCTGTTAAGCAAAGAGAAGCTGATAGCCTATGCAAGCGTACCTCAGCATGACCAACCTCGAGTACTTGAGATTTTGCAGGAGCTTTACTTCCCATAGGGCCAACCACTGATGGTAAAACCAATTGTGCAGAATCTGCTTGTATGGAATAGAAGATTTAAAAGAGCTATTATTATCGAGCTCTGCTGTAGTAGAGGCCCCTGGATTGCTGGCAATGTCACAATGGGCCTCATTACACGGTAGGCGCTAAGTAACGCTCCTTACCGGCATGGCGCTAATAACGCGTCCGTGTAGTAAGCAGCCCGCTAATTGCGTGGCATCACCAGTACGCGGGCACAAGCTTTGCGCCATGCCGGTAAGGACCTTATCACCATGCCGTTAAAGCCCCCAAAAAGTCCCTTAGCGGCACCTAGGAAATCGCTGATTGCACTTCCGCCGTCCTTGAATACAGCATTAGCGGTCAACGCTAAAAGCGGTGACCGCTAATAGCGGTAACCGTAAATAAGCGGAACCGGAAGTAGCGTCATCGCACAGGAACGGGAAAGAGCATGGCGGCCATCTTCAAAAACACAATCCATTGCCATCCTCTGCCCCCAGGACCTGCAGCTACACCACAGCTTGCTAAAATCATCCATACAACCACTGAGAATGCCCAAGGCCTTAAAAAAAGGAGCAGCGCGGCAGCGCAAGGAGCGCTTCTCCAATGAAGAACTGATAATGCCATCAGACACACTTGCTGCCAACGCGGAGGTCGTGTTTGCAAACGACATGCGGCGTCCCACACTGATTAAGAAAAAGGAGATCTGGGCAGAGGTGGCCCGTAAAGTCAGTGCGGTGGGCTCAACCCCCCGCACTGTGAAGGATGTACGCAAGCGGTGGGACGATCTACGCCTCCGTGTATGCAGTATCCTAGCAGCCAACAGGAGCCTGGCCATGGGCACAGGAGGCGGAGGAGGATCCCCAATAAAGCTGCAGGAGTGGGAGGAGACCTGTGCCAGCACCATTGGGGTCGAATCCATTGAGGGAGTAGGTGAAATGGAGCGAGGTGTGCCGTCATCGTCAGATGGAAGTGAGTGTCCACACAAAAGACTGCACTGCGAAACATGAGGTAATCCCCCAAATGTGACCCTGAAATCAGCTCATGGATGGGGCCATCAAACATACATGCACACAACCCTGCCCATATGCTGTGCACATCCCCACACAAACACATGCATGCAGCACCCCAGACACGTGTCACCCAGACTCATGCATGTATGACCCACCCATCTGGCTAACGGCCTGTATGGCCAAACATGAAGTCCAAATGCATAGAACAGCAGCAACAACATCTACATGATGCACGTTGACCCATCACCGATGCTATCCCTCTCTTTATCCCCCACAGGCTCACAATCTGACAGTGAGGAGCAGGACACTGCGACGCAGGACCCACCTCAAAAAAACAGGGCAGTGGAATGGAAGCAGGCACCATGGCCAGCACGTCGAGGGAAACTGGAAAGCCTGCACTCCTGCAGAGGGCCAAACCCACACAGCCACCCACGTCACCAAGACGTGAAAGTCTGCCAGACGAAATTGCAGCACCTACTCCATAAATTCCCACCACGCAGGTTCCACCTGCGGAAGGAACACTGTCTGCTGCAAATAGCTCCATCGGCGAGGCAGCTGCCACGGCACCCATGTCCGATGTGGAGGAAACGTGTATTCCGCCCATTGAACACCACAAACCCATCCAGCAGCAGTCAGCCCAACAGAGCCCACGCCCCACATCACATGGCAGCAGCCATGAGCAGTATGGGGATGAATTTGTGGCAAGGTGCTGGAGTCCCACGGTGACATCACCTGACGGTGGACACATGGCACAAGGTGCGGCAGGTACCGTACAACGCAGACACAGAGGCCATGACATGACCATCATCCGACAGTGCCAGGAAGACATCACTGCGCTGGTCGGCCAGCATGTGGGCGAGCCTGCCCTGGTGAGGGAGGAGTGCAGGGAACATGCCAAGGGCATCAAACAAGCCATAGAAGCCAGCACAAACCACATTTGTGAGGAAATATCAGCTGTGAGGCAGTGGACAGGCAGAACCCCCCACCGGCACCGGACCAACTGAGCACCTCCTCCTCTGCAAGCTCAAGGCAGACCAGCCCCCTGTGCAGGTCCATGCGGGCTATGTGGTGCACAAACTTGCAACCCCCCAATGGTGGCAGAGGGGGTGGGAAGTAGGGCCAGCCTGATGTTGGTGACTCGTGTACTGCAATGCTGCACTGATGTGCAAGCCATGTTTGGGAGAGTTGTGGGGGGAGGGGGTAAAGGGTGTTTGGGAGAGTTGTGGGGGGAGGGGGTAAAGAGTGTTTGGGAGAGTTGTGGGGGACGGGGTAAAGGGTGTTTGGGAGAGTTGTGAGGGGAGGGGGTAAAGGGTGTTTGGGAGAGTTGTGGAGGGAGGGGGTAAAGGGTGTTTGGGAGAGGGTAAAGGGTGTTTGTGTTGTCGGGTCCATGCACTTTATTTACTTACGATACTTAATACACACTGGTGACATGACGAATCACATGAGTGGACAATTTTCTTTGTGTATGCGTGCTTTACTGGTGGACTGAGCACAGTGTACATTTCACTACAAAACCCAGTACCCCCAATACCCACATCCATTGCACCCTCTTCATCCATGTGTATTAGAAATATTTGTCTATCAGATGCTGGCGCACAGCCCGTCCCTCCTGTGCATCGCCACCTGCATGACGTGCAGCCCCATCTTCTCCCTCCTCATCATCATCATCCTCCTCACCAGGTGGATGCATTTCAATGTCAGGGGGCAGTGGCACATTCCGGCTAATGCACATATTGTGCAGCATGACACATGCCATGGTGATCTTGGCCACCTTCTCATGCCCGTACAGGAGTGCCCCACCCGACCTGCTGAGGCACCGAAACCGTGTCTTCAAAAGGACAAATGTCTGCTCAATTACCACAAGGGTACGGGTATGTGCACGATTGTATTCCTCTTCGTGCCTGTTCTGTGGGTTCCGTACAGGGGTAAGGAGCCACCTCTTCAAGGGATATCCAGCATCACCTGCATGGGTGCAACAATGGGTATGTGTAAGTGATTGCATCAAGTGGACCAGTACATATCACACAAGTCAATTTAGCATTGTGAATGACATCCACAAATCCCTACATGCATGGAGGTAATCAAAGTAACTGCAATGTGGGAAGGTGATGTAGTCCTTGCAAGTGTACATGCACTGTGCATGCCTACGACAGTTATTGCCATGTACTAGGTGAGGTTCAGTCATTTGTGTTCTTTGGTCCTGGCGCCATTTGAACCACACTGCTAGTGAACTGCCATTCCAAACTTGATGTCCCCATGCTGGCATGCGGCACATCTGTTGTGGTGTACGGGTGTGAATCAGTATAATGGCTACAGGTGATCCCTTTGTATGCACTCAAGGTCGCATTTCCGTTGTGACGCTGTTCAGCGTACATTTCCATTGTCCATATTGGCTGCGTGTTGCTGCATTGTGTTGTAGAGGGTACGGTCTGATGAAGTGCAATGTGCATGGGGATGGATATGGCATGGTTGGGGTAATGGCTTCATTTCATTGTTGTGCAGCTTACTTCTTACATGTGTTTTTCATGTGTCAGGTCCAGTCTGGGCTGCCTTGGGGGACAGTGGTGTATTTCTGTATGGGCATTGTTTATCCTGTCAACTAATCTCAAACAGTTGGAGTATGCATCTCTCCCCCCCACCAATCACGCCCAGTTGGAGTATGCATCTCTCCCCCCCAATCACACCCAGTTGGAGTCTGCATCTCCCCCCCAATCACACCCAGTGGAGTATGCATCTCTCCCCCCCCCCCCAATCACACCCAGTTGGAGTATGCATCTCCCCCCCCAATCACACCCAGTTGGAGTATGCATCCCCCCCCCAATCACACCCAGTTAGAGTATGCATCTCTCCCCCCCAATCACACCCAGTTGGAGTATACATCTCTCCCCCCCAAAATCTACTCCCCACATCACACTGCCATGTGGCTTGCCATGCTACTCACCAAGTAACCACGAACGTTGTCCAGCATGTCGCTCCATGCAGCGTGGTATCGTTGAGTTCCGCAGGACCATTGAATCATGGGTTGATCCGGGATATCGGGCACAACAATGTGTGATGATCTTGTTAGAGTCACATACCATTTGGACGTTGATGGAGTGGTATTGCTTTCTGTTTCGGTAGACTGCCTCATTGGCATGTAGGACCACCAATTCCACATGGATACAGTCAATGGCCCCGATGCAACTTAGGATGCCTGCCAGTGAACGGAAGCCAACTTTGGTGTTGGAGATCTCCTGGGCAGTCCGTGGCAGGGATATGTGTTCACTTGTGTGCTTCAGGAGGGCATCGAGCACCTAGTTCAGCGTGCGTGAGAATACTGGTTGTGATATGCCATGCATCGGCCCTACCGTATGCTGGTAGGTGCCTGTGGCCAGGAAGTGGAGCACAGTAACCACCTTCAGTAGAGGGGGGGTGGCAGTACGGATGTCTATGAGGCTGACAATGTCATTATGTATCATGTCCACGATGGTGGTGATGGTAACCCGGTCCAGACGGTACAGGGTGTGTATCTGCTCAGGGGTTCGTTTGAATGGACTGGCTCTGATCCTGGGGACTGGTGGCTGCCTCTGTGGTACAACTAGCTGCACTGGTGGGGCTTGCTGGGCCTGTCTCGCCCTCCTTCTCCTCCTGCGTCTCCTCTGTGCTGCCTGTTGTTGTTGCTGTTGCAATGCAATCATGTCCTCCAGCCCATGTAATGCATACTAGTATTGGAATCATTTTGGTGAGTGAATGGGTGTGGGAAAGGGTGTGGTGTGCTCCTTTTGTGCTGCCCAGTCTCCATTGCCTCCACCTGTGCTGATTGTGTGCACCTGTGGCAGTTGGGAACACTGCACATGGCCCTTTACGGGTGGTTCGCGATGCCGGTATTTCCGCCATGCCGGTATGGGCTTTTTGGGCCTGCTCCATGCCTCTATTTGCATGTCCGCATGACTTGTGATGGACTCCTATTTCCGCCATGCCGCTATTGCCGCCATGAGGGGTCGCGCGCCCGCGACCGTGCTGCTATTAGAGGCACTGTTCTTAGCGGTGCCGCTAATAGCGGGTAGGCCGGGTCGTAATTGGCAGGAGTGGTTAGCGATGCCGGTAATCCTTTACCGGCATGGATTTTCCCTTACCGCCTACCATGTAATGAGGCCCAATGACTAGCTATAGGATGAACGTCAAATACACCCACATAGTTACCCTTAAAGTATTCAGTGATTGACACATGTTTTCCCGAGGAGCCAGGCAGTCGCTGTTTGCTAGACTGACCAACCACTGCAATAGTGGTGCCTTTACGAACTGCGTTGGCTGACCCCTTATTACCATTTTGCAGATTGTACACTTTTTTGCCCACCTTACAAGGCATGACAGTGCAAATATGATGACAGAAAGAAGTTGATTATGTGCCTTACCGGAGTGTTGATGTAGCATGTTTTTATTAAGTAAAGTGTAAAGGTGTATGCAGCAATTCAATGCACCTCACGCCACACTGCTGCCCACGTGCAGTGCTGTTATAAGCGCAAGGCCTCCTCAATTACAGGTCTTAGCGTAGAGCGCAGAGCTCTGCAGTCCAAAGTAATGGAAGGCAGATGAAACATGCAGCTTCAGATAGGGCTCCAAGTTGAATCATGTCACAAGTCACAGGATACAATTAGACTCTCGCACCAATGGACACTCCTGCAGTCACAATTGTTATACTGGTACATAATGTGACAGAGTAAGTCACGTGAGCGTGACGACAAGGTTCGCTGTCGCGCATGCACAATTCATAAAGCGGCAGCCTGAGCGCATTCAGTGTGTGCCGAGGCCCGGACGAGCAGACCTTTGTCCGTGTCTTCATTAAGGTACGGGGGTTGGGTGCAGGCTCATTGGTGCCCCGGGGGCACGGATGAACATACAACACTGGCGACGAGGACGCCACTGGATGGGGGGCAGACAATTTCTGATGCCAAGATCACGGTCCGTAGCATTTATCGCACTGCCATCAGGTGTGTCACACGCGTGGTGCACTCCGATCTCCATTTTGTGTTGTGTATGGGTGCAGCCCCACACGGGGTGCTCCTGCACGACCCAGCAACCTTTTTGGAGCCTTCTAAAGGCAATTCAGGAAAAAAAAGAAAATTCTCTGCTGGTGCCACCAGAAGTGCTGGGGGGCACTCGATTCCTGTGTTTTCTTTTCCTCTCCACGAAGGATAAGGGAGGAAATCACATAAGAAGAGACAGAAAAACAGGACCCTACAAACTAATGAGCCCCAGCAGACATCCAACGCAAGCACCTGGAAAAAATGGATGCACCTGGTACCTCTGTGACCTCAAGAAGTAATTGTCTGTGAAGACTAGCGGCCTTCATGGTTGTGGAAGGTGCTTGTGCGGTCTGCAGCCATGAGTAATCCTGCAGCTGATGCCCGAGGGGCAATTGTGCCGCTTCCAGTCAGAAATGCACCCAGACATCAAGACACGCTGGCCCCCATGCATGAATTTGTTGGCATGTTTGGCCCTCCATGAAAACTTGGCCCGGAGTGGCTGTTATGGGTCAAGAAGCTGGAGATGTATTTCAGGGCCAGAGGTGAGACGGACGATGAGGCTAAGGTGGCAACGCTGCTGTATGCTGCAGGGTCTGAAGTACACCGCATCTTCGAGTCATTGAATGCGCCTGCTGCCTCATACCAAGCCGTAAAAGACGCACTCAAAAAACATTTCCTTCCCCTTGCCAACCTGGACTTTTAGCGTTTTTTTATGTGTAGCGAGAAGCAGCGTGAGGATGAATCGCTAGACCATTTTTGTGGAAGACTACATCTCCTGGTCAGCACGTGGGAAAATGAGGAGGGGATGGTCTGAAACCAGATTATACAGGGCTGCAGCTCAGGGAAGCTAGAGCGACAAATTCTCAGGGAATCAGGACTCACCCTGACACAGATTCTTGACTTAGGTAGGTCCTATGAGGTGGAGGAAAGCCGCGCCACCAGAATGGACGCCGCGGTCAAGTCGGTGAGGGGTGAAGAGGCATGTGCCATTGGACGACAAGTGTATACTGGCCTGTTACACCCACAGTGGTACCAAAAGAAAACTGACACACCACAGCCATGCCAAAAGTGTGGATACGACCTCCCCCACTCCAGTGGGTGCCCAGCGAAAGGTAGTGCGTGTGGGTGATGTGGGACTGCAGGCCATTTCGCCAGAGTGTGCAGAGCTGCCAACCCAGCCACCATCCCGAGAGGTCCGAGCAGGGCCACAAACGCGGGGCAATGCAAACTAAGAAACGTAGCCATGGTGGAACAAGAGTTCCAGGAGCTACAGAAGGCTGATGAAGAAGAAGAAGCTGAAGAGATGTTCTTCATATCAAACATTGACTCAAAAACCAAGAAGAGCAGGCAGCCTACCTGCGTGGTGGACATTTGTGAGACTACAACTCCTGTGTTAATAGACACACGTGCGTCAGTATGTGTGCTGGCGACAAGACACTCTGAGTCACTTCCAGGACCACCAGCGCTTGGGGAAACCAAAGCAAAGATCTACTCATTTGGCAAAGATCATCCACTTCCACTCCGAGGTATGTTTGCGGCTCCAGTCACCCACGCCAAGAACACCATCAGGGCGAGGTTCTTCGTGACCGACGTCAGCCCACACTCACTCCTGAGTTGTGCTGCATTCAAGGCACTAGACATTGTTCATTTTGCTCTCTCGGTATATGAAGAGGACATCAAAGACATTGTCACCAGATTCACAGACATCTTTCAAGGAGTCAGGAAGCTAAAAGGGGAGCCAATCAAACTGCATATTAACGAATCAGTGCGCCCAACAGCATTGAAGCACAGGCGCATACCATTCTACCTACGATCGCAAGTGGAGCAAGAGCTACAAAATCTAGTAGACTCAGATATCATCGAGAAAGTTGATGGCCCCACCCCATGGGTGTCCCCAATTGTCGTGGCAGCCAAGCCCAAGCACCTGGGAGCCGCACGCATCTGCGTTGACATGAGGATACCCAACCTCGCAATAAAAAGCGAGCGTCACCTAACGCTGATGCTGGATGATGTGCTAGGTGAGCTTCAGGGTGCCAAGACTTTCTTGAAGCTTGATTTGCGTTCCGGTTATCATCATCTTGACCTGCACCGAACCTTCGAATCCAGGTATATAACTACATTTACAACACACAAAGGCCTATACCAGTATAAACGTTTGAGCTTTGGAATCTCCTCTGCCGCCGAGGACTTCCAGAACGTCATCAGTGGCTCCCTCGCTGGCCTGGAGGGCATAATCAATCTAAGTGACGACATACTGGTGTACGTAACATCAGAAACAGAACACATGACCAGGCTGCAAAAGGCGTTGGAAAGGATCTGGGACCTGGGTCTAACTCTGCACTGGGAAAAATGTGAGTTTCTAAAAGGGAGTATTGAGCTTTTTCTGGATTCATCTTCCATGCTGACGGAATCTCCCCAGACCCACAGAAGGTGAAAGACATTCACGACGCCAAGCCCCAAGAGAACCCCTCAGAGTTGAGAAGCTTCCTGGGCATTGTAACATATTGTGGGAGGTTCATCCAAAATGTGGCCTCACTCTCGGAGCCTCTCTGAGCCTCTCTGAGCCCTCACCAAGAAAGACACAGCCTGGACCTGGTCCACCATCGAACAGACAGCCTTCGACACCATTGAAGCCGCCGTTACCGGAGAAGAGACCATGGCGTTCTTCGACCCGGAAAAAGAGTTGGAGCTGGTCGTAGATGCCAGTCCTGTGGGACTAGGGGCTGTGTTACTCCAGCCTGATTTGCATGGGCAAATTAAACCCACTGCATACGCCAGCAAGGCGTTGGCAGACATTGAGCAAAGATATTCTCAAATAGAAAGAGAAGCGCTGGCCATTCTATGAGGCTGCAAACACGTTTGTATCTACATTTTGGGCAAACCGGTCTCTGTCATTACGGACCACAAACCACTCATTCCCATTCTAACGGGATCCTCCTCAAAACTGCCACCGAGAATAGAGGGGTGGATGCTCACCCTCATGGAGTATGGGGTAAAGCTGCAATACAGACCGGGGACTCACAACCCGGCGGACTACCTATAACGCCACCCAAGGGAAAGCAACTCCACTGAAAGGAAGTCAGTGGGAGAGTGTGAGGATTACGTTTGTCAAGTGGTAGATGCGGCCACACCAGCTGCCCTGACGCTAGGAGAGCTGGCCGAGGCCTTGCAGGTGGATGAATGTTTCCAGCTCGTCCAGGATGCAGTCGAAGGCAGTGACTGGAAAGCCACGCTGTCAGACATGTCCCACAGGGATAAAGACACCCAGCATGATTTACAATCACTGTGGATGGACCGACACGAGTTGTCAAGGTCAGACAAAAGCCTGTTACTCCAAAGGAGACAAATAGTGGTACCTCGGAAACTGATTGGATGAGTGCTCGAACTAGCCCACAGTGGCCACAATAGCACCGCGAAGACCAAAGCAAGGCTGAGAACCAAGGTATGGTTCCCGGAATTAGAAGGAAAGGTTGATGAGTATATTCGACAATGTGTCTGGTGCCAAGTGGCCGCACCAGTAAACAAGGAGCCGTGCCTCGAGTCGACGGAACTGAGCAAAACACCATGGGGCACGGTGCACGCTGACTTTGGATCCACTGGGAGGGGTATGCACTTCTTGGTACTAATTGACCAGTGGTCAAGCTATCCAGAGGTGGAGATCGTCGAATCAACGTCAAGTGATCACACCATAGAGGTGATGGAGAAGATCTTCGTGGCCCATGGCCTTCCTCGGTTTGTGTGCTCGGACAATGGGCCGCTGTTACACGGCAGACAGTTTGCGGAATTCATTTCTGACTATGACATCTTACACCGGAAAGTCACTCCGGTATGGCCAAACGCCAATGGGGAGGTGAAGCGCTTCATGTGAACCCTCAACAAGATATTTAGAATCTCACAGAATCAAGGAGGGGAACTAAAGAGAAACCTGTATCAGTTACTTCGAGAATATTGATCAACGCCCCATCAGTCCACAGGGGTGGCCCCAGCCGAGGCACTGTTCAGCCGATGCCCGAGGGGGCACACACCTGAAACCGATGGCAGACCACCAGGCGTCATAGATGATCACAAGACAGTGGAGAATCGACGGGCACACAATGAGAGAACGTCAGGCAGAGCTTGGAGCAGTCTGACATTAAAGGTGACACCATCCTACTGAGGAACAGACACCAAGAAGGGAAGCTATCCCTCAACTATGAACCCACCCCCATGGGGGTAACCCGTGTCAATGGGTCCATGGTGACGGCGGCTGATAAACGGGGAAATGTCACAAGAAACTTGTGTTTTTTTCAAGAAGATTGCCACAAGGGAACCCCGGCAGGAGCCTGCTCGTGGAGTATCCCCCAGCCGGGCAGCGTTGAGTGAACTGACTCTCGATGTAGACTCGAGAGACCCTGAACCTGGGCGACCCAATCCCGGCAGGGAACAAGGCGAGGAGAGGTATTCCCGCCGAGAGGGCCATAGGTGTCCAGTCCGATTCAAGGATTACATTTTGGACTCGAGTTAAAGAGGACCACAAATTGACAATATTTGCCCACGTTGGGCTGTAGCACTGGTTTTCATGTTAGACTCACGTTCACCATGTCACGGTGACACTAAGTTAATGATAATAATGCAAGATGTTGTTTTGTTATGAAAAAGTAGGGATGTGACAGAGTAAGTCACTTGAGTGCAACGGCAAGTTTCGCCATCGCGCATGCGCAATTAATAAAGGGGCGGTCCGAGTGCATTCAGTGTGTGCCGGGGCACGGAGTGAGCAGACCTGTGTCCACGTCTTCATTAAGGTACGTGGGTTAGGGGCAGGCTCACAGGGGCCCTGGGGACACGGATGAACATACAACACATAAGGCAGTCTGCATCTGGTTAATGAGAGAGAATGTATGTCCATTGGCAAACATTTATCGTGTACTCCCGCTAATCTGCAGCAGCCAATCAACCCTCTGATACAACCCGGGTATACGCTCTCAAATGGGAATTCAATATTCCAATGGGGTTTTCCCAAGAGCACAGTAATTAATAGTGAAATTCCAGTTAAGATTTCAGGTAATTGTATTCAGTCAATAACTTAATAGACATGATTCAGTTTGACACGATTCCTTTCCTGCAAGCAAGTCAGCACTTGTAACAATTGTGCTTCATCGGGACTTGTATGAAATAATATGATATGATATATGATATGGCATTTATAACGCGCCTATCCACAAGAGTTTCAAGGCACGATGAGGCAAGTGAGGGGGAACAGAGGGAAGACAAAGACAACAATCTTACTAGGCCAGGTGACATTGAGATTGCGCAAGTACAAAAAGGTAGAAGGACAGAACAGGGAATGGTCAATAATATATGAAATTTAGAACTTGCCTCTCAAATGTTTCTAGGTGCCACAAGACAAGGGAGGGAAGACAGAGGGAAGATGAGACAAATGATGCTACTAGGCCTTGTGACATTACGATTGTGCAAGAGTGACAGCGAGAAGTGCAGGTAAAAGGGAAAGGGGGATTAGCAGGGGAAATGTGGGGGGGTGCGATCAGGGCAGCATGGCTCTAAATAAGTGCAGCCAGGGCAGCGCAGCTCTGGGTATGTGCAAGGAGGCAGGGGGGGTTGGGGTTACCGTTACAGCCTCTAAGTGCACGGTAGTGCCAGGAGACAGTGCAAGGAAGATTGGTCACGGAGGAGCCTAGTACCCAGTGAGACTCTGAGGGTACCAACCAACCAGTCAGCGTCGCAGCCAGGAAAGTTAGCAAGGAAGCGAGGGAGAGAAGGCAGAGGAGAAAAGCAGGATCTTGACCCACTTCTGGAACTGTGAAAGGGAATGTAAGGGAAAGGGAAAGTGTGGGGGAAGACAGAGGGGGCAGTGCAATACATAGGATCAACAGTAAAAATAAATAGAATAAATAAAACAATATGTAAAAAAGTGCAGCCAGCTTGTGGCAAGTGTAGAGGTAAGTGCAGACATCAAGTGTCAAGAGCTGGGGGACTGTAGAGATACTGAAACAGCCCCCAAGTGCAGGGGTTGCCCGGGAGGCAGTGCAAGTGTGCAGCTGGTGGGGAGGGGACCTGGGCCCGAGATCAGAGGGTAGCCAGGTGACCAGTGCAGTTTCAGTCCAGAGTTCAGCAGGGGAGAGGAGGAGAGAAAGCAGAAGCAAAGAGGAAGGTCTGAGGTGCTTACAGAATCAGAGATGATTCTCCTCAAGTTTCAGGGAGGCTGTTCCAGAGAGAGGACCCAGCCGAAGAAAGAGATCTACCACCAACTCGTTGCTTGGAGAAGCGACTGACCCTGAGGGAGTTGGAGGCGGATGAGCGAAGAGCTCGAGAAGGAAGATATTTGGGAAGAGAGAGTTGACGGTATTGAGGCACCAGGCCCCAGAAGGCCTTGTGGACAATGCAGATGGTTTTGAACTTAATACTCGCAGCCACTGGGAGCCAGTGCAGAGATTTCAGTACTGGAGAGATACGATCCCTGGGCTTGAGGTCAAGGACAAGTCCTGCAGTCCTGTTCTGGAGGAGTTGCAGAGGGTCGGAGTGTAAAAGCAGGCAGATTTAGAAAGAGGCTGTTGCAGTAATCCAGCCTAGAGACAACCAGAGCTCTGGAGACAGTGAGCTTCTGGCGGAAGGAGAGGAAAGGAAGAATACCTCTGAGGAGGTGCAGCTGGTAGTGTGACTTCTTAGAGACGTCAGAGATGTGAGGAGAGAAGGAGAGTGTGGACTCAAAGATGACCCTGAGGTTTTTAGCCTCACAGGTTGGAGAAGGAAGAGGGCCAAGAGAGGCCAGCCAGAGAGTGACAGGAAAGGAGGGAGCAGGTGTGCCAATGAGGAGAATCTCAGTCTTACTGGCATTAAGGCAAAGATCATTGGCAATACACCACTCCTGGATAGCGGACAGACAGTCAGAGATGAGAGAAGGAGAAGAGGTGGCAGAAGGGAGCCTGAAAATTAGCTGAGTGTCGTCCGCATAGTACTGAATGTTGGGGCAGAGAGCAGCAATGCGGTGGGCAAGAAGTGCCAGGTATTGGCTGAACAGACAGGGAGAGAGGTTAGATCCCTGGGGAACACCACAGGTAGAGATAGAGGAGAGGAAGGACCCAAGTTGGACCTGGGAGGCTCGATCGGAGAGGAAAGAGGTCAGCCAAGCCAGGGCCTGATCGGTGATACCCAGGTTATAACAGAGACGGTTGAGCAGGATGGCATGGTTGACCGTGTCAAAGGCAGAAGAGAGATCAAGTAGGATGAGGAAACTTGGGGTATTGGAGTCAAGGTTGGAGAGCAGGTCTTCACGGATGTTCAGGAGTACAGTTTCCGTGCTTCTGGCAGCTCTGAAAAAAATCACGTTTCTTTCTGTAGATTGAGGTGCAAGCACATACACAAGTCTGTATATTTATCTGAGGGAGAGAATTCATGGAGAGTCATACTTCTGGCTCTGCAATCTTCATTTTTCTCACATTCAGTAGGAGCCCTGCATACAGGTGATCTAAATATCACTGGAAACTGTGGGGATATTCATGCAGAGCTGGACTTGGTTACTCTCTGAACAATAAATCACATTGGGGTTTTTAGAAGTTCAAGAAATATACAGAACACTATTTAACTTAATCATATTTTCTCTTACATATTCATTATAGATATTCTGCAAACAGGACTGAACTTTTACTATTCAGGGTGTCTACAAACCAAGCCAGGTGCATTAATCTTTCTGCTATACTGCTTCACAGTCACTCTTTCGTTTGAGTAAGCGTGAACAATGGTATAGCTCACACATTAACATCAATCCTTTCTGAATGCAGAGATTTTAATACATTTGGTTGGGCATACGTCAATCATATGAGCAACACCCTCCAATGAAAAGGAACGTCCATCCACTCACAGCACATGCTCACTCAGCACTGCTCTCAAAAATAACACCTAGCCTAAAGTAGATAATGACATGGTTAGGCAATCCTGCACTACACTCCATTGCAGAAAGGTCAATTCATAAAAAGTATGCTTGGTTTTTTCGAAAATGTATATTTTATTGACCTAACTTCTTAATAGCAGAACTTTGATGATTACCTATGTTATTTAGTACAAATATATAAACACCCTCTAAACCACTATAATCGAATTGTACACATTATGTTATGTTGTAAGGTTTTTTATACTTCACTAAATCGCCACTGAAGTACTCTCTGAAATCTAGACTAGTTCGTGAGTTGGCGCATTGTGTCCAGGCTAGGGGATGCCAGACTTTAGTCTGCAGTAGGAAAATTAGCAATTAAAGATAGCAGTAGGAAAATGAGCAATTAAAAGATAAGAGGAAGGATGAAAAGGACTATGTGCTACAAACAAAGGGTAGGGAGGGTGCAGCAGGGGAGGAAAGGATTTGTGATAGGATGGGTGCATGTCAGTCTTATTAGGTGGACCATAGATTTATGATGAAGGAAAGAAGAGTTTAAGGGATCTGTGACAAATCCAGGGAATGTACCCTTCTCCTCAAGGGGATGCTGGTGTGACTGCTGCACAGTGTTGTGGTCGTTCACGCACATCAATCCGGCTGGCACAGGGTGCGCCAGTAGGGGTGCGGTGCCCGTGACATTAGTTTTGTTTACTTGCCTGACCTTCTTGCTGCTGTGTGGCCTTGGTGGTCTGCTCCATAGCTGATGTTGAGGGTGGCTGATGTGCCACCACGTCACTCTGCCCTGTTGCCTTGCTTAGCGTCTGGGTCTGCTGACTTGTGTCCATGTCCACTTGGGCATCTTATGCTGTGATGCCATTTATGGATGCCTTTGTGTGCAGGGTGTTGACTCACCTCCTGCCTCCTGGCTGCTGGCAGCCGCCTCTGCACTGCTGACTCCTCAATCCCTTCAAGGTCCAGCATTGTGCTACATTTCTCCTCCCAGGCCGGTGAGGACCAGTGGCTCTGCAGTGCCTCCTCCAGTAGCCAGGGACTCCTGGCAGTGTTGGGACAGCAGTTCCTGCACCCTGACCCTCAGGTCATCACAATGTGTGCTGCAGTCCTCTCCGTCGTGGGGCATGCTGGATACTGCTGTCACCTTCTGGGAGATGGAAGTCCATATGGCTGTCCTGCGCTGCCCAGTAGTCTTGTGTTGGCGACTGCCATAGAGCTCATCACAGTGTGAGATTGCCTCATCTGTGGGTACAACAAGCTCACCCTCACTGAATTTTGGTTTACGACGGCGATATTTATCTACCTTGTCTCTTATCCTCTCCTGAGACATTTTTACTGCTCGCCAGGCATGAATAGCTACAGGAAGTGGAGATATTTAATGGATTGTATTTTTCAAAATGCCCATTGCGATGCTTCCTGCTACAGCGGTGATGCCATTTTCACCAGTGCTATTGGCGCTAATAGACCCGGGACCGGCGGTGGTAGCACTATTAACGCCGGGTCAGAGCACTGCACGACCAAGCGATAACGCTATCACCGGCCAACGGCAATTGCGCAGGATTACCGCCAGACTTGTGTAGAAAAGGTTCCACCGGAATTTCAAAAAGAATCTTCTCACAGAACGGTTAGGATAAATCGATAAATGAGGTGCTAGAATACCACGACTCTTATGTTCCCATGATAGTTTACTTAAAGTTTTATAAGCATACATTTTCTCCAAAATGTCAATCCAATCATGTGTAATCAGTGCTTTTTGCACCTTCAGTGGATCCCCAAACAGATCCTCCTTTGTCACTTCCAATTAATTCAATATACATAAATAACTTGACAATTTATTTAGATATTTGAATTTTTTAGTTCTCACCATATTTTCGCAATACAAAGTATCAAAGACTGGACAGATGATGTTTCTGAAAATAGTTAATAGACGCCACTTCCCTCTACAAGACAATGGGCCTCATTACGAGTCTGGCGGTGCCACCAGCGGGTTGTCGCCGGATTCATAACACTTTTCCGGCACCTGATATCCCAGTGCCACCGGGACATTACAGTCCTGGCGGCCAGGGATGTCAACCACCGCAAAATGTTGTTCCCATGGGAGTGGGGAGTCGGAAGCACTGGCACTGTTGCCAACGGTGCTGCTGCTTCTGTGAAAACTATGCGGACGGGTGACGTTGCACTCGGCAGTTCAGACTTGTCTGGCGCAACAGCCCCGGGCCGCACAGTTGTAGTGTGGCGGTCCGGAAAGGTTGCCGGTGTGATGTAACCGACCCCCCTTATTTCTGGACAGCCACACTTGTTATGAGGCCCAATGAGTTAATACCCAGTTCATACTGCATTAATACTCGGGGAATTGATTTCTGAATGATAAAAACATTACACCAAAAATCCCCTTCCAGTTTTGCCAAATTTAAAAAATCTGAAAATACAATATTTCAATCCCATACAGAATCTTGAGCAAAACCCTTCCTTCATAAAATTTCAAATAGGGAATTAAAGAACATTTTTTTCTATAACGAGCATCCACTCGGATTGTCTGATTCGATAGAGCTATGATACGATTATACAACCACTTTTTGATTTGCGTCTTTCCTGTTTGAGAAACATTTGGAAAACCATGGTGAATAAATCGTTCACTCTTTAGAAAATTTGGATTTGAATTGACCAGGAGAAATTACTAATTTGCTTTTTTAAGGTGCATTGCATTACTTTTGTTTGTTGTATTTATCTTCAATGAGTGATCAATTGAGAATCCATTAAAAGCTGTTAAAATACACTGAAGACCAATCTCAATGCAATCGAATAATAAAAAGTAATCAGCGTAACGCAGCCAAGTCACTTTAAGATCACTAAGTTTGGGCGAAGCAAATGCAGCTGGGTCTAAAAATTCACCAATATCTGATATATAAGTTGAAAAGCCAGGGTGCAAGTATGCAACCCTGTCTCACACCCATGGAGGTTGGGATTTTAGATGATAAACCTCCATCACTATTTAGCCTAACCTGTAATGTAGTCTGTTCATATGGGTCAACAATAAGTGACAGTTTCTGCAGTTTTGTCTACAACAAATTTCGATTTATACTATCAATGGCCGCAGAGAGGTCGATTGTTGCTATAAAGATGGAATTTTATTTCTTGGTCCAGACCATTGATTGAACACAATTCACCACCAGACCATTTAATGATGTACTCATTTGTCGACGAAAGCCTGTTTGCCACTTCTGACGGTGGACAGTTTCTATCACCCACCGTTTTAGAAGTTTTAAAAGGCGGGCTGAAAAAACTTTACCATCAGCATCAAGTAAAGAAATCGGTCTATCATTTTCTGGGTCATTTCTAGTACCTCTTTTAAATATTGGAATTATGTGGGTTACACGCCATGACTCAGGAAATTGCTGTCTCATCAATACTTCCTGAAATAAAGTGGATAGAATTACAGACCATTCACTTTTCGCATGTTTAAACAATATATTCAAAGGTTTTTTGGGCCAGGTGCTCTCGAAGAATTTAGTTTGCGAATGAAGTGTTCAACTGATTCTTGATCTGCAGATAGAATCCATGAGTGAGCCTCACTATGTTGATCAGAAGAGCAATTAAGATTTGGTTGACTTTCTTCAATAAAGATGTGTGTAAAGTGAGAAACCCAATCTAATTCAGGAACTGAATTCAACTGAAAATGTTGAATTTTTATTTCTCAACACTTCAAACATATTTTCAGATTCTCTTTGGAGAAATAAATCTCAATGGTTCCTCACCAAATTCGTATAACAGGATTTAGCACTTTTAATTTCTCTCAGGCTACTAGTTGGACTCAAGGTCTTAATACATTTCAGAGATTTTATACTGGCTTGCATAAGTTGTTTCCTACTTTACAACAACACAATCGTATATATGGTTATGTTTAGGTTTTACCTTACAAAAAAGTAGAAGGACAGAACAGGGAATGGTCAATAAATATAATATTTATAACTCGCCTGTACTCAAATGTTTCTAGGTGCCACAAGACAAGGGAGGGAAGATGAGACAAATGATACTACTAGGCCTTGTGACATTGGGGTTGTGCAAGAGTGACAGTGAGAAGTGCAGGTGGAAGGGAGAGGGGAAGTGCAGGGGAAACGTGGCGGGTAAGTGCAGCCAGGTCAGCGTGGCTCTGGGAATGTGCAAGGAGGCGGGGGGGCTGTAGGTGTTACAGTTACGCCCTTATGTGTGCGGTAGTGCCAGGAGACAGTGCAAGGAATACTGGTCACGGAGGAGCCTAGTACCCAGTGAGACTCTGAGGGTACCAACCAACCAGTCAGCGCCGCAGCCAGGAAAGTTAGCAAGGAAGCAAGGGAGAGAAGGCAGAGGAGAAAAGCAGGATCTTGAGCCACTTCTGGAACTTCAGGTGGTATGGGTCAGGTTTGAGAGGGGCAGGGAGGCCGTTCCAGAGGGAGGCACCTGCACAGGAGAGAGAACTACCCCCACTCTCAACTTGGAGAAGCGTCTGACCGTCAGAGAGTTAGAGGTAGCTGAGTGAAGGGCTCGAGAAGGAAGGTATTTAGGCAGAGAGAGTTGGATATAGTGAGGGCCCCAGAAAGCATTATGGACGATGCAGAGGGTCTTAAACTTGATCCTTGCCACCACCGGGAGCCAGTGGAGAGACTTCAGGGCAGAAGAGATGCAGTCCCTGGGCTTGAGGCCAAGGATAAGTTTTCCAGTTCTGGTCTGGTTTAGCCGCAGGGGGCAAAGACTAGAGTTAGGAAGACTGAGAAAGAGGCTATCGTAGTAGTCCAGGCTGGAGAGAACCAGGGCTCTGGAGACAGTGAGCTTCTGGGGGAAGGTGAGGAAAGGTAGAATACCTCTGAGGAGGTGCACCTGGAAGTGAGCCTTCTTGGCAAGGTCCATGACGTGAGGAGAGAAGGAGAGAGTGGAGTCGAAGATGACACCAAGGTTTTTTGCTTCAAAGGAAGCTGAGGAAAGAGGGCCCAAGGAGGGTGGCCAGAGTGAGAGTAAAAGCGGGAGCAGGGTTCCAATGTGAAGGATCTCAGTCTTACTGGCATTAATGCAGAGATCGTTGGAGGTGCACCAATCCTGAATCGTGGATAGACAATCAGGAATGAGCGAGGAAGGAGAGGAGGCTGAGGGAAGTCTGAAAGAGAGACGAGTATCATCCGCATAACACTGAAAGTTAGAAGAGAAGGTGGAGATCAGGTGGGCCAAAGGGGCCAGATAGACATTGAAGAGCCAGGGTGAGAGGATACAGCCCTGGAGACACCACATGTGGAGAGACAGGTGGTATAGATAAAGGACCCAATTTGGATCTGGGGTTGGACCTGGGAGGGTCAGTCCAAGAGGAAGGTGGTTAGCCACGCCAGGGCCTAATCCCTAATGCCAAGGTTCTCACAGAGTCGATTGATGAGGGTGGCGTGATTGACAGTATCGAAAGCAGAGGAAAGGTCAAGGAGGATGAGGACAGAGGGAGAATTGGAATCAAGATTAGAGAGCAGATCTTGACAGGTGTTCAGCAGAGCAGTTTCCATACCGCTGGCTGCTCTGAAGCCAGACTGATGGTCATTGAGACTACCAACAGATTCAATGTGTAAATTAACCTGGGAGATGGCCAGCTTTTCCAGGAGTTTGGCCAGGAAAGGCATGATAGAAATCGGGCGATAGTTTGCTGGGCAGATAGGATCGGCAGAGTGCCTCTTTAGGAGGAAGATTTAAACAAGGGAGTGCTTGAGGAGAGAGGGGAAAGATCCAGTGGCGAAAGAATGTTTACAGAAATCGGCCAAGGCTGGTGCTAGGGTGGAAACATGGTCCTTAATAGATCTGGAGAAGCAGGGGAGCACCTGTTTGGACGATACTTTCATAGATCAGACTTTTCTGGAAACAATGTCAGGTGTTGTCAGAGAGAAGGAGAAAGGAAGAGGAGTGGGAGAGGCAGCCAAAGGGGGCCTGGGAGAGGTAGAGGGAGAGAGAGAGACAGAGGAGGCGGAAAGCGAGGACAGGATATCTTGAGTTCTGGTGATGAAATGAGAAGCCAAGGTTCGTGCAGAGGGCCTGGGAGGGAACAGGAGAGGTGAAGACTGCAGTAGGATTGGCCAGCTCCTTGCAGATTTTAAAGATTTCAGCCGTGTTGTTGGAGGTCGCAGTGATGCAGGCTTGAATATGGACCCTCTTCTTGAAGAAGACAGAGTCCGTATTGCCTTTGGAGCAGGCGGCAGGCCAGTTTATCAAAGGATTCGCCCGAAGCCGGAGTCATACCAAGAGTTGCACTTGGAGGTAGGCTTCAGAAGGATTCTCACAGCAGGGCGGGGCAAGGATGTCCAAGGTGTTTGAGATGGAAAGATGCGGGTTAGAGAGGGCTGTGTCAGGATGAGAGTCAGCTGCAAGAGTAGGAGGGGCAGAGCAAGTTGATGCAAAGGCAGCCACTGGCACAGGCTTCATGGGCCGAATGATTGAGAAGCAGGGTGGCAGTGCTGGGGAGGGTCTTGCCTAGGGGAAAAGAGGTTTCAGGTGGGAGGAGAACAGAAAGTGGTCAGTCCAAGAGAGAGGAGTAGTAAGAGGGTTAGAGAGGGGGATGTCTGAGGAGATGGGAACATCCAAGGTGTGTCGGGCAGAGTGTGTCGGACCAGAGGGTAGAATGGAGAGAGAGAGAGAGTCGCAAAGGTTGCAGAGGAGCCCCGAGGAGGGATTAGATGCATCCAGGTAGATGCTGAGGTCTCCAAGGAGGAGACGTTGAGAGGTAGAGGCAAGGAGAGAAGATGTCAGCCCATTCTGAGAGGAAGTGGGCGATCTGGCCAGGTTGCCTGCAGATGGTGGTCCCAGTCACAGAGAGGCCAGGAGAGATAGAGATCCTGTAGACCATTCAAAGGAGTAATAGGCCTGAGTGGGAATGGCAGAAGCAGGGACCCACTCAGGAAAGATCAGGGCCACTCCACCTCTGGGCCGGTTGGTTCTGGGATCGGAAAGGATCTTGTAGTCCTCAGGGAGGAGAGGCAGGTTGCCACTTGTGAAAGATTTCCGGGGGAGGGATTCAAGAGTGAGGCACACCCAACGGAAGTGGCAGAGGGGCCCAAGAGTGGGTAGAGGCAGTAGACTGAGGTGGCATAGGGGGGTGCCAGAGCAGAGGCAGAGGAGGAGGATGGAGGAGGCAGAGTAGCGAGAGAGGTGGTAGAGGGAGTAGCAGGAAAAGGGAGGACGTTGATAAGACGCAGGAGACGCCTATTCAGAAAGAGGAGATTTGGATGAGGGCCCTGGACCATGACAGTACCATTTAGATAGACATTGATGATGGCCTTAGTGGATTGGAAGTAGGCCAAGAGGGCCTCCACCGGGTGCCGCCATTAATGGGTGAGTAGGAGAAAGGAGAGAGAAAAAAGACCATATGAGGGGTCCATAGGTCTGGAGAGGGAACAACAAAGAGGATTTCGGTGAGAGTCTGTATGGAGGAAGCGCTGGTGTAGATATCAGCGATAGGAAGGCCTGGGTTGGAGACCAGGATATCCCTCTTGAACTTTTTTCTTCCAGACTTAGTGAGAGGGATAGGATAGGAGATACGAGTAGCAGTTTGAGAAGATGGGAGAGATTGAGAGCACCATAGAGGGTGCGAGGAGGGGAGAATGAAGGAGGGGAAAAAGCACAGCCCGGAGCCACGCACGACAGGAAGCACCGGAAGGGGGATGATTCACACAGCGGGGGCACACAGGAGGTACAAGCAGGTAACACACCACAGGGGAAAACAGTGCCAGGAAGGACAGAGGCCAGGGGGTCGGTGGGGGTGGAGACAACACAATGCGAGAACACCCAGAATCAACCCTCCTAGAAGAGGGAGAGGCCTAGTTTTAAACACAACACCAATGCAGAAACATTCAGATTCGACTTTCCTAAAAGAGGAAAAAGGCAACACAGCAATGCAAAAACACCCAGATTCTACTTTCCTAAAAAGGGGAAAAAGGCCTAGTTTTCAACACCGACAGCAATGCAAAAAGTGAAACTTTCCTAGGGAGATGTGAGGGATGGCTGCACAACACAATTAACTGAGATGCTTATGGGAGATGCGGTAAGGAAGGGTGCATCCGTTTAGTGGGATGCAGTGATTTCTGCCCCCTTTGACTGCACTGCACCTACCTGGTTGGTCACAGCAGGTTGACGGCTGCAGGCTTCATTGTTTCCCGGCTGGCACCGGAAGACATCAATTGGAGCTGCTGTAGCGGAGCTGGCCTTTGTCTAGGGGCCCTTAGCCGCAAGGGGGCTGCAACGGGCAGTCAAGGGGGGGCAGAAATCACTGCATCCCACTAAACGGATGCACCCTTCTGGATGCACAGAGGGCTGCCCTGGGAACAAGAATAAAGTAGGGCCTAGTGCCCAATCAGGAACAGGGGCGGGCAGAGGGAGGGTGCAATGACGAACAAAGGGTGGGGAAAGGGCAGAGGAAATGAGGCTGTTAGGCCGTGAGGCGGCAGGGATCAGAATACTTTTCAGGTCACAATTATTAAAGTTTAAGCAGATCAAACAACAACACTACTACACCGTGCTCGAGCAGCCTCACTGTGTGCTCCAGGCCAGCAGAGTGGCCTTTATAAATGGTTGAAATAGGTCTTCAGATGTAAATGCTAGGCCGTTTAAGATCGCAAACTTCATTGACTCGATATTACGGATATTCCAGTAAAATTAACTGAACAATTACGTGGACCAGTGATATCCATTTACATAACCCCAAATCAATCTTAGTCTTAGCCACCAGCATACTATGATCACTCCATTCAGTTGGTAGTATTTTCAAGGAAGCACAACGATCAAAGACCCAATTACATGCAAAGATATAATCAATGGTAACATCACCAGGGTCCGCCACATTAAACATTACAAGGCCCAATCCATTCAAATTTCTCAACCACTTGTGACCATTCCCCTCACTAGTATTTGAATGACCTAAATTTGGCAAATCATTTGAACCTTTTAAAGTGCAATGTGTGTTAAAGTCTCCCAAAACCACTGGATATCCTCCTCTTACATGATTACAAAACATGTTTACTGGGGTGCTAAGCTTATTCAGGGCTACTTTCAGATCAAAGGTTCCTTTGAGCCAATACAAATAAAAAGACAATGGGGGTAATTTCGAGGTTGGAGGCAAGTAACTGCCCTTACCGGCATGGAGTAAATACCGTGTCCGTGTAGGTCAGAGACTGCTAATAGAGTGCGATTATGACCTCGCGGGCACGAGCTTCGCGCCATGCCAGTAACAACATTACTGGCATGCCGCTAACGACCCGAAAAAGTCCCTTAGCGCCATCAAGTAAAGTGCAGAATGCACTTCCGGCATGAATCAAGACGGCATTAGCAGTGACCGCTACTAGCGGTGACCGCTAATAACGGTCACTGCCAATAACGGTCGCCGTAAACAAGCGGAACCGGAAGTAGCGTCATCGCACAGGAACGGGAAGGAGCACGGCGGCCACCTTTAAAAACACAATCCATTGCCACACTCAGCAGCCAGGACCTGTAGGATACTGCTGTGTGTGAAATCCTAACGACTACCACACCACAATGCCCAAGGCTGTGAAGAAGGGCACCTCCCGCCAGCGCAAGGAGGGCTTTAATGAAGATGAGCAGACCATGCTTGCGGAGACCCTGGAAGAAAATGCAGATGTCGTTTTTGCCCAGAGCCTCAAGAGGGAGGCCATAATCTGTAAGAAGGATATCTGGGCACTGGTGGCGTAAAAAGTAAGCGCGGTCGGTAACACCCCCCACACAATAAAGGTCTGCAGGAAGAGGTGTGATGACTTGTGCCTGCGAGTCCACAATATCCTCTCGGGCAACAGGAGCCAGGCCATGTCAACTGGTGGAGGAGCAAGCACTCCCATAAAGCTGTCCTGGTGGGAGGAATTATGTACAAGCCTGATCAGCATGGAGGCCATAGAAGGGGTTGGAGACATGGAGTGTGGCACCACGACATCGGCGGACGGAGGTGAGTATCCTAAGAAAACACTGTAATGCAGAGTCTGATGAAAGTCCACCAATATGTCTGTCCAAAGAGGCAAGCCATGGCCCAATACACACACATTCCCAGCAAAGATGTCGGACGCAGCACAGACACATGCAGATGCCTGCAGCAAGGCAATGCCATACCTAACACAAACCACACTAAGATGTAAATGGCATAAGTCACACTGCATGCAGGCCCCAACAAATATGCATGTCATATACCATACGTCTGCCCCAACATGAGTGACCCCGACGTATGCCTGTATTACACACCCATGTAGCAAGCAACGTGATCATCCAAACTCAAATGCCTATTACCCTCTATTGTGTAGATGAGCAATTATACAAATGTATGCACAATGACTATCAAACCATCACTCATGCCGTACCTATCTTTGACCTCCACAGGCTCAGACCATGACAGTGAGGCACGGGACTCACCCCCACAGCCAACCACACCCCGGAAGAGGGCCCGGGATGAGGCCAACCGGCCTTCGACCTCAAAGGCCCAACCCAAGGCCCACCATGCACCACCAAGGAAACCACCTCCAGATGCCACGGCACTGGTGCGGCCAAGGGCCGTCGAGATGGAAGCTGCAACCCCAGTCACACTGCCACAGGACACGGCTGAAGCTCCACACTCAGCAGAGTCCAGTTCAGTCGGGGAGGCGGCAGCCACAGCACCCCTGGCTCAGGAGGAGGCACAGGAAGAGGTGTGGGTGCCCGTGGAGGATGACTCCTCAGAACTGCCCCACACACCAAGTCCAGCACCATCCCCCCCAGATCACATCTTTAGAGTCTGACCACACCACCACCCCGAAGCAGTCTGGGGGGGGGAGTATAACCAAGGGGCCATGAGTCCCATAGTAGAGCCCATTGAAGTCCAACATGACACCCAAGCACCCTCCACCTCTGCAGGTGTACCGGCGGGGCCGCAGCGTCATGATGAGCTGACTGCCCTTGTGTGTCAATTTGTGAATGACAATGCCCAGGCGAGGCAGGAGTGGCGTGATAACACCGCCTCTATGGGAAAGATCATTGCTGATAACACTGCCTCCCTGGGCAAGATCATTGCAGACAATACAAGTCGACTGTGCAAGGAGGTACCTGCCCTGCGGCAGGTCCTCAGCCGCATCGCTGATTCTATGGAGGCTGAACGTCCAGCACCCCAGATGGAGCAGGCAGCCACACCATCGTCCTCCAGCTCAACACAGATCAGCCCACTGCACAGGTCGGCACACACTCTGCGCCGCCCGGACATGCTGCCACCAGGTGCAGGGAGTGGCAGGAAGTAGACTTGGCAGCCTGATGAAGGCAATGGATACTTGTTTGGACATGTGTTGGGGAGTTGTGTGGGGAGGGTGGTCAGGGTGTGTTGGGGAGTTTTGGGAGGGGTGAGGGGGGTGACAGTGGTGGTGGGTGGGTGCACATTCTTCTGCATTGTAAATTTCAATACACCCATTGTGTGCAAAAAACATCTTGAGTGGACAGTCATCATTGTGCATGTGTCATTTATTCATATACAGTGCATAGTGTACATGTAGTCCCACACCCAGTGCCCTCTGTCAAACTGTCATGTCACCCTCTGCAGCCATGTGTGTCAGAAATATTGTGCTATCACTGACTGACGCACAACACGTCCCTCCTGCGCATCATCCCCTTCATCATCACCAGGTGGTAGTAGTTCAATGTCAGGGGCACGTTCCGTTGGATACACATATTGTGCAGCATTACACATGCCATGATGATCTTGGCCACCTTCTCATGCCTGTAGAGGAGCGCCCCACCCGACAGGCTAAGGCAGCGAAATGGTGCCTTTAACAGGCCAAAGGTCTGCTCAATGACCACACTAGTACAGGTGTGGGAATGATTGTAGTCCTCCTCATACCTGTTCTGTGGGTTTCGGACAGGGGTGAAGAGCCACTGCTTCAAGGGATAGCCAACGGTCACCTGCATGGGAGACAACAAAAGGTACATGTCAGTCGAATCATGATGGACAGCTGTAGTAGTCACACATGCCTGCAGATTATCGTTGGACACATGCACATGTCCCTGGTTGTATGCACGCCATTTTTGGGGCCTCAATGTGTCCTGTGCCATGGACTAATGGTGTGGGTTCCATCTTTTAGCTGGAGATTAGCTGGAGACAGCAACATAGTGCATGTTCACTGCATGTTGCTGGATGGTGTTACGGAAGGTGAGGTCTGCTGATGAGTGGTGCACGTTTAGTGGGATGTGGGGGGGTTTACTGTTTGTCATGTTGTGTTAGGTGTCGATCTTTCTTCTGTCCTATGGGATCTGGATATCATGTTCTGTTTGGAATGCTTTGGGGCACAGTGTTTAGTGATGTGCATATCATGCTGTCACATGAACATTGACACCATGGTGGTGTGTGCATCTCTTCCCCCAAATGAGTGCCATATGCCTGTCATACAACTTACCAAGCAGCAAGGCACGTCGTCCAGCATGTCGCTGCATGTAGCGGGGTAGCGTGGAGTTTCGCAGGACCATAGAGTCATGAGTTGATCCGGGATATCGGGCACACCAATGTGTTATGATCTTGCTGACGTTGCATACCATCTGCACATTGATGGAGTGGTATTGCTTGCGGTTGCGGTACACCACCTCCATGGCATGCGGGACCACATGGGAGCAGTCAAGGTCACCTATACAATTTGGCATGCCTGCCAGTGCATGGAAGCCAACTTTGGTATCAAGAATCTCCTGGGGTGTCCGTGGTAGGGATATGTAGTCCCTTGTGTGCTTGAGGAGGGCATCCAGCACTTGGTTCAGAATGCGAGAAAATAAGTGTTGTGATATGCCATGCATGTACCCCACTGTCTGCTGGTAGGTGCCTGTGGCAAGGAAGTGGAGCACCGACACTACCTTCAGTAGAGGGGGGATGGTGGTGCGTATTTCAATGAGGCTGACAATGTCGTTGTGTATCATGCCCACGATGCTGGTGATGGTGTCCCGGTCCAGTCGGTACAGAGTGTGGCTCTGCTCCGGGGTTAGGTTGAAAGGACTGGCTCTGATGCGAGGGATTGGGGGCTGCCTATGTGGTTCCGCTGGCTGCACTGGTGGGGCATTCTGGGCCTGTCTCACCCTCCTTCTCCTCCTGTGCCTCCTCTGTGGTGCCTGCTGTTGCTGTTGTTGTTGTTGCTGGTGTTGCAATGCAAGCATGTCCTCCAGCTCCAGTATTGCTACTACTATTGGAATCATCTTGGTGTGGTGTGTGGGTGTGCTCCTTTTGTACTGGCCCAGACTCCATTGCCTCCACCTGTGCTGATTGTGTGAATCTGTGGCAGTTGGGAACACTGCACATTGCATTTTACGGTTGGTTCGAGATGCCGGTATTACCGGCATGCCGGTATCCCCTATTAGCGCCTTCATGATGCTGGTATTTGCTTGTCCGCCTGACTTGTGATTTCCTCCCATTAATGGCATGCCGCTATTTGCGGTACCGTTAATAACGGTGCCGCTAATTGCGGTGTCTCAGGTCGGAATGGCCCGGAGCGGTTAGTGATGCCGGTAATCCTTTACCGGCATAGTTTTTCCCTTACCTCCAACCTCAGAATGACCCCCAATGACTCTTTCACACTCCAGAATTCAATGTTTCTTTATTGTGCATTTGGATAATACTTAAAACCTTTCACACAGTCATCAATCTATGTACATCAATTTTTTACACATCAATTTCTAGACAATATGTATACATTATTTCATTTTAAAAATACATCTTAAGTACATTTAAATGCAGGATTAAAGTTCATTTTAATTCAACAATGGGGGGATAAGATTTTTTTCAAAAAATTTACAAATTGCAATTAAAAGACTTATTTCATTCAGGTTTAAAATACAGATCTGTAAATGGTTCTGAGGTATGACACAGAGGTTGTAGATACATCTACCCAACTTCTCATGTCGCAGTTGTGCGATCTTGGGCATTCCACGCATAAGTGTTTTAATGATTCCTGCACCTTGTTACAGAAATGACATAATCTCAAACTGGGAGCCAGGCTTTCCGGTGAACCTTGTACAAATTAAATCTTAGTCTCATGGCCTTCATTTGGAAGTCCCTAGACGGGTGTGCTTTCTCAGGTAAGAAGATAAGATGTTAAAGCTTTTTTATATTGTGTTCAAAGTGGTCATTGAAACATTGATAATTATTCAGAATCGTCCTGTTTTTTACCCATTTCGTTAATAACCCCAATAAGGGGAAATGTAAGCTATATACTAACAGGTTCCGCAGCTAAAGAATGAATCCTTGTTAGTGTCAGGTCACAATTTAAATTCCAGGCCACTAATGGTTTGCAAACAGCTTTGGAGAGTTCTTGACCCAATTTAATGTACACTGATGCATTTGAGGGAACCAATATTGAAGAATATGTTTGTAGCATTTTCCAATCGACCAAAGAGCCAGCGGGCAATAGACCCAATTCATGCCTTATCACTGCCATTGGAAGTGAATTGGGCAGGTGCAGGGCCCTTCTCCAGAGGAGAGCCTCTAATGATGACCAATCTATGGCAGCTCCCATGTTTTCCACCCCAAAGATAAGACCTGGCTATATGTTTTGCCTGTACAATTTCAGCATGGGCAGCATTGAAAAACAACCAAATTTGTTGTCAAACAATCGCAGCTGAGATGCCGAAGTCAAAAAGGATAATCAAAATGTTGTATACATTTCAGCTTCACATTTGTTTGATGACACCATACCGCCCAAATATCTAAACGCCTTTACTACTTCCACGGCACACCTCTGGACCGTCCATGTATGAGATTTACATTTGGATTTTACTTCATTTAAGATCAGGACCTTTGATTTAGAACTATTTAGTTTAAGGTCCAGTCTTTCGAAGTAAAGATTTAATTTGTCCAAGGCCCGTTGTAGTCCTATCAGAGTTTGGCCAAAAGTATGACATCA
Source organism: Ambystoma mexicanum (assembly GCF_040938575.1). Lineage (NCBI taxonomy): Eukaryota > Metazoa > Chordata > Amphibia > Caudata > Ambystomatidae > Ambystoma > Ambystoma mexicanum. Next base: position 1,319,190,487 of record NC_090924.1, read on the forward strand.
TCCGCATAGTTTAAGTATTGGATCTTGGTCTGACCCAAAAAGGGGGTATTCATGCGGACAAATTCCCAGCAAAGGCCCATGTCCATTATATAGAAATTAAATAAAAAAGGCACCAGCACACACCCTTGACACAATCCCCTGTTCGTGGAGATCCAGGCAGTGCAGGACCCATTGGCGTCAAGTCTGACCCTGATCTTTGTGCCCTTATGTAATGATACAAGGATATCTATTAGTGCTTGGATAATTTTGCCCATAAAAGGTCGCGATTTACACAGTCGAACACCTTACTTACGTCCGGGAATGCCAAGTATAGATCCTGCTTTTGGTCCCATGCCTGGGCATCTAGTAAGTTTACCAGAAAACTGTTGAGACCCGTTCTCACTCCTTTTTTGAACCCAGATTGCAAAATGTGAAGCTTGCCTAGATTTCGAGCCCAAATCAACAAATCCTGTAGGATCAGCTTTGAGAATATTTTACAGCTTGCATCCAGTAGGGATATCGGCCTATAGTTAAGGGGCGAGAATCTGTCCCCTCCTTTAAAAATCACTACCACTGTTGCCAGTTTTCAAGATTGGAGGGATCTTACTCTCAGTTAGCACGTCCGAGAACAGAGCTCAAATTACCTTTGCCCACAGTATCGGGTCAGACTTTAATGTCATAGCTGATAAGCCATCCGGGCGTGGAGCATTCAAGCGCTTACTGGCACCAATAAGGGACAACAAGTCATCCATGTCCCAGGTGAGAGCACCCTGCACAACACCTTGTAGTCAGGTCTACACCCTTCTTTATCAGCCTTATATAGTTTTTCAAAGTGGTCAACCCAGCTTGACTTTCGATATAGATTGCACCTGTAAGAGCGGGACAATCCCGTTTCACCTAATGAGCCACCTGAAATTGACCGAGTTGGACCCTGACAAGCATCCTAACATTTTTTCAACATTATTTATATTTATTGATCTAAGAAATCTGTGCCCTCAAGTCCAGTTTTTAAATATAGTCTTTTGGGCAAGCCTTTTGGCAAAAAAGGAGTGGCTGTTTCTGTTCAGCCTCTATATGTTGTGCCTCATCTCTTTCTTACGGAGCCTTACTGTACTATCAAAAGCATGGCCGGGGACATCCGATCGTACCCCTTTTGCCAGAGACCTTGTGGTGCCTAGAGTCCCCAGAGTTGAAAAAACAGTGGGACCAAAGTACTCGGAGGAACATAGTCAGGGCCTATTTTCCTCGAACTTCAATTCCATTATCCCATTGAATTGCCGTGCAAATCTATATTGCCAGTGGACACTGTGGTCCCTTGGATTTACAAGTATTGACAGCTCTGCATTGCCAACGGAATAAGACCATATGGCTGGGAATTCGTACACTAACATTGAGTGGTCACTTAGCTGAGTGGACCGTACCTCCAGAGAACCACCCCTTGCTAAAAACGATGAGGACACAAAGATGTAGGCAATACTCGATCGCCAAAGATTGTTATGCCACGAAAAACTAGGCAGTATATCGGGCTGTAAGACTCCATTCAGAGGTATCAAATCCCATGTCAGAAATTCTTGGCGGATCGAGATCCCCTTTTGGAGTTTTTTAACTGACAACCCCAGTCGGTCTTGTTTTTGGTACCATGACTGCTCGATGCATTCTGCATTGAAATCTCCCACAACTACAACATAGGCCCCTTCCTTTGGGGTTTCACCAAGCATAGAGTAAGAGAAATCAGACAGAAAATCCTCCAAAATTGCATGTTCAGGATTAAAGTAGATATTAAATTAAAGGCACTTTGTGAACTCGTCTGAAGCCAACCTCTTCCAGGACAGGAGCATGATTAACATATCCAATATTTATGAGTTGATTTGGGTAGCTTCAATCCCCTGATTATGTCTGATGGCTGTCAGAATGCCTGCCATAGGGGCGGCCTCTTTCACCCCATTCAGCCTTAATTGCAAACACCTCACAGCCGTCCATGATGGGGGCATCACACATTAGGGTTTCCAGCAGACAAACAATATCAAAGGCACTTAAAACGTCTTTGTTACTAGAAATTGTTAAAACTCCTCGAGTTCCAGGACACCATAGATGTTATAGGTAGTCATGCGTGGGGATTGCAACTAACTACTTTCCCATGTAGTGCGTTCACAATCCTGACGCAGGTCATAACTCGCTCTTCTCTCGCCCTCCTGCATATTAGGGTGTGACTTCTCGGGACCCTGAGACTGGTTAGTACACATATTAACTGTCAAATGTGTGATCTCTATGTGACCAGTTTTCGCTCATGCTATCCCTACTTGGCAGGGAAGAAGGAGACACTAGATTCTCAAAAATCTCATACCTCATTACAGTAGAGCTTCGCCCTCAGTAAGAATTACATTTACTATATTTGAACATAGACACACTTTTACAACATTCAAGCTGTCTCCATAAATGAAAACCACCTGTTTTATGTCGTTAGAGCAAATTAGCCCTAGGCTTGGTACTTCTAATAACACCAATAGTATATGCTGACGGTTTAGGGGGTTATCGTGTTCAAACAGACACCCCAAGTAGACAAAATATGGCTCCTCCACAAATGTCGCCAAGTGAAAAACACACAGACCCCGACTACCCCTTACTCTCAAGACACAGGATTCTGCGCAGGGGGTGTCTACTGGTCTGTTGGCTATTTGGAATGACCTACAGGAGGGGTCAGGTTGCTTAAGGCCAGGGGTGGAGAGTTGCCCTCCCCCCCTCTACCGACCAACCTCCCCCGAGGCGATCCATCCCGCACCCTAGGGTAAGTGGCAGCCCCAGAGGGGCATTGCAAAAATCCAGGAAAACACAGACAATACCCAGTCAAGGGACATTTAAAGTGACCCAAAAGTGGAAGGGGGCAGACCCCCAGAGTGACGCAGTGAAGTATGGTATGAGGGGGGGAGCGGAACTCACCCCTGACAGTGGTTGCAGTAATCCAAAAGGGGCAAGAAAGGAAATACGGGTGCCAGCTACAGACAGAGAAGATGGCGGTGGGTGGAGGGAAACCCAGAGCACCGGCCACAGGGAACATAAAACAGATGCGAGCAGCACAGGAGGGTGAAGCCAAGGAACCACAACAAATCGGTGTGCAGGTCCAGGCACCAACCTCACCGGGGTTGGGTAAGGAAGGCCCTTCTGGTAAACCGGCCACAATGGAGGACATTCAGGCGATGCTAGTAGAGCTGAAGAGGGATCTCAGCGAAGAGATTCAGGGGCAGATTGAAAAGCTGGCAGGCACATTGGTGGATCTGGAAACCGGCACGACAGGAACAGAGTCCTGCATAATCGAACTTTGGCAATGGAACAGGCCCACAAACAGGCATAAAAGATGGAGGCCTTACAGCAAAGATTCAAAGCGGTGGCGGTTAAGCAGGAAGACGATAAAAATCGATCCAGGCATAAAACATTAGAATATGAGACTTCCTCAAGCAGGTACAAGACCAGGAATTACCAGCGTGGAGGCCTGCTGCACACCCTCCTGGTGCAAACGCATTGTGCCCGGATGTCCTTACCAGAGTCCACTTCTTCAGCCAGAAGAAATGGGTGATGAGAGGCTCGGAAGCAGTAGGGGGTGCATTTTCGAAGAGTGGACCTACAGCTGTTCCAGGACTTCTTGCAAATCACACTTTTCAAATGCAAGAAATTAATCGTGGTGTCGTCCTGGTTGCGAGACAGGGATATTCCCTACAGATGAGGATTCCCATGCAAACTACTATTCGAGGCGAAGGGAGACAAATACTTAGTATCCAAAGAAGAGGATGCGGCAAGCCGGATGGGAGGAGATAGAGGCCAAGAAGGAAAAGACCCCGAAGACCGCATAGACCTGTTGTTACCTCAGGGGAGAAAAAGGCCAAGGCTGCGTGGACCCACGAGCAAGAGCAGAGCCAGGGCAAATACACTCGAAGCTAACATGGACGCTGTAACCTGAACTGGACAGCCTGACGGCCCTAGTAAGAGGGAGGAGGGAGTGGGGCAAATGGGACTCTACTACGAAGGCTGAGAGAGGAGCCCGAAAAGGGTGCAAACGATATACAAGGCTTCAACAAAGAGAATATTTGGGGAATGGTAATAAAGTTAAAATTGAAATATCTGGGTGGAATTTGCATGGGTCGGTGGATGAAGGGGGGTTAGAATAGGGGATGGGGAATGGGGGAGGCAGGTCCCAGAGCAGATGGGCAATGTCTCTATGGAGAGTAAACACTGGTTCTGGCTGGAAACACTGCGAGGTGGCGGTATGTTGTTGTGGGGTTTGTTATGGTTAAAAAGTGTAATGAGATGCACACCATTATTCTCTAGATGGCCGACTTAGTCCGCGAGACACTGACACTGTGGTTGGGTACATAGAATGTTAGAGGCCTTAATTCGCCCATGACGCGTAAGACTATCCTGGGGAAACTGGGGAAGTTGAAATGGGACTTAGCAATCTCCAAGAAACCCATTTATGACTTCAAGATGAGAAGAGACTTAAAACAGGGCGTACCCATGGGGGTATTTCAGTAGTGCTGGGGTCAAAAGGAGGGGGCCGGCGATATTGATCAGAAGAGTAATCCCCTTCACGGTGAGGGCTGTCAAGAGAGACCCAGAGGGAAAATACCTAATCTTACGGGGCGCATTGGACTGCCATAAGATAACAGTGGTAGGGCTATATGGCCCAAACGATAACCAGAGCCAATTTTACCGAGACCTGGTACCGATCATCCATAGGGGTCCTTGATCATAGGGGGGGGGGATTTCAACTGTGTAATAAACCCACAATGGGATAAGACATCTCCAGCCTCTCAATTGGATCTCAAACATTTTAGAGCACTTGCAAGTATGCTGAGGGAATTCAACATGATAGAGACCTGGAGGTTCTACCATTACAAAGAGCAGGACTATACTGTTTATTCGTCAGTACACAGGTCCTTCTCTAGAATAGACATGATCCTGATGGCAAAGGCCTTGAAGAGCCGCACCCTGGCAGGAGAGATAGAAACCATGCAACTCACAAATCATGCCCCAGTGACACTCACCTTACAGGGACTCACTGCACCACCTACGGAACGGGACCCATGGCAATTAAATAGTGCTGTACTGCAAGACCCAGCCTTGACACAGGAAATGGGGGAGACAATTGAGAACTACTTTAAAGAAAATTATAGGAGGAAAATGGACTTGGGTCTGATTTGGGATGCAGGAAAAGCAGTATTTCGAGGAGAGTTCATATAGAAAGGGGGTGTCTGGAAACGAGCGAAGGCCCAGGTGAGAGGGACATTAGAGGAGGAGCTCCGAGAGAGGGAAAGGAAACGCAAACAGAGGAGTACGCTGCACTCACTCAGGGCTCCTAGAGTGACAAGGACTAAGCTGGAAGTGCTTGAGGCGGGGGCTGCGGCGCAATACCCCTTACAAATAAGGCAATACTACTACACCTCCCCAGAGGGGATGAAGCGAATAACATCCTAGTCGCAAAGCTGAAGTCCATATAAACGCGCCATAGGATTGAAGCCCTGAGAAACCTGTGCTGGGAGAAGCAGGCTGTTATGTACGCCGTATGTCCTGCGAACACAGTAACGTAAGGTGCCTGTAAATAAAGAGCCCACCCGCCATACATGCCGGCAGTGACGGGCACGACCAAGACAACGAGTGTCATGTGTATTCTTCAGCTCATCAGCCAGGGCCCATATGCAGGACCCATTATATTCTCCCTTCAACCGGCGCACCGGCAGGGGAGAACAAAAAACTAGCGACGAGGGACGTACTAAGCATACAACACAGAAACAAGCTCTAACCCGGCCTACAAGCCCTTGGCACGGGCACATTTTTGGAAACATGGTAGGGACCCATCCACCACCCAAAAAGAAATTTCAAAAATAATTTTCTGTTCTTTTCATCTCCTCCTGCAAGGCCCCAACATCTGAAAACACAGAAATACAAAACCAGTTGAGGAAAATTAAAACATTCAGTTTGCCTGCAGATCCATCTTCATGCCAGGTGTCGTAGGAAGCGCCACTGCACCACAGTCGGCAATTGAGAAGAGCTGTTGGGTACTTTAATGCCCCATCAACACAAAAGTCACGAATGTGAGGAGTAATTCATCGAACACACACAACGATGGCGGCAACTCCAGCACCGGAACAACATGGCGGCTGGCCTGACCACACCCAGACCCAGCAAGCCATCAAGAATTGCAGCGTTACTGACACCCACAGCACCATCCCCTCGACCTCATGGTGGGACGACAATGGCGCTGGGGCTGTTCGACCCCTACACCGACCATCCTCAGTGGGCCCCTGGTGGTTGTTGTGGATCCAGAAGTTTGAGATGGTGATGGACTGCAAACACATCACAACGCACAGGAAGATGAGGTCACACCTTCTGCTCAATGTGGGGGACGACGTACTGCACATCTTCAACACACTGGTAATCGGCAATGGTTCAGACATCTACCAACTGGCCAAAGACGCTCTCACAACACATTTCATGCCACAACTGAACCCGGACTACGAAACTTTCATCTTCTGCACCACGGTTCAGATGGAGGAGGAAACACTCGATACCTACCACACAAGAAAACTCGCACTCTTGTGTGAATTCGACAACGTTGAGAAGGAGATAAGGTGCCAAATCATCAATGGCATGCACTCCGAAAAACTATGTAGAGTGGTGTTGAGTGAGAAAGGTATTCCACTAGCCAGGATCAGTGAATATGGGCGCCAAAGACCACTGTCGCACGTGAGGGCGGCACATATGGGCACCACATTGCAGAAGCTCCAACTGATGCCGACGACGGCAACAATAGCTCAAATCGCCAACCGCCAACCACTGAGGGAAGAAGTCAACAACACAAATAACTCACCACAGTGGCAATGAAGGATCCCAGGGCCTACAGAGTGTGTATGGTGCGGAGGTGCGCGTCACAGAAGAAGAAACTGCCCAGCACAAGGTACACTGTGCGGAGCATGTGGCCGGAAGGACCACTACACGCAATGTCTGCAGATCATCAGGGCAATCACAACGCCCTCAATCTCAACCTCAACAAGACAAATACATCCCATAAAGAAGAAACAAGCCAACACCCGCCGCGTAGAGACTGCCAACTTGTCAACCGACGAATCCGGTGATGACGATGGTGACCCAGCGAAAAATGCGGGAAGTGGACAGACGAGAAGGAGGAGAAAAGTCTACTTGGTCTCGGCACTTGATTACAGAGGTGTAGAGTCTGCGAAGAGACAAAGAAGGTGCAAATGTCTAGTGTCCATACAGGGCAAGGAGACACAAATGACAATCAACACTGGAGCATCAGTAAATGTCATGCCCGCGACAATGTTCCAAAAGCTGCGTGCCCGTCCCAGCCTTAAGCCAACTGACACACTATTATTTGCCTACGGATGCAAAACCCCACTACCAGTGGAGGGATGTTTCAGAACAACACTAAGCAGGGGTGATCGAGTCCTCCAGTCAAAGGTATATGTCGTCAATGCAGGAATTGAATGCCTCCTCAGCGGGGATGCAGCGGAAGACCTGGGACTAATCCATTTCATCTGCGATGTAGCAGACTCAACGGACATCACCAGTCTCCTGGAGAAGTACCCGGGCATCCTCAAGGGCATAGGATTCCTAAAAGGAAAACTAAAAGCTCCACATCGACCAGTCAGTACAGCCCTGGGCAGTATGACACAGAAGGACCCCATTCCACATGAGGGACCTGGTTGAAAAGGAACTGCGAGAACTTGAAAAAGCAGGAATCATTGAAGAGTTGACAGGACCGACGTCCTGGTGTCTCCCATGGTGGTGACAAAGAAGCTGAAGCAGCTGGGGAAAGTGAGAATCTGCATCGACATGCACCTTCCAAATGCAGCAAGCAAACGTGAACGACACATCACCCCCACACTGGATGAAATAATTACACACCGCACTGGTTCAAAAGTATTCTAGAAAATTGGCCTCAACGCTGGGTACCATCAGATAAAACTACTTTGTGACTCAAGATACATCACTACTTTCTCCACACACCTGGGCATATGTCGATACAAAAGACTGAGCTTTGGCATCTCCTCAGCGGCAGAGGTTTTCCCGCAGGCCATTCAGGAGGTAATACAGGGCATCCCCGGAATGCTAAACATCAGTGATGACATTCTCATCCAAACCAGCGACAGGCACAAACACATGCGTCGCCTCGAGATGGAGCTCAGCAGGCTAGAGACCGCAGGTTTGACCATTCACAGGGAAAAGTGCGAGTTCCTGAAGGAGGAGATCACATTCTTTGGATACGTGTTTAACAGCTCGGGAGTGTCGGCTGACCCACAAAAAGTCACGGACATAAAGGAGGCCTCCCCCCCAAAACACCCATGGAGGTACGCAGCTTCCTGAGAATGGCGAAATACTGCGGGAGATTCATCCCCAACCTGGCAACGATGTCCGAGCCACTTAGAGAACTCACCAGATCGAACACCAAATGGGTCTGGAGCCCCAACTGCCAGGCGGCGTCCAAGCAGATCAAAACATCCCTCTCAGCCGAGACGACAATGGCCTACTATGACCCCATACTAACAACAGAACTGTATGTGGACGCCAGCCCTGTCGGCCTCAGGGCCATCTTTGTTCAAGTGTCTCGAACAGGGGAAACGAAGACCATTGCCTACGCATCCCGCGCCCTAACACCGACAGAGCAACGATACTCACACATCGAGAAGGAGGTCATAGCAGTGTTGTGGGGATGCCACCATTTCCACATCTACCTCTATAGATGTAAATTCAGGGCCTGCACAGACCGCAAGGCCCTCATCCTGATATTCATGGGGTCATCTTCACACCCCCACGCCAGAATAAAAAAGTGGTTGCTCCACCTGCAACACTACAAGTTTGAGTTGGCCTACCAAGTGGGCGCCGACAACCCAACGGACTTCCTTTCCAGGCATCCGAGGGCAGCCACCCTGGGAGAAGTGAATGAGGCAGAAGAAACGGAAGAGCACATATGCCAGATCGTACACACTATGAAACCCAAGCAGTCAGCATCAAGGGCATTGTGGAGGCCACCCAAAGCGACCCCTGCTGCGACCTGGTCAAGAACAACATCATATCAGGCGAGTGGAAATCTTTTCTCCGCAATGTACACAACCGCATCGCCGGCGACCAGAGACTTCTTCGCGGGCATGTTCCCAATAAGACAAGACCTGTCTGTCATCAGCGAAGGGTTAATCCTGAGAGGGCCCCGGGTCATGATCCCTAACAATCTGCAGGACAGAATTGTGGCGCTGGCCCACGAAGGCCACCAAGGAATAGTCAGGACAAAAGCCAGGATCCGACACCGAGTGTGGTTCCCACACATTGACACCAAGGTGGAGCAACTCATAGCAGCCTGTCTCCCTTGCCAGATAACAAGTGCACCGCCGAACCCTGAACCAATACAGTCGGCAGAGCGTGGATCTTCAAGATGGGACGCAATCAGCATCGACTTCTGCACAGTTCAGGAAGGGACACATCTACTGGTGGCCATCGATGATCATTCAAGATACCCGGAGGTGGAGATTGTATCCTCAACAGCAGCAGAAATGGTAATATCGGCCCTGAAAAAGATGTTTGCCACACATGGTCTCCCACGACGCATCAAAAGTGCCATTCCACGGTATGGAGATCAAGTACCACCTGGATGATCTACACATTCAATACCACCACATCACGCTGAGATGGCCACAAGCAAACAGCGATGTGGAAAGGTTCATGCAAACCATCAACAAGGTGCTACGTTTATCCAGGGCACATTCCAGCCCCTGGAGAGTGGATCTGTACCGATTCCTACGAAACTATCGGGTGACGCCCCACAGCTCCACAGGGCTACCACCGGCAGACATTATGTACGGGACATTGATAAACTCGTCAATTCCCCATCACCCAAGCAGGGGCATAGATGCCTATGAGAGAGAGCGCACTCAACGAAGGAGAGGGCTGCAAATGAACACATGAGCATCAGGAGGCGTGCACGGAAGTCGGAACACCAAGTCGGAGACCAGGTGTTGGTGGTGCGAAACCCCACGAAGACCAAGCTCAAAACACAGTATGATCATGTACCCTGGACCGTGACCCGAAAGGAAGGGACAATGGTAACGGCAGCACGAGGGCACCAACTGATCACCCGGAACGCCTCGTGGTTCAAGAGGGTGCCCCGACAAATGTGGACTAATGGGGACCAGCAGGCCGCAGAGGAATCAGAGCTGCCACCGGAGGGTGCAAGCCATCAACCCGAGGGAGAGGCAACCCTGAGGCATGAGTCAGACAAACCAACTGACGGACCTGATGAGGCATCTCCAAATGATGAAGGTGAGCCCGAATGGGGAACCATCACTGGGATGGGCCCAAGGCCAAGGCCAGGGCATTATGCTTTAAGGACATCACTGAGGGCCCCGGAGAAGCTAAGAGACTATGGGCCTCATTACACAGTATGCAGTAAGGGTTTACCGGTACCGGTAAGGGCACCGGTACCGGTAAACCCTTACCACCTTACTACGAGGTCCCTTTGCCGGACCCGACCTTGGGCCCGCAAAGGGACCTTGGAGCTAATTACGGTACCGCAATTTGCGTAATTACCTCCTTCCCCATTCCCATTGAGCCCTATGGGGACAAAAATGGGAATGGGGAAGTGCTTTGGTGAATGGGGAATTACCGGCCCCGCTCACCTTGGAGTAGGCCGGTAATTCCGCCATCCACCAAGGCGGACATGGTAAAATACCGGCAGCAACCATGGCGCTAATAGCGCCATGGGTACCGCATACCGTGTAATGAAGCCCAATGAGTGGTAAAGTGACATTGGGAGGAGAGCAAAACTGTGTTGGACTACAGTGCACAGAAGAGTTACGCTAATTTGTTGACATAGTTACGTAGGTTATGTGTTATTGTATTCTGCTGGAAAAAAGGTGGAATGTTATGTACGCCTTACGTCCCGTGAGCGCGATGATGTAAGGCGCCTGTAAATAAAGAGCCCGCCCCGCCGCATGTGCCGTCAGTGACGGGCACGACCAAGACAACGCGTGTCGTGTGTGTTCTTCAGCTCTTCAGCTAGGGCCCATATGCAGGCCCCATTACGTTCTCCCTTCAGCTGGCGCACCGGCAGAGGAGAACAGAACACGGGCTAAACTACGAATAGTTTAATCATATTTCACAGAATCCCAGAAGGAGAAAAAGGCCAAATTGGGGAAATTAGGGCCCATTTTAACACCATGTGATTGCCCAGAATCTCGGATGAGGAACAAACTGAATTAGACAGACCTTTCACAGCTCTTGAGAAACCTTCTGAGTAATAAAGCCCCAGGACCGGATTGCTTTCCCAACATCTATTACAAAAGCTTTCTGGCTCAATTGGTCTCCCAACTTTGGGAACAGTGGCAAGATCTCGGGAGATGATGGGGGAATCTAGGACAAGCCTTATTCTGAAACCAGGGAAGGACCCTACCAAATGTTCTTCATAGAGACCCATAGCACTACTCAATACCGATGCAAAGATGTTTACAAAAATACTGGCGAATAGGCTAGCCGATATTCTACCCAAGCTAATTGATAAAGACCAGACAGGGCTTATATAGGGCAGATCTACATTAGACAACATCAGACAAGCATTGAATTGAATAGAGGTGGGGGGGGCGTACCAAACAGAAAGCGGCAGTCTTGTCTCTAGACGCAAATAGGGCCTTAGATAGTGTAGCTTGGACTTATTTATGGGAAGAACTAGGAGACTTCGGATTTGGCCCACAATAATGCCGTTGGGTGTTTGCTTGCTTTGTAGCTACAACTACACGGGTGAGGGCTAACAAGGGGCACACAGATCGAATTCACATTAAGAGGGGAACGAGGCAAGGGGTGCCCTTTGTCCCTGCTGCTGTTTGCCCTGGCCATGGAACCGCTAGCCCACCTGATACGGGAAAATCAGAGCATCCAGGGAATCAGAGTAGGGGCGCGTCAACAGAAAATAGGCTTATACGCAGACAACATCATCTTATACGTAACGGACCCATCTCAGTCGGTTCCCCGGCTGCAAGACTTTATTTACCAATTCGGGTCCATCTCAGGGTTCTCAATTAATTATGGGAAATATGGTGGGTATTGTAAGGAACCCATGGTGGCAACAGTAAGACAACAGACACAAGTGATCACAGTTCAAGGGTGTTTATTAAAACAATATGCAGGTTGGAAAAATGCCTAAGCTAATCTAAATCTAAGATGAGAGCAAGCGTTGACCATCAAATGAAAAATAAGGCAGTCCTTGTGGCATCTTGTCAAAATAAAAGGCCTAAAAACCTATTTCTAATTCCTTACAACTAAATGCAGAAAGAGTGAGGGATTGGATTTTCTATAAAGAAAGAAAGGTTCTCAAATAATATGTCAGGAAGCGCTTTAGGGAAGGATCTCCCTTCCCCATGTTTTGAGCACGAGTTAAGGTAGTAATCCTGAGCACAGCACATGCTCGAGCTTTTCCAGCACAAGCGTAACAGTTCCTGCGCAAGTATCGGGTTCTTACTTGGGTAAGCCTCTTTCAACTAAAGTATCCTGCCTTCAGGGATCTGATGGGTTTCAAAGATAACAAAACAAAATTTGATGTTTTGTTGAAAATTAAGAAATAAAGAGTTAAAAAAACAAAAACAACGTTCCTCTCAAATGTTCGGTGGGTGATGCCTTCACCCCTAGGGCTCCCTCTTCCGGGCGCAAACCAACAACGGGTTTCTATCAGTACCAAGACCTTCGAGGACCTGGTGTATTCCACAAACACCACAAACAAACAGTTCTGTTCCACATATACACTGGGTGATGGCTTCACTCTTGGGTCCCCCTCTTCTGGGTGTAAACCCCTTATGAATCAAATTCAACAAAACAAGTACAAAGTTCCTTTTCAATGAACTTCCGGTGATGATTTTTCACCCCTGGATCTCCCTCAGCCGGGCTCAGATCCTCATTGACAAGGGGGACACTTCTGTTCCCCTTGTGTTGCAGTCCTTCTTGTTTCACAAATCTTATTATTTTAAACAGTATTACAGGCTTCAGCCATATATGTCGGCCTCCCTCTGCTGGGTTCACTCTGGCCAACTTTTCAAAACAATTCACTGCAGGCACCTCTCAGTAGGGATCCCTTCTTCCTTCACACTGTTCATAGGGCTTTAGGCTTCACCCCTTTGAGTCAGCGTGCTAGGTTCTGTCCTTTCAACCTTTATGAAACATTTCACTATGGGGCTTTAGACTGCCCCTTCTCGTTAGCATCCCTGCACCGGGTTCACAGTTGCCAACTTTATCAAACATGCCTTTCTCAATCACCTGTCGGTCAAAGACCTTCGACGGTACAGAAGATTTTGCAAGACCCCTCTATGACCACTTTGACCGTTCCTTTGCAGCCTTCCCATACATGCCAACTCTCCCGATTTAGGCGGGAGACTCCCGATTTTGAGGTGAAAAATTTTGGTATTTTTCACAGTCTCCCGCCTACAATAACTGTAGCCCCAATGCATTCCTATGGGGAAATATGTGTCTCCCGATTTCTCTGTGGAAATCTCCCTCCCAGGTGCATCTGAATGTTGGCATGTATGCCTTCCCCAGGGCCTTCTGGTGTTAGCAGTTTTCAACAAACACGGGTTTGACCAGAGTCTGTTGAGTAAGCACCCACGTGGTGCCTGATCCCTCTGGAGCTGGTTTCTCCTTTAGCTCACACACGGCCTTCTGGTCCTTGTAGCTTCTATACAAAACAAAGGGGGATCAGCCAGAGTCTTTCACACAAGCACCCACGTTATGCCAGAGGACTCTGCAGCTGGTCTTGAAGGTTTTGCTTGCATCTTGTAATTTCACCACTGAGCCTCCCTGTGTCGGGCTCAGAACCTTCTTGTAGTTCCTTAAGGTTCTTCCTCTGCCGGGCTCAGACACCTTTTCAAAAAGTCACAATTTTTAACACAAACAAGGTTTTGGGACTTCTAGTCCCAGAATGCATTTGGGTCAATTTTGCTCACACTTCGTTGCTCCTCGAAAAGGCACTTTGTCTTTGCGAGCTGCAGGAGCCAAAAGGGGATATCTGTAGGAGGTCAGGGTCTCTCCCTCTGCCCCTCAGAGACCTGGGTTTGTCTGCCTGGCCCAGGGGAGGAGTTTAACTGTCGGTACCACTAGGTAACCCCAGCTGCCCCAGGTCTTGCCTTCTGGAGGGACAGTTTCCTCCTCCCCACTGCGATCGCCTCTCTGTTAGCAGGGCCAGTGTTGGGGTGGTTTTCTTCTTCTCCTCCTCCTCCGGGCCTCCCAGAGGCTCGCAAGCTCACATGGGCTCTCTCCTGCACCTTCCAGCATCCCTGACTCACTCACAATGCTGTTCCTGGCTGCTGCTTTTATACTACCAGCTAGAGTTAATTGGAGTCAGGTGTGAATAGTTGTCCCTCCTTGCCTGTCTCTGCCTGACTTCGTTATTGGGACAACATGGAGACTGCCCATATTAATCCATTGCCCATTGACTCCTACGGATAATCCTCATGACTCCCATCTGCCTCTTCCTCGTCCCAGTACTTGTGGATCTCAATGGGGGAATGGGTTTATGGGAGTTGTAGTGTTGTGGAGGGGTAACATTCGTTTTGGGTTTTAGATGTAATTTGGAGTTCCCGTGATGTGTTCTCCATCTTTTCCGTAAGAGAAAGTGCTGGAGGGGGGATGGGATTTTGGTAACAACATCCCTTAAAGACTGCTGGGATATCAGGTATGGGTGCATTGAAAGAAATGGAATACCGCGTCTCGCCCAAGGGCGCTCCTCTTGTAGTCTCCAAAGACCCCCTACCCAGGTGATCCTCCCATGCTCGTCTGCCCCCAGGGTTGGGATCAAAGAGCGGTAACCCTCCCCTGGCCACCTGAACAAAGGATCCACGCAAATAACCTGGGAGAAATGCCTCAGGTTACACACAGTATGACGAGGAATTCTAAAATATTCTCCCCTCTTTACGTCTTAGTTGGGTTACCGACAAAATAAAATACCTTGGTGCACACCCGACACCCCAACCAGAAGGGCTCTATACAGCAAACTTTCCCGGCTCATTCAGAGAATGCAAGGAGGACCGTGGAAAATGGGAACACCAACACATTTCCTGGCTGGGGAGGGTAGCAGCAGTCAAGATGTCGCTCATCCCTAAACTGTTATATTTGTTTCATGGTCTCCCGGTCAAAATACCAGCTAAACCTCTGCACTGCAGGGGAAGACCTTTAGGTTTATCTAGGGAGGGAGGAGACCCAGAGTAGCGAGAAAGGTACTGCTGCGGTCACCGTGGCACGTAGGCCTGGGGATACCCTCACTCAAAAGATACCTCCTAGGGGCACAGATTAGCCCTATGCGCAACTGGAGTGAGGGAAACAACAAGAAGTGGGTTGAGCTGGAACATGAGGCCATGAAGCTCCCAATGGCCAACACTCTGTTCCTCACACCCATGTCCTGAGGGACCAGAGGGACACTATTGAGCACAACTCAGGCATCCTTAGGATACTGTGACCAGGGAATGCGAACACTATGAATCTCTGGGGAAACTCTGACTACCACACAAGCATGTGGACTCGACCCCCCTGATCTTCGAAGAATGTAAAAACTGATTTCAGATGTAGGAAAGAGAACGGTTCACTGGGTCACAAACATGGAAGTGAAAAATAAGGAAACAAGGTGCCCTACGGGGATAAAGCTGACTTTGATGGAGGGTCTTAGCTCAAAACGCACAGCTACATTCTATACGTTGCTTGATCCAGTGAATGAAACGGATATCACACCCTACATGGTAAAGTGGCAGACTGAATTGGGAACAGATATCCAACCTGGAGCATGGTCACATATATGGGAAAGGGATCATAAAGCATTACGATGTACAGATATGAAGGAATGTGGGTATCAAATTCTGTGTAGATGATACATGTCACCCAGTTGCTTACATGAGGTCAGCCACCAGTACTCTGATAGATGCTGGAGGGTATGTCGGGAGAAAGGAACGTTGCGTCACATGTGGTGGACCTTCCCCCGATCGCAATTATACTAGAAGGAGATCCTCTCACACATTAGAGAACTCACACAAATTAACCTCCCATGGGATCCCAGGGTAGTGATTCTGGGGAATTCCACTGAGGACACATCTAATTACGGCCAGACTCACTGTGGCCATGTCGTGGAAACAGGCGAAAGGCCCGATAATCGCTCAGTGGTAGGTCAGAGTTTGGACACTAGTCGCATTAGAAAGAATTACTGCGATCCTCACTGATTCGTATCAAAACTTTTATGCAGCTTGGCTCCCTATTATACAGTACCTGGGTTCCAAGGAACATTGTACCCATGAACCCCATGAATTGTCATAATGAAATTGCAATGTACTATCCGCTTTGACACTGGTTCTGTTCTGTTTAATTGTTGATGGGAAAATAATTAAGTAACTGATTTATTGTTTAATTGATGAACAGCCATTTGCTTTAACTTGTGATTAAAAAATGAAAAAACGATAAATAAAGCTCGTTAGAAAAATGAGCCTGTGTTCTTCTGCCATTTGTAATGTGAAACATACAGAAGAGAAAAGGAGCGTGTTTGTTTTCGCATCAATAACTATTTGAGAAGTTGGCAAACTTACTCTACCAGACCATACTTTCACACACCAATAGATGTAATAAACAACATCATTAAAAAAATAATGAGTTTGCAGCTGTGCTATTTCGAGCTTTTATAACACCAATTTATTACAGGCAAGGACGACAGGTGGGCCACAAGGAAGAAAGATGTCACAAGAACATGGCAGGAGGGGTGTCCCATGACAAATGCTATCAGAGGAATAAATTATAGGTAAAACCTCTTGTGATTTTTTTTTAAAACACAGATTTCGCTAATCATACAGTCATATTGTATCACATTTTAAATCATTTAGTGTGTTACTTGTGTTGGGATGGAAATGAGCCTATCCTACCTCCCTAGGTGCTTCCAAATAAGGCGAACACCATATGAGGCAATTTAACGTACAATGGGGGAGCAATCCGCAATGCCAGGCAATATGTAGAGGTTTTGTAGCGCTTAGAAGTAGATGCGTGGCACTAGAAATCCCATAGCCCTTGACTCAATTTTGTACTAGGCCCAGAAGGGGTAAGCTGCAGGCACGCGCAGATCACGTTCATAATTCACAAGCTTATTTCATGAACCGCGTACTGACCCCGCACAAGCCTTGTTCCCACAGAAGTTAATTTCCCTTTGCTCCTCTAATGTTGCAAATATTTAGTATCTTCCAAAAAGGAATGCGCCCTGCAAGAGCGTGAGACAACACCAGGCTCCATGCTGCGCCCATTCATCTCCAAAAACTGCTGTTAGGCCCGTAACCCCCGCCCAGGCAGGCCGAGCCGCCCCACACACCGACACGACCCCAACACCTTTGCATTCCTTGATAAGCAAGTGACCCCCAGGTCCCAACCCCCATCGAGTGTCGTAGAAAATCTAAGTATGCGCTGTTGAATTTCTTCCTAAGCAACAACCCACATCTCTTGTGACACAAGGTACCAGGAGGGATAAACTAAAGATCAAACCCTAGGGTGGAGACCTTTGCGGTATCAATGAAGTCTTGAATGTGTGGGCCTGCATGACTATTTTATCCTCTCTTCCCCCTGGCACTATTTCCCGTACCGGCCAGGTGCCTGCCACAATGAGTTAATATTCTGGCTTAGTGTGTTTAGTTTCGATAGGAACAAATTACTATGTGCCCCGACCTTCACTGCGAGGATGAGCCCAGCTGACCCACGTGGATCCAGATAAATGGGAAAGAACCAACCAATTACTGCCTGGCATCCCTGATGGAGCAGGCTCATGGGTAGGGTGCCTCCAATCAGTGCCACGCAATTGTACTATAGGTTGTGACGTGTTTTGGGTTTTTAAGCCCCTGTTTGTGAATGTAAGAGCCAGAGCGCTCTTGAGCAGCAGAGTCCTTTGCTGATATTTGTATCTGTACAATTAAACCTTGTTATCCTTGCAACGCTATCTCCTGCGAGGAATAACAATGTTCGGGGGGGGGGGAGTAGAGCAGTGTGAAAGGGGTGAACACGCAGTGAATGAAAAGTGAAGGTATAGTATGATTTGTTAATTGAAGAAGTTTTTTATGGCCATTTTCTATTCATTTTTACTTTTTTAAGATATATTGAGAATAAACGAAAAAGGAATAAGGGAGCCCCCCCTGAGTGGAGTCACGGTGCACTGTCTTGACCAGTGCAGGAGATAAGCACAAGAGGAAATTTAGGAGCTCTGTATAATTAGAGAGCTCAGGAAAAGTAGTGGTTGTTATTTTAGCTTGCTATTTTAGTTTATTTTGTTAGTGTATTTTTCATATGTACGGAGGAGGTCCAGACGGGGCGAGTATGGTATAAGTGTGTGAGCGAATCAGGTGAGTGTTAAGCGAGTGAACGAAAATGCTCTAGGGGGGAAAAGCGAACTTGATGTTTTTTGTTACAAACATTTTGACAGTGTTCCCTAGGGGTGTAGACGCGATTATAGTATATATGTTTTAAGGTAACCAGGGATGAATTGTACTTTTGGAGTAAGTTGGGGACAATTGGACAAGCACATTACTGACACAACACTAGCTGGTCATATTTATGGGGGCAGACACACACCCATACCATATGTGTAAAACCCTGCCCCTGTACTGTGAGAAAATCAAGAAGTACCACAACCAATGGGGGACTGAGACCAAAGGAGAAGGAATGCCCTTTGAGAGGTATACCTTGGGCCAAATGTCTACATACTTAACGTCAAGGTATAAGGGGAGACCATTACAGAATAGAAGGGAGATCTTGGACCTCTGGAGAATGTTTGAGGAAACAGAGGCCCCTGAAAGGGATGGGGAGACACCAGACGATGGAAAAAACACAAGTATAGAGGAGACTGGACAGACAGGGGAGAAGAAAAAAGGGATTTATCCACTCGCCACGTGACCGGCAGAAGGACACATTAATCTGACCTATGTGTCTGAGGGAACGATGATGACCGGTCCCAGCACGGCCCCGGCCCCGCCGTATATTGCACCCATACAGGGGTAAGCGTGAGATACCTTGAAGTGACGTTAGCCACTACACGTACAGAATTAGCTAGGTTAAGAGAGGCTTGTGAAACAGCACGGGCGGCAGAGGTTCCGATGTTGGCCCCAGGTACGCCCCCACAGCCGCCCGGGGACGAATGGAAGTCAGGTGACTTCTTCAGAATTGACAGTGCCCCCATAAGGGCTGTTCATTTAAAGCGGGAAATAGACAACCTGGGGTATGAGAATGTGGGGCCCCGACAAGGAGATGAGGAGTACTCGTGTGACTTTGTTGACACAGAAGAAGGCACGGAGGGAGGGGCAGAGCAAGCACCCACGACCACACAGAGAGTAGAAAGCCGGTGGGACAGTAGGTTGTGGGAACAATTTGGGAGGATAGTATTGGCAAAGAAAAAGGGAAGTGTTGTCAAAAATGGGAAAGGAAGAACGAAATTACAAATGCCCTAATACATAAGGGCGCTGGACGACCCCATTATGTTCCCTGCGCGCCGATGGACAAAAACAATCTTCTCAAGGCCCTCCCACAACTTACTGCGGGCAGGTGGATTTATGCTTTTGAGAAAACAAACTGCGGGGGTGCCTCTAGCCACAGGTGACATTAAGAGCTTATCAGTAGCGTCAGTGGGATATTAGGCCTAGACAGTGTGGGATACCGGGGGTGTAACGCTGAGCAACGATGCCCATGATGAGGCATCGTTCAATAAGATCAGAGCATGGGTATGGGATGCGCTGCGGCAGACGTTCCCGGACACCCCTGATTTACAATCCATAATGCAATGCACAATGGGGGATGAGGAAGACACTGTGCAGTACGTTCTTAGGGTCCAGGAGATGTGGAGAGCAGAAATGGGCAGCTTATGGGACCAATGCACGTCCTTATTCTACTTCATTGTAAAAAGAGGGCTACCCAAAGAAGTGCAGAAGGCGCTCGATAAAGAGCTGGGGTGGAAGCAAAGGGATGGCCTGAGATTCAAAGCATCATAGTGCACCATTGTAGGAGGATCAAGGAGCGCAAGAAAGAAACTATTCAAAGAAGACTGGCAAAGGATCAGTAGTGCTGCCCCCAGAGCAGACAGGAGAGGAAGGTTGTGTCTCCGTCGCCACACAAGCAAGGATGGCAGTGGTATGGGAAGACAATGGACAAGGACATTGGGGAGGACACCAACACTTTTCAGGGCCCCAGTGGCAAGGAGGGCTGCAGCAAAGATGAGGTGGGTCCCGAGGACCGCAGAAACATTTCAAGGGAATGCCATAGTAGATCGGTAGGGAATTATATTTACACAATCAACAACCCTATGGGTACCCCCACCCATGTAGCCCACAAAGGCCTGTTCAGGCGTGTCCTTGATCCCGTATGAAATGCATCAGGCGAATACACAATTGCTGCCCCATTTCCCCGGCCCTTACCGACCACCACACCAGCAACAGGCTATGCAACCACACCAACCTCGCCCCAAACAACAAGCTGTGGAAAGCAGACATCCATTCGCTACTGCACACAACGGAGCAGCAGCCCCATCCCAGGTAGCGACAGTGGTAGGGGGAACTATTTTTCATTCCCGGGGACAGACAACTACCCCGACTAGGACAGCCCACAGAGAGCACTTGTGTGTCCAGTACTGTCAATGACCCTACATCCAGAAGAGGAACCACTGGTGGGGGCAGAGATAGGAAATGGGCAATTCATCTTTATGATGGACTCAGGAGCATAGAAACCGTGCATTAGTGAAGGAAACTGTGCGCTATCAGGAAAGTCTCTCGACACGCAGGGAATCTCTGGAGCTGTAGTAATGGTTCCATATACAAAAGACTTAGGGCCTCATTACGAGTCTGCCGGTACCGTAACAACGGTACTGTTAAACTTGCTGGTACCGTTGTTACCATACCGGCAGACTACAAGTTCTGCTCACGGGTGCCTTTGCAGCCACCAGGTCTGATGTGGTGGCCGTACCGGCACCTGCGAGCAGAACATGACGGTAGCACCGGTACCATTATTAATGGTACCGGTGCTACCACCCTCCCCATTGAGCCCTATGGGGTTCAAATGGAAATGGGGAAGAATTTTTGATGGCGCCCAGAACAGGGCAATTACCGGGTCCGGCAAGGTCGTAATGACCCAGTAATTGCCCTTTTCTGGGCACCGGAAAAAAATGAATACTGGCGGCAGCCATGCCTGTACTAAAGGCACAGCTACCGGCAGACTCGTAATGAGGCCCTTAGACATCAAGGCGGGAGGGAAGGTTGTACGAGCGCCCCTCTTCTATTCTGAAATTTCCCCCGTCAACTTGCTAGCTAGGGACCTGCTTAGTAAACTGAACATGACAATATTGTTCATAGACAGATGAATTGTCTGCGCCACACCTGTCATGTGCTCCCTCCGAGTAATGCCAGTAATACATGCTGTGGCCAGGCATGTTTAT
The DNA here is from genome assembly GCF_040938575.1 of Ambystoma mexicanum. Taxonomy (NCBI): domain Eukaryota; kingdom Metazoa; phylum Chordata; class Amphibia; order Caudata; family Ambystomatidae; genus Ambystoma; species Ambystoma mexicanum. The sequence goes on from NC_090924.1 coordinate 1,319,211,926, forward strand.
TTATGGCATCAAGTGCTTGCCTGAGCGGTCCCCCAGATCTCCAGAAAGGAATGGAGAGTACCCGCAGATTTAATTTTCAGACCAGTGGCACTTTCCGAAGTGGTTGCTGGCACAAGCTTGTCATTAGATCTGGAAGTTTTGCATGTGTCTGCCAAAAGGATTGTAGTACTAGGAACTGACCCCCAAGGGTGCCAAAGGGGCACTGTGCTGTGTATTGGCCCCAATTTACCCCTACGAGGAGTAACAGGCGCGGACCTCTTTGAAGATGACAATACTGATGGGGAGATAATACTCGAGATTTGTATACCGTGTGACATAATGGTACAATACAGAAAAGTGCAGAGTCCCCTCTTGGCTATTATTTGTGGGCCGCCGCCCTACTGTGAAAGTGATTTGCAGTGTGTCCCACCACCTCTGGGTATTAAGAGTGTTATAAATAACCTATCATATCCTATCATTTGTGGACCACGAACCACCATGATGTGGGCATACTAAAAAAGTAACACCTGTAAAAATTACCCTCAAACCAGGCGCTATACTCCCACGGGTCAAACAAAACCCCCTATTCAGAGAGGCAGAAGAGAGAATTCAGGAGACACTACAGGCCCTGTTGCAGCAAGGGATTATAGTGCCTTCTACCTCACCATACAATACAGCTATCCATCCGATCAAAAAAGCAACAGGGGCAGTTGGAGGATAATTCAGGATTTAAGACCCCTTAACGACATTGTACAAAAGGAGTTTCCACGTGTTCCTAAGCCAGCATCCATTTTGTGCAGCATTCCCAAAGAAGCCTCCCATTTCACAGTGGTAGACTTGAAGAATGTGTTTTTCTCACTGCCCCTCCACCCAGACTCACAGTACCATACAGCCTTCACCCTGGGAGGAAAGTGCTATCACTGGTAGGAAAGTGCTATGAACACCGTCGCTTTCCCCAGGGGCACTGTGCCCAAGTATTTTCAACAGGATATTACATGAAGACCTTGTGAACATTCAGGTGCCCAGCACAATCATTCAATCATTCAATAGGTAGATGACCTACGGGTGTGCAGCGACAGTGAACAGAGCTGCTGAAGAGATTCCATCACACTCTTACAGTTATTAGCAGGGAAGGGTACAAGGTTGACAAGAAAAAGCTCCAGTACTGTTTACAAGAAGTGCTCTACTTAGGGCAACTCATATCCAAAGTCCACCACAGCGAAAGACATGCAAAGGTTCCTAGGGCTCTGTAACTATTGTAGAGCATGGATCTTGGAATACACAGCATACACCTGACCACTCCTACAGACCTTCAGGGAGGCCCAAAAAGAGGGCACCACGATTCTGTGGACAGCAGCAATGCTGGCCAGTTTCAATGATCTAAAAGAAGTGATTTCAACAGCTCCTGTCCTCGTCAACCCCGATTACACACATGAATTCTAAGTTTTCTCACACTGAAACGGCATACTTATGACAGCAGTGCTCACACAAAGGAGCTCTATGGGTCACAAACCCCTGGTATTCTACAGTGGCACAAATCGACTCAGTCATGCAGGGACAGTTCGCTTGCAAACAAGCTCTTGTTGCCGCAGCCTTTGCTATTGAAAAAAGCTCCACAATTGTCATGGGATGCTCAGTAACGTTGTACGTCAAACACTCACTGTTTGCTATATTTGATTGATCAAAATCCACACTCACCACACAAAAAGCATCTGCATATGAAATAATACTATCCAGCCACCAACCCCGCCACATTTCTCACTGAGCCATGCATGGCTGAGGACATGCAACAACATGATTGTGCATCATATGAGGGAGAAGGTGTCGACATCCCCAAAGCCAAAGACAGTCCCTTAGAAGAGGGAGAGGTACTTCTTGTTGATAGGTCAGCCTCTGTTGATCAGGATAGAGGGGAAAAACATGTTGGGGTGGCCCTCATGTGCCTAGAAGAGAGAGAATACGAAGCACTAGTCAGGAAAAGGTTACCCAGGCACTATTCCTCACAAGCAGCTGAACTTGGCACGCTCATTGAAGCCCTGCACGCTTCAAAGGGGTGCTATGTTACTATATATTTGGACTCTGCCTATGTCACCACAATGGTGCATGAGGTCTGTCACATTGGAGAAGGAGGGGGTTCAGGAGAGCAGACAGTTTACAAGTACAACATGCTGCTTTACTAAATGCATTGATATCTTCCCTCGCAGAACCCTCTGTGGTGGCCATCAAATACATAGCCCACACCCACAACACAGACGAAATCTCATTAGGAAACGTGGCTGTCGACGCAGCAACCAAGGAGCGGCATACCGCCCAGTCCCTATATCGGCAGAATATGTCATGGCCACCTCCACTGCAGAACAATGTACAGATGCGTACACAGCCCTCCTTTTGCTCAAATATGGAACTACAGCGCAGGACACCTACAGAAGAACAGGATCTATGGCTCAAGCGTGGGTGTGTCCAATCACCCATGGATCTCTTACGGAGATTACTGTACACAACATTTGAGCAGTTACACTTTCCATCATGTAGCTCAAAGCAGCATATAGCAGCTGACCTCCAGGAGGATTGGTTTATCCCAAATTTACAGGAACACCTGGCGAAGATGATGGTCCAGTGCACAACGTGTCAAGTGCTCAACATAGGAATGGCATTGAGGACTCTGGGGGTCTTACCACCCGGTGCAACCACTGCCCCGCCCTGTGGGCCCTTTCCATGAGCTGCACATTGACTATGCAGACATGGGAGAAAGATGTAATGGGGCACAATATCTAATTGTGGTGGTGTGTACATTTTCCCGGTGGGTTGAAGCTGGCCCATGTACCCACTCAGATGCCAAGTCTGCTGCGATATTTCTTGTCAGAGAAGTCTTCCCCCCGATGGGGATTGTGCGATGTCCTACGATCGAACAATCGCACACATTCTTTCAATGATTTGTTCAAAGAGGCGACTAATCTATTGGGGATTAAGCACTTAAGCACTGCATATGTTTCATCTACCACCCACAAGCAAACGGAATAGTGGAGAAAATAACCTGACTCCTTAAAAGCAGACTTTGCAAAGTATGCAACACCCTAAAAAAGACTTGGGTGTACTGCTTGCCCCTGGCACTGTTTTATTTGTGCACACAGCTCAGTAAGGACCACCACCTGTTGCCCAAAGAGATAATAACTGTCTGATGCATGCAAACACCCCTGTCACCTCTAAGAAGGTGAAGAATGTAATTCTTGCCGTGAGAGTAAAGTGGCTGATATATTGGATACACCTCTTTGATGTTAACAGGGAACCACAGAACACACCACCAGACAGCCAAACTGAAAACAACAACACTACCTCAAATTAGTAGCTCTAAGCTGACCATATTTGTGCATGTAAAAATCAGTACAGTACATGCATTGCTGCTAGAGTACAAACTGCAGAACCTAAAAATCTCTCTCTCTCTCTCTCTCTCTCTCTCTCCCTCTTACTCTTCCCCTTTTCCCACATCTCTTGCCCTCCTTGTTTTTTCTATTTCCGAAGGTACAACAGTGATGGAGATGGCACCATTAAGAGATTCTTCGAATGTAGATAGTAATAGGAGTAGAATTAGTATCACTAGGACCTACAGTTATGACTGTGGCCTCCATTTTACAGTGATTTTGTTTACAATTTGCATGTTTGTGTTGGGGATTTATTGGTTGGCATTGTTTATCTGGGCTGGCCAGTTAAAGGAAGGGGGGGAGGGGAGTAAATGGACTTGGAATGGAAACAAATGGACCTGGAGGTGAAATACACCCTTGAACACTACAGGACAAAATGTTACTGAAACACCAATGTTTTAAAATATGACTACAACTCTCTCAAATGTAACTGCAGTGCCAGCCAGTGCCCCAGTTCGATTTGTATGTATTCTACCAAAGCTACAACTAACCCTACCTCCTTCCCTGATACAATAACAAACACCAGCCCAAATTCGAACATGAATTTAAGGATGAGTGAAAGTATACCAGTAACAGTATGTGAACTCCCCACCATGTCAACCAATGAAACAATATATAATGAAACTGAATTGCTAATGCCATGTGTGAAACAGTCCCTGCAATTCCAACAACACTAGGGACGCAATGTCAGTGGGAAGAAAGTCCACGTTGCGTAGTACCAGATAGAAAAGGCAAACGCGCCAAAATAAATATGATGCGCATCATGGCTTAGGATTGGATGCAGTGGAAGACATTTGTTATCCCAAACACTCAAACAGTTGGCACTCCGACAAAAGTGCAAATGGAAGCCGAACGGTAATGGGAGTTGCTATGTCTGTTCCTTAATACTGCACGCATCTGGGTCACCCAAGGTCTTAGTACCACAAGAAGTACCCATGATAGAGACACGTCGTCTGATTCATCTTGCGCTATTTAGGCTCAAAGGCACTTTTCAGGCACGCAACGTCCACCTACAACTTGTTGAGCCAGATAACTGAAAATGCAAAGCGAGTTCCACCAAACCCAACTGTTTCAAGGAAGCGCACCTGGCCATACAAGGGCCGAAGTATACGGACAATAAGTCACAAGAAACAACAAATGTTGGGATGGAAAAGAGCCTATCTCACCCCCCTAGGTGCCTCCAAATAAGGTGAACACCATATGAGGCAATTTAATGTACAAGGGAGGAGCAATCCGCACTGCCACGCAATATGTAGAGGCTCTGTAGCACTTACAATTAGATGCGTGGCACTAGAAAACCCACAGCCCTTCACTCCATTTTGTACTAGGCCCAAAAGGGATAAGCTCCAGGCTTGCGCAGATCACATTCATGGTTCATAAGGCTTAATTCCTCTTCAACGATCTGACTCTGCACAAGCTCGGTTCCCACGGAAGTCCATTTCCCGTCGCTCCTCTAATGTTGCAAGAGCGTGAGACATCGCCAGGCACCATGCTGCGCCCATTCATCTCCACAAAACTGCTGTTAGGCCCGTAACCCCCACCCAGACAAGCTGGAGCCACCCCACACACTGACTCGACCCCCACACCTTTGCATTCCTTGATAATCAAGTGACCACCAGGTCCCAACCCCCATCAAGTGTCGTAGAAGATCTAAGTATGCGCTGTTGTATTTCTTCCTAAGCAACAACGCACATCTCTTGTGACACAAGGTACTAGGAGGGATACATTACAGATCAATCCCCAGGGTGGAGACCTTTGCGGTATCAATGAAGTCTTGAATGTGTGGGCCTGCATGACTGTATTTTATCCTCTCTTCCCCCTGGCACCATTTCCCGTACCGCCCAGGTGCCTGCCACAATGAGTTAATATTCTGGCTTAGTGTGTTTAGTTTAGATAGGAACAATGTATTACTATGTGCCCCGACCTTCACTGCGAGGATGAGCCCAGCTGACCCACGTGGATCCAGATCAACGGGAAAGAACCAACCAATTACTGGCTGGCATCCCTGATGGAGCAGGCTCATGTGTAGGGTGCCTCCAATCAGTGGCACCCAATTGTACTATATGTTGTGACGCGTTTGGGGTTTTAAGCCCGTTTGTGAATGTAAGCGTTTAATTCTGTAAAATTAAACCTTCTTATGCTTGCAACGCTATCTCCTGGCCTATTTCCCTAGCGGATTGTCTTCATTCTGGAGTGTGCATAAACAGGGCCTTGCCTTCAACTTGTTAGCCATTTAAAATAGTGTCTGGTGATTAATAATTTTGTAAAAATAATAACATGTAAGTTGCATTTGGATTTTAAGAAGTTACACATTTTAATTTTCTTAGCATGTAACGTGGAGTGGTAGGAATGTATAGGAATTACACCTTACTAAGAAGGTCTCCTACGCTACTTCAGCAGCACCTCCCATGTATAGCATCCTGACTTAATTGGAGTTGTAAATCTGCTACTGATGTAATAAAAATGTCTTAGACAGTTTTATTACACCAGAAGCAAATTGGCTACTTACTGGTGGATTGCTGTGTGAGGGGCAGCCTGTGGTGAACACTGCCAGGAGAAGCAAGTCTGTCTACAGTTGCTGTGAATCTGAGAGGAGGTGTTTATAATTCCTTCCATACCGTGGTGCAGATTGGTATGCGAGTAACAGTCTGTGCATTCCATGCAGACTGCGCTGACTGCGGGCCAGGCGCACGGTCCTTCCTCCTTATTGCTTCAAATCCATATCTAACAGCATTTGTTGACTCTCCGACTAAGAGAACGCGAGGGTGACGAAGTGCTGGCTACCGCTCTGCAATCTTTTCTGCTCCAACGGACTTCTGAATCATGTGTGAGGAGACCTCAAATACATCTGTCTCTATCGCTATGCAACGAGTACGCTCAGATTTATCCGATCCGTATGAACGGGTCTATTGTATGGGTACTGCAGCAGTCTTGGATCTCTGACCAATTTGACTATTTGCATCTTATCTGCACGCACCTTTGAGAGCGGACGACTGTGGGCATCAAGTCTTTGAGTCAGCCACTTGAGTTTTGTATAACTTCTGATCTTGGATTATCTTGAGTCTACTTCCGGGAACAGATTACTGTGGGCATTTGGCCTTTGAATCTGTTTTCCTATGGGTATTGTCTGCGACAGTGATATCTACAGTTATGTCTGTTGGACTGCTATTGATATCTTCTTTGGAAGGGCTGGTGGCTGTGGGTGGTTAACATTTGAGTCAGCTCTGCGGGTAAAATTAAAGAGGAAGTGCCTGTGTTTGCTTTTTTGCCTTGAAGGCGTGGCGCAACACATACAGAGTTCGGGAATGGTGATCCACACGGCTTCTGCACCTGTTTCTGCACTGTTGCCCATCCCTGAAATGCTGCCTAGAACGATGCTGAAAGACCAGCATAAATCTATGGAAACCTCAGTGGGGGTGACAGAATTGGCAAATGAGGGGATTAATGGTTTGCAGCATATCTCCATGATGGAAGAGGGGCCCTGTAATATACAGGGGAATGACGAGAAGGCAGTAATAGGAGACGAAGAGGTTTGAAGCTGCTGTTAGTCTCTCTAAAAATGTGCGTATTTCAAACATCCTCGGTCATGTAAGCATTGCTCCCGAAACTCTGCGTGCCATGCTAGCAGGTCCCACTATTTCCCCTATTTGTAAGCAGGTTTGCTTCCATGCTGCTTTTCCTGCTTCTACTCCGAAACGGCCTGTTGATATATCCAGAGGTCCTCAGTCTGCTCCCTCTGGGTGGAGACGGCATTCATTGGCAGGGACTTTTGTATTTGGATCACAACAACCCTATTCATTTATGTTTAAGGATCTGATGGACAAAACAAAATTGTCCTGTCTGGGGGGTGGGGGGTGGCAAACCTGTGGGTCAAGTAGGATGCGAGAAGGCCTCTTGTGGTTCCACCCCGATGAATTTTCATGATGACTCTTGTGAATTTGTTGACTGAGATAGGATATTCAAAAAGAAATCACTAACCTGGAATTGTTATCTGGATGTGAAAATATGAAATCACCTGCTGCTAATTCTTAAAGGGGAATTGGGGGGGGAGGGGTGTTGAAGGTCAATGGATCCAGTGAGCATGAGCGCTGATGCATGTAGGTACCCAGTGCTTGTTGGGGGGTGCTGATGCGGTTCAGTCTACAAATGTGAGTGTGTTGTCAGGATTTGGTCGTCAGGGAACTCAAAGGCAGGACCCAGTGTCTGAATTGATTGGAAATAGTATCAAAGCAAGAGTAAACGCAACACAGTTCTCAGGTAAAAATATGGCATCTCAGACTCCGGAATGGCCAGTAGAGGGCCTGTCTGATGTGAGGGATGATATCATTCCGGGATACCAACATCCAACGGTGGGAGATTTCTGGACTAGACCTCCTCTGGGTGAGGCGTTTAGGCCTAGGGACGAAGTCACTGGGGGAAATTTTCTTTGAACCTGAACAAAGAGCTTATATCACGATATGATCAACAAGAACTAGTATCGAGTGCTGTGAGGATGAATACTGCAACATTATCAGTGATCAAATGAGAAATGTTCTTTTGATGAGGGCTATATGAGGATGCTTTCTAACAGAGTCTGGTGTTGTGGACCCCCTGGCAGGGTCGAGGTTATTAACAGGTCTAAAGTCATCAGCCCTACCTTGGTGGGTCTTATACAAGGTTGCCCCTTGGAATTAGATTCCATTGAGTTTCTAGATTCCCCATCTCCCTTTGGGGAGCGCATTAAAATATAAGGGCATCACATTCCGCAGGTGATACAATATACTGAAATTGTTTTGGTGGTAGACAACGGTATTGACGCTGGGTGTTCTATTAAAACTGCCGCTGAGGTCTATTCTCCTTCACATGCTTTAAATTATTTAAGCCAACAAAACAAAAACTGAAATTCCAATAAAGTGAACAGAACCAAAAATCAGCATGCAGGTCAATATAGATCTGCTAATGCCTCCAAGAAACATGTAGACCACATGTCAATGGTTGATACCATTATTGATTTGAATGCTGAAGAGAATGTATGTATGACCATGGCAAGACCTCCAATTGTTTTAGGGGGCACACAGTTGGGGGGATCCATGAAACAACAAAAATTGGGTAATGAGAAAGGGGTGAAACCTTCTCCGATTATGGTTGATCGGCCCACAAGTCCTATGACGCAGTGTCAGGATTTGGGTACTGATCCCATTTGCCATGACTCCATTGATGGTAATCTACAATTGGGCTCTGGTGTTGATTTCATTCAGGGAGAAAGGGCTACCTTACTTCCCAACCGCATTGAAGCCCTGGTAAGAGGTACTCAGTCTAAAATAGCCTTGTTTTGGACTTTAAATATAACTAGTACCAAGCATAGCAATCTGTCTGTGGCTAGATTGCAACTTGCGGTGTCCGCTCTTGCAGAGACTAATAATATACCAAATACTGGTGAACTATTGCATTCAAAGGTGGCTACAGGGACAGAGAAGACTGTGGAGCCTGTCCAGGTGTGTTCTATATCTGGTATAAACAATGGACCAGAAATCCTTTTGGCATCTTCTGAGCAAGCTTTATTGATTGAAGCTGTGGGGGATAAGGTCCCAGGGTTAGATCAGGCAGTGTTTACACCATATAGGATAATTGCATTGGAAGTTATTAAATCAAATCTAAGCCGCTGAACAGGTCAAACGTGCTAGAACTATTTACACAAACTCCCCCTTTGAGATCGATCCCTTCACTCAGGGGATATTGAATATAGTTACCTCTCGGTAAATGTTAATAATCAGATGGTTTCACATTTTTTCTCAGACATAGTGTCAAATTTGGTGTGGGCCCAGAGGGAAATACTCCACTCCTTAGGTTATGATATATGTCAACTGAAGTCCAATGAGGTGGCTAAATTATGTCTTTCTCCTCCGGATGTTGCTTTGAAACCTTTGGGCCTCATTACAACCCTGGCATTAAGGGGTTAACGGCGCCGTAAAAGGCTGCGGCGCCGTTAAACCCTTAATGCCCGATTCACACTTTAACGCCTGCTTTTTGCAGGCGTTAAGGTCCAACCCACTAAGGGACCTTGGTGCTAATTACGGCACCGTAATTTATGGTGCTGTAATTAGCGCCTTCCCCATTCCCATTGAGTCCTATGGGCCAAAAAAGGGGAATGGGGAAGGGGCCATGGTGAATGGGGATTTACCGCCCCGCCAACCTTGGAATGGGGCGGTAAATCCGCCATCCACCATGGCGGAATCCGGCATGGACCATGGTGCTAATAGCACCATGGTCCAACGCCAGGGTTTTAATGAGACCCTTTTGTCTATTCCGGAGGGTACTGGCTACAATGCAATCAGAATTCTTTCCATCTAATAGTACAAAAGAGACTCAAGATTGGTCCTGGATTGAGGCTACAATTAAAACTTTTGTGGCACTTTCTGCGGGAACCAATCAATCCAACCCCAGTTGATATTAGGGTCTTGTCCTGGAATATGTGTGGTATGGCGAAATTGCAGCGGGCATGCCAGAGTGTGCCCGATTTATGTGAATTTAATATCCTGTTTTTTCAGGGAACGATGTGTCTGGGAAGTTTTGTCTTGGATGGTTACTCCATTTTTTCTTGTCCAGCTACTTGTGTAGGGAAAGGCAGACCTTGTGGTGGCATGGTTATTGCGATCTATATTAATCGTCTTGCCAGCTCCACGTTGTGGTTTGCCTGTGATGGTATTCTGTCTGTGAATGCACATTCTTCTCACATAATTGGAGATGTGCTGCTGGTCAATGTTTACTGGAGTCCTGTAAATCACCCTATTCATGATGTTCATGCTATATTGACTTGGATATTTGATCTATGGTTAACTGGGGGACGCCAGGATTGTGGGCGGTGATTTGAATGCATACTATGCTGAGTTCTATAATGGGTAGTCATGTACCCCTTGTGATTGTACCAAATGACTCATGAGGGGATTGGTTTGCGATTCCTTTTTGACTTCTTGGGATCTCTTCCAAATAGAGGCTACTCTTGTGCCTGGTTTACCTCTCTATGCTTGGTATATGGGCTCCAGTAGTTCATGGATTGATTATTTCTTTGTATCATCTTTTCTTAATCCTAGGTGTAGTAACTTGTTCCTCCAGGATCCTGGGATCGGTGGCAATTTGATAATAAACTTCCCAATGAGGGCCTTGTCTTGTAGGGACGAGGTCTCGTCTATGCTGGTTCCTGTTAAACCCAGTAGGAGTGCCCCCTCATGTCGATGGGACGGAAAGACCTACAGTCAACTTATAAGACAACTGTCCCTGGTAGATATGAGGGGGGGCTTGGCTCTTTTCGGGGGCAGATCTCGACGAGTCTGGATGATAGGCCTTTGGACATGTGTATCATTGAGGGAATTAGGAAGGTCATGTCTCTTTGTGGACCTTAAACTATGGTTATGCATCCTCACCATTTTGACTCCAGACTTAAAGACTCTAAAAGGTGAGTTATTAAATGACTGAGGAGTTTGGAACTCGTATGACGAAATCCAAAAGTTAAGGAAATCAGAGGGCCAACGACATAGAAATGTTGTCAAAGCTCTTAAATGTGATGTTTACTTGAAAGATAACCAGTCTATGATGTGGACTCTTCTTAAAACCAACTCTAGACAGTTCTGGTCCTGTATCAATGAAGTAAATGATTCAGGCTATGTTTCCAAGGGCGATGTTATTCAAGAAAACACATTAGTGTCCTTCTATTCCAGCAAAATTAGCATTCTCCCTTCTATGGCTGCTTGCTACCCAGATGTATTTGTTAAACCATGTGCTATATGATTCATGTCCGTGGGAAATAGAGGAAAATGCTTGGGCCATTAATAGACTTAAACCCTCTAGGGCACCTGGTCCTGATGGCCTTCCTTCGGTTCTCCTGAAAAAGGATCTGGGTGCTTGGGCCATCTTTCTAAAACCTTATTTTTATGGAATTTATCATACACATATGGTCCCAGTATACTGGACTGAGTCTATTCTTATCCCCATTTTTATAAAAAGGGTAATGTACAGGAGCCGGGGAACTATGGGCCTATTGCCTTGACTGATTCAACTAGTAAGGTGTTTTCCTTTCTGCTTCTAAGGGATTTGAATACCTTCCTGAGCAAATCTAACATGTTATCCAACTTTCAGGTGAGATTTCGACAGGAGATTGGCACTTCCCTTAATGCTACGGTATTGAGAAATCTACTTCACAAAGTGAAAGCATCCCGAGGGTGGAAATCTATATGGCCTCCCTGGATTTATCTTCACTTTCTATTGTGTGGTGCATGAACGTCTGTGGGATAAACCGCTTACCTTTAATGTTCCTTGAAAGCTTGTCCAGCTTATTGCCCATCTACATCGAAATTCTGAGCTACATATTCATTTAAACAAGGATGGGCCATTTCTTGGCCTATATTGGTTAAGTTAGAACTCAGGCATGGTTTCACTCTTGCACCAACACTCTTTAATATGTATTTGAGTGATATTGATCAACTTTGGCGCACCTATGACTTGATATCGGTTAAGTTGGGGCACCTTATTATCCATTGTTTGGCCTTCGCGGATGATATCACCATTTTTGACAGGACTCTGCTGGGCATCCAACGGAGGCTAAACATCTTTTACAATTATGCTGTAAGAAATAACTTGGTGGCCAACAGTGCCAAGTCTAAGGTGGTAGTATTTTCCAATGCGAAAAAACCTAAAGTAATGCGATGGACATTGGGAACAGGAAATGTTGAGTGGGTGGCTTCTTTTTGCTACCTAGGATACAATCTGACTAATACATTGTTCATAAAGATGTGGAAGGAGACGCTGAAGGTCAAATTGCTGCCATTGAGGTTGCATATGAAGCGTATTATGAGGAAAGTGTGTGGTTTCTCCCTTTTGCCGGCTATTAAATACTATTTGGGGAAGATTGAGCCAGTCCTACTGTATGGGCTGGACATGGCATCTGCTGACTTGGGTCCATGTCTGGACTCTATACAAGGGATGTTGTGGAAGAATGTGCTGGTAGTGGCTTCACATATCCCGAATGCGGTAATACGTCAAGAATTGAATCTTGTCTCTTTACAGGCTAGACAACTTTGGAGACAACTACTGAGCTATTCTTGTTTTTTGAAGCCTCCGTCAAACTTTGTTGATTTTGCCCAGATTTTAGAACATGGTTCGGTATCTTCAGTTAATCTGTTTAGGTCACATATGAGAAATCTGCTGGTGCAAATTGGGTCCTCTGATATGGAACTTATGGGCAATCCGGAAAAAGCAAAATGTAAACCATTCCGGGACGACTGGACGATGATCATAGAGTCTTTGGGCCTCATTACGAGGTTGGAGGTAGTCATGGCGCTAGTAGCGCCATGACTACCTCCAATACCGGTACCGTTCAATGGGGACTTACCGGTCTATTCCGACCTTTGCGGGCCCGGTAAGTCCCCATTGAAAAAGCCATTCCCCATTCCCATTTCATTCCCATTTCAGCCCCCATAGGGCTCAATGGGAATGGGGAAGTAGCTAATAACTGTACCGCAAATTGCGGTACCATTATTAGCTCTGAAGTCCCTTAACGGGTCCATTCCTTAACGCCTGGTGACCCGCTAAGGGACCTCGTAGTAGGGCGGTAAGGAATTACCAGCACCGGTGCCCTTACCGGTGACGGTAATCCCTTACCGCCCACCTCGTAATGAGGCCCTTTTTGTCTCTATACTCTTCCTATCGGGAATATGCTAGGTTTCCCCAGAGTGTACATATCTTTAATTATTGCACTTGCTCATTTTTTGTATGAATCATGTTTGTTATTATATGAATTTGTGGAAGGTTTCATGTAAACAAGATCACAATAAATAATAAAAATAATAACCAGGTCTGCCTTCAGCCATTCCATTTATAAGCACTATGCATGTCCTTCACTGACGTCCTAGTAAAAAACAAGCATTGAAAAAGCCAACAATTTTGACTTTTTTATAAGTACTAGGCAATTGCAGGCACTGCTTTTAGATGTCCAGATACTTGCACTGTTTTTTCCTGCTACCATCTATGGCAAGTTAATACCAGTTAAGCAGTGCTTGGCAAGCGCCTTTCCAATGCCTACACAAAAGCACCAGGCCCAATGTTAATTCAGCAGTGTTATTTTTGGAGTGTCGCTGTTGGTGTCTCAGGTCAAACATTCTGATGGTGGAAATAGATAATAGCAGAAATTAAAGTTAAAGGCTGGAAGGTTTTGAATTAATCATAACCACTATCTTTGCTCTGGACTAGCCCTACTGGGGTGGGGTCAAGCCTTATTTGTATATAGTATTTTCCTTTTATTTTATATTTATTTATTGCATTTATTAGTAGCGCCCACCACCTGTGGGAATCACAGCGTTGGAACACGGTACAAAGTAGGTAAGTAGGCATTGCAAACAGGCATGTTGCAATTCTGTCATGAGTTACACATATTTGTTAAATAGGGTTGTTTTTACTTTCTTTTGGAAGAGCGAGTAGGACGGTTCTTCTTGGATATGCTGGGGCACGGCATTCCAGAGGGCGGGGGCAATGGTGGTGAAGCTGGAGCCCCAAGCTCTCTTTCTGGTGTACCTGGGGCTGACCAAGGCTGATGAGGAGGAGGAACGTAGATTCCGAGTGATGTGTTTTTTGAGATGTGGTTGGTGAGGTAAAGGCGAGCGGTGTTATGTAGACAGCGGTAGGTGATGGTAAGGAGTTTGAACTTGATACATGCTTTGATGGGGAGCCATTGTACCTCCCATCTGATTTGTGAGATATGGTCAGAGTGTTTCAGGCCCAAGACTGCCCTGAGTGCGTTATTTTGTAACCGTTGGAATTTGTTAATGTTTTTGGTGGAAGTTCCTGCTAGGATGGCACTGCAGTAATCCGATTTACTGTCTATGATGGCCATAGCTAGGGTGAGGCAGTTACTAAGGTTGAGGAACTTTCTGGCGAGGTTGATAAGTTTAGTGGAATAAGCAGCAGAGGAGGCGATTGCTTTGACATGTTTCTGCATGTTTAGTTCTGCATCGGGGTAAACCCTTAGCGTTTTGACGTGGGCAGATACTGGGATATTGTTCCAGTCAATGCAGAAGGAGGTAAAAGCGAGACTAAGGTGTTTGAGGCAGTGCAGGGAGCCCACGGTTAGGAGCTCTGTCTTATCATCGTTCAGGCAGAGATGGTGGGTGGCCATCCATGTCTGGATGATGCTAAAGGTACGGGTGATGTTGGTAGAGTCTAACTCATGATTGCCAGTGATTTTGAGAAGGACCTGCATATCATCAATGAAGTCGGTGTATGGTATATTGTGGCTATCCAAGTGGTCAAAGAGGGGTTGGTGTACATCTTGTACAGGCTGGGGAAGAGGCAAGAGTCTTGGAGGATGCCGTGCAGGGATGGGGTTGGCTGCTTCAGTGCCCAAAAAGACCCTGGTGGATCAACCAGATAGGAAGGATTTGATCCATAAGGTTACTTCGGGGGGAGAGATTGAAGGTTGCAGTGAGGTGTTGGCATAGAATTGCGTGATCAAACCAAATCAAAAGCTGCTGCGAGATCCAGTAAGAGGAGGATGGCAAGCTCCCCATTGTCTCTGTAGTGGTCAAGCTGGATCTTTAGATCCAGGAGGGCAGATTCAGTGCTGTGTCTGGGTCTGAAGCCTGATTGGCGGGTGCCTAATAGGTTATGGTTTTCAAGGTATATTTGGAGTTGCGAGTAGGCAGTGCAGTCCAGAATATTGAGGTGAAAGGATTGGGCGGTAGTTAGTGGGGATGGTGGGGCCTAGGGTAGGTTTCTTCAGAAGTGGCATTACCCATGCTTCCTTGACAGAATTAGGAATTTAATTAGATTTGAATGAAGCTGGCTGTGGTCGGAGCAAGGTGTTCTGCACGCATTTTAACAATGTGAGATGGACATATGCCTCCAGAGCAGTTAGAAGCTTTCAGATGCTGGAAGTGGCGAGGACTTTGGATGGCGAGACAGCAGAAAACTGAAACTGTGGAGAGTTGGGGTTGGTAGTAGGGGTAGTTTCGCAGGGGGCGAACAGTGCGGGTGGCAGGTGGGACTTTTTGAGAATGGCTTTATCCTTTCTTTATCCTTTCTGTAATGGAATAGCAAGATGGAAAACAATGGTCTGAGGTGTTGCCCAGAGCAATGCCAGAGGTTATATGATTCATTCAAACCCTTCCAGCCATGACGCAATAGCCCAAACTAATGAAGCTATTGGAGGTGGTATTTTCCTCTGGTAGTATTCATGCCCAATAACTGCTGAACTCCTAATGAGCCTATGAAAATTACGTTCTAGCTCTTTTGTTGAGTTGTCAATCTGCAGAACGTTTGCTGTACTGCTTGACTGCTGTGCAGGGGAAATGCCAGAGACGTGACAGAGAGCAGGCAAGTCTCGGACAACGAGCAATGCAGAACTGTCACGCGCAAGCACATACAACAGAGACCCCAACCACGCCACAATGATGGGTTACATGACTTACAACATCAAGTCTATGCAGTGTAGAGAAGAATGGCGAATTGTAAAACAAACGTCCAGCAGATAATCCAGGCAGAGAAAATACCCCCACAATCCATCTGGTTTGACCCACAACTGTGAGAAATGTTTACGCATTTGAAATTCCAACAACATGCGTGTTAAGTTGTGGGTTTGGGGTTATAAATAACCACTCAGGAGCCTTGCTAAGTTTAGATATCTTTAGTAAGTCCACAGGAACACAGGTAAGTACATTAGGTATAATACAGGACAAGTTCATAGGAAAGAAGCATCCACCGGTCCCCCTGTGCCAAGCTCAGTTTCCAACTGCTACATTCAGAACTAAGGCACTCACAAAATAACATTCAAGGTAGAACACTCTGATGCTGACATTCCAGATACAGACTTACACATGGATAGGCAATAGCTGCACACACAGGATAGGTAAAACATAACACATCTCCCCCTTTACATAACATTACAATGAAGGAAGGAAACAGAAGGAAAGTCAACAATATGAACAGTTTATCTTAAAGAACTATCTTTCCAAATAAACCCATCCTGCAAACTATTAAAAGCAAAATGCTATTCCCTTCCAAGTCCATAGTATGGCTGTCAAATAGCCAATCCACTTAAATTCAATCACCAGAACCATAATGGCCACTTATGGAACTCATCAGCATGGGACCAGCCCACAATCTAATAATCAATCTTTGCCACCTACAACAACATACTAACCCTGTGTCAACATTCACCAACAACAAGGTTCCCTGACAAAACCACAGGGTAATACCCCTCTATCTACCTAAAGCATATCTATATTCGTCACAATGAGCACCCACTAAACACCCGCACCAAGCCCAATGTCGTTGTCATATAACACTGACATTGACACAAGAAGGGGTCTACATAAAACCAGGTTTGTAACGTGGCCACAGACCTTGAAAAATAAATGCTCAACACTGAACACATTAACATTGGCATTTCTCCAAAACATGCCAACTGCACTCACCATCATCTTCCTCCTCTGGCACCCAACCCACAATATTTGACACCAGAGTGTCGGAATTTACACATCCCCCACAAATTTGACCACCAAAGTGTCAGGAAAATTTGACACACCACAGTGTCGGGATTCTACATCCCCCTATATCTGACACACCACTGTGTCGGGATTCTCCATCCCCCATAATTTTGACACACCTCAGTGTCCGGATTCTCCATCCCCCTATATGTGACACACCACTGTGTCGGGATTCTCCATCCCCCTATATATGACCACCACTGTGTCGGGATTCTTTATCCCCCAAATTTTTTTTTTTTTGACACACCAAAGTGTACTCAATCTCAACCGTCATTCCTTTTGCACACACTCTCACAGAATCACATTTACACTTAGGCAATTTGCGCATAAAATATTTGGTAAACAAGATTATGCAACATCAATTGAGTCCAAAATATTCAGCTACAAAGTCCTTTGTGATGTTACCTGTGGAAAAAAACTGTATGTTATAACATTGATACAATTAGTATATTCTCACTATTCTCAAAAACAAAAGTTCGAGAATGGACTTGCAAAAAAAAATGTAGTGGATCTCCGTCACCATGTCCACACCAAAATGACCAGAGGAATTCATTATGTGCCCACATAAAAGTCCACTATGTTTGTGCCTGCATATACTTTGTTGATATATATATAGCTGTGGATAAAAATTTGCTTTTGTGAAAAAATATAAACTTTGTACATTTCATTGACTGACATTCCTTTTAATTGGTGGGTTCATAGTTTTTCTTAAAACTTGGTAAACCCAATTGGCACCAAACATTCAGTCGCGCACCATTCCCAATTAAACATGCCAATAACCTCATTTCACCATAGCGGAAATCCATGCAATATCCAGATTATACTTGCCAAAAAAGTCACATAGGCACCATGACCTTAGATCCATGCAATTTCCAATTTATACTTGCCAAAAATCACATTGGCACTACCAGAACGCCTCTTAACTAGGCACCTTATCACCATATGGCTCCAACACCAGAACTGCTCACCATGGAGCCATCACATGCCAAATAATAAGGCACTACCTAAACGAGGAACCTATTTCCTCCTGTTAACCTGTCCACTGCATGCCATTTGGACAACCACATAACCATAGCCAAAAACAACAGCAAGTCAAACTGCAAACTACTTGCACATCCACTTGATTACTGCACCCATAGGTGACCTCCGTGCCAAACATTGCATGTATACATAAAACACCACAGGGGTGCGCACCTTACCTATTCTAGACACTGTTAACGAAACAAAACATTTCAGTAATACAGTGCGTTACAGTCACCCCCATGAGAAGGAACAACATTGGTAAAACAACACAACATTTCAGCACTAAATTACTATCAGCATTTTGATCCAAGACACCGATGGACGGATTGAAAACCCTGTTGACCAAAAATAAAAATTGCAGAAATTCAAAAGCCAGCTCATTTTCAAAACACAAGCATCCTATAACAAGATCTGCTTTAAATTACACATCCTTGATGATCCCATGTGTAACTGAAATGTCTAAAACCAGTCTGGGACGCTGAAGTTACACACGCATTGGAAACTTCTTTTCTTTTAATCTCTTGTAACACACAGATGCGTAATTCCAACTCTTCCGGTAGATTCTTTGCTCCAACCTCTCTCACATTGCAGTACATGCCATTGTTTCAGTCTTCAAGAACGTTCGCATCAGAATTTTCTCAGCAGCCAAACATCGCCGATACCCAGCGGATCATGGTGACGTCACCATTCTTGAACGGAGCTTCGACCTGCACTAAGCTCCAGGCACCAACTTGCTCTCGGCTCCCAGCACCAACTGTCATCCACGCTCCCAGTGCTGTGATATGTGCCAGACACTGCCAGCCAACACCGGACACCCACACAACTTTGAGGCCACACGAAAGGTACTATCTTGAAAGCACTTATATACTCTATATGTTGGAGATGCTTTTCCACTGCCGACCACCAAAATCTCTGGACTGATCCCCCAGCCCCTTAACTCTGCCATAGTAAGCCGCCACTCCCCATCATAGCGCTCTGTGAAAGGCGTCAGCTCTTTTATACTTATTTAAAGCGCTAATTAGGGCGAAGGGAAATTACCCAATGGCTTGGTGACAGAAGCGGGTGAAACGCTGATCCCCAAAACTTCCAGGTAACCCTGCACGCACAGTCATGCAGGGGAATGGGGTGCGCTCACCTTGGGGCCGGGGGGCCGGTGGATGCCTCACTGGTTCCTGCTTCTTACTGGTGGGCAACCTCCTTGCCGCCTTTGTTTCTTGGTACCAGTCTTTGTTTGTACTCCTTGCTTCCTTTTCTGTTGCTGCTCCCTTCAGTTTCCAACAATCCTCGTCGCCAATGTTAAGTTGCTGGTTTGGGGTTATAAATAACCACTCAGGAGCCTTGTTAAGTTTAGATATCTTTAGTAAGTCCACAGGAACACAGGTAAGTACATTAGGTATAATACAGGACAAGTTCATAGGATAGAAGCATCCACCGGTCCCCCTGTGCCAAGCTCAGTTTCCAACTGCTACATTCAGAACTAAGGCACTCACACAATAACATTCAAGGTAGAACACTCTGATGCTGACATTGCAGATACAGACTTACACATGGATAGGCAATAGCTGCACACACAGGATAGGTAAAACATAACAATGCGCTAAAATTAAATGAAACATTAAAGACAGTATACATCACCCTTCCCTTTAATTCCAACGTTTCAAAGTATGCTTAAAATGTTAACTTAGTGCACTCGATTTATTAAATTCGGTAAACAATCGCTAAACCGGCTGGAATTAACCTAAAATATCCAGGGAGGAGGAAAGCATAATTGACAAGGTAGTAAAGGGGACGCAATATACAAGGTAGTAAAGGGGAGGCGATATTTGTATTTTCATGGTGCCTGAGGGTTATGTTTCCTCGGCTTTACTGCACTGCATGACACGTCACAGGCGGGGTGCTGCGAGCAGTGCAGGAATGTCCCGCCGGCGGCGCTGACACTGACAGCCAGACCCCAATCTCTCCCCACCCGCCTCCCGGATACTCACATGTCCCCCTACCGCGGGGAGCGCGTGCCAAACTCTTCCTCCTCCTCTTTCCCCCCCAAGCAGCTTAATAAACACGCCATGCAGGGCAGCGAGGCAGGGAAGGCTGGTTACTCGGAGTTACCGTGTAAACAGCACACCGTTGCCCGGCAACAACCGGAGACAGGAAACAGCATCTGACGTGACGCGCTAGCGAATGACTGACGGCACAATTGTGGTTCGGCATGACGTCACGGGCCTTACGTAGAGGAAGGGTGGTTAGGCCATAGAGCTAAGCAATCATTGGCAAAAAGCCAACAAATTAATGAATCTTTCATAATACCAGTGACCAGTCTTGCTTCCAAGACACATAGGTTGCCCCTGAGCTATCCTCCGGCCCATATTAGTTAAAAATCAAGTGCCTGCAGGCACATTTGGTTGAGACTTTTTTTTAGCACAAGTAGCAGGTTTATAGTTGCAAATAAGCCATTATCTTACATACGTAAACTAAAAATAACATGGGCTTCCCCTTAAAGCACCAAGCTACATGAAAAAGATTCTGGCGGAAGGGTGTTCTAGATGGGGAGGGGCAGGTTGTGGGTGAGAATAGTCCAAGAGACTGGTGTGGATACAATCCGAACAGAACCCAAAGTTTATGTGTGCCCCCTACACATCAGCCCCCTCCCCGAGCCTCACTTGTCATGCCAACCGCTGTGGCTTATAGTCAGCGCTTGAAATTACACCCGATTGTCAAAATGTAAAAACATTTCAGCGCTCTGTATCTTATTATTGTACTACATTTTCCCCCTTTGGATCCGGGTACATGTCGTTTTATGTTTCCCATTTGAAATTTAGGAAAACGGCAAGCCCCAACATTTGAAGTAAAAACATGACTTGATGACCTTCTCACCACATGAGCATGAGAAAGTGGACAGCTCTCTGATTCTTGCCTCCTTGCCATGTCATGGCAGTCTGCAGTGCCGCCACAACCACATCTTCGGCTTTATAATTGAAGTCGGCGGCTTTGCTTGGTGACTTGTAAGTACATTTACGCTCTTCACGATCGTCACTGAGGAGCTGCCATTCAGTTCTTTGGACATATCTTCTCCAAGGACGGCATGCTGCCTGACCCCGAGAAGGTCGAGACGATCACCAACCTCGCCGAGCCCCGACAAGTGGCGGATGTCCGTTCGTTCCTTGGCATGGCAGGATACTGCGCAAGGTACATCCCCCACTATGCCTCCATCACAGACCCACTGAGGAAACTGCTACAGAAGGAGTCGCCGTTTGAATGGACACAGGCCTGTCAACAGGCTTTTGCGGACATCAAGCAAGCTCTCGCCGAGGCCCATCGCCTCGCATATTTCAACCCACAGTGGCACACCGAGGTGGTAGTCGATGCCAGCCCAGTAGGCCTCGGCGCCATTCTGGCCCAAACCAGTGGCGCAGATGTTAACCCCAGACACGTGATTGCATACGCGAGCCGAGCGCTATCAACGCCTGAACTAGCCTACTCCCAGGCCGAGAAGGAGAGCTTGGCAGCGGTCTGGGCGTGTGAGCATTTTCATAACTTTATAATCGGAAAGAAGTTTACGCTGATCACCGATCATCAGGCGCTTCTCTCATTGTTTGGGAACCCGCATACCAAGATGCCACCGAGGATTGAAAGGTGGGGCATCCGCCTCCAGGAATACGATTACGATATCGTACATCGCCCGGGGGGCGACCTTAACCCCGCCGACTACCTCTCCCGACACCCAGTAGGGGCCCCGCTGGCACGGAAGGGGGACGTTGCGTATGTGCAATATGTGGCGGCTCAGGCGCTGCCCCCGGCACTGTCACTCGAAAGGGTAGCGGCCGCGTCGGCAGCCGATCCGACGACAGCCCTGGCGATCAGCCTCACGACCGCCAACAAGTGGAAAGATCACCACAGAGCCACTCTAGCTCACCCGGGGGTGAACAAGCAAGAAATCGAACGGCTAGCCAGGGTCCATGGTGAACTGGCGGTAAAGGACGATAACATTCTGCTCAGAGGGTGTAGGATCGTTATCCCTGCCACACTCAGGAGCGAGGTGGTTAGCATAGCTCATGAAGGTCACAGGGGAGCCGAGAACACAAAGAAGCAGCTCAGATGCCATGTGTGGTTCCCCCTCCTGGACGCAGCTGTGGACGAGTGGGTGAGGAACTGCCACGCCTGTCAGTGCACAGCCCCTGCAGAACATCCGCCCCCGCTCCAACACACTCAAATACCTGAGCACCCTTGGGAACGAGTAGCCATGGATTTTTACGGGCCCACTGAAGCGGGCGACTATATTCTGCTCTTCGTGGATGAACACTCAAGATTTCCGATTGCCAAGAGAGTCAGCTCCACAGCGTTCTCTCAAGTTGCGGCAACGATAGAAGAGGTCTTCAGTGAGTGGGGGATCCCCAAGTGGGTCAAGTCCGACAACGGACCACCGTTCTGTGGGCACGAATTTGGGACACTGGCAGAGCACCTGGGGTTCAGGCACATGAAGATCACACCACGCCACCCCCAGGCGAATGGAATGGCGGAGCGATTTATGGCATCGATTAAGAAGGCCATTCAGAGGGCACGGCTGGACGCCGTTGATACACACCAAGCCCTATGCCGCCTGTTAAGAGACTACAGAAACACTCCCCATGAGGTCACAAACAAGACGCCTGCTGAGCTCATGTTTAGATATGAAGTGCGAACTCGCATCCCGAGGAGTACGGTGCAGGCTGAGCCGGCCGACCAAGATCTCCTCCAGAGAGATGCGGTGGCAAAAGAGAATGCGAGGCGTCGCACCGATGCTCGAAGAGGAGCGGTACTGCCGGGGCTCCAGGTGGGAGATGAAGTCCTGGTACAGCAGCCGGCAAGCAGGAAGACAGACCCGAGGTTTGCTCCAAGCCCCCTGAGGATTGTTGCCATGAAAGGCACGATGGTGACGGCGGAAGATGAGAACAGGACCGTCACCAGAAACTGTCAACAGTTCAGGCCATATGCAAGGAGAGAGCCCACGGAAGGAGCTCAAAGGGCACTCTCACCGGAACCACTAATGCAGAGGGATGATGAGTGGTTTCCCCCGGAAGGGGACCCCCGGGATGTGGCCCCGAGTGAAGTAATTGAAGAGGAGCCCGATCTGGGGACTCGAGGTGAGAGGCCGAGACGGCTCATAAAGAAGCCGATGAGACTTGTTGAGGAGTGTTAAGTTATGTGTTGAGACACAGGGTGTCAAGTTGATGTTTGGACATATTGTCCGGGGGTAGTGTTACCCGGGACTCAAGGGGTTAACGCTCGGGAGCCCCCTCCGTTGGAAAGGCGGAGTCTGACTGTGCAAGGGGGTTATGGGGCACGTGCGCTGCGAATGGCACTTCCTTTTAGTTGTGAAAGAATAAAGAAGTTCCTCCTATCTCTCCGTGTGTGCGTCCTTCATTTGGGCCTAGATCCCTAGGCAACAGGTCCTTAGTACTTGGCATCAGACGCTGCTCGAAATTATTCTGCCGCAGTAAACTGTGGGACTTAGTTTCAGCCAAGTGTGGCCTTCGGTGGGACCAGAGGACCTCCGTCTGTGCAGTCCTTGGTGTGTGCAGTGAAGGGCAGACATCGTCGTGGATTTTCCTTAGTGCACTCCCGTGTTAACCTCCGAGCAAGGGCGTAGCTCCGCGGGTCTCCTGTAGCCTCCTTTTGAGAGACTGAAAGGTGACGGGGGAGCTTCTACCTCTGGGTGAGTTCGGGGAGAGTCCAGGGAAAGAGTGGGAGGTTGCAGTCCAATGGGCATAGCCCGCGAGAAGTCACTATACCCCAGATCATATTTTGGTTGATGGGAGCACGGCGACCGGCGTTAGTGTGTCTCTCACTGGGCTACCTCCTAAAGACTCAACGGCCCTCAAGCCGGAGGGATACCCTTCGACATCCGCGTACATATCGGAGCTTCAGCAACCTCCTCTCTGAATATGCATGAAAGAGAACTCTGCGGGGAGCTGAGTAGATCTTTGTGCACCGAGCTGGGCAAGTGGCAGGGGGTTGAAGGAGGTGCACCTCTCTCTACCCTCCCAACCCTCATAGTTAACACCATAAAGGGAGGGTTTGTTCCTGCCCTGCAGGAACTGAGGTGCCCCTCTCCCTACCCTCCCCACCCTCAAAGGTAACACCATAAAGGGAGGGTTTGTCCCTGCCCTGCAGGAACTGAGGTGCACCTCTCCCTACCCTCCCCACCCTCATAGGTAACACCATAAAGGGAGGGTTTGTCCCTGCCCTGCAGGAACTGAGGTGCACCTCTCTCTACCCTCCCCACCCTCATAGGTAACACCATAAAGGTAGAGTTTGTCCCTGTCCTGTAGGAACTGAGGTGCACCTCTCTCTACCCTCCCCACCCTCATAGTTAACACCATAAAGGTAGAGTTTGTCCCTGCCCTGCAGGAACTGAGGTGCACCTCTCCCTCCCCTCCCCACCCTCATAGGTAACACCATAAAGGGAGGGTTTGTCCCTGCCCTGCAGGAACTGAGGTGCACCTCTCTCTACCCTCATAGGTAACACCATAAAGGTAGGGTTTGTCCCTGCCCTGCAGGAACTGAGGTGCACCTCGCTCTACCCTCTCCACCCTCATAGGTAACACCATAAAGGTAGGGTTTGTCCCTGCCCTGCAGGAACTGGGTCCAGAAGCTCAGAGCTTGGCTGTACAGTCATCAGTCGCATTTGTTAGATGTCAGAACCTAACGGAGGCGCTGAGCTTAACGTCCGAAGTAATAGCATAGCCTTTTCCATTGACTCGTGTGTATAGGTTTGCGAAGGTGTCTTCAAAGAGCCTTTCAAAAAAAGGACCAGCTCACTTTGAAAAAATGTTGGCAGCTAAAGGCTTGGTTCCGAAAACCAGGCTCACGGATTCGATCAAGGAGAATGGAGCGGTATATTAATTAGGACGAGCCACCCTCAGACACTCCCTCGGGAGTTCTGCCAACTGAGTGGGGTTGGACAGACGGCAGATGCTCCTGGAGTACTCCTACTGTGGGGCCGGAGCTACGCAAGGTTGTCCGCGTCGGTGGAACGTAGTAAACACAGTGGCACCTCTACCTCTTGCCCGTCCATGGACCAAACCTCATTAGAGCAATCTGAAAATCTTGTCATCTCGGATGAGGACCTTTTTCTGGACCTGGTAGCTGCCCAACTTGAAGATCAGACTCCAGCTCAACCATCCATAGATGCTGGTTGATTGCATCCCTTACTCTGACCCTGGCGCCATTTATGAAACTCCATGAAACCACATTAGGGATCAAAGCACCGACCGCCATGTTACATACTAAGCTGCTTTTCTTGGAGGGTTTTGTAATGGGGATTCAGGGCAACCTTGACAAAAACAAGGAAGAAATCACTAACATACTTCACTCGATTATTGATACAGTGACCAAAGATAAAAACTAAAAGGTGTAGTAATGAGTTTCAGAGAAGCTCAGAAACGCAATGAGGATAGGACTATGCCGTTTTCCAATCCCCCAGCCACCGAAAGAGCTGTAGGGCTGCCACCTCCTAACTTTGGGGTAAGGAGTGACTCCCCAAGGTCCGATCAGCTCCTTATAGTTATGTCAAATGATGTAGGGGGCTTGGTTCCCGTATCAAGTGGTGGTGAAAGCCCTTTGGTTTCTTCAGCAAATACCGAGCACCCCCGATGCATTCCCACCCCTGTCGGTGGGATCAATGAAGTGCGGGAGCAGGTGCCTTTTCTTGTACTCTGCGGCGACTCAAAGTAAGAAGAAATATGATATGTTCTCCAAATTGTCAGAGGGAGCTATGTCAAGTAGCAAGTAACAGGATAGCTCTGAAAAGAAAACTTGCTCGAGAAAAGGGAGATTCAGGGAGTCACCGGCCTCATTCAACCTGTGGCGAAATCTTCTTCTCTGAATCCAGTTCTGAGGCCAAGGCAGCTAATGAGAAATGTATTACCAGTAACATCTACAACAGTGAGCAACCATTTAGGGGCAAGCACCCCTAGATGGGTAGACATGTTGCATGCCCTACCAAGGGTGGCTCTGGTGCCAAATTCATCTAGATGCTCTGATATATCTATGGAGGATGACATGGAGAATCTGATAAATCTGTCTACGTAAAATTCCAAGGACGAAGAGGTTCCGAGGCCTGTGATGGAGGACTTTGAGGGTGGTTTCGTGCCCAATTTGGTCCATCAAGGGGAGGTCGCAGTCCCAGTGAATATGTATTATTTATTTATTATTACATTTGTATTGCGCACCTAACCCTCGGCAACTGGGTGCATAATTTAAGAATATGGTTACATGTTCTGGAGGCTTAAGAGATTGGTTACATATTTAGCAAGCTAAGGAATTTGGTTACAAATGGTAAAGATCTGCTGGTTCTGCAGGTTTAAGAGATTAATTACATGTTTAGCAGACTTAGGAATTTGGTTACAAGTGGAACAGATCTCACGGCACATCTTAGGAATGTGGTTACAGGTTCAGCAGAACTTCACATATTGGTTACATGTTCAACAGGCTTAAGAATTTGGTTACATGTTGTCGATATGCAGATCCCAGAAAATGCATGCTTAATTGATTTAGTTATGAGGTATGCAAGGCAGCAATGTTGTGTGTAAAGAGCCAAGATTTAGTTTCTGCGTAATGAGAGTAGGACAGGATCCAGTCTTATAGCTACTGGCAAGGCATTCCAGTAGTTAGCCGCCATGGCTGGGAAACTTGAGCCGCCTGCTCTTTGTCTTTTATATCCATGCTTGGTCAAATGCCCGCGATAGGGAGCGCAAGTGGGTCTGTTTTTTTGTGATCAAACTAGAGCGATAGCGTGGGGCAGTGTTGGATAGGCATTTGTGTGTAAGCGTAAGTACTTTGAATTTGATCCGGTCCTTCACTGGCAGCCAGTGGATGTTTCTTCTGGCAGGGAAAATGTGAGCTGATTTGGGGATATTTAATGCAGCTCTTATGGCATTATTCTGCACAATTTGGAGTTTCATGATGTTTTTGGCTGAGGAGCCCGCAAAAATGGTATTGCAGTAGTCGATCCTAGTGAGGATTCATGCTCTTGCCAAGGTAACATGGTTGGCTTCTGTGAAATATGGTCTACAAGCCGTAATTAGTTTGACTGTGTCAGAGGATGCTGATGTGATGGCGTTGAAGTGAAAAGTCGAGGTAGACTCCTAGGGTCTTAACATCTTTGGCAGTTATGATGAGGTTTCCATCTATATTGAAGGAATGGTACTGAGGTGATAGGTTTTTGAGTTTAGCTCGACTACCCATGAAGATCTAAGCCTTAACGTCATTAAGACATAAATCATTCGGAGCCATCCAGGCTTGGATTGTATGATAGATTGTATTTAGGGCATTTGTGTCAGTAATGTAGTCCCCTGGATAGGAATTAGTATTTGGGTGTTGTCGGCATAGTTTGTGTATGTGATGCCCAAATTATCCAATTTATCAAAGAGAGGTTTAGTAAATGCATTGTACATGGTAGGTGATACACCTGATCCCTGGGGCACTCTGCAAGTTACTGGGGTGAGACTAGCAGCTGCGTAAGATGAGAAAACTCATTGTTCGGTTCGACAGGAATGATCTGATCCATGCTGTTGCATTATTGGAAAAATGGGCATCACTGGCTAGGTGACGGCAGAGTAAGGAGAATGGCTAAGCCGCCTCGGTCTCCATTCTGGTCCATTTTTGCTTTCAGGGCCGCTAGAGCCATTTCTGTGCCGTGAGCAGGGCGGAATCCTGATTGGCAGAGGCCCAGCAGATGATGTGTTTCAAGATATTTTTGTATCTGGACATAAGCCACTCAATCAAGAATTTTTTTGCAAGAATGATACCGTAGTAATGGGCCGGTAATTAGTGGGAATATTCGGCTCTAGTGTTGTTTATTTTCAGTAGTGGCATCACCCAAGCTATCTTGAGGTTATCCAGTACCTTGTTGGAGTTAAATGAATTGTTAATTAGTGAGAGGATGAAAGGTGCAAGGTTATCTGCACAAACTTTGATTAGGGTTGCAGGACAAATGTCGCCTTGGCAATGTGAGGGTTTGAGGCCTTTTAGGATTTTGGTGATTTCCTCTATCATAATAAGGGAAAGCTCAAATTTGGGGAATGATTTAGGTGGAATGACTTCTTTAGTGGGCAGCTGGGATGTATTGAGTTTCAACTTTTTGTTGTTAATTTTGAGCTAGAGTGATGCAATTTTGTCCATAAGGGCTTTTTGTATATTCTCACACCAAGCTTGGTCTTTGACACATAAGGCAGGGGTCTGAGAAGGGGCTTCCAATTCTCTTAGGACTGAGAAGAGCTCTTTAGAGCTAGGGTTAGCATTTTCTATGCACCCGTTATATGTATTACTTTAAGCTTGATGGGTGGTTTTTCTGTAGTCGGATGCTATGGTGGTGAATTGTTGTTTATTAGGTAATGATGAGGCAGTTATTTTCTGCGTTTTTTATTTGTTGCTACGTAAGTCTTTGAGTTCGGGGGTGAACCATTGGTTAAGATGGCCTTTGGGTTTGGCTTTGCAGTTACCCAAAGGGGCAACCAATTCTAGGACTGTTTTCATAACTTGATAATAAGTAGATACCAAAGAAGCTGGGCCTGTTGACTCTTTCATGTGTGTAGTGAGCTGTGGGGCTGTCCGGTCAAATGGTCGAAAATAAAAGATCAAATGACCATTTGATCGAAAGTCAAATGGTGGAAAAAAAAAGTCAAATGTTTTTATTTATATATTTTTTTAGTTTTGTTTGGTTAAAAAAAAATTAATAAAGAAAAAGGGGGCTTGGGTGGGGAACCCCTCCTCCCATAAAATATTTTTTTAAAACAAATTATTAAAAAAAAAAAAAAATCGGCCATTTTTTCGACCAGTTGACTGTCGATCAAATGCCATTAGATCATTTGGTTTTTGACCAGATGACCTACAACCAGCTGTGGGATCATTGGGAGAATGTTGTCTGGTGTGATGTTGCGTGCTTGGGTTGCGGTGCCATCGGCGTAGGTAGCCTAGTAGGTGTGTTGGTACTGATTGAGAATAGTATAGTGTTATGGTCAGATCAAGGGCAAGGATCATTGTTGGAGATGTGGGTAGAACAGTTGTAGTCTGCGATCCAGTACCGCATGCAACCTTTGGCATGGGTTGGGCCCGATGACCTTAAGGTAAAACCTTGTGTTTCAACTGTGTTGGCTAGGGCGTGTGGGATGTTCTGACCCACTAGGCTCTGCCCTGCAACATCACTGTGTGCTGCTTTCATCAGAAACAACAGAATGGCCGCCAAAAAGCTCTATGCGCACTAAAAATCTCGGAGAAGTGTGCAAGGGAAACCGGAAAAATAGGCTGCCAAATCTATTTTGCCTGTGTCCGTGGTAAAACAGGAGACCATACTGCCAAAACCTGTCATTGGGCTGCCCACAGAGTCAAATGGAACTGCCTGAAAAGGCAGTGCTTCATTGCCAGGAAAACACAGAAGTGCTTTAAAATCCGTTTTCCTTGGCTGTGGAAATTGCAAAATAATGGTTCCCCAAACATCAGAAAAGATCCAACATCCTTGCTGGATGTTAACCATCACCTTATTTAAGAAATTCCCATAAATACAATGTCAGGAGAAGCAGATTTCATCACAAAAATATCCACATTCAAAAAGGTGCTTGCCTGGGAAAATATGTCAGATATTTATTTATTTATTACATTTATATAGCGCGCAGGCAGCCCAGGGGCATTGTGGTGCTGTTACTTGTAAGGGAACTTAGTTACAGGTACAGGTTGTACCTTGGGTTACAGTAAGGCAGGATCCTGTGTTAAGCGATAGGGAGTATAATACACCATAATACATCATACACCATAGTACATCATACATGTTAATCATGAGAGTTTAAACATGTGGGGTTGGTTAGGTGAACAAGGTAGTTTTCATGGCTTTGTGGAAAGCAGTTAATGAGGGTTCAGTTCGCAGAAAGGTGGGAAGGGTGTTCCAGTGTAAAGCAGCAAGAAAGGGGAAGCTGGTGCCACCTGCTCTAGCTCTTTTTACCCTGGGTACGGAGAGCATATTGGCATAGGGTGTCCTGGTGGGTCTTGTGGAGGCGGCCGGGTGGATTCTCTGGGATAGGTACGCTGAGGCTGAGAGGTGGACACATTTGTGGGTGATGCTTAACGCTTTGAATAAAATCCTTTCCTTTATGGGGAGCCAATGGGACGCTTTTCTGGCAGCAGTGATGTGCTCTCTCTTGGCAATGCCTTGTGCAGCACGCAGGACGCTGTTCTGTATTACTTGCAGCTTCTCAAGGTTTTTGTTAGAGGTCCCTAGGAAGAGAACATTACAGTAGTCTAGCCGGGAACCAGTTATGGCTCTGGCTATGTTGGTGCAAGTGGCTTTTGACAGAAAAGGCCTGATTGCATTGAGGAGTTTTTCATGGTAAGCCGCAGAGGAGGCGATTGCGTTTACTTGTCTGGTCATAGATTTTTCTTTATTTTATTTAAATTTCTTTATTGGTTTTTCAACAGAGTGTAACACAAATGAATCATTGGTTAGACAATGCGATATGTATGAATCAAGAACAACATGTCTTAACGTTCGCAACCCTCCCACCCCCCTCCCTCCCTCCGAGACCAGAGTGGAGTCCTCAGATTTCCTTAGGCACGAGCCGGGCCGGGACTGCCAGAGCTGTTCGAGGCGCTGTCTTGCGCCACTGGGTGGAGTAGTGGCACCGTTAGCGCTACCTATCAGAGTAGATCTGCTCTGGAGTCCAGTCTTTGTACCTGAATCGCCGTTTCCCAAGCCGCAGTCTCAGCGGCTATCCATCTCCTGAGGTCGTCCCACCAAAGGGCCTCGCTCGGCCCTCCTGCGCTCTTCCAACCCATGGCTATGCGCCTTTTCGCTGTTATGTATATCAAGTCAATAAGTCTATTTAGGGGCTTATTCTTGTTGCTTCGCTTGTAACTCCCCAATATGCAGGCTGCTGGCTCGTGAATCTCCACCTCAATCTCAGCTGTCGCCACCTTCTGTTTCACTCGGGCCCAGAACCTCTGGACTACCGGGCAGCTCCAAAACATGTGGGTCATACCCGCCTTGGCTTGTGTCATTTGGGACATGTCTGGATCGTGGCTCCTTTGAACTTTGATATGGCGTCGGGCGTAAGGTAGGCTCTGTTGGTAATGTACAGCTGAATAAGTTGGAGGCGAGCATTTCTGGAGATTCTTTTTATGGTAATGGGTTATTTTCTCCCATGCTTTGTCCTCAAATTCAAGTCCCATTTCGCTTTCCCATCTACCTTTGCATTTCAGTGCGTTCTTTGTCGTGCTCTGCAATAGGGCTTCATATATTCTGGAGGTTTCGTGACCTCCTTCGGCAGTGTCCAGCAATGATTCGATGGCTTCATTCTCTATGAGTTGGTTGGCGGCCTCTGGCCATCTCTTCTTCAGGGCCTTCGTTACTGCTCTGTGGAGCAAGAACTGGCCCGTGGGCAGGCCCGTAGACTCGCTGAGGTCAGTAAAAGTCATGAGCTCTTGTTCATGGATGAGGTCCCCGAGTACTGCCACCGCATAGGGTTCCCACTGAGTGCGTGTTTCCGTGTGTCCCCATGAAGGTTTCACCATGACAGCCGCAATGGGGATCTGCAGGGAATATGGGTCTGTCAACCCCATTGCTTTGCAAGCTCGCTTCCAGAGCTGAGTTCCAAGTTTGATTAGGTAAGGGTGATGTTGTAGAGCCCTCTTCTCGACCCAAAGTAGGTCTCGGAGTAGCAGTCGCGGTTGGAGGAGTCGGGTGTCAGTGGTGGCTTCATCCGCCATCCAGTGCGTTACGTGCCTCAGTTGACTGGCCAGGTAATACAGTTCGAAATTGGGGACTTTCAATCCCCCCTTCTCATAGGGTCTTTGGAGAATATCCAGCGCCACCCTGTGCCTACCTCCCTGCCACAGGAATCCCCTACAGAGCTTGTTCAGATCTCTGAAAAAAGCAGGGGGGATGTTGAAGGGGACGTTGGAAAAGCAGTGTAGTAGGCGTGGGAGTGCTACCATTTTGAGGAGTCCCGCCCGCCCAGCCACAGAGAGAGGGAGCTTCCCCCAAAATTCCATGGATTTTGCAAGTGCGTCCTTCGCCCTAACCGTGTTAAGAATGTGTTCGGTACTCGGGTTACGGTGTATGGTAACACCCAAGTATCTAAAGGATGTTACTTGCCACTGGAGGTCTAGTGGGGGCAGAGATCCGTACTCCTCGCTATACAATGCAGCGAGGGGGTAGAGGCAGGACTTATCCTCATTTATCTGTATGCCTGTGTGTGTGTGGAAGCAATCTAATGTCTCCAGAATGTAAGGCAGACGGAGCTCGGGATCATGCAGGTAGAGTAGCATGTCATCTGCATACATGGAGATGAGATGTGACAGCCCGTCTAGCTCAATGCCTCCATCACCGTATTCCTGACGGAGGTATGCGGCCACCGGCTCTGCAGCAATAATGTAAAGCATGGGGGGTAAGGGGCATCCCTGCCGTGTGCCTCTATAGAGGGGCCATTTGTCAGAATAAGTCTTGTTGGTGCGCACCCTAGCGGTGGGATTAGTGTAGATCAATTGGGTCCAGTTAAGGAAGGCGGGTCCGATCCCCATCCTGACCATAGTGGCGTAAAACCATTCGCATCTGACCGAGTCGAAGGCCTTGGTGGCGTCAAGTGACGCCACGGCGTATTTCTGGGATTTCCGCTCAGTGCTATATATGATGTGGTGTAACCTGCGTAAATTTTCGGTAATAGAACGCCCGGGCACGTAGCCCGTTTGGTCCTGATGAATTAGAAGTGGAATTACTCTGCGTAGTCTATTGGCGAGCAGTGCCGACAGTATTTTGCTGTCAACATTTAACATAGAAAGTGGTCTATATGACCCGCAATCTGTCCCATCTTTACCAGGCTTCAGTATGGGAATTATTATTGCTTCACTCATGGAGTTCGGGAGAGAGCCTCGCTCGAAAGCCTCGTTATATACTTGTGTAAGCAGAGGGGCAAGGGTCTCCTCGTATGTCTTATAAAATTCCCCGGGGAGGCCATCCATGCCCGGCGCCTTCCCTGAGGGTAATGATCTAATTATTGCCTTCACTTCATCTAGGGCTTCAGCCAGTTGTGAATCTAGCCTGGGTAACAATGCAATCTAGGGCATCTTCGATCCCGGTGTCAGATGAGGGCGGGGTCTGGGAATAAAGGTCACGGTAGAACTCAGAAAAGACCCTATTAATCTTTGCTTGTGTGTGCGCGGTGGTGCCATCGGGTTTGCGTATGTGGCAAATGGGGGTGCTAGGGGTTTCCCTTTTGTACAGCCAAGCTAAGAGTTTGCCAGGTTTGTCTCCCAGGGTGTGTGTCCTTTCTATAGGTTTGGCATAATTTAATTTCCCCAGTGTCCCCCCAGTGGGACAGACAGGCTTGTCGCAGTTTGATTATTTCCTGTAGACACTCAGGAGTCACGTCTGCCCTGTTCTCCAGCTCCCCCAGCTTCTTTTCTGCGTCTACTGGGGAGTTCACAATTGATCTCTGGGCCCCACCCACCGCTGCTAACATGTCCTCTCTCATAACTAACTTATATGCCTCCCATGCGGTGCTAATACAATCTACACTGCCTAGGTTGTTTTGCCAGTATTCGTCTGTGCTGTCTTGTATGTGATCCCGGAAGGCTGCATCCAGCAGGGCCTCGGCCCGCAGTCTCCACGTGGGAACCGGGGGTCTGGGCGGGTACACCTCCCATGTGACTAGCAAGGGGGAGTGGTCTGACAATACCCTAGGTAAATACTGTGCTTCGCAAAAAGTGGCTTGCTGCTCCTGACTGACCAGCATGTAGTCTAGCCTGGTGTGGACTTTATGCGGTGGGGAGAAGGAGTATTCTCGTTGCCCCGGGCCTAGTTCCCTCCACAGGTCACAGAGTGATAGCTGGGTCATTAGTTTAGACAATATCTTGGCAGGAGTGTTTGGTATCGGACCTGTCTTTGAGTGGGTCTAAGGTGCAGTTGTGGTCACCGCCCCAAATCACAACACAGTTTACATATGGGCCTAGTCTGGAATATAGGGAGTGGAAGAACAATGTGGCGTCGTGATTGGGTGTATAATTGCTAACCAGGCACAGGTCTCTCCCCTCCACCGTACCCTGCACAAGTGCCATCCTACCCTCGTCATCCGTCTTCGTGCTCGTTACCCTGAAGGGGACGGTCGGGTCGATCCATATCAGGACCCCTCTTGCGTATGAGGAATAGGAGGATCCGATCAGGGTCCCTCGCCATGTTTTGGCCAGCGCCTTCAGTTTCTCCTCCGTTAGGTGTGTCTCTTGGAGCATAGCAATTCCGACCATGCAGCATCGCAAATATGTGTGAATCCGGCGTTGTTTCACATAACTGTTCATGCCTCTGACGTTCCACGTCATTATTTGTATTGTTTCAGCCATAAGCGTGATGGTGCCCAATGTTCCCCCTCTGTCTCGATCGGGGTCCTGTTAGTGGTGCGTCTGTAGTGAGGTCATCCTGAGGTCTCGGTATTTCTTGTTCAAAAGTCCCAACATGGGTGTCACTTCCCTGTATTTCCCTCCCCCCTAATAAACTTCCCAAACATAGAACTGGTCCAGCGGGGTGACCCCCGTCATGACTGTCCCGTTTCCGCTCCTTAGGACCAAGCATGGTCTTCGGGTGCCCTACGGGCGGGTAAATGTACCCTGAAGAAAGAAAAAAACTCCTGGGGGTTGAGGGAGCTGTTGCTTCGGTGTTCCGCGTAGTATGATCAAATCAGCTGCTCATAGGGCTCGATTTATTGTTACTGTGCAGTTGGGGTAAGAACCGTTCTCTTGCAGTCGTGGAGGGTGGTTCAATGCGGCTTACGTCTTTTGTCTTCAATGTCCGGTAATTGCTGCTCGTCCATCCAGTCCCGAGCCAGCGCCGGGGTGTCGAACAGGTGGACTCTATTTTTATATATCACCTTTAACCTAGAGGGGTATAAAAGCATGTATTTCAATCCGGCAGCTTTCAATCTGGCCTTAGTGTGTATGAACTGAGCTCTGTTCATCTGTACTTGAAAGGTATAATCAGGGTAGATCGCAATCTTGGCTGAGTTCCTCAGGATCTGGCCCCCTGAAAGTGAGAATGCTAGAATGATCTTGCGGTCTCTGTAGTTTAATACTTTCGCAATCATAGGCCTAGGTGGGCCGCCTGGTGGAGGTTTCTTGGCG
The DNA here is from genome assembly GCF_040938575.1 of Ambystoma mexicanum. Classification (NCBI taxonomy): domain Eukaryota; kingdom Metazoa; phylum Chordata; class Amphibia; order Caudata; family Ambystomatidae; genus Ambystoma; species Ambystoma mexicanum. The sequence goes on from NC_090924.1 coordinate 1,319,246,988, forward strand.
AGTAACCTGGAGAAACCCTGCGATATTTTCTCTGCTCCAATCTCCTGCAGCAGGAGGTTTTCTATGTAGTTGGTGGGGTCTGGGCCTTCGATGCCCTCCGGTAAGCCAAGCAGCCGGATGTTGTTCCGGCGAGCCCTCCCTTCGGCCTCCTCCGCCCTGTCCTCCAGGTTCTTGACCCTCTGCCGAAGGCCATCCACGTCGTGCAGGAGCTGGGTTTTCGCTTCGGTGTTTTCACGTACTTGGGTCTCAAGTGCATCGGTTCTACCCGCCAGGGAGCGGACGTCCTGGCGTAGGAGGCCCAGATCTATGGCCACAGCATCGATTTTGTTCACCATTGTTGCTTGGAATAACGTGATGGCTTCCAGGAGTTGGGTGTTGCTGGGTTTGGTCGCTGCTACGGTGGGGCCTGCTTCCTTGCTAGCCGTTGCCGTGTCTGGACACCCGGGGTTGGGGAGTTCATTGGCTGTATAGGCGTCCAGTGTGGTCTGTCGCTGCTTGGACCTAGCTCCCCTCCCCGTTGATTTATCCAGGCCAGACATTCCTGCTGTTCTGTGAACTTCAGGCGCCGGGGGCGGATTCCACGACGAGAGCTCCAAGTCGTGGCCCCGGGTGTGGTTTGCGGCCTCAATATATGGAGGCGTATGGTGTAGGAGGTGCTGAGCGCCTCGACGCACCCTGGGCCATGGTCCACCCCAGCTCCAGGCTCCCGGATGGGGCAGTGTGTAGTCCTGCACCGCGGGGAGACGGTCGCCAGCTCCTCAAGGCGTTGAGAATATCTTAGAAGGGGGCAGGGGGGGTCGCACAGGCCCAGATCCCCGCACCGTCTGCCTCCGGCGTCCTCACGGCGCAGCGGGGGCTCGATTGCGAGGCCCCGCTAGGTGCTGGTATATGGCTGGTATATGGCACGAGGGGAGGCCCCTGTTCCGCTCACCTCAGGTAGATGGAGTCTCTGTTCCAGCCGATCACCTCTCCCCAGGCAGCAATTGCGGTCTCACTTGAGTCCCGAGGCAGGTAGGGGGGGCCAGGGCCCCAGACAGGGGGGGAAACCCCCACTCAGGACGCAGCAGCTCTCGGTCTTCGGCCGGCTTTTGTGCGCCTCCGCCTCCCCCCTCGGGTCGCTGGGTGGGTCGCTGGGGCCGCGCAGGCCGCGGCGTGGGCCAGGCAGGGCAGGCGGCGTAGATGGATCCCCTGGCGGGATGAGACCAGGAGCTGGGCAGGGCAGCCGGCGTCCGCACCCAGACCGGTCCCTCTCGCTCTTTCTTTCCCTCACCTCGGCAGGCGGGTCCGGTCTGGTCTCTGATCTCCGCCGATCTCTGCTGCGGGGCTGGCGGGCACCTCTAGTTGCTCCGGTCAACGGTGCGCCCCAGGCAGCGCCACCGATGTACCTGCTTCTCTCGGAGCTGGTCTCGAGTCTGGTGGGGCTCCTCCTGACCGCCCTCCAATGCTCCTCCCCTCCGAAGTGAAGGTCCGCCGCTTCCGTGGATCGCTGGGCCAGCGCAGGGCTCCCCGGGCTCAGCAAGAGGAGGCCGCCATCTTGGCCTCGAGTTACGCTGTTTTTCGCGAGCCGCGTTTGAGTCTTTAGGGCTTCTACCCTCGTGTGTGGGAAGCCCCAGAACCTCTCGCAGGCTTCAGCAGCTCTCGTGATGTTTCTGCAGGTTCGAATGAAGCTTCGGTGTCCCGTAGAGCGGCTTATCAATACACATCAAGCGGAGCTCACCAAAGACGCGTCCACTCTACATGGCGGTTAGCCACGCCCCCCGTCTGGTCATAGATAAGTTGGAGTCTAGATAGACGCCTAGCGTTTTTACCGTGTCCAGTACTGGAATTCTGATCGAGTCAATGGTAAAGTGGCTAAACTGGACGTCAAGTTTCTTGAGGGTGTTAGGGGATCCTACGAGTAGGAGCTCAGTTTTGTCTGAGTTAAGGCAAAGGCTGTTGATGGCCATCCACATTTGGATTGTGTTATATATGTTGTTGAGAGTTGCGCAGTCAGTGTCATAGTCACCTGTTAATGTGAGAAGGATCTGAGTGTCGTCAGCGTAGTTGGTGTAAGAGATGCCCATGGCGTCAAGGATAAGGAAAAGGGGGCAGGTAAAGATGTCATATAGGGTGGGGGAAAGGCAGGAGCCTTGGGGCACACCACATAGCATGATGGTGGGTGACGCAGTGGCTAAGTCAGAGAAGACCTGCATGGTCCTACCTTGGAGGAAGGAGGTGATCCATGTGGTGGCTTCTTGGGAGAAGTTGGCCATGGAGGTGAGGTGATGGCAAAGGATGTCGTGATCTACAAGATCGAAAGCTGCAGAGAGATCGAGGAGGAGGAGCAGGACAGGTTTGCCTTGGTCCCTTGCGTCATCCATTTGGTTTTTGAGGTCGAGTAGGGCGGTCTCTGTCCCGTGCCTAGGCCGAAAGCCGGATTGTCTCAGTCCTAGGAGGTTGTGCTCTTCGAGGAGGTGCTGGACCTGCAGGTAGGCTGCCTTGTCTAGAATCTTGAGGAGGAATGGGACTGTGGTGATGGGGTGGTAGTTATTAGGGGAGGTGGGGTCAAGTGTAGGTTTTTTTTATGAGAGGTCGGACCCAAGCTTCCTTGAGGCATGAGGGGATGGGCACAGTACCGCCACCCGCCTGTATCAAAGCTGTCATTTACTTATATTGTTAGTTTAAAACTTGTGTCTTAAGATCAAATTGTGGAAAAGAAGAGACTTGCAATTAAAAGCAATATAGGTTGCTACTATTCAATCTCTATGTGTTAAAAAGACTGGAAAAAAAAGATCTGTGTGTATATTTGTTGAAAATGTAAAGTTTATTTAGAAAACACAATTTTAAACAAGTGTTGCAAAGTGAACTGATGTCAGCCACAGCACTTCAAAGGCACATTCCACAGTTTGCCCCAAACAAAGGTGCCTTCTCGTTTGCTCTCTGCCCAGGAACTCGCAGTTAGATGCTAATGAAAGGAGGAGGGGATTTTGCTATGCTTCTCTGAGGAGAGACAATAGGCTTCCTGGACTGAAAGGGAATGAAAATTCAGGTGTCAACAGAAACAACTGCCAGCAGGAAGAGAGCCCTGGACTTCTCTGGGCCCAGCAAAACCATGGAGGCGGGACCAGATGGATTTGTGTATCTTAAATCACAAGGAAATATATTTTTGAAAAAGACTCAGATAACTGTCCAAAGTTTGTAAAAATCTGTAAATTATGGGTTGTGAACATGAAAATTCTGCTCACAGTTTGAAACTACTCTGAACGATATTCAGAGACAGGACTACCGAAATTTTGATGTTGTAGCAATTGTGATAATGCTAGAAATATGAAACTTCACAGGATTATGCCCAGATGTCATGCACATATATGTAGAAAAATGTGGACCGATCTGACACTGGGTACCCAACCAAAAGCGTGAAAAACTGTCAAATGGGAACCTAAGCTCTCACTAAGATGGGACTCGAACAGATACTTGCTCTACTAAACCTGTGATGTAATTATGTATTGCTAGCAAGTTGGTTGTAATGTAAATATGATTTGTGAAAAATAGATTTACTGTCCAGAAACAAAGGGGAGGTACTCCCTGGATTGTAAAATACCACATCATCATGAAACCATGTGTTCCTTCTCAAATCAGGAGAGAGGACCTACTTTCCCAATAGGATTCCTAGAGGGTGTGCTTAGTATAATTTAGCCTACCCCACCCCTTAGGGAAATACATAAATAGGGACAGTGTAGGACCTAGAGGACACACAGATTCATCCATCAACTGATTTACTGGCGAAGCGCTCTGCAGGAGAAACCCAGATCGAAAACTCCAGAACTTTGAAAGCAGAGAAGGCCCAATTTTAAAGCTGAACCCTTCTCAGTTTGGCCTTTAAAATCTTGAAACCTGATTTTAACCCCAGACTTCCAAGGGGAACAATACCAAATAGAACAGCCAGGCTGTGCTGTTTCTGTTTCTTGCCAAGAACTCTTGCTCGAACCCAGAGATCCAAACCAGTAGAGCAGAGCTGTAACCTGAAAGCTGCAACCCAGAGCCAACCCATCAGATCCAGTCCAGAGGCCGTGCAGTGTCCAGAGTGCTGTGCTGAGTGCAGAACCGAGTGCCTGAATCCTGTCCGGTGGGCTAGCAGAATTCCAGTACAAAACCTTTGACCAGATCTTTGACGGGCCTATTCCAAACCATAGTTGTGAGTATCCATGGCATAGAATTGTCCATAGCCAGTATCTTATCCTTACGTAATCCTATCCAAACCATTCTGTCATATCCAGAACTGCATTGTAGAACCTCTTTTGATTTTCCTGAATCTTTCCCTCATACATATAGTCCTTTGATAATAGTAGTGATAATATCATGTTTGCGCTAATATATTTGCTGAAGAAAGACAAGTGTCTCGGCTGGCAAAAGTCAGAACAGAGGCACCGCTGATCTGGTGGCTGTACCGTTGAGTATCTTGTATCTTCATAGCCTCCCTAGTGTAAAGAAATTCCTGTTTGTAATTCAAAAGCGCATCTTTCATTTGAAAATCTTGACTCTTTCTGAGAAAAATCAACCTCTACTAAAACCTTCATAACTTCCATACAAAATAAAATTGAAGCCGACATCCTCAGCTTTCAAACAAACCCAAAAGCATTTAGTATTCCCGCAATCGTGTTTCTCGCGCTCGGAAAAGTTTGCCGCAAATCTTTCATTTGGCTCAATTTCATCACGTGTAAAACAGCTATTTCTTGCATCCGACCTCAGAATTCAGTTTTCAATCTGCTAGTGACTCAATAATCATTGCTAGTGTTTACCTGAAACTATACAAAGCGGCTCCTACTAGTTTTGACTCCAATTTAGTAAATTAAATCCATTTTCCAGTGTTTTTCCCATTCATTCAAAGTCACATTCAAAAGCATTTGACCTGTTTTGAAATCCTTCCTGTTTCTCTCTATGCTTGCTGGGGGGTAATTGGGATTGAAACTATTTGTTGAGTGTTTATTCCTGAAACCTGTGTTCTCTACCTCCATCTTTTTATCTTGTATATTGGGGTGGAATTGAGTAGTGTGCAGGGGGAAAAGTGACATTGCATTGATTGAACCCATATCAAGTATTATTCTATGCTGCATTATTTTTCCTATCCATACTCATTCTGATTAAAGAGATTGTTGATTGTTGTGACATCAACCCAATGGTGACCATTGTATAAATATGAATAGTGTGATACATATATTGTTCAAATTCATAAAATAAATCTTTTAACTTTGCAAAACTGCCTGGTTCATTGAGGCCGGGGGGGATTCAAGGAGAGGGGCGTGATATAAGGGTACATCATTCAGAAATAAAAGAACTTATAGACATAAAAATATATAATTAAGGGTTCCAGCTGTGCATCACACGCTAGGCATTGACTTAGGTGGAGTGTGGTGTTGAAATCACTTACAGGCGGATGCTTACGTGTGAAAGCTGTCAAACACCTAAATTGATAATATTGATGCAATGGAAATGTTCAGAACCGCCTACAAAGAATTATTGGGAAAGAGACATGACATGGGCCAATAACTGAAGAAATATATGCCAGGTTACTACCTTTACAAAGCCGCCCCAGAGACATATGGAGCAGATATAAGCAATATTTGTCTGATAAATGTGTAAGTGAAGTGGACTCAGAAGCACTAATATTGTACGTATGATATGAAACAAAACGATAATAACTTTGATGACTGACAGTCGAGTTATCATATGTCTGTGCAAGTTAAAATAAGTTTTAAAAAAACACCCAAGTTAAAATGTCAAAGTATAATTACTTTGGATGTGGGTTTTGTATCGGTGGTTAGTAGGGCGGTAATGTCCCCGTCGAAGGAGGAGATAGGACCTGTTGGCCCATAGATAAGATGTACGTTTAATGAGTTTGTGGGAGAGATCGTGATTTTGGTAGACAGTTCTCCTGAAGTGAAAGGGATGGTAGGGATTTCTCTGATATTAAGGTTAGATATTGAAATTAAAGCGATGACTCCTCCCTTAGCATTAGTTATATCCTCTCTAATGATTGAATAGTCGTCTGGCTAAAGAGGGGCCTGCTGCAGGGTGCAACCAAGTTTCTGTTATGACAATGAAGTCGAGGATGTTAGTTGTGATGAGGTCGGATATGTCCAGGGCATGTGCTGGGATAGATCTTGCATTCATTAAAGCACCTTTAATTTGTGCGGGGTTGCCATCTTTGAGGTTAGAGGGTTTAGTTTTAGGTGTGTTTAAAGCACGTGTGTGACTGTAACTAGGCAGGCTATTTCTATTGGTTTGTGTCCCACAGGTATTTGTGGTTTCATAGGCTGAATTCTTAGCCGTAATGTTAGTTAGCTTTAGGTTATCCACAGGATGTGGTGCCAATCTATACTTTTGCAGCCGTGGGTGATTTTTGTTGTCCTGTCTGCAAGTCTGTCGTTTCTCTGGTCGCATGTAAAGACCGAGGTAGCTAAATTGTGGTCAAGTGAATTTGACTTATAGTTTGACAGAGGCAATATTTGTAGCAGAGGTACGGTCCTCTAGGAAGTTGTGGGTAATGAAGGTATTATGGCCATGACTGGGGTGACACAGATGAGCACAGGTAATACTAGTTTAGGGTTGAGCCTTAACATTACCCTACTATACTGTGCGCTAGAGTTAGTAGGTAGTATTGTAAGGTAAGGTGTTGGTCTTGCACAAAGTGGGATCACAGGCATTGAAGTTAGGCATTCTAGATGGTAGGTTAGCAGAAGGCCTGGCCATCTGTAGCTTTAGTGGGCTGTAGGAGTAAGAGTTCTGTTTTGATGCCTCGCTCGGGGCAAACGTAGAATTTATTGACTCTATGGGCAAAGAGTGGCACATAGTTGTATTTTCAGCTTAGGCTCTAATTAGGGCACTAAGGGCTAGTTAGTCAGAAAGGGCTAGGAGCAACAAGAGTTCAATTTAGCTAGCATTCACAATCACCATAAGAGAGTCTACCAATAGTATAGGCCAGTTTGGCATTCAAGTAGGGCTAAGAGCAGTGTGAAAGTGGTTTGTAATATGTGGTATTGACCAGCATAGTGTCACTTACAGTGTCCGATTAGGGACAGCACAAAAAACATTTGCAAAGCATGTCAAGTTAAATACGGCTGGAACACAGTTGCAGAATAATATTTGTTTCCTCAGGCTACGTACGTCTAGATATAAGCCAGCAGCAGGATCCCTTACAGGCCGACTCCAAAGGCGTACTGGTTCAATAAGGGTTCACTTTTGCCCGGAGGGGCCAAATGATCACAGCATAATTTAGATAGGGATACTGAGGAGTTTACGGACGGTTCCTCAAAGGGGGCGATAATTGGTAAGGTGATGCTCCTTTGGGACTCCCAGTTTCAAGCACTGGAAGAGAGATGGCAAACGTGCTTGGAATCTGCAAATAGGATTAACAACACTTAAGGGGAACCTGTAATAAAAAGAACAAAGTTCCGGCAGGAGAAATCATCCCTAAATTCCATCAATTACAGCAAGGAGCTAAAAATTGGCCCTTATGGAAAGCAAAGTTACCTTGAAGGACAATTTGATCCTGAATAGATCAAACACTATGCGCCTCTTCCAAACTATACCAGCTTTTAAACAAATTCAATCTAAAGAACTCTAGTTAGTTGAATTCCCTGAGGAAGACAGAGTGGATAAAATAACTATGTATTTGTCATCAGCCACAAAGAAGGACATTCTCTTAAGAGACAGCAGTAAATTACCACTGGGCTTTATGCTAAAAGACTATGATACGCAAATATCCGCCCTTTGTAAAGCCTCACAGGGTTATCTTTAGAGAGGGACAATCTGGCGGTCGTCCGGAAAAAAGATCTTAAGACCTAAACTTTGCAAATCGAAGACAGAAGACGTCCGACAGAAGCTCTCCTAGGTCGACAAGTCTGACCTCTATAATACGAAGAACTTGCTTTTCAGTGGAAAACAATGTCAGGCCTAACAGGAATCAAAAACATCAGCATGATCCACGTCATAATTTGGACATAGAAGATTGGTGCTGGTTGGCGGGCACCTTGGCAGCCAGAAATGCCTGACAATAGCTCAGCGTAGGAAGGGGATGGGGGTCGCTGAGCCAACCAACCGATGTCCCGATGAGGCTCTGCTGCTGGAACACACAAGGTTTTGCACACCTGTTTGGAGAGGGTATTCTAAATGTATGAGAGTTTGAGATTGTCTGCTTACAGGAGACGTGGCTTAGGTCTCCCCCTCTCTCTTTAATGGCTTCACTAGCCTGTTTAATCCTGCATGAAAAGGACTAAATTGGAGGCCGACAGCGGGCTTCTTGATAGCCCTAAAATTGGCTAGGGGTTTTGAAGTACTTAAATCCTTGTGTGCAGTGATTTGAACATCTACTGTTTCAATGGTCAAACCTCATTGAAGATGGTACACAGCCTGCCCGAAAATCCATAGTGGCCTCCTGTGGATACAGGAATTGGCCGTGCTAAATATTCATTTGGTAAATGGTCATATTGCGAGGGATTGGCCAGCACAATCAACATGGAAAAGTGGTGGGGAAAAGGTGGTTTTGGACTATGTTTTCGCATATGAAAGATTATCTCTGCAATTTTCCAATCTGGTCGTACTTGAATCTGAGCGTAGTGATCATAACATCATAATTACTGAGATCGCCAAGTGGCCAATCAAGTGTTCGGCTAATAAACTTGTAGATTTAGATGTCAAACCGGGGAGAAATAGTCTGTGGATTCACTCGCCGATAGCCTATGCGTTATCGTCACCCGAACAGGCACAGGACGCTCTGCAGGCGAAACTACTTCTTAGAGCTTTCAAAGCGGAAAAAAGCCCTACATAGAGAGCTAAGAATACACTGCCAAAGAAACACGAAAGAGGCTAAAGAAAGCTTGCAACCCCTTAAACAAGCATCTAAGAACTGGCTAACGCACCATAAACTTCGGATGCTGCAGGTGGAGGCCAAAAAATGATTCATATACTGTCTACAAATAACACAGCAGAGATGTGGAGAGTTCTGAATATGTTGCACGCTCCCCAGGAAGCTTTGGCATTAAACCCAATTTCGGCAGAAAACTGGAGCAAGCACTTTGAAGAGTTATTTGCGGGCCCTACTCATCAGCAAATTTAGGTTGAATACTGTAAGGAGGGCCCCTGAATTTCTCTACTGAACAGAGTGAAATTTGTGCCCTTATTCACAAGGCAAGTAACTCCAGGACCGTCTGCCCCGATGGTATGACAAATCTGATGCTCAAGCAAGACCCAGAGAATTGGGCCAAATACTTGTGGGAATGTTTTATAAACATTAAAGGGGCGAAACAAATCCCAGCCTCCTGGACTTGTTTGACTATTGTCCCAATCTACAAGAAGGGTGATATGGCAAACCCATGTAATAACAGGCCCATCGCCCTTCTGGACGTGAGTGGTAAGATCGTTGGATAACTCTTCTTAAAGCCCTTATGAGGTGGGTGAAAGATACGAGGCACCATGACCCGTGGAAATCTGGGTTTATCAAAGGCCTGAGAAGAGTGAATTTATTTGTCTTTAACATTTTAAAAACTAAAGCAAAAATGAAGAACGGCCAGGATTTGTTGCCCAGGCGTTCGATACTATCGACAGAAGTCTGCTTTGGGCAAAATTGAAATTTTGGGGGCGCCCTCCGGATTTAAGAGAAGCACTGCAATTATTAGATGAACAAACATCCCTGTGGGTCAGACTGGACAGAAAAGGGGGCTTATGACTGATGCTATTCCAATATTTAATGGTCTTAAGCAAGGGTGCCCTTTGGTACCTGCTATTTTCAATATTTTCTTCTCTGATGTTAACAGGGCATTTGAGTCAATCAGATGCGTTCCATCCAATGTGGTGAGAATTTCAATTGGTCGAATTTTAACTTGCACTGAAATTTTTTAAATTGATTTGCGCTATGTCTCTTATTCTTATAAAAAGGATATTTGGGTCTTTATGTATCTTTTACCATATGTGTAATGAAATCTATTTGTAATGTATGTTTTTATTTCCTTCTTATTCAATGTATTTGTAAAGGTTTCTTTTGTAAACCATATACAATTTTTTAAAAATAAATGGGTCGATTCTTATATGCCGATGATTTGATTCTCCTGGATCAAACCCAGGTGGGCCTTCAAAGGCAGTTGGATGCTCAGCAGATTTAAATAGACACAAATGGCTTAAATATTAATGTAAAAAAAAAAAATCAAGGATCCTCATTTTTGGTATGGCATATTAAAGGAGAAAAGATCTTGGAAGTAACTGAGTTAACATACCTGGGTGTCATGCCTGCTGGACATATCTCTGGACCAGGAACAACCTCTCCATACAAAATGAGTTACGCCCATAGAACCGCTAGACCATTCTATTCGAAATGGAGGTTGTTTGATGCATTGCCCGGAAAACGACGTCTGCATTTTTCACGTCGTTAAATTCACGTGACTTAGTTCCGTCACGTGTATCACGGCAGTACGTACATAAGCAGCGTGGAAACGTTGATCGCTGCTTCTGATGAATTTTGGCGTTTTGTAGCTGAACTCCAGACCTGCGACCTCGCATTCCTTTCAGCAACTTCTTTGGCCTTTTGGAGCGTGTTTTCCTCCACACGCTAATTCCTGGAGCCGTGTATCCTGTTCGCGTGCCAAATCTCCATGTGGACGCTGTCTCCAAGTGCGGCTGTCCTGGGCTGCATGTATCCTGTTCGCGTGCCAAATCTCCAAGCGCGGCTGTCCTGGGCTGCGTGCATTCTGTCGCGTGCAATCCGTCGCGTGCAATCCCGCACATGGTTTTCTCAAACTACTTTGAACCTTTGGTACCTGTGACAATTAACAGGTGAATTTCTAATTTTCGTTGTTCGTGGGAAAGGAAGTATTTCATGAACTATTGGAAGGCGATTGTGCACAGTACTTTGGACGCTATCCTGTGGTGCACCAACCCGGTATCTAGCCTCGTGCCGTTCGGGATAAGTCTCCCTTACTAATCTTCCCCTCCTTTGTCGTTGGTTCAACTCCTGGTTTTCTTCAAGAGACCTTCGTTGAATTCTTCTTTTGCCATAAGGTCAGTGTTTTGAATTAATGCTAATATTGTGCTATAATAGTGATTTGAGTTTGGGACAGTTTCTTATGATACTTTATCTATCCTAGGCGTACCTCTGATACAATACCCACGCCCTTTCCAGTGATCCATCTCTCTGCCCGTTTCATCAGAGAGTTGTATCATTTGGAAGGTCTAATTTGACGTACCTACAATCAAGTCGTGTGAAAAAAGGATCCGGAAGAGCCCTACCAATTGTATCCTTTTTTGGTTACCGTATCCTTTTCAATTGATACATTGGTGATTTATGACACTAGGGCTATGACTGAATGATAGTGCAGCTGATGCTCAAAGGGAAGCCACTTTGCAGAGCAAAACTAAGAATCTAGCCGCCCAAGCAAGCATAATTCAAAAACACTACTGTAAATTCTCCTTGACCGCATTGATTGAGTTTACCGCCTCAAAGTGGCGCCCATCCTGACCAATGGGGCGGAAGCTTCCTTGGCGTGATCGGCAGTTGTTTGGGGTCAATTGGAGGGTTTACTCTGGAGAATGGTTTTAAAACTGCCCAACTGCGTCCGAATTCAGGTCATCAGGGTCGAGTTGGGCTTAACTTCACTTTATTTGATTAAAGTGTGGAAAACCCTCTCCTTTTTCAGAAAATGTTGTGACAAGGACCTGGAAGGAGTTCTTGAAGTGCTGCATGGGTCTTGAAGCTATTGGAAAAGCAATGTCAGGGTCCTCAGACCTCCTACTGACTACGTGGAGAGAAATTTTGGATGAGCTGGGGGAATCTGAAGATTCTCTTTGGAACAATCCCGCTACAATTTTAACTGTGACGGTACCTTGTGATAGATAATATACATAGTATACTGAGAAATCAACTCTGCTTGTTTGTTTCCTCTTTTTTTTTTGTCCACCTCCTATGGGGTTTCCATTTTTCTATCTTTTTTTGGTTCAAAACCAAATGCTAATAAAAACAAAAAAAATGAAAAAAACACCAGTACTGCCGTAATTCAAAATTATATCTGATAGCACCTGAAAATCACTTTCATTAGACAAAAACTCAAGAATAAGATGCTTGCTTTCAGTAATGTTCATTCTGATGGATTAGTCCTTCCTCACACAGATTCCTCATGTTTGATCTATTCTCCCTGGTGCCAGCTGTCTTTGGACACTTTCAGCCTCCAGGATCCACAGTGGAACACCCTCCTCTGCACAGCCCAGAATCACTGAATGGCCAGACACTGGCCCCTAGAACAGCTTGCGCTAGATGATATCTATCTTGATGAGGAATCTGTGGGAGGAGAATTCATAGAAAGAACATAAGCTGAAGTAATGTTTGCTTCTAATAGATTGTCTAGAGGAAGAATCGGTGGGAGGATACAGTCACAAAGCATTGCAGAATGTTCAGAGGGAGGCTGAAAGCAAAGAATCGAGAGCACAATATTCTGAAAAACATATTTCCGAATCAGGCATTTCAATCAGTCAACCGCTGCAGGCAGTTGTGTTTGGCGAATGTAGGCAGGATTGAGCAAGTTGAGAAGGCAAATTTGCACTATTGCTAGCCACCTCTGCAAGGCTGATGTAGCTGCCACTCTTCTAATAGAATAAGCGTGTAGTCCTAATGGCATATCCTTATACACTTTCTCATAGCATTCAGTAATACAAAGGATTATACACCATGAAAGAACCTGCTTTTTCACAGCCCTTAGAAAAGGATATAAGTGAATTATCCTTCCGGGAAGCTTCCTAGCTACATAGAACCTAAAAGCAGTCTTGCAGTCTAACCCGTGCAGCCTTTCCTCCTTATTACAATGGCGAGGAGGGAAAGAGAATGGTAACTGTCTTCTGGTTAACAATGAAATCCAAAATAACCTCCAGTAAAAAAAGGACGGTCTCTCACAAAGAGTGACCATCTCCTTTTAGAATTGATGATCAGTGAGCTTACATGAAACAGCCTGCATCTTGCCCAAACGTCTAGCTGAGGTAATGGCCATCAAAAGGGTAGTTTGTTTTAAGCACAAGTAGCTGAAGAGAACAAATGCATGGGAGAAAACAAAGAACCCATAATTAAGGAAAGGACCATATTAAGAACCCTAGATGGGACTGCAAACTGGGTGGAAAGATTTGTCAAGGCCCAAAAGCAATGGGCAGACAAAGGAACTGAAAAGCCAACTGTGCATCGGGAGACCTATTAAAAATGGAAATGGCTGCAACGTAACTATTGATTGCACCCAGATGTAGCTCCTTCTGTGCCAGGGGCAACATGAACTACAAAAATGAAGCGGGAAGCAACAAAGAGTTATAGCTCATACACTAACCTTCGAATTTCCTCTATCTGCATGGTATAGCAGGCCTGTGTGCAGAGAGAAACACCTTGATGACCTCATGGTTGAGCTCCCAGCACTCATACATCACGCTCTCAAAAGCCATGCATGAAGGCTGTGATGCCAGGTCCACATGAATAACCAAGAACCTAAATAATTGGGGCAGAAGGTCTGCCCTCAGACAATGATGCTAAGGCACGTAGATGGCCATGCCGAGAAAGCACCATGTCATCCCAGAGCCCAATCCAGGGAACCCAGGATCATGTAAGTGCCAAATCATCTCAACTTCATGCAAACTAAGGGAATGATGGTAACCCTTGTGAACGCAAAGTCGTGCCTGAACATCCATCCCAGTAGAAATGTGTCACCCCTCCCCCCATTGGCCTCTGCAGAGGGATTACCCTCGAACAGAAAATCTTGTTCATCACAAAATAAATTGATGGGAGGGTTCCCTCTAAGGCCAAACATCTCTTAAAGGCACTCCGACAAATGTTCCACTTTAGGGACTGACACCTGCCTGCTAAGGGCGTGACACACCCAATTCTTTGCTCTGGCCAGATGAGCTGCCGAGATGACAGAAACAAACCCACATGGCCTCCCTTCAAAGTCAGTGACTGCACCCCCCCCCACCCTCTTGTTGTGGTACTGCATGGCCACTGTATTGTCCATGAAGATACAACATTCTTCCTCTGAATGGAAGGAAGGAAAGCCATTAGTGCCAGTCTGATTCTTGCAGTTCCAAAAGATTAATGTACAAAGAGCACTCCACCCACGATATAAGCATGCTCACCTGCAGACACACTCTCTACCTACCTCACCCCCTTGCACCGAGGTGAGCACCCCTTCCTTAAATGGAGGCATCTAACATTCTTGGTTTCCTGCCATGGTTACCAGAATGGTCCTGGCAACACCCCCACCGAAGATCCTGACATCTCGCTGAAAAACTGGGATCATTGACTGCGGATCAGCCAATGAAGAGAACTCTTTCTCAGCTGGGCCTCCGGCACAAGGAAAAAGGCTGTAGCTGGCAGCGAGTTCGGGAATAGAGGGCTAACTGACAAAGGCAGTTGGCAGTTGGGTGGGAGCGGAGGAAAATCCCACCCCCTCCGAGTGTCCAGCACCATTCTGATGAACTGGAGCCATTGTGAAGTGGTCATTTGAGACTTCTGAAAATATCCTCAAAAGGGACTCAACACCTGTTCTGGGTGAGCTGCCCTGATGGGGATAGACATTCAGGTAGTGAAATACATGATTTTTGTCCCTCCCTAAACTGGCTTTCAACCACTAGCATCAGCTTGGTGAAAGAAAATCCAGTGGGTGGAGGTCAGCCTGAAAGGAAGCAGCTTAAATTGGTAATGGATGCTGAGTATCACAAATCTCAAGATCATGGGCGTCCCTTGCGAGGGACGGGAGACGGAACCTTTTTCACCAGAAAAACCTTCTTCCCCTTTAAATTTAGCAGCGCACACGCGCGGTAGTGTGGACCTGGGAGCATGCGCTGCCCTGACTCTGCCCTCCGGCGCCACAACTCAGTCCCCATTGACGCGTCGACAATAGATTTAACATTGCCTAATGACACCAGTATAATTAGGCGGGAGGGTGGTGGGACGTATGGAGGAAAGGGGACTATGGACTAAGAGTATATTAGTCACTACGGTGAGTAACTTATAAATACTCTTACGTCCCTTCCCCTTTCCTCCATACTGCATGGGCGATTACAACAGAATGTAGTCCCAGGGTGGAGAGGAGTCCCTCCTTAAGCAAATAGGCTCCAGAGAACCGCCTGTCTGAAAGCCACATCTGACCTGGAGCCGGCATCCAAACAGTAATGCTTGCAGAAAGACGAGGGATGGCCAAAGTGGCCGCCCTGCTTATGAATTGCCAAGGAATATGGCACTGGAATGCGATTGCCGTTGCCTTGGCCCCGACTGCGTGGGCATGCATGCTAGCCGGGAGCGGCTTGTGCTGGCCCTTGTATGATTCTTTGATGGCCAAGAGTGTTAGGGAGAATTCTCATAAATGGCTGATTTCCCTTACCTAAAGAGTCCCCCAGCAGCTTTGCAGGATTTCTAGGATTTATTTCTTTCACCTGGTAAGAGTGTGAGCCTTTTTACCACTCTTACATGTGTTTTGCTGTGTGTATTTTTACTGTTTGTGTGATCTTGGGCACTGGAGCCTAACCTACTCCATGTGCACCACTTTTTGTGTGTGTTACACAGCATCTTCAGTGCAGTGACACAGGGCTGTCTTTGAGACTTCCCACTGATTCCATTTTTCTGGGGATGACTACCGTCCCCCAGAAACAGGTAAAGTTGCCATTAACTTTATATAGTCACCTTAAATCACAGACCCAGTACACCCCATCTTACATGGAGTATTGGAAAGGGTTAACTCTTATCCCTTTTTGTCGGTGCCTCTTGGAGCCTTGTTTCGCTCCCTTAATATTAAGACTTGGCTGGTGGCAGTGGTAACTACCCTAACTTTCCTACCGCGATTATCTTATATAAACGTGGTATTGTTCCAGGCTATTATAGTAGCCTTGAACATAAACCCGCTTGACCAAATACATTTTATTTTGGTTCTGGCTGGGTTTATTCACCATTTCTTTTTGTTAATGTCTTTCTCGTGTTTTTCTCTGTGCACCAAACCGGGGAAGATTCCTTTGTTCGCTGTCTTTCCGCGGGCTTCTGCACAGAAGCCCTCCTTAAGGCGCCTGATAGTCTAGAGGGGCAGGATTTGAGGGAGGGATCTTCGGATCCCTGCCATGGGTTGCCTTAGTAAACCAAGATGCACTCTTGTCCGATTTGCTAAGGGGACTGGCCTTGCCAGGCCAGCCACCCTGCTGTGTGATCGACAGCCAGGCTGTATGAATGGGGGAAAACTGCATAAAAAGCAGGTCTCTGGGACTGGAAGAGCAGAGTCGCCACTGGAACGAAAGAACCATTGAGGAATTGGAAGAAGAGGACCCCTACCATGACTAAACCGCCCCGTGAAGCCCTGCTGCAGGTCCGAATCTACAAATCCGATGACAGGGAAGATGCTCCAGGAAACTTCTTACCTTGAGCTGTTGGGACCAACCAGTTCGCCCAAACTACAAGCCAGGACCCCTCCTCTGGTCGAATTCACGGTCCAGAGCTACAGTAGGCCGGATAGACAGGAAGGCCAGCCCCTGCTTGGGTTTTAAGGAGCGCACCTTTTATTCGTTGATTTGCTCTGCTGCTGGTTTCTTCCCTGGGTGGCGCAGGACCCTCCAGTCTTCCTACTTCGTGTCAGTCCGACAGTCGCTTCAGGAACCGCGAGCCTGCAGGAACGTCGCCTCAGCTACAGCTCCCTCCCTGTTTTAAGGTACTGAGCAAATCCGGTTGTCTGTTTCAGTCAGCCGCGGTGAAAGTGTTTGAAATCTTTCTCCAATCTGAGTGCCTGTCCTTCTCTTCTAACTAACTATTTTACTAACCAACCTCGTCCAGAATCTGTGCCGCAAATTACCCTGAACTGTGTGATCTTGAGCAAAAGACTTTTGTCCTATTAACTTTGGCCCTAAGCCTTTTCTATCTGATCTCCTCACTGCAGTCTCTCTTGTTCTATTGCCCCGATTACTTGCCTGTTGGTTTTGCCCAATTTTTTATAACTTTGTCTTTCCCTCTCTTTTAAATTGCTGGAGTGCCATTTTGCTCCCACTTCATTTTGTGAGCTTAACTTGTCTGGAATTTAAGGGAAGTTGTGTGGTGTATTTAGGATTGTGATTTTTAACTTGCTTAGAATAGTGAAATGTTATACAACCGTTGAGTAAATACATATGTATTCTTTTGCTTAGAAACCTTGAGTTAGTGTTTGCCTGAACCATAGTAACTGCTGCCCTTTGTGTAAATCTTGTACTGCTCACATACTCTTGAGATAAGTCTGGCTGCTCCGCTACTGCTACCACTATAACTGTGTAGTACAGCTTGTACCAAAGGTGAAATTGTACTGTCACTTGTAGTCTTAATTGCTTGTATTGTTCCCAAATGGTACTGCATATAATTCTGCCTAACAGAGACCATCCAGCGGGATATGGTGGCCTGATAGCCTGGTCTTGCACCCCCAAAAGTGACAAACAGGGGGAGGGGGGGTCTGACTTGCAGAAGCCCCTACTCATGTCCAGGTAGAATTTCAGGGGGGGTCTGACATCCAGGAGGTGCAGAACTCTGTGCCTCGTCCTTGGGATCGGCGAAAAACGTAGGAAGGACCATTTCCTCGTTTTAGGTAGAAATGCTAGGTGTCTGCAGGACCACTGTCCTTGTGAAAGGTAGTATATGGTTCTGAGGCAACCAGAGCCTGGATCTCGCTGAGGTGAGGCCGACTAGTAATGCAGTCTTAACAGTGACCAGCCTGATGTTCACAGATGCCATGGGCTCAGATGGTTTGTGCACCTGGGCGCCCAAGACTATGTTAAGGTCCCACATGGGGTGTGGCCCCTTGATGGGCAGTTAGAGCCTTGCTAGCTCCGTCAAATGTTTGACAATCGGATTAGAGGAGAAGACTCCCTCCTCGGAGTTCCTATAAGCCCCGATGGCTGCAAGGTAAGTGCGGCAGGTGTTCACCTGCACGCCTGAGTGGGCAAGGTGCGCCGAGAAGGAGAGCACGTCGGTCAAAGTACATGCCAGGGGGTTGATTTGCTTGGAATCTGCCCAGTGGCAGAACCCGGTCCCTTTACTTTTATACTGGGCCCTGGTAGCTTTGATCCTTGCGCCCTGTATGATCTCCAGATTTGCCTGGGAGAGGCTGAGATGCCTTAGCGCTACCTGCTCAGGAACCACGCTGTGAGGGCTAGTTTCTGTGGGGCAGGGTGATGACCCTGCCCCGCTGGTGCGCCAGCAGATGTGCTGGGCCCGTCGGAAGGTGAATTGGAGGCATATCCAAGAGGTTGTTCAGCTCTGAGAACCATGGCCACCATGGAGCCATTAGAATGATGTTGAGCCAGTGAGACTCCTTGATCTTGCATATCACTCTCTGAATCAGCGGAGTGGGAGGGAAGGCGTACGCTGTCATGCCATTCCACTAAATCCGGAATGCGCCACACTGGGAGCCGGGACCCTGTCCCTGCCAGGAGGCGAACTGAGGGCACTTCTTGCTGTGCGAGGTGGTAAAGAAATCCACCTGGGGGAGACCCCATATGTTGAAGGTCTCCTGAGTAACAAGGTTGTTTAGCTGCAACTCGTAGTGGTCCGCTCCCAACCTGCTGAGCCTGTCCACCTCCAGGTTGGAGTCCCCCTGGAAGGTAGACTGCCGTGAGGTAGATGTCCTTTTCAAGGGCCCATTCCCACATGCTGACTGCCAATCGACACATTGGAGGGTATCTGGTGCCTCCCTGCTTGTTGACATAGAACATGCTGGTCGAGTTGTCTGTCTGGATGAGGGCAACCTTGCCCCTGAGCAGTAGAAGGAATGCTCCAAGCACTATCCAGATGGCGTTCAGCTCTAGCCAATTCATGTGGTACTCTTGCTCCTGTCCGGTCCAGGTCCCGTGAACCAAGAGATCATCCAGGGTGGTTCCCCAGCCCTCCAGCGAGGAGTCTGTGGTGATGGTGACCTGCGGGGGTGGGAGGCCGAAAGGGCTTGTCCTTCCATAGGTTGCATTCCCTTGACTACCATGTGAGGTCCGGGTGGAGAGATGGAGGAACTTGGATAATCTCGGATTGAGACCCCCCCCCCCGCTCCTAGTTCCATGATGCCGTGAAGTGCAGCTATAGCCTCCTCATCCGGAGTCATGTGGGGAACGGGTAGTAGAACCACTGCCAAGAGACCGAGGAGATGCTGGTACCACCAGGCCGAGGTCACTTCTCTGCTGAGGAAGTGAGTAGAGGCCTTCTTGATGGATGTGATCTTGTCCTCCGAGAGACACACCTTTTCAGAGCACGTGTCCCAGATGAGGCCCAAGAAGGTCAGAGTCTGCGTGGGCTGCAGATGCGACATTTTGAGATTGAGCGAAAGGTCAGATTGTGCAGTGTGTTCATAAGAGCTTGGGAAGAGTGGTGAACCGTTTCTGGAGATGTAGCCCTGACGAGCCAGTCGTCCAGATATGGGTAGATGTGGAGGCACTGAACCCGGAGGCGGGCAGCCACCAAATTCTTGAGCCTGTTAAAGACCCTGGGGGCCGGATTGGAGACAAAAAGAAGTACCTTGTATTGGAAATGGTAGCCCAGGATCCTGTACCGGAGGAAAGAAGGATGGGGCTGCCAAATTGGGACGTGTAGATATGCGTCCTTCAGATCCATGGAGCACATCCAGTCTCCCTTGCAGTGTCTCTGCAATAAAGCTGGCGTAACCATCTTGAATTTTTGTAGTGGTAAGGAGAGGTTGAGGGTGGAAAGGTCCAGCACAACTCTCAGGCCCGCCTGGTTCTTTTTCTGAATGGCAAAAATCCTGGAGTAAAAGTCCAAGCCTTGCTGGGAGGCTAGGACTTCCTCCACGGCCTGACTCTGTACGAGCATCCAGATCTCTGCCAAAAGAGTTGCTGTCCCAACTTGAGAGAGTGGAGGGGAGGACGGAGGAGAGACAGGGATGGGTAGACGGTAACCCTGTGTATACTACAGAGAGGATCCAGTGGTTCACGAACTTCTGGTGCCAGAAATGTGTGTGGAGCGCAAGCCTGCCCCCCACCAGAGACATGTGGACCCGGAGGGGCGTGTCATGCCTTCTTTCCCTCTGAGGCTGTTGCAGAGGAGGGGGACTGGGAAAAACCCTTACTCCCACTCCACCCTTTTTGTTCCTTGCGCCGATGCTGAGGCAGCAAGCGGTGGACCTCTGTTCTTGGAATCCACAGAACCCTCCATATGTACAACCCTTGTCGGAGCGCTGCTGTGACTTGGTGTACGACTTGGGCATGGTCTTTATCAAAATGGATAAAGACTTGGCCAATTGTGAGCTGTTTTTCTTCTTGTCCGTCTCCTCATCCGTGGTGGACTGGAAGAGGTCCCCCTCTTCGAACGGTAGATCTAGTATATGTTCCTGGACGTCTGGGTTGAATTTAGTAGCACAGAGCCAGACTGTTCTTCTCATGACCTTGGGGATGCAAATGGCCCGGCCAGAGGAATCAATTTTGGCCAAAGTGGATTCCATGTTGTCTTGTGCCACCATTTTGGCCTCTGCTAAGCCTGCCTTGAAACGTGTTTGGCTCTGAACCAGAAGTTCTGGGAAGAAGTCGGCAATTTTTCACCAAAGCCTCTGTTTGGCAGCTGCCAGCATTGCATCAGCATTGGCTTGACGAAGATGCAAGGATGCATTGGAATACAGCTTCTTCATGTATGCCTCCAAGATCTTCTCCTTGCCTAGCAGCGCTGTCGAGGAGGAAGCGGAGGACGACTGCGGTTTGGAGTATAGTGATGCTGCGGCAATCACCGAAGAGAGTTGCTGAGGATGGGCAGACAGCAAGAGTGTATCCCCCTCCTTTTGCCTGTACTTGGCGTCCAGGCATCGATTGACCGGCTGGACCGAGTGGGGCTTGAGTCAACCCTTCATGGCCAAGGCGACTAAGTCAGTCTGCATAGGGATTCCTGTTTTAGCAGAGGGGCGTCACGTGAGGACTTCAGTGAGGACCCCCTCTGCTGGTTGCTCGACTTTGGGTTGAGGAAGGCCCAAGTACTTTGCCAGTCCAGCAAGATGTTCTTGGAAGGCTTAGGCCGATGAGGGCGTGCTGGTGTCCTCCCCATCATCTGTGTCCACCTGAGGGTCCAGAGGATCCTGTACTGGAAGAGGAGTGTTGGGAGCTGGAGGCTGAGGTACGGAGACCGGAGCCAGAGGCTGCCGCAGAGACTGGTGTGGAACCACCTGCGCAACATGCTGAGGGGCCGGAGCAGGCGGCTGAGGCTGCGCCGGGGCCAGAGGCGTCGGCTGAGTCATTTGTGGTGCCGCTAGCATAGTTGGGAGGATTTCCCTGACAGCGTCCCCGAGGATTCCCCTCCCCCCCAATCTGAGGAGATTTCATGAGCCTGAAGAATTTCTCAAAGAAACTGTCCTCATAGGCTGAAGGGGCGGTAGGCGATATAGAAGGAGCCATGGGAGGCTGCTGGAGCCGCAGCGTACGCTGCCCATATGGACGCACAGGGAATCAACCCTGTGCCAATGCAATGAAGGATAGGCCATAGGCCACATACCTGGTTGATGCCAGTCCCACCTTGACACTCACTCTTGGCAGAAATCCCGGGTATGGTGCGGCGTTGGGTGGGTGCTGTAGTCCGGCACAGTGGACATCTTGTCGAGCTGCCTTCCACATGCCTGCGTTGTGTCGCTCGGCTCAGCCTCCTCCAGGACTCTTGGGTGTGTATCACGAGGCCTACACCCTGCTCCTCGGGCCGATGCCTTGTAATCGTTACACTCTCGGCCGATGGGCCGGTAGAGCTGTGTGTAGTCGCCCCCTTCAGCCATCTTGCCGGTATAAGGGCGTGGCCCCTCGGGTGAGAACCCAGTCAAAGAACCTTCCAGTCCCTCAACACTTTCACCGGGAGGATCCGTGGATCCCTCGGCCTAGAGGTCGGTAGCTGAGGTAACCTTGGTGCGCGTGTTGGTACAAGAACCTGAGCAGTCCCTCCCATGTGGGCGAGTCCATGGGAAGGAATCTCCCTTGTGGGGGACAACTGAGAATAGAGGCACTACCTTGGGCCTGGATCAATGGTAAACAAAGTCCTCTGGATGCGACTTCTGGAAGAGCTCCCTCCACCTGGCTAGTCTGTGCTTCAGAGACCTGGAGGACAGTGCGTTGCACGCTGAAAAACTTGCCAACCGTGGTCTGGGCCAAGGCAACCTAGGTAGAGAGCGTGGGGGTCTGAATTTGGAACAAGCCTGTCACAGACTGGGCAACTGCTAAACCTGTTATCTGTCGACATGCGCCGGGGCGAAGCGCGACGCCTGCAGACCGAGTATCTGTAATCAAAAAGACAAAAGACAGAAGAAGTATACGCGCGTGGAATTAGATGGCCGAAGCCAAACCCAGTAGCACTGGTGAATTTGGCCAGTGCCTGTCGACACGGAAAAGGGGACAGAGGTGCGGCGCCAGAGAGCGGAGTCAGGGCAGCACATGCTCCCAGGGTCATACCCCTGCGCGGCTCTTTATTTAAAGGGGAAGGTTTTTCTGGTGAAAAACCTCCCGTCCCTCTCTCCCGTCCCTCACAAGGGACGCCCATGCAGTATGGAGGAAAGGGGACGCGACGTAAGACTAATCAGCTTTCTGGAAGTCCAGAAAGACCAACCAGTCCTGGTTATGCAAGCCTAGAAGATCTATTTCATGGTCACCATTTTGAATGTCATTTCTTGGTAACTTTGAGCCCCCGAGGTCTAAGATGGGGTGCAGGTCTGCTCCCTTCTTTGGTACCTGCCCTCCCCCAAGGCAGGTGGTGTTAGGCAGAATCCTGTGCAGTGCCCTTAGGGACCGCTACACACAATTAAAACTAGAGGTGGGAATACAAGTTTTACCTTTGGTACAAGCCTGTACTACTATGTCAGAGTGGTAGCAGTGGCGGAGCAGCCAGGCTTATCTCAAGAGTATATGAGCAGTAGCAGAGATTACACAAAGGGACCACATTTACCGTGACTCAAACAAACACTGACTCAAGGTGTCAGGTAAAAAATATAAGTACATTTATTTTTAAACCATTCGTTATAAACACAACACTTCTATTAAAGTCAAATAAAAACCACACGTTAAATATACTACAACTAAACAATTCCCTTTGTACAGTAAGTCTCAGGGTAAGTACCGGGTGTTTGAATGAACCGGTGTTACAAACAAAACACGTTACCGCAAATACGATTGCGATCACTTTTTTGACAGTTCGGTCTACTAAATAAACGCTACCGGGGCAAAAACACACTTAGCACCTGAGAAACCCAGAGGGAGTTGGAGGCAAAAATCACAGGCAATATTTTGGTTAGGCAGGCAGAATCAAGAAACACTCAGAGGCAGGAGTTCAAAAGTCAAAGGGCAGGAGCCAGGTCGAAAGACACCGGGGCCTGTTGCCGAAGATCACACACTCAGACAGTTCATGATTCAACGTAGCCAAAAGTACTTCGATATTGTCAATGTTCAGAAGCAGGGAAGACAAGGGCAAGCCTTGTAAATGAAGTAAAGGGATTCACCCAGTTTCCTCAAGTAGAACACAGTACCTTGTTCCAATGGTGCAGCTGGTGCCCTGGCAGTTGTTCCTGTTGGTTTCCCACAGACCCACGATTCCTGGAGCTTCGTTGTGAAGGAGGACATCTGAAGGGGGTCTGCACCACACGGGGATGAAGCCAACAGCAGCGACCATGAATAAAAGGTGTGCTCCTTAAAACAGGAGAGGCTCTTCAGGTGGTTATCAGGACCACTACAGCAGCGTGCAGCAATTTCGACCAAGGAAGAGGATCCTCTGGCTGTGGAAGATGAGCTGGTTATCCCCACCAAGCTCAAGGGAAGAAGACTCTGGACTGGATCTTCTCTGAGTCGTTCAAGGGAAGATAGCTAAGGACTGCAGAAGGGCTTCACCGGGACGGGGTAGTTGCAGCAGCCGTTCTCTCCACTTCTCTTCGGTTCCTTGTATTTCCAGTGGCGACTCTCTCACTTCTAGCCCAAGAGACCTGCCTTTTATGCGAAAAACCCCCATTCACACAGCCTGGCCAATCAAGACAAAGTGTGACTTGGGTTTCCTAGGATACCCTGTGCAGGGGGTGACTACACCCCTCCCTCACATTCAGCCCACCTAGACACCCAGGCACCTTGAGGAGGCCTTCTGAGCAGAAGCCTGCCAAAAGACAGTGAACAAAGAAGGCGAACCTAGTTTGCAGCGCAAAGTAAGACACAAGAAGGACTGCTCGGCTACCATATGCAATTCTAGCTGCCATTTTTAACCGCATTGTGACCATCTGCTCTGTTCTGCTGATCTGCTCACCAACTGCCTCTAGATCTTTTGACCTGCAGCCCAATGTGTCCCCGCTCAACATACTTTTATAGCCACTAAACTCAATGTTGTGCTTAATCTGCTCTATGTGCTATTCTGAAGTTAGGGGTTATTCTGATTCTAGGTGTTATCTTGAACTAAGTGTTACTCTGAACCTAGGTGCTATTCCCATTCCAGGCGCTATTCTGAATACATGCTACTCTGATCCAAGATGTTAATTGGTACACTGGCGCAATTCTAAACCTAATACTGTGCTAATTGCCAAACGCTTACTATGACCACTTTGCTTACCTGTACCTGAGTCAGATGCCAATCTGCAACCTTGCACTACATGGATTAGGTAGTATTCGGCTACTCCAAGCAGGCCGCACTGTCCACTGCTAGATTTCGACCCTAGACAGGACACACACTGCACCTTACCCCCCTCACACAATGTTCCTCCCGGGCCTTTACTCTATACTACTGAGAACCATTCTCCACATCACCAATTCCGCATGCCTGCCCAGCTCACCCCTTAACTTGACCAGCCTAGCCACCGCATCACCCACCCTCACAGAGCCCAGCACCACAATCATGCTTAGCCTACTCGCTCCCCCATGCCTTTCGGACAGGCTGACCAGATTACGATCCAGACTTCCAAAAATACACGAGCCTAGAGCCAGGGACTCCACACAATCCATACTCACACACCGAACCTCCATCAGCTCCTGCGCTAACCTTACGCTAAAAAAACCCGAACCTAAACACGTCAACTCCACTACAACCAACAATAGAGCGCTCATCACAGCTACCACCCCCACCCCTGCCAAAGCCAAAACCCTACCTATAAAAGGTGCCCTCATCAACGCACGCTCCATGATTGCCCATGCCACGGACATCGCTGATCTCATTTTAGCTGGAGATCTAGACTTCCTAGCCATAACAGAGTCCTGGCTTCATGCAGCCGCAGGCCCAGCCCTTTCGCTAGCCATCCCCACTGACTACACCATCATCCGAGCGGACAGGACTGAAGCTAAAGGCGGTGGTTTGGCCATCATTGCCAAGACCCACCTTAACATCAGACTCAACTCCGCCACACACCACCCATCATGTGAATCACTTACAGCCAAACTACCCATCGCTAACTCCCAAACTATATCCATTCACTTACTATACAGACCGCCCGGACCCCCGGGATCTTTCGAGGAAGACCTCAATGCCATCCTTACCGACAACCTAAAAAACTCCTCACAATGCCTTCTCTTAGGAGACTTCAATTTAGGCTACAAAGACCCCAAAGACAATCAAGCCACTCATCAGCAACACCCTGTCTGAACTAGGCTTCACACAAAAAGTAACCAGCCCCACCCATAACAAAGGGAGAACCCTTGATTGGATAGCAGACTATAACTGTGCCGTATCGATCACTAACAACACTCCCCAATCCTGGACCGACCACCACCTCCTCTCCTTCTCACTTGAGGCCTCAAGCCCTACAACCAACATGGCACTAGCCCCAGCCATCCACACGAGAAGCAAAAGAAATATCACAGTAGAAAAACTGATCCCACTCATTCTTCCTACACTAAGCCAACTCCAAGACTCTAATCCCTATGACCTCGTAGAAGGCTATAACACCACCATGCGCATAGCCTTAGACGCCATTGCACCATTGAAACTTAGAAAATCCAAACCAAAAAAGCACCTCAACCAATGGTTCTCCAGCCATCTTAAAACCCTTAGATTGGAAAAGAGTAAACTGGAACAAGTCTGGAGACAATCTCCGACTGACCACAACAAACTATTGCTTAACAAAATAACAGCCAACTATAAAAAAGAAATCATAGCGGCCAAACAAGAATCCTATAACCTGAGAATCTCCCAATCCAACTCCAGCTCCAGAGAATTATTTACTATCCTGAAAGAATTGGAAACCCCGGTAACAATCCCAGATACTTGCGTTAAAAACAAACAATGGTGCACCAGTGTCCAAAATGCACTAAACAACAAAGTCACTGGCCTTCAAACAAAAATAAAAAAAGACTCCCTCACCAATCTTACCAACCCCATCAACGCCCACTCGAGCCCTCCACCCTCACACCACACACCTAATTCTGCTCGCTTCAGCTTTTCCAAAGTCTCTTCCCTCGAAGTAGAAAAAATAATTCTTGGCCTTAAACCCTCCAATTGCAAAGGAGATCTCTGCCCCCCACAAATCATTAAAGACGCGGCACGAGACCTCTCGCCATTCATCACCAGACTCATCAATGCCTCTTTTTCCTCAGGAACAGTCCCCAGTAACCTTAAAGAGTCCTGGGTCCTCCCTCTCCTCAAAAAACCCTCCCTTGACCCGTCCATCCCAACCAACTACAGACCGATTACCACCGTCCCATTCCTGCTCAAGATACTAGACAAGACAGCATACCAACAAATTCAAAAGTATCTTGAAACAAACCACCTTCTAGGAATAAGACAATCCGGCTTCAGACCCCAACATGGAACTGAAACAGCCCTGATAGATCTGAAAGCCCAAATAGACGACCTTAGAGATAACGGGAAAACTGCATTACTACTCCTGCTAGACCTCTCTGCGGACGTTTGACCTAGTTGACCATAAAATCCTATGTAATCATTTAGACTCAGCTGCCCACTTTTCACAAAAAGCCATCAGTTGGATTGAGTCATTCCTCAACAACAGATCCATGCGAGTCTTCTCCTCCTCTGCCGCCGCCGAACCCATCCCCATTACATGTGGAGTCCCACAGGGCTCGTGCGTCTCCCCCACTCTGTACAACGTGTTCACAAAGCCCCTGTTTGATGATCTAGACGGCCTGGGTATCACCTACACTAACTACGCCGATGATACACAGATCCTCATCCCGTTGACGGGAGATTACAACCAGGATTTGGCCTTGGTGAACAGGGTGTATCTCATCATCCAGGCATGGATGGCTTCGCACAGTCTATGCCTGAATGATGACAAAACTGAACTCATCATCCTTGGTTCTACGTCCAACCTAACCAAACTCGACCACAATTATGCCAACTTCATCATAGATGGGAACCTAATCAAGGTTTCGAAAGAAGTAAAAACCCTAGGAATATACCTCGACTCCTCCCTAACCTTCCACAAACAGGTTAGCTCGATGGCATCCTCTACGGCCTACACATGTAAGCTCATAAGAGCAGCCAAACCCTTCCTCTCCACCCACAGCTGCACTACACTTGCCAGAGCATTGGTATTATCCAAACTGGACTATTGTAACGCCCTCTACATAGGAGCCACCAAACAAATCACCAACAAAATTCAGACGCTACAAAACAACGCCCTTAGGGCAGCACTCAATATTCCCAGGAGGGAACACATTTCCAATATCAGGAAATCCCATAACTGGCTCAGCACAACAGACAAAATCCTGCTTAAAGTAGCATCGCTCACCCACAAATGCCTGAATAATGCTGCCCCACACTATCTGGCAGACAGAATATGCAAACACAGCCCCATCAGACCCACCAGAACCTCCAATGCTAATCTGCTCACCGTCCCCAGGTTTAAACGCACTAAAATGGGTGGCAACAGCTTCCAGGTGAAAGCACCCCAACACTGGAACTCCCTACCACCATCGCTCAGAACTCCCCAACCTTACTCACTTTTTAGACGCAACTACATCCATTGGTTAAAGAACACGAACCACTAACACCTCTAACACCACACGGCTGCTCTCCGCGTTGCATGCTTTAAGAGAATCTGTAAATTTGTAATACTAAACTTGTATATATTTGTAATTCTTTAAATACATCTACTGCATTCTCTCCTGCCAAACTGTACACATGTTCCTTCATCGTCACACTGTAATTATGTAATGTATAATTATGTAATGTAAAGTATAAGCATCCTGTAACCAAGCTTTGAATCACCTTGCTGCTCATGCGCCCTCATACCCTCGGGTCTGGTGCGCAATACAAATGAATAAACTAAACTAAACTAAACGGCAAATGAACCCAAAGAAAGCCAAAAGAAAGACGATTTGGTCAAGCGGGTTTATGTTTGAGGCTAATATAATAGCCAATAACAGTACCACGTTTAATATAATCGCGGTAGAAAAGTTAGGGTAGATACCACTGCCACCAGCCAAGTCTAAATGTCAAAAGAGCGAAACAATGCTCCAGGAGGTACAGATAAAAAGGGATACAAATTAACCCTTTCCAGTACTCCATGGAAGATGGGGTGTACTGGATCTGTGGTAGATTGACTAAGTAAAGTTAATGGTAACTTTACCCTTTTCTGGGGGACGGTAGTCGCCTCAGAAATGGAGTCGAGGGAAATCTCAAAGCCAACCCTGTGCCACGGCACTGAAG
Source organism: Ambystoma mexicanum (assembly GCF_040938575.1). Classification (NCBI taxonomy): domain Eukaryota; kingdom Metazoa; phylum Chordata; class Amphibia; order Caudata; family Ambystomatidae; genus Ambystoma; species Ambystoma mexicanum. Next base: position 1,319,275,567 of record NC_090924.1, read on the forward strand.
GTGCTGTGTGACACACAAAAAGAAGGGGGCTACTGAAGTGGTGTACTTCAGAGTCAACAATCACAAAAACAGGTAGCAACACATAGCAAAACACAGGTAAGAGTGGGGAAAAAGCTCTCTCTTATCAAGTGGAAAAAAATAAACTCCAGAAGTCCAGCAAAGCTGCTGGGTGACTCAGTAGGTGAGGGAAATTAGCCATAGATGAGAAGTCTCCCTAACAGGCGGTCTGGCAGGATCTGAAGTGAATATCTGAAGTGATTTGTCTGGATGAGAAGAGGCCAGTGGGGTTTAATGACTTATGCTCTATAGCAGCCCTTTCTCTGTAGTATTCAATGACTAAAAAGACCTGCGTTGCTGTACATCATGCTCCACGCTGAAACATCACACACAAATATTGTGCACATCAGTGTTGGACATCTTGGAGCTGCAGTTCCAACAGTGCTTAAGGCTTGTGGCCAGGGAAAACAGCAGCAATTATATTCCTAAAGGAATGCGTCCCTGAAAAAACAGCTTACTGAGCACTTTGGAAAAAGGATCTGAGGTAACGGGGTGTAGTGTGCTCCATTTATACAGAGGCCATGTCATGTCGTGAGTCGAAGGTGAATGTCAGATAGGTATCAAACTACTCTATACCCAATGGTGAACGTTTCTAAGGACAGCTTGGGCTGGAGGATATCTATTAAGATGAGGAATCTGTGGAAGGATGCAATGCATTGCAAAACACATACCAAGCAGCAAGTCATTTGGTCTTCCAATGGATTCTTCCTTCCCACAAATGATTCCTCTTAAGCAATCATTTTAGTACAAAAACCTGAGTTCGAACGAGAGTTGGAAAACGCCACCTGCACCAGAAAACGCTCAGGGTCTGCTTGACCAAAGTGAGCATTCTGTCCTGACAGGGAATCCAGGAAGTAATGTTTGGCAAAGGTGTGCAGCAAAGCTTGTGTAGCCATTTGACAGATCAACCCTCCCCCAACTACGGCTCTGCAGGGCAGGTGTGACAACCAGGCCTCTAATGGAATGAGCCCAGAGACCATCATGCACCTCGTTCTCAGCCAGATTGCAACATTTAGAGATGCAGGAGATAGGCCAACTGGACAGGTGCTATTAAAGAGCAGCCCTGCCTGCACAGGCACCAGCATGACCTACAAAGAGCCGGTCATGTTTCCTGCTGATGGCCCTTGTCAGAGAGTAGCTGAGCACCAGCACAGGGTCCAGCCAACAGAATTTCTCCTCAGTGTTAGATGATGTGGCAGATGGAAAAATCTAAAAAAAGATGGATCTTCAGGGAAGAGATTAAATTAGGACACAACCAGTAAGGTTGGTCTCACTGAGTGACAGCCTCATTGGAGAACACAAAGCACCGAGTGGTTTAACAGACAGAGCATGGATCACTCACCCATCTTGCGAAAGTGATGCTGCAAGGAAAATCATTTTATGGGTGAGTAGTCCAATAGAACATGATGCATGGGCTCAAACTGAGCTCCCAAAAGAAAAGTCACAACTATATTTACATTCTATGCAGGAACAAAAAACAGTCACGAGGAAACTAGTTGTAAAAACCCTGCAAAACTGCAAAATAATGGGGATCATGAAGGGACCCGCTTGAACACCGAAATGGTGGCCAGTAACCTTTCATAATCCAATCTGCAGGCTTGTCCAGGCCGAAGAAAGCAGGAAATCCAGTACAGAGGACACAGGACAGATCAAAAGGGTCCGGGCCTCTGTCCTGGCACCAAGTAGAGAACCTACACCACCTACAGGCATAAGAGTGTACATCCAGGACATCTGACAATTCCACAACTTCTACCTTAGCCTCTCAGCAGTCCAAAATGAAGGTGCAGGTGGAGGTGTTGGTTCCCAAGTGAGAACACATCCACCCTTGCCCGGTGGCACCAAGGAAGTCAGATGGATTTAAAAGCAATTCCATAGAGATCACCCCGGAGTGCGAGTGGCAACTGCTTCCTGGAGGATGAGCAAGAGTGATGCCTGGAAGAATGACTAGGCAAATGGCACCTCTTCTGAAGCTGCTCCTTGGCCTTCCTAACTAGAGAACCGTCCTCTGGTGGTTCTTCAACCGGGCCTGCCTTTTACACTAAACAAGGAACTTGAGAAGCATCCTCTTCACACCCTTGTGGAACTAGGCAAGTAACATTGTGCAGGCACCTGAAAATGCATGCACCAGCATGACCCATTATGCATTTTTAGTTGTAACCATGGTTGGGGTATACTGTCTGAGTGCAATTCCGAGCCATGTAGTCATTAACATGGGCACCTAACGTAATGCATTTGATACATTCAGACAATGAGTAGTATTCACAATTACATGCAGAGAATAAAGTTAGTTTGGATTTCCGGGCTACACGCCTGACTATTATCTTTGTTATGGTTCTCACAGGTACTTCTTGTAAACCAAGTCACTGACTGTATTCCCAACTTTCTGGGAAGTGTTCCAAGTGACTCAGTAATTGTAAATAAAACTGAAATAGCAATAATATTATATGTACTTCCTAAAAAATGTGTAGTTGTGAATAGGAGAGCGGCTTGTATAACTAGCTGAAAGTTTTCAGCAATATCCATCAGCCTTGCATTTAACAAACACACTTTTTGCTTCCATGAAATGATGTTCAATTACATTTTTGACTACCATTTGAAGCCACTAAATTGGATTTTTGGCTTTTATGAGGCATTTGACTCCCCAAAGAACTCTGGCTATCGGCGTTTGAGCAGAACTATTTTTTGATTGAGCTGTATGGGGAATATTTTTGTATTTTTGCACCGGGCATAAAAGCTAACCACCTACGAACAGATCTTATTGATTGGCGCTGATGATGGAACCATGGTTGGTCTCAATTGACAATAACTCTTTTTGAAGCATATTTTTTTAATCAAAAAGCATAAAAATATGAAATAAGTCTTGTGATTTGAAAGGTGGTTTTTGAAGTTTTTGGGCATTTCTCATGGCATATGGAGACCGCTCCAGGCATCCAGACTTCTCCGGCCCTCATCTCCCTACCATCTCCAGATGGTGAGTACGAGGGGGTGTTACCCATCATTGATCTCATATTGAGAAAGGTATTGAAAGGGAAGGTACTTCTATGAAGATTGCCTAGCAAGATTTGTGAGGTTGCCTAGCGAGAGATGTCGAGGCAGGTAGTTGATTTTAAGGGGACTATGCGATCTTGGAGAAGGTTGATCAGTCTTAGTCTTGAGTAGACGTAGAGGTAATGACAGTAATTGCTGCGAAATTCATGAATTACTTTATAGGTTTGTGTATAGTAACCATAATGGTAGCAATGTTTCTTTATTACTGGTGTCTCATAATTAAAAGATTTACTTTATACACACGTGTAAGAAGCATTCATTGAGTGTTCATTACTGAGAATTCTATCAGAAGCATGTTAAACATGACCTTTAAGAGGCATATATTTGAAGTACTGTGCATTGATAGGTTATAAATGGTGTATGTCTTTAATACACATATAAAGGGTTACTAGAAGGTTTGAGCAGTGGACTATCAATAAAAATATATGCGACATCAGTGAGCCACTCCTGTGCTGACGAATGAGAAGCAGCCACCCACTGCAGGCGTTGATTGCCTGCTCCCTTTACTGATGCAGTGATGGGTACAGGCTTCTTTTCTGTATCTATATTCCTAACACAGCCCCTGCTGGTGGCAGTGGGTGGTTTAGGACACTCCCCTGAGGTTGGAGGAAAGGCTTGAGATAGAGGTGATAAGGAACGAGTTACTCACCTGTAACTATTGTTCTCCAGCATGGGTCTGGCATGGATTCACAAGAAAAAAAGTGTTTCACTTACAAACTGTATTTCTCCTCTAAACCAATCACTGTAGCCTGGGACATACTGCTCCCAGCCAATGACGGTCCTCTCCCTAAGCATCACCTCTGGCAACCATCTTCAGATTTGGTAAGCACGTAAAATGGCAGTATGACCAAGAAGAGGCGCAGAGGGGTCGGTGGGAGGGTTCACATGTGAATCCATGCCAGACCCATGCTGGAGAACAATAGTTACAGGTAAGTAACTTGTTCCTTCTCCAGCATGGGGTCTGGCATGGATTAACATACTCATGAATAAAGAATACACAGCAGTACAACATTATACAACCACGGGAGGTGTCAAGGCTCAACAGAAGCAATTACTCTTGCTTCTGGAACAGGCTCACCTCAAGCGAACAGGTTGCAGAGCACTGCTTAGCCGACTCTAGACTCCTCCCTGGAATCCCTGTCGATGCAGTAGAATCTCGTGAAGGTGTGCGTGGAGCTCCACATAGCAGGCCTGCAGATGTCTAGCAGGGGCACACCAGACAGGAACGCCGTTGTCGCAGTGATCACTCTGGTGGAGAGGGCTTTTAGACGGCCAGGCAGCAGTCAGTTCGCCAACCGATGACAGTGCGTGATGCAACCGGAGAGCCACCTTGAGAAGGAATCCTTGTATAAGGCCTTCACGTGGTTCGCAGGACCAAAGTTCACAGACAGTTGAGAAGTGTTCCGAAAACTCTTTGTGCGTGCCAAGTAGAACTTTAGAGCACAAGCTATGTCCAGCGAGTGCAAGTCCCTTTCAGCTGGTGAATAAGGCTTTGGGATAAACACAGGTAACACAAAATGCTAATTGATGTGGAATTCCGACAGAACCTTCGGCATGAAGGAGGGGTGTATCTGCAGCACCACCCTCAATTTGTGGAAAGTCAGATATGGCCGTTTGCAGGATAGGGCCTGTATTTCACCCACCCTCCTGGTAGAGGTGATGGCCACAAGGAAAGACGTTTTCTATGAGAGGAACTTGAGAGGGCCCTGATGCATAGGCTTGAAGGGGCCCGCCCCATGAGCCTCATCAGCACCACGTCGAGTTCCCACGCCAGGGCAGGATCCTTAAACACCAGGAAAGATCGAAACAGTCCTTTGAGGAACTCCTTGATGAGACGGTGGGACCAAAGAGAAGATATTCCTGGAGACTTGGTGTAGCAGGAGATAGCCGCCAGATGCACCTTGATGAGGCGTGCGCCAGTCCAGCTTTGGCGAAGAACAAGTAAGGAAGAATATGCGGGGCCATTACCCTCAGAGGGGTGATCTGTTGCGACAGGCACCACATAGCAAAACGCTTCCATTTGTGACCATAGCACTTAAGAGTTCATGACGCTCTGGCCTTGGCAAGGACCTCCCTGCAGTCTGCTGGCAACTTGCATCCTCCAAACTCTAGGGTTGCAGGAGCCAAGCCCTCAGGTTCAGCGATCCTGGGTCGTGATGCAGGATTGCACCTGGTGAGCAGATCCATGACCACCGGCTGCTTGACCGGGGGCGAAACTGACAAGCTGAGAAGGTCCGGCTACCAGATCTGCCTCAGCCACACCGGGGCAATGAGTATCATCCTGCATTGGCATGGTTTGAGTGAATTGAGGACTCGTAGCAGGAGGGGCAACTGAGTGAATGGGTACAGAAACATGCCTTCCCACAGGAAGGAGAACGCGTTCCACTTGGCTGGTGGAACCTGCTGGCTGTCATGATGCCTACCATCCGGATCAAGCCCATCAGCCCCGGGAGCAGGCATCCAGGTATTTAATAAAACCCCAGCAGCCCCGGCTGGGGACTGTCTGGGTTCAGTCCTGGCGCCTTAGGTGCCAGGCTCATAGACTTTACTTACTTCATGCAGACCATGCTGCAAATGAATCCAAGCCAACGTGAGGCCTTGATGGGACTATTTTTCTACAGGGACTATTTTTTACTCTGGTGTGGTTCTAGGGACTTCTTACCTGGAACTACTTTGGAGGCTATTAAAACCACGCCCGAACAGCAGAACATGCTTCGTGTTCTTCTGCATCCAGCAGCGTAACGCTCACGTGCCTGCAGTCAGCATCCAGTCTTCAGCCACGCCCGTCTCGAATCCAGAGCTCCTAGCAATAGAAGAAAGAAGAAGGAAAGGTTAGAAAACAGATATTATTTCAATCCTTACCTGAATTCCGGATCCATCACGTCTTCTAACTTGAAAAGGACATTCTACACAGTGTCGCATCGCCAGCTGCAGCGCCGCGCCATACTCACCAGTCCTCACAGCATTTTTCGATCCGGCGCAGCCTCCATCATTTTCTTCGCCGAATTCCACCATCTAGGGGACAAAGGAAACATAAGGTGAGCCGAGAGAGCCAACAAATACAACCTCTCCACCATAGACTTACCTGATTAACAACCGGAGGCATTATTCTGTAACAAACCGCAACTTCTTACGCCGCACCTGTAATGAGAGAGAAACCAGCAATTTAAACACGTATCTTTTGCCGGACAGTGTTGGGTAATACAGACTCTTACCTCAACACCATCAGCTGCCACAAGACAATCTTCCCTTGAACCCAGCTGCAACACAAGAAAGGAATGTACAAGAGTGAACATCGGACATATTGAACTCTTTGAACTTTATACTTAGGGGTTCTCGCCTGGAACCTCTGAGTCAATATTCATCCGGAACTCTTCCAACGCCCTCAAACCAGTGAAGTAACTGGTATCTACGCGCCCCTGCATTCCACGCAGGATGAAGAGTTCATCATTTACAAACAAAGTGAGCTTACAGAAAGTGAATATCGGTGGTGATTAGTGGGGAGAACAGTGGGGTGCCATTACTAAAATCCACGGGTGGCTGAATCCCTTTCTCCACTTGCAGGAGAATATTTCTACGGGTCAAGCAGACGAGATTAGGCGGTCCAGTCCAGTCTCATCTCTGCACTACGCTTCACGTTGGAGGAGGTCGCAGCTGTCCGGTTCCGATCGACGCCCCTGTGGGAACCAGGTGAGCGTAACACTGGCAAACATCTGGCGCTTGCAAACAGATCGATCTGGGGCCTGCCCCACTTGATGAAGATGCGGTCCACTTGGTCCTGCTGAAGTTCCCACACGTGGCAGGAGCACAATGGCCTGCTGAGGGAGTCTGCAATGGTGTTCAGGACTCCTGCTATGTGAAAGGGGACAAGGACATCTCTTGTACGACAGCCCAATGCCACAAGTCCTGCGCCTCTTTGCAGCGCACTGGTGTGCGAGTGCCCCCGGTGCTTCCTGATGTAGAACATTGTGGTGGTGTTGTCCGTGAAAATCCTCACCACCTTGCCCTTCAAATTGAAGGATTGACTTGAGGGCCCAGAACACTGCCCGTAGCTCCAGGATATTGATGTGTAGATCCTTCTCCTTCGGCAACCATAAGTGCTCTGGCGTGCAGACGTCCGGTGTGGGCTCCCCAGCCCTCCAGGGAAGTGTCTGTGGTAACAGTCTCCTGGCACTGGTGTTTTGAAACCCTGTGCCCCGGGCGATAGAGTGCACGCCCTACCACCTTATCGCCCGACGACTGAACTCTTCGTCGAGCGGGATCTTGTCCGCGAAGCTTTCGGACAACTGCAACCAGCGAGCGTCCAGGAACTCCTAAAGGGGTTTCATTTGTAACTTGCAGAGCCAGATAAGGAAGATTTAAGACATCATGCCGAGAAGCGACTTGATGGTCTCACCATAGCGGTCTTCAGTGCCAACAGCCATTGCACTTTCCTCAGCATGTCTGCTACTCTCTCCTCCAAGGGCAATGCTAGGCAGAAGACCCTGTTGAGTCTGGCTCCTAAGAACAGTGCATTATGCAATGGTGTCAAGCAGGACTTTGAATAATTGATGGGAACCCCAGATCCATAAGCAGCTGGACGGTCGTCTCCGTATGTCTGACAGCTTATCTCGTGAACTGGCCCGACTGAGCCAGTTGAGGTATGGGTGCACGTGTATCCCCCGTAGACTCAGATGGGCCGCCACTGGTGGCAGGAACTTTGTGAACAACCTGGGGGCCGATTTAAGGCTGAAGGGAAGGGCCTTGAATTAGTAGTGCCGTCCCTGCATTACGAAGCATAGAAACTTTCAGTGCTTCCTGTGATTGGGGACGTGGAAGTAGCCGTTGTTCAGGTTACGCAACGTCAAGAAGTCGCCTCCTTCCAGTTGGCTGAGCACGTGCTGCAACGTGACCATGCTGAATTTTTGGGACTTGAGGTACTTGTTGAGATGTTGCAGGTCCACAATGGGCCGCCAGTTCCAGTTTTCTTTTTGACGAAAAAGTATCTTGAGTAGACTCCGGACCCCCGGAGTCGTCGCGGAACGAGCTCTATCGACCCCTTTCGCAGCATGGCCCATACCTCCTCCAAGAGTTGAGGGATTTGCTGCTCCTGCTGTGCCACCGGAGGGATCCGTGGAAACTTGTGCTGAAACTCCAGGGTATGTCCTTGGGCGAGCGCGTCCAGCACCCATCTGTCAGTGGAGATCTTTTCCCACTCACTGAGTAATCCAGTCAGCCGGCCACCCACTGGGGTGCATGGTTGGAGGCCCGACGTCTTGGCTGGTTCAGATCTGCTTCGGCGCCGGCATTCCGCCTTGAAGGTGATGACAGCGCTCACCATCTCCAACGGTGGGCCTTGGAGGGGCCTCTGTAGGCCCCCTGGGTCGAGGACCAGGATGGCTGGTGGTACGAGGAGAAACCTTTCGTCGATCTGTCCTACATCCTCTGGAGGTGCGAAAGGAAGAGCAGTGTTGTTGGAGTGCCCAGGCCACGAGCCGCCTCTGTATCCACCTTGATGGCCTGCAAGGACTCCGACAGCCTCGAAGGGCATGTCCAGCACCCTCGTCTAGACCTCCTGGCGGAAATGTGTGGCTTTCAGACAGCCTTGACGACTGAGACAGACACTGTTCCCCATCTGCCAGAAACCTGTGTCAGCTATGTCCAGCGCCTCTTTGATGGCATGGTCCGAAGCCACCTCTCTTCCTGGAAGTGGGCGATAGCCTCCAACCTCTTGTCATCAGGCAGGAACTCCAGAAACGGACCCAGCTTGTACCACAGTTCCCTGCCGTACCTGGCTAGGATCACAAGTGCGTTGGCCGCTTCGATGGTCGACGCCGCAGTGTAAATAATCTTCCTCCCCATGGCGTCCAACTTCTTCCCCTCGCTGTCTGGGGGAAACTGAGTATGACTAGGAAGGGTTTGACATTCTCTTTCCCACCATCGCCGAAACCAGAGAGTCCGGCGATGGTTGCGACCGTAGTCACCTGGGAGCGGACTGTAGCAGCCGGTACTTTTTCTCCAAGCTATCCCACTTGGCCGGGACTGTGCAAGGATTCTTCAAAAGAGCCAGGCCTTTCTCCCACACGTCATCCAGGAGGGGTACTGCCATGGTCTTCCTCTTGGCCTCGCACCTCTGGTATAGGAAACCCTTCTTGGTTTCCTCAGGCGTAAGCTGGTAAAGTTCGGATGGCAACCATGGAATGAACCAACCCCACATCATCCAGTGGGGACTCCCTCTGTTGCAGAGATCTGCCCACTGTGACGATATAGTCATCTGTCGTCGCTGTGCCCGTGTCCGTCCTCACCGGGAGGAGGGCACCTGATGCGGATGTGAAGTTTGATATGGGGGCGTCTGATGGAGCTTCCTCTTTTTAGCCAGAGGCTGATCCTTGGCCGCAGGGATTTCTGCCATCAACGTGTGTAGGGTCAAAAGCATGCCCAGGGATACATCTCTTTGCAGAGCTGGTGTGGTCGGAACACTAGGCCCCTTGCCGCCATTAGCATTTCTGCCATCATCCTCCACGTCCTCGTAGACCGTGTGCAAGGACTCCAGGTCCTCGTAATCCATGGACAAAGTTCCATGGCCTGTGGTTAGCCTGGGACATAAACACCCCCCCCCCCAACCCTTTTTTGCACCAAGGGAGTCGGTCCGGGCATAGAGACAGTATCCTCTTGTCCGGCGTGCCTGCAGGCTTTGCCACTGCCCCAGCTGGGGCCTCCTACCTTCACAGGGTCAGCCCCTTTGGCCTTCGAAGCGAAGCCGCCACCAACTCAAATCATTGACAAAGATTGCTTCTGCACCATCTGGGCCTTCTTGGGCAGGCCGGCCACCTTTTCCTCCCTCCTAGGCTTCTCGGGCTTCTCCCATAGTTTAACCATGTTGGACGCTTTCCTTTTTGAGAAGCTCAATCGCTGGCTGGCGATGGAGGCGGATGTGATGTTGAACGCGCCCTGTCCATTGAGGGACCCGCTTGCGCGGCGACCGATAGAACTGGACTTGCAGTGCTTGGCTTTGTCTTGGGCCCCCACAGATGGGGCACCCTCAAAGCACTTAAACCCACTCCTTGGACTGTCCTGGGTGAGGCATGACCCTGCTTGGGCAGAGGCCTTGTCGTTCAGCCACGCTGCTAGTCTACTGTGGCAATCCATCGTTTTCTTGAAGCAGCCGAGGTAGATCTCACTCTCCTTATTGGTCCGGGTGAAGGCAGTAGACATTGAAGATGTTTATCCTCCACAAACACGTTCCGTTGTCTGTATCTGGTGCATAGCTTGAAAAAGCAACCTTCCTTCCTTCTCCATCATGGCCGGAGGTGCGGAGTAGGCCGATGGCCTTCTGGAAACTTAGACGGTCCTTGCCCTTGAGGGGTGCTGAAATTCACAGACAAAAGGATCCCTGCTGTCGGCAGATGGAGAGAAGAGCACACAGGTTCTTTTTGACCAAAATAGAAACTTGGTTGAAAAACAAAAAAAAAACTGTAGAAGTAGCTCAGGGAGCAAAACTCGGACTACCAACACTTGAACGTGCAGTAAAAATCTTAAGATGGCTGCCAGGGGAGGGGCTTAGGAAGAGGACTGTCATTGGATGGGCGCAGTATGACCCTCGAGTACAGTGATTGGTTTAGAGGAAAAATACAGTTTTAAAGTGAAAGTAAAACAGTTTTCCTTTACCGATGATTCCCAGCCCAACGACTGAGAACATTCATGAGCATGTGAACATATGCCAGACCCCATGCTAAAAAAGAAAGCAAACTACAGATTTAAGAGTGCACAATGGCAAACGCTCCAAACCAGACTCGCAGGATAATACCAGTGACTAAAGATTCAAGTGATTGGCTAGTAGTACAATTGGACTCTGGTAACCAAGTCCCCATGTTTAAAGAAAAACACAAGAATCTTTTACATACCATTTCTACTAAACAAAAAGTAGGTTATTACTCCCACAGGAGAAGTGGTTGAGGATAATAATGTGTATATAGTTACAATTCAACTTGAAGGGGAACAGCTAAAGGAAATAGAGGCACTCTCTTGGTCCAATTTCCATATAACACAAAATGGCCATTCAGCGGAACATGATTGGCCCAGGATATATGTTAGGGAAAGGTCCTAGAGAGGAAGTAGTAATTAAACCAGCCTTTTCAGACGAAGTTGAGGAACATGCAGCGAACTCCTGTGCAGCCTCATTGGCTGTTATGGTGCAGCAGAGCTTTACAAACAAGACTCATGTAGGACATGACAGACTGCCCTCCACATAAAATGTCAGTGTTTGCAATACCAAAGCCTCAGACAATATCCAATCAGGGCACAGGATAGCCAAGCCCCTGCAATACAGAATGACATCCAGTATCTAAGCCAGATGGATCATACTGACTGGTAATTGACTTTAGGATGCTAAATGCCAAAGGCACACACATGCTGTACAGAACATGCATAGTTCAGGCCTTTGGAGTAACATACACAGATACAAATATAAGACTATTGGATTTGGAGAATGGATTATTCGCACAACCTTGGGATACAGAGAGCTATACATACACAGCTGTAACATTTAGGGGGATACAGCTTTGCTTCACAAGACTCCCACAGGGGTAAAAAAAACAGTCCTGGGCTAATCTCTAGTAAAATACAATCCCTCTTACAAGGCATACAGACATGCTGAACATATGTGAATGACATACTGCACAGATGACGACTTAGAGAAGGTTGACTAGCAGCTATAGGCTACATTTTCTATTTCAAGAAATCTAAAACAGCCCACAGAGAAATCCTATTTCTGGGGTTGTTCATTATCAGACGAGGGTAGGTGGTTTACTGCACAACTCCTAGAGAAATGTGCACACTTGCAAAGCCCATGTACACTCAAGCCGGACCAGGCCCTACTTGGTCTTTTAAATTTTGGGTGTTAATATGTGGCAGATTATGCAGCATTAGTGAAACCACTACACGACTTCTTGAAGCCCAACCTCTGTCAAGGAGAGCGCTCACACACATCCTGCACCATGTCTACCAACTGATGACTCAAAGTAGTCTTCTTCAGGACAGAAACACATAGTACTTAGAAGTGACACCATTTCCTGGTCCAAAAGCTTTTGCATATTTAGTTATGTAACCATGGGGAGACAAAACCCATAGCATACCATTCACAGGTCTATACAATTCAAAAGCTATTTGCTCCAGAAGAAAGAATTCTGGCAGCGGTACAACGGACAGCGCTGAAGGAACACACCATTAGCGCACTCTAGTATTGTAAATGGAAAGGGACTACACTCCAGATGGGTTCAATGGTCCACGGAGCAGACAAGACATAAAATATCATAAACCAGAACTACTACAAATGTACTAAATAGAATGGTCTCTACAAACAGAAGCAGAAGCACCAGACATCCCACTTTGGATGATTGCAAATGTAATATACTGTGATGGAACTGTTGTTCCAGCAGTTGGGTCATGCTCTATGTATTTGGCTGTCTGTGCTGCTGTGAAAGGGTGATTCAACCATAACAATGAGTTTGAACATCAGGATAAATAAACTAAACATTTAGGAGATGCATCGGCTCAGCTTGGTGAGTTACAAAGCCTATTGTAAAAACAAATTTGTCAAAAAGTATGGGCATCCAAAAGGCTAGGCCGATCATCTGGGTTATGCACACAAGAGATTCTGTGTATAGTGCAGGCAGTGCGCTTGCTGATCAGTCTGAAAGACAGCACACTGCACAAAAGATGGTAGCGGCATTAACACGCTCATCTGCATACTTAGATCTTTGATGAAGTAGGGTGTGTGGGCATAAATAAATTGGGATAAAACAGTTCTTCCTGCTTTCATCATCTTGCTAGGGATTTAGTTTCAAGGGACTGCAAATGACCTGAACAATGTGTGAAATATTTAGGGGTCTACATATTGCGAGATTTGCAAAAGATAGTGGATTTCAATGTGACCAAACTGATCGAGGTAATTGCGGGAGAGGTAAGACAGTGGGAGATAGGTCATTAGTGGTAGCAGTAAAGCGGATACTGGACATTTGGAAAACAAGGAAACAGCCACAGGTGGAATATTGGGTGTCTGAGCTGAAGATATTGTCTAGTTTTGAAAGAGTCATCTTCTTAAAGATGGGTAGAGAGGATGAATATTTGGAATTGTGGACATATTAAATGATATGGTTAATTTTTGTGATGAAGGCCTACTTTGTGCTATGAAAGAGAAAGGTGGGTTATTCTTTGTGTATGTGTGTGCATAGGCAGTGCTCCAGATAAGATTGAGGTGGGAGTATTTAAGTACCGATTTAAAAAATTTGAGAGTAAATGTGATTTTAAGAGGAAAAATGGCCTTTCTCCTTTGCAAGAGAATAAAATGTATGACATCCAGCCGTGTGAAAAAAACTATGGAAATCATTACTATGCGGCAGCTTTCTGCTTTGTGACAGAATACACTATTATTTCTCTAAGGTCGGGCCATGTGATCTCTCCTGTATATATTTAAATGTTGAAATAACAAATACCTAGCCAATTACATAGTAAAGCAAGCATGAATTGTAGTGTGTGTTTTGAGGTTCGATATCAGAATTGTCTTGATGTTTAATAAAAGTCCTCATTTCCTGGAGCTATTACTACCCAATGGTATGCCAATGTTATGATGCAACAGTGCAGAGGCACAAGGACACCATGCTAAATTCTAGATCTAATCTCATGGTCAAATGGTCATTTATATAGCACTTTCGGCAAAGCCCTGTACATAGAAAATATTTATCACAATCATCACCAGGTACTCCTTTATCAACCTTGAAAGGATGAAAGGCTGAGTGGCCTTGCCGGGGTTCAAACCTGCAACCTACAGATCACACACATCGCAGCAACGAGTGCTCAACCAGCGTAGCTATTTATTTATTGTTCTTGCATAGCACCCAAAACCCAGAGGTGCCAAGGCGCTTTCACTTAAGGACATGGTTACAAAAAGTGCATGTAAGTAGTTAGAAAACAGGCCAACACAGTGCCTGGAAGAGCAAGAAAAGCATACTACGGAACACCCGCTTCTGAAAGAGAAAGGTGGGTTATTCTTTGTGTATGTGTGTGCATAGGCAGTGCTCCAGATAAGATTGAGGTGGGAGTATTTAAGTACCGATTTAAAAAATTTGAGAGTAAAAGTGATTTTAAGAGGAAAAATGGCCTTTCTCCTTTGCAAGAGAATAAAATGTATGACATCCAGCCGTGTGAAAAAAACTATGGAAATCATTACTATGCGGCAGCTTTCTGCTTTGTGACAGAATACACTTTATTATTTCTCTTCTAGTTACAGGGCGCTACATCATAGAACAAATTTGGTCAATATAAATGTAGTCTCAAAATAGGTGAGCAGTTATATGGTGCCTGCCCCATGTTGCAAGGCAGCAGCTACATGCAAAAGCTAGCGCTGGAACGAGGTGAGTGGGGGCACAAGCACTACAATAGAGGCGATGGTAGCAGGCAACACTGGGGACCGGAATAACAAAGTTGCTCACCATAGTGACTATCTTACTCCTAGTCCATAATCCCCTTTCCTCCATACTTTTGGGACATTACTTCCAGGAAGGGGGACTGTGGACTAGGAGTAAGATGGTCACTACGGTGAGTAACTTTGTTATACTCCTACGTCCCGTCCCCTTTCCTCCATACTTTTTGGAGATTACCAAGCACTCCTCGCAGGAAAAACAGGTGGATGGAACTCCCTTATTGAAAGAGGTTTTTAAGAACAGCCTGACCGAACTGAGCATCAGCTCTGGAGCTCAGGTCCAAGCAGTAATGCTTACAAAAGCCGATGGGGAAGCCCACGTAGCTGCTCTGGCAATGGTTTCCCAGGGAACATTTCAAGAAGGCTACGGCAACGGCTTGCCCCGCACAAGATGGCCATGAATTCCTTTTGGAGGCTGAAGGCCCTGAACGATATACGCCTCTGATATACAGGAGGCAATCCATCAGGAGATAGTTGCTTTTGAGGCCGGCTTTCCTTTCGGATCTCTGAAGGTAACAAAAAGCTGGGAAGAGTTCCTAAGTTTAGATGTTCTGTCTAAATAAAACTTAAGAGCTTGTCTGACATCCAAATTGTGCAATACCCTCTCTCAGCATCTGAGGCCTCGGCTGGAAAGAAGACGGGTTACGAAATAGTGAGTCAAATGAAAATCTGATCCCACCTTTGGAAGGAAAGAAGGATTAGTCCGGAGGACAACCTTATCCTTGCAAAAAGTGAGGAATAGATGTTCTACAGACAAGGCCTGAAGCTCACTTACACACCTTGCCAAGGTCACCACAATCGAAAAGCCATTTTCAAAGAAAGGAGCTTCAAGTCCACAGTAGACATGGGCTTAAAAGGCTTATGGCATAAGGCAGTGAGGACCACATTCAGCTCCCACTTTGGATGCGGGTTGCACACAGGTGGATAAAGATGCAATAGACCTGCAAAATGCCTTTTAATGACAGCGTTTGTCAATGAAAAAGAGCAAGTGTCCGTGGACAGGTAAGTGGCGATAGCCAACAAATAATTCCTAAAAGAAGAGACATGAATGCCTGAAGTTGCCAGATGAGAAACGAAAGACAGGACCGTGTCAATGACAGCATCTATCTCTGGGGTTCAGCTGCTTAGCTAAAAACACCAGTGACAGAACCGGAGCCACTGCTCCTTGTTAGGCAAAGTTTGTATGCAGTTCCCTATGGGACCACTACACACAACTAGGACTACAAGTGTAAGCAAAACAAACCTTTGGTATAAGTCTGTACCACACAGATTTTGGTAGCGAGCTGAGCAGCCAAGCTCATCTCAAGAGGGAATGTGAGCTTGTAAGGGTGTTACACAAAGGTCTACAATGACAAGTATTCCGATAGACACTTATTCTCAAGGTTTCTTGGTAAAACACTTAGTAATTTATTACACAATCATTTATAAAGCATTCACTAAATGAGACAACCAATATCACACAGAAATTATACTATAATACTGATTACCAAGCAGTTGAGCTCCCTTGAAGTAGGAGCAAAATAGCATTGAAGTAGGAGCAAAAAGGCATAAGTTAATAAAACGAATATTACAGTTACTCTAAAACAGTGCAAATAGTTTTGAGTTCACCAGAGGAGTTGATTCAATGCAATAGGTAGGCCAAAGTGAATGGGCTAGTGTCTTGTATAAGTAAAAACGGTTCTGGTATTTAAAACCGAAGAGTCTTTGCCACGGTTCTTAGAATTAGTTCACGGAAGAAAGGTTTGTATGTCGGGTCACAAGCTGACTAGGCTTGCAAGTTGCCAAAGTTCCACAAACCTTCGCAGTGAGAGGTAAGCTCTCTCGGTCGGGTTTTTACAGTACCTTATATTGAAGAAAAAGATGCAGCCAATGACTTCTGTGCCTGGTAGTTCCTGCAGATCTAGCTGTTCCTGAGCCTCAGTCGTGGGGATAAGAGGGAGGACGTCACGGTGGACACCTGCACTACACGGGGACTGGTCACAAAGCTGGCAAACTGACAATTCTTTGATTCCGGTTACTGTTCTACAAGCACGCAAGCTGGTGCCTTCTCCCTGGTTAATCCTAACCAACTCAGAGAATTGTATCCTACCAACTCAAAGGAAGAAGTCATCCTTGAAGTGGCTTCTCTGTTGAGATGAACATGGCGATTCGGACCTGCAGCAGGGCTTCACCAGGAAAACCAACAGTCCAGTAGTTGCAGCAGCTGTCCTCTTCCAACTAGTCTTCGGTTCTTTCGTTCCAGTGGTCGACTCTGCCTTTCAATCCAAGAGACTCGCCTTTTAAACAGTTTTCTCCCATTCATTCCAGCCTAGCTGCCACTCACCCAGCAGGGTGGCTGTTCTTGCCGGACAGTCAGACAGCCAATCGCACCAGAGTGCATTCAGGTCTCCTAGGAGACTAAGCACAGGGAGGTTCGGGCACCTCTCTCACTTCCTGCCCACCCAAGACACTCGGACGCCAGAAGCGGTCTTCAGTCCTGAAGCCCGTTAAAGGCATAGAAACAAAGGGACCAAACCTTGTTTGCCGCACAGAGACAAACTCTAGAAGGACCTTTCCAAAAAGAAATGGTGAAAAAAGAAGACCCGTACCTGTTTAAACAAAGGGGGCTTAGGTGCCATCTTGAAAAACATGGCTCTTGCGATTTTTAGCTACCGGTGTTCGCGGTCGGGAATAATCAGAGTAGATCATTGTAAAACCACTGCCACCAGCCATTTCGATAGCAAAGGGTAGCATTTGACTGCTACATGAGTTTCTAGACATAGGGGATACTAGGTAACCTTTCCAGCACTCTATTGTAAGATAGTGTGTGCTGGGTCTAGGAATGTAAAGAGACTAGAAAAGTTTATCCTAGAGAAGGTATTTAAATCTTGGGGCAGCTTAAAAAGCCTCCCTGAGCAGAGAACCCCCTCCTGTCCCTGCACTGGGAAATGTTTTAGGGACGCAAATCTGACTAAGTGATATTATACGTACAAAGAACCATAAAAGAACTCAATGCGACAAACACTGTAATGGGGGGGTAGGAAGGGGGAGGCATTCATATGGAGAAACAGTTATACAACTAAGATGTAGTAATGTACTTTGAATGTTATTTCACCACTGACCTGTTATTATATGTTATGTAAAAACTTAATAAAACCAAATTAAAAAAGAAAAAGCCTCCCTGTGTCACTGCACTGAGGGTGCTGTGTAACATGAAAAATTGATGCCTATGGAGTGGTCTAAAACTCCATAATCAAAGAACACAAGAGTGGTTGAGACTAACCCGGGATATAGGCCGGTAGTAGGGAAACTCCCAGATCCCCCCCCACCCCCCTTGTTTTTGCACAAGAGTAAAACACACATCAAAATACATGAGTGGGGAAAAAAGGCTCACAAATCAAGTCCTCAAAATCAAGCAAAGTTGCTGGGGGTCTCCCACATTTATGAGAATTCTCCATAACACTCCTATGCTGAGACCTCGTCGGTTTTCTAGCTGCTATGATAATACGCATATTATCCACGGACAAGTTGAAACTTTCTAAGGATTTCAACTCAGGCACCAGGCCGCCAAGCTGAATGATTGTGAGGAGGGGTGCCCAGTCTGCTGATTGCTCTGGTGAAGTAGGTTTGGAATCAGCTGAAGCCTGATCGGGGAGCACGCTGACAGATGCTGACGCTCCAAAAACCAGAATATGGCTGGCCACAAAGGGGCTATGAACAGGAGAGTGCAAATAACTGGCTTAAAAGCGTGGAGTGCCAGAAAAAGGCCAGAAGCTCCAGATAATTTATGTGAAATTGTCTGTCCTGTGGCAACTATAGGTCGAAAACCTGAAGATCTAACGTCGCACCCAACCCCAAAAGGGAGGAGTCTGTCTTAATAGTCGTTTGAGCGCAGAGCTCCTGAAAAGATTGAAAGATTGCTGGAAGATGACCACCATAGGAGATCAGTCATCATACAAGATGAAAGCGGAATCTTTTTGGCGTCCAGGGTCTTTCATGTAGACCAGCTTCTTCTTGCATCTAACAGTCCCTGAAAAGGGAAGGCTTCTTGGTAGAAAATTCCTCTGACATGGTGTTAAGAGACTCGATGAATTCTGAGTGAAAACAAGTGTTTTCTGGGCCCAGAAACACGGTATAGGGAGAGTTTGATCAGGAGATCAAGGTAAAGCTGTTTGAGAAAAAATGATTAAGCTAACAGCAAAGAAAAAT
This sequence comes from Ambystoma mexicanum, assembly GCF_040938575.1. Classification (NCBI taxonomy): domain Eukaryota; kingdom Metazoa; phylum Chordata; class Amphibia; order Caudata; family Ambystomatidae; genus Ambystoma; species Ambystoma mexicanum. The sequence continues at coordinate 1,319,294,318 of NC_090924.1, forward strand.
GAAAGAGAGAGCGGAGGATTCCCTCTAGTCTGTTAGACCGCAGTGAAAAATCTAAAGATGGATGCCTGGGGAGGAGCTTAAACCCTGCCACCTCTTGGTTAGGGCCATAAATGACCAAAGTGAGGTGGAGGGACTACACAATTGAATAGCTCATAGGCCATAATGGGCGATTTCTTTATTATTTAAATCACAGAGGATTCCCAGTCTGACGAAGGGGAATATTCAAGCATCTGAATCTATGAAATATCCAATGCTGGAGAAGCTACCTGTCAGAGGATCAGCTCTGCGTGACCTGCGGTCCTGGAACCTTCTGAAGCAGTGGTCTTCAAACTTTTTTGGCCTGGGCCCCTCCCTGAGCAAAGTTTGGGCAGGCCGGGCCCCCCCAAAAGTGCCAGATGGACAGTATGTAGAAATCGCTATGAACTTTTGCGTGCCGTCACCGCACCCTACTCCCAGTGCAGACCCTGGGCTCTCCCCACCCTACTCCCACCACTATCCCAGTGCTACCACCCACCCTGCTCCCACCGCAGTCCCGTAACACAAGCATACACATTTATATAAAAAATAAATCGCCATAAACGTACCTTCTGCAGGGGCCTGCGCATGGTTGCTAAAATGCCCCGCTCCAAGTTGCTCTGCCCGTATGTGCGAGGAGGCGCAGGAGCACCCCCTCACACATACATACATACATGCAGTGCCCCAACCAGCATTTCCAATGAGCTATGCAAGGCTGGCAAAGCAAAACACTGTCATGATGCCTATCCCCGAGAACCCAGACCAAGTCCAGCAACCCTGGAAGCAGGCATCAAGTTACCCCTAAGCAAGCCCAACAACCCCTGCTAGGGGCTATTTGGGTGCAGTCCTGGCGCCATAGGCGCCAGGCTCATAGATTAACACTTACCTGATGCAGACCATGCTGCAAACTTACCTGATGCAGACCATGCTGCAAGAGCTCCAAGCCAAAAGAGGCTTGGAAGGGACTATTTTACCTAGGGACTATTTTTTTACTCGGGTGGGGCTGGGGAGGAATACTTATCTGGGACTACTTTGGAAACTATTTAAACCACGCCCAAAGAGCAGCACACGATTCGTGTTATTCTGCATCCAGCAGCGTAACTCTCACTGTGCCTGCAAGTCTGCATCCAGTCTTCTGCCACGCCCGCCTCGAGTTTGGAGCTCCTAGAAAAAGGGAGAAAGAGAAAATGTTAGAACAAGAGCAATACCTTTGATCCTTACCTGAATTCCCGATCTATCACGTCTTCGAGCTGGAAGAAAGAAGTTATTTTAAGCGCGTCGCCTCGCCATCTGCAGCGCCGCACTGAACTCACCGGCCTTCGCAGCATCTTCACATTCCACCGCATCCTCCTGCATGTTCCCGCCGCACTCAGGCACCTAAGGAGAAGAAAAGAACTGCAAGGTGAGCCAAGGGAATACACAGAGGAATACCCCCATAGACTTACCTAATTTTACCACCGGGGGTACTATTCCTCTTCACGGGTCGGCGCAGCTTCCACTGCATCCTAGCCGAACCCCGGCCCCTAAGGGGAAACAAAAGGACAGCAAGGTGAAACAAAGGGACTTTCAAGGGGAACCCTCCTCACCACATTAGACTTACCTGATTTTACCGCCAGAGGCATTATTCCCCAAGACTTCATACTTTCTCTCAGCGCCTGAATAAGGGAGAAAGCAACAGGTTACATATGGACATTATTTTATCGAACTGTGTTGGATAATACAAATCCTTACCAGAATATTACCGGTTGCCACGAGGAACTCTTCAGTAGGGTCAAGCCGCAACCTGCAAGGAATCGGACAAGAGTGAAAGTCAGGCATTTGAACTCTTACGAACTACATACTTACGGCGTCTTGCCGGGAATATCAGAGTCAATATTGTTCTGGAAATCACCAATTCCTTCGAGCCAGTGAAGCAACTGGTTATCTACGCGCCCCTGCGCTCAATGCAGGATGGAGAGCTCATCTTTTCAAACCATCAGGTGAGACTATAAGAGGGGACATCAAAGGTGATCAGTGGGGAGAAAAGGGGGGTAGGGGATTTACGCTCAACTCCACGGGTGGTTAATTCCCTTTCTCCATTTGCAGAAGAATATTCCTACGGGCCAAGCAAATGAAGCTAGGTGAGCCAGTCCAGTCTGTCATCTCGGCCCTACGCGTCACATTGGTGGAGACCACAGCTGTCCAGTCCAGATCGACGCCTCTGTGGGAGCCAGGTGAGCGTAAAAAACACCCCCAGCATTGCATGGCTCAGTGATCATGCATGGCTGTAGAAATGAACTGTCAAAGGCAAACAGTGTTTCCCTTTGACAGTTCAGCCAGCCCAGGAGCACTCCCTCAGCTGGAAAAAGCTGCTGAGGGAGTGCTCAGTGTTTCACTGGGGTGGCTCCTCGGCTCCTCCATAATGGGTGAGGTGGCCAGTGGGTGGACGCCCCCTCACCCATTATGGATGAGCCTGCAGGCTTGGACTGGCCTATAGGGCAATAGGGCGATGACCGTACCAAAAATTCAAAATGGGCCACTGTTTTGGCCAATGTGGGCCAGTTTGAGGAGTTACTTCACAATGCAGCTAGTAGTTTTGACCATTGTTGCTGAATAAATATTCTTTAAATATCACAATGTGTTTACATTTGAACAAAAAACAACCCCTTGGGTACTATTTAAACAGTCTGTGACTAAAGGACTGAATATCCATTTGCAACTGCTGGCCATTTTTTTCAATGGTGCCAAAAAACCGTTTTATGGTCCAGTCTGACCATGTGAGCTGCCCCTTCCATTTACTCTAATCTAAAAAAAACAAAAAAAAAAAAACAAAAAAAAAACAAAAAAAAAACATTTTTTTACATTTCATGCAGGGCTCTCGCACCCCCCCCCCCTGGGATGCAGACGCGCCCCCTTGGGGGGCGCGGCCCACAGTTTGATGACCTCTGCTCTGAAGCCTGAAGAGGACCGAGAATGGGATCCAGAACTCTGAGCTTTGACAGGAAGCTTTACTAGCACCAACAGTTTGCGTGCTCGCCTTAGTCTTTGTAAGCCTGTCATCCGTTGAGGAATGAAACAACTGTTTGCCGTCAAAAGGCAGGTCCAGAACTTTATCTTGGGCCTCCGTCGAAAATTGTGTTGCATGAAGCCAAGCTTGACGAGGGGTGTCTACCCCCAACATAAGACCTTGAGCTGAGGTATCAATATAGTGCGCAGCAGCCTCCAGCATATCCTGTGCCAATACCCTGGCGTCTGACAAACCTCCTTTAAAGTCTTCTAGCCTGTCCACAGGAATGAACTCCTGGAAATCAGCAAAATCCCTCCAGTTTCATATTCGCTGCCACCAAAATGAGCTCTGCGCTAGCCTGATGCAATTTCTGCACCAAGTTGGCAAAAATCTTCTTGCCCAAGGAATCAAGCAATTTGTCTTCCTTGGCCAGAACTTGAGCCGCAGCTGCAGAGGTTGCAGTGGCCGGCTTGGATGCACAGTGGCGGCCGCTACCACCGCTAAGGAATGGAGTGAACATGACGCCAAGGCTACTTCCTCTGAGGTGTGAAGCCTGTAACAGGCGTCAATTTGCTTATTGATATGCAACCCGGTGTGGGGTTTATCCCAGACCTTGCGGGCTTCGGCCAGAACGTCCCTCTGAAGGAACATGCAGGTGCGCTCCTGTAGAGACAAGGTGAGCGCCCCCAAAAGCACCCCTTCCTGCAGAGCGGGTGCCTCAGGTACTGGTATGTCAAGGAGAGACATGTCCAGGACCCGGTCAGGGAATGCTCTGAAAGAGCGGGGATGGTCCTCACTATCCTGATCTGTCTGAGGGTCGTCCAGTAAGTCGGGATCCGACGATTGTGATGCGACCAGCGTCAAATTGACATCTCGCTCTGCTGGAGTCTGGTCTACCAAAGACAAAGGAGGCAGAGGTGGAAGAGTTGGAGGTGGGCCGGGAGTTAGAGCCGGTACCACTGCCGGGGCGACGTGCCATGGCTGGAACTGTCAGGACAGGATGCAGCACCGGAGGGTAGATATCCCTAAAGAGACGCTTAAAGTACTCCCTCATGGGGTCAGAGTTCATAAGACACTGAAACTTCCCAAAAAAGGCATCCTCTGGCAAAGATTTAGGCAGTGGAGTGGGCAGAGGTGGCTCGAGGAGGGGCATACCCCACAAACATAGTGAGGAAGGCTGCCAAGAGGGCCCGCCACCAACTGGGTCTACATAGACCAATGGGGCAGAAGCAGGAGGAAGCTAGACCATATGTAGTAGTGGCATCCGAGCCCGACAGTCATAAGAACGGCGGAACAGATTCACGCTGTCCCGTGGACAAGGGTGTCCACCAAACATAAGGTTCCCAGCACCAGTCGTCGATAGCGTGGGTGTAAGGGAAGAATCCAAAATGGCTGCCATAGACCATGCGGGAAAGCCTGCCATTTTAACATCTGAGGGGAACTGCGTCACATGTGTGGATGAGGCAGGTATCTCCACAGACTGGTCAGGGGACTTAATCGAAACTTCAGCCTTAAAACAAGGATCCTCAGCAGAGCCAATACTATGGGGCCTCGGATGTTTACTGGACATCCTGACGGGATCCCCTGAATTAGCCTCCAAGAGAGGAACCTCGGCAAAGTCAGAGGAGTTACAGTCAGAGACCTCTTCCTGTGCCCCCTCGACAGAACCTGTATCACCGCGAGCATGGGAATGCTGAGGAATCCACCTCACAGACAAGACCTCACACGGTCTCCAAGTTCTGTCGGTACACACCTTAGCCTCGAAGAGAGGAACCTCGGAGCAGAGTCCGGTCTGTACAGCTCTACAGAGTGGCCTCGAACCATGGTTCAGTAGAGAAAGCCTCAACTGAGGCCTCAGGGCGCACCGCAGTGTCTGTATGGGAAGCTCCAGACAAGGAGACCTTGCAGCGAACTCCGGTACCCAAGGCCTCAGCACGATTGGGCTATTAGCACCTGATTGGTGAGCCTCTGATCGTAATCTGGTGTTGGTAGGCCCCTCACGGGAACCCTCGGAGAAAACCCTGGTATGCCTATTAGGCATGCGAGGCACCTCAGGGAAAACCCTGGTAGCAGAGCTCTTGAAGCCCCTCTCGGACTGGAGGACCCCGGGAAGGAGTCCCCCCCCTGGCCACGGTGCCCTAAAAAGTAAGGAACTTACCAGGCGTCTTCTTTTCGTCGATGAAGAGTTGAAAATGCGGTGGCGGAACTCGCTGGAAGACCTCTTCCCACCGATGAAGACGACGTTGAAGTGCCCGGACCGAAAGGGAGTCGCAGTAGAAACACGAATCCCAATGATGATCCGGTCCCAGACACTCCAAACAGAAAGAATGGGAATCCGCCCTAGCGAAGAGACGTTTGCAAGAGGAGCAAGAGACAAATCCCAAACGATCCGGCATAGACAGAGGACTACACAAATGCAGAATCGGAGCAGGAGAGAGGGACAATGGGAAAGAAGAAAAATGTCTTCCCGGTGATGCAAGTGCGTCCAGCCCGACCGCGCAGAGAAAAGGACTGATGCGTGGGGCAGAGCTCAGGAGGGCAGGGTTACGGCCACGTGCAGTATCCCGCATAAAAAGAGGACACATTTTTCAATTTTATGCTTTTTTACAAAAGTGCTCCGGTCCCATCCCACTGGATGGAATGCCCCAAAAGTATGCAGGAAAGGGGACGGGACGTAGGAGTAGGGGCATACAAGCTATAACGTGCACGACCATAAGAATAGGGTAAGAACACTACACACATGTGACCAAAGGGAGGGGGATACACACTGCCACACATACTGCAAATAAACTCTTACTCTTATTTGTTTAATGCTTCATTTTCTCTTTTGGGAGGTTTATTTTACTATAACATTTATTTTTTTAGTTGGGTTCCTTTCTTGATTTGGTTGGGCTTTAGTTCTCAGGATGCTGGTAGGAGCACAAGCCAAGATGGTGGAAAGGAGCGAGTGTCATGATTGGGTGAGGGGAGAACAAAGGTTTGATCCGAACATTCTAAACTGCCTTTCATTTAGTTTTCTTGTGAGCAAGTCATGTTTTTGAGTTCTGAGTATTTTAGGCCAAGAGTCTCCTGTGAAGAAATCTGATCTCTGAAGAAATCCATTTTAAGTTCAACAACTACTCTCAAGAAGGAAGACTGTTTCTGTGAATGGAAGACTCAATTCAGAATCATTAAACTGAAGACCTTGAGTTAAGTACTTTTCGATTTGGGCAGATTTTGATTTTCTTGCTTGAAAATACTACTCCATTCTTGAAGGGACTGTGATTAAAGACAGAAAATCCGGTTGGTAAAGGGTTAACATAATATCTTGACTGAATGCGAGTGTGACGGTGCACGCTTGTCATTCGTGAGGATTATGCGTAATCTCTCATACGATTTGCTTACCTCTTCAGGGAACAGTTGGCTATGCCTCCGTGTCCGAGGGATTTAGTTTCCTTTTTCACTTTAGTCAGATCCAGTGTGGAGAAGAGGACGAGCCGCAGAAGTTCGTTAGCTATGTTTAATGAGGTGAGAGCGTGTGAGTTCTTCCGGGCAGATTCCTCAAGAAGAAAAGGTAAGCTGACGTGCGCAATTGATTTTTTCTTTGTGGAAAAGCTTGTTCCCAGTTTTTTCAAAGCAAGAGACTTCGCGTATGAACTTTAACTGCTTGTAAGATAATTAACTCTTTCCCTGCACAGAGTGCGAGTGCGCGTGAGCAGCGACAGTGTAAACTGCTAGAGACTTGTTTTGAATTGCCAATATGCAAGGAAGTCACATCTAGACTCAATACGTTTGAGACACAGCAATCTCTTGAATCTATTTCAGTGAATGAGATCTTTCTAATGGAATCTTCAGGATCAAAAGCAACTATTTAAAGTCCAATATAAAATCGTGAGGGTCAATCTACCAAAGCCTCATCAAAACTGGTGCATCCTTGTTCCTCTAAAACCATCAACGACCACATTGACACCCTCGCTCTGGCCCTTGCTGATTTTTGAAACCACTCCTTTGCCTCAGGATCCTTCCGCTCCCCTCTGAAGCACATCCTTGTGCACCCTCTTCTCAAGAAACCCACAGCTGATCCTTCTTGTCCAGGTAACTATCACCCATTTCCATTACTCCCTTTCTGTGCAAACTCCTGGAAAAGCTGGCCATCTCTCAGTTTAACATTCATTCCAATTCGGTTGGCTGTCTCCATGACCACCAGTCTGGCTTCAGAGCTGCCAGAAGCACGGAAACTGCTCTCCTGAACATCCGTGAAGATCTGCTCTCCAACGTTCCCTCTGTCCTCATCCTCCTCGATCTCTCTTCTGCCTTCGACACGGTCAACCATACCATCCTTCTCAACTGTCTCCGTGAAAACCTGGGTATCACTGCTCAGGCTCTGGCCTAGCTGACCTCTTTCCTCTCTGATCAACCCTCCCAGGTCCAACTTGGGTCATTCCTATCATCTATCTTCCTCTCGACCTGTGGTGTTCCCCAGGGGTCTAACATCTTGCCCTGGCTTTTCAACCAATACCCATCAACTCTTGCCGACTGCATTGCCATTTTCTGCTCAAATTTCCAGTGCTACGCTGATGACATTCTTTTCAGGCTGCCCTCGGCCACCTCCTCTCCCTCTCTAATTGCCTGTCATTCAAGATTGGTGTGCCGCCAATGATCTTTGTCTCAATGCCAGCAAGACGGAGATCCTCCTCATCGGCACACCTTCACCATCCTCACTCTCTGGCCGGCTTCCCTGGACCCTCCTCCTATCCCCACCTGCGAGGCTAAGAACCTCAGGGTCATCTTTGACTCCACCCTTTCCTTCTACGCCCACAAATGAGTTCTCTAAAATGTCAAACTTCCTACTGCACCTCCTCAGAGGTACTCTGCCTTTCCTCTCCTTCACCCAGAAGCTCATGGTATCCCAAGCTCTGTTTGTCTAGGTTGGACTATTGTAACAGACTCTTTATAAATCTACCTGGCTCTACTCCCCGCCCTCTGCAACTAATCCAGAATAGGACTGCGAGACTTGTCCTTGGCCTCAAGCCCTGGGATCGTATCTCTCCAGCACTGAAATCTCTCCATTGGCTCCCAGTGGATGCAAGGATTAAATTCAAAACCATCTGCATTGTCCACAAGGCTTTACGGGGCCTGGGTCCAAAATACCTTCAGCTATCCCTCCGCAAATACCTCCCCTCTCGAGCTCTTCGCTCCTCTACCTCTAACTCCCTCAGGGTCAGTCATTTTTCAAAGAAACTGGGGGTAGATCTCGGTCTGCGGCTGGGGCCGCCCTCTGGAACAGTCTCCCTGCCACTCTAAAACTGGGAGAACCATCTCCGGTTCCAGAAGCACCTCAAGACCTTCCTCCTTTCTTCTGCCTTCGCTCCCCTTCTGATCTGTTCTCTTGGCAATGTGCACCTGGCCACCCTCTGTCCTGCGGGTCCAGGTACCTGCTCACCCTGCAGCCCTCCCGCACTGCCTCCGGCCCACCCCTTGCTCTGGGGTCTGTATCTGTACCCATACAGCCCCCCTTTTTCTTCCTGCACTTATCAGACCTACCCTGCCTGCTGCCTTAAACCTAGCACTTGCAAATTGCTGGCTGCACTACCACTGCTTGTTGCCTTTATTTATTTATTTTTTATTTATCTGCGTCTCCTCTGCTTCACACTTTCCACTTCTCCCCCTTTCCATGCACTTTTCCCCTCTCCCTCTCGCATGTACTTGCACGTTCTCAATGTCACTGGGCCTAGTAAGATTACGGTTTTGTTCTTCCCCATTCCCCTCCCTTGTCGCGCTCTGGCGCACTTGTGTATGAGCGCGATAGAAATAAAATATCAATTAGCATTCATTTAGGTTTTAAGGTGAATTTCTTCTTTGGTGAAAGAAATGAAAGGATGCAAATGGAAGTCTGCCTGAGTGGAATTTAATACATTACTAGAATGGTTTAGTTGATTACGTTGGGCACCAATGTCTTGAACTATTCTTGTGGAAGACTTTTCAGTTTCATCAGTTAGCACATTGACAACAGTTCTTAGGAATTGGGCTAGTAATTCAGGGAGTGTTAAAGTCTTGGGTTTTCACTTTTGTGAAAACCCAAGACTAACACTCCTTGAATAACTAGCCCAATTCCTAAGAACTGTTGTCAATGTGCTAACTGATGAACGCTTGTGTCAGTAGAGTCTCATATCTAGCCAACAACTTGAAAAGGTTTTCATTTAGAATTAAAGGGTGCACACTTTAATTCAAATGTGAGCAAGAACTGAATTTGAATCTTCAACACAACCTTTGTAAGAAGTGAACATTTAATGAACACTGAGTGCAAACAAAGAATAATATCCTAAGTAGAGGATTTTTCAGGTAACCGTAGTCAAAAGTATGTTAAGATATTTAATGGGTTTGAAATGTAGCTATATGATACATTACTCACCGTAATCGTATTTGATGCTTGTATCTGCTTAGATTCACATGCTGTGCATAGGCATACATCTAGTGGAAGCTGCAGAGTATTACAGTTGTTTTTGAAACTTGAAAAGGGACGTCCACAGGGCGTGCCAGTAATACTATCCCTAGTGTGACGTCCACTGTACCCATGAGCCCTCACGCGTCGAGGTCCCACAGATTGTTATTTTTCTGACATGAGGTATAGCGCGAGTACTGTTGTACTCAAGCAGATATGTATCAGAAAAGCTCATAGGCATCCATGCACCTGCTCTCCGAGGGGAGGAAATGTGGGTTACATGTGATTCTAAGCAGATACAAGCATCAGACATACGACTACGGTGAGTAATATATCCCTTCTGAGGCTTGTGGAATCTGCTTACATCACATGCTGTGCGTAGATTAGCGAGCAGTGGAAGGAGGTGGGCTGTGAGAAGGTTCATGAGCGAATAAATGTCTTAGAACCGCTTGTCCCACTTGTGTATCTGTCTTGGAATGAGTATCAATGCAGTGCTGAGTGAAAGTATGTATTGAGCTCCATGTAGCTGCTTTGCAAATACTGTCTAAGGGGACATTTGCAATGAAAGCCAGAGTGGATCCAGTACCTCTCTTGGAGTGGGCCCTTGGCATAAAAGGCAGTGTTTTATTTGATTGGGAATAAAACAGTTGGATACATCTGACTATCCACCTAGAGATGGCATTTTTAGAAATGCGGTCGCCTTCTCTGCCTGGCGCTATGGAGACAAACAGTTGATCTGTCTTTCTTAGCGGTCTGGTCTCATCTACGTAGTAGAGGACCGCTCTCCTCACATCTAGTGCGTGGGGTTTTACCTCAGCAGCGCTTTTGAGTTCCTGGAAGAAAGCTGGTAGCTCAATAGACTGGTGTACATGGAATTTGGAAATAAATGTAGGTGAGAACCTAAGGTGAGTGTGTAAAACCAGTTTGTCTTTATGTATAGTAAAGGAAGGATCCTGCACTGACAGAGCTTGGATTTCATGGACCCTTCTTATGGATGTGATGGATAATAAAAAGGCAGTTTTATAAGTCAGGTGTTTGAGACTAGACTTGTGCATAGACTCGAATGGGGGTCCCATGAGCTTAGCGAGTACCACCTTAAGGTCCCAACCTGGCGGTGGGTTAGAGATTGGAGGATGGAGTCTCTTTACCCCTTCCATAAATGCTTTGATGACCGGTACTTTCCACCATGAGACCTTATTATGAGAAGTGGTGTAGGCTGATAAGGCCGCGAGGTGGACTTTTAGGGAGTTGAACACTAACCCTGCATCTAGTAAGTGGAGCATATAGGTTAGAATGTTAGATGGAGTACAATCAATGGGATTGATTTGCTTAGTCTGGCACCAAACGACGAATCGTTTCCCTTTATCATAGTAACAGTGCCTTGTGTTCGGTTTCCTTGATTCTTTCAAGATATCCATGCATCTGTGTGGTAGATTGCGATTTCCAAACTCTGACTTCAGGAGCCAGGCTGCCAAGTTCATAGAGTGAGCCTGTGGGTGCACTGTTAGTCCCCTGTGCTGGTCTGTAACGCTCACCTGACTCCCACGGAGGCGCTGGCCTGGTTCGCGCTGCTGTGACCTCTTCTAAGGTGATGCGCAGGGTTCGGAAGACGGACTGGACCGGGCCCCCAAATCTGGCTTGTCTGGCTCGCAGAAGTATCCTTCTGTAGGCGAAAATAAGGGATTAACTGTCTGCGGGGTAATGCAATCAGCCTCCCACTTTCTCCTCTCACCCTCCTCGAAACCCTTCTGTGATTCCTCGTAGCGTCTCACCTTAGGGTCTGGAAGGACGAGCTCTTCATCCTGCTTCTGATGCAGGGGGGTGTTGGTATCCAGTTACTTCACTGGATTTTCGGATTGGTGAGAACCAAACTTGCTTGGCTTCCAGGTAAGTTTTTTGATAAGAGGTTCCCCTTGTGTCCATGCATTAATGTACTAATGCTAGTGTCTTTTTCCCCATAGGGGCCGGGGTACGAAATGCCGGGGAACAGGCACCGACCCGAGATGAGAGGTGAAATCCTTGTAGAAATCAGGTAAGTCTTTAATGAGCATTTTTTGGTAATGTCTTTTCATTCGCTCATTACCACTGATGTCTTTTTCCCCGTAGGGGCCGGGGTCCGGAAATGCCAGGATGCGGCGCGGACCCGAAATGAAGAGGGAATGAATCAACAGGTAAGTCTTAACATGGAGAATTAGCTTTCCTTATTCCCTTCTCTCTCTCACCTTTTGTTCTGGTCTTTTCCTCCCTAGGCGCTGGGGCGTGACTGCGAATCCGGATGATCGCTGCTGAACATGGAGGCGCCCTGTAAAGGTGAGTGGAATCCGGCGCTGTAGCGATCGACGCGATGAGCTTTTAAATAAAAGTCTTCCTTTTCAGGATTGTCGGCGAGATGTCTCCGGGATGCGGATTTAGCAGGTAAGGACTTTTCCTTCTTCTGTTCTCTTCCTTTGCAGGTGATCCAGGATGCTGGCAGGCGTGGCAGAAGTCAGGATGCAGGAGCAGACACAGTGAGCGTCCAGCTGCTAGATGCAGAACAACGCGAAGCTCGTGTGGCTGTTCGGGTGGGGTTTAAATGGCCTTGGAAGAAGTTCCAGGAATGTATCCTTCCTCCAATCAGGTATGTATCCTTCCCCGACCACGCCCCGATGGTAAATTAGTCCCACAGGTAAAGTAGTTCCTTTCAGGCCTCAAGGAGGCCGGGATCCTGCAGCATGGTCTGCATCAGGTAAGTGCACCCAAGCACTTCCATAATGAGCCTGGCGCCTATGGCGCCAGGACTGATGTCTTTTATGAGCCTGGCGCCATAGGCGCCAGGACACTGTCCAAAGGGCCCCTATATGGGGTTGCTGGGTCCTTCCTTGGGGACTGGATGTCCGCTTTCAGGGACGCAGGGCTTGAACCGGCTCCCCGGGAGCGGGCATCATGACAGCTGGGTGAGTAGGTTGTACTGGCACGGGAGCTTGATGGGAATTGCACATTGCCAGTTTGTGCAGATGTGGATACCACAGTTGTCTTGCCCACATAGGAGCAACTAGGATAAGAGTCGTCAGTCGCTTGTGCAATTTGTTCACCACCTTCCTCAAGAGAGGAGTTGGGGGGAAAAGTGTAAGCAAACTTCCCTTACCAGTTCATCCATAGGGCGTTCCCTTATAGCCTAGCTGGGGGAAACTGGACGCGAAGTCTGGGCATTGACGATTTTTGCTTGTGGCGAATAAGTCTATAGTTGGAAAACCCCATTGAGAGAAGAGGTGTTCTACGACCTCTTCGTGTAGACGCCACTCGTGTTCCTCTGGCAGGGGATCTCTGCTTAATGAGTCTGCTAGAGCAGACTAGCAGAACATGTTGTGATGACAGGAACATTTTCCGCCTGAGTGCCCATTTCCAGATTTTCTGTGCAAGTCTGGATAGATTTGGAGAGCATGCCCCCCCCCCCGCCTGTTTGTTGATATAAAACATTGCTGTGGTGCTGTCTGTTAAGATCTGCACCGACAGGTTTGTTAAATGGGGTTCGAATGCCTGAAGGGCTTTCAAAACTGCCAGAAGTTCCAACACATTGATGTGGTTCTGAGCTGCAGTGTGAGACCACAGACCCTGAGCTGTGTGGTGAAGGTAGTGAACCCCCACCCTGCCAGTGAGGCGTCCGTTGTGACCACTGCCTGTATCTGTGGGTCATAGAAGGGTTTCCCTCTCGTCAGGTTTTCTCTCGTCCACCAGCAAAGATTTTGTACCAGTGTTGGCAAAACGACCACTAGATCATCCCACTGACCGCTTGCCTGTGACCATTGTTTCGCCAATCACTCCTGTATGGGACACATGCGTGCGTGACGAACCAGGTATATGCAAGATGCCATCATGCATATTAAACGCATCACTTTGCGCACCCTTATCTGGCGGGCGGCCTGATAATGTTGTATTTGCAGTAACACATTCTTTAAGACTAATCCTTCCTCTGTGTTTAGAATAACTCGTAGGAACTGTCTGGAAGTGCTTGCCACTAGGCTTTATTTTTTCTCGTTGATTGAGAAGCCCAATTGGAAGAGGAGATTGATTGGATGTTTTGTCTGCAAATCAGAGGTGAGCCAGTCATCCAAGTAAGGGTGCACTGGGATTGCTCCCTTGTGCAGGTGCACTGCCACTACCGCCAGTACCTTTGTGAATACCCCTGGAGCCGAGGCTATTCCAAAGGGTAGTACTTTGAATTGGTAGTGCTTGTTCGCCATCTTGAAACGCAAGAATCTTCTGTGCGCTGGGAATATTGAAATATGAAAATATGCATCTTTCATATCCAGTGTTGCCATGTAATCCCCTTTTTTAGTAGCAGTATTACCTCTTGTAGTGTAGTCATGCGTTACTTTTGTGGCTTGACATACTTGTTTGCGGAATGCAAATCTAATACAGGGCGCATTGTTAAATCTTTTTGGCACAAGGAAGTAAGTGGAATAAATACTCCTGTTTACCTGCTTGGCCGGGACCACTTCTCATGTTCCTCTGAGTGGATTTTGTCTTGGGGGATGGTCGCGGGGACGTTGAAGTAGTTCTATTCAGTAGCCCCCTGCTACCCTGGACAGCACCCATCTGTCTGAGATGATACCCTCCCATGCGTGGGTGAAGTTGGAAATGCGTCCTCGTACTGGAGGATGCATTGGAGGGTACCTGGAGCGGAATGTCACTTGCTCTGAGGTGGGGTGTCACCTCAAGCTGGGCCCCTGCCCAGATTACCAAGACCTCTACGCTGTCCTCGTGGATAGCCCTGAAAGTCTTGTCCTTGGTTGTTGCCATAGGAACTTTAGCCTTGGTTGGAGCCTGATCCCTCCATTCTGTGAATTTTGGCCCTGAAAACGGCGAAAATTACCGTTTGCCCTGCGGGCTTGTTTGTGAGCTGACCTAAAGATTTTAGAGTGTCATACTCATCCTTTGCGGTCTTAAATGAGTCTTCTACAGCATTGCCGAAGAGCACATTAGGTTCCACTGGCATATTTATTAGGGTGGCCTGTGTTTCTGGCCTGAAGCCCGACTGGCGAAGCCATGCATGCCTCTTTATAGTAGTCGCCTCTGAATTGACTCTCCTTGCATTGTCAGCCGCGTCAAAATTTGATTTGAAGAGAAAATTAGATACAGCTGTTCAGTCTGCTGCCACCTGAGCTAGTTGGGATATAAGTGGGTCAGGGGAGGACGAAAGTAACGCGGAAACCACGTCCCACTTATGGCAGTTGTAACTTGCCAAAAGTGTAGCATTATTAGCAATTCTCGTTTGGTAGGCTGCAGAAGAGGCGACTTTTCTGCCCATTGCATACATCTTCTTGCTCTCCCTATCTGTTGGAGCCTCGGAGGAAGCAAGGGGAGTTTATGCTCTCTTTCTTGTGGTGGTAACAACCCAAGAGTCTGGTTTTAACTGGCCTCTTATGTATAAGGGGTCTGAAGGTGCAGGCCTGAACAGTTTTTCCACATGCGGGTTAACGGCCCGTGTGAGATTGGGTGCTCCCAAGGAAGGTTAAATTCTACATTGCACCGATTTTAGCAGTGAGATAAACTGCCCTACTGTCTTTTTGTCTCCCAATAATTGTTCAGCGAAGTCTCGGTCTTCCTATACCTCCTGTGTGTCAATATGGAAGTGTACCGCTGCTTTGGCTAAGACTTCATTGAGAGGTTGATGGTCTACAGGGGAATCTACCGGGCGGGTCATGATTAATAGGAGAATCTATGGAGTACATGTTCGCCTCCTGGTCTGTGTCTGGGTCCTCATTATCCCCATAAAAAAGTTTGTCTGTGTCCTCATCGATAAATTGAGGGTCAGATGTTTCCACAAATGAAAGATCCTCTTGGTCTTCTGATCTATTTCAGGGTCATTAAGATCTATAATTCTGCATTGTATGGGGACATCAGAGCGAGCCCTTTTAACAGGGGGTTGAGAGGCAGAGGGTTGAGAGCCGGAAGGGGCTGAGGTGGGAGGAGTGGATTGAAAACTTTGAAGGTAATCTGGATTTTTTTCAAAGAAGTTAACATAAAGATCTTTCTTCGCATAACCCTATCGATATCTTGCGAAGACCATTCCTTTGAACTTGGGATTACAATGGGTTGTGTGGTAGTACCCCTATCCTCATTACTGGGAGGGTATACTCTTTGGCCTAGAGTCCTTAGGTTTGTCTATGGGTTTGGACAATATACCCTTTTGTGATGACCTGTCCCTAGTCGGACTCTTGTCCCTATGAGTGGTCTTAGAGGATTTCTTATGGTGTTTATCCCCACCCTGGGGCCCAGAGGAGTGTGTAAGACTTTTTGGGGCCTGACGATTTACCAGACTATGAACGTCTAACTTCGGGGTGGGGCCCGAGGCTTCATCCGCAGAAGAACAGCCTTCGGAAGGAGTTTTTCATGCAACACCCTTGCCATATTTCGACATCTGCACCCTGTGGTGTGGCGATCTTTAACTAGATTGCCAGCAGGAGCGTGACTCTGGACCATTCACGGGGTGTCGAACGTTGTCTAGTATTCGACTCATCTGTCGAATGGGGCTTATGTGCTTGGTGGTGTGTGCTTTTTGTAGCACTACCACCGCTGGGTGTAGTCCCCACAACATGGGCGCCGGCCTGTCCTACGGTGTTGGGGGCCTGCGCTTAAGTAGCTGAAGGTACTCAGATGCCCTTGCCGCCCGGTATTACGGCGTTGCTGCCATCGCTGAAGGCTCCCTCTACATCCATGGCCTCGAGTTGCCTGGCGTAGTGGGCCCAGCGCTTAGTGGAATGGTCCTTCAACGTCTTCGGCTTGAAGAGCCTGCACACTCGACAAGACGTTTCAACGTGGTCTTTCGGGAGACAAGTTGCAAACTAAGGGTTTGTGCACCCAGGGGAATTTACGGTTACACATTAGGGCAAAATTTAAATGGTGTATTTTCCATAATTATGGTTTATGGAAGTGGCAGCTGGGCAAACCAAGTGTAGGAAGGGGAGAATATGCATTCTAAAATGACCTCCCCCCCTCTCTCCCCAATGTCTGGGCCGAGGCCCGGGGCTGCCTTCCAAGGCCGTACGGACCGTCACGATGGTCTCCGACGGGCAGTCTTTCTTTCTTCACCGGTGTGGTGTTTCAGCGGTCGATGAAAGGATAGAAAGAGAAACTATCATAATTGAATAAAGTCAATGGCTTATCGCCGAAAGGAACTCCGCGTCCGTCTAGCATGGTGGGAAAAAAACAATCTGAGGGACCTCAACGCGTGAGGGATCATGGGTACAGTGGACGTCACACTAGGGATAGTATTACTGGCACGCCCTGTCAATGTCCCTTTTTGAGTTTCGAAAAACTAATACTCTGCAGCTTCTACTAGATGTCGGCCTATGTACAGCATGTGATCTAAGCAGATTCAACAAGCCTCAGAAATATATATATATATATATATATATACTTGTTAATTTCTCGCCTATGCAGATATGACCCTCCAGAAGGAGATCTAAGTTCTAGTGTCAGAGTTTGTTATTTTATCCAATCCCCCCCCCCCCCCGGGTGTCACAAGTTCGACTGGTTAAATAGTTGACAACGCTATGATTTGGTGGGTTTGTGGGGTTCAGCAGCTCCTATGTTGAATAAATGACAAGCCCGAAAACGGCCAAAGGGAGGGGGTACATTCACTGCAGAACATGCGACCAGAGTGAGGGGGATACACATGCTACAACACACGCGACCAAAGGGAGGTGGGTGTACACACAGCCACACATACGACCAGAGGGAGGGGGTACATTCACTGCCATACATATGACCAGAGGGAGGGGGTACATTCACTACTACACATGACCAGAGGGAAGGGGGTACATTCATGCCACACAAGACCAGAGTGCGGGGGATACATACGCTACAACACGAGACCAAGGGGAGGGGGTACACTCACAGAGGCACAGACTACCATAGCAGCTGGCCGTTGCAAGGTGATAGCGTTAGAGTGACCATCAATACAGTGGTTTGTTGGGACGGACATCTAGAGTATACAGAGCCATGACGTGGCATCCCAAATGAAATAACACCAATATAATCTATGCAACATATGGTAGTTCAGATTTTTACTGAGTTGGCCAACTTGTTGCAGGCGGGATCAGTAGTGGAAAGTTGCTTGGTGAGTGTGCATCAGAAGGAGTGAGGGGTTCGGCGAGGGAGGAGCGTATGGGTAAGGAGAGGACGCTTGTCAAGCAGTAGGGCAGAAAGCACGTAGCAGTCAATAAGGGTAGTAGAGAAAGTAGATCGAGGAAAATGACTCCCATCTTACCCATGTTATCAGGGGCAACCCGAGGACAAAAGGGTTGGGTGTGCCATAGGCAGACATAAGGATCTCTGTCAACTCCCGGGCAAAGACAGGAAGCCTTGACTGTCGTGCCTTTGATGCTGGTCCCGGCTTTGCCTCAAGGCTCGGCCAGGCCTCGGAATTTGCTTCAGGCAGTAGCTAATCGGGCTACAGGATGAAGCAGGGTGCCTCCCGCACCCTGGGCAGCTTTTAGAGGGAGATTCTTATTATTTCATGCTATCTTATTGGCCACCATCCTTCAGGGGTTGGCAAACTGAGTATCGACTTAGGTATAATGACAGATGTTGGGCAAACCATGTATGACGCGCTACAAAAAGTTAAATACCTATCTGGATTATCACAGGGAGAGTTTTTGCTGAGTTTCGATTTCAATTACAAATGTAACTTTAATTTGTTTTTGAACAGCGCTTGCACTTCCCGGAGAGTCAGGTTTTGGATGTTTTAATTGTAGTCTTGAAGATTTGAGAGGCTAGAACATCTGTGATTGTGTAATGACAATCACTCACCCTTGAGCAAAAACTCTGCTGCCACTGACCATTTATAGTAATGTACCCCATTGACTGCAAGGTTGAATGGATGTAAACTAGATCGTGGATAGTCATTTTACACACTGTTTTTATAATTGGAGTATAAATTAAATTATAAGTGTAAAAATGATCTGCTTTAGCATGATTATGCACACAGCACAGGAACTCTGAAAAATACAATTGTGCAATACTGGTTTGCTTTCACTGGGAAAAAAAACCTAATTAATTCTCAATTGCAACTTAGTTTTCCATCTCATTAATTTTACAATCCTAAAATGCTAGAAAAAAAATATGCACAGTGCTTCTGTTTGCTCCAACACAGCAGAAGCTGAATGGAAATAAAACACTCATTTTATCACATTGTGCAGTTTCTTTATTTGAAAGGCTTAAGAGAGCATTCCATTTCAGAGATTTTTATCCATGGCTTGCAATTACATCCATGTAGATAAAAATCTAAAGAAGCCTTCTGGTTTCTGTCAAGTAACCTGAACTTTACACTGCCCTCTCCTCTAAACTTGTGTGTAAATGTACACAGAAAAATAATAACATGGTCGTATTTACAAGAGATTCATGCATAAAAAGGCCTTGTACACACCTTATCTGGAGGCCTGTGCATAGGTATGTGTATGTGAGTCTGTAGGAGGGTGTGCCTCTGTCTGGCTTTCTGTGTTTAAATTTGATTGATGCTGGGGTGAACCTTTAAGGTTATATTTCCAAATGTGTATTCGGATTTTTGATGCAATGGTTTTTTGTTTTTAGGATTGCCAATCTTTGTTTTGAAAATTTAGCATATGAAATGTGGAATTGGTTCATGGTTTATCTGACAGTTGATGTTCTGTGAATGTAATGTGTTCCTTTTGAAAAATGAAAATAAAGCTTAAACATGATTTACGTTATACATGCTAGTGTAAGAAGCATTAATTGAGTGTTCATTACTGAGAATTTTGTCAGTTGCATGTTAACATGAACTTTAAGAATGGGGCCTCTATTTGAACTTCTGTGTATTTATATTATAAACGGGGCATGTCTTTAATACACGTATATAGGGTTATTGGAGGGTTTGAGCAATGGACCATCAATACAAATATATGTGACATTAGTTAGCCTCTCCTGATGAATCTGAAGCAGCCACCCACTGCAGGGCTTTGACTGCCAGCTCTCTATGGAGACAGGTATATGCTTTTCTCTATCTCTATTCATACCACAGCCCCTGCTGGAGGGAGAGGGCGGGGTCCAAGACACTCCCCTTGGGGTGTAAAAAAAGGCTCTTTAGATAGAGGTGATCAGAATCTCTTCAGAACCACAATGTGGTGTTATGGTCATCTCCAACGCAGAACAGATCCACCCGGAGTCCCAGCAGGGCTTGAAGCCTGAGGCCCTCTACAGGATGACGGTATGCTTCTGGAATGCCACCTAAAATTGTTCTAGCTAAGAGTGCACAGGAAAAAAAGGGAAAGAGGTTATGGGATGGGTCAGCCATATATTGGCGCTGATGTCGGAGAGGACATGGAGGGAGCCGAACTGCACACCATATTTACTGAAAAGGTTTCCAAAGATAGCAGGCGCTGGAGAGAATGTATCCAAGATGAGGATTCCGTGGGAGGAAGGAATTATTAGAACACTCACTTTAAAATAGATTTACTCATGAATAGTTAAAAAATTAAATCATGGGACAATGGTCATTTTGCTTTTTTGGTCTGCAGCACAACAAAAAAATAAATAAAAAAGGGCCTTTTTATCCAGTTCTCGGTACATATAAATGTGCATTGCAATGCTTTGCATAGGTTTTTCCTCTGTGTACTTTGCAGTTTGTCATATTTCAGCTGTAACTGTGTTAGTGTCAACAGGTGGATACAACTTGTAAGCATCCCTTAATGGATTCTTAATTTAGTCTTCTGGATCAAGGGTTTTATGAAGGCCTAACTTTGCCTACTCTTTCCGGTTTGATAACTTGCCTGCCCCACTCAACATGCATACATTAATATTCCTTTGTCAAAAAGAGCAAATATACGTACCCACTACGGGATGGACTAACTGGTGGTAATCCGGAATATATGTGAATGCTTGTAGTAGTGAACAGATTCAACATGCATCAACCCACCTGAAGAAAATGGATTTGTGAAGCAGTGTAATGTTTACATTTTTTTTCTTAGCAACAAATGTACATGAAATACGCAGCCTCCGCCCCCTAGAATCCCAGAAGAAAAACAAAATCAGAGTTCAACTGATTTTTATTACGATCATCTTTTTTGAACATTACAAAAAATAGTTTCTCTAACATTTATGAAATTACAAAAGGCAGGATTTTGTTTATCAAGATCAGAAGGAGAATATTTTGTGGACGTCATACAGTATAAACTGAGAAAATATCGTTTACTTTCCATACAATATTTACCTAATTTTAGATTTTATTACAAAAGAAGAAAATTACACCATTTTAATTATAAAAGCAATTGTAAAAAAAACTAGATCCGTGCTGAGTAACACAAAATATCACGTGTCACAATGAATACTAAAACTCAGTTTTCATTAATTAAAATATGCTGAACACTGGAAGACTAACACACACTTGAAAAATGTACCAAAGTTGATGGTGAGAAACATGATCGAAGTGACGTGCCAATGCTGCTAACAAAGTTTGTACAGGTTACTTAATAGGAGCTGGAAAACCATACTTAAAATGGGTCTTTTAACCACGTAGCCTGCATGAATAGGTAGCATAGACCAAATAAAGCAACAGAAAACAGTTGCAGAGAGACTGTGCGCCTAGTGTGTTGGTCAGATAGGATGGTTGGCAAATTCCTAAAGCTCCCCTTCGGTTCTGAGCAGTTCATTGGCGAGTTGTTTTTCACCCTACTATAGTACTTGACCAAAATGTAAACTATTTGAAAATAGTTTGCTGTTTTCATTATAATAATTTAAAAAAAGGGTGCGCTATAGTAAGGAAACTGATCGCAGTAATACCCCTTTGCATTCAGCACGTGTAAATGATTTCTTGGAGTGATCGTATTCAAACCACCACAATGACCAGCAATACTTCACAGTACTTAAGAATACAGACCGTTGTAAGCCGCTTTAGAGCATCTCATGCTCGAGTTAAACTACTCCAGTGGGTGCTAGAATTGGTGAAAAGATCTGACCTCTACCTCAGCCATTTTTTCCTTTTCTGTAGCAACTTCGATTGGGCACTCAATTGAACAGATGTAATCCAGTCAGTTGTGGGGTGGTCAGGCCTCTGCTCACACATGGTTGACACCACATCCAGTAGAGTAGGATGCCAATATGAATGGATTTTCTTCTAGCATAACCAGAACGTACCGTCCCCCATGAAGGCCACAGACAAAAAAGCTCTTGATGTTTGCTGGATCCCACCTCCTCCAGCGTAAGGGAGTACACTAACAAAAGAATGCCCCCAAAAACAAACGCATTCTTACTCAAACAAAAGAAAAAGTAGTCTGTTACTGCCTGCGCCTGCATGTGCTTTGCGCGGTGGAAAGTCATTGTACTGTAAACAATAGGTA
This sequence comes from Ambystoma mexicanum, assembly GCF_040938575.1. Lineage (NCBI taxonomy): Eukaryota > Metazoa > Chordata > Amphibia > Caudata > Ambystomatidae > Ambystoma > Ambystoma mexicanum. The sequence continues at coordinate 1,319,316,075 of NC_090924.1, forward strand.
CGGTTATTGATCTTAAAGTTTAGTGATCTTGGTTGGCTATCGATAAATGGTCTAAAAAGCATGTGAAAAACCGAGTTAAACTAGAATGCCATGAAATCTTTAACTTCGTTCTCTGCATATTTGGTTCTCAATTCAGCTCCTATTCACAGAGCTGGCATTTCCGAGATTCTACATTTTACTGATTCTCTAGAGGGTTTTGCTGCCACCCCAAAAAGGCGCAAAGGAAATGCTCTTCTAATTTCCTTACTTCCTTAACATTAGGAGGTCTGTTTGATTTCACAAGTGCATTTTAAGTACAAGGCAGACAGTCAACCTGTATGTACCGATTCATAAACAAATGTACACAATTTAGACGTTGGGCACACTGTCAAAGTCCATGCTTTAATACCCAGTGGACATGGCACAACCTACTCAGACATGTGCAAGTTGGTGCACAGCAAACCTATTCCTCATAGGAGGTTCATACTAAATGTCAACAGTATCATAAAGCAGAAGGCTGATTAATGCGGGGGCATTTGCACTTCGGATAAAAAGAGGAACATTATTGGGCTTTAGGGCGAGTATTTATTGCAGCAAGCTCAAATGGCATTAACACCCTCCGCTCAGTGTTCTAGGCTTTAAACCGACATCCACATTTGTAGATGTACATGGTCTTTTGGTGCCCATCAAACAAACCGTTTTAGGCAGTAGTATGTGTGATGTTCCAATTTGAGGATTGCAAGTCAGCTGTGACAATATTGTGCTAGTGTTATCCAAGGCTTTGCAATATTTAGCATCAATGCTTGCATCCTTTCAATAAGGCAGCAGGAGTTTGTAGATCTCCTATGCTGGACGTATTCACTCTTTTCATAAAGAACTTTAAAATAAATGTACTTTTTTCTAAAATCAATTGCAAGTTACAGTTTTCTCTACTTCGTGTATACAGTAACTTAAAAAGACTTTGGAGCTGTGCACGAGTGGTCTTGAAGACTTCTAAAAACTAAATAATTTTGGATAAAACATAAAAACATTCCCCATCAACAAATCTGACGCACAGGTCTGATTGCTTTACCTGGGTATTCTCAGATCGCAAAAGACACATTAATCATTGAACGTATTGGGGGCATGAGGGGTTCTCTGGATTCCATGATTGAGCAGCTGGTTCTAAATCTACGAAGAGATCTGGTGCGCAAATCACATTGTGTAGACTGGCATTGCAGAAAGTGCCAGTCGGTAGCGCACAATGGAGACTAGCTATAGTTTCACGAGGTTAGGGAATTAGTCAGTAATTTGCTTCCTGCAACACAGAACAACTTTTCTCTGCAAAGCTTTACAATGTAACAACTGAACACTTAAGTAACTGCACTGAGAAGCACACTTGTGCGAGCTTGCGCTGCAACTCTAGAGAAGGTGCCACAGGAATTAGAATTATGAGGTCTCCATAAGTAGGAATAATGCTTACTTTTATCAAAAGATCGAGGGTAAAGGAGAACCCATAACTTGCTTCCTGTAGGTGTTCTTATACCTTGGACCTCAAATTGAGGATATACCATACAAAAACAAAGTTGTGCCTGTTGGTGTTCATGAAATCAGACAAGGGCCAAAGTGGCAATGTATTTACTAATCCTTTGCCTAAAGCACTGGGCCTCTCCCCAGGAACCTGTGTGTGAAATACTACCAGCACATTTGTAAAAACAGCATTTGAAAGTTTTTTATAGTCGACGCAACATATTTCATAATTATTAAATAACTTGAGAAGTAAACAGTAACAACTAAATCTACATATATTAGGCATACAGAACGTAAACTTTTGTGCTGCAAGATAAAAATATACTTTGGGAGTTGATTTAAGCAAAACTGTGAACTAGTTCCATTATTTTTGTACACGTGGGAACTAAACTGTGGTGAATAAACTCAAGTGGATTTTCTGAGTCAAGCTTCCTAACACATTAAGTAAACATGTATTTGTAAAATAAATATCTAGTAAGAACTTCCTGAGTGGGATCTGCAGCCAAAACGAGCACGAACCTCTGCAAAGAAGCACAAAGGTAAGTGAGCTTCCAATGGCTTCAGAGACTTCATCGCAGTGCAGCATGGAAGCAGAGCTTTTGAAAGGAGGGGGCGGAGAAAAGAAATCACGATAGCTCATTTGCTAGAGTTGTTAAAATAGTATTGGCAGCTGCATGCATCAAGTACTCTAGTTTACCCATCAATCATTTCCTTTACATTTTTGTAATGTGAGGCAGTAAACAATGGGCGCCTCAGCACCTTGGAGCAAGGCTGTAAACCAGATTGTAAACTGTAAACTGATTTGCCAATAGTAACATTCACGTTACTGGGCAATACAATAAGTGTGCATACAATATATAAAACGTTTTAACTGCTAACATCGCCATAGCAGTTACTACCATATTTCTCAGGGTCCCACAAGCATTCTTAATATGTCGAGGCCGGCAGCAGTACTATGTCACATTCAACTAAGTGTTATTACAAGAATGTACCGTGCTGATGACACATTGCCAAAGTCCACACAGCATATTGACGAAAATACAACGGTCTATTTTGGCTTCACCAAAGTGCTTATGGGCTACTTAAATTTCAGAGAAGGATGAAGTGAAGATCTCAATTTTGATGGTTGGAGTTTTGTAAATCAAAGTTTCACAGAATTATTTGACTGACTTAAGTCATACAAATCAGTAAAAACACTTGATTTTATGTAATTCATTCTAATTCTATTGCAATTCAGAATGAATTGTGTAAAAAGACTTTAGAAGAAACTGGTCATCTGGCTGTAGCTAACCAGAAGTATATAGTTAATGCCTTTTACTACTGTTTTTCTAGCGCAGTCGACGATATTACTAAATCGCTTGTAAAGTCCACGGACTAAGGTGGATAGCTATATATTAAGGGAAACTGTTCAATTGAGGGACAGTCTCTGGTGGGGCCATGTGATGCCTTGAGACTAACAGCACAGGAACAGTGTATAGAATACAGACATTATTTTCCAGTAGCAGCTCAGATCCAGAGGCCCACACAGCAATCACCATCTTGGTTCCAAGAATATATACACACTAATGTAATACTGCTGGACTCAGAGTGCTGCTGCTACAGGGAACTGTTTCTACATTTACCGTTGAATGTGGCCAGAAGAAAAATATGATGGAGTACTTGAACAGGCAAAACAAAAAGCTTTGGCAAAGGAAACCACAAACTAGTGAAGATTCGACTTGCGCTTTAGGGTTTTGCTCAGTACATGAAAAGAAAGGCCAGGAATAAAGTAAAAGGTGCTGTCATTTCTCCTGCTCCTCCCACTTTCCAATCTGGCCCAGGAGCATGGGTGCCAGTATAAATATGCCTCAACTGTAAATGCAGCAGCATACAACAAAAGGAAGATGGAACAGTACTTGTTCGAGCACCAGTATGGCTAGCTTCATTCACTCAACATTAGCAATCCTCCCCATATAGCAACGAAATCAAATTTCAACTATTCGAGTGGAAAGAAGTTGTTACACAGGCCTGTACAGTATTCATATACAGCAGGCGTGCAGAGTACCTGATCCCAAAGGATTAATGTATCCATCGAGTACTCCACCCAGCACACATGTGCACTGGTGGATTGTTTTTAAAATGGTCTTCCTATTTAAAAAGGACAAATAAAATAGTCTTTCTTGTAGAATAAATATTTGAAGATTGATCTTGTGTCCAACTGTACATTACGAAACAGCGAGAAAGACCTTCTCATTAAGTACAATATTTACAGTTTTCAGAATTTGCGAGGTGCACATACATTACTTTAAAAAATTAAATTAAAAAATAACAGTCACTCTTCAATGGCATGAAATCCAATCAAGACACGTGCGCCCGTACGTACACACACACACACACACTTTTCTTGGTTCAGTGTTAAAGAGAGGTTTCTGTGTCCATAAACTTCCCCGATGAATCTTCAATGCTTATTTTAACACTCGCTGGTTTGTCAGGGCTGTTAAAAAGAAAAAGCAAAGAAAGAGTTAATGTTTTGGTTAGAAAGCAACTTTACATAAACATATTTATACATACACAAACATATAGATCAGCTACAGCATCCATCAAAGCTCCTAAGGGTGACTATTCTAGTAAGGGTGGGTGAATTTTCCACAAATGGAGTAAAAGGAAAAAGAGCAGACAACAGCACTTTGGTAACCAGTTCCTTATTTAAAAACCTTTGGAGGAGTAACAAATCTGAAAACGCAGCGCAACAAACATGATTCAGTGCATAGAAAGATTGCTTTTAGGTCATGATTCCATGACTCCATCACATTCTGCTAATGAAAAGTAAAAGATGCTTTACTATGGAGCTTGTAATTGCTTTTCTTTTAGGGAGAATTCTCAAAAATGTGCCAATTCCCTCCACCTTACAGACCCCCAGCAACTTTGCTGGATTTTGAGGACTTTATTCTTTTAACCTGGAGAGAGTGTGACCCTTTTACCCCACTCATGTATTTTAATGTGAATTTTAGCACCGTGTTTCTTTTGGTTATGGAGTCTGACAAACTCCATAGGCATCATCTTTTACATTGTGTCACACAGCACCTTTTAGTGCATTGGCACAGGGAAGTCTTTCAGATTTCTCCAGGTTTAAATACCTTCTCTGGTATCAACTACTGTTTCCCAGAGCAATAAAGTGAAATGGACTTTACTTCGCATTTTAACTTGCTAGACACAGCACACATCTCACAATAAAGTGCTAGAGGGGTTACTTAGTATCCCCTGTGTCTAGATGCTCATGTAACATTTTTATGTTACCCTTTCCTCACAGAATGGCTAGTGGCAGTGATTTAGTTTTGAACTACCATTGTTTGCATTTACAGCGGCTGTTCGCAGTCCTGGTAACGCTACCGCGGGAGCCATCTTTTTCAAAATGGCGCAGAGCCATCTTTGACAAAATGGTCCATGATCTTTTTTCGGTTTATAGTGACATTTTCGAATGTCACAATTTCAAATGCCTTTTTCTCGAATGAAAAATGCAGAAAAAAAAATGTTGAATGTTTATTTTTTATTTTTTAATGGGGGGGGGGTTCACCCCAACCCTCTCTTTTTTTATTGACCCTTTTTTTTACTAAACCCAAAAAAAAAATATATATATATATATATATTCAACATTTTTTTTTTACTTTTTGTTTTCCCGACAAAAAGGCATTCGAAATTGTTCATTTGAAATTTTAACTGGATACCTCTTTTTTCACCATGTCCTTGAGGAAAGGTCCTTCTAGAGATTTTCTCTGCGCGCCAAACCAGGTATGGTCTCTTTGTTCATTTTGCTTTTGTTGGGATGCAGGAGTGAAGCCCACCTGTCTCCAGGCTGTCTGGGGTAGGCAGGAAGTGAGGGAGGTGCCCAAAACTCCCTGTGCTTAGTCTCCTAGGAGACCCAAATGCACTCTGTGGTGATTGGCTGGCTATCCCGCAAGGACAGCCACCCTGCTGGGTGAGTGACAGCTAGGCTGGAATGAATGGCAGAGAACTGAATAAAATGTGAGTCTTTTGGCTTGGTAGGCAGATTCGACCACTGGACGAGGGAACCGAAGAAGAGCTTGAAGAGGGCGCCTGCTGAAACTCCTGTACCGTTGGTTTGCCCAAGGAAGCCCTGCTGCAGTGCCAAAACGCCAAGTTCGCATCAACAGAGAAGTCCCTGCAAGGACAACTTCTCCCCTTGAGTTGGTGGGACCAATCAACTCCAAAGTAAGTCACCTGGACACCCATCTCGGAGCTGGTTGAATTTCCTCAGAGTTGCTGCAGGAAACCGTATAGCCAGGGAGAGGGACACCAGATCGTGCATGTTACTTTTAAGCTGGTCTAAAGCTTTTGGAAGATCCTCCGGACTCCCATGAAGCAGGACTGACAAAGCCTGAGCCCTCTCAGAGTGCGGGACCCCAGAAGCAAGGATAGTCCACCTTCACAGCCAGGAACCATGTTGTTGCTATTTGCGGTAGCTAAAACACGAAACGGCCACTGAAAGTGAAGTTTGCCGGTTGCAGGTTGACAGTCTCAGTGCATTGCAGGAGTCCCCCGACGTCCTCCCTCTTGCCCTCACATCTGAGGCCCAGGAACAGTGAGATCTGCAGAGTTGCACAGGAACAGAAGTCATCAGCTGCATCTTTTCTTCTTTACCAAAGTACTGTAAAACACGTCTAAGAACTTACCTCTTACTGCAGAAGTACTTGTAACTTCCACAACTCACAAGTCTAATTAGCTTATGGCCCTACATTTGATTATTTTCATCAACGACTCCTAAGAACTTGTGCAGAGACTTTTCCATTTACTTACCAGAATTGCTTTATCCCATCCAAGACTTTTGCCCATTGACTTTGGCTAAGCCTATTGAACTGAATGACTCTTCTAGTGAACTCTAAAAGTATCAGCACTGCATATGAAAATTTGTGATCTCTTGTGTTCCAATAACCTTTGCCTTTTACCAACTTTAGAGTATTCTGAATGTCAACAGTAAGATATTAATGTCCCCAGCACCCTTGTTACTGAAGTCACCTGTGGGTGTAAGTTGCGTCTGTGGGCCATCAGAAAAAGTGTCTTTTCTGATTCAGAAACTCAGAGTGAACAGTATTGAAGCGTATTTCTGTGTTCCTATTCTATTGCTACCTTCTAAAGAAGGCTTTATAACCGATTGAAAAATTATTAATTGTTTATGCAAGAAACCTTGAGTGTAAGAGTTTATTTGAATACCTGTAACTGTGAATATTTGTGCAACTCCACTACCACTCACATTTCCCCACTTGATAAGCCTGGCTGCTCAACACGCTACCAAAACTGTGTAGTACAAGCTTATACCAAAGGTTGGGTTGCCTATACCTGTAGTCATAGTTGTTTGTAGTGTTCCCAGAGAGTACTGCATTCAAACTTTGGCCAACATCTGCTATGGTATTGTGCATCCCTGTCAGATGGAAGGGAAAAAGGAACATGTTTGCCAGCACCCATGTCTACAGCGACTATGCCTCTGAGGACAGAATTGTAGAGTGGGTCCCACCCTGCTTGTGGCTTTTGTGAAGAATTCTACGGATCCCTCACTGAACCCCTGCCTAAAGTCTCCTCCCAGGTGGCCAGGGGAAGGTGTACTGTGGGAGGATCACCTGGGAGGAGAGGGGGTCCAGACTAAATACCCTCCTCAAACCCAAGGGTACAAACTAAAGGATTGTGGAAATGTGGTCTTCACTAAACCATATTCCTCTATAATAGCCAAATCTCATAACCCAGCTGTTAAATGCCCTAAGTGAATTAAATCTACCCTTAAAGAATGTAGAAGTTGAAAAACCTAACTTTTGTGGAAGACACTACAAGTCCTAGAATCCTAGAGGTACTGAGATGAAGGTGTGCTGAAGGAGCATGCAGATGTAGTAGACAGGCAATTAAGCCTAGAAGCCATTGCAGTAGGTAATTATGGCTAATAGCCTACACCTGAAGCCTATCATTGACCCTGTGAGGCATATAAATCCCCAGGAGGAGCTGGAACGAGAGCTGGAAGGCTGGCTGTAGCAGTAGTAGCAGAGGAGAAGCATGGGGCTGGCAATTCACAAGTGGAAGATCAGAAGGGACACCAGAGCGTGGAGACAGCAGAATTCACCTGCAAGCTCTGAGAGAGTCCTGTTCTTCCAAACTGTTAGTGCAGAGGCTGCACAGAGGAAGACGTGCAGGAGGCTGAGTTTTTCCCATATGAGCCTTGTTGTAGTGATTGCGATGCCGTGGAAGTGCAGGAGACTAAGGCCAGAAGCAGAAGGCAAGCCGAGATCTCGGGAGAAAAGGGCACTCCCACATCAAGTGGCTGGACCCGAGACTCCCGTGCTGGAGAAGGGTGTGGGTCCCAAGCGAGGCAGAACTCTAAGTGGTCAAGGAAATCAGGAAAGCAGTGCAGCTCGCAAAAGCAGCATCAATGAGCGAGTGAGTGAAGCACGGCCCCTTCAGATGCACTGTGCAAGCCTTGTCGGTAACTTAACTGTAGCCAGCTCCTAAGTAACTTCCGTATTGCTAAACGTGAGTAAAATCTGTTTGGTATAATTGAATTCTTCTTTAGAAAATGGGCTTGTAACATTTGCGCAATTCGTAAAAGCTGGAATACTTGCGTGAGAAAGAAAAGACATTTAAATCCATTGTTGAACATTTTCTGACTAACAGAGTGGTCGCGTGTCCTTAATTGAGGAAAAGGAACACTTTTTAGACCATTACAATATTCCTAACATTGACATTATACGAGTAAAAAATTGTGAAAACTCCATCAAAAGAAGGTCATGTGTACCCAACTGTGTTTCCCAATGGAAGTCAGAGTTGCATTCTTTACCATTACACGAGAACACATTCATTCAACTTTAAAATCTATCTTAAAGAGGATGTGTGTGCTTAATTGTTTTTTCACGCGCGACTGAACTAAATTGTATCCAGAAGTGACATTTGTTGTATTTCAAAGTACTAAAGAGTCTGAAGCATTGAAGAGAAGAACATGTGTTGCCCAAGCCAAGAGCCTACCCCTTTTCATGGTGAACCCTGTCTTGCCTAGAGCCATCTAACGATCATGTGAAGCTAGTAACGGTCAAGTGGTATAAGAAACAAGTACACCATTGTTACCTGAAGCTGAGAGTGGCGCATAAGAGCCTGGGTAATCATTTGGGCTGATAAGTGACAGAAAGGTGGGAACAAAGCTGGGGAAGGGGAACCAAATTATTATTAAGAACACATTGAAGTAAAATACAACATGTGGTGCAAAAGACTGCTGAAGCGAGAAGGGAGAGAGTCTTATGAGCAGAAGCAGGCGGTTTTTGTGGTAGTTCGACTAAAGAGACTGCCCCTTTTAAGAAAGCTATTAAAAGGAAGAGTGCATTGCCTACCTGAAGAGGTTATAGCGTTTTGTCAAAATCTGCCTAATAATTTAAAAGCACTGAAGCAGTAGTAGTAATACTTGACCATTGGTGGAGTATGAAGTTGTCAGTAGATGTTACATTGAAGTGGTTGAAGCAGTAACGTACTCTGGGACAAAGGTGACTGTTCTCATAGTACTAACAGTAGAAGTGTGGTTGTTGGAAATAGGAGCAGCAGCACAAAAAGCATCCTGACAAATATACCAAATGTAAAGTTGAAACTGAAGAGGTCCTAAAGAATTGTGTATCGACTGAGGAATTTAAACCTTCTGAACTGTGGCTAATGATATCTTACATTTTCATCATAACTAGGATTACCATTGGTGCAATTTCTTGTCTGGAAGTTGGAAGGGGATCTTTTCATCAAGGCACAAAGAATTGTCAGTGGATTTCTGGTTGATGAACATTTGCTTTGACTTTGAACTTTCAAGAACTGGTTCAAAAATGTTTTTTTTTTAACATTTTGAAGTTTAATTGAATCCTGCGGAAGGGACCTTACCCAGCACAGGAGAAGGCCAATCAGATATTATGTTGATATTGTTTATTATATTGTGTTGCTGTATCATTTCATATATAATTTCCTTTGTATATTGTTTTGTGTGAGGGCCAGTTTACCCATGTTAGAGAATGTTCCCATAGAGTTTAGACTAGGTAGGGAATTCCTCTGTAGAGCAGGGCAAAAAATGTGTTTTCTTTAAACAAGTTCTTTAATAAAATGGCAGATTTGGAGAAATCTACAAGCAGTTGTCTGCCTCCCATTACTGAACCCTCACAATATAGAACATGGTGGTGGTGTCTGAAGATACAAACCACTGTTTTCTGAAAGACTTCAGGGCCCAGACCACTGTCCTGAACTCCAGAACAGTGATGTGGTAGGGCCTTTTCTTCGCTCTGGCCTGGAAGTCTCTTGTGTGGGCTCCCCACCCGTCCAGGGAGGCATCCGAGGTCACCGACTTGATGTGCCTAAAGGCAAAATGAGATGGCGATTCCACCATTGGAGAGCTTGGCAAAAGGAGGGTGAGAGACGAAGCTTGTCCTCTCAGAATCCCAATATTTTAGGCCAACAGGCGTACATGGACTCGTCTCATTTAGAGCCTACAGTGTGAGAATCAATGGGATGCAAGAGGCCATCATTCCGAGGAGGGAATTGAGAGAGCACACTGACGCGGTCGGCAATCTTGACATCTGCTGGACCTTGTTCAGTATCTTATTCACCTTCTCCTGTGAAGGCGAGGGGACACACGCAAGAGTGTTGAGACGCAAGGCCAAGAATAGCAGTATGTAAGCATGATTTTTCAAAGTTCACGGAGAACCTCAGATGTCAGACACGGAATGGTGCCCTTGGTGTGTTGCGTCGCCAACGGTAAAGTTGAAGCGTGCACTAACGAGGGAGGTGGGCTGCCACTGGAACTAGGCATTTTGTGAACAATCTTGGTCCTGACTTCAACCCGAAGGGCAGGGTCTTGAATTGGTAGTGCTTTTAGACCTGAAATCGTAGGAAACGCCTGTACCGCCAATGAATGAGGTTGTGAAACAACGCATCCTCTAGGACTGGAGATGAGAGGAAATCCCTTCTTTCAGCTGGCCAGGATGTGTTGCAGCGTCATCATGCAAAACCTTTGAGACTTGAGGAATCGGCTTAGCCTTCTGATGTCTAGTATCGGTCTCCATACTCTCGATTTCTTCCTTACCAGAAAGTATCTGGAGTATACTCTGGTGCCCTGAAGGTGCAGTGGTGCAAGCTCGATTGCCCCTTTCTTTAGGAGGGACCATACTTCCTGTAGCAGCAGGGATTGGTGTTTTTACGCCTTTGGGACAGGAGAAATGTTCCCATTAATTCCAGGATATTGGCCTGTAGAATGGTGAATAGCCATTTGTCGGTGATGTTTTTCCACTGTACGATAAAGTTGGCAGGCCTCCCCCTAATGGGTTGTCGAAGTGTGGGCTGTGGCCTGGTCAGGTCTGCTTTGACACTTGTCATCCGTAGTTTCCTCGATAAGATTGACATCTTGCCTTACTTGCCTTATAACCCCCTTCAGTGGTACTGCTGTAGGAGGTTTGTGGACGGTAGACCTTTAGTCTCTCAACGACCTTGAAAACCTCGCCTTGCAAGCGAAACGAGAGCTGCATTGTTTTAGCGTGTCGAGCAAATGGGCTGTTTGTGTCTGCATTGATGGCTTGCAGGGTCTCATCAACTTTCTTCCCAAAGAGGTTGATGCTGTCAAAATGCGTAACTACCGACTGGACCTCTGGCCAGAAACTGGTGGCCTTCAACCAACCGTGACGGTGTAATGCTTCACCGTTACCCATCTGGCAGCATCCCATAGCCGCTATGTCCACTGCAATAGAGATGGCATTATCTGATGACACTTCCTTTCATGTAGTTGTGCGAGCACCTCATCCCGCTTGTCTGGGAGAAAGGCTAGTATAGAGTTCACAGCCTTAACAGGAGAGAATTGCGAGCGAGTTTGCCACCTTGATGCGGCTGTAGAGATTACCCTCTTGCCAAAAGCGTCTAGTTTGCCCCAATTGTAAGCAGGCTGCAAACAAGGAGAGGAAGGATTGGAAGAATGCTTACGGGCAGGCTGCAGAGACAACTGAGTCTGGGTAAGCTTGTGTACGCAGGCATTAGGGTGCTGAATCTGGGACGTATTTTTTCACGAAGCAATCCGTTTTGGTGGTGCTGCTGCGAACTGATTGATCACTAGGAGGCAGTCTTGCCAAATATCCTCCAGTACTGGAATGGCCACCATTGATTTTCTGGCAGATTGGAACTGTTGGTACAGTAATCCTTCCTTTTTTAGCTCCTCAGGTTTAAGATCAAAGAGCATGGCTGTCGTGACATGAGGGCATGAAAGGAGCCAATCTAGTCCAGAGGCGAATCTCTAGGTGCTAGTTCTGTTGGCACACTCACCTGGCACTAGATCTTCAAACTCGTCTGTAGAGTGTGTGCCTGGAGAACCACCTGTTGGATATATGTGTCCGTACCTGTGAGGGTGACTGGTAGAAAAAATGGAGCCCCTGAAAGAGGTCCCGGGGTGGTTGAGGAACTAGGCCTTCCCTTGTAGGGAAACCACCGGTTGTGCTGAAGAAGGCAACGGTGGAGCAGGAAGCCATTGCAGGAGATCCAAAATAATGGTCTGTAGCACGGACATAATGACAAATGAGACATCCTTGAGCCGGAAGGCTCATGAGCTTGTTAAGGCCCGAGGGGCGGGGCGCCCATTCGGACAGGTGCCACGGGAGGAGGTTCAGTAGGACCTTTAGGTAGAAGAAGACCTTGCTTTGGTGGACCTAGAGGCAGCCTGTGAGCCACAGTTTCCACCTAATCCTCAGAGGACACACCCTCGGGCACATCCATGTCCGAATCAGCACCCCGCAGTAGTAGTTTCTCATGAGGGGCCATGGATGGACAGGGGAACTGCAGGCAGTGCATAGGGAGCCAGCGAAAACCATGGCCGAGCACGAGTTGGCCTGCGTGGGTAAGACAACGCACAAGGGACAACTCCGTCCATAGCAACTCCCCTTGGAAAGGTGGAGACCAAGGGCCCTTTAACAGGAATAGTCGACAATGCAGACGTACTTGGCAGCAACGTAGGTCTAGGTGGCAACGAAATAAAGTAGAAGACAGACGATTTCGTCATCAACAAAATGGTTGACTGGACTGAAGCAACGAGTTTGATCGCCGACGTTGTCTTGGTCATTGGCGAGGTGATTGATGGAGTCAACGGGATGAGCAGTGTTGAAGAGGACTTGGACGCCGACAAGGATTTAAACTGTAGTCGTAGAAGAGTGACGCATTTCTAAAGAGTGCTTGGATGACGACCTGCCGATTAAGGCGTTCTCAGCACCAAAGTGTGATTCATGTCCCTTTTTCGCCTTCTTCCAACAGGAAGTTTATTCGTGGGACATCAACCTCTTGGCTGAGGGTGTGCGCTCTAGGGGTCTGCTGTGCCAGGTAGAGACAACTATGGACAGAGGACCCTTCATCCAACAAGGCCACTACCCTCCGGTGGAGGTCCTTGCATGTCTTGGATGAGAATGACTGGCAGATGGTACAGCTGGTCAAGTCATGCACCAGGTATACAGTAAAGACTTAAAGATCCTTGATGTAAACTTTTGAGGTTACAAGTCGAGCAGGCCTCGTGTTTCATCTCCGGACGCCTGAAGGCCCCAGGCAGAAGATGAGAACTGAGCCGATGGAATGGGCTGAAACTTCACTGCTGTTGGCAAGAAGCGACGCAGTACCAAAAACTGGAAGATTTAATTGGAAAACAGTGTAAAATAGACAGCAATCATTGAATTTCTATAAGAGAATTTGAGAACTCCCAAAACTTACAGTAAAAGAATCTGAAATGGCCACCAAAGGTGGAGCTAAGGGGATTGGTCTAATTGACTGTGGGCAGTATGATGCAATTCACTCTATTCTTCCCTCTGGCCCGACTCACACTGCAGGGCACACCCTGGATTTTCAGATATCCTCAGACCGACCGCACCTTCTCCAACCCTCTCACCACTCCCCTCTCTTGTAGTGATCACTTTCTCCTTTCTTCCCACCTCTCCCTCTTGCCCGCACGTCAAGCCGTCTCCAGCACTGCCACCTACATTCATCAGTCATCCCACCCATGAAGCGTGTCATTTGAGGCTTTTGCTGCTACTTCCTCTCCTTCTCCTGCACCTTTGGCTCACTCGCACTCAGACGCAACTCTCCCAAACCTTCATCTCCATCTCCAACACTCTGGATGTCCTTGTCCCTGTCCCTGTCATTAGGATCCGCTTGAAGCCCAAATCCAAGTGTAACTATTGGTATGATTCCGACCTTGCTGTCCTTAAAAGCAAGTGTAGGGCAGCGGAGAGGAAGTGGAGGGCGACGGGCGCACCCACTGACAACCTGGCTTGCCGCCTGCTCCAAAGGCAGTACAGACTATGTCCTCTCTAAAAGAGAGCCTACATCCATGCCTGCATCTCTGTGGCATCTAACAACTCGGCTGAACTTTTCAAAATCTGCAAGGAGCTGGCCAATCCTGCTGCAGTCTCTACCTCTCCTGTTCACCACCCCTCTGCCCCCCAGGCCCTCTGCAAAACCTTGGCCTCATTTCTTCTAAAACTCGGGAAATCCTGCCCACCCTCTCTTCCTATACCTCCTCTTCCTCCTTCTCCTCTACCACTCTTGGCCCATCTGAGGCCGTCTCTCCTCCTTTACCCTGTTCATCCCTGATGTTTCTAGACAAGTCCGACCTAAGAAAGGCATCAAAGCAGTTTCTCCCCTGCTCATCCAGAACAAAGGACCATATCGACAACCTTGCTCCAGCCTTGGCCGATTTCTGCAATCACTCATTTGCCACTGGAAATCTACTCACCCACCGCCCTTAAGCACTCATATGCACCCCCTTCTTTAGAAGCCCTTGGCTGATCCTTCCTCTCCAGCTAATTATTGCCCGGTTTCCATCACTCCTTTCCTGGGCAAAATCTTAGAAAGGTGGACATTTCCCAGCTTAATCTACATACTGAATCTGTTGGTTCACTCCATGATATGATATATGATATGGCATTTGTAACGCGCTTATACAAAAGTGTTTCAAGGCGCGCGAGGCAGGGAGGGGGGAACAAGGGGAAGACAGACAACGATCCTACTAGGCCAGGTGTCATTCAGATCGCGCAAGTGCAGGGGTAGGGGGAAGGGAAGAAGTGCAAGAGGAAGGGGAGGGGGGAAGTGCAGTACAAAGTAAGTAGAATAAAAATAAATAGGGCCAGCTGGTGGCAAGTGCAAGGTAAGTGCAGACAAGTGCTGGGAAGGGGGGGGCTGTAGGGATACAGAGACAGTCCCGCAGTGCAGGGGTTGCCAGGGAGGCAGTGCAAGTGGAGAGTGGCTGGGCCCAGGACCGAGGTCGCTGAGAGTGGCCCAGTGTAACGCTCACCTGATTCTCGCAGAGGCGCCGGTCTTGACTGGGCGACTACCGTATCTTCAAAGGTGATGTGTAGCACCCGGTTGGCCCTTTGGGCTGGACCTCTGTGCACTGTATGCCTGACGTGTAGAGTAAGATGTCTGCAGATAGAAAATATGGGGTTAATGAACTGGGGTTATTGGGGTGTCCCTATCTCTTTCCTCTTCTCCTCTCCTGTAGACCCCCAAAGGTTAACGCTCTCACCTTAGGTAAGTGAATGCCGAGCTCTCCATCTGCCTCGGGGCAGGGTGCTGTAACCAGTTTCTTCACTGGATAGGTAGCGCAGGCCTCTTGACTTCAGGGGACTGCTGTCCGTCGTTTACTGCACGAACGGTAAGTTTCGAATCATTCAAATGTCTTTAAAGTCTTTAGTAATGATGTCTCTTGTTTTGCAGGGTTCCGGCGATGGCGGATGACGGGCTGAAGTGAGTTGAAGATGGAGCCCGTGTGATGAATAGAAGCGCCTGGAAGCACGTAAGTAAGCGCTTGTTGCCTGCTTCACTATGCGCTCTAACTCTTTTTATTTTGCAGGTACGAGTTCGGAGCGGCTGCAGGGTGCCGGAATACCCACTGGATTAGATGTGGAAAGGAGTAATGGCACGTGAGTATTAAAGTTCCCCAATGTCTTTAAACGCACCTTGTTTTGTCTTTCAG
Organism: Ambystoma mexicanum; assembly: GCF_040938575.1. NCBI lineage: Eukaryota > Metazoa > Chordata > Amphibia > Caudata > Ambystomatidae > Ambystoma > Ambystoma mexicanum. Next base: position 1,319,331,550 of record NC_090924.1, read on the forward strand.
ATGCGGGATGCAGGGCCGAAGGCCTCCGGAGCGTGCGAAGAGTTGGTAAACTTTTGTCTTTCAGATGCCGGAATGCAGTGTGAAGACCTCCGGAGCGCACGAAGAGTAGGTAAGCCTTTGCCTTTCAGATGCCGGAATGCTAACCTGTTCTTTCTTGTCTTTATAGGTGTTGCTGAAGACTGGATTCAGGATGGTAAGCCTTTTTCCTTAGGCCCAGGACCGGATGCAGAAGACACGATGAGCGTTCTGCTGCAGAGGTTGCAGAATAACGCAAAGCAAGATTCATCCACTGGGTGTGGTTTAAATAGCCTCCTGTAGTGCTTAGGTGTCTCCTTCCACAGCCACGCCTAAGTAAGAAAAGAGTTCCTGGTAAGAAAAGAGTTCCTGCCTTCCAGAAGAGTTCCAGTGTTCTGAATCTAGGGAGTGGCTCCAGCCCCACCCAACAGGAAAAGTAGTTCCAAACAGAAGAGGATCAGAGGCTCAACTGGCAGGCAAGTAAGCAGCATGGTCTGCTGAAGGTAAGTCCACCCAAGCATTATGAGCCCGGCGCTTCCAGCGCTGGGACTGGGCATATTTATGAGCCTGGTGCCACTGGCGCCAGGACTGGGTCCAAAAGGTCCCAATTGGGACTGGTTGGCACTCGGAACCTGGGTTATGGATCTGCTCCCAAGGGAGTTGGGAAAACCCTGACCTTTTGGAAGCAGAGATCATGACAGTACCCCCCCTCAAGGCCCCTCCCAAACCGGGCTTCTCCGGGGGTTTTGGCTTGTCAGGAAATGTTCGGTGAAATCTTTTGATTAGGCGAGGAGCGTGGACATATTCAGCAGGTTCCCAGGATCTCTCTTGGGGGCCGTAGCCTTTCCAGTCAATTAGGTAGAATAGTTTAGATTTGGAGATCTTGGAGTCCAGAATGCTTTTGACTTCAAACTCGAGTTCTCCATCCACTAGGATAGGTTTTGGAGATTTGGTTAGTCGGGTTTGAGGTTGCACGGGTTTTAATAGAGAGACGTGGAAGACCGGATGTATCTTCATGTGCGGGGGCAAATCCAACTTGACCGCTACTGGGTTTACTATGGTAGTGATGGAATAGGGACCAAGGTATCTTGGGTTGAATGTGCGTGGCCCTTTTAGAGATAGATATTTGGTGGATAACCAGACTTGATCCCCTACTTGATAGTGAGGGGCTTCCTTCCGATGTTGATCTGCTCCTTTCTTGTATTGTTCTTTAGCCCTTTGAAGGTGAGAAACAGCTTCCTTAAAGGCTTGGGTGATTGTAGAATGCAGGTAGTCTACTGCTGGTGTTTCAAGATCTTGGAGGGGATCCAACTCCGAGGTTCGAGGGTGACTGCCGTACAAAAGAAAAAACGGGGTTTTCCCAGTTCCCGAATGGACAGAGTTATTGTAGGCATACTCGGCTATCCAAAGGATATCTTTCCAAGTTTTTTCAGTTTGTTGCAGCATGCAGCGTAAATACTGTTCCAGAGTTTGATTGGTCCTCTCGGTTTGTCCGTCGGTCTGAGGGTGGTGACTGGTCGATAGTCTCACATCAATTTGAGCCGACCGACAGCAACTTCGCCAAAAATGAGAAATAAATTGACTACCTCGATCCGAAATTAGAACCGAAGGAAAACCGTGCAGTCGGACGATGTTTTCGAGAAATTCTTGGGCCAGAGTTGCTGCTGTTGGCAAGCCTTTGAGCGGAATGAAATGCGCCATCTTGGAGAATAAGTCCACGATTACTAGAATCGTATTGTATCGGGAGCATGGAGGTAGATCGGTGATGAAGTCCATAGAAAGCGTATGCCAAGGGCGAGGTGGGATGTCAATAGGGCGTAAGAGGCCTGCTGGTCTTTCCTTTTGACTCTTGTTTTGGGCGCATACTCCACAGGACATTATGAAGTCTCTGATATCTTTTTTCCAAGACGGCCACCAGAAGTAGCGCTTGATCTTTTCTGAGGTCTTGGCTATACCGGGATGACCTTCCATTAAAGAGTCGTGATAACAAGAGATTACTTTTTTCTGTAAATCTGTGCTGGGTAGGTATAATCGTTCTTGGAAATACAATAAGTTGTCCTTTACTGCAAAGTCCTTTCCCTGCAGATGCCAATTCTGTATGTCTGCTGGAGTTACAAGTTGCCTGGCTTTAACCTTAACTTCCTCTATGGATTCTGTGGCGATTACACCCAGAATTCTTTGTTCGCGAATGATTGGTACAGGGTTAGGGTTGACCAAGTGTTCTTCCACTCCCATCCGAGAAAGGGCATCGGCTTTACCGTTCTTTGTACCAGGTCGATAGGTAATTATGAAGTCAAACTCGGCAAAGAATAATGCCCAACGGAGTTGTCTAGAGGATTGGGCTTTTGCGGTCTTCAAATATTGCAGGTTTCGGTGATCCGTAATCACAGTAACGGTGTGTCGGGCCCCCAGCAGATAATGCCGCCAAGCCTTAAAGGCAGACTTGATAGCCAGAAGTTCCTTGTCAGTAATCGTGTAATTGATTTCAGGAGGCGAGAATTTGCGGGACCAAAATGCCACGGGGTGCAACTGATTGGTTACCGGGTCCTTTTGTGATAGAACTGCCCCCATGGCAAGGCTTGAAGCATCAGTTTCCACGATGTAGGGGAGTTCGGGGCGAGGGTGTTTTAAGATTGGTGCAGAGATAAATTTAGTCTTCAAATCCTGGAAAGCTTGTTCCGCCTCGGTAGACCATTCAAAACGTTTGTTTTTCTTTAACAAGGCAGTGATGGGCTGGACCATTTGAGAGAATTCGGGGATAAACCTGCGGTAAAAGTTAGCGAAGCCTAACATGCTTTGCACACCTTTTACGGAGGATGGTGATGGCCATTTGAGAACTGCATCGACCTTCTTTGAATCCATACGCACTCCCTCCGCCAGGTGATATGAATCCCAAGAATTCAACTTCAGTCACGTTGAAAACACATTTTTCCAACTTAGCGAAAAGTTTGTGTTGACGCAATCTTTCGAGGACCATTTTCACGTGTTTCCAATGTTCAGATTCCGATGAAGAATAAACGAGGATGTCGTCAATGTAAACAACAACACATACATCTATGAGCTCTCTGAGGACATCGTTCATAAAATATTGAAAGGCGGCCGGGGCATTGCAAAGTCCGAAGGGCATGACCTGATATTCAAATAGCCCATACTTGGTGCGGAAGGCCGTCTTCCATTCATCGCCCTCTTTTACTCGTACCAAGTGGTAAGCTCCTCTAAGATCCAGCTTTGTATATATGCATGCTTTTCTGACTTGGTCCAGGAGTTCAGGGATCAAAGGCAACGGATATCTATTCTTAACGGTGATCTGGTTCAGGGAGCGATAATCGATACAAGTTCTAAGGTCTCCTTCCTTTTTTGGAACGAAGAACAAAGCTGAAGAAGCAGGGGACTTGGAAGGACGAATAAACCCATTTGCCAGGTATTGATCCAGGTATTGTCGAAGGTGAAGGTTCTCAGGCTCTGTGAGGGCATAAATTCTACTACAAGGAGGAGTAGATCCAGGTATCAGGTCTATCTGGCAGTCATAAGACCTATGAGGAGGTAGAGAGTTAGCCTGATCCTTCCGGAAAACATCTTGGTATTCTAGGTATTCGGGAGGTAACTGGGGAGTCTCTGAAGAAATTGCGGCCAGTGCAACACCAGGTGGAGGGTGACAAGTAGAGACACATTCTGGAAACTGGACCGTTCTTGCTCGCCAATCGATCAGAGGATTGTGTTTCTCTAACCAAGGTATTCCTAGAATAATCTGAAACTGAGGGGCCTTGATCACATCGAACACGATCTTCTCATGGTGTCCATCTTGACTTACTAGCGTCACCTCTTGAGTGGTATGCGTTACTGGCCCGGAGGCTATCTCCGTACCATCCACCGTAGTAATGACGTCCTTTACAGCCTTGGGACAAAGTTAGATTCATCCTCAAAACCATTTCATGATCCACATAATTGCCGATGGCACCGCTGTCGACGTAAGCTTCAATTGCATGTAATCGATCCGGATTATCAGGGCTAATGAGGACCATAGGTATCACGAAATGCGAGGTCACGGAACTGGTTTTCACGCTCGGCAAGAGGACCTCTATTCTTGTCGGGCGAGGTCGTTTCCCTGCTCAGAGTTTGTAACTTTGGTAACTGCAGCTCCTACTGCCTTCTTGGCAGGTTTCACCGGACAGTCTCGAAGAAAGTGCCCTGAGTTTCCGCAATATAGGCATAATTGCAACTGTTTCCTCCTTTCCCGCTCCCTTTGTGTTAGAGGACCTTTCAGACCCCCTATTTGCATGGGTTCCCCGGAGTCTACTCCTTTGGAAGGAGTTGGCGGTTTGGAAAATACTCGAGCATCAAACTTGGAACGATCGGCCTTCCTGTTCTGCAGCCTGTGATCTATTTGAACGACCAAGTCTATATAATCCGAACTGTCTTGTGGGGGATTCACTACTTGGGCTAAAACGTCTTTGAGCTCTCCACGTAGACCTCTATAAAACAGCGTAATCCTTTTGTCCTCAGGCCATTGAGTTTCCACTATTAGTCTATTGAAAGATGCAATATAAGCCAAAAGGTCTTAATTACCCTGTCGCAACGAAAGAAGCTCATTGTCCAAGGCCTGCCCCTGTGAATGTCTTGCGAACAGTTTTTCCATACTAAGCTGAAAGGCTTGAAAATCATGGAGAACCGGATCATCTTGATTAACTAGAGGGATCGACCAGTCTGCCGCATTCCCACTAAGGTACGAAAGTACAAAAGCTACTTTTGCTTGATCAGTTGGAAAGGCTGCTGGCCGGCATAAGAAGTGCAACCGGCACTGATTGATAAATACTGCAAACCTCTTTGGGTCACCAGAAAATCGTTCGGGCGGAGCCAGAGGTACATTCCCAGGTAGGTTGATCTGCACTGGATTCATAGAGGATGTTGAAGGAAGATTTGCCCCTGATGCGGGTAACGGGATCTGTCCGGCTTGTGACTGTAGCACTTGTCTAGCAAGATTGTCTGTTCTCTCCTTGGAAATAATTAGTTCCCTTCTTAGAGCATTCGTTTCCTGACGAGCTGCATGCACTTCTGCCCTTAGTTCCCCAAGTAACCAGGCTAGGGGGTCAGTATCCGAGGTTTCCATAGCGCCTGGGCGAGAGTTTTGCGGTAGGCTTTGCGTTCTGTAACGCTCACCTGATTCTCGCAGAGGCGCCGGTCTTGACTGGGCGACTACCGTATCTTCAAAGGTGATGTGTAGCACCCGGTTGGCTCTTTGGGCTGGACCTCTGTGCACTGTATGCCTGACGTGTAGAGTGAGATGTCTGCAGATAGAAAATATGGGGTTAATGAACTGGGGTTATTGGGGTGTCCCCATCTCTTTCCTCTTCTCCTCTCCTGTAGACCCCCCAAAGGTTAACGCTCTCACCTTAGGTAAGTGAATGCCGAGCTCTCCATCTGCCTCGGGGCAGGGTGCTGTAACCAGTTTCTTCACTGGATAGGTAGCGCAGGCCTCTTGACTCCAGAGGGCTGCTGTCCGTCGTTTACTGCACGAACGGTAAGTTTCGAGTCATTCAAATGTCTTTAAAGTCTTTAGTAATGTCTCTTGTTTTGCAGGGTTCCGGCGATGGCGGATGACGGGCTGAAGTGAGTTGAAGATGGAGCCCGTGTGATGAATAGAAGCGCCTGGAAGCACGTAAGTAAGCGCTTGTTGCCTGCTTCACTATGCGCTCTAACTCTCTTTTTATTTTGCAGGTACGAGTTCGGAGCGGCTGCAGGGTGCCGGAATACCCACTGGATTAGATGTGGAAAGGAGTAATGGCACGTGAGTATTAAAGTTCCCCAATGTCTTTAAACGCACCTTGTTTTGTCTTTCAGATGCGGGATGCAGCGCCGAAGCCCTCCGGAGCGTGCGAAGAGTTGGTAAACTTTTGTCTTTCAGATGCCGGAATGCAGTGTGAAGACCTCCGGAGCGCACGAAGAGTAGGTAAGCCTTTGCCTTTCAGATACCGGAATGCTAACCTGTTCTTTCTTGTCTTTATAGGTGTTGCTGAAGACTGGATTCAGGATGGTAAGCCTTTGCCTTTCAGATGCCGGAATGCTAACCTGTTCTTTGTCTTTATAGGTGTTGCTGAAGACTGGATTCAGGATGGTAAGCCTTTTTCCTTAGGCCCAGGACCGGATGCAGAAGACACGATGAGCGTTCTGCTGCAGAGGTTGCAGAATAACGCAAAGCAAGATTCATCCACTGGGTGTGGTTTAAATAGCCTCCTGTAGTGCTTAGGTGTCTCCTTCCACAGCCACGCCTAAGTAAGAAAAGAGTTCCTGGTAAGAAAAGAGTTCCTGCCTTCCAGAAGAGTTCCAGTGTTCTGAATCTAGGGAGTGGCTCCAGCCCCACCCAACAGGAAAAGTAGTTCCAAACAGAAGAGGATCAGAGGCTCAACTGGCAGGCAAGTAAGCAGCATGGTCTGCTGAAGGTAAGTCCACCCAAGCATTATGAGCCCGGCGCTTCCAGCGCTGGGACTGGGCATATTTATGAGCCTGGTGCCACTGGCGCCAGGACTGGGTCCAAAAGGTCCCAATTGGGACGGGTTGGCACTCGGAACCTGGGTTATAGATCTGCTCCCAAGGGAGTTGGGAAAACCCTGACCTTTTGGAAGCAGAGATCATGACACCCAGTTGTAGATTCAGTGCAGTTTCAGTGAAGAATTTAGCAGGGGAGAGGGAGAGAGAAAGCAGAAGCAAAGAGGAAGGTTTTGAGGTGCTTCCGGAACCGGAGATGGTTCTCATCAAGTTTCAGGGAGGCAGGAAGGCTGTTCCAGAGGGAGGCTCCTGCCGCGGAGAGAGATCTACCCCCAGCTCGTTGCTTCGAGAAGCGGCTGACCCTGAGGGAGTTGGAGACGGATGAGCAAAGGTCTCGCGAAGGAAGATATTTAGGAAGAGAGTTGAAGGTATTTAGGCCCAAGGCCCCAGAAGGGCTTTTGGACAATGCAGAGGGTTTTGAACTTAATCCTCGCAGCCACTGGGAGCCAGTGTAGAGATTTCAGTCCTGGAGAGATACGGTCCCTGGGCTTGAGGCCAAGGACAAGTCACGCAGTTCTGTTCTGGATGAGTTGCAGAGGGCGGAGAGTGGAGGCAGGCAGATTAAGATAGAGGCTGTTACAGTAGTCCAGCTTCGAGAGAACCAGGGCTCGGGAGACAGTGAGCTTCTGGGGGAAGGAGAGGAAGGGAAGAATACCTCTGAGGAGGTGCAGCTGGTAGTGTGACTTCTTAGAGACTTCGTATTTGAGGAGAGTGTGGAGTCGAAGATGACCCCGAGGTTTTTTGCCTTGCAGGTAGGAGCAGGAAGGGGGGCAAGGGAGGCTGGCCAGAGAGCTGCAGGGAAGGAGGGAGTGGGTGTGCCGATGAGTAGGATCTCAGTCTTACTGGCATTAAGGCAGAGGTCATTGGCGGCACACCATTCCTGGATAGCAGACAGACAGTCTCAGATGAGGGAAGGAGAGGAGGAGGCCGAGGGTAGCCTGAAAATGACCTGGGTATCGTCCGCATAGCACTGGAAGTTGGGGCAGAGAGCAGCGATGCGGTGGGCGAGGAGTGCCAGATACTGGTTAAACAGCCAGGGAGAGAGATTAGATCCCTGGGGGACACCACAGGTGGAGAAAAATATGTCAGAGAGGAAGGACCCCAGTTGGACCTGGGAGGGTCGATTGGAAAGGAAAGAGGTCAGCCACGCCAGAGCCTGACCAGTGATACCCAGGTTATCACGGAGACGGTTGAGCAAGATGGCATGGTTGACAGTGTCAAAGGCAGAAGAGGGATCAAGCAGAATGAGAACACACGGAGTGTTGGAGTCGAGTTTCAAGAGCAGGTCCTCACGGATGTTCAGGAGAGCAGTTTCCGTGCTTCTGGCAGCTCTGAAGCCAGATTGATGGTCATGAAGACTACCAACAGATTCAGCATGGAGGTTAAGCTGGGAGATGGCCAGTTTCTCCAGGAGCTTGCCCAGGAAGGGAGTGATGGAGAATGGGCGATAGTTAGCCGGGTAGGAGGGGTCTGAAGAGGGTTTCTTGAGAAGAGGGTGCACAAGGGAGTGCTTGAGGGGGGATGGGAAGACTCCAGAGGCGAAGGAGTGGTTGCAAAAGTCAGCCAGGGCAGGAGCCAGGGAGTCGATGTGGTCCTTGATAGTTGGAGGAACAGGGGTGAACCTGTTTAGACAAGACTTTCATAGATCGGACTTGTCTGGAAACCTCGTCAGCAGAAAAAAGGGGAAAGGCAGAGAAAGAGGAGGAGGTGTGGCTGCAGCAGGGCCAGAGGAAGTGCCGGGAAGAGAGGGAGGGAGGTGATAGGAGGAGAGTGAGGACAGGATGTCCTGAGTTTTAGAGATGAACTGAGAGGCCAGTGCAGTGCAGAGGGCCTGGGAGGGGACAGGAGAGGTAGAGACTGCAGCAGGGTTGGCCAGCTCCTTGCAGATTTTAAAGAGTTCGGCCGAGTTGTTAGATGCCGCAGAGATGCGGGCTTGGATAAGGGCTCTCTTCTTGGTGAGAACGGAGAGCCGGTATTGCCTTTGGAGCAGGCGGCAGGCCAGTTTGTCAGAGGATGAACATGAAGCATGCCATTTCCTCTCTGCCACCCTGCACTTGCGTTTTAGGGTGACGAGATCCGAGTCATACCAGGAGTTACATTTGGCTTTGGGCTTCAGGCGGATTCTCATGACAGGGGCAAGGATATCAAGAGTATCAGATATAACAGAGTGGAGCATGGAGAGGGCTGTGTCAGGATGGGAGTCAGCCGAAGGAGGGGGGGGGGCGAGAAGGTGGCAGCAAAAGCCTCAACTGATACGCACTTCAGGGGTCGGATGACAGAGAAGGTGGGTGGCAGTGACGAGGGTGGCTTTGTCTGTGGGGTAGGGAGGGTGAGGCAGGAGGATAGGAGAAAGTGATCACTCCAGGAGAGAGGAGTGGAGAGAGGAAGGTCAGAAGAGATCAGAGCATCAAGAGTGTGCCCTGCAGAGTGAGTAGGCCCAGACGGGAGAATAGAGAGTCACAGAGGTCACGAAAGAGTCCAGTGGGGGGGACAGGAGGCATCCAGGTGGATGTTGAAGTCACCAAGAAAGAGGAGTTGAGTGGGTGAGGACAGGAGTGAGGAGGAGAGGTCAGCCCACTCAGAGAGGAAGGAGGAAATTTACTGTGGCTATCTATCGGCCACCTGGTCAAGGGAATGGCTAGGAGAGAGAGTCGGCAGACAAGACATTCAAAAGAGGAGTAGGTCTGCGTAGGAGTGACAGTGGCAGGAATCCACTCAGGGAAGATAAGGGCAACACCACCCCCTGCACGGTTGGGCCTGGGCATGGAGAGGATCTTGTAACCGTCAGGTAGGAGTGTGTCAAAGCTGGTGGCAGAACTGGCTGTGAACCATGTCTCAGTGAGACCGAGGACATCCAGGTCCAGTTCCTCAAGAAGGCGACAGATAGAGGAATGCTTGATGGCAGAGCGAGAGTTAAGAGTGGCAATGTGGAGAAGGTTGCTATCCTTGAAGAACTTCCGGGGAGGGGTACAGATCAGAGGTACGCCCTGCGCAGGTGTAGAAGGAGGTGAAGGAGCATGAGAGGGGGCAGGGAGGGAGGGTAGAGGCAAGGTGGCCGAGGACAGAGGAGGGGGGACAGCAGGAGAGGAAAGGAAGTTGATGAGGCGTGGGAAGCGTCTATCAAAGAGGTGAAGGTTGGCCTGAGGGCCTTGGACCAAGACGGTCCCATTAGCGTAGACATTAATGATGGCCTTAGAGGAGCGGAAAGGGGCCAAGAGGTCATTCCAACGGGTGCCACCATTAATGGAAGAAGAGGAGAAAGGAGAGAGCACAGAGACCATATGAAGGGTCCATAGGTCAGGCGAAGGCACGAAAAAGAGGATGTCAGTGAGAGTTTCCTTGGAGCAGGCACTAGTGTAGGTGTCAGCGATAGGGAGGCCTGGGTTGGAGACCAGGATGTCCTTTTTAAACTTTTTCCTACCAGATTTAGTGAGGAGAGCACGATAGTCAATAGAGAAGCAGTTAGAGAAGATAGGCGAGATAGAGAGCACCATGGAGCAGGAGGGTGTGGGGGGCGGGAAGACAGACGATACGAGAGCACGCAGACAGGAAGTGAGCAGCAAGCACAAGTTTACCACATTTCAGAAAAAAAAAAGAAAAACAGTAAATGCGTATTAGGTGCACAGTGGAGAGGCGACCTAAGTTTGAGAATCCTGCGAGGGGAGAAAAACCCTAGTTTACCACATTTCAGAACAAACAGTAAATGCGTATTAGGTACAGGACCACCTAAGTTTGAGAATCCTGCGAGGGGAGAAAAACCCTAGTTTACCACATTTCAGAACAAACAGTAAATGCGTATTAGGTACAGGGCCACCTAAGTTTGAGAATCCTGCGAGGGGAGAAAACCCTAGTTTACCACAATTGTGGAACACAGTGAGGTGAAGACACCATGCGAACGAGGTGACCAGGTGTAGGTGGGGCGACCACCAGCCTGGCTTCAGAGCAGCCAGAAGCACAGAAACTGCTTTCCTGAACACCCCTGAAAACTTGCTCTCCAATCTTGACTCTAATCTCCCTTCTGTTTTCATTCTCCTTGATCTATCCTCTGCTTTTGACATGGTCAACCATTCCATCCTGCTCAATCCTCTCAGAGTCAACTTTGTTACTACTGATCAGGCCCTGGCATGTTGACCTTTCTCACCAACCAACCGCATCAGGTCCAACTGGGGTTTTTTCAGCTCTTCTAGCGCTCCCTCTATTTGTGGTGTTCCCCAGGGGTCTAATCTTCCTCCCCGACTCTTCAACCACTACCTGGCACCTCTTGCCTACCGCATCGCTTTCTGCTCCAATTTTCAATGTTATGCGAATGACACGCCGCTCTCTTTCAGGCACCCCTAAGACACCTCTGCTTATTCTCTCATACCAGACTGTCTCAAGCCCAGGGATAGTATCTCCAGCCCTGAAATAACTTCACTGGCTCCCCGTGGCTGCAAGGATCAAGTTCAAGACCATCTGCATCGTCCAAAAGGCTTTCTGGGGCCTGGGACCGCTCCATCTCCCTCCAACTTTCTCTTCCAAAACGTCTTTCTTCTCGAGCTCTTCCTCCTCCAACTCGAGGGTCAGATGCTTCTCCAAGCAGAGAGTTGGGGACAGAACCATCTCCTCGGGAGGTGCCTCCCTCTTGGACAGCCTCCCTGCCTCTCTCAAACTTGAGCAGAACCACCTCCGGTTCCAGAAGCAACTCAAGACCTTCCTTTTCGCCTTCTCTCTTCCTCTCCCCTGGTGACGCACCAGACTCCTCCGCACACCGGCAACCTGGTCACCCTCTGAACTCTGGTCGAGGATGCTGCATGTCCAGTTTCCCTCGCACTACCTACGGGCTCCCCAGTACTTAAGGGTATGTATCTGCAACCCTACAGTCCCTTCTCTTTGCATTTATAAGCCAACCACTGGCTGCACTTGGGAGTTAACTGCACTTCACCCTTGCCCTCCCCCCGGCACTTCTCCCCCTCCCTCTTCCCTGCACAAATTGTATGACGCAAGGCCTAGTAAGATTGTTTTGTCCTCCCTTTGTTCCCCCTCCTCGTCTTGTTGCGCCTAGAAACACTTGTGTACAGACCCATTATAAAATGCCACATCCTAACATATCATGATCCAAAATGAATAAGCACTAAAGTCACAAACATCTTAGCAATTTAATTGCTTTAATTTTACCAGCCTGACGACAGTGAATATTCAAGAGCATGTGAATCCATGAAAGATCCAATGCTGGAGTAATACAGTATTACAAAAACGTATTTAACAAAATACAAGTTACTGACTGCAATTGTTCTTCTACTCAGTCCTTGGTCCCTTCTTACAGTCTCATGGACTGTCCTCATGTGAAGTCGGGAGATAGAACACTGATTCATGGCAGAAATAACATTTAAAGGGGGTGCTAGTGTATTCCTTAGAGCACCCATACTCGAGACTCACCTGCTACATGCCCTCTGTCATGTAGAGAACTCACAGGACATTGCCCATGTGACCTCATTTAACAGGACAGGAAACAGGAATGTCCCACTCTACTAGTACCCTCGACTGCAAAAGCATAAAAGGGTACTTAATTGCACTCAGACTACACATATTCCCAATACGACAGCTTCCGAAACCTCAATTGCTCATATGTGGGCTACGAAATCAACTTTGGGAAATGCCCACCCCCCCCTCGCTTCAGTTTGCCTGGTTTCATTCACTTGGGTTCCCATCTTTGCCCACACCCTCAGCCACGAACTTGTGGGTGGGGGGGGCGGGTTTATTCGACTATTACTGTCCTTTGAAACTTATAATCATGAGCTCCTGAGGATTTTCAGCTTCATGTATTAAAATGTATCCTCCCTTTGCAGAACATGTGCCAAAGAATCCATGTAACGTTTGCTATTGTCCTCACATTGGGATTATTTGTAATAGCCTCCTACTTGGCTTCCCACAAAACAAGGTAGGTAAGTTTAACCTGGGCCTGAGTCCGTATTGTGCCGGCACATTTCCATGCACTGGATCCTAGTCGGCGCTTGCATCAGCTTCAAGGCCATACAGCTTACTGGAACAATGGTCAGCTCTACCTCAGACAGGTGGTCACAAAATATTGCCACGCAGGCTGCGAGATCTGCAGGTATATGGGAAATATTATAGCAGTTATCTACAAGAAAATGAAATGAGGAGGCAGAACTTCAGAGGAGGGAAATTTTGAATTATCTATCGGCTCCCCTGGAATTATTTTCATTTCCGTAAGCAGCTAAAAACAGTCTTCAGTAAATCATTCAGTTTTGACTCTGGAATTGAGGTGATCTCAGGTGTGCACTTATCCACTAAATGTATCAATAACACTTCTATAAATTCACTAATTTACTTTGTACCCCATGTCTTGTAGGCTCTTCTCCTGTAACCCTTCCGCTTAACCTAGTCCAAATCCTGTGCACATCCCTTGCCGCCTTCATTTGCTTTGGACTCGTGAAAAGAAACTATGCTTGCAGTTGTTACTGACTCTTGATTAAAACGAGAAGACCCTCTAGTGGGTGTGGATGGGCTTCACCTCAAAAGAAGGACCGATGAAAACAATTGGTTAGGGAGAAGCCAATCAAAAGGTTGCCTAATAGTTTTACAAAGTGAAGCTCTACCTGTCAAAGTTCCTGTAAAAGTCACTTGCAGCACGACAGCATGACTAAGCTCCAATACCTAAAATGGGTATTTTATGTGAAAACACGAATGAGCTCATTTTATTGGATCGGGGAATTGACCGCATTGGGGAGATCAGTATTATGCTCAATCCCCTCTCCTAGTGAGACCCCCAGCACGTTTTGCTGTACTTCTTGACATGTTTCTTTCTATCCTGAATAAGGGGAGCCTTTGTCACCTCATTTAGTCTTTTTTAAACAAATCTTTATTAGAGTTTTCAAAAACATATCAATACAACATAAAAAGGAGTTTGAACATGGGAAAACAATAGTAAAACTGGTTATGCGGGTCCGGGGGGTCAAGGCAAGAGCAGATATACACACAGACATAGCTACTCAACATTAGGGTGCTTAGGGGGTCAATAGTATGTTATTTTTGTAGGGCTGGTTCCGTAATGGGGCCTGGCGGGTCCGATTCCTTCACCATTCCGCGGTTTCTAGTTCATTGGGTGGCTTATGAGCCCTTCAGATCCGCGGCTACCATTTAGTCATGCTTTGCCAGCCACCGGAGGGCCGGCGTTTGCTGGGTTGCGCCCGGGAATTGCTCCGCATAATCTAAGGACACCCAGACATTGCAGAATTCGCTTCTGTTTCCGTTGCAGAAGGCTGTAATTTTTTCTGCGACTGCTATTTCCCAGTATTTTGTCCACCACATGGGGATTGCTGGGCCTTTGGGGTGTTTCCACAGTCTAGCTATAGAGATTTTTCCCGCTGTGAGTAGGTGAGAGCATAGTTCAGCTAGGCGGCCAGTCATTGGGAATATCCAGTCGCCCGTGGCTCCCAGCAGGACTATTCCCGGGTCCCATGGGATTGTCAATCCTAATTTCTTTCCAGAATTGTGTTGTCTTTCGGACATGTTCATAAGTAAAACAAGGTGCCTGTGGCTGGGCAGCCTCTCTAGCATTGTGATGGGATTGCTGGGTTGCTTTTGTTTAGGATCTCTAGTGTCAAGTACCACCTGTAGCACACTTTGATCGCTCCCTCTTTATTTGCGACACATTTTGAGCTCTTGTGCATTTGTGTCCAGATTTGGCACTATTCCTCCAGGCCCAATTCTTTTCCTATGTCCTTTTCCTATTTCTCCATATAGGTTTCTTTTTAGTTGGGATTCGATTTGTCTAGTAGTCTGTATAGGGTGGATATCTTGCCTTTAGGGGTGTTCGCTGTTAGGGTTTGTTCTAGTACTGTTAGTTCCCTGCCCCGTGTGCTTTTATATTGCTGTGCGAGATCCAGTGCCTTAGCTGCGCGTAGCAGAATCTTTCACTCTCTGGAAGCCGTTTGTCAAATGTTAGTGGTGTACTGTTGGAGAAGAAATCAGATATCTGCTTCAGGCCCCACTCCTTCCACTTATCAAAGCTGTTCGGCAGTATGCCCGGGGGGGAAGTCGGCATTATCCCAGATTGGGGATAGGGGCCCCACAGTGCTTTTGCAGCCCCATCTGCGAGCTGCCTTTCTCCAACTTTCCACTGTGTTTCTAGTGGATGACAGTGGGGCAGATTAGGGAGGGTCCCGGGGCATGGCATTGTGATGCGGGGGAAGCGATTCTAGTTGGAACCGGCTTCAGTCTTCCTCTAGCTTCTTCCAGCAAGGTTGGTTGGTGACAGATTGCCAAATGAAAGCTGGTGAGAGCTGTGCCGCGAGGCAGTATCTGGCGATGTCTGGTGCCCCTAGGCCACCTGTACCTGTTCCCCCGGAGCATTATCAGTTTAGCTATTCGCAGGTTTTCCCAGCTCCAGACATTTTCAGAATGTTTGTTTGCAGCTTCTTCAGGTCCTTTTTGGGAATGGGAATTGGGAGGGCCAGGCCGTGCTAGAGCAATCTTGGTACCAGGTTAATTTTCAGAGCCGCGATTCTCCCCATCCATGACACTTCTGGTTTGTGCCAGCCTTCCAGGTCGTTGGCGGAAAATTTACCTGGTATGTTCTCTCCATTTTATTTGGGATCTGGGCTCTCAGGTAACCAACATGGTATTTTTCCCACGGGATAGGATGCCTAGTTGCTAGTGTCTCCCTAAGCTTCCTTGGGATGTTAATGCTTAGCGCTTTTGATTTTGCGATGTTAACCTTCAACCCTGATGCTTCAATCCCTTGCCATATGGCTTTCATAGATTCCTCGGCCTGTGTCAGTCATGACGACATCATCTGCATACATGGCTTCTTTATAAACATTGCCTTTTAACTCTATCCCACGTATTAGTGGGTTATTCCGCATTCTATGAAAAATGGCTCCACTGAGAGCGCAAATATTAGTGGTGACAGAGGGCATCCCTGCCATGTGCCTTCTAGTAACGGTGATTTTGGGCGATCTAGTGCCGTTACCTGAGCGACATGTTAGGGTGTTGATAGTTGGCGAGGGTCCATTTCAGAAACTTCAGGCCAAACCCGAAGTGGGTTAGTGTTTCCCTTACATCTCCCCAGTCTAGCATATCGAACGCTTTGTGTGCGTCAAGTGAAAGGACAGCCAGTTCTGCCCCAACTCTATTTGAAGTTTCGATTATGTTTAGGGTGCGTCCAATGTTGTCCTGTGCGTTGCGTCCTTGGATGAATCTAGTTTGGTCTGGGTGGATGAACTCTGGGAGGACCGCTGCTAGTCTGTGCGCTAAGATTTTTGAGAATATTTTAGCGTTGTTATTCATTAGTGTAATGGGCCTATATGATGCATTGTTCCAGGTTTTTTCCTGGCTTTGGGATAAGCACTGTTAGGGATTCCTCCATTGAGGGAGTGATGCTACCTGTGGAGAGAAATGTGTTGAATAGGGATGCAAGATGGGGGCGAATATGTGGGCGAATCTTTTATAAAAACGGGGCAGTTAGCCCGTCAGGGCCTGGGGCGGTGTTTTTTAGGGTATTATTTCAGCTATTTCCTATGCAGCTATTGGGAGCTACCGGGGCTCTAGTTGAGGATGGGGGTTTTGCTTTTGGGTAGTTTGCAGGTACCTGGTCTGTGCTGCCTTGTCTGTTGGTGTTCCAGACAATTTACCTGTGGTGCTCCATCATTATCTCCAGTTTCTCCCTCTCTGCGAAGCAGGGCCTACCGTTTGAGTCTTGGAGAATTTGGATGTTATTCTGTGTGTGCAGTTTTTTAAGTTTATGCTCCAGCAGACGGTTTGCCTTGTTGCTGTTTAGGTAGTAGTATTGTCTGGTGTATGCTAGTGCTGATAAGTCTGCCAGGTGCTTTTCCAGAGAGGCTTTTGCTTTAAGCTCCCTGCCTGGTGGATTGTGGTCTCTTTAAACTTTCCTCCCGCTCTGCCACCCTCTCCTTTAGCTTAGACTGCTGCATTTGCTTCTTTCTTTGCACGGCCGTGAAGTTAATTGCTACCCCTCAGCACTGGCTTCATTGTGTCCCAGACAGTGCCTGAGAGGTGCCCCTAGCTGTGTTTTCTTTGAAGTAGCATGTAAGGGATTCAGACAGTTCGCTACTGATTGCTATATCTGCTAGGATATGGTCTTGTAATTTCCAGAATCTTTGTGGGGGGTCTGGCAGGCCCAGCACTCGTAAGCAGGCCATTACTGGGGCATGATGCGATATTATTCGGTGGCCAATTTGTATGTGTTCGATGCATGGGAAGAGAATACTGGATGTTAATAGTAGGTCAAGTCTGGAAAAGCCCTTGTGTACATATGAGTAGAACATATAATCGTGTACACCCTTTATTGGCGAGCCTCCAGATGTCTACGGTTCCTGTTTCCCTTAGGAACTGGGCAAGCCCTATTGCCCGGGAAAAGTGTTCCCTGGTGGGCGGTAGTGTTTTATCATTATATGGGTTTGGTATTAGGTTGAAGTCGCCCCAGATTAGCAGGTGGCCCTCTGCCAATGTGGTTATAGTTGGGAGGATGCTGCAGAGGAAGTGATCTTTTGCATGATTTTGGCAGTAAACAGATGCCACGGTTATTGGTTGTTCGACCAAACGTCCCTTGACCAGAAAGTATCTCCCAGCTGGGTCTCGCTTTACTGTGATTTGTGTGAGGACCTCTCGGCTGATTAACAGGGCAACTCCCCTTTTTTTCTGGCCTTCTGTAGCAAAGCATTGCCTGGAGTATCGCTTGAAGTTGACTCTCTTCTCATCCACCTCCAGGAAGTGAGTCTCTTGTGAGCTGGGACAGTCTGCGTTCAACCGACTTTCGCTTCCCTGGAGAGTTCAGCACCTGCACATTCCATGTTGTTATAGTAAGCTCTTTGCTTGAGTCTGTCATTTAGGAAACTCCTTAGGATTCTGCTTAATTGGCCACAATGGTTTCTGCAGAAGACTTGGCGTATGTGTGCAGTTAGCTTTGATGGTTGTTTTCAAGTCTCCCATGATGAGCAGTTGTTTGTTACTGAGACTCTTATCCGACCCCCTGAGAACACCCCCCACACCCCTAAAGGTAACCAGCCGGGCCACTGCAACTGACTTTCCTGGAGACAACAGCACCTCCTGCAACTTTAGGTACAAAATATTTCAATATTTGCGTTTGGACTTTGAGTCCCTGATTCGTGATGTCATTGCTCCGATCACCCTTAAAAAAGCCAAGAAAGCAAAGCACTCTAATGCCTGGTTCACCCAAGAACTTGTATTTCGTTCCAAAAAAAGGGCAGCGCTTGCTATTTGGAAAAACAACCCCAATGATGCTTCGAAAGCAGACCAAGTTAATCTCTACAGAATACAAATCTGCTGTCACTCAGGCCAAAGCCACCTCCTTCAACTCCAGGATTGAACATGCCAAATCCGGGACCAAGGACATTTCTGCCATCTTGAGGGAATTGGAAACTCCCTCACCACCACCTCCCACCCTTCAAGGACAAGACTTGGTGCAACAAAATCCAAGCTGCCATGCTAGACAAACTGATACTCTGCACTCCAAAATCTTAGCCCACCAAAAGGCCCCGTCTAACCTCCTGGCCAACAGTCAAAATACCTCCACCCCATCAAAGCCAATCCCAGATATTAGAATTCAAAATATGAGTGAACCCAAAGTCATTGCTCTCCTTAAGTCTATCAAGCCATCTAATTGTAAAGGTGATGCCGGCCCAGCGCAGGTCATCAAAGATTCTGCCTCCTCCCTCGCCCTATTCATCACTGCCTTCATCAACTCCTCCTTCCAGTCTAGCCATGTCCCAAGTGGACTAACGGAAGCGTGGGTATGTCCGCTTCTAATAAAAACCTTTTCTGAATCCTCTTGTGCTAACCCTAGTCTCATCAAATGTGGGGTCCCAAGGGGTTCTTGCATAGCTCCTACCCTCTACAACCTCTTCATGAGGCCACTGTTCAAAATCCTGGACGCCCTGGGCATCTCATACACCAACTATGCAGATGATGGTCTTCATCCCCCTATCGGGTGATTACCTCCCGGACCTGAACACCCTCAATTCCATTTACTCTAAAAACCAATCCTGGATGGCACAGAACTGGTTATGTCTCAACAGCGAGAAAACCGAACTATTGCTGATTGGTTCCCCCTTCCACCCTGGGTAAACTGGACAAGCAATATTGTTCCTTCTCTATTGATAACATCCCCTTCGCTGTCTCAAGTCATCAAGACAATAGGTGTGTATTTTGAACCTAACCTTACCATGGACAGACAGGCCAATGCTATTGCATCCCCCTCCGCTTATCACTCTAAATTGCTCAATGCTGCCAGACCATTCCTCTCCCAACAGAATTGCCTCACCATTCCTAGGGCATTATTGGGTCGAGGCTGGATAACTGCAACCCCTCTTTATAGGGACTTCCCGCAAGGACCTGGCTAAACTTTAACTAGCCCAGAACAATGCTTTGAGGGCCGCAACAGGCATTTCACGGAGGAACCATATCTCGGATCTCAGAAGACCGTTTCACTGGCTCCCCGTTAAGGAAAGGATTGTTTTTAAAACCCTTGCCTTGACACAAATGTCTCCACGGTTTGCCACTCACCCCCACCTACCGCAAAGGATCAGACACCCTCCAGACCATCGAGAGCTGCCTCTGCAAACAGAATCTCGGTTCCTCTTTCCCGCAGAGTGCGTGCAGGTGGCACCAGCTTCCCAACCATGGCTGCTACATCTTGGAACACTTTCCCTTCCCAGATTAGGCTTATTGACTCTCATACAGCCTTCCGGAAAGCCATTAAAACTAGACTAACTGAAAGCGCATCACTTCATCCTTTGCATGCATCTGTCTTGCAACTAAGTAATAAACTTCAAATGTATCTATGCAATGCAACAATTTGTACCAAGCTCTACCCATTTGTTGGGCCGCATTCTTGTAACCCTGAATCAAGCCGCCTTATGTTCATCACAGCGCCTCGATGCCTGTGGGCTGTAGTGCACTCTACAAATGCAAAATAAATCAAATAAATATTGTTCAGCACAAACTTTTTTTTTCTCCTCGGCTCCTCTGTTTCTGATGGCCTGTTTTTGATATATTGTACTGTTCTGGGAAGGAGTCATATTGGTGAACCTATGGAGTTTTGCTCGGCCGTTGATTATCCAGATTGTGGATGAAAAGCGCCAGATTTGTTGTAGTTCTAGTCTTGCAAAGTCTTGTATTTGGGGTAGTGTGTGTTCAAGAGACCTTATCCTTTGCAGTCTTTGTTTCGCTTGTTTTTACGGTGGAGGTCCCTTGATCCTGTGTCGATCCACTCGGGTCTAGGCTTTCAGAGTCTCTCACCGTGCCGTTGTGGCAGGTTATTTCCTTCTCTGGATCGTCCTTGCCTGCCTCCAGGTTTAGGAACCTCTCCGCCTCCTTTGGGGTGTGGATTAGCCATGACTTGTCTTCCCAGGAGAAATTCAGGGTAGTAAGGAACCCCCAACGATATGGGACTTTTTTCTCTGGTAGCCATTCTGTGATTGGCTTTAGGGATTTCCTTTTCATGAGTGTGGTTGCTGCTAGGTCCTGGTACAGGGAGAGGGAGGCATCCCTAAAATGGATGCGTGCTGAGCTTCGTGCTTCCCGCTTATTTCCTCCTTTACTTTGTAGAAGTGTACTCTCACTAATACGTCCGGCTGGGTGGTCGAGCCTTGTTTTGTCCTAGTTCTATGCACCCTGTTGAGCTCAAGTGGGGCTTCGTCTGGTAGGGTTAGGATGAAATGGAATAAGTCCCTCGTGAAGAGCTTCAGTTATTGATATTTTATTTATATTGCGCACGTACACAAGTGTTTCAGAGCGTGACCAGACAAGGGAGGGGAAACGAGGGAGAACAAAACAACAATCTTACTAGGCCCAGTGACATTGAGAACGCGCAAGTGCATGGGAAATGGAGAGGGGAAAGTGCAAGGGAAAGGGGGAGGGGAGTTCAGAGCAAAGGAGAAAAACAATTAATAAATAAAAAGCCAGCAAACCGTGCTAGTGCAGCCAGCAAGTGCTGGGTTTAAGGCAGCAGACAGGGTATTTCTGATAAGTGCAGGAAGAAAAAAGGGGGGTGGGGGGGCACTGTGTGGGTACAGATACAGACCCCAGTGCAAGGGGTGGCCCGGAGGCAGTACGGGAGGGAGGCAGGGTGAGCAGGTACCTGGGCCTGGAAGACAGGTTAGGCCAGGTGCAGGGTGCGAGTGAGAAACATATCAGCAGGGGAAGGGGTGGGGGGGGACGAAGGCAGAAGCAAAGAGGAAGGTCTTGAGGTGCTTTTGGAATCAGAAATGGTTCTCCTCAAGTTTGAGTGGCCGGGAGGCTGTTCCAGAGGGAGGCCCCAGCCGAAGACAGATCTATCCCCAGCTTGTTTCTTTGAGAAACGACTGACCCTGAGGGAATTTAGAGGTAGAGGAGCGAAGAGCTCGAGAGGGGAGGTATTTGCGTACGGATAGCTGAAGGCATTTTGGACCCAGGCCCCAGATAGCCTTGTGGACAATGCAGAAGGTTTTGAATTTAATCCTTGCATCCACTCAGAACCAATAGAGATTTCAGAGCTGGAGAGATACGATATCAGGGTTTGAGGTCAAGGACAAGTCTCGCAGTCCTGTTCTGGATTAGTTGGAGGGCAGAGAGTAGAGGCAGGAAGATGTAGAAAGAGGCTGTTACAATAGTCCAACCTAGAGAGAATCAGAGCTTGAGAGACTGAGCGTCTTGGGGAAGGAGAGGAAAGACAGAGTACCTCTGAGGAGGTGCAGTAGGTAGTTAAACTTTTTGAGAGACATCAGAGATGTGGGCAGAAAAGGAAAGTTTGGCGTCAAAGAGGACCCTGAGGTTCTTAGCCTGGTTCTGCATCAGTTACTGATGATTGGATGCCCCGTAGGCAGATGTTGCGCCGCAAGCAATTCTCTGCGTCCTCCTGTTTTAGCTCCATAGCCTCGCACCTGGCCTCCAGCGCCAAGATTCTAACTGTTCCCACCACGATTTCAATGATTTGCTCATATAGTGTGGTTTCGATCTCAGTTGTCCTGTTTTCAATTTCGCTTATGCGCTTATCTAGGGTTGTGATTTTACTCATCACTTCAGTGCCCTTCTGGTACTCCTTGGTTATGGCCACCAGTAGTTCTTGAAGATCCGTTTTGGTCACAGCTTGCGCAGGGGGGCCGCTTGCAGTCTCTGAATTCACCACCGGGCCATAACTTCGCTCCACCCCCCCCCTTACTTTTTCTGTGGCGGAACCCATTAGCAAAATGGATATATCTGCTTATTTCGCCGATTCATTCTGTTGCCATTTTACCCCCTCTTTCTTTGCTTCTGCAGAGTGAGTTCTTCACTTGCGGTGCACTCCACTATTGTGCGGTGTCCGTACGCGTGGGAAGGGGGGGCAGATTTCTAGATCGCTTTTCCTCTTGGTAGCCTATGTTGAGGCTGTGTCATAGGTGCCTTTATTTAAGTGTGTGATCTTCTATCCCATGGGTGTTGATGGAGCTCAGGCCTTCCAAGCTTACTGCCATCCTTCTTGTCCTTGCTTATGTTGCCTTGCAATTAGGTGCTTTTTATTGCCCTCTGGGGGGCTGCGAGTATCCGCTAGCATGGTCTCCTGAGCTTTGGGTTGATTGGGAGGGATTTGGAGGGTGGGGGAAAGAGGTGCTAATGGTGTGGGCGGGTGAGAGGTGAACAGCCGCTGAGAGGCAGTTTGTGTTGTGCAGGTTCTAGGGTTGCCGGGACCGGCCGCTGAAGCCTCTGCGGAGCATGGGTCTGCGGCTTCCCAGCAGGTTCGGACACCCTCGTGTGGCGTAGACCTCTTACCCTATGTGAGGGAGCAGGGGGGCTAGCAGGGATCTGCTTCGCTTTATTTGCGCAGAATGTGCCGCCCTACCTTCATGCCACTCGCCACGTGTGGGGACTGACTGCTCCAGGCCCCAGATATTAAAAGGAGGCATGTGGGTGTCTGCAGACTTAAGATGGGAGGCTAGAAGTCCCCGACCGGCTTTCCAGCAGGCCTGGGCCAGCTCTGCAATGTAATACGCAATCAGCTTTCCCTGGGCTCGGAAGTAGTGGGACCAGAGGAGATCCGTCTCATTTTAATTGCGCAGCATGCCAGAACCCACTTTAGTTTTCTCACCGGCGGCCCTGCAGGAGTAGGCTGGCTTCTCCGGCACCTGATGGCAGTAGAGGACGTCAGAGCTTTCTGCGAGGCTTCGGAGACCTGCAAAGGGGTTCCCTCATTGCGGTTCACTGGTCTGACCTGGCTTCATCCCTAATTTCGCCGGGATCGGGGATGAAGCAGTGTAGAGGTCGCAGCAGCAGCTGTTGGGTCTCACATGGGAGAGCCCATTGCCTGGTTATACACTCATACCCAGAGGGGTCATAACGGCGGAATAGCAGCCGCCATCTTGGCTCCTTGGCTGGGCGTGATGCAAGCTCCTCTTGTCTCAGAAATCTCCCGATTCAGAACACCATGTCGCTCGGGAGTCTGTCAATGGTTGCTATACATTTTTCTCATCAGTCCGCTCTGTTTATATGCGTGTACGAGTTGTTTTACCGCCGAATTTCGGTCGGTTGCATGGCTCAAACCGGGAGCTCCTACGAAGATGCTCCAACCGCCATGGTTCCAAGCCACGCCCCGATCCTCTTCATTCAGTCTTATGTACTGACTTTTTGGGAACTCTGTTCTTTTTGCATTACCTTCGCTTACAAGTCTGCTTTCCTCCATATCTCAAAGGCATCTGTGTTACACTTTTGCAGCACACAGCTCTCAGAACAAAGAAACGGCAGAGGACAGCTGGTGAGTCGGGGAAATAAGATGCGAGACAGGTCAAGGATGCAAGCAGCAACATTGTGAAAATTAACATGGTTAAACTTGTGTGATGAAAGACACGAGTGAAGCTAAATTGCTGGTGAATATTTGAACATTAAAAGGAAAGATACAATACTGTTGACAGAGTGGTCCGGCACTGTGAATGTGCTAAGTCGAAAGTCTCGGTACGGTATCATGCCAAGATAAACGAAAGTAGAAGATTGACGTAAAGTGTAAATTGTGTGAAGTGAATTGAAGTGATCCTGCAATGGTTTAAGCAAAACCCATCACACATTCTGGTATCAAAAGGGATCTGAGCCCAAACAAGGGAGATCCATGGTCCGAGCCCGAACGAGGGAGACCAAGTTGTGAACACTGTGGAAAAGAGGATCTGAGCCCGAATGAGGGAGACCAGTCTTGAACGAGAGTGAAAACCCTGAAAAAGAAACTAACTTGTGCTTTGTTTGTTACATCAGTCCCTCTGCAATAGGAGATTGTCATTGTGGAAGGCCCTGAAGACTAGGTGTTAACGGTTACATTGTGGCCAAGGAGGCAGAGTGTGCGAATCCCGCACGTGCCGCCTTGCCCCATGCTAAAAACATGGGGAAGGGAAGCCAACTGCTCAACTATCCTGACAAATCATTTCTTGAACACTTTTGCATTCATTGCAATCCCACACCATTGTGTATTTAGGAGGATTGGCAATAGGTGTATTAGTATAGACCCTTTTATTGTTACTGAATCAACTAGGACTGCGTAATTTGTTGGTCGTAGCTTGCTCCCATATTTAGATAGGCGCTCTACCAACCCATTAAAGTTCAATCAATAAATACCATTGAGCTGATCACTTGTGTCTGTCTTCACTGTTTGATACCATGCCTTCCAACAGTACCCAGACAGACCGAAGAGGGTCTGGGGGGGCGAGGGGAAATTCCCTTTAGTAGATCTTGCACTGTCTGCTGACACTATAGATGCAGTGGGCCACTTGAGGGGTTCCCCAAAAGGCAAAGAACTTGCCCAGTAGACCGACATGCTCCGGTGCCACATCCCATTTACCCCCCAGATCATCCTGATGAGCACCCGAGACATTCAGTGATTTATCCAGGACCATTGTCTGCAGAGATCAGGTGAGCAGTAGAAGTCGCCTCAGTATGCCATCTTAATGGCCCATCACATAAGGTCCTGTGGTACAAGTTCCAGTACATGCAATAGGACAAACAAATTGCCCTGGTACCGAGAGTATGAACAACGAAGTAGTCACTGGAACAAAATATGTGACTGAGCCTTTGGCACCATGAAGATGCAGGATGCAATTAGGCCTGTAAAATACAGAAAGGCAGAGGCCAGGACCGAGCTCTGGGATTAGAAGGGAAATCATCTGAAGGATGTTCGTCACCCGGTCCCTGGGGCAGGGCAAGTCCTGCCTAAGCAGGAGTTCAGAACTGCCCAGATTAAACAAAGGCTGGGATGGGGTTAGCTGAGACTTCTTGAAGTTCATTGAGAAGTCCAAACTGTGTAGCAGATGTGGTGCAAGTTGGCAGACACTACATCTGCGATGTGGAATCGAATTAACCAATCATCCAGAAAGGAAAAGACGTTAATCTTGTCCAACCTGAAAGATGTGCCCACCACAGCTAACAGATTGGTGAAGACGTTGCTCAGACAACAGTTCAAAGGGCAGTTTGTATAACTGGAAATGGATGTTCTGAACCACCAATCTCACGTACTTCCAACCTGGCGAGCCATCAAGAGCAGAGGAAGCAGGCATCCTGAAAAGTTTAAACTGCCAAAGTCTTCTTTTGGCCTGATCAAGAACTTTGGCTACCTTTTTACCAAATTAGGCCTTTTACCTCTAGAGGTTTATGGACCAATGTCACTTGTATTTCAGGTTCAAACCCAGTTCATCTCAGCGATGCATGCTTTTGACAACTGCTGCATTAGCAATCGTCCTGTCTGCGTTTTCTGCCTAGTTTAGGTATCCCGTTATTATAGTATTTGATGCAATTGTTGGTACTCGTGTCTGGATTGTTCAGGGCAAGATCCTGGTCCGTTTGTCCAGCTGGTCCCAATTTACCCGGATACAACGGGCCAGTCGGCCTGATGAATTAGTGATTTGCAAGCTGCACGCTGCTGTAGTCCCCATCTTCCGACCCATTTGATGCACTTTCTTGCATCAGGTGTGGCATCTGAAGCTTATGCTGGAGAACCACACCTTTATTGCAGTGATAACCCCCAATGAGTCTGGGATGAATTGTGCTTGAACATAATTTGGGTCATCTGGCAAGGAATAGAATGATTTTTCTCAATCTACACATTGACTGACCGGATAGGGACTGCTTTTTGCAGAGCTATATTTATCTGTTTGACATGTTTTAAAACCTGGCTACAGTGTGCAACGGGCCGAGCAGCCTTAATGTGCTCTCCGTAAACTGTTTCTTCCTCTTGGGCCTCAGTTGCAATGTTAAACCTGGCTGCAGTCCTCTTGACAGGGCAGTGTATTTGCCCTGATCGTAGAGTTTGCAACTGGAGTTTAATATTTTGAGATGTCCCCAGGGTAATCGGATATAAGTAGTCATGTATAACACGCCTGTACACAAGTGTTTCTTCCTCCTTTTCTTCCAGGGGTGCCTCACCTTCCTTGAAATTCTCTTCTATATTAGGGTGAATGAAAAGTCTTTTCTTTCTCTTTAACGTTTAGGTTTGCCTTTCTTCATGAAATAGGGATGCTGCCAGAGATTTATCACCTTTTCTACAGATTCACCCTCTTTGCCTCAATTATGAGATCCTTTTCTTAACCGTATGTGCCTGTAGATTTACAAAACAAAGGGTGTCCAGCAAGAAACCGCTTGCTTCCATCTGTTTGGATGTAGAGGGTGTCTTAGTAGTGCAATCATTAACCATTTATGTCAAAACTGGTGGGGTCAACACTGTTGCGGACAAAGTTGTCTAAATGACATGTTTATGGGTTTGATTTTCCAGGACAAATCTGAGGTCCTCTTGGCATGTGATTCAATCTCCAAGTGTGAGGACTTTGATGGCTTGGTTGTTTGCTTTATGCGAGGGATAACTTGCACCATGCAGTGGGTTCAGCACAATATTTGGAAGATGTTTTTGTATTTTGAAGCCATATCTGGGCATTTACTTCAAGGACATGGCGACATGTTTATGGGCTGACCCTTGAGTGCCATGGGCTACGGTGGTTGCAGATTGCTTGGAGGCCTTAACATGCGCCCCATATTTGTCGTGGAAATTAGTGACTTTTGCAGGGAGCAGCTTTATTGGTGCAATGTGATACCTCCTGGGTTCTTTTTGGGCCCTTTGGAGCAGAGGACTGGCTGCAAGGGAGCTTTAGACAGGCCATTATGTTGTGGCTTTTTGGGGAGCCAAAATGTCACCTTCTCTCGGGTAATTAATACTGACCACCACCTCAGCACCTAGGAGTAGTGGTGAGTCAGAAGCACGCACATCCATCGCATATGTGGCTTCAATTTTAAACATGCCAGGCGCATGCCTCAGCGTGATCTCTGTGCAGTCATTTCTTGAACATCCATTGAGTGTCTTGCTTCGCAAACTTTATGTTGCAAGCAGCACAAAATATCAGTGTCCTCCGTAAGAACACATTACTTCTCTTCTGGTAATGTTCTTTCTGATGGATCCATGTCAGATACGACATCAGGCCAGTATATATATAGCGGCTCCGTACCCCATGACCTCCGTTCCACCCGTTTTCACCCTTTAGCAATCTGAAGTTGGACCATAGGAATGAGGTTGTACTAGCTTCCCGCAAGAGTGGCAAGTAGCGAGGGCGACAAGGAATCTGTGGGAGGAACATTCACTGGAAAGAAAATTACCAAGAGGCAAGTCATTTGTTCGTCCAATGAATGATTTCCTCCCACAGATTCCTCATCTATGATAGACTCCCAAAGCAATATGTAAGCCTGGAGGAGCGAGGAAGCAAGAACACCACCTAAACCAGAAAACTCTGGAGGACAGCCCTACCAAATAGGGCATGCTGAGAGGGTAATCCAAGCAATAATACTTACTAGACCTGTGCAGCAAAGATGCCCATGTTGTCGCCTGGCAAATGTCCACACTGGGTCTGCCCTCTTCAGGGAAGAGGTGGTTGCCGCTCCCCTGGGAGAATGAGATCTGAAATCCTAGGGCAAATCCATACCAGCCAGATCGTAACATTGTGAGATGCAGAGAAGAACAAGTTACTTACCAACTGGTAACGTTCTTTCGACTGGATGTTCCCCCAAAGTATTCCACATCTTTGGCATGTAATGTTCTCAAAAGAATCTCAAATGACAAGAGTGTGAAGGTTCAACCGGAGCACCCATGAGAAATTTCAAAACCAAATTCAAATCCCAAACCAGCACCTGGAAAGGGGACGGCAGGAATACATTAAGATTCCTTTGATTTCTCAATTTCTTAAAGGATTGACTAAAGTAAGAACATTCTTCCGACAAGCGCTTAAATATAGACCGCGCTGCCAGGTAACCCTTAATGGTACCTACTTGAAGGCCCCTGTAGGCCAAAGAAAGTACGAAAGACAAAACCATAGGAATGGAGCACTGAAAAGGATCAACATTGTGACCTCTGCACCAGTCACAGAACTTACTCCAACGGCACAGGGATTTTGTTGCAGGCCGCCTGGCCGAAAGCAACACCTCCATCACGTCATCCTGGAAGTCCCAATCCTTATACCTCAACCTTTCAGATACCAAGCGTGAAGCTTGAGAGTCTTGACCTCTAGATGGAGAACCTGACGACACAACCCCCCCCCCCCCATACGCGAGAGCAGATCCGCTAGAAAAGACGGTGTGGGGGGCAGATGGAAATTTCTAGACGGTCCAGGTACCATGCTCGCCTGGCCCAATTGGGAGCAATGAGGATCATGTGGGAATCGAACCTCCGTAACCTCCACAACACTTGAGGAATGACGGGGACTGGAGGAAATGCGTACAGCTGTGGGAATGACCAACCCACTACGAATGCGTCTCCTAAGGCTCCTCTCTGAGGAAATTCCCTTGAGCAGGATCACTCGTACTTCCGGTTGGCACTGGTGATGAAGAGATCCACTTGTGGGGTTCCCCAAAGGGCAAAGATCTCCTGACGGACTTCCTGAACCAACTCCCACTCAGAGCATCCACCGCTGCATTTTCATTTCCGGCCAGATGAACCGCTGAGATCGAAATTCCCTGCTGGAGGGCCCAGAACCAGAGCTGCATTGCCTCTCTGCACAACAGGAGTGACCCTACCCCCCT
Organism: Ambystoma mexicanum; assembly: GCF_040938575.1. NCBI lineage: Eukaryota > Metazoa > Chordata > Amphibia > Caudata > Ambystomatidae > Ambystoma > Ambystoma mexicanum. Next base: position 1,319,360,131 of record NC_090924.1, read on the forward strand.
TTTGTTAAGGTAATGCATGGCCACTGTGTCGTCTGTCATGATCAGGGCACTCCTCCCCCGCAGAGACGGCAGAAAAGCCTTCAGGGCCACCCTGATGAGCCGCCGGTTCTAACAGAATGATGTGGAATTTGGACTCCGACGGAGACCAACAACCGCTGGCGGTCAAGTTGCTGGCATGAGCGCCCCATCCTGTGAGGGAAGATCCATCACTACCGTCACCTCTGGCCACAGTTGCCAAAACGGCTACCCCTTCATCAGGTTCCCTTTGTTGGCCCACCACAGAAGATCCTGGGAGACCAAGAGTGGAATCTGAACGGGATCTGCCCACTGCATCTTGAGGACCCATTGCAGGAATCTCATCCTCAGGCTGGCCTCTGGCATGAGAAAAATGCAGGATGCCATGAGGCCGAGGAACCTTAAGAATTCAAACGCCGGGAGACTCTGGGCATGTTGAAACTGGTCCACCATCTGCACAATGTGGTGAGCCCTTACCTTTGGCACAAGACAACAGGTGGAGTACCATCCACTTCCTCGTTCTGAGCATTGAACCAATTTGAATGAACTCTTTACCAGACTTGCTCCAAGGGTATGGGGCCTGGAGACAAGGGGGAAGCCAGGGGACCGTGGTCTGGGGGACACTGGAGAAATGGGAGGCAATAATGATATGATATGGCATTGCCATATCATATGACCTGCAAAACCCAAGCGTCAGACGTGCTCTCTGATCATTCCGTGCTGAATAAAGAGTCCCCCCCCGCCACAGAGCCGCGTGGCAAAACACATCACTGAGGGTTGCTGCCTTGTGGCACAGCAAGGACCGAGGACGCGACCACGCCCTGCCTCTGGGCACCTCTTACCCCACACCTCTCAGGAAGTATCTGCCTCTTCCCGGGCAGATTGACCATAGCCTCTCTGGGCAAAGGCGGTGAAGGGGCAAAAATCCTGACCTGGGACTACGGTTGTGTAGACTATTGCACAGCAAGGCCCCAAGTCACCTCGGACGACAAACCTCTGGAGCACGTTGTGATCCTGGTCTTCAAAAGCATGTTGCCCTCAAATGGAATTTACAACAATCTGGTTTGGACGTTGGCTGCGAATCTGGATGTCTCTAGTCAGGAGTGGCGCCTGACCTGCCTGCTGGTGGCCATTGCCCTACCCACACAGTCCGCAGTGTCCAGCTCAGCATTTGGCGCACTGTCTCCCTGCCATCAGAGACCAAGGCCTGGATTTAATCCCTCGTTTTTACTTAGGGGATGTGTTCAGCTGCATTGGCAACCACTGTCCAAAGGCAAAATGAAAACTTCGGAGCATGAGGCATTCACAACACCTTCTTGCCCCATGCATCCAACCTCTTACTCTCCCTGTCCGGTGGAAGGGATGGGCAGTAGATATTTTTAGGCTAGACATGCTGGTCTGGACCACCAAGCTTTCAGGTGAAGCATGGACAAGAAAAGCTGGGGCCGATGGGGCAGGACAGCGTTTCTTCTCCATGTCTCGGACGATTGTGTTGCCTGTGAGTCTAATGAGCGTGTCAAGGATCGGAGACCGATACATTACTTTTAAATGTCAAGCTGCTTTCGTTACTCCTGCAACCACTACTATGGTGCAAAAAACAATTGCAAGCCGAAGTGTGGCGCATTATGTGCACAAACATAGGGTAGAGGTAGTGTGGCTACACCACCCATGTTGATGAACTTTAACTTTAGAAGTTAACCGCTTGTAATACTCTGCACCAACCACTCTGCCAAGCATGCACTGATTCACAAGAATATATATATCAAACATTACACATACCCGTAATAGTCTGATGCTTTTATCTGCGTAGATTCACATGGTTAGCATATGCCGACATCTAGTGAATGGGGCAGAGTATTACATAATTAATTTTTGATTTAGAAAAAAAGGGACATCAACTGGGTGTTACTGTAAAACTCTCTCTAAAAGGACATGTACAGTACCCATGATGCCTCACGTGTTGAGGTCCTCAGATTGTTATTATTCTGACCTGAAGTTGCATGGAGTATATCGTGAAACATGAATGTGAAGAATTTTATTGAAAAACATACATAAAACTTGGTGTCTATGGTATCTTCTACTCCCAACTTGGGGAAGATGGGTGGGCACATGTGAATTTAAGCAGATACAAGCATTAGAAAGACTATTATAGGTATGTAATGTTTTGTCATATGAGGCTTGTGGATTTTATTTTTATTACATTTATTATACGCCCAGACCCGCAGGTATGACGGCGTAGGATCTGCTTAGAATCACATGCTTTGCATAGACTAGCAAGCACTACCAGAAGGAGGTGGGTTGCTAGAAGGAACAGAGACAAATGCATGTTTTAGCACTGCTTGTTCCACCGGTGAGTCATTTCTGGCTTGTATATCAACACAATAATTGCAGTAAGCCTCCAGTACAACATTAGCAATGAACGCCAATGTGCCCGCCTACCACGTGTAAAGTGTGCTTTAGGTGTAAATTGCAATGTTAAGACAGACAACATGTTACACTGCTGTATGCTACTTACTATACATCTGGAAATGGTAGCCTGTGAGACAGGGTCCCCCTCCTCTCCCGGAAACTAAAGACACAAAACCGTTGTTTTTCTGAGTGGTTTTGTCTAGTTGAGGTAGTACATGACTGCTCTTCGAACATCTAATGAGTGTAGTGCTCTTTCTCCAGAGTTCTGTGGACTTGAAAAGGAAGCTGGTAGTTAAATGGCCTGGTTGACATGGAATTTAGAAATTTATTTTGGTGGGATTCGTAGGTGTGTTCTTAAGACTACCTTGTTTTTATGTATTGTGGTAAAAGATTCTGCCACAGACAACGCCTGAAGCTTACTTACCCTCCGAATAGAAGTAATGGCTATAATGAAGGTGACCTAAGCTCTTTGAGGCTGGCTTCATGCATTGGCTCAAAAGGTGAGCCGATGCATTTGCTTAGGACAATATTTAAATCCCATCCTGGGGGCTGGGCTTGATATTGGAGGATAAATCCGTTTTACTTATTCCATTAAGGCTTTGACCAGAACTCTTCACCATTAAACCTTGCTCTGCGATGTTGTATATACAGACAGTGCTGCTAACTAGACTTTTAATGAATTAAAAACAAGACCCAGGTCTAATAAGCAATAGGTAGTGCACTATATGCTATGGTGAGCAGTCAATTGGGCTCACATTTGACTTCCTACACCTCTCCACAAATATTTTCCATTTGTTTAAGTAGCAGTGTCTAGTGTTAGGTATACAGGCTTCCTTTAAAATGTCCATGCATCTGTCAGGAAAATTAAGATGTCCAAACTCTAGAACTAAGGAGCCAAGCTGTTTGCTGAGGATGAGGTTATAGGAATACAACCAACCGCCACTTTCTCACCCACCCTCCATCCGCCCCTTTAGCTGACTCGCACCCTGACACAGCCTTTTCCATGCTACACTCATATCCGATACGCTCGATGTTCTTACCCCTGTCATGAGGATCTGCTTGAAGCCCAAAGCCAAGTGCAATTCCTGGTATAACTCAGACCTCGTCACTCTCAAACGCAAGTGCAGGGTGGCCGAGCGGAAATGGCGTGCTTCTGGTACATCCTCTGACAAACTGGCCTGTCCCCTTCTCCAAAGGCAATACTGGCTCTATCCGCACCAAGAAGAGAGCTCACATCCATGCCCGCGTCTCTGTGGCATCTAACAACTCGGCCAATCCTGCTGCAGTCTCTACCTCTCCTGTCTCTTCCCAGGCCATCTGCAAGGCTCCGGCTTCTCATTTCAACTCTATGACTCAGGACATCTTGTTCTCTCTTCCTCTTCCCCTGCCCACTCTACTCCCTGGCCCATCTGCGGCCACCCCTACTCCCTCCTTCTCTGCCTTTCCCCTGTTCTCCCCCGATGAGGTTTCTAGACCAGTCCGATCTATGAAAGTCATCAAAACAGGTTCATCCTTGCTCCTCCAAAACCATCAAGGATCACATTGACTCCCTTGCTCCTGCTCTGGCTGACTTCTGCAACCACTCCTTCGGTAAGGGAGTCTTCCCATTCCCCCAGAAACACTCCCATGTGAACCCTCTTAAACCCTCTGCCGACCAGTCCTGCCGGGCTAACTATCGCACAATCTCAATCACTCCATTCATGGCAAACTCCTGGAAAAGCTGGCCATCTCCCAGCTTAATCTTCACACTGAATCTGTTGGTTGTCTTCATGACCATCAGTCTGGCTTCAGAGCTGTCAGAAGCCCGGAAACTGCTTTCCTGAACATCAGTGAAGACCTGCTCTCCAACCTTGATTCCAAGACCCCCTGTGTCCTCATCATACTTGATCTCTCTTCTGCCTTTGACACGGTCAGCCATGCCATCCTGCTTAACCGTCTCCGTGATTACCTGGGTATCACTGGTCAGGCCCTGGCGTGGCTGACTTCTTTCCTCCCAGGTCCATCTTGAGTCCTTCCTCTCATCTATCTCCAGCTCTACCTGTGGTGTCCCCCAGGGGTCTAATCTCTCTCCCTGGCTGTTCAACCAATACCAGGCTGTAAACCTCTTAGCCATGCTGAGGGGCTCCAGTCTGAAGTCCTGCCCAAGGAATACGGATCAAACACGAAATCCGAGAGGGAGGTCGAAGACACCTCAGAAAACACCTGGCGGGGAAAGGACATAACCGGGACAGCCTCACTAACAGATGTTGGTACTGTGAGCGGAGAGAACAGTAATGTCGGCAGCGAACAAACAGCGTTCACTGAGACAAAGGCTGAGGGGCAGACAGTAAGAAATGGGGACGTTCCAAATGCAAACACTGCCACTGGGAGAGAACGTGAAAGAATAACAAGGCCAGGCAAGAATGTCGGCGTTAAACGCACTTGCCTACACAAAATCACGGACACAGTGGGAAGTGATGGAAAACCCCATGGAAGGAAGCCGGAGGCAACGGAATGCCCTTTTCCTTATCCAAAGAACTTATGGACTTTATAATATAAAGCAGCGTTAGACCACGCTTGTTTTTACGTACCCAAAACTCTGGTGCAGGAAAGTTCAAAATGCAGTCCACGTGAGTCAACTGTGCAGAATCTATTACGGCGACCTACGTTCTGGAAAGAAGGGGGCTTGGCTAGGGGGGTGTGGGGGCCTTTTCAAAGCTTCACAATATGGTGGTCCCAGATTGGTCTAGGGGACTCCAGCCCCTATATAATGTAAACAGCAATAAGGGACTAACAGATTCTTCTCCCTTCTGTTTCAGAACAGACTGAGGCGAGGAAGGAGCTTCAGAATTCCGTTGGGCTTATGAGGACTAGATCCAGGTTCTTACCATATCCTCAAAGGAGCCCCAGACCCAAGGAATTTTCTAATTAAGAAATTAAGGAGAATAATTATCCTGTTTTCTTTATTTTCCTTTTTTAGTCAATAAAGACCAACTTTTGTTTCAAACCCATATCCTGTCCAGCATGTTCTTACACTGGCACTTCTTGCCCACCGCATTGCCGCTCTATGCCCCAAGTTTCAGTGCTACGCGGATGACACTCAGCTCATTTTCAGGCTACCCTCGGCCACCTCCTCCCAGTCTCTCATCTCGGACTTTGTCTGCCATCCAGGAGTGGTGTGCCGCCAATGATCTCTGCCTTAATGCCAGTAAGACTGAGATTCTCCTCATCGCGACACCCGCTCCCTCCTTCCCAGTCACTCTCTGGCCTACCTGCAAGGCTAAAAACCTTGTGGTCATCTTAGACTCCACACTGTCCTCCTATCCTCAAATCTGACTTCTCTAAGAAGTCCCACTACCAGTTGCACCTCCTCAGAGGTATTCTTCCCTTCCTCTCCTTCCCCCAGAAGCTCACTGTCTCCAGAGCTCTGGTTCTCTCCCGGCTGGACTATTGCAACAGCCTCTTTCTACATTTGCCTGTTTCTACTCTCTGTCCTCTCCAACTCATCCAGAACATGGCTGCAAGACTTGTCCTTGGCCTCAAGCCCAGGGATCGTATCTCTCCAGGACTGACATCTCTGCATTGGCTCCCAGTGGCTGCGAGGATTAAGTTCAAAACCCTCTGCATTATCCACAAGGCATTCTAGGGCCCAGGTCACAATACCTCCAACTCTCCCTTCCTAAATATCTTCCTTCTCGAGCTCTTCCCTCAACCGCCTCTAGATCCCTCAGGGTCAGTCGCTTCTCCAAGCAACGAGTTGGTGGTAGGCCTCTCTCTTTGGCTGGGGCTTCCCTCTGTGACAGCCTCCCTGAAATTTGAGGAGAACCATCTCTGGTTCCAGAAGCACTACAAAACCTCTTTGCTTCTGCTTCCCCCCCTCTCCCTTGCTGATCTCCTGGCTGAAACTGCACTGGTTACCTGGCCACCCTCTGATCTTGGGCCCAGGTCCCCTCCACCACCAGTTGCACACCTACACTGCCTCCCTGGAAAACCCAGAAGTTGGGGACTGTTCTCTGTATCCCTACAGTCCCCCGCCAGCACCTGACACCCGTTTGCACTTGCCGCCAGCTGGCTGTACTTCTCTCATTGTTTATTCTATTTATCCCATGTAATGCACGGTCCTCTCCCCCAACCACCCCCGCACTTTGCCCCTTCCCCTGAACAATCTGAATGACACTTGGTCTAGTAGGATCCTTGTCTCTGTTTTCCCCCTGGCCTTCCCCCGCCCTTGCCATGTCGCGCCTTGAAACATTTGTGTATAGGCGCGTTATAAGGAACAAGTTACTTAACAGTAACTTGTTCGCCAGCATGGGTCTGGCAGGGATTCACATGCTCATGAATATTCCCCGTCAGGCCGGGAATCCTCAGTAAAGAAAAAAATCAGTATCAGTTTTGTTTCTGATCTGTCTTTCCTAGTAGTAACCAATCACTGATCTGTGGGTCATACCGCCCCCAGCCAATGACTGCCCTCTCCCTAAGCCCATCCCCTGGCAGCCATCCTCAGATTTGGTAGCACCTACAGTGGCAGTATGACCAAGTGAAGAGCCGCAGAGTGGAAGGAGGGAGGGTTCGCATGTGAATCCATGCCAGATCCATGCTGGAGAACAGTAACTTGTTCCTTCTCCACCATGGGGTCTGGCATGGATTCACATGCTCATGAATATAAGAATACATAGCAGTACACATGGACAACCAAGGGAGGTGGCAAAGGCTCAACATTAAGCATTCTTACCTCCTCACCAGGCCCACCTTCAGGCGAACAGGTTGCGGAACACTGCTTGGCCGACTCTGGACTCCTCCCTGGAATCCCGGTCGACGCAGTAGAATCTCGTGAAGGTGTGCGTCGACATCCACGTAGCAGCCCTACAGATGTCCAGCAGGGGCACCCCAGACAAGAAGCCGTGGTAGCAGCGATCGCTCTGGTCGAATTGGCTCTCGGATGGCCGGACAACGGTCGGTTTGCCAACCGGTGACAGTGCATGATGCAGCCGGAGAGCCATCTGGAAATGGAAGCCTTCGAGAGAGCCTTCCCTTGGTTCACAGGTCCAAAGTTCACAAACAGCTGTGACGTCTTCCGAAAACTCTTCCTGCGGTCCACGTAGAACTTCAGCGCTCCCGCCACATCCAGCGAGTGCAAAGTCCTCTCGGCCGGCGACAAAGGCGACGGGAAGAAAACTGGTAACACCAAGGGCTCGTTGAGGTGGAAGTCAGGCGGCACCTTGGGCATAAAGGAGGGGTGCGTCCTCAGCACCACCCTTGTGTCGTGAAAAGTCAAGTATGGAGGCTTGCAGGATAGGGCCTGGATCTCTCCCACTCACCGTGCAGAGGTGATGGCCACAAGAAATGCTGTCTTCCACGACAGGAACTTAAATGGCGGCGAATGCAGAGGCTCGAATTGCGCCCCCATGAGCCTAGAGCGCACCACGTCGAGTTTGCACGCCGGGGCAGGAGCCTTCACCGGCGGGAACGATCAGAACAGTCCTTTCATAATTTCCTTCACCAGGCGAAGAGACCACAAGGACGCCCGTCTCGTAGTTCTGGTGTATCGGGAGATCACAGCCAGATAAATCTTGATGGAAGCGTGAGCTAGTCCAGCCTTGGCCAGCTACAGCAGGTACGGCAGTACTTGAGGGGCCGTAATCCGCAGAGGGTTAATCTTCTGTGCACGGCACCAGACAGAGAACCTCTTCCACTTATGTCCGTAGCACGAGAGTTGAGGACGCCCTGGCCTTTGCAAGAACCTCTCTGCAGTCAGCCGGGATATCGTACCCTCCAAACTCTAGTGCTGCAGGAGCCAGGCCTGCAAGTTCAGCGACTGCAGGTCGTGATGAAGGATGGCGCCTCCTTCGCTGGAAAGAAGATCTGCGTCCAACAGCAACTTGACTGGTAGGGACGCCGACGAGTCCAGAAGGTCCGGGAACCAGATATGCCTCGGCCACGCTGGTGCAATGAGGATCATCCTGCACCGGGACCTCTTGAGCTGGTTGAGGAGTCGGAGCAGCAACGGAAATGGAGGGGACGCATATAGGAACAGGCCGTCCCAGGGGAACGAGAAAGCATCGGCCATGGTCCTCGGCTGGGGAAACCTGCTGGCGAACCTCTGGCATTTGGAGTTCGTCGCCGTCGCAAACAGGTCGATTTGGGGTTTGCCCAATCACTGAAAGAGTCTGTCCACTTGATCCTGGCGTAGGTCCAACTCACGTGGCACGAGCGCAGCTCTCTGCTGAGTGAGTCGGCGATGGTGTTTTTTATCCCTGCCAGATGAAATGGCACCAGAAACATCCCTTGCGCAACGGCCCAATGCCACAGATCCTGGGCTTCCTTGGATAGGGCTGAGGATCTGGTTCCGCCCTGCTTCCGGATGTAGAACATCGCGGTGGTGTTGTCGGTGAAGATCCTCACCACCTTGCCCTTGAGGGACGGGAGAAAGGACCCGAGGACCCAGAACACTGCCCGGAGCTCCAGGATGTTTATGTGGAACGGCTTCTCCTCCGGGAGCCAAAGGCCTCTCGCGTGAAGATCTCCGGTGTGCGCTCCCCACCCCTCCAGGGAGGCATCCGTCGTCACCGTCGCCTGGTGGGCCGGGGTCTGAAAGTCTGTTCCTGCCGCTAGATTAGCGCGGGTGCCCCACCACCGGATCGCTCGTCGGAAGGTCTCGTTGAGGGATCCGGTCCTCGAAGCTTCCCCTCGCTTGAATCCGAAGCCTGCACAGGCGCACAAGGTAAGTGCAAGAGGACATCATCCCGAGGAGGGACTTGATGGACCTCACCCTGACCACGTCCGTGGCCAGCAGACGCTGCACCTTGCCTAGGATGGCCTTTGTCCTTTCCTCCGACGGCGAGGCCAGATGTGCCATTGTGTCGAGCTTGGCTCCTAGAAACAGTGCGACTTGAGAGGGGCCAGGTGGGACTTGGGGAAGTTGATGTAGAACCCGAGGTCCATGAGCAGCTGGACGGTCTTCGCTGTGTGTTCTACGGCGAGTTCCCTCGTCCTTGCGTGGATGAGCCAATTGTCCAGGTAGGGGTAGACGTAGATACCCTGCAGGTGCAGCCACGCCGCCAATGGAGCGAGGCACTTGGTGAAAACCCTGGGTGCCGCCTTCAATACAAATGGGAGGACCTTGAACTGGTAGTGCCGCCCTTGGACAACAAACCTGAGAAACGTCCGGTGTCCTTTTAGAATGGGAATGTGAAAGTATGCATCCTCCAAATCCAACAAAGACAGGAAATCGCCCTCTTCCAGCTGTCCCAGCACATGCTGGAGGGTGACCATCTGGAACTTCTGTGCCTTGATGTACTTGTTCAGTCGTCGCAGGTCCAGGATGGGTCGCCACCCTCCTGTCTTCTTTTTCACAAGGAAGTACCTTGAGTATACTCCGGAGCCCCGGAGCATCTTTGTGACAAGCTCGGTGGCAACTTTCTTGAGCATCGCCCTTACCTCCAACAGTAGTTGAGGGATGTGGTTTTCTTTCCTGGCCACGGGAGGAATGTGGGGGCACTTTAGAAATTTGAGGGCGTGACCCTGGGCCAGGGCGTCCAGCACCCAACAGTCGGTGGAGATGGACTCCCACACGCTGATGAACTTCGCCAGCCGGCCTCCCACCGGGGTTCTTCGGTGGGGGCCCGACGCCACGGTCAGTTCAATCTTGCTTGGAGGACGCCTTACCGCCTTGGCCTCCCTGGTGATGACGGTGGGATCCACCCGACTTGCCTCGTCCTCTATAGGCTTCCTGCGCCGAGGAGTGGGCCGCTTGGCGATACGTAGAGGAGCCACCGCCGAATCCCTTGGAGGCACCCTGCTTGCCTCCGGAGCTCCAAAAGGACGGCCTTCATTGCTGGAAAATTCCTAGGGCCTTAGCTGACTCCGTGTCCGCCTTGATGGCTTAGAGGGACCCGTCCACTGTTTTCCCAAACAGGTTGTTCCCGTCGAACGGCATGTCCAAAACCTTGGCTTGTACGTCCTGGCGGAAATCCGTTGCCTTGAGCCACCCTCGTCGTCTGAGGCAAACTCTGTTGCCTAGTGTCATGATGCCTACCTCTAAGGAGCCAGGCCGGGCCCAGCAACCCCAGAGGCAGACATCATTTTCCCCAGGGAAGTCTCAGCGGGCCCAAGTCGGGGCCCTTTGGACTCAGTCCTGGCGCCTTAGGCGCCAGGCTCATAGCGGACCCCAGTCCTGGCACCTTAGGCGCCAGGCTCATAGAAGAGGATATGTGTTTAAGTGCTTGGGTGCACACTTACCTGATGCAGACCTTGCTGCTTCATCCAGGCCCTCTTGAGGCCTGAATGGGACTACTTAACCTGTAGGACTACTTCACCACCCGGGTGTGGTCGGGGAAGGATACATACCTGATTGGTGGAAGGATAGATACCAGGAACTTCTTCCAAGGCTATTTAAACCCCACCCGAACAGCCACACATACTTCGCGTTGTTCTGCACCTAGCAGCTGGACGCTCACCGTGTTAGCTCCTGCATCCTGACTTCAGCCACGCCTGCCAGCACCCTGGAACACCTGCAAGGGGAGAAAGGAAGAGAATAGGAGAAGAAAAGCCCTTACCTGCTAAATCTGCATCCCGGAGTCATTTCTCCAACGGCCCTGAAAAGGAAGACATCATTTTAAAGGCATTTCGTTTCGATCGCTGCAGCGCTGCATTTTACTCACCTTTGCAAGGCGCTTCCATCTTCAGCAGCGATCTTCCGGATTCAGCTACGCCCCGGCGCCTAGAGGAAAAAAGACAAGAACAAAGGTGAGAGGGAGAAAAGGAATAAGGAAAGCTCAGTTTCCTTTTAAGTCTTACCTGTTGGATTATTCCCACTGCATTTCGGGTCCTGCCGCTTCCTGGCATCTCCGGACCCCGGCCCCTAAGGGGAAAAAGACATAAGCATTAGCGCTTGCTGCAATTAGACAACGAACATTATTATTAAGCTTGAACTTTTGAACAGAACTTTTACAGCGCCTTACCTGAACAGTCAAGCTTACCTGAACTCCCATCAATCCTCAATCCAGTGAAGTAACTGGGTTTCAACGCGCCCGTGCATCAGAAGCAGGATGGAGAGCTCATCCTTCCAAACCCTAAGGTGAGGCTTCACAGGGAATCGTGGAGGAGGTATCGTGGAGGGTTGGAAGGGAGTGGGAGGCTTGAGCATTGTTCCACAGTTGGTAATACTCCCTTTTCACGCACAGGAGGGTATCCAACGAGCCAGGGAAGCCAGAATAGAGGGGCCCTTCCTGTCCATCTTCAGAGTTCTGCGCCTTCGACGCCGCGCCTCCGTGGGAACCAGGTGAGCGTTACACCTAGCTGGCGGAAACCGGTGTCGGCAATGTTCGTTGCCACCGTTATGGCGTGGTCCAACGCCACCTCACCTTCCTGCAAGATCTCCAGGGCCTCAGCCCTCTTGTCGTCCGGTAGGAAGTCCAACGGGGGTGCGATCTTGTACCATAACTCCGTCGTAGCGGGCCACGATCGTGAGGGCGTTGGCCACCTTAATCGTTGCCGCGAACAAGATAACTTGTCGTCCCATTGCATCCAGCTTCTTTCCTTCACCGTCCGGCGGGGAAGTTGATGTCGAGGTCGATGCCCCCCCCGCTTTCTTCTTGGCCGCCGCTGAGACGACCGAGTCAGGGGTCGGTTGCGCCCTAAGGCACAAAGGGGCTTCGTCAGGGACCCGGTACTTCTTCTCGTACCGATCCCCTCTTGGCAGGCGTTAGACGGGTTCTTGAGAAGGGAGAGACCCTCGTCCCAGAGGTCATCCAACAGAGGCACGGCAAGGACCGTCTTCCTCTTGGCCTCGCGCCGTTGGTAAAGGAAACCTTCCTTCTCTTCGGGGCAGAGCTGAAAAGGCTCAGATGCCCTGGCGATCATAGCGTGGAAAGACCCAATCTCGTCGGGCGGGGAGGCCTGGGCTGGAGGCGATGGGAGCTCCGTCCCGTCGTCACCGCCGTCGTCATCCGTACCCGTCATGGCCGTGTCCGTTCCTGTGTCATCCCCAGGTACGGGGGACGTGGGCAAAGGCTGAGCAGGGCGCGAGGGCTGAAAAGGCGGGGCTGGATGGGTCCATCTTCTCTTGTTTGAGGGACTTCCCGACGGGCCTGGCACCGGCTCCTCCGTCGGGCCTGGTTTCCGGCTCCTCCGTCGGTGGTGGGGGCAATCTCGTCCTTATCTCCAAACATAAGGATTGTATTGCCAACAAAATGGCCAACAAGTTGTCCTGCAGCTCCGGAAGCGACGGTGGACTAGGAACCTTGCCGGCGCCGCCGTCGCTCTTGTCGTCCTCTTCATCGGAATCCCTCCCGTGGGACCGGGCCTCTTAGACGCCCTCATTGAGGCCCTCCAAGACTTCAACCAGTTCCTCCTCGGAGGCTGTGTCCACAATGGCCACCATCTCCCTCCCCTCTTTTTCTGCCTGGTCTTCACGGGGGACTTCGCGATGGGCCTGAAAGAGGCTTCTCTCCGCGGTGGCAGAGAAACTCTGGGCCCCAAGGTCGCCTCCACTGGTGTAGCCTCCCCAGGCTGCACCAGGGTCGCCGCAACTTCCTCGATAGAGGCCTTAGCTTGGTGAATCAAGGCCTTCACCACCTTCTGCTGGCCTGTGGCCTTCACCTTGGGGGGAGGGTCACCGCCTCGGTCCCCCTCGGCTGGATCCTTCGAGACCGACCTGGGCCTCTCCAGAAGCATCGCTGGGTTCTCAGCTTTCCTCTTCCCTGAGCCAGAGCGTTGGCTTGTGGTTGATGGTGCTGGAAAGGATGCGCCCTGCCTGGCAGCCAAGGAGCCCGACCGTTCATCGCTCCTGGTGCCCGCGGACTCGCAGTGTTTTGCCTTCTGTTGGGCCCCCGTCACCAGGGCGCCCTCACAGGACTTAGAAGACCGCTCAGACGACGACGACTTCTCACCTGACGGGCTCTTTCCTTCCAGCCAGTTGGAGAGACGAAGATATCGATCCTTGATGGTCCGTTCTGACATGTTCCCGCAAAACGCACAGTACTTCTCCACGTGCGTTTTGTCCTCATGAAGGCAGTAGAGGCACTGACTGCTCGTCCTCTGAACACATTATGCAGCTGGCATCCAGGGCAAACCCTGAACCGCTTTCTGGGCGTCAAGCTTCCTTTCTCCTGGGCCAGGACTGTTCTCTCGACAGTGTTCATTCCAAAAATAACCTTGGGTGATTATTCTTTTTGTAAAATTCAGCACTGAGACTTGAGTGAGCTGAGCAGATACTGAGAAAGACAGGTTATGCTACTAACAGAAGGCAAAACATTGTAGGATAAAAAATGTTTGGGATCAATAGTGGAACTGTTTGAATCATTACCGTATTGTCAGTGAAAAAAACTTTAGTTCAGGGACAGTTAAGGTGAATAGGTTCAGTACAACAAAACCCTTGAAATTGTGTTAAAAAAAGCTGAGTTGAAGTGACATCAAGGTGCCGACTTAATGCAACAAAACCCCTCAAATGTGGCCTTAACTATGTGGGCCCCACTGTACAGCCCATAAGCACACAGACTACATCTTAAATAACAGTCTCAATGTTCTGGAGCAAAAGACTTGCTAATTTGAATACCCACAATCCGTTGCTCACATGGCTTTGAACTGGAGGTGAATTTTCAGTGATGGCCAATGGGTGGCGCGGTGGCATGTGACTGCTCAAATGACTTTCACACTTCAGGTGCAAGGTTTTATTTCAAGCCTTTCTAAACCCACCATAATTTTGCTGGTGTTTGCTAAACATGTTGCAAATGCTCCAAACAGAAATCAGACTTTACTATACTGATGATTGCAGCTGGCTACAGCTTTGAGAGCGTCTTGGGATAATTAAGCTATGTATAAAATAGCGCTGCATTGTAAGACTGATTTTTCTGGAGCAAAAGACTTGCATTTGGGCTAATGTGTATACCCGCAATGCTTTTCTGACATGGCTCTGAACTGTAAGCAAACTTCTAGTGATGGCTACTGGATGGCGCTGGGGCATGTGTATCGTGGTTCAAATTATGTACTGTGTTGGGTGTGGGCTTAACTGTACCTTGATAGAAGTCCATTGCCCTCCTTAGAGTGTAGCCAGACTGCCCTGCTATGTTTCCGCGGAAGCCGGCGGCATATTAAGGCCAGGATAAAGGCACTGCCCTGTTAGCCCCTGGAGAGCAATACTGCCAGGCATCTACTGAGGTCGAGAGGGCTGGAGCCAGTCTCCCTCGAGTGACCCCACAGCTGACCCAAACCCACGCAACAGCGACGCTGTTCAATTGTTTGATCTGCTATCATACATAATCCCTGCTCCAGTGAGAGGGGAAATACCTTTATTCTCAGAGCTTGAAACAGACCCACAGCCCCTGCCGATGTGGGCATCTGCATTTACACTGTGTTGCCAGACCTAAAATGGCCGGCGCAACGCGGCATAAGAGCGAGGCTCTCGGTTGCTAAGCAACCTCTTGCTACTGTACCCAATCCGCATAACCGGCAGGCGGATTAAGGCCAGTATAAAGGCCCTGCCCTGTTAGCCCCTGTTTGCTCTGGTTTACAAAGGTGCAGAGTCAGCCTCAAGTCTACTACCTGTGATATGGGGAGCCCACGTAAGGCACCCGGGCCAACTACAACTGTGCAACTTCAAGGTGAGCATCGACCCATACTCAGCGTTCCCTTCGCCATCTCTGCCTCTTGTCACTCATACCATCCCACTCACATCAGTCGAGCGGGCCTCCAATCACGGTCGCTATGCCACATCCCAGCCGCCCGCCTCCCTCACACACCGTAATAAGCACATAGGCTGCATGATGTCCCCACCAGCCCACTATGTGCACGCCAGGGCTATGAACTAAGTACTCACTCCACCCCCCAAAACTAAGCCTGTCGGCCCGACAAATTATGTCAACACCTCCACTGCTACCGCATGTATACCCCATGATATGTTATGTAGTATTAATACCAATGACAATAATGATGCCGTACCTATGCGCCATGTTGTGAGGTCTAAAAATGACGCCACTGTTGCCACATGTATGCCCACTCAAGTACTGCATAATAATGATGGCAATGATGCTGCACGTATACCCCATGATGTGATACCCAGCATTAATGCTAATGTTGCCACATACATGCCCCTTGACGCAATGCCAAATGATGCTGCATGTATACCCGATGTGATACCCAGTATTAATGTTAATGTTGCCACTGTTGCTGCATGCACCATGATGTAACTCTTAGTAATGATGCCAATGATGCCACTACTGCTGCATGTATGCCTCATGATGCCCCTGCTACAACTAATGCCAAAAGAAATCTTGATAGCTCATACTTAAGGTGTTCCTTGATTAATGCCCACTCTATTAATGCTCATGCCCTAGATATCCATGACGTCATCACTATCCATGACCTTGATATCCTCATGATAACCGAATCATGGCTACATGAGGCCTCAGGTCCTGCACTAACCCTAGCCCTACCACCAGGCTACACCATCAGACAGGACTGCCCCACTCTGGGTAGAGGAGTAGCTCTGATAGCAAAAGACTCCCCATCAGAAAAACAGATAAAGAAACACTAGCGACTACCTGTTCATCAAAATCAACCTCTCAGACCACTGCACCATCACGCTACATCTCGTCTACAGACCACCAGATCCCATAGGCAACTTCTAAACGACCCTTACCGACCTCTCTGACAACTTGAAACAATCAACCAAAGCCATCTTACTTGGTGACCTCAACTTGGGGCTCAATGACACTAATGACCCTGCAGCCAAGGCACTTAACGCTGCACTTGATCCTCTGGTTTTCCAACGCCATTATCGGACCAACGCACATACAAGGCCACTCCCTGGACTGGATAGCCCAGCACAACTGCCCCATTACCATCACAGCGAATTCACTGACCCCTTGGTCGGACCAAGATATTATTCACTTCAGTATCCCCACTGCCAGAAGCAAGCAGGTATTGGCACCACCACTGCCCCCTAACCCTCAAGAGGTTCTCGGCAACTCTCTAAAGACAAACTACTTCCATTTCTATCGGAACCAGCCTTCAGGCCCCCCTTCTTGGCTGACCCAGAGATCCTAAAAGGCACCCATGACAGCCATCAAGGCAGCAGTTGAAGCTAAACCAACTAGCCACACCAATGCCTGGTTTACCTCCGACCTCCTTGCACTACATTCTGAGAAATGTGCAGCCCTAACTCTATGGCAAACCACCCATACAGATGTAGCTAAACTGGCCAAAGAGTATAACAAAGCTATAATTCGTGCTAAAGCCATTTCATTTGAAACTAGGATTCAGGAAGCCCAATCTAATACCAAAGAGATCTTCTCTATCTTCAGAGATTTAGAGACCCCCTCCCCCCACTGCCACACCACAGAATTTCACCAAAGATAAAACCTGGTGTGACAAAATCCAATCAGCCATGATCTGCAAGCTTAACACCCTCCAAACCAAAATACGGACTAGAAAAGCACTTAATATCACATCACCCCGCCCCCCCGCCACACCACCACCCCTTCCAGTCACACCAAACTCCTTTTCCTTCAAGGAAATCAATGAATGTGACATGATCAATATTGTGAAATCCATCAAGCCACCTGACTGCAAAGGGGACATCTGCCCAGCTGCATTCATCAAGGATTGCACAATCCCTCTCACTCCCTTCCTTACAGCATTTGTGAATGCCTCCTTTGCCACTGTCAAAGTTCCCTCCTGCCTTAAGGAAGCCTGGGTCCGTCCCCCCATTAAAAAAAACCCTCCCTTGACCCATCTTCACCCAATAACTACCGGCCCATCACCACGGTTCCCTTCCTCCTCAAAATATTGGACAAAACGTTCTATTTCCAGGTACAACAATGTATTGAGGAGAACCAACTTCTCGGGCTACGTCAATCCGGTTTCCGTTCATGGCACGGGACGGAGACAGCCCTACTCGACTTAAAAAAAATTGATGATGCAAGCGACTCAGGGAAACATGCTCTCATCCTTCTCCTTGATCTATCGGCGGCATTAGACCTCATCAACCACAAGGTCCTATGTCACCACCTACCCACCAAAGTCAAGTTGTCACCCAACGCCACCGCCTGGATTAATTCCTTCCTGCAAGGGAGGGCCATGCCAAGTATTCTCGGACATGGCCTCAGCCTCACCAACCATCATCCTATGTGGTGTCCCACAAGGATCCTGCATCTCTCCCACCCTCTATAACATTCTTTCACACGGCCCCTCTTCCTCAATCTCGACTCTCTGGGTATCTCATACACTAATTACGATGATGATACCCAGAACCTCTTCACATGAACAGGAGACTAACACAGATTGCAAGACACTCAACGACATTTACTATACCATCCAAGCGTGGATGGCAGCCAATTGGATCGGTTTAAACTCAGACAAGACTGAACTACTCTTGGTTGGTTCCAAGGAAACACTTGAGAACCTTAACTCGATCAACTAAAAAAGATGATTTGCAAGCACTGGGCACCGGTGGGCATTGCAACATTGGGAGACCGAAGGTTATAGAATTTGATGTGCTGATAGACGAAACCTGTCTACACCCCGGGCAATACATTACCTATACCAGCGTGGTACGGCGGTTGAGAGAATCATGGCCTGAATCGGTGCTTGTAGATCAACTCGACAAAGCCTTAGAAACAATCTATGATATCTCGGAAGGAGGACACAAGGTCTCCCGAATCTATGAACTCTTGATGTCTAGGGTGGGAAAGGAGGTAACGCAGCTGAGCCGGGATTGGGAGGAATAAGTGGGTGCACCCATGCAGGATGGGCTGTGGGGAAGGACCCAGAGATATCACAAAAAGTGTCCAGGAATGCGAGGTTGCAGCAGACCCAACTATATGTAACTCACAGGGCGTACATGACCCCCCGCAGAGGGTCGCCAGATTTAAGAGTACAGCAGCACAAGCATGTCTTAAATGTGGGGAGGTGAATACTGGGATGGTACACACGTTCTGTGCATGCCCGGAGATTGGGACATTCTGGGACGAAATCACCCACCGGTTAACTGAGAAAGGAATTCAGCTAGATGTGGAATCAGTGTGGGCATATATGTTGGGGGGCTTCACGAGACCCCACAACCTGAGACACGTAAGCAAACTTAAGGATCTGGCTTACATACTAGCCAAGTGTAGAATCGCAATGGGTTGGAAAGCGAGCCACATACCCAAAATAGAGGTGTGGCAGCGTGACCTCCAGAAATGGGCAGAGGCGGAGACAGCAATATGGTATGAGGCGACCAATAGGGGAGAGGAGGAGGAAACAAACTGATGGCCTGGAGACACTTGGTAGCCACACTGTGGGCTGGCCAAATGAGCAGGACTCCTTCGGGGATACAGAGAAAGGTGAACCTCTAGAAGACACTGAAGTGGAGGGCGCAGGGGAGAAAGCTCGAGTTAAGGGGGAGGGTAATGGGAGAACAGTGGCCACCTTGTGGTAATGTATCGGACGCTTGATAACTGACATGCACTGTTGGGTAGTTTTTGTTGACTGTTATAAAAATAATAAAAATTGTTGAAAAAAAAAAAAAAACCTAGACTCCAAATTCAGTCACTTAATGATCGACTGCATCAAAATCCCTGTGGCTAACTCACTAAAAACATTGGGAGCCTATCTTGACTCCAACCTAACAATGACTAGGCAAGTCAATGCCATTGCTTCATCAGCGGCATATCACGCCGAACTCATGACGGCAGCCAGACAAGGACAACTGCATCACCCTTGATAGAGCTATTACAGGACCGAGACTAGATTACTGCAATGCTCTTTCTGGGTACCTCTACTAATAAACATGGCCAAACTGCAAATACAAAACAACGCTCTGCGTACAGCCACTGGAATCCCGAAAAGAGAGCACATCACAGCCGCCAGGAAAAAGGCACACTGGCTCCAAGTTAGAGAGCGAGTCCTTGCCCTTACTCATAAGTGTATCCACCGTACTGCCCCTCCCTACCTCTCTGAAAGAATTCACCCCACAATCTCCACAAGAAAGACCAGAACACCCTATGCAAACATGCTCGTAATCCCCAGAGTCACGAGAGCCCGAGCTGGAGGCGTTCGCTTCCCTTACCCATCAGCTCTGCAATAAAAAGCCCTACCAACACCCCTGCGAGGAGAAGTCCCCCACCTTGCATTCTGCCAAGCCGTGAAAACAATGCTTTTTACTGAAGGCCTGATCCAAGACCGACCAATACCAACCACATGCTTCAGAAATATCATAATGTATGTATTTGTACGATTGTACTCACATGCCCTGACATCTATTTATGACTCGCATGCATGCATCTCTTCTGTAATTAAGTTTGCCACAAGTAACAGCGCTGCAATGCCCTTGGGCTGTATGTGCGCTATACAACTCTAATAAATACCATAATGTGCGTTTTGGACTAACCTGGTAGAAAGCCTACGTACGCGCACACACACATCCATCCTAGTTTGGCATTCTGAAGGCACTCACAAGAGGGACTCTGAAAACATCCCAAACATGGAGGGACAGTTGCGGAACAAATGAAGCTTGCCTATTGAGGAGCCACTTAAAATAAAGGCTTATTCACCTTATGCTATTATGTGACAGTCCAAAATAAGTCTCAGGAGCACATCTGAAGAAAAATACCCCCGCCCACTAGATAAACACTAGAGAATCTTGCTTTTCAATGAGCAAGCTGAAAGCTAATCACAAACCACAAAATCAGGGCCAATGTTCTCAAGTCAAAAGCACAGCAGAACAGTTATGGGAGGCAAAAGACAAAGCCCTGGAACTGTGCAAGTGAATAGTCTGAAGAGGATCCATATGTGACAAAAAAAGGATTTGTCAAGCTCAAAATAAAAAAATAAAAAAAACTGTTAGTGTCATGGTGGGCTCTGTGCACGGAACCCCCAGTACCCCTGTAACAATGTACATACCTGGAGATATGGAAAGCCACCAGGCACATATGTGCTCAAAGAAAATGTAGGTAACACCAATTTCACACAACGCCGGATGACATGACAATATTCACAAACACCAGGACAATGGCAACTACAACAAGTTCAAGTGGATTGGGCAAACTCACATCATTCTCAGACCCAAGTACTGCGTGGGAAGAAGTGATTATCGTCTAGCCTGTACCAGAACAGCAGTTAGGGGACAGAACAATGTTAGGTTATCAAAGTGTTTAAAATGTTTGTGTGAAAACACAAAATGCATACATAGAATTTCTTTAGCGTGCTTGCCACATACCACTTCTTGCACAACACACAAGCAAAGGTCACCTACCTGTGGCAATATTTAAGCTTGGAACGCTTCCTCAGATAAGAACCTTTTGAATTCTATTCGATAAACAGAAAGGGAAGGGGACACCTAGACAGGCCCTCCAGTGCTAGTTAAGTTGGACGCAAATTGGAAAAGGGAATTCTGGGAGGCTTATAACTTTGGCGCACATAGGCAAAACAATAAATTTTTAAAAACACCAATCTTTGATATCATAATACATTTGTTAGGAAAAATATTACTTTTTGCCACTTTGCCGCCACTGATTTCAATGGTACCCCCAAGCATTTCCATTACAGACTTAATTCTAGCTGCTTTTGTGGTGCCTGGGGTACTTTTAGCTCACTCCTCTGCACCACTAGCATGTTTTGGGGCACTGGAGAGGATTTCTCCAATTTATCCGTTTCTGTATTTTTACATAGCACTCTTTTTGGGACATATGATGGGGACAGGATGGAGAAAGTAAATACTCTGGGTAATGTTCTTTCTGATGGATCCTCCTCTCATAGATTCCTCCTCAAACTCTTCTGCAGCAGCTAATATTGAAAACATTTCACAGCAGCGGGCGTGGCGACATGCGGCGTTGACCTGAACCAACTGTTTAGCTCTATTACACTTGAAGGGACACTTCCCTTACAAATGAAGAGCACACGATGCCTTGTCAGATCAGTTCTACATTTAGCCTCCCTGTGCTTAGCAGCTGAGGGAATGGGAGAAAATGTCCTAAAATGACAAGCTCCTTACACGCGAATTAGGCTGAGAGGGTGATGAGGAATCTGTTGAAGAATGTGTCAGAAAAAACATTGCACAAGTAATTTGTTCAATAGATCGAATCTCCCCACAGATTCTCTTATCTCAGACACATTCCCATAACCGTACATTTCTGCAGGAGGGAGGACAGCGAGGAAAAGAACTGGACAAGAACATTTTGAAACACTACCCCTTAAAAATGGGCATTTTGAACAGATCGCAAATCCAGACAGTGTTTTGGGCAGCGTGCAGGGATGTCTATATCGCTGCCTGACAAACGCCCAACGCTGGCAAAGCAGGCCCCCACCCCTCTAATGCAAACAAAGCCGCAGGCCTGCTTGTGAAATGTGCTCGCAGAGGCACCTCTTTCAGAAAAAAAGATAACCTTGCATTATGCACACAATCCAGTGAGGCATTATCTGCTTCTGGACAACCATACCCTGCCTTGCTCCTGCAAAGGCAATTAAAAGATGGTAATCTTCACTAACAAAATCTTATAGCCCTTTTTAAATTCAAATATTGGACCATCTACTCTTTCTTGGAAGTACAAAAGGTAGCAGGCGCCCCTCTCTCAAAAGAACACGGCATGATAACCTGTTCAGTGGTTTTTAACCACTTTGAGAGTTTGCAGCCATCTTCTTTTTGCTCACTGTACCCTTCACAGATAGGAACTATTAATTTGCATATCAGTCTTCGTCCCGCCCACATGGGCAGTCCAGCACTGAAATGCTAGGACAATTCCCATCTGAACAAGAGTACCAACAGCAACCCCAGGATGAGGTTGAGGGTAAAACTGTTAATGTTCCGATTCCAGCGGAATTCTGGTACTAAATTGGGAAGTAACTCTAGTTGAACGCAGATACACCTTCTCCCTGGCCAAAATCAGGTAATGAGGCTGGATTGATATTCTCTGACTCTCTTATCCGAGGGAATAGCTACCAGAAAAACAACTGGGTAAACAACTGGGTAAAGCTTCTTCTGTATTACAAATGTAGGGGTTTCAAAAGCAACCCCATCAAAAAAGTGAGGGCATCATTCAGTTCCAAACCGCAACCTCAAGATGGCATAATGAAACATGTAAACCTGAAAAATAGTAGCAATCACTAGGTAGAAGCTTTGTTCAGGGACATTAGGGAGTTTAACATTAAAGTCCACCTATGGTAGAACTACAGAAGTCTTTGTGCACAGGGCCCCAACTCTTATCATAGGCCTGAACTACCCAAAAGGGTTGACAGCTATGGCTGTGTTGGGTAAGATGCTCATAGCAATCAAATCTTCCTGACCTGCGTCAAACCCAGACCATTTTGCTTTACTGCTGGATTATTTTTCCCTATACCTAAGTGAGGGGGAACCTTTTTCCACACTCGCATAATCTTTTACTATTTTTATGGATGTCATTTTTAAGATTCTCCATAGTGTCTTTTTAATGTTATCCCCTTTGATAGCCTTTGGCACATGCTTCCTATTGTTGCTGGGTTGCCCTAGAGGCTGCCCTTTTAACTTTCTCAGGCTAACTTTGTGAGAACTAAAGTTCAAGGGTAGAAAGGATCTTTGGATTCCTTTTACATTTTTTTAGGTGAAACCAGCACCCCCACCTTATGTGGAGTGCTGGGGACATACCGGGTATCCCCTTTCTTGCGAGGAGCTACGATTTAGACGGTTCAGGAACACTCTGCAGTTCGTCCTGCACCAGACAGCACTGGACATCATTGAAGCTGGTAAGCAAGGTGGTGTTATTGGCAATGTGGGAACTAAAAACCTCCAAAGAAGTTATCCATTTGCCTAAGCCATAGAGCTTTTTAACAGTTCTTGCTGGGAGGAGCCTCGCCGAAAACGAGCGAAGGCCTGCACGCTTTCTGGTCATAGTGACCACCAGGTAATCCGGAATGGAGTGTCGCTGAATATTAAGGGTATCTGGGGGAGTGGGTCCAAATGTTTTCTCAATGCGTGGGTTCGCTGCCAGAGTTGAGAAGGTTGATCAACTGGCTGACTGGTATCTTTTCTTTGAGGTTGTCTTAGAGAATGTTATTTGCCCCTCCGCCTCCAGCAGATCCGCCATGAGTGCGGGATCCTCTGCACCGAATCGGACCGTCGCCACCGAAGGAACCGACATGCTGTGGATGTAAAGGTAATCCCGCAGGGCTTCCACGACACGCTGCAGCTACACTGTTGTGGAAACCATCGGCCACTTTTAGCACTCAAGTGCTCATTAGTCTTCTTTCTGCCCGAATCAGAAGGAAATCCCGATTAAGGCAGAAGCGCTGCAAACGGCGCACTTTACAAAGTCTGCAGAGCTTTCTTCACTTCTGTTTTATTTCCCTAAACAGCCTCCAAAATGGCCACACACCCAGCTGGTGCGCAAAGCCAGCCTGACTTCCTGTTTGTCTCCTCTCCGACACTGTGATTGGGCTCCATAAAAGAGCCAATAGCCGGCCTCCCACCTAAGGCCCACACACAAGGCCCTGTTTGCCGCTGTTCGCCGGTGGGAGCTACCACAAGAAAGGTAACATTTTTCCAGCATCCGCTTCCATTTACAAGCTGCAAGCACCTGCAACACACCACCAAGCCAGTCAACCACAATGCCACTGACCACGTCCATTTGCAAGTCCCATGAACCTTCTCACCGCCTGGAATCTCCATGCTTACATTGGCACATCGGCACAGTCTGCCAAGCACGCCCACTCCTCTTCCAATGCAGACTTAAGTTTGTACGCCCATATCTGTATACACTTCATGCCTCTACGCCATGCCTGCCACGTTACACAAACTCCTAAGACTCTAACTCGCATATTATACCAAGTTAAACTCATTGCACTGCCCTAAGAGGAACTGGAGCTCTCCCGCCCCCCCTACCCCCTCACTGCAGGAGCAGTGGCTTGCCTGGAGGCACACCCTGACCACAAGGTAGGCCCCCTGCCCTACTATGCTGCAATTATAATTCTGCAGCTCAACTGCGATCCCCCGCCATGCCCATTATCTTTATGCCGCTGCTTCTGACGCCATCATTATGAACCCTTCTAAACCGGTAAGTACATTTGCATACCACACCTGAGACTGAACTTTTGAGCGGTGCCCTCTTTAAAGTATGCCGATCCTACCATCTGGTATTTGACCCACATCCTGATATTTCTAACTGCTCTAATTTGCCATGACTTGTGCATTACTTGCAACCATTGCTCTTGATACTATGTTAGACACTATCTGAAAGAATTATACTGATGCTACACTGTACTAACTGATGCTACACTATACTAGCCTCGCCTTACGCAATCTGATGTGCCCTACTGTACTAGCCTGGCCATATGCTGCTTGATGTGCCCTACTGTACTAACCTGGCCCTACGCTGCTTGATGTGCCCTACTGTACTAGCCTGGCCCTATGCCATCTGATGTGCCAATCTGTACTAGCCTGGCCCTATGCCATCTGATGTGCCAATCTGTACTAGCCTGGCCCTATGCCATCTGATGTGCCAATCTGTACTAGCCTGGCCCTTCGCTGCTTTATGTGCCCTACTGTACCAACCTGGCCCTATGCTGCTTGTTGTGTCCTACTGTATTAGCCTGGCCCTATATTGTGTGCTATCCTCCTGAACAAATGTACTCCTATACCATGCCATTTACAGGCTATTGTCCATACCAATTTGGACATCACATCACCCATGCTCAATCTGCCCACTTGCTCTCTAGCCATCCTTACCACACTTGCTGCCCTATCTACAATGGCAGCCATCCACTATAGACTCCCAACAGTATGGGAACCGGCTAGCAAGACGTACACCCAGCCTCCGACCCAACAATCACCAGAGCACATCTCCCTGATCTATCAGAGTCCGGTCTGCCTCACTACTCTACGAAACCTTAGACTAGGATCTAGATCGCCTAAGCCGCCACGAGCCCACCTTTCTCAAGGTGTCTCCAAGACAGAACCCACTCAGAAACCTTGTACTATACCATCTGAAACCCTGGTCAACATTGACCACACCAGCGTCATCATGAAAGGAACACAGCCTTAAGGGAGGCCTCATTAACGCCAGATCCTTGATAGCCCATGCCTCTGAAATTGCAGATATCTGCAACCAGCTCGATTTTCTAGCAGTGACTGAAACATGGCTGCACAAAGCGGCTAGTCCAGCCTTAATGCTCGCCATTCCTCCTAACTTCACCATCTTCAGAAAGGATAGAGAAACCTCCAAAGGTGGCGGCATAGCCTTCATCTTCAGAGCTGGCCTCACTATCAAAGAAGTAGATCACATGTCCATGCCCTCAGCAGAACTACTCTCCCTCAAATTAGGTATCTCCACCTCACGTACTATTACTGTGCACCTCATCTATAGACCTCGAGGCCTACTATGTTCTTTTGAAGAAGACATAACTACCCTTCTTAACACCAATGCTAAACCGGGGACACAAATCATCCTACCTGGCGACTTCAACCTAGGATATAATTACCCTAAAGACTCTAATGCCGCAATCCTAGCCAATACAATATTGGAAGCAGTCCCCACACATGTCAAAGGCCGTACTCTGGACTGGGTGACAGATATTAACTGCACCTCCATCATAACTGCTATGGAACCATGCGTATGGACTGATCATCATCATCATCTGATCCTGCTGACCATCTCAGACTTACCTCAATCTAAAACAACCAAACTACCGACACCCCCTGACCTTACACGTTGTAAAAAAAAAAACACATCAGTCACAAATCTGCTTCCTCTAATTCAGCCCACCACTAATCACTCTAATCTTATCACACTAATCACTCTAATCTTATCACCAACCCTAATGATCTGGTTGACCTGTATAATAATACTATCAACTCCGCTATAGAGGTTTATGTTTAACATTTGTATAGCGCAACCAGGTACCCTAAGGCTTAAGGGCGCTGTGAAACGTAAAACAAACAGAACAAAAACAAAAAACAGAACTAAATCTAAGATAGGCTCCGGAGCAGGCATCAAACAGGAACAGGATCAAGCGAGAGGCAGAAGTATTTTATACAAAAAGTACGGTTTTCAGCCCCTTTTTAAATATTTCCGTGGAAGAAGTGGTCCTCAGTGTAGCTGCTAGCGAGTTCCACTTAAGGGGAGCTACCGATATGAATGCTGAGTCCCTGGATTTTTTTGTTTTCAAGCAGGGCATAGCCAAGGTATTAGATTCGTCTGATCGAAGGGATCGAATGTTTTTGACCATGACTAATTCTTTGAAATAGAGTGGCATGACTCCATGCATACATTCATGTGTGATGAGGAGAAGCCTGAACACAACCCTGGTCTGCACAGGTAACCAGTGTAAACTACGTCGAGCTTCAGACACGTGGTCTCTTCTAGATAGACCTTTCACTACCCTAACTGCGCCATTCTGTATGACCTGTAGCCGATGAACATCCGATAACGGTAACCCCACAAGCAGACTACAACAATAGTCGAACTTAGATCCAATTATGGCTCTTTCCAGGGTTGCAGAGTTTGATTCTGAGATAAACGGTCCAAGGCAGCGAAACAACTTGAGAAAATATGAGGCCGATGAAACGAGACTATTCACTTGGGCATTCATATTCTGATTTTTGTCAAGATAAATGCCAAGGGTTTTTACCGTGCTCATAACCTCAATGTGGCAGCTATCTATGAGAAACGACTTGTAGCTGGGTCCTAGCTTCTCTAATTTGGACTCTGAGCCGATAAGTAAAAGCTCAGTTTTGGAGCTATTAATGGCTAAGCTAGTCAGCACCATCCAATTCTGAATATTTTTGTAGATTTCATTAATTCTTTGTTCATCTTCCACATGGGATATGGGGATGACACATTGGGCGTCATCCGCATAATTTGCAAATATGATCCCCGCTTTCTCCAGCATCTGGAAGAAGGGGATCATGAATATATTATAGAAGCAAGGTGACACGCAGGCTCCTTGAGGGACTCCATACGCGAGTACTGTCGGTTTTGCTTCGGCAATGTCACTGGCCACTATTTTGTCTGTTGTTCAGAAAGGAGATGACCCAGTTAGTTGCTTCATCAGAGAAGTTGGCATTCTTCTTTAGCCTGGTGGACAGTATTGTGTGGTCCACCAGGTCAAAGGCAGCCGACAAATCTAAAATCATAAGGAGTGAGATGTGACCACCATCCATCCATCCCCTGCAGGAGATTGGATTTAAGGCCCAACAAGGCCGTCTCTGCACCATGATTCAGACGAAACCCTGATTGATATTTATGATAAATCTGGTTTTGCTCCAGAAAGATGGCGATGTGATTATAGGCAACTCTGTCCAAGATCTTCAACAGAAAGGGAGTGTTAGTAATAGGCCTATAATTAGAAGCAGTGAGGGGACAGAGATTAGGTTTTTTTTAACAATGGAGTAATCCATGCCTTTTTTATGTTGCCGGGAACTTCATTCGCTAAAAGCGAAGCATTAACAAACTTGGTCAAGGCAGGAATAAGTACAGGGGAGCACTCTTTAATTATAAGCGAGGAGCAAGGATCTCCTTTGCAGCTTGTACTTTTTAAATTGGAGATTACCTTGGCCAATTCTTGCTCTGAGATGGGCTGAAAGCTAAATCAGGCTTGATCCTCCAATTTTTTAGTGGCGGGCAGAAGACTATTTTCTAGACCCTGAGTTGGTAGGTCAAGTTTCTTCAACTCAATCCCCTCCCTAATTTTAGCAAGTTTATTAGATAAGGTGGATTGAATCTCCGTACACCATGCCTCATCCTTGATAAAGGTTACTTGAGCAGGTCTTGGTGCTTCTCCTGTTCTTTTAAGATTTTGAATAATTCACGGCTGTCCGATTTAGCTTCTATAATCCTGGTGTCAAAGGACTCTTTCTTGGCTGACTAAATGGCTGTTTTATAGACCCTAGCAGCTTTTTTTTGTATAAGCGTCGAGGTCCACACAGTGTTTATTTTTACGCCAGGTATGTAGAAGGTTAATTTTCTTGGATTTGAGTGTTTGAAGTTCTTTACTGAACCATGCATTACGTACCTCAGCGGGAATTGATTTTTCAGTAGTGCCAAATTCTCCGCGATTGAGCCCATCGCCTCAGAAAGAGTAGTGGACATTTCATCAAGATTGTCCAAGCTGATAATCTGCTTATTAAGAGATAAAGCCCATTCCGCCAGGTGTGTAAGGTTCAATTTCCTTCGATTACGAGTCTTAATAGATATTTTAAGGAGAGGAACTCTTTTTGTAATCCATCTGGATTGAAAAATGAATACAGAAATGATCAGACCAAGGACATGCAAGCATCTGTTGATTGGGTTTCCACTCTAAACCTTGGTCTCACCAATCAAGAATATGTCCCTTGATGTGAGTCGGGACTCGAATATGTTGAGACACATCAAGGGAGTCAAGGATATTTTCCATGTTTTTGGCTAGAACATCAGTAGCACAACCCAGCCATAAATTAAAATCACCCACAAGTAATTTAGTTTTAGGCTTAAGGAAAGATAATAGTGAACTATTAAGAGACGCTGCAAATGTAGAGTCAATAGAAGGAGCTCTGTATAGTACCAAGACATTCAAGGTAGTTTCCGCATTAATAGATACTTTAACTCTCTAAAGTTCTGAGCCCTGTATGGAATCAATCTTACATTTCCAAGTTCTGAAATGAGATTTAATAATAAGAGCAACACCCCCCCTCCCCTGCTCGAGGTCCTATCCATTCTGATATGACAACCTGCTGGAAAAGCCAATTCCAATATGGGGTCAGCTGCTTCATGTCCCCAGGTTTCAGTAAGGGCACATATGTCCAAGTCTAAATCCTGAATCATAGAAGCTACCTGCGAGGCATGTTTAACAAGGGATCTAGTGTTTCACAGCATGCATTTAAGGGAACACGTCGTCCCACTCAGGGAATCCTCATATAGCTGGACCTTCTTAATCATAGGTGACTCAAGGTTCAAGTTGGTTTCAGGTAGATGGGGCACCTCTGATGTTAAGTCAGGGGGGGGCTAATATATTCAAGGAGGCAGTGGGGCTATGGTTAGCAGACATTAGGTCGACGCTTAGGATGTTAGTTTGCACAATAGGAGGTTTGGGGAGGATCTGACATAAGAGGTGTGGTAGCCTAATTTTTTAGAATCTGGGTGGCAGGGGGGGGGGCGGCCGTCGGGCTGGTTTTAATCCTAGATGCCCATTCTAAACTAAGGGCATCCATACGATCTCTGGCTTGTTGTATGGCCTCCAGGGCCTCCTTTATACCCCATATGTCATTCCGCCACTTAAACTAAGTAAGTAAATCCAAACCTCACGGCCATCTTAACACTTGGTTCACCCCAAGCCTAAAATCCTTGCACAAAGAGAAAAGACAAGCAGAAGCCCGCTGGAAAAAAACCCTCCCTTCATAACAAAAATCTCCTTACTACCCTCACTAATAATTACAAGAAACAAATAATTCAGGCAAAAAAAGAGAACTTCAATGTCAGAATTAAAAAGAGCAAACACTAGGGAAATCTTCACCATCCTCAGAGAATTAGAATCCCCTATCACACCTATAGACTTGTGCACCAAAGATAAAATGTGGTGCACCAACATCCAAAATGCCTTATGCAATAAAATCATTATGTTACAAGACAAAATCCCTGCCAAAAGATCCTCCCTTCACAACATTGCGCTCTCCACTCAAGAAGTCATCCTACAGGAACTCGTTGTCAACCAAACTAAACCACACAACCAATTTAACTTCAGACCTATCTCCATTGTAGAAGCTAAGAATATCATTACATCCCTTAAGCCCTCTCGCTGTCTTGGCAACACATGTCCAGCCCCATTATCAAAGAAGCTGCACAAGAACTAGCCCCTTTCGTCACCTCCATCAACTCCTCTTTCAAATCATGCTCTGTGCCCACCAACCCCAAAGATGCCTGGATATTACCCCTCCTAAAAAAAAACTAACCTAGACCCCAATATCCCAACTAATTACACACCCATAACGACAGTCCCGTTTCTCCTTAAAATGTTAGGTAAAGCTGCTCATCTACAGATC
Source organism: Ambystoma mexicanum (assembly GCF_040938575.1). NCBI lineage: Eukaryota > Metazoa > Chordata > Amphibia > Caudata > Ambystomatidae > Ambystoma > Ambystoma mexicanum. Next base: position 1,319,390,492 of record NC_090924.1, read on the forward strand.
CAATCCTAACTGGAGATCAATAACCTACTGGGCACTAGACAATCTGGATTCAGACCGAGACATGGAACTGAGACGGCCCTCCTTGATCTCAAAAACCAACTAGATGAGGACAAAGACAAAGGACACACATCCATTCTTCTACTCCTAGATCTATCAGCCGTATTCGACTTGGTAGATCATAAAGTGCTGTGTAACCATCTTAAATCGGCTGCCAACTTCTCCACCAAGGCCACGGCATGGATACATTCTTTTCTGGATAATCGAACCATAAGAGTCTCCTCGCCCATCTCAGCCGCTGACCCAGCTCCCATCACATGCGGTGTTCCTCAGGGGTCATGCGTCTCCCCTACTTTGTATAATATTTTTACAAAGCCCCTCTTTGATATCTCAGACAAACTGGGTGTCTCATACTAATTATGCTGATGACACCCAGATCCTCATCCCAATCCAAGGAGATTGCGACAAAGACACCATCCTCAAACAAAATCTAACAAATCATTCAAACCTGGATGGCCACACACGGATTATATCTTAACGACAATAAAACCAAGATTTTAATCATTGGATCCACCAGCAAACGAAACAAACTCTCCCACCTATACAAATCCATCACTATTGATGGTATCAAAATCAATGTAGCCAAGGAAGTCAAAACGCTAGGATTCTACTTAGACTCAGCTCTCAACCTTAACAAGCAAGTGAATGCCGCAGCTTCAGCAACCAGTTACACTTGCAAACTAATTCACACATGTAAACCATTTCTGTCTACGGACAGCTGCATCACCATTGCACGAGCCCTTATCCTATCTAAACTAGACTACTGTAACGCAGTATATCTAGGTAGCAGCAAACACAAGACCCACAAACTCCAAACCTGGCAAAACAATGCCCTCAGAACAGCACTAGGCATTCCCAAAGGACAACATATATCTGACCAAAGAAGAACTGCTAACTGGCTGTCCATCAATGACCGTATCAAACTTAAATCCTTGAACATCACACACAACTTCTCAATAACAAAGCACCCACATACCTCACTGAGAAATTTACTAGGCACACATCTGAACGCCCCATTAGAAAGGCCCAAACTAACAGTATCAGAATACCAAATTTCAATCTGAAAACAACAGGGAGGTTCAAGCTTCCCATTATTGGCTGCAAACCTATGGAACTCTATTCCAGATCCACTTAGAGCCATTCCCTCCTTTCACATGTTCAAAACCAATGTTAAACTCTGGCTGCAAACCAACGACTGCTGCTACCTCTCCTCTGAATGACCGGCCTCCTAGACCTCTCCCCTGCCACATGCCCTCCTATAATCCATTTTTATGCCACCGATAACTGTAAATATTTCCTAATGTCCTGTATGGAAACTTGAACGATATGCCTGCAACTGTAACTTAAGAAATGTACTATTCATGCAACAATAACCTGTAACTGTAACATAAGAAATGTAAGATATTTATGTAACTGCAACTTAAGATTTTCACAAGCGCCCAGTTGCCTAACGGCACGGTGCGCCCTATAAATAAACAAACAAAAAGAGCAGATGGTTGTCAATAGGGGAAGCATCCCTGGGCTGTGAAACAGGCGCAGCATCTAGAAAAATAATTGTCAGGCACTGCCTCGTCAGCAGGCGAAGTAGGCCAAGCGTTCGGTCGTCAGTATGGATTCATTTTAATTATTACTTTATAGTGCGCCGAAAACCCAGAGGCATCAGGGCGCAACATAGACACAATCGGACAAACAACTGATACAGGACAACATTATCATGATCAGATGAACAAATGAGATGAGACAATGTATCCTAAGAACTGCTGATGGAGCTCAGCAGCGATTACTGAAAGGCCTTGCTGGAGAGTAGTGGGAAATTAGAGATGTTAGGTATGAGTGAGCTTTCCCAAAAAGACAGCAGTGAACCAAGGTGTCCACTTTGAAGCAGATACAGCTTTGTATCGGTAGCCAATGAAGGGCTTTTCTGTGGTCTGAAATGTTCTCTTCTCAGGACCCCTTTAATGATCCTTATCACATTGTTCAGAATAATTTGACATTTCCTTAGGCAGGACTTAGAGGCGCCAATTAACAGTGTTGCAATAGTCCAATCCAGAAATAGTGGCATGGGCCACAATTTCCCAGTTTTTCTCTGTCAAGTAGGTGTGAATATTTTTAAGCAGTCGAAGGTATTTGCAGTTCTGGCCAATCTGATTAACGTAGGCATCGGAGTACAGAGAGGCCTCCAGGTGGAGACCCAAGGTTTTCACTTTGCTTTGTACTGGAATAATGCAGTTCTCCATTTCGAAGCTTTTAAAATCAGTTGTCCGTTTGGACATAGCAGACTCTGACCCAAAGATAAGGCACTCTGTGTCTTACTGCTGTACGGACAAAGCCAGTTCTGGACATCCAGCCCTCAATGAGATTATAAGTACTGATGAGGTTTGAGGAGTCCAAGGCTTAATTACTGCCGACTTCGAGAACTATCTGCATGTCATGGCATAGTTTGTATAAAAGAAAATATCCCAGAGTCCTCGAAGAGTGCACAAAATCGTCTTAAGTATAGATTGAACAGTAGAGGAGACAAGCACACTTCATTCATCGATCCTGTGAGGCAGGATATTGGGACACATCGGTCCTGGGAGGCAGGATCTTGGGAGACATCATCCTGGAATAATTCTTCATCCTGATCATCCAGAAAAATATACCTTCAGAGGGTCACCCATCTTAACAGGAGCGGTACAGCAGAAAACAGGGGACTAAAGTCTAGGAGACTTTTGGAGCCAAAGGGTCATCCTAAAAGGAATGGGTGCTCTTATCAAACCGGTCTGAGAAATGAAACTCAGACCGTGTCCACACATTACTCAATCCTTATCCTTGTTCAGGAACCTGTAGCTGCAGCCGCAGCCTCAAGTAGTGGAAAAGCAAACTCTTCTTGAATGGGACCCATTTGACCTCTTAAGGACTGGCAGTGGAGATGACGCCTGGACATAACCTTGAGGTAAACCAAGTGGTGTCTGGCGACCAGAGCCACATGCATCTGGCCGAGGAAGTGGCTTATGCAACTTTCCCCTTAATTTAGCGCATGTTTTAACTAGGGATGCACATTTCGATGCCTCTTTTGATGGGTCTGAAGCAGAGGCAGAAACTTTAGGGGGGGGGCAACCCTGTATAGTGGAAGACTTTGAGCCATGCACCAGACCTGGTGGCGGAGGCACAGTGGCCCGAGACCTGGAATGGTCAACAGGCTTAGAAGATGAGGGGCCTGTGGGTGGCTATTTAGAGTGTACCATTGAGGGAGGCAGAGGGGTTGTGGGCTTAGCCTTGGTGTGAGCATGGGTGCCCCTGTCGCCAGTGGGTGGATTCCCCATAGCAGTGCATTCGGCATGCCTAGTGGGGCTGGGTACCGGAACGTGGGAGTCCACAGACTTTGCAACAAATGTTTTTGCCCTCTGGACTGGAGCTGTGTCTGCTGGCGGGGTCCATTGTGACAGCACCGGTGGGGGAAATGGGATTTGGCCTGAATGGCATTGGACGCCCAATGCTTCTTGCGCCTTTATTTAAGTGTCTTAAGCTTAAAGAGTCGACAGGCCTTGCAGCGCCGCTCGTCATGGTCACGAGGTAAGCAGTTATTACACTCCCTATGAGGACAACATTTAAACAGAGTTCTCTCCATTATCAAGTAGAAATATAGCAGCCGGACAAGGGAAAGATGACAGAAAAGCAAGAAAAGGTATTCTCTAAAGAGTAATGTCGAGAAGAAAGGGCCACACACTCCCTACTGTCATAGGCGGAAGCCTGATGGTGAAGGCTGCCACCAGCCGCAAGAATTAAGTCGGAGATTTTTAAGACTGGAAACGGCCGCCGAGTCAAATTGTTGAAAGGCTGCGCGATAACATATCAATACATCTCTTTAACACAAGCTCTGCATTAAAGCTACCGACCAGAATGGTGGAAACAAAAAAAACAATCTGGGGACCTCGACACGCAAGGGATCATTGGTACACTGCACATCACAGTAGGGATAGTGCAACAGGCATGCCCAGGTCAGTGTTTCTTTTCGATCTTTGTAAAAAAAAAAAAAAAATGATGCAATACTCTGCGATTACCACTAGATATCAGACTATATGCACAGCATGTGATTCTAAGCAGATCACAAGAATCAGAAATTGCTTTGGTGCAGGTCTTCGTGCAGAGAAGAGAACCTCAAAGACCTAAGACAAATCCCAAGTTCTATCTCAGCCTCTCAGCAGTCAAGCATGCAGGTTGAGGGCGGAAGTTAAGGTGAAGGCTTTGCCCTGCCACTTTGGGGAAATTCCCTGCAATATATGCACTGCCTAAAATAAATAAAGACTGCAAAAACTCCCCGGGTAGGCCATCAGTGTCAGGGATAGGCTCCATCTTTGAACCCCTATCTAACTTTGTAGATTTCTTTCAACACCCTTTTGTCCAGCAGATTCAGTCTTGTATCAAGGACAATACTCACATCAACATTGTGGAGGGTCCGGCCTTTGAAGCAAAGAATTGATGGTCACCCTAAACGTGGAAAGCCTGCACACTGATCTCCGACAGAGAAGCAACAGATCTAGTTGAATATGCCTATGACCAAAGGGTTGAACCATAAAGTATTCCAACAGAGTTTCCGGTGGATTTAACCAAAATAGCAATGACAAAGATCATCTTCATTTTCAAGACAGACCTCGATCAGCAGATCAAAAAGGTACAAGCATTGGGGCTACAGTTGCCCCCATTATAGTGAACCTATACATGGACTCTAGCTTACAACAATCCTTACCATTTCACAGGTTTCTACAACACAGGCATAACTGCTCTGGCCACAGTGATTTTACATATGAAGCACATAAGTTACAGAACAAATTGAAAAATAGAAGCTATCCTATGAAGGTCAGACGCAACCTCTAGAAGAGGGCTAATGGAGACCTACTCAGACAAAATAAAACAAATCAATCTGATAAAATATCATGCGTAAATACACTCAACCTGCACAGCAACATGAGATGCTTTATTAAGAACTGGCCCATCATCCACGTAAGTGCACAGATGACCAACAAGCCCTTTTTGCCTTTAAGAAAGAGAAGAGCCTGTAACAAAAATGTGTGACAATACATATGGAACCACAGACGTCCACACTTGCAGAAGTTTGTGGTTCACCACTCATTTGGGGACACCACCCCTGTGGGAATTGCGCATCTTGTCATTCCACCAGAAACACCAAATTTAATTTTTTTTTTATTATGTGCCTAATACTGTACCTTAGTTCGGTTTCTAAGTGCGGATCCGGGATTCGAAACTCTGGTGCGCTGCATGGTCTTGCTTCCAAGGCCAGCACATTGCCCCTGTTCTGTTAGAACTGTAACTCTTAAAATGTTATCTATGCCCTCTTTTGCCCATGCAACTTAGTCTGCATTGGGCATACTACACAGAAGATATCCACATGTCTAAATGACCATTGTTCCCGCATAACAGCGGGCACAGTCTCAAATAAAATTGTGCAACACTTCAGCACAAAATGACACCTGGTTGAGGAATGTCAGTGGACAGTAATTGAGGCACTCTCACAATTACACAGAAAGGTCAACCTGACTGGCAGATTAAGGCCGAGGGATATATATACTGGACAGCCATCACAAACTCAATCCAGGAAGGTCTCACAGAAAGTTAAGATGTACACTGAAGTCTGAAAACATGCAGGAACTATCTACCATGATACCGACATTACTCATCCTGTGTCTTCTTGCAAAACCTGAATTGTCAGGTATTCTCTTTTCACCGCTCATATTTATGCACAGCGACCTCCCTTGACTGTTGTAATGCACTACAAGACATCACAAAACACTGGGGACATGAGTCCAAGGAATGATAAAGGTACCCTGAACTCCTAATCTACAGTACCCCATGAATTCACAAGTCAGGAAATTACTTTTAAAAAAAAATATACATTCAGCCAACACTGACTTTGTATATATGACACATTTAAACAAATGACGATTAAAACTAGTTTACTTCTCCAGGAATAATCCACATTAAAAGATCCCATCCGATATTTCCCCCAAAATATCCATGACTATACCATAAAATGTTGTCGAATGAAAGATCAGATTTGCATAGTTTTCTTCTAGTAGCAATGTCCACAACAGAGTCACATCGTCACAATGTATCTTATTACTATATGCTTTCAAGTGCTTTGCTCTAATAGCATTCAGACTGATGCAATGACACATATGTTCAGCCCATTCTATCACCATCTCTCCACACAGTCGACACAACCGCTAAGATTGTGGTATGGAACAAGTTACAAGCACATGCAACAAATAGCAAACAGTATTTAATTCATAACTCCCATTGTTCTCGAGCATGGGTCACATGCTCATGAATATTCCCAGGCAGGCCGGGAATCCTCAGTAAAAGAAAAAGAAGTTTAACATTCACTTGCAAACTGTATTTCTCCTATAAACCAATCGCTGTACTCTGGGTCATACTGCTCCCAGCCGATGACTGCCCTCTCCCTAAGCCTCTCCTTTGGCAGCCATCTTCAGATTTGGTAAGCACGTAAAGTGGCAGTATGACCAAGAGCAGCCGCAGGGGGGTAGGAGGGAGGGTTCCCATGTGAATCAATGCCAGACATGCTGGAGAACACTAGTTACAGGTAAGTAACTTAATCCATGCCAGACCCTATGCTGGAGAAGGAACATGCTCATGAATAAAGAAAACCTAGCAGTACAACATTACACAACCATGGGAGGTGGCAAGGCTCAACAGAAGCAATTACTCCTACCTCCGGCACAGGCTCGCCTCAAGCGAACAGTTTTCATAGCCTGCTATGCCAACTCTGGACTCTTCCGTGGAATCCCCGTCGACGCAGTAAAATGTTGTGATGGTGTGCGCGGACCTCCACATAGCAGCCCTGCAGGTGTCTAGCAGGGGCACACTGTTGGGACGCTGTCGAAGCGATCGCTCTGGTTGAGTGGGCTCTCGGACAGCCGGGCAGCGGTTGGTTGGCCAACCGAGGACCGTGTGTGATGCAGTCGGAGAGCCACGTTGAGATGGATGCCTTCGATAATGCCTTCCCATGGTTCACAGGACCAAAGTTCACAAACAGTTGAGATGTTTTCTGAAAATGTAGTGCGTGCCACATAGAACTTCAGAGCACGAGCAACGTCCAAAGAGTGCAAGGTCCTTTCAGCTAGTGACGAAGGCTTCGGAAAAAACACAGGTAACGCCAAAGGCTTGTTGAAGTGGAATTCCGACGGAACCTTCGTCATGAAGGAGGGGTGCATCCGCAGCACCACCATAAACTTGTGGAAAGTCAGATATGGCTGTTTGCAGGATAGGGCCTGGATCTCACCCACCCTCCTGGCAGAGGTGATGTCCACAAGGGAATCAGTTTTCCACGAGAGGAGCCTGATGCATAGGCTTGAAGGGGGCTCTTATGAGTCTCGTCAGCACCACGTTGAGTTCTCACGACGGGGCAGGGTCCTTCACTGGCAGGAAAGATTGAAACAGTCCCTTGAGGAACTCCTTGACGAGACTGTAGGACCATAGAGAAGAAGATCTACCCGGAGACCTGGTGTAGCGGGAGATAGCCACCAGATGCACCTTGATGGAGGCGTACGCCAGCCCCGCCTTGGCCAAGGACAGCAAATAAGGAAGAATATGCAGGGCCGTGACCCTCAGAGGGGTGATCTGCGATTGGCACTACATAGCAAAATGCTTCACTTGTGACCATAGCACTTAAGAGTTGATGACGCTCTGGCCTTGGCATGGACCTCTCTGCAGTCCACCGGCAACTCGTATCCTCCACACTCTAGGGCTGTAGGAACCAAGCCCTCAGGTTCAGCGATCCTGTGTCATGATTGCACCTCCTTATCTGATGAGCAGATCCTCAATCACTTGCAGCTTGACCTTCGGTGACGCAGACAAGCTCAGAAGGTCTGGCCATGCCAGGGCGACCAGTATCATCCTGCATCGGCAGTGTTTGAGTAATTGCAGAAGGAGCAGCAGCAGAGGAAACATTTACAGAAACAGGCCGTCTCACTGGAAGGAGACGGCGCCCCCCATGCTCCTCGGCTGGTGGAATCTGCTGGCAAACCTCTGGCATTTGGAGTTTGCCGCTGTCGCAAACAGAACAATCTTGGGCCTGTCCCACTTTATGAAGATGCAGTGCACCTGGTCCTGTCGAAGTTCTCACTCGTGCCTGGAGCGCAACTCCCTGCTGAGGGAGTTGGCGATGGTGTTCTGGACTCCCGTCAGATGAAAGGGAAGGCATTACATTATTTGTTATGCGCAACCAAGGGGCCCAGAGGCTTACATGCACAAGCCTATTTTATAGCATATCCATTGCTATGTAGAGATGTCCTATACTTCATTTGAATAAGTGTGTTTTGAGTGTTTTTAAACTCCTTGATAGTCTGACAATTTCTTACAGCTGCTGGTAAGGCATTCCATTTCATGGGGCCACTCGACCGAAACGTACCCTTTCTAACTGATTTAAAAGAGGTTCTTGGAACATGCAGGTTCCTATCCCCATTTGAGCGAAGTGTGCATGCCACCTGTTTGACCTTTAGTCTTTTGACAATGTAAGGTGGAGTATCACCATAAAGTGCTTTAGTGATAGTAAGCATCCTAAACTCAACTCTTTCCTGAATTGGTAGCCAATGTAGCTTTCTTCTTACTTCAGATACATGCGCAAATTTACATAGGCCCATAATGGCTCTTATTGTGCTATTCTGCACAATTTGGGGGGTTAAGTTCAGCCTTATTTACCCAAATAAGGAGTGAACCGCATTAGTCAATTTTTGCTCTGGCAATGGTTTCACAGCCATTTTGAGACAAAAAAGGTAGTATGTGTGAGAGCAATCTAATATAGTAGGCCAATGCTGCCACCAAGTTATTTACATGGGCAGATATACTCCGCGTCTGATCAAATTTTATGCCTAGTATTTAAATTTTCCTTTAGCAGGATATCATGGTCCGCAATGCGAAATGATTGATATTCTGGCACTGATTTGTTCAGTCTGTTTAGAGCCCACCAGCATGAGCTCGGTTTTCCCATGATTAAGAGCCATGCCATTGTCATCCATCCATTCGCTTATGAAGTCATATTTCCGCGACCATAATGGCGTCTTGCTCATGAATCATCAGCATAATTAGAGAAACAGATCTTTTCTGCATCAAAGAAAAGGACTGTGAACACGTTATATAACATAGGAGAAAGTGCTACTCCTTGTGGAATACCGTAATTTACTGAAACAGGGTCTGCTGCAGCTTGTTTGCTGCATGTGCGCATTGTCCTAGTACCTGGGAATGACTGCATCCACTTTCTTGCCAGATCACTAAAATAAGCTCTATTCTCTAGCCTAGCCAGGAGAAGCTGGTGGTCCACCAAATCGAATGCCGCTGAAAGGTCCAGGGTGGTCCCTTCACTGATATTAGCCATCATGTTGGATTTTAATTCCAGTGGGGCCGACTCTGTGCTATAGCCCGGTCGGAAGCATAATTGGCCGTTATTCAAAATTGGATGGTCCTTAATGTGGCCATCCATTTGTTTGTATGCCAATCTATCCATCATTTTCAAAATAAATGCCAAGTTGGTGATATGCCGATAGTTTTTTGCCTCTTTTGGATCCATATCAGATTTCTTTAGTAGGGGGGGTAATCCAGGAACCCTTCAGCATGGTAGGAACTTTACCCTCCTTAAATGACGCATTGAATATCTTGGTTAAAGAACCAATGAGAAGTTCGGAGCAGTCTTTAATAGGTGTGGCTGGGAACTAATCGCTTTTACATATAGAATGCTTCAGTTTAACTAGAATAGGCCGAAGTTCATCTTGAGATATATTCTTGAAACTGAACTTAGGTAAGGATGATTGATCCTGTACAGATTCCAAGGGGTCTACTGGACCCATTTTCCTAGTTTGTTCAATGCCTGTTATTTTTGTGGTCTTGTCAATTATGGTCCGTTGTATTTGTGTACACCATTCCTGATTTTTGTTTAGGTCTACTTGATGAAACACATCTGGTTTCTCCAATTCCCTTAGGATTGTGAAGATTTCTTTAGTGTTATATTGTGCTTCATGAATTCGAGCTTCATAGGATTGCTTCTTTGAATTTATAACTGCCTTTTTGAAGGTATTAGCCACACCAGTATAGATTAATCTGTCCTCTTCCTCTTTAGTGTTCATAATTTATAAAATGCTTTCCGCTTTATTATTCTCAGTTGTTTTAGGTCTTCCATGAACCAAATGTTTTTTTTATGGTTCGAGACCTTACTAATTTTTAGAAACATCTCTTGTTCGACGGCCCAGTACTCCAAGTTCTGCATTTCTTTGGAGATGGCCAGGTATCGAGTGCCTCCCCACCCCCCTGATTCCTGATGTAGAACATTGTGATGGTGTGGTCCGTGAAGATCCTTCAGGGATGGAAGTAATGACTTGAGGGCCCTGAACATTGCCTGCAGCTCCAGGATATTGATTTGGAGATCCGTCTCCTCCGGCAGCCACAGGCCTCTGGCGTGCAGACGTCTGGTGTGTGCTCCTCAGCCCCCCAGGGAAGCGTCTGTGGTGACTGTCTCCTGGTATGGGGGAGGGGGGGATTTGAAACCCTGTGCCCCGGGCGACGCTGGAGCAGACTCCCCACCACCTCACTGCCCAACAGAACTCCTCGTCAAGAAGGATCTTGTCGGCGAAGCTTCTGGACACTTGTATCCAGCGAGCGTCCAGGAACCCCTGAAGGGCTCGCATCGCATCCAATATCTGCCGAGGTGGATGAGGTAGATACAAGACGGCATCATGCCGAGCAGCGACTTGATGGTGCGCACCGTGGCGGTCTTCAGTGACAACAGCCGTTGCACTTTCCCAAGCATGGCCGCTATCCTCTCCTCCGAGGGCGACGCTAGGCAGGCCACCATGTTGAGCCTGGCTCCTAAGAACAGTGCGTTCTGCCATGGTGCCAAGCAGGACTTCGGTTAACTGATGAGAAACCCAGATCAGTCAACAGCTGGACGGAAGTCTCCATGTGTTTGATGGCTACCTCTTGAATTGGCCCAGATGAGCCAGTCGTCGATTTATGGGTATGAGTGTATCACTTGTAGATGGGCCACCACTGGTGCCAGGCACTTCGTAAACAGCTTGGGAGCTGACTTTAGGCCGAAAGGGAGGGCCTTAAACTGGTAGAGTCTCCCCTGCACTACGAAGCGTAGGAACTTTCAATGTTTCCTGTGAATGGGGACATGGAAGTAGGCGTCCTCCAGATCCAACGACACCAAGAAGTCTCCTTCCTCCAGATGGCCGAGCACGTGCTGCAACATGACCATCCCAAATTCTTGGGACTTAAGGTACTTCTTGAGACGCTGCAGGTCTAGAATGGGCCTCCAGCCCAGTCTTCTTTCTTACTAACAACTATCTGGAGTAGACTGCAGAGCCCCGGAGACGTCTTGGAACTAACCCTGTCGCCCCTTTTCGTAGCATGTACTGCAGGAGCTGAGGGATGTGCTGCTCCTGCCGGGTCAATGGAGGGATCCGCGGATACTTTTGCTGAAACTCCAGGGTAAGTCTGTGGGCGAGAGCGTCAAGCACCCATCTGTCAGTGGAGATCTTTTCTCACTCGCTGACAAATGCCGCCAGCCGGCCTCCCACCGCAGTGCATGGGTGGCGGGCTGACATTCTGGCCGGTTCAGTCCTGTTTTGGCACCTGTGTTCCGCCTTGTGGGTGACGACGGCACTGACCACCTCCACCGAAAGCCTTGGAACAGTCTCTGTAAGCCTCCTGGGTCGTGGACCGGCAGGGCTGACTGTACTACAAGGAGAAACCTTTTGTTGATCTGCCCGAACTTCCGCCGGAGTAGCGAAAGGAAGAGCAGTGCTGTTGGAGTACCTAGGGCACAAGCAGTCTCTGTATCAATCTTGATTGCCAGCCAGCAAGGACGCGACGGCCTTCCCGAAGAGGTTATCCCCATCGAAGGGCATGTCCAGTACCCTTGTCTGGACCTCCTGGTGGATATAGGATGCCCTCAGCCAGCCTAGACAACAGCGGCAGACAGTTCCCCCCCCCCCCCCCCCCCCCATCTGCCAGAAACCTGTGCCGGCGATGTCCTGGGTCACTATGATGGCATGGTCTGAAGCCACTTCACCTTCCTGGAGGAGGGCGATCGCCTCCACCTGCTTGTCGCCGGGTATGATCTCCAGAATCTGGGCCAGCTTGTACCACAGTTCGCGGTCGTACCCGGCCAGGATCGCCAGTGCATTGGCTGCCTTAACAGTCAACGCCAGAGTAAATGACCCTTCTGCCCATGGTGTCCGGAGAGACTGAGGACGAGGAACAAGTTATTTACCTGTAACTGTTCTCCAGCATGGGTCTGGCATGGATTCACATGGTCATGAATATTCCCCGTCGTCAGGCTGGGAATCCTCGGGAAAGAAAAAAAAAATCAGTATCAGTTTTGTTTCTGATCTGTCTTTTAGTAGTAACCAATCACTGGTCTCTGGGTCATACTGCCCCCAACCAATGACTGCCCTTCCCTAAGCCCCGCCCAGCCATCCTCAGATTTGGTAGCACGTAAAGTGGCAGTATGACCAAGTGAAGAGCCGCCGAGGGGTAGGAGGGAGGATTCGCATGTGAATCCATGCCAGATCCATGCTGGGGAACAACAGTTACAGGTAAGTAACTTGTTCCTTCTCCACCATGGGGTCTGGAATGGATTCACAAGCTCATGAATATAAGAATAGATAGCAGTACACACATGCACAACCACAGGAGGTGGCAAAGGCTCAATATTAAGCATCACATAAACTCAACATTGAGCAACTCTTACCTCCTCACCAGGCCCACCTTCAGGCGAACAGGTGGCGCAGCACTGCTTGGCCGACTCTGGACTCGGTCAACGCAGTAGAATCTTGTGACGGTGTGAGTCGACCTCTACGTAGCAGCCCTGCAGATGTGCAGCAAGGGCACACCAGACAAGAACGCCGTGGTAGCAGCGATCGCTCTGGTCAAATGGGCTCTCGGACAGCCAGGCAACGGTCGGTTTGCCAACCGGTGACAGTGCATGATGCAGCCGGAGAGCCACCGGGAAATGGAAGCCTTCGAGAGGGACTTACCTTGGTTCACAGGTCCAAAGTTCACAAACAGCTGTGACGTCTTCCGAAAACTCTTCGTGCGGTCCACGTAGAACTTCAGCGCTCTAGCTACATCCAGGGAGTGCAAAGTCCTCTCGGCGGGAGACGAAGGCGACGGGAAGAAAACTGGTAACACCAAGGGCTCGTTGAGGTGGAAGTCCGACGGAACCTTGGGCATAAAGGAGGGGTGCATCCTCAGCACCACTCTTGTCTCATGAAAAGTCAAGTATGGAGGCTTGCAGGATAGGGCCTGGATCTCTCCCACTCGTCGTGCGGAGGTGATGGCCACAAGAAATTCTGTCTTCCACGACAGAAACATCAACGGTGCCGAATGCAGAGGCTCGAATGGTGGCCCCATGAGCCTGGTCAGCACCACGTTGAGATCCCACACTGGGGCCGGAGCTTTCACCAGCTGGAACGAACGGAACAGTCCTTTCATAAATTCCTTCACCAGGCGATGAGACCACAGGGATGACCGTCCTGTAGTTCTGGTGTATAGAGAAATAGCTGCCAGGTTTATCTTGATGGAAGCATGCGCTAGTACCGCCTTGGCCAGCGACAGTAGGTACGGTAGCACCTGAGGGGCCGTAATCCGTAGAGGGTTAATCTTCTGTGCACGGCACCAGACAGAGAACCTCTTCCACTTGTGTCCATAGCACTTGAGAGTTTAGGACGCCCTGGCCTTTGCAAGAACCTCCTTGCAGTCCGCCGGGATATCGTACCCTCCAAACTCTAGTGCTGCAGGAGCCAGGCCTGGAAGTTCAGCGACTCCGGGTCGTGATGAAGGATGGCGCCTCCCTCTCTGGAGAGAAGATCTGCGTCCATCAACAGTTGACTGGTGGGGATGCTGACAAGTCCAGAAGGTCCGGGAACCAGATCTGTCTCGGCCACGCCGGTGCGACAAGGATCATCCTGAACTGGGACCTCTTGAGTTGGTTGATGAGTCGGAGCAGCAACGGCAATGGAAGGGAACGCATACAGGAACAGGCAGTCCCAGGGTTTGCCCCATCGCTGGAAGAGTAGATCCACTTGATCCTGGCGTAATTCCCACTTGTGGCACGAGCGCAGCTCCCTGCTGCGTGAGTCAGCAATGGTGTTTTTCATCCCTGCTAGATGAAAAAGGCACCAGAAACATCCCCTGGGCAACGGCCCAATGCCACAGATCCTGGGCTTCCTTGGATAGGGCTGGGGATCTGGTTTCTCCCTGCTTCCGGATGTAGAACATTGTGGTGGTATTGTCGGTGAAGATCCTCACCACCTTGTCCTTGAAGGACGGGAGGAACGACCTGAGGGCCCAGAAGACTGCTTGGAGCTCCAGTATGTTGATGTGGAGCGGCCTCTCCTCCGGGAGCCAAAGGCCTCTTGCATGAAGACCTCTGGTGAGCGCTCCCCACCCTCCAGGGAGGCATCCATCGTCACTGTCACCTGATGTGCTGGGGTCTGAAAGTCTGAGCCCACCGCAAGATGCACGCCGGTGCCCCACCACCAGATTTCTTGGCGGAAGACCTCGTTGAGCGAGATCCTATCCTCGAAGCGGCCCGCCGCTTGCCTGCAACGGGCGTCGAGGAACTCCTGTAGGGACGCATCCGAAGCCTGCACAGGCGCACCACAGATGCACGAGGACATCATTCCGAGAAGGGACTTGATGGACCTCACCCTGGCCAGCAGACGTTGCACCTTGCCCAGGATGGCCTTCGTCCTTTCCTCTGACGGCGAGGCCAATCGCGCTACTGTGTCGAGCTTGGCTCCCAGAAACAGTGCGACCTGCGACGGGACCCGGTCGGATTTGGGAAGTTGATGGAGAATCCCAGGTCCGTGAGCAGTTGGACGGTCTTCGCTGTGTGTTCAACGGCGAGTTCCCTTGTCCTTGCTCGGATGAGCCAGTCGTCCAAGTAGGGGTACACGTGAATCCCCTGCAGGCGCAGTCGCGCTGCCACCATTGCTAGGCACTTGGTGAATACCCTGGGCGCCAACTTCAATCCGAATGCGAGGGCCTTGAACTGGTAGTGCCGTCTTTGGACTGCGAACCTGAGAATCTTCCGCTGACCTTTTAGAATGGGGATGTGAAAGTATGCATCCTCCAAATCCAACGACTATCGGAAATCGCCTTCCTCCAGCTGGCCCAGCACGTGTTGGAGGGTGACCATCTGGAATTTAAGTGCCTTGATGCATTTGTTGAGCATACTGCGGAGCCCCGGAGCCTCCTTGGGAAGAGCTTGATGGCTCATTTCTTGAGCATCGCCCTTACCTCTAAAAGAAGTTGAGGGACGTGGTTTTCCTTCCTGGCCACAGGAGGAATGCGGGGACACTTTAGAAATTTGAGTGTGTTCCCGCGGGCCAGGGCATCCAGCACCCATCGGTCGGTGGAGATGGACTCTCACATGCTGACTAACTTCATCAACTTCGTCAACCGAGGTGCTCTGGTGGGGGCCCCACGCAACGACCGGTTCAATCTTGCTTGGAAGCTGCCTTGCCCTCCCTGGCGACGCCGAGACCCACCTGACTTGCCTCGACCACTGTGGGCTTTCTGCGACGAGGAGCGAGGTGCCTGACCCGATGTCGAGGAGCCGCCGCCGAATCCTATCGAGGCACCTTGCTTGCCTCCGGAGTTCCGAAAGGGCGGGCCGTCGTTGCTGCAGAACTCCCAAAGCCCGAGCACTCTGTCGGTCTTGATGGCCTGCAGTGACTCATCCACTGTCTTTCCAAACAGATTGTTCCCTTCAAAGGGCATGTCCAAAACCTTGGCTTGCACGTCTTGGTGGAAATCCGTCGCCTTGAGCCACCCCCGCCGTCAAAGGCAAACGCTGTTGCCCAACTGGCGGAAACCGGTGCCTGCAATGTCCGTGGCTACCTTTATGGCGCGGTCCGACACCACCTCACCTTCCTCTAGGATCGCCAGGGCCTCTGCCATCTTGTCGTCCGGTAGGAAGTCCAACAGGGAGGCGATCTTGTACCACAACTCTCTGTTGTAGCGGGCCACAATAGCTAGGGTGTTGGCCGCCTTAATCGTCGTTGCCGCCGAGAGGACTCATCCCATGGCGTCCAGTTTCTTTCCCTCGCCGTCCGGTGGGGAAGTAGAAGTTGAGGCCAACACCCCCCCCCCTGCTTTCTTCTTGGCTGCCCCCGAGACGATGGAATCCGGGGGTCGGTTGTGCCCTAAGGCACAAGGGGGCGGCCTCGGGGACCCGGTACTTCTTGTCGTACCGGTCATTCTTGGCAGGTGTTGTGGACGGGTTCTTCAGAAGAACATGTCCCTCGTCCCAGATGTCATCCAGCAATGGCACCGCGAGGACCGTCTTCCTTTTGGCCTGGCGCCGTTGGTAGAGGAATCCTTCCTTCTTTTGTTCTTCGGGGCAGAGCTGGAAAAGCTTGGATGCCCTGGCAATCATGGCGTGGAAGGAGCCAATTTCGTCGGGCGGGGAGGCCCGAGAAGGTGGTGGTGGGAGGTCCGTCCCGTAGTCACTACCGTCGTCATCCGTGTCTGTTCCCGTGTCATCCCCAGGGATGGGAGACGGAGACAACAGCTGAGAAGGCCATGAGGGCTGGAAGAGTGGGGGTGGATGAGCTCTCCTCTTGTTAGGAGGGCTTCCTGACGGGCCCGGTTCCGCTGCACCGTGCTGAAGGTTTGGATTGCCATCAAAATGGCCACCGAATTGTCCTGTGGCTCGGGTTGCGAGGGGCGTGTTGGTTGCTCCTCCTCCACGGGAGCCTTGTCGGCACCACCGTCACTTTCTGCGTCCCCCTCATCGGGATTCTTCCCGTGGGACGGGGCCTACCCAAACTTCCTGTTGAGGCCCTCCACGACTTCCACCAACTCCTCCTCGGAGGCTGTGTCCGTAACGGCCACCGGCCCCCCCTCCTCTTTTTCCACCAGGGTCTTCTCGATGTGCTGAAAAGAGGATTCCCTCTGCGGCGGCAGGGAAACTCTAGGTCCCGAGGTTGCCTCCACTGGGGTAGCCACCACAGGCTTGGCCAGGGCAGTTGCGACTACCTCGGTAGAAGCCTTAGCCGGGTGAATCAAGGACTTCACCACCTTGGGTGCGCTTGAGGCCTTCACCTTGGGGGGAGGGTCACTGCCTCGTTCCCCCTCGGCTGGTTCCTTTGAGATCGACCGGGGCCTCTCCAGAAGCTTAGATGGCGCTGGTGAATGTGCACCCTGCCTGGCAGCCGAGGAGCCCGACCGTTCGACGCTCCCGGTGCCCACGGTGCTTTGCCTGCTGTTGGGCCCCCGTCGCCGGAGCGCCCTCACAGGACTTAGAAGACCGCTCGGACGACTTCTCACCTGCTGGGCTTTTTCCTTCCAGCCAGCTGGCGAGACGGGTCAGACGATCCCTCATAGTCCGATCTGTCATGTTCATGCAAAACGCAGAGTCCTTCTCCACGTGCGTTTTGTCTCCGTGAAGGTAGTAGAGGCATCTCGAATGCTCGTCCTCCTTGAACACATTCTGTAATCCGCATCCAGGGCAGTTCCAAAACCGCTTGGATCCGGGTGTCGAGCTTCCTTTCTCCTTGGCCATGTCCACGAGGTCAGCCTCAGAAACAAATGGAATACTCCAAGAAGCGTAACTCGACAAAAACTTCGCCCTTGAGGGGTGTAGAAAATTCCCAAACGGGTCCCCGTTGATCGGAAGTAGAAACGGTGGAGCTTGAGGCTCCAATGACAAAAAAAATGAGAAATCTCTTGAAAAAACACAAAATGCAGTAAAAGCTCGAGAGCTAAAGCACGAGGACTCCCAACACTTGAACGTGCGGTAAAATGTTGAGTTTATGGGATGTTTAATATTGAGCTTTTGCCACCTCCCGTGGTTGTGCATGTGTGTACTGCTATCTATTCTTATATTCATGAGCATGTGAATCCATGCCAGATCCCATGCTGGAGAAGGAACAAGTTACTTACCTGTAACTGTTGTTCTCCAGCATGGGTCTGGCATTGATTCACATGCGAACCCTCCCTCGTACCCCTCGGTGGCTCTTCACTTAGTCATAATGCCACTATGTGCTACCAAATCTGAGGATGGCTGCCAGGGGGCGGGGCTTAGGGAGAGGGCAGTCATTGGCTGGGGGCAGTATGACCCAGAGACCAGTGATTGGTTACTACTAAGAAAGACTGATCAGAAACAAAGCTGATACTGATTTTTTTTCTTTACAGAGGATTTCCAGCCTGACGACGGGGAATATTCATGAGCATGTGAATCCATGCCAGACCCCATGCTGGAGAAGAACAAGTTACTTTCTTACCTGGTAACGTTCTTTCGATGGGATGGTCCGACGACGTATTCCATATCTATGACATGTAATCACCACAGCTGTGCTGCTTCGGAAACTTTTCCGGCGTCTGCGTCCTGCGTCGATGCGCCGACGTCGAGGACCTCCTCCGACGTCCGACGTCATCCGATGCGATAAGTAAGACGCACGACGCCCGTAGCCTCAGTTGTAGTTTTTTCCCCCCAGAACGTGTGACATAAGTCAACTGCCAGTCAGACACAAAGCCTTGCTGAACGTAAGCTGCAATCGCAAAAGAAATTCTGCAGCGGGGAAGGCAGGGCGGGAGCGATATGGAATACGTCGTCGGACCATCCCATCGAAAGAACGTTACCAGGTAAGAAAGTAACTTGTTCTTCGAGGGGATTGGGTCCTCCGACGTATTCCATATCTATGACAGACTCCCAAAGCAGTACCAAAACAAGGAGGAGGGAAAGAATTTAGAAGCAAAATTTTTAGAATAGCCAATCAAATAGCCGAGCAAAGGACCGCCTTGCCAAAGGCCAGATCCTGCCCTCTGATGGAATCGAGGGAATAATGCCGTACAAATGTATGTACTGAAGCCCAGGTGGCTGCATCACAGATGTTGCGAATAGGAACACCCCTCTGCAGGGCAGTAGATGCAGCCACACCCCTGGTAGAATGGGCCAGCAAGCCAGCCGGTGGGTCCCTACCCGCCAAGCGGTAACACTCCGAGATGGCCAAAATAATCCAGCGGGACAAAGTCTGTTTCGTCACAGCTTGCCCCAAACGCTTTCCAGCGTAACCAATAAAGAGTTGATCGTCCACTCTGACCCGGGACATGCGTGAAACATAAAAGCTTAAAGCTCTCCTAGGATCAAGCCTATGGAGCCTCTCCTCTTCCTTACCAGGATGCGGAGGAGGATAGAATGCCGGAAGAACAACCTTCTGGGCTAAATGAAATTCCGTCACTACCTTCGGAAGAAAAGAAGGACGAACTCGAAGGACAACCCTGTCCTTGTGAAAAACAGTGAAGGGTGGCTTAACTGAAAGTGCCTGTAACTCACTCACTCTGCGAGCGGAAGTAACCGCAACTAAAAACACAGTTTTCAGAGTTAACAGCCTCAAAGGGCAAGAATGTAAAGGCTCAAACAGAGCACCCATAAGAAACCTAAGAACAAGGTTTAAATCCCAACCGGGCACCAGGAAAGGTGACGGAGGAAACACATTAGTGAGCCCTTTCAGAAACTGTGAAATTAAAGGGATTTTAAAGTAAGAACACTTCAGACGAGCGCTTAAAGATGGACAGCGCCGCCAGGTAACCTTCAATGGTACCCACTTGCAAGCCCCTGTGGGCCAGAGAAAGCAAAAAGGACAGAACCATGGGGATGTCACATGCAAAAGGATCCACATTCCGAACTCTGCACCAGTCGCAGAACTTACGCCAACGGTACAGAGACTTCGTTGCTGGCCTACTGGCCGAAAGCAACACCTCCATCACGTCTTCAGGGAGGTCCCAATCCATATACCTCAACCTTTCAGAAGCCAAGCGTGAAGGTTGAGGGATCCGATCTCTGGATGGACAACCTGACCCCCCTCCCGTGAGAGCAGATCGTCTCGGTAGGGAAGACGACGTGGAGGGCAGATGGACAAGTCGAGAAGGTCCGGGTACCACGTCCTCCGAGCCCACGCCGGAGCAATGAGGATCATCCGGGAACCGAACTTCCGTAACCTCCGCAGCACTTGCGGGATGACGGGGACTGGAGGAAACGCGTACAGCAGCGGGAATGACCACTCCACCACGAACGCGTCTCCCAAGGCTCCTTTCGGAGGAAATTCCTGCGAGCAAAACCTTTCGCACTTCCGGTTGACACTGGAGGCGAAGAGATCCACTTGAGGGGTCCCCCAAAGGGCGAAGATCTCCAAGAGAATCTCCTGAGCCAACTCCCACTCGTGAGAGATCGCGCTCTGCCTGCTCAGAGCGTCCGCCGTCACGTTTTCGTCTCCGGCCAGATGAACTGCCGAGATCGAAACTTCCTGCTGGATGGCCCAGAACCCGAGCTGCATCGCCTCCCTGCACAGAGGAAGTGACCCTGCCCCCCCCTTTTTGTTGAGGTAGTGCATGGCCACTGTGTTGTCCGTCAGGATCAGGACATTCTTTCCTCTCACAGTCGGCAGAAAAGCCTTCAGGGCTAGCCTGACGGCCCTCAGCTCCAACAGATTGATATGGAGTCTGGACTCCGACGGAGACCAACGACCGCTGACTGTCAGCCCGTTGGCATGAGCTCCCCATCCCGTGAGGGATGCATCCGTCACGATTGTCACCTCCGGCCAGGGAAGCCAAAATGGAGCCCCCTTCATCAAGTTGCCTTCGACGGCCCACCACAGAAGGTCCTGGGCGACCGAGGGCGGCACCTGAACTGGGTCCAACATCCTGCCGGAGGACTGCGACCATTGCGTCTTGAGTGCCCACTGCAAAGATCTTTCGCAGGCGAGCCTCTGGCACCAGAAGAATGCAGGATGCCATGAGGCCGAGCAACCTCAAGAACTCGAACGCTGGGAGCGTCTGGGCCTGCTGAAACTTGTGCATCTGCTGAATGTGAAGAGCCCTCACCTGGGGAGGAAAACACTGCCCCAGGGAAGTGTCGAGCACTGCTCCGATGTACTGGAGCCTCTGTGTTGGCGTCAAATGGGACTTCTTTAAATTGAGGGAGAAGCCCAGCCTGTGAAGGGAGTGGCAGGTGACGGACAGATGATCCAGGACTTGCTCGGGAGAGCTCCCCCTGATCAACCAATCGTCCAGGTAGGGGTAGACGTGAATCCCCCCTTGCCTGAGATGCGCTGCCACCACCACCATGAGCTTGGTGAAAACCCTCGGGGCGGAGGTCAATCCGAACGGCAGGACCCGAAACTGAAAGTGCGAGTCGCCAACCGCGAACCTCAGGTACTTCTTGTGCTTGGGATGGATCGGCACATGGAAGTAAGCATCCTTGAGGTCGAGTGACACCAACCAGTCCTGAAGCTGAAGGGCCTGGAGGACTTGAGAGAGAGAGTAACCATCTTGAACTTGTCCTTCCTGAGGAGTTTGTTCAAACCGCGCAAGTCCATGATGGGTCTCAATCCCCCGTCTTTCTTGGAATTCAAAAAATAAGGTGAAAACCATCCCTTGTTCCTCTCCGCTACAGGCACCAGTTCTATAGCGCCCTTCTCCAGCAGGGCTTGAATTTCCTGCGCAAGGAGTGGATCCGGACACTTCAAAGAGAGGTTCCCCGGTGGATTGTCGCGAGGCCTGTGCCGAAAGGGAAGACAGTAGCCGTGGGTTATGATCTCCAGAACCCACACATCCGAAGTAATGGCTTGCCACTCTACAAAATGCTGCGCCAGCCTTCCCCCAACCGGCGAACCATGGGACCTGGCCTCATGACTGAGTAGGAGCGGCTGCAGCGTTACCTGAGGGCAAAGAGGCAACTGCCCGAGCGGCCTTGGCACCACGGGTACCCTGTCGTCCACCTCTGGTACCCCTGCGTTGGCCTCTTTGACTGCCAGCTCCCCTCGCTTTACTGAAGGACGAGTAATAGCGAAAGGAACCACCCCTCCACTGCTGTCCCCTAGGACGAAAGGCGGAGGTTGGCGAACTGCAGCGCCCAACGACTTCGCTGCAGCTTTTGAGGTCTGCAACCTCTCAAGGCTCTCGTCAGCCTTGCTGCCAAAAAGGTGTTCACAGTCAAAGGGCATGTTGAGGAGCTGGGACTGCACATCAGGAGCAAACCCCGACTTCCGCAACCACGCAAACCTGCGTATCACGGTGCTCGCCGCCATGGACCTACTGACGCATTCAGCCAAGTCCAGACCCGACTGAACGGACTCACACATGGCATCCTTACCATCCTGGACCATAGCAAGGAAACCATCCCGTTCATCCCCTTCAGGAATATGTTCAGCCGCTAACGCAACACAGTTCCACAGAGTGTGCGTGAAACGTGACAAGGCACAAATGGAGTTGGCCGCCTGAAGCGCCATACCACCAGAAGAAAGCACTTTCTTCGCCCAGCCATCAAAACGTTTGTCGTCCCCATCAGGAGGGATGGTAGGGTACGACGCCTGCTTTGCCGGGGCCGTGGCCGCCTGCACCACCAAACTTTCCGGAGTGGGGTGCCTGGTCAAGTAGCAGGGGTCGCTACTGGCTGGACGGTATTTACGTGACAAGGATCTGCCCACCGCCGGGAGACTCTCCGGAGCAGTCCAAGCCGCCGCCGCCCTTCTCTGTAAAGCCATATGGAACGGCAGTACCGGGTCAGTTGGGGGACCAACATCAATAGCCGGTCAAGTGGCACAACGAGTAGAGCGCTCGCTTTGACACCCGTGCAGAGTCTGTTAACGCAGGTTCGAATCCCGGCGGGGCCAAACTCAGCCTTTCATCCTTCCGAGGTCGATAAATGAGCACCACACACCGTGGGTAATAATAAGCAGCGCTCGGATACCTGAGGGTTTGTAGCGCTATATAAAAGCCTAATTATTATTATTATTATTATCAAGGATGTCCGTCAGATCATCCTGCACAAACTCCCCTGGGGGAGCAGACCATCCCAGATACTCAGACACCCTAGCCATAAGGCGCCGGTACGAGGAATCGGCATGGGAGCCAGGCTCAGGCCTACAAAATTCCACCTCCGGAGAGGTTGGCATCAAGCAGTGACTGCCTCAAATCGTCAAACTGACTATGGCCCGAGACAATTTCATCTGGCACCTGACTAGGAACCAGGCCATCAGAATCCTCATCCGCCTCTGAAATATATTCCAGGTGGCGAAAAGGCACCCGAGAGTGCTTGCTCTTAACCAGAGCCTTCCTAGGGGGTACACCCGTGACACGGGGCACCTCCGACACGAAAGGCGTCGATGGCGTCGAGCGAATCGGCGCCGACGTCGAGAAAACCGGCAACGGCGCCGAGAGGATCGGCGTCGAGGAAATCGGCGTCGACGTCAGATGCAGCGCCTCCAGTATCGGCAGCGTCGACACAGCCCTCGAAGCCAGAGCCCCGAGCGTGTCCCTCGACGACCTGATCGTCGACGATTTCCTCGAAGCCGGAGCCTCGAGAAAGCCGGTCGACGCCACAGACGTCGATGTCTTCCTCGAAGACTTCACAGGAGCACACGGTCTCGAACGCGTCGAGGACCGGGACCTGGAACGGGTACGGCGAGAACGAGCATCCTTGTCCGAACGGGACCACTCCCGTGACTCGTGCCGACCACTCGTGCGAGCGGTGTCTCTCGACCTCTCACGGCCGACCCCACTCGGGGGCGCGGACGGCTGAGTACCCTGCGACTCAAAAATCGCCAACATTTTCTTCCCGAAGGAAGCCCATTCCTCCGGCGTCGCACGGCTGGTGGGGTAACCGACGTGCCGTGCAGAATCCTCGGAAGAGGACCTGGAAGGCGACCGGTGACGGCGCTTCCGAGAATGCCTCGAAGAGGCTGAGGAGTGGCGAGACCCACTCCTAGAAGAAGACCGACGAGACTTCCGACGATGACGCGGAGAGTCACCCCTCGAATCATCCGTCGAAAGCCCCACCGACTTCGACTTCCTGGGCTTGGACACCCGACCTACCGACAACAACTTCTTACGTTCGCGTAAGGCTTTGGACGTGAGCGACTGGCAGTCGACACAGTCATCCGTGTCGTGGGCCTCCCCGAGGCACCAGAGGCAGGCGTCGTGCGAGTCAGTCACCGACATCTTGGACCCACACTCCCCGCACTTCTTAAAGCCCGGACGCGGGGTTGAAGACGAAGTGGAAGACATCGCCGATGGAAATTCACAAACGAACAGGTTCGAAGAACCAGAAAGAACAGAACTCCAAAGAGTCGAGGCTTAGAACCGAGAAACACGAAGCAACACGTTCGCGGAAAAAACGGAACTGAGGATACGGGCGTCGTGCGTCCTACTTTTCACATCGGATGACGTCGGACGTCTGAGGAGGTCCTCGACGTCGGCGCATCGACGCAGGACGCCGGAAAAGTTTCCGAAGCAGCACAGCTGTGGTGATTACATGTCATAGATCTGGAATACGTCGGAGGACCCAATCCCCTCGAATTAGGGGTTATATTTCTTGCTTGCAGCCGCCGAAACCACAGAATCTGGAGACGATTGTGACCGTAGGTACTTGGGTGCAAACTCTGGCACCTGTTACTTTTTCTCCAGCCTATCCCACTTGGCTGCAGTCATGCAAGGATTCTTCAGAATGGCTAGGCCTTTCCCCCACACGTCGTCCAGGAGGGGCACTGCAATGACGGTCTTCCTCTTGCCTCACGCCTCTGGTATAGGATGCCCTCCGTTCATGGTGGTCTCGTCAGCTGGAAAGGTTTGTTATCTTTGGGGACCATGGCATGAAAAGACCCCACCTCATCTGGTGGGGATGCCCTCGGCTGCGGCGATCCACCAGCCGTTACTATATTGTAGTCCTTCGTTGCTGTGCCTGGGTCCATCGTGGGGGGAAGGCACTGGCGCCGGTGTGGAGGTTGATGCGGGGGCGTCGGATGACATTTATAGCTGGAAGCTGAACTGGAGCCCCAGGGGCCAGGGCCTGCGGTATCCTCTTCTGGATTTCCGACATCAACCTGTGTAGAGCCGAAAGGATGTCCATGTATACATCTCTCGGTTGAACCAGTGTGGTTGGTACACTAGGTCCCGCACCAGCGTTGCCGCTGCCGTCTTCCACGTCCTTGTGCAGGGACTCCTGGTCCTCGTTGCCCGAGAACAAAACATCCAGGTCTTGGGGGTACAGCCTGTGACTTCATTGCCCCCCCCCACCCCTCTTTCACCCTGAGGGGTCAAAGCGGGGCTTAGCTATGGCATCCTCTTCTCCGGAATGCCAGCAGACTTAGCAACTGCCCCGGCTGAGGCCTTCCGCCTCGGGGGTAGGGACACTGTGGGTGCAGTAGGGGTTACCTTCACAGGGTCAGCCCCTTTGGCCTTCAAGAGAGTGGCTGCCACAAGCTTAATCGCCAGCAAAGATTTCTCCTGTGTCGCCTGGCCCTTCCTGGGCAGGGCGGCTGTCTTTTCTGCCACCATAGGCTTCTCAGGCTTTTCCCGCAGCTTAGCCAGGGTGGGAGACTTCCTTTTTGAGGAACAGCTCGATCAATGGCTGGCGATGGAGGCAGATGGTGATTGCGCCCTGCCCATCGAGGAACCCGCTTGCCCGGCGACCCCGACTGAAATAGAATTGCAGTGCTTGGCCTAGTCTTGGGCCCCCACGGATGGAGTACTTTCAAAGGAATTGGAAGTCCGCTCTTCGGATTGCCCGGTCCTCAGCGAGACATGACCCTGCTTGGAGCACAGGGCAGAGGCATTGGGGCTTAGCAACGACACCCATCTACTTCATTGTGGTCCGGGTGAAGGCAGTAGAGTCATTGAAGGGGTTTGTCCTCCACAACAAATCTGGTGCATAGCTTGAAAAGGGAACTCCCTTGCTTCTGAGTCAGGGTCGGAGGTGCGGAGTAGGCCTAATGGCCTTCTGGAAACTGATGAAATCCGACCATCCTTGCCCTTGAGGGGCGCTGAAATTTACCGACAAACTAGTCCCCGCTTGTCGGCCGATGGAGAGAAGCGCACACAGGCTCTTTTTAGACAAAAATAGAAACTTTTTCCACCAAAAAACAGAAAAAGCTGTAGAAGTAGCTCACGGAGCAAAACAAGAGGGCTTGTGCGGTAACAGTCTGAAGATGGCTGCTGGAGGAGGGGCTTAGGAGGAGGGCAGTCATTGGCTGGGGCAGTATGACCCAGAGTACAGTGATTGGTTTAGAGAGAAATACAGTTTGCAAGTGAAAATGAAACATTTTTACCGAGGATTTCCAGCCTGACGACGAAGAATATTCATCAGAATGTTAATCCATGCCAGACCCGATGCTGGAGAAGCCCACTTTTTCACCCTCTTTTAAGTGCCAGAACATTTCAACAGGAGGTACTGCCTTATTATGGTGCTTTTGGGATAAGCCCCAATATATTTCAGAACAGCTTTACGTGCCATCCAGTACTGAATAAAGGGGCCACTATTAACGTTTGATGACAATCGTACAAAATCAAGTTCCTTACTGTAATTACATATTTTAATCCGTATGCATCCTTTCATCTTCAGCTGTCACTCCCATATTCTGATGTATATACTCTTTCGTCCAGGTGTTAATTTTGACCCACAGGCCCCCAGAGTGCCAAAATTCTCGTAATCATGTATAGCTCTGTATATCTGCATGACATCAACCATTGCGTTTCCATTATACAAGTTCTTACGTTTCTCATACCCCATGATTAGTTTACAGTCAATTGTAATTGGTTATTTATAACACACTTAATACCTAGAGGTTTCTAAGTTCAGACCCTGGGGATCGAACCCATGTTGCTATGCGTCTTGCTTCCAAGGCAAGCGCGCTGCTCCTGAGCTATCCTCTCGGCCCTAAATGACTGCTGATATTCTCATAAGATCAAATTCAAATAAGATCTATTAAACTGAAAGATTATGGCATTCTGAACAATTGCAGGATTTTAGCTTAAATGTAATCAACCCTGCCATGAATGGAGTCCCCCACACTTCCACACCATACAGCATGGAAGATACAATTTTGAATGTGTATAAAAACGTATTGACTTAATGGAGCATCCTCCCTGAACTTACTTTTAACCATCAATCTATTTATTGTGAAACTGCAATACAGATGTGTTGGGGGGAATTCTCAGAAATGTGCTAATTCCCTTTTACCTTAGAGACCCCAGCTGTTTTGCTGGACTTTTAATTTCTGACCTGGAGGGAGTAAGACCTTTTTCTTAACCTCATTTATTTTTGTGGGATTTGGACTCAGTTTCTTTTGACTTTGGAGTTTGACAAACTGCATAGGCATCTTTACAGTGTGGCACACAGCACCTTCAGTGCAGTGGCACAGGGAAGTCTTTCAGATTTTCCAAAATGTTTAAATACCTTCTCTTGTATAACTTATTTCCAAGAGCAGTGAAGTGAAACTGACTACTTACATTTGTAACATTCTATACCCAGCCCACACCATCTTAGAATAGGGTGCTGGAAGGGCTACTTACTATCCACTTTGTCTAGTTTCTCATGTAACATTTTTATGTTACTCTTTCTACAATTAATGTCTGGTGGTAGTGGTTTACTTTTTACTACCATTGTGTGTATTAACCGCAGGCTGCGTTCGCAGCTGCAGTAAGGCACTCATGGGTGCACATTTTGTCAAAATGGCCCCAGTCTTCTCCCCCCCCCATTTCTTGTAGTAAAGGTCCTTCTTGAGATTTACTCCAGGTTTGGTCCCTTTGTGCGTTCTGTCTTTGGCGGGATTCACTAGTGAAGCCCGCCTCTGGCTCCAGAGTGTCTGGCAGGAGGTGAGGGAGGTGCCCAAAACTCCCTGTGCAAAGATGATTGGCCGGCTGACTGTCCTTGGAGGACAGCCACCCTGCTGTGCGACAGCTAGGCTGCAAATGAATGGGAGAAACCTGCATAAAAGGTGAAGCTTTTTGCTTGGAAAGCAGTGGACCACTGGACGAAGGAATCCGAAAAAAGAACTTGGAAGAGATGGCTGCTGCAACTCCTGGACCGTTGGTTTGCCCGGTGAAGCCCTGCTGAACCTCTGAATTCGCCTCGAGTAGAGAAGCCCTGAAAAGGACTTTTCCCCTTGGGTTGGTGAGACCAATCAACCCCAAGACGAGCTCATCTGGAAATCCTCTCGGAGCTAGCTGTACTTCCATTGCTGCTGAAGGAACCGATTGCCAGGGAGAGAAACACCACAATCGGGCGAGTGTCTTTAAGTCGGAACCGAGTTCCAGGAAGATCCTCCTGCCTCCCAGGAAGCAGGACTGATTAAGCCTGAGCCACAACAGAGTACTGGACCCCAGATGCGAGGAAAGTCCATAGTGTTATCCGAGAACCGCAGTGGTGCTATTTGCGAGAGGCGCAAGAAGCTGAAACCGCGAAGTGCCGCTGATCTGAAGTTTGCCCATTGGTGCCTCCGACCTTCCATTCGTAGTGCAGGAGTACCCACGACTGAGGCCCAGGAACACAGGATCTGCAGACCTACACAGGAACAGAAGCCAGCTGGAACCAATTTCTTCAAACCGAAAGGTACTTTAAAATTAAGAGGACTTACCTCTTGTTGGGGTTTCTATTTTCTACAAAGACTTCGAAAACATTGTGCAAGACATTTTCCCTACCTGCAAGAAGTGCTTCAGCTCACCTAGACTTTTGCTTAACATTGGCTGTCCTGGCTCCCTGAAAGACTTCTTACTTCTGACTGTGCTTCACCTTTCCCCCTAGGAAAGGTGAAATGTACTTTGCTTTCGAGGGTTCAAAAATTACTTACCTGCTTAAGAATATTTGTTAACCTTTGTTTTATTCCCTCAAACTTTGACACCAATCTCAGTATTGCTCTAAAGTACCAGTGATATATCAATGTCCACAGTGTCCTAGTTATTTCAGGCACGTGAGGGTGTAGGAAGTGTCTGCATGCCATCCCCAAAGGGCATCTATTGATTTACTGAAACAGAGTGTATTTTGAAGTATATTTGTGTTACATATATTTGCTCTCTTCTGAAGAAGGCTTATTCAACTGACTTAAATTTAAAAAAAATTGTTTAATCAAGAAACCTTGTGCGCAAGTGTTTATTTGGATACTTGTCACTGAATCTCTGTGTAAAAACCCTACAGCTCACATTGACCCCTCTTGAGATCAGCCTGGCTGCTCAGCCACACTACCAACCTGTTTAGTATAGACTTATACCAAAGGTTGGGTTACCTATTGCCAGGAGGACAACGTTGGTGTAGTCTCCCAAAGGGTACTGCATACAATCTTGCCTAACAAGATGCTGACCAGAACCGATAAATACATTGTTGCACAGACTTATTATGAGACATGTTGACCTCAGGTGTGTCACGGTACATTTACTTGACTTGTGCATGCCCAGAGTACACAAAAAGTCACAAAAACCAATGACACAAGAATCCTGGGAAAGGTAACAGTCTCAGGGGATTGGGTGTGGGGGTGTAGAGCCGGCAGTAATCCGAGTCTAGCTCATAAGGCGTTGGTCTACTCCTTTGTGAAAAAGGTGTTTTTTAAAAAAGTGCCAGGCGGGGGATAGATCTTAAGGTCCATTGGAGTTCATTCCATGAGCGAGGGGCACAGCAGTCAAAGCTGGAGCCGCTGTATTTCTGGAGTTTGTAGCGTCAGAGAGAGAAGAGGTGGGTATTATTGGCACGCAGCACTCTTTACACCTGTACTTTTACAATGCGTACACAGCTAGGTATTTAGGTGAAGCTCCATTAAGGCATTTATGGGTTATGTTTGGTGATTTTTAGGGCATTTTATTTTTCACTGGAAGCCAGTGTAGGTCTCGTCCTGGAGATGTTATGAAACTTGCTTAGCCCACAAACTGCCCGAACTGAGAAATGACTCACCATAATGATCTTTCTATGGATTCTTCTCCCGCAGATTCCACATAATATAGATCTCCTCATCCAGCTCTGCTGCGTCAGAAAACTTCAACAGGGGGGCATGGAGGATCTCGACTCGGCCATTTTTCTGTCTTGCTCGGTGCTCAATCATCGGCTCTGGAAAGGACGCCAGGTGTCCTATATACTGTGTCACTATGCCCCATACCTCCGTTCCTCCCTTTTTCCCCATGCTACAACACTGCAGAGGAAATAATGGGAGACAAGGCTAATCAGCCTACAAACACTTGAAGGGAAAAATCCCAGAAATGAAAAAGCTCTTTGGGAATCAATGGATTCTTTTTTCTTTCAAACAAACGACTAGCCACATAGGAGCAGTCACATCAGAGCCATCACGAGTCTCTTCACTAAGATAGGTGCGTCGGGCCATAAGAAGGTGCGTCGGGCCATAAGAGCTTTCTAAGCAGGAATGGACGATGAGGATTCCACAGGAGAAGAATCCATAGAACAATTATTACGTTGCATAAATTCTCCTTCAATGGATTGCTTTTCTCCCGAAGCAGTTAAGACGACAGAGGTGGGCAGAAAGTATTACAGTAGCAGACTTTAGAGCACTGCCCTACCAAAACACGAATCAGCCCCATGAGCAACATCAAGACAATAGTGCCTAGTAAATGCGCGCAAGGATGACCAAGTGGACAACAAATATTCCTAATGGGGACTCCCCTCTGCAAGGCTGTAGAGGCCGATACTCCTCTCGTCGTGTGTGCCCCAATGTCCATGGGAAGCTCTTGGCCTGCAGATTGGTAGCACTCCACGATGCAAAGGATGACCCACTGAGATTTCCTGCTTAGTTACAGGCAGACCTTTGCGTAACAAAGAATGGGCCGCAAACAGCTGGTCAGATTTCCAGAACTCTGAAGTCCTAGCGACATAAAAGATCAAGGCTTTTTTGGCGTCCAAGCGATGGAACCACTGCGCAGAGGGATGTGGTGAAGGGTAGAAAACTTGGTGGTCTATGGCCTGAAAAAGGAGGAATTCAGATAACATTTCAGGAAGAAAACAAAGTCTTACTTTAAGGGAAACCTTTTCTGGAAAGAACCGAAAGGAGGGCTTGCAGCACAAGGCCTAAAGTTGACTAATTCTCCTTGCTGAAGTAATCGTAACCAGAAAGGCTGTCTTCAAGGATAGCAACTGTAATGAACAGGAACGCAGGGCTCAAATGGAGCCGCCATCAAGAAAGTTGGAACCAGATTCATATCCCAGTATGGAACAAAGGGAGTTGGTGAAAACTTATTTACAAGGTCTTTCAGGAATTGGGCCATAACCGGGATCGTGAAGAATGAACCTTAATCTGGGGAAATTTTAAACACACACAAGGCCACAAAATATCCATTGACTGTGGTGACCCGAAGGCCCGCTGAGGCCAGTGACCGAAGGAACCCCATCACTGCCGTGGTGGGGCAAGATATGGGGTCAATCACGCATTCTCTGCACCATGCCTCAAATCTTCTCCACCTACACACGCACAATGAACTTCTATGTGCAGCCAGCAACACCTCAAAGACTTCCTCAGAGAGGTCCCAGTCATACTTCAAGAGTCACGCATGTAGGTTGAGGGACTCTGGGTTCAGGTGAAGTACCTGACCTTCCGACTGGGTCAGGAGATCCGGGCACTGAGGCAACTGGTGAGGTGGACAGATGGTCAGATCCAAGAGGTCGGAGTAGCAGGTTCTCCTCGCCCTGAATGGGGTGATCAAGATCATGGCTGCCCGAAACCTCTTCAACCCCCCTGAGAACCCATGGGATAACAGGAACGGTGGGGGTGCGGGGGGGGTTGGGGGCAGGGGAAGCGGGGTGGATAGGGAAAGTTCAATCCATCTGAAACACGTCACTCAGTGCACCCTTGTTAGGACATTTTTTCTGAAGTCCAACTAAGGGCTTAGTAAAACCATTCAACTGAGACAGTACAAAACACGATTCTTAGTACAGGGCTGTACCACCTGAGTATATGGTAGCGTAGAAAGAGAAGCAAGGCTCATCTTATGAGGGAGAGAGGGCTGTAGGAAGGTACAAATAACTTGTAGTATACCAAGGGTTCAACAGAAACTCAGACAACCAGACGTATTATCTACAAATAAATGATTATAAATACAAGTTATGCCAGGATAAATCTGGAGGGGGTGGGGGTAAGTGCTTGGTCATAGATTTATAAACAAAATATAAAAACAACACAATGCTTGAAGATACACAGACCAAAGCATAAACCTTGTTCAGAAAACTAATAGTTCTAGGCAAGTCAGACCTTATCAAACAGTTAGTAGGAAACCTATTCATGGGTAGTAAAACCATAAGTTACTTTATGATTACTTTCAGTAATACAAGCGTAGTAGACCCTAGCAGTTGTGCAGGGACACTCAGATAAGAAATCACTTAGAAAAACAACCTGCAAGTATCCTTTTCTGAATAATGGAACACTCATTCAAGGGCCAGTAGAAACCTATACCCATATTCACGATAACATTTATACTAGGAGAGTAAGACCTTTTGGTGTAACATACAATTACAGTTGCTTTTCCGCTCAATGTAAAAAGACTAAGGTAAGCAAGACTTCTTTACACTAATTTAGGATTGCGCCAGCCAGACCAAGGTAAGCTACACCTAAATAACACTTTAAGAATGGGGCACACTTATTCTAGGCAGGTAAAACCTAATGTTGTATTATACTATTACAGTTGCCTTTCAGGTCAGTGGAACATAGACTAAGGTAAGCAATAACCAACTTATTTTAGGATGGCCCAAGGTAAGTAAAACCCATATACTTTTTAAAGGAGCCACCAGCAACTTAAAAGATATGCATAAACATAAGACTGTTTCAGAACCTGTATAAAACAGACCAGGGAAAGCAAAACCCAGTTGGTGAACTTGCATACTAATATTCTCAAAGCAATAGTTAAGTGAAGACAACAGCATTACGGCTTATGACCTTTACACCTGAGTGAGTGGGAACATTTTCTCACTCATGTTTTTTTTGACTGGGATTTTTGTGTTTTACTGTTTTATGAAGTCTGACAAACTCCATAGGCATCTGCTTTTTGTATAGTGGCGCAAAGCACCTTAGGTACAGTGTCACTGAAAAGACTTAGACTTCTCTGAATGTTTAAATACAATTTGTGTAAACTACCGTTCTGAAGAATAGTAAAATGATCCTTGTCTTACTTTTCGCTTTGCGAGGCCAGCACACAGAGTGCTGGGGGTTACTTAGTAATTCCCTATCCCACTTCTCATGTAACATTTACACTAACCTACTTTAAATGGCTGGTGGCAGTGGTTTACTTTTTACTACCAGTGTGCATTTTTACCACAGGCTGAACCCTTAGCTGCACTACCGCACCTATGGGTGACCATTTTCCCAAAATGGCCCCAGTCTTCCGTTTTTGCCATTTTCTGTTTGTTAGTTGATACATGTTTGAGCCCTTTGTGTGTTTTGCCTTTGGCGGGCTTCAGTCAAAGCCCGCCAAGGCTCCAGTGTGTCTGGAAAGGCAAGAAGTGAGGGAGGATCCCGAAACTTCCCTGTTATGTCGGCTGGCTGTCCAGAAAGAACAGCCACCTTGCTGTGTGATTGACAGCATAGTCTGTGAATGAATGAGAATTCGCATAAAAAGCAGGGTTTTTGGGACTAGAGGCAGAGTTGACCACTGGAGAGGAACATCCGAAGAAGACGTGCCTCTAGCAGCACTGTGCTGGACTGCCAAGTCCTCAACTGTGCTGACCCCATTTTCAAATCGGCTTGGAAGACCTGTACGGAACGATTTTCCCCCTTGGGCTTCCATTTGGCGCAACCACCGACTTGCTGTGCCTCACCAGAGCTGCAGAAGCCCAATGCTAGGGGTCCCGTGACCATTGCCAAGTGCATCGTCATGTGAAGTCCGAATCCAGCCAAATCTTCCAAGGCATTAAGACGACCCTACAGAGATGGGAAACCTTGATCCAGAGTCCCCTCATCACAGTCCAGGACTGAGGGAGCAAGCTTCTTCCAACCAGAGATATTCGGTCTTCTTTGACGCTGAGGGAAAGGCACCCAAACACTGAATTGCCACTGAAACAAAGGAGATCCGTAGCCGAGGAGTCCCTCTCCAGAGTATGGCCGCAGGAGCCCGCCAGATGTCCTTTCGTCACTACAACCAAGGCCCAAGAACAGCTGTAACAAGGAGGATGCGGTGTGCCACCATACAAAAAGTAGATGCCTATGGAGTTTGTCAGACTACATAACCAGAGGAAATACATAATCCAAATCAGGTCAAAACACGAGAGTGAGAAAAAGGTCTCTCATTCAGGGTTAAAAAAAAAATCCTGAAGTCCAGCAAAAGAGCTGGGGGTCTCTAAGTCGGGAGGAATTAAGAATTAAAATGAACATTTCCCCTAGCAGTAAAGCACCCATGGGTGACCATTTTGTCAAAAAAAGCCCTGTTATTATTTCGTTCATCATTTTCAGTTTGTGAGGTCTTTCTTGGCTTTTACTCTGTGCGTTGAGACAGGTTTGAGCCCTTTGTGTGTTTTGCCTTTGGCGGGCTTCAGCCCTGAAGCCTGCCCCTGGCTCCAGTGTGTCTGTAAGGGCAGGAAATGAGGCAGGGTCCAGGAACTTCCAGGTCCTTTGTCTCTAGGAGTACCTGAATGAAAATAGTCCAGATGGCTGTCCCGAAAGGTGAGTCACCCTGCTGTGTGATTGACAGCCTAGGATGTGCATGAATGGGAAAACCTGCTTAAAAAGGCGAGGTTCTTGGGACTACAGGCAGAGTCGACCACTGGAAGAAACATCCGAAGCAGAAATTGTGAAGAGAAGCCCGCTGCAACATCCTAGACCTTGAAGTACCTGTGAAACCCTGCTGCTATGCAGATCTTTTTCGTATCGACAGAAGCTCCGGACAACTTCTTTCCTTGGATTAGTGGGACCAACTAAACCCGAGACGAACTTCACTTTGGCACAATGCCCGACTTGCTGTGCCTCTGTTGCTGCCAAAGCCCATTTGCCAGGAGTCAAGTGTCCATAACAGAGTGCAACATCTGCCGTGGAACAAATCCGGCTAAAAGCTCCAGGAGCCTCCTCAGGAGACTCTAGAAGCAGGAAATCCAGATCCAGAATCCCCTCATCAGAGAGCAGGACCAAGGGAGCAAGGAAAGTGTAACCAGAGTTAACCATTCTCTATCAGTGCTGTGTGCGGAGCACTGAAACCACGAAGTGCAGCTGAATCGAAGAGAGCCAGTAGCTGCCGACGACCTTCCCAGAGTACCGTCGCAGGAGCCGGCCAGACGCCCTCCCTAATGTCCCCGCGACTGAAGCTCAGGAACCAAGGTCTGCATGGCCGTAGCAAGACAGAATCCAGCTGGACCACTTTCCTTATAACCAGAGGCACTGTTTGGGCTTGTGGGTACTTAACTTCTTGCCTCAAGTCGTGCTGTCTCACTTGAGATTTGCACTTGCTTAACTCTGAGTTGATTTCAACTTCCCTTTGCACAGGCCCAACAGCTTGTGTGTCTTCAGTGATTTCCTTTGAAGTATCCGACTTTGTGAAAGATTTTATCCCAGAAGTGCATCAGAAATATAAACTTTGTCCAAATGACTTGGCTGTCCTGACTCCCTAAAGCCACCTTTCTGAATCCATTGACTTTGATATTGCTTGTACCTCCATAGGTTGTAGCTTGTTAAATACGGTTACTGCTGGGAAAGGCTTATCTAGAATTCATTGGAGGATTCAGTTGGACTCACATTTTAGTAGAAACTGTTCTAACCCTCTACAAAATATATTGGTGTTACATTTAAATGCAAATACTATACTTGTATTTGAAGTCACTTCAGGGTGTAGGAGAAATTCACCAGCTTTATTGATTCTGAAAAGCAATTCCAAAGTTTGCGTGAACTGTTACAAACACAATTGCCTTATTTAACGAATGCTTTATTAAAACTGATGCTGTTAGACAGAAACCTGTGCAGTTCCCTTAGGGACCACTGCAAAAGGCTTAAGACTACAGGTGTTTGGCAGTAAACCCACTTGGTAGCAGTCTGCACCACACAGTCACTTGGTAGCTGTGGCTGAGCAGTCAGACTTCCCTCAAGAAGAGTTAGGCAGTATATAGAGTATACACAATAGGTACAGAGATACAGTAGCACAAGCAAACACTGACCAGAACTTTGGTGTAAAAGTATATAATTATTTAAAGACACACTTGTAAATTACACTAGCATAAAGAGAAAAGTAAATTCAGCACACAGTCACTATATATATATATATATATATATATATATCCCTAATTGCTTATTAGACAAGTCTTAGTGAGAAGCACCAATTATTTTCAGACAGAGGTGAGCGCTTAACATAAGATGTCACTCTAATAAGTTATTTAAAAGGGAGGGAAAAGGCAGAGTTATGGAAGCACACACATTTCAATACTTTTAAAAGAACTACAGTAAGGCAGGATAGGCAGAGTTCTCCTGGAGAGCAAGGAAGTCAATTGCAAGGCCCACTCTTGGAGAGAGCAAGCAGAAGGGGTCCAGGTTCACACAGTGGGGATATGCCCAAAGAGTCTTGTAGATAGTTCGCACACAAAGAATGACATTAAAGTCAGGAAAAGTTAGCTAGGTTGTCCCAGGCCAGCCCAGGTTAGAAAGTCGAGGCTTTACTGTCACCCCGAACGATCTGTTGCAAGGGAAGCCAGGCGGGACACAGTACCTTAAGTGTGAAGGAAGCTCCAGCGGGGGCAGTTGTTTCTGGCAGCGGGTGCTAGTCAGTGTTTCGTCCAGAGGAAGAGGAGGTCTCCCCGTGGAGGAAAGATGAAGGTCGTTGCACTGCCAGGGAAGAAACCAGTTAAAAAAGGTACTAACCTTCTCTTCGCAGTAGTGGTAAACCGTGGTGTTCGGTTGCCGGGGTGCTTGGCACAGGCAAGGCGGCCACGAGATGCTCCAGAAGGTGAAAAGAAGGCAAAACTGGTTATCCCCACCAGTCAAAGGAAGAAGACTCTCCGAGACGGTTCAGCAGGGCTCCACCGGTGGTGTTGTCGTTGCAGGTCGGCTCAGCTTCTATCTCCTCGGATTCTTAGGTCCTGTGGCGATTTCTGAAGTTCCAGTCCCCAAAGCCCTGCTTTTATGCAGCAAACCCCCATTCATTCAGCTAAGCTGTCAAACATGCTAATTGGTGCGCCGGCCGGCTCACCACTTGGGCCAGTCACACAAGAGTGCGACTTGAGTTTCCAGGGCAACTCAGTCCAGGGTGTCTAAACCCCCTCCCACGCCCCCTGTGGTACCCAGACAGAGTGGCACCACTTTTGGAGGCTTCTGTGGAGAAGCCCGCCAAAAAGTGTAACAAAGGGCTTGATTTGGGTTGGGGTCACAGAGGAGAACACAAATGCCATTTTAGAATGGAGTTCTGGCAAAAAATACCAACCGTGAATTAATATTAAATAAACCAGCAGTATGTTTGAGGCTATACGAATTAAATAATTAAAGTTGGTAGCCTCGAACAATGGGAAAATCCCATAGAGATATATTCACGGTCGAATATAAAAAGTAGTATCCACTGCCACCAGCCAAAACTCGATCAAGGGGGACGGAGACGTGCCCCCTCGAACAGACCCCGGGGCAATCGAATTGCCCTGACCAGTACGTCCACAATATGATGGTTTGTACTGGTTTCTGTTCATCATTTGGGCCTAGTAAAACCAATGGGGACTTTACATGCCCTGGGAGACAGTCAGTCCCAGGGTATGGAGTCAATGTTTGGGGATCGCTACGACACCCCTGGGTTACGTCACTGAGGGTGCTGTGTAACCCACATCAAAAACACATGAAACCCTATGGAGTAAGAGACCCCATAGCCCATAAAACACATGGAAAGACAAAGGAACACCTCAAATCATGTCTAAGAGTGGGAGTAAGAGAGTCTCACTCTTAGCAGGAGAAAAAAATAAACCCCAGAAATCCAGCAAAGCTGCTGGGGGACTCACTAGGTTTGGGAAATTAGCCTTTACAGAGAATTCTCCCTAACAGATGCTAAATAACTGAAACCTTGAGTGTAAGAGTTACTTGTATTGACTGATTTCATCTGCACAGCTCTACAGCTCACATTTACCCTTCTTGAGATAGGCCTGGCTGCTCAGTCCAGTCACACTAGCAACCTGTGTAGTAGACCTATAACAAAAAGGTACCCAAAAAACAGTCCATAGGCGCCCCTCTGCGAGAACGAACACGACCCATTGACCTGTTCTTTGGGAAGGTGCCCACTCAAGAGTCCGCAGCCAAACTTTAGCTCACTGTACCTTTCACATATGGGAAATATCCATTTGCATATCAGTCTTTACACCACCCACATGGGCAGTCCAGCAGCGAAATGCTATGGCAATTCTCTTCTGAACAAGAGTACCAACAGCAACCCCATACACGCGTTTCAGCCTTTTGGGCCTCATCAGTACCTCTGTACCTTAGGTGTATTGAAGAAAATGCAGCTGAATTCTTTCTGGTACAATGAACCCAGTCTCCTGTTCACTCAGTCTGGTGACGAAACGTGGGAATCTGGAAGGGATGTCGCAGCAGCAGTTAGATGAAAGGACCCTCAGCAAGGAATACATTGGTCTGCAGTTTTGATGCCTTTTTACAAGCTTCAACAGTGAACGGTTACTGTCCAGTCGATCTGCCTCGATTTTGCAGTCCTGCACTCTGGTGAGGTGACTGAGGCAAGGGATCTTGCCTCTGGTGGTCCAACCGGAGCTCACCCAAGTTCTGGGAGGATTCTTGCACTGGAAGACTACGTCCTGCAATTGGGTCTGGTATTCGCTGTTTGCAGCCCTGGAAGGCCACAGCATGTCAGAGTATGGCTCATTTGGCAGCTCGTCTTATGGCTAGTTGGTTCCACCAGCCAAATGGAAGAAATCCTCTTTGGAGCGCCTCGTCGATTATAAAATAGGTTCAGCACAGCAGTGGTCTCTTCGTGGTTACTCGAAGGGTCGGCCGGCATCTCTGATCATCTTGCTTCCGATCTTCTGTTCCAATCGTTGACTTGCCTTCTGCCTCAGGAACCTAAGCTTTTATTAGGATTTCCCATTCACTCCTCTGCAAAGTCTCCCTGCAGATTCCGGAAAGGGGTGGGTGGCTGTCCACTCAGGACAGCCACCCCCTCCCAATAGGAACTGGTTCCATTCAAGTGTATCAGCAGACAAAGGACAAGAGTTTCATACGCCTCTCATGCTTCTTGTCTTTAGACACACTGGAGCCTAGGTAGGGATACAAAGGGTTCCCGCCAAAGGAAAAACTCACATTCAGACTTCCCTCTCCCAGAATGGAAGAAGGGCTAACAAAGGACAACCACAAAAGAAATGAAGAAAAAAAAAAAGAAAGGAGCCACCATGTTAGAACACAGGTGACCCTTTTGTGCATAACCAGGGCTATGAATACAGCCTGCGGTGGATAAGTGCACAAAAGTTGGTAGAACACGTCCACTGCCACCAGCAATAGGGTTGTCACTGTAGCCAAAAAGTTAGAGGAGCAGAGAGAAGGGAGATACCATGTATCCCCTTAGCACTCCACATGAGGTCGGGTGTGCAAATCTCAGTTTTATGAAGAATGTATCCCCTTTCCTCAACAGTAAATGAAAGAATAGAAAAGGAAAACCCAAAGGGTCCCCAGCAACACTGCACATAGGGTGCTGTGTACTGCTAAAGTGAAACTGATGCCTTTAAGAGATATGGAGGAAATTACAAGTTACTCACCGTAGTGACTAACGTACTCCTAGTCCGTAGTCCCCTTTCCTCCATACTGCATGGGCGTCCCTCGCTAGGGATGGGAAAATCTCTCACTAGAAA
Source organism: Ambystoma mexicanum (assembly GCF_040938575.1). Classification (NCBI taxonomy): domain Eukaryota; kingdom Metazoa; phylum Chordata; class Amphibia; order Caudata; family Ambystomatidae; genus Ambystoma; species Ambystoma mexicanum. Next base: position 1,319,430,129 of record NC_090924.1, read on the forward strand.
AAAATCTTCCCCTTTAAATTTAGAGGCGCGTTGGAGCATTAGCTCCCCCGACTCCGCCCTGCGGCGCCACTCAGTCCACGGACACGCGTCGACAATATTAACATTGCCTAGTGACACCAGTTTTATTAGGGGGGACGACGTATGGAGGAAAGGGGACTATGGACTAGGAGTATGTTAGTCACTACAGTGAGCAATTCATAATTACTCCTACATCAAGTCCCCTTTCCTCTATCCTGCATGGGTGATTACAACTGAATGTAGCCCCAGGGTGGCAAGATGAGCCTCCTAAGCAAACAAGTTCCGTAGCACTGCCTGCCCAAATGTTGCATCCGACCTGGAGCGGGCATCCAAACAGTGTTTGCAAAAGGCTGACAGGGTAGCCCAGGTAGCTGCCCTGCTGATGACCTACCACGGAACGTGCCTTTGAAAAGCCACAGCTGTAGCTTGGCTCCCATAGCATGGGCATGCATATTTGCCAGAAGCGGTTTGTGCTGCCCATCATATGCCTCTGTTAGGGAGAGTTCTCATAAATGTGCTAATTCCCTTCACCTTCGAGACCCCCTGCAACTTTGCTGGACTTTAAGGACTTGATTTTTTTACCTGGAAAGAGTGCGAGCCTTTTTTCCACACTCATGTATTTTGATGTGTATTTTACTCTTGTGTTCTTTGATTATGGAGTTTTAAGATAACTCCATAGGCATATTCTCATGTGTGTACACAGCACCCTCAGTGCAGTGACACAGGGAAGCCTTTTAAGCTGTCCCAAGGTTTAAATACCTTCTCTGGGATAAACTACTGTTTCCCAGAGTATGCAAGGTTAAATTGACTAGTCTTTTTAAATTCCTAGACACAGCACACATCTTCCTATAGCGTGCTGGAGGGGTTACCTAGTATCCCGTGTCTAGAAACTCATGTAGCAGTCAAATGCTACTCTTTTCTATCGAAATGGCTGGTGGCAGTGGTTTTAGAACGAACTACCATGATTTTTCCCGACTGAACACCGGTAGCTAAAAATCGCTGGAGACCAGTCTTCTTTTTTCGCCATTTATTTTTGGAAAGGTCTTTCTAGTGATTGTCTCTGCGTGCCAAACCAGGATTGGTCCCTTTGTTTCCATGGCTTTGGCGGGCTTCAGGACTCAAGACCGCCTCTGGCGTCTATGTGTCTGGGGTGGGCAGAAAGTGAGATAGGTGCCCGAGACTCCCTGTGCTTAGTCTCGTAGGAGACCCAAATGCACTCTGGTGTGATTGGCTGGCTGACTGTCCGGCAAGGACAGCTACCGTGCTGGATGAGTGGCAGCTAGGCTGGAATGAAAGGGAGATAACTGTTTAAAAGGCAAGTCTCCTGGACTGCAAAGCAGAGTCGACCACTGGAACGAAAGAACCGAAACGAGCTGGAAAAGTTCATCTCGACAGAGAAGCCCCTTCAAGAACGACTTCTTTCTTTGAGTTGATGCGACCAATCAACTCGTAAGCCACCTGGATACCATTCTCGTAGCTGGTTAGGATTAACCAGGGGGGTGGAGGGGGAAGGGCTGGGTGAGGACACCAGTTGTGTGCTTGATAAACGGCTACTTGAACTGAAGTGACTCCATTTTATTCAAGGTTTCCGATGATCCCATGCAGTGCAGGAGTCCCGACGTGCAAACTACTTCTGAGAACTTTGGCAAATACTTTACCGTTTACTTCAAGAACTGCTCTTTCCTTTCCAAGACACTAGTCCATTGACTTTGGCCTATGCCTATTGAACTGAATCAAGTCCTCTAGTGACCTATAACTATTTGCACTGCCTAAGAAAGTATTTGTGATCTATTCTGCTAACTTGTGTCTTTTTGCTCCCATTGAAAGTAACAAATGCCATTTTGCTCCTATTTCAAGGGAGCCTAATTTGTTCAAAAACTTATTGGTTTGTTATTGAAGTGTGTTGGTGTATAATATTAAGTTGCCTCCTACTAGTGACCGTTTTCTAAATGATTGTGTAATAAAGTAATACGTGTTTTACCAAGAAACCTTGAATATAAGTGTCTACTTGAACCACTGTGATTGCAAGACCTCTGTTTAATCTCTTGTACTGCTCACATTCCCTCTTGAGATGAGAACTGTGCAGTACAGACTTATACCAAAGGTTGGTTTTTGCTTACACCTGTAGTCCTAATGGTATGTGGTGGTCCCAGAGGGTACTGCATGCAATTCTGCCCAACAGCCTCCTTGATGGCTGCAACCATCCATCTTGCTATGGAAGCTTTGGAGGCTTGATAGCCTGTCCTTGACCCACCGCAGGCGACGAAAAGAGCCTCCGACTTACGAAAGCTTTTAGTCCTGTCCAGGTAGAATTATAGGGCGCGCCTGTCGTCTAGACAGTGCAAACCCTCCGAGCATCGTCTTTAGGGTCGGCAAAGAAAGTTGGTAACACGATTTCACTCAGTTGGAAGGTGACAACCTTTTGTAAGAATGCAGGGTGCACGTCCTTATGAAAAGTAGTGTAAGGCTCCAAAGCCACCAGTGACTGGCTTTCACTGACCCTGCGTGCAGATGCAAAGCCCACCAGTAGGGCTATCTTAAGCGGGACTAGCCTGATGTCGGTGGACGCCATGGGCTCGAAAGGTTTATGAGCCAGGGTGTCCAAGACCAGGTTAAGGTCCCACACCGGGTGTGGCTTTTTAATAGGCAGGTAGATCCTGGCGAGGCCTGCCAGATGTCTTAACCACCGGATTAGGAGGAAAATATCCCCTCTGAATTCCGGTAGGCTTCGATTGCCACCAAGTAGGTGAGACATGTATCCACCTGCACCCCAGAGAGTGCAAGGTGTGCTGAGAAGGATAGGACGCCGTCCAGAGTGCAGGTCAACGGATCGACCTCCCTTGTCGAAGCCCAGTGACAGAACCTAGTCCACTTGCTTTTGTACTGGCTCCTGGTACCATCACTCCTGGTGCCCTGTATAATTTCTAGGTTGGCCCGGGACAGATGTAGGTGCCTTAGTGTGACCCGTTCAGGAACCACGCTGCGAGGGCTAGCTTCTGGGGAGCGGGGTGGCTTGCCATGCCTCCCTGCTGCAAGAGTAGGTGAGCAGGCTCACCGGAAGATGCACCAGTGCCTGATCAGACAGGCTGAGTAATTCCGAGAATCATGGCCTTGCATGCCACCACAGGGCTATCAGGATGACCCAGAGAGATCAGGCCTACCTGATCTTACAGATTACCCTGTGGACCAGGGGAGAGAAAGGAAAGGCATAAGCATTGATGTCACATTGTATCTGCATGGTGTTGCCCAGAGAGCCCCAGCCTTCACCCTGTCAGGACGCGAACTGGGGCACCGCCTGTTGGACCAGGTGGCAAAACGATCCACCCGAGGATGACCCCATCTGTTGAAGATCCCCTGAAGGACCTGTTCATTCAACTGCCACTCGTAGTTGTCCGCAGCCTGCTAAGTCCGTCAGTCTCTGTTAGGCAGCATCCTATGCAGTGCCCTTAGGGAGAATTCTCATTTCATGGCTAATTTCCCTTACATATAGAGTCCCCCAGCAGCTTTGCTGGATTTGAAGGGTTTGTTTCTTTTTACCTGCTAAGAGTGAGACTCTTTTTTTCCCCATTCTTAGGCATTTTTGCTATGTGTGTTCTAGGCTATTTTTGTGTTTAATGCCTATGTGATCTTTTCTCTCACCCATAGGAGCCATCTTTATGCACATGTGTCACACAGCACCCTCCGTGCCGTGACACAGGGGTGTCGTAGCGACCCCCAAACAGACTCCATACCCTGGGACTCACTACCGTCTCCCAGGGCATGTAAAGTCCCCATGGACTTTACTAGTCGATTTCTATGAACTTAAAGGAATGGTTCGGTCAAAATGTTGTATTGCCCCTATGGGTCGGCCATGTGTTTTTAAGCCTAAGTCGCTCGATTTTAGAAAAATTTCCTATGGATCATAGCCGAGTTTCCGTCCATTAAACGCACGTGAAAACAGGCATCAGGGAGCTGCCATTTTGTGATAATCCTATCATTTCCCCCATCGCCCTGGCTGACTTGCTTTTGCGGCACTAAATCATATCCCCCGCCCCGAGCCTGTCATCAGCAGACGCGTACCGCCCATTTCACAACGCCAAAGGACATCTCGTGTCAACATTCGCTGCGCTTCAGCTAATGACGTGTCGCCATGGAAATGGCAGGACGCCTCTTTCCGCAATAAGTATAAACAGACCGTTTCACAACACGGAGCAGCAGATTTTCGATTCCATTCCTCTGTGTTACTTTCAGTATTCTGTGACTCGTTTCTGTGCTATGGTCAGCTACCTTCGTTGCTTGTAGCCCGTGTGAACAGATACCAGTACCACCGCTATCAATTTTAGTTTAACACACAATGGCTACAATAATGCCCGACATGTACAAGCCCGAGTATACCGAGGAGGAACTACTGGAAAGGGAAACACGCGAAAACGATGGGTCTTCAGACGGCAGTTGGGGGGACGATTCAACAGCTGAAGAGCCTGGACCGAGTCGCATGGACGGTGTTTCCACCTGGTGCACATGCAATCGGTGCGAGCTAATGCCAACCGAGGACGAGATCTGCTGCTGCTGTGAAAACTCGGGATGCGTGGCCTACATTTCGGAAGGCGAGCCACGACCGCAATGCATCACCGAGCTGCCAGACTTCAGGGCAGCCTGCCTCACACGGTCCGTGTTGAGGATAATGATGGCGCTTATGCACAAACTTCGCGTAACTGTTCGTCCTCGTAATCAGAGTAACGAGTAAGTATACTCTGCTTGTCATGCCACTCCTATTTCATGGTCTTCTACTATATCCAAAATTACATATACATATCATTGTAACGCACGAAAGTCGTTCAATAGTGTGCAGTGTCTAGATAGCATTTGTCCGAGCAGAATGCCATTGGTTACAAGAATTGTCATCGACAATAAACGTTTATTAAACTTATCTTGGTCATTTAACCCCTTAAGTGCCAAGGACGAGGTATCTCGTCCTTGGGATTACCTCCCCAGTGCCAAGGACGAGATAGCTCATCCTTGGCACTTAAGGGGTTAATGAAGGAGAAAATGTTAGAAGGCTTTGCATGGTGAAATACTGAAATCACCAAAAAGGCCTTGGCACTGGGGGGGAAAACCCATGGCAGTTAAAACAGTTTGTTTCATTCCTTTGCACAGGTGGTACAGGCTGGTGGCCTATCCTTCCTTTACATGGTGGCTTCACGGGAGACTTGGACACCGCGTTCGAAGAGTGATACCCGCCTGTGCTGTTCGTGCCATAAGAGAAACGTTCGAGTGACAGCGGTCAGTACAGGGGATTTTCTCTCGCTGTGCTGCAACCTGAACTGTACAATGTTTAAAGTCTTCTATTTTTGTGTCATCAAAATAAGATACAAAATAAAACACCACATATTTTAACAACGGTTGTTTCGACTTTTTAAATGAATCAAGTGTGTCTCCATTCAAGGATGGAAGTCAGACATCTGTGCTCGGAATGGGTGAAGGTCAGGTCGCTGTGAAGCGGGGGGTCACTATCTAAGCGAACATAATATATTATCAATAATGCATGCACTAAATAACACTTGTTCAAAGTCTTTCAGTCGGTTATGTCTCTATAAAAGTCACATATATCTATACTATCAATTAACATTGGATTATACAGGCCTTAGGTCAAGGGTCTTGACCACTATAATACACTGTTTGAAGTGTGGGTCTGCGCTCACAAGAATCTCTGGTATGTGGCATTTGTTATTGATAGGCAATGATATACTACAGTAGGGGTCTAATGTTAGTTGGGGATCTGCTAGGTGGGCATCATGGCGTGGTCAGTGGTCTGGCACATGAAGAGAATACCTTGCAGGGACACAGGGTCAGAATGGCAGTATGTTTCCACTGGCGAGGGTGCGTGGGCAAGGACACGTTTGTGGAGATGAACGAGCTATGTGCTTGGTTCAGGCTGGTTCACATGCAGGACCGTGATCTCAGAGGAAGAGTGATGTGTTCCATTTATTAGCTGTTGCAAATACCTCTGGAGTTTTCCAGTCAGAGTGGGAACGAGGGGGTGGGCCATGTGCACTGCGCGCTGTACTATCGCAGTGAGGCCTGGTCACCAAGATGGAGTGGAAAGGGGGTACAAAAATGGATGCCCCGTGTCCTGCTCAGTGTTCCCATCTACGCAAATGTCATCCAAAGTTAACATCACATAAGGGCCAGGGGCGAACCCACTACTGGAGGCACTTGGTATGAGTTTCTACGGAGAAGTAAAGGATGCGAGGGGCCGGATGGCCCCTCGCTCCCACACACTTGCCTGCACACCCCAGGCCCATCCATCTCACCCCCTCTATCAAAGGCGGTTCGCACCCGGGGATGAGCGCTGGCATGGGAGGTTGTCACGGGCGCAAACGGTCAAGGTGCCAAACAGCATGTACACTTCAAAAGGAATCCCACGCCCAGGGGCCATCGCTCACATGGCCTCAGACCCCGTGTCTCCAGGCAGGCCGCCCCCCTGCAATCCACATAAGTGTGTCTCCATTCAGCAGTCTTCCTGTGCCTTATCTGCACGCCCCAGGCCCATCCATCCCACCCCCTCTATCAAAGGCGGTTCGCACCCGCGGATGAGCGCTGGCATGTTGGGCTGTCACGGGCGCAAACGGCCAAGGTGCCAAACAGCATGTACACTTCAAAAGGTATCCCACGCCCAGAGGCCATCGCTCACATGGCCTCCTCAGCCCCCCCGTGCCTCTAGGCAGGCCTCCCCCGAGGCAGGCCGCCCCCCCTGCATTAAACATAATACCACGACATACACACGTCATTCATTCACAAACACACCCCTGTTTCTAATACTTTATAAACCACTTGATATGTCTCATGAGAACATCTTTGTGCTTTGCAGGTCAACTCCTGAACCTTCTACCTGAGAAGCACTGAGATCTATGCTAATCTGCCCGTCGCCGTGCTATCTGTGACCGCTTCAAGCAAACTCGTCAGTGTGCTACCTGTGGCCATCTACCTGTTCTCCTGCAACATACTGCTTGGCCTGCTGAATCCAACTGTTTGTTGGTCAAGGTGAGACCATGTATCCTAGTCATATTTCGGTCATTTTTATATTTCAATCTATTTGCTATTACAGTACCCAATAGAGCTATGGTCATTGGTCTCATTGCTATTGACTTCAGTTTCAATCGTTATGCTATCAATAGATCTATTTATTTTCATCTGTGTCAATTGTCATCGAATTGCATCCTTCGGCGGTCCAGTCTATAATGTAAGCATGTTTCCTTTTCGTGCAAGACAGAACATCCAAAGGACGAGTCACATGTTCAGAGTTTAGTCACATAATTTAAAAAATGTCCGTAACTTCTGCAAATACTAAGCCGCACATGATGAACTGGTATAGTTCCGGCGACCAAAACAAACCTTGCATTGAGCATGGTATGGCAATGCATTACTTACCGTAAAAGCATTTCTGATGATTGTATCTGCTTAGATTCACATGCTGTGCATAGGTCCGACATCCAGTGGTCACTGCAGAGTATTGCATCTTGTTTTTCTTGGTCGAAAAGGGACGTCGACCGGGCGTGTCTGAAATACTGTCCCTATAGTGACGTGTGTTGTACCCACAATCCCTCACGCGTCAAGGTCCCTCTGTTTGTATTTTTCTGCCCTGAGGGAGCCTTCTAGACGTGAGTGAGTACAGAAAAGAGATATAAAAGGAAGTCTATGTTCCTTCCATCCGAGCGGGGAGGAAGGGTGGGCGCATGTGAATCTAAGCAGATACAATCAGAAATGCTTTTACGGTCAGTAATGCATTGTCTTCTGATGCTCGTTAATCTGCTTAGAATCACATGCTGTGCATAGACTAGCGAGCAGTACCCGGAGTTGGCGGTGGTTTATGAGAAGGAACAGTAGAGAAAAGATGTCTTAGTACTGCCTGACCCACCAGGGAGTCAGATCTCGAGTGTGCATCTAGACAGTAGTGTTTTGTAAAGGTGTGCACAGAACTCCAGGTAGCCGCTTTGCAGATGGACTCAAGGGGAACATTTGCAATGAATGCTATGGACGCCCCTGTGCCTCGAGTAGAGTGTGCTCTAGGCTTAAAGGGCAGTTCTCTCTTAGAGTATAGCAGAGAGTGATGCATTGAACAATCCATCTAGAAATAGTGGACTTTGAAACTGCATCCCCTTCTCTTCCTGCTGCCACCGAGACGAAGAACTGATTAGTCTTCCTCAGTGGTCTGGTTCTTTCCATGTAGAACATGACCGCTCTGCGCACATCTAGTGTATGCAGAGTTTTTTTCTCCCAAGTTGGAAGGATTTTGAAAGAAGGTTGGCAGTTCTATAGACTGGTTTACGTGGAATTTCGATATGAACTTCGGAGCAAACCTTGTGTGCGTGCGTAGAACCACCTTATCTCTGTGAACTGTAACGAAGGGGTCTAGAACAGAAAGAGCCTGTAGTTCACTTACCCTCCTGATGGAGGTGATAGCTATTAAAAAAGCAGTCTTAAGAGTGGGGTCTTTAAGAGATGCTTTGTGCATGGGTTCGAAAGGTGAGCCCATGAGTCTGGTAAGTACCACGTTAAGGTCCCATCCGGGAGCTGGGTCAGCTATCGGGGGTTTATTCTCTTTATTCCCTCCATGAAGGCCTTTATAACAGGGATCTTCCACCACGACACCTTGAGTTGGGAAGTGGTGTATGCAGAAAGTGCCGCTAGGTGGACTTTAATGGAATTGAACACTAGACCTGAATACAACAAGTGGGTCAGGTATAGAACAATATGTGTGGGAGAGCAGTCAATTGGGTTGATGCCTTGCCCTCTGCACCAGATGACAAATCTCCTCCGCTTGCTAGAGTAGCAGTGGCGAGTGTTAGGTTTTCTGGCTTCCCTGAGAATGTCCATACATCTCTGCGGGAGCAGTAGATGTCCGAATTCTATGATCTCAGGAGCCAAGCTGCTAAGTTCATGTTCTGGGGGTATGGATGCAGAGTCCTGCCCTTGTCTTGTGACAGCATGTTGTACGGGCAGGGGAGTTTCACTGGGGGGGAGAGAGACATCTCCATCAAGTGAGCGAACCATGGCTGTCGGGCCCACATTGGGGCCACCAATATCATGGTTACTTGTTCCTGGTGCATCTTGTGCACCACCTTGTTGAGAAGGGGAGTCGGGGGGGAAAAGCGTAAACAAATTTCCCTGACCATTGCATCGACAGACCGTTCCCCTTGGATTGGTTCTGGGGGTACCTGGAGGCGTAACTTAGGCATTGTGAGTTCTCCAGGGTTGCGAATAGGTCTATTTCTGGGAATCCCCATTGTGTGAAGACGTCGAAGACGAGGTCTTCGTGTAGTCGCCATTCGTACTCTTCGGGCAGGGGGAAATCTCTGCTGAGTTTATCTGCCAGCAGATTGAGTTCCCCTGGTACATGTTCTGACATTAGGAACATGTTTTGTTTGAGAGCCCACTTCCATATATTTTGGGCCAGCTTGGACAGTCCTGGAGAGTGGGTGCCCCCCTGCTTGTTGATGTAGTACATGGCTGTGGTGCTGTCTGTAAGGACCAACACCGTTTTGCCTTGTAGGTGTTCCTGGAAGGCTTTTAGCGCCTTGAACACAGCTAGTAGCTCCAGTAGATTGATGTGTTTGGATGCTACGTTCGGAGTCCACTCTCCGTGAGCAGTCTGATGGGATAGGTGAGCCCCCCATCCTGTTAGGGATGCGTCTGTGGTTAGAGTGGCTTCCACCGCGGGTGTGGCAAAGGGTTTCCCTTTTTCCAGGTTTTCCTTTGTCCACCACTGGATCGTCCCATAATCCGCTGGCCTAACACCACTGGCTGTTGAGCCACTCTTGCATAGGGTGCATGCGCAGGCGCGTGAGAGAGGTACCAAATAAATACACAACGCCATCATGCCTAGCAAGCGCATTGCTTTGCGTACCGTCACCTCTCGACCGGTCACATATTGAGGGATCTGAAACAGCATGTTTTGGATCCTCTCGTTGGAGGGGAAGATGAGGCCGTCCTTTGTTTGAATTAGAGCCCCTAGGAATTGTTTGATTTGGTTGGGGTCTAGGCTGGACTTCTTTTCGTTGATGGAGAAGCCCAACTGGAACAAAAGGTCTAGTCTTTTGGGTATTGGAAAAGCATGTTTCGTAAGAATCCCCTGTTATGAGCCAGTCGTCGAGGGAAGGGTAAACTGGGATGGACAACCTGCGCAGGTGGGCCGCTGCCACTGCCAGTACCTTCATGAATACCCTTGGTGCTGATGCTATGCCGAAGGGTAGCACTCTGAACTGGTAGTGTTTGCCCTCTATCATAAACCTGAGGTATCTTCTGTGCGCTGGCAACATTAAAATATGAAAGTATGCATCTTTCATGTCCAATGTTGTCATGTAATCTCCCTGCGATAGCAGTGGGATCACTTCCTGTAAGGTCACCATACGAAACTTCTGGGGTTTGATAAACTTGTTCGCTGGGCGCAGATCTAATACAGGGCGCATGGTTAGATCATTTTTGGGTACAAGGAAGTACACTGAATAAATACCTTCCGTTACCTGAGATAGAGGCACGACCTCTATGGCTCCTTTTTCCAGCAGTAGTTGTACTTCTTGGAGAAGGATGGCAAGGTGTTCCGGTGTCATGCGTCGTCCTCTCGGGGGTCTGTATGTTGGGGAACTGTTGAATTCGATGCAGTATCCGTGGGCTACGGTGGAAAGTACCCAGCGGTCTGACGTTATTCCCTCCCATGCTGGAAGAAAGGATGTTATCCGGCCCCCGACCGGTGTTGCATGGGAGGGGACGCGAATCTTCGCGTCACTTGGTGTTGTTGGGGGCTTGGGAGCCTCTGGGGGTGGACCCCCCGCCCTCTCCCCTGCGCTGTCCTCTTTGGCTGTACTGCCCACTATTGGTCTGGTAACTGGTGGCAGGGTACTGTTGCTGCCGATTCTGCTTTTGGCGTTGGCCACGAAAAAAGCGTGTGTTTCCATAGCCGCGTCTGGTAGTGGGCTTAGAGATCTGGTCAAGAGTTTTGATAGTATCAAACTCTTTTTTAGCCATTTCCAGAGCCTCATACACCGCTTTCCCGAAGAGGTTTGCGTCTTCAACAGGTTTATTTATTAAAGACGCCTGTGTCTCCAGTTTGAACCCTGAGTTCGTAGCCATACATGGCGTTTTAGGAGTATTCCCTGAACCAGGGAACGTCCCGCTGTCTCAGCAGCATCCAGAGAGTTCTTTACAATACTCTGGTTGACCTGGGTTCCTTCTCCAATAGTTGAAAGCAGGCGTGTACGTAGTGGTTCCGGCGCTTCTTCGGCGTCCTTGCGCAGTTTGGCCCACTGCGCGTCCGCGTAGCTAGCTAGCAAAGAATTGTTGTTCGCAATTCTTGCCGAAAAGGCAGCCGAGGATGTGACTCTTTTAGCAAGGGCATATAACCTCTTGCCCTCCTTGTCAGGTGGTGCCTCACTGGTGGACAGCGGCACCCCTGCCCTCTTCCTTGCATTAGTTACTACAAGGGAATCCGGAATGGAATGTCCCCTTATGTACAGCGGGTCTGAGGGTGAAGGAGTGAAAAGTTTTTCAATCCTTGGATTAACTCCTCTGATTAGTGCGGGTGTGGATAGCGAAGGGATGATTCTTCTCTTCACTGAAGCGAGGAGGGGAATGGTCTGGCTGACTGGGGGTTTCTCCTTAATTACTCTTTCCACAAAGTCTATTTCTGGAGAGATCTCCCCAGTGTCCAGTTCGAAATGTGCTGCTGCTCTGCGCAACAGGGCATTGAATGTGGGCTGATCGTCAATGGGAGACGTGTTTCTAACAGGTGAATTGTCTGGAGGATTTAGGTTCAGGACATCAGTGTCCGAATATCCTGATGGGGATTGCCAGGGATGAGAAGGTCCTTCTTCTGGATTTTCTCCGAAGCCTTCTCCTACCATGTCTGGGCTGTCTTCCAGACCTTCCTCTTGGTTCTGTCCTTCATTGTCCACAAAATCATCCTCCTCTTCTAAGTATTGTTCCTCACCAGTGAGGTCATACACATTATGGAAGTCTAAGGCTGTGTCCTGCCTCGGGTATTTTGGCCCTCGGGTCCTCCTGAGGCCCTTCTCTTGTTCTCTTGGGAGTGGGAGGGTTCTGGGTGTTCATAAACCTCTCCATTCTCTCCACGCAGAGATGGAGCCTTTCCATGGTTTCATGGGGTACCCATGAGCGGTCTAGCGGGGGTAAATTAGTGTTTTCTTGCTGAAAACGGCTCAACCTCTCCCACAACGTCGTGGAAAGTGTCCCGTCGCCCTCCGAAAAGCCTTCCGGTGTGCTGGGGTCCCCCCCGACTGAAGGGGGTAGTCCCTGTTTTTCTTCAGGCTTTTTCGGCGTGTCTTTCGACCTTTGCGTAGCGCTCGACGTGTCTTTCGGCGTACGCTTCTGGGCGTCGGCTACAACGATCCTCGCCAAGCTCTCTGTGACTCGTTTGTCAGCAGAGGGCTGTGGTTTCGACATTACGGGTGTCGAACGTTCTACGGCGGCGTGCGCTCTCTGCTGGTGCGCGCCGGCCGATGGTTTGGGGGCGGCGCCCTTATTTGCCGAAAGCCCAGTCGCTGGTCGCGGCTGCGAGAGGGGCTTCGAACCCGAACGGTCCGAGGAGGCCGCCGGTGTAACCTGCGTCTCCTTGGGCGCTGATGCTTTCTTCGTCTTCGACGAAGAAGAGCTATGGGTTGTGTGTTTATGTGTTGTATCGTGTGCGTCAGTGTCGCCGGGGTGTTCATCCCCATAAGCAGGGCGTGAGCCGAGCCCATCGGGGCCGGGGACAGACTACAAAGAGCGCAAGCGCTCTTTAGAGGGGTCTACGACTTCCGTAGCGGAGGTCGTGTTATCACGTTCCTCGTCACTGTCGGTGGTAGCAGCGGCGGGTGAAGACCCGGCCTTCGACATAGCGTAGGCCGCCCACCTCTTGACCCTACGGTCTTTTAGAGTCTTTGGCTTTAGAAGCCGACAAGCCGAGCAACCCTCCTCTACGTGATCGAGGGGCAAGCAGCGGTTACACCGTGAATGCTTGTCCTTCCAAGTAAACTTGCCCTTACAAAGTGGGCAAAACCTAAAGGGTGTCCTCTCCATTGCCGAGGCAATAAAGTGATAACTACCCCAAGGGAAAAGAAGGGGAAAAGGAAAGGCATTCTCAGAAAAAGAATCAGAGATGTCCCACGACCCCACTCTCCCTACTGTATTTGGCCTGCAAGGCCAGGCCACGTGTTCGGCAACGCCGACGGATCTCCTCCGCTCGTCCCCTCCGTCGAAGATCTTGCTCGGCGGAGACCGCTTCACCACTGCGTCGAGGGAGGGATCGATATATTAAATCTTTAAACAGGAAAAAACGACCAAAGGTCGAGGAGATGGAATCTGCAATGTCTCTCGAGGAGCTCCGCGTAAAGGCGACCAGTAGCTGGGCGGAAAAAAACAATCTGAGGGACCTCGACGCGTGAGGGATTGTGGGTACACCACACGTCACTATAGGGATAGTATTTCAGACACGCCCGGTCGACGTCCCTTTTCGACTACGAAAAACAAGATGCAATACTCCGCAGTGACCACTGGATATCGGACCTATGCACAGCATGTGATTCTAAGCAGATTAACAAGCATCAGAAGGTTCATTTACTTTTTTATGACATTTTTATTAATCAAGGTTTTATAATAATCTTGATATTTACTTTTCAGAATTTAACAATGCCTGCCTGTTCGATTAGCGGTTGCCCTTTGAAGACCCATGCTAAATCTAAAGGCACTACAATGCATGTATTCCTGAAAACTATTGATCGAATAAGAGAATCGGTCAGACATTGCGGATATCCACTGGATGAGCTGGAAAGTAGAGTCCAACAAGTGTTTGAGGACAAGAGGGGTGATCGATACCGCATCTGCAGCCGGCACTTTCCCTCCAACATATACACCACATCTTGGGTAACAAAGAAGAATAAACGGCGATCGACACGAAAATTGCTCGCAAACGCTATTCCCAATCTATTCGTCCACAAACCGCCACTGGTGAGTCAAGTGTCCGTTTTTAGCTTTAGGCCTTGCGGTAGTGTGTAGGTAGCAGAATGGATTCATTGATATTTTAGATGCGGTTTCCAATTTGTAATACTTTCGACATTGATATGATTGTATAGATTTTTGAATAATGACATTTATCAATATATTATTTTTAGATTTCATAACCCACAAACGAAATCTATATATGGGCACATGGAACTGTGCTATATTGCGCATTACTCAAGTATTCTTTCTCCTTACATGGCAATTTTAAATATTGGCATTTCATTATCAAACAATAATTTACCTTTACAACTTCTTGACTATCCCTTGAATCTGAAGCAAGAACATTCTACTTCCGTCACGTGCTCGCAGTCATCAACCACTTCTAGTGCGTATCAGGTAATCATGCTTGGCTATTCCGCTACAGACTTGTTTTATGCATGTCAAGTAATAGTTTGTATGTATCGTGTGATTATTTTACCAATTGTTTGGTTAGTGCTTTCCAATTGATATACACCTTAGTTGTCGTCCCCTGGTGTTTGTTTTCAGTTATAATTAGCGTTATCCATACTAATGCAAGTACAGTCTTTCAGGGAGATGCTGAAGCGTCCACCACATTGACAACAGCCCTAGATGTTCTTCATCAGCACGAGGTATGGATAATGACAGCTCAATCGACCGTGATCATCAGGACTGGAACACTTGTCGTTTGATTGTTCTACACCATGTTTCATTCATGGTTAGCCGTTGATATGTACCTGTGCGGTCGACCCCAAGCGTGTGTTGTGTTTTCAATATTGTAATCCTTACTAATTCAAATTCTATGCTTCAGGCAGTTGTTGAATCGTCAACCCACGCACTTGATGCGGAGCCTGACATTCAAGTAATTCCGGTGGAAGCGGCACCATGCGGATACGAATCGGCACAACAGCTTTCGGAAGTGCGCACCACATTGACAACAGCCCTAGATATTCTTCAGCAGCACGAGGTATGGATACTGACAGCTCCATCGAGCGTGATCATATAACGGGATTCCATTTGCTATACTTTCTTCCCTATTAACGCAAGTACTGTGTTTCAGGGAGACGATGGAGCTTCCACTACAATCACAAGATCCCATTTAGATGATGCAGATGTAAAGAAATCGGAGAAATAAGTCGATTAAATCTGATCATATTTAAATATTCCTTGATTCTTTTAGACAATGCAACATTTGTGGTTATCTCTTTATATGTACCTGTGTCGTCGACCCCAAGTGTGTGTTATGTTTCCAATATTGAAAACCATACTAACGCAAGCACTGTGTTTCAGGGAGTTGCTGACGACTCCTCTTCAATACAATCATTCGTGGCAGTACATGCAGAGCCAGAGGCATGGATACTGACAGCTCCATCGAACTAGGTCATCAGAGCTCGAATACTTGTCGTTTGATTTTTCCACACAATGTTTTGATCGTGTTTGGCTATTGAGATGTACATGTGTTCGTCCTCACGTGTGTTTTATGCTAACAATATTTTGATACACAGTAATGAAAATACTATGTTTCAGGGAGTCGATGGAGCCTCATTCCGCGCTGTCTATGCGGATACAGAAAATATAGTTGGTGCAGCGCAAAAGGAAGGGGAGACATGCGGATACGTATCGGAGCAACAGCATGCAGATGTTGAAGGTCGAGTCAAAAAAGTTGCAAAGAAAAGAAACAAAAATAAGGTTAGTTACAAATGGTTCATAACTGTAGAATTTATTTTGTGCTGGGGACTATTTTATGTTTTTTTCCAAGTCAATTGTACTATACTTTATCTTGTGTTTAAACTGAACATCCTTTTCCAAACTGTCCTCTAGTTACCCGTGGGTCTACGAACTATACATACACAGACAGTGAAGCGAATGAGAGATGTTGCTTGCCAGACCATTTACACTATGGAGGCTATCGAGGAACTATAAATTCAGACGCTGCGTGTTGAGACTCGGGATGCTCATGTCCAATGTACAGAAAATACGCAAAAGCAAAAGAGCTTCAAGTCTACAGTCACAACTGGTCAGCACGAATATGATGAACCACTAGTGCAAAAACGAAGAGAACTGAGAAAACTCAATGCGATTATAAAAGAAACACCAACGAAAATGTTAAACAATTGCTAACTGCGGCGACCAGATCTTACAGAACCTGGGTAAGACATCGGAGGGCGGAACTTTATCAGAAAGATGCAGGACAGATGTTAAAAACGTTATCCTCAAAAAGTGTAGGGCTTCTGGGCTCTAATAAAGAACAAAGGCATCCGAAGTGATGACAAACTCCTCAACTCGATACCGGAATCATCCTGGACATCTTTCTACTCTGCCCATTTCGCCGCGACCTCGCCATCTGCTACCGACGCGATTGCCGGTCAAGTGGCACAGCGAGTAGAGCGCTCGCTTTGACATTCGTGCAGAGCTTGCCAACGCAGGTTCGAATCCCGGCGGGGCCAAACTCGGCCTTTCATCCTTCCGAGGTCGATAAATGAGCACCACACACCGTGGGTAATAATAAGCAGCGCTCAGATACCTGAGGGTTCGTAGCGCTATATAAATGCCAAATTATTATTAAACCAAAAGGAAGCGCCATGGATAAATCTAGCAGTCCAAGTCGAAATAAAGTCAGCAATCTCAAAACTGAAAGCGACTAGAGCACCGGGGCCTGATGGGTTGACTAATATAGATCTAAAGCAAAACCAAACTGAATGGTCCCTTTTGATAACAAATTTTCGATCATTGCATAGCATCCAGACAAGTCCCGAAAACATGGACGAGAAGGTCATTGTACCCATTTCTAAAAAAGGAAGTAGAGATAACCCGGCGAACTATCGACCTATAGCCCTTCTCGACATCATGGGTAAAATATTCGCGACTCTACTCCTTTCAAAATTTCAAAACTGGGTAAGAACATCTCCTTCAACAGACCACTTCCAAACGGGATTTCTGAAGACCGCCTCGACAAGCATAAACATCATGAATATCATCAAGGACAATGTAAAAAATGGGGTTCCGAAAGTTTTCCTTGCATTCATTGACTTATCCCAAGCCTTTGATAAAGTAAGCCGGCAAAGACTATGGTCTAAACTGACAATTGGAACTGTCCAGAGGAAATCCTGGACCCAATGATCGCACTACATACAGATACAACTATACAAGTCCGTCTAAACCAACAAGGTATGCTATCAGAAGCAGTTAAGGTTGAAAGAGGAGTCAAACAAGGCTGTCCTTTAGCCCCTGCATTATTCATCGCATTTCTGGATGACTCAATACACGCAAACCCCTTTGAGAGCATTCCCTCCGAAAGTTGGAAACACCGTAGTGTCCAGGTTACTCTATGCTGACATGATTCTGATGGATCAAACTCAAGTCCGTCTTCAGCGCCAGTTGACAAATCTGGCCAGATTCATCTCCGAAAATGACCTAGAAATAAATACAGAAATCGAAAATCTGTCTTGGGGAACAAGCGCTCAAAATCGAAACCAGGCGGTTCCTGGTTCTTAAACAACGCAAAGATTGAGAAAGTTACAAACATCAGGCACTTGGGTGTAATGATTGACAAACTAAGAACTGAGAACTCTACCATCGTGGCTCTGTGGTCTAAAGTCAAAACGCTCACCACTCAAACAAGATTAATTGACAACAAATATGGAAAATCTTCCCCAATACCAGCGATTCAGTTCTACAGACAAAAGGTGGTACCGTCCCTAATTTACGGAATGGATGTGGCGCTCAAAATTCATGATTCTATTTGGTCTAAACTGGAGGGGTATCTCTGGAAAGCTGTTCCGGGCTTGCCAAAATCTGAATCCATCGCAGCGATATGACGCGAACTTGGCTTTGTCAGCATCCATAGAACAAAGCCAAATGAGGGCATTGAGGAAAATCATCGACCCTGACTCACTGCCTATCTATAAAACGATTCTAGAAGAACTCGGGCTGGGGCGCTGTAAAGCGCTGACCATTTGGGAAAAAAAAACTAACGTCAAAATTAAAAGATCTTGCATGCACCCAAGAGGACTTAATCCAAAATCCGGAAAAATTTTTAATCAAAGTTGCACAAGAAGACTGGATCACTACGTGTAACTTGGCAACCGCAAATAAACTTCTTGGTCACCTTCCACATACTAACAAACTGAACCTTCCGTTGAACTACTGCATCAAATTTCCAAACAAGAACTTTCAGAAAATGTTCATGCGAACAAGATTAAACCTGATGCCAACACAAGAAATTCGGGCTATTCGCACTCAATCTAAAGACAAAACCTGCAGACTATGTTTAAACTCAGATACTATAGAAACAGCAAGGCATCTGATTCTAAACTGCCGTAAAACCAGTCACCTGCGGGTAGCATTCTTACTTCCACTACTCCATGACACCCCTCTCAGAGAAGAACACACTTGGTGATGTAGACTGATCACCGGTGAAAAAACAAAATGGGTTATAGTAGCAGTTAAGATCTTCGACGCCGCCTTAAAAAAGGCTACCGACTCTGATACCAAATATATCCGAGATGGAAACCTGTGAAATTACATCAACGGACTTTGAACATTTGGCATGCAACAAAAGAAGCAGCTACTCTTAATTTTTATACCTTGTAAAAATCAATTATTTTGGTTAAAATCAAGTAAAAAATGTTTTTTCAAAAAAAATATACAGAAAATGAAATAGAAGTACTGGAAGGATGTACTGGAAGGGGTTCATAGTTTTTCCCCTATGTTCAATTTCGAGAGGGTACCTTAAAGTCCCCCTCTACAAAGTTTCTGGCTGGTGGCAGTGGTTACTACCTTTTATATTCAACCGCAAATATTTATCTATGGGATTTTCCCATTCTTCGAGGCTACCACTTTTACTGACAGCCTCCAACATACCGCTGGCCTATTTTTTTTTTTTAATTAACTTTACTCCAGTAGGTTTTATTTGCCAGAACTTTGATGAAACTTTTTTCGAGTCTTACTCCATTTTCCTAACCCAGGTTGGGGATCCTTTGTTCGTCCTTTTGGCAGACTTCTGCCAAGAAGCCCTCCTTTCGGCGCCACTGAGTCTGGGGTGGGTCTGTTTGGGAGGGGGGAGTAGAACCCCTGGACAGAGTTGCCACCACACTCAGGTCGCACTCTAACTTGATAGGTTGGAGGGTCTCCCGCCAAGATGACCACTCCACTGTGTGAGTGACAGCTATGCTGTATGAATGGTCTGCATAAAAGCAGGGTCCTGAGGACTGGAAGAGCAAGACGTCGCCACTGGAACTGCGGAACCGAAGAGAAGCCAGAGACATCTTCAGCATCTACACCACCTGTGAAGCCCTGCCGGATCGTCTCACCACTTTTCTTCCACACGACAAGAGTAGATCTTCAGCAGAGGAGCCTCCTTCCCTTGAGCTGGTGGGGTCAACCAGTTCACCTATCGCATCCTCAGACCTGCCTTGGTCGACTCGACAGTGCCCCGCACATGAAGACCAGATAGCCAGGCAGCTATAAACCCGGACCGCGATTAAAAGGAGAGTACCTTTTAAACTTCGTTTGGCAGCACCGCGGCCGGTTTAACCCCTGGGTAGTGCAGCGACTCGAACCTTCCTCCACGATGAGAGCCTCTCTTCCTCTGTTGGACCCCTCGACCTGCAGGAACTACCAGGAACATCCGCCACCGCAAGAGCCACTTCTCCACGTTTAAGGTACATTGTTCCGCCAGGCGCCTTTTCTCCGTGGTAGCCCTAAAGGTGTTTTAAATCCTTTAACTACTTGTGGGGGTCATCCGCCCTCTCTCAACATTGTCTTTCGCCTTGCATCTACCTCTTCAAAGGTTTTCTACTAAAGACTTGACTGCAGCTACAAGAACATTTTTGCTACTAAGCTCTTGGTCCTGTACCACTGACTCTGGCTCAGGCCTATCGACTCTGGCTGATTTGTTAGATCTGCTCTCACTAGATTAGTTTTCAATGAGAAATGTGTTGATGCACCTAAATCTTCTAAACCCCTCTTCCTTCCTACTGTTTTAACTTGTGGAGTGCCATTTTGCTCAGTTTTCATTCACTTGTCTTTTGGTTAAAGTGTTACTGTGCATTACTTGTTCACAAAACTTCAGGGAAGAGTTGCTAGGGGGTGTCTGAAGATATTTCGGTTTAACTTGTACTTTTCCCTCCCTTTCGTTGAATTGGTAGAGTGCCATTTGTAGTAGGTTTTCACTGTGCCGTTTTGCTCAGTTTTCACTGTACCGCAAACTTGTCTACAATTGACTAGGGAGTTGTATATGCT
This sequence comes from Ambystoma mexicanum, assembly GCF_040938575.1. NCBI lineage: Eukaryota > Metazoa > Chordata > Amphibia > Caudata > Ambystomatidae > Ambystoma > Ambystoma mexicanum. The sequence continues at coordinate 1,319,450,382 of NC_090924.1, forward strand.
TTTCTTTTGACTAAACTTAACTTACTTTATTAACTGTGATCTATCTGTTGACTTAGAAGTATATAAAATAAATATATATTCTCTTTTTAATTCAGACCACTGGTCAGTGTTTCCTTGCTCCATAGAACTGTACTACCTATTGTGTCAACCCTGAATACTGCTCATCTCCCTCTTGAGATGAGTCTGACTGCTCAGCCACCGCTACCAACTAAATCTTTGTGGTACAGACTGATACCAAAGGGGATTTATTGCTCTCACCTGTAGTCCTAATCTGGGGTAGTGCTCCCTAAGGGAACAGCCCTGGATTCTGTTTAACAGGCATCACTGCACAGAGTTCACAAAGCACTTCACTTCTAGTAAAATAAAACCACACTTCAAATACACTACACAACCAATTCCCCTTGTGCAGAACAATTCAAGGTAAGTACCTTAGGATTTGACAGACCGGTGTTATGAAACAAAGACGTTACCGGGAGTACATATGTGATCACTTTTTGACAGTAATGACATTTCGGTCTTACTAAAGATAAGCGTACCCGCGGGAAGAAATGTAACCACAGTCAAACATACTTAGCACCTGAATTGACACAAGAGAGTTGGGGATAAAAATCATAGGCAATACTTTGGTCAATGCAGAGAGAATCAGAGGGCACCTTCTAACACAAAGATCAAAGTCAATAGGCCTGCTGCAGTGTCAAGTGGAACAGAGTCCCTGTTGCAGAGGATCACACAGAAAAGTTCACGATTCAAGGTTTCCAGGAGTACTTCGATACTCCAGAAGAGGAGGCAAAAGTTATAAGAGGGAGGGCAGAAAAGGACAAGCCATTGGTGAGGAAGAAGGGGTCATCCCAATTCCTCCAAGTCGGACACAGTACCTTATTCGCTGAAGAAAGCTGGTGCCACGGCAGTTGTTCCTGGTAGTTTTCTGCAGACTCACGGTTCCTGGAGCTTCAGTCAAGGAGACAAGGACGACGTCTGGAGTGATCTGCACTACCCAGGGATGAGGCCAGCAGCAGCGACGGTGAATAAAAGGTGCGCTCCTTTAAAACAGGAGAGGCTCTTCAACGGCTATCTGGACCACTACAGCAGAGTGCAGCGATTTCTACCATGAAGAGGATGCTGTGGCTGTGGAAGATGAGCTGGTTGACCCCACCAGGCTCAAGGGAAGACGACTCTGGACTGGATCTTCTCAGGGCGTTGAAGGGTAGATAGCTCAGGACTGCAGCAGGGCTTCACCGGGACTCGGGGGTGCAGCAGCCGTCTTCTTCTCTGCTTCTTTGGTCCCTTGCAGTTCCAGTGGCGACTGACTTCCAGCCCAAGAGTCCTGCCTTTTATGCGAAAATCCCCCATTCACACAGCCTGGCTGTCAATCACTCAGCAGGGGGGGGTGTCCGGGCCGTACATCCACCTCAGCCAATTAATACAAATTGCGACTTGGGTCTCCAAGGAGACCCTGTGCAGGAGGGGACTACACCCCTCCCTCACATTCAGCCCACCTGGACACCCCGGCGCCAAAAGGAGGGCTTCTCCGTAGAAGCCCGCCAAAAGACTGAACAAAGGAGGCAAACCTGGTTTGCCGCGCAAAGTAAAACACAAGAAGGACTGACGAAACGAAATGGCAACTAAACCCGACCGGAGCTGAAATAAAAAGTATTTGGGCAAGCGGGTTTATGTTCGAGGCTAATACAATAGCCTGGAACAGTACCACGTTTATATAGTAGAATCGCGGTAGAAAAGTTAGGGTAGAAACCACTGCCACCAGCCAAGTCTAAATGTTAAAAGAGCAAAACAAAGGTCAGAGAGGCACAGACAAAAAGGGGTAGGAATTAACCATGTAAGATGGGGTGTACTGGGTCTGTAGTTTTAAAGTCACTATATATAGTTAATGGCAACTTTACATGTTTCTGGGGGACAGTAGTCAGCCTCAGAAAACTTGTCAGTGGGAAGTCTAAAAGACAACCCTGTGTCACTGCACTGAAGGTGCTGTGTGACACAAAAAGGGGGGCCCATGGAGTGGTGTGCTCCAGAGCCCAAGATCACACAAACAGTACAAATACTCATGGCAAAACACATGCAAGAGTGGGAAAAAGTTTCACACTCTTACCAGGTCGAAAAAATAAATCCCAGAAATCCAGCAAAGCTGCTGAGGGACTCAATAGGTGAGGGAAATTAGCCATAAATGAGAATTCCCCCCAACAGTTTCCAGGCTGGACTCCCCCAGGAGGTGGATTGCCCTTAAGTGCATACTGTTCTCCAGGTCGCATTCTCAGATGTGGATGAGCAAGGAGCTTAGGGGCGGAGACCTGGTGCCACCCTGCTCGTTGATGTAGTACATGCTGGTGGAATTGTCCATCTGGATGAGCATCATCTTGCCCTTTATCATGGGAAGTAGGGCCTTGAGAGCAGGCCAGATAGCCTTCAGCTCTAGCCAATTGATAAACAGATAAACATATGGGCCTCCTGTTCCTGGAGAGACCAAACACTGGATGTTGTGCCTGTCCAGTGTGGCTCCCCAACCTTCCAAGGAAGAATACGTGGTGATGGTAACCTGCGGGCAGGATGCCTGAAAGTCCTCCCTATCCTCAAGTTGCTGTCCATGCTCCACCAGACGAGGTCCTGGTGGAGAAGTGGCGGAAAGCCCACTAGTTCTGCTAGGGAACCCTGCTCCTAATTCCACGAGGCTGCGAAGTGCAGCTGCAATCGTCTCATTTTGAGCCTTGTGTACGGCACTGCTAGTAGACATGTCGCCATGATATTCAAGAGGTGTTGGTACCACCATGCTGAGGTCACTGCTCAGCTGAGAAAATTACCCGTGGCCCTCTTGATGGGTGTGATCCTGTCCTCCAAAGGGAAATACTCTCTCGGTGCTCGTATCCCAGCTAAGGCCTAGGTACGCTAGATCCTGTGTAGGTTCCAGCTGTGACTTCTTGGGATTGATGGAAAATCCCACGCCGTACAGCGTGAGGGCGGAAGAGGTGTGATCGACCACCTCCGAGGAACTCACCCAGACGAGCCAGTCGTCTAGATATGGATAGACATGGTGACACTTGGCCCTGAGCAAGGCTGCCACCGCATTCATAGTCTGGTAAAGACCCTTGGGGCTGAACTGCGGCCAAATGGTAGAACCTTGTATTGGAAATGAAAGCTCATGATCCTGAACCTCAGAAAGGACAGATGAGGCTGCCAAATCGGGACGTGACGGTACGCGTCCTTCAGAATCAGGGTGCACATTCAGCCTCTCCTGCACAGTGTCTCCACAATAAGCACTGGGGTAACCATCTTTAACTTTTGAAGAGAGAGGCAGAGGTTCAAGGTGGAAAGGTCCAAAACTCCTCTCAAACTAGCCTGGTTTTTCTTGTGTATGGTGAAAATCCTGGAGTAGAAGCCCATACCCCGCTGGGAGGCTGGGACTTCTTCCACTGCCTGGCTCTCTACGAGTAACCACATTTCCACCAGCAGAGTTGCTGTACCAATCTGCAGGAGTGGACGGAAGTAGGGAGGAGAGTGAGGAACCGGTAGGCGGTAGCACGTGGATACCACTGATAGTATCCAGGGGTCTGCAAACCTTGCGTGCCAAAACTGTGCGTGAAGGGCAAGCCTGCGCCGTCCCACATTGGGGACATGTGGACCCCCAGAAGGGCATGTCATGCCTTCTTTTCCACTGGGGCTGAGGAGGGGGACTTAAAGAAGCTCTTACTTCGCCCTTGTGTTTACGCCGGTGCTGACTAAGAGACCGGTCAGGCTGTCTCTGCTTCCGTTCATGGAAGCCCTGGAACCTGCCAAATGCCCGCCCATTGTCGGAACGCTGATGCGTCTGGCTGTACGTCTTGGCCGTGGATTTTGTGAGGATAGGTAAGGATTTCGCAGTCTGGGAACTGTTCTTCTCATCCAGCTTCTCATTGGTTGTGGAATGAAAAAGGTTGCCAGCCTCGAACGGCAGGACCAATATGCGTTCCTGGATGTCCGGGTTGAACTTGGTAGCCCGTAGCCAGGCAGTCCTTCTCATGTCCGTGGCGATGTAGATGGCACGGCCTGAGGAGGTGTCTATGTGCGCAACTGTGGACTCCATGTCGTCCTGGGCCACCATTTTAGCTTCTACCAGACCCCGCCTTGAAACGTGCCCGACTCAACAATGGGAGTTCTGGAAGGAGGTCGGCCATTTCCCGCCAAAGCCTCCAATTAACTGCTGTGAGCATGGCGTCTGCATTAGACTGATGAAGGTGCAGTGAGGCATTGGAATATACCTAATTTCCATAAGCCTCCAAGATCTTCTCCTTGCCTAGAAGTTCAGAAGACAAGGTAGCCAAGGACGACTGAGACTTGGAGTAGAGTGAGGCTACTGCAATCACAGAAGAGTGTGGTTGAGGGTCCACCAACAGCAAGAGTGGATCCGCCTCAAATTTCCTGTACTTGGCGCTGAGGCACCGAGAGGTAGGCTGGGCGGAATGGGGTTTAAGCCATCCCTTTGTGGCCAAGGCGCAATATCCCCCCGCCTCCGGTTGTTCTACCTCAGGTTGTGGAAGCCCCAAGTATTTGGCAAAACCTGCGAGTCGTTCATGGAAGGCCTTGGCTGAAGACGGTGCGTCAGGGTCCTCATCAGTGTCCCGTAGGGTGTCCGGCTGGTCCAGAGCAGGTGGAGTAGTGCTGGGCGCCGAAGGCTGAGGTGCAGAGACCAGAGCCAAAGGCTGCTGTGGAGGCTTGTGTGGAACCGCTTCAACTATAGGAGGCAGGGAAGCTGGATTCGAAGGACCTGGCATGGGCAGCTAGGGCTGCGCAAGGGCCCAAGGCACTGTAGCCATAGGAGGAAGGACTATAGGCGCTTGAGGCGGGACTGGAGTTAGCATGTCCCTGATCACATCCAAAAGAATGGCACCCATTTGAGGGGACCTCATACGTGCGAGGAACTTCTCAAAAAACATGTCCTCACAGGCTGGAGGGGTGGTACTGAGAGTATCGGGCGGCTGCTGGGGCCTGTGTATACTCTGCCTAGCTGGTTGCGGGGTGTATCTGCCCAGCGACGCTGAAGGCCACGTACCTGGTGAAGACCAGTCCCCACCTGGACACTCCTCCTACCTTATCCCCGAACAAGGGTGGTGTTGAACGACTGGCCATTTTGTCTGGCTGCGTGCTACGTGCCTGCTTCGTTGTGCTTGCCGCTGAAAGATTGGTGACATCCTGCTGGAACTCCAGAGACTGGATTCAAATCCCCTCACCAGAGTGCAAGACCAGATAAATGATGAGACTCTGGACCAGCGATATTCAGTCTTCTCCTGGCTCCTGAAAAGGGCGCCAAAACCACAGAGCCGCATCCAGCCATGAACAAACTCTTGCTTGGAGCATTCCCAGTAGATCCCTTCCAGGGTCTTGTCTTCAGTCTTCATGGCAAGGAATTCATCGACTGGGTTTGTGGGTGCAGACCCTAAAGACTTCCGACTTCAAACCCAGGACCAACTGTCCCGGTGGGGGTGTGGCCTTGATTTCCCCAAAGTGGATCCCCTGCCTCCATCATTCCAACCAAGGACAACTACTCCTTTGAATGCCTGGTCTGCAGGTTCTCTCTCCTGGCCTCCCTCTCACTGAGGCCACTATCTACAGGCTCTATTCTTAAAACGGTTCTGAGTCATAGGTAGGGATAAACAGACTTCTTGCTCTGTGAGCATATCCTTTTTATATACAAAAAGAAAGTTCAATATTTAATTTGGTGTCACCTAACACTCTTCCCACGTCAAGTGGAACCAATTATCACAACATTTTATTACGATTCAACACATTTCATAAAAACAATCATAAAAATGATCATAGCACATAAAACATACATGTTAAAACAACACAAGCAGAAACACCATGGGTAAATACTGTAACGATTTTTCCAGGATCAATAAATGTGTGTACATATCACACTCTGATTCCTAAAACTCACTACTTTTGGCTTCTTTCCTATTAGTGTAATACAAATAACCCGACTTGTACAAGTTTCTGCCCTTAATATACACTCATGTAGGACAAATTGTCTTGTGCCGGGATTAAAAATCTTTTGTTGGGGAGAGAACCCTCTTTTCCCAATAATGATTCTTGGGCCTGTTATGGTATTAACTGCAGATTCCTAATTTCTTCAGGAATTCTTGCACAATCTCTTCTCTATCTGGACATATCCAAAAAGGTGTAGTATTTTCTAGCTTCTCTCAATGCAGAATTAAGTTGAATGGATGACAGCCACCTTGTAAATGGCCCGTGGTCTATGTCCCATTTCGGTATTCCAAAAAGGGACTCCTAAATATAAGGGTAAATTCAACGTCTCCACTACCCTCTCACGATACAAACTTTTCAAAAGTTATGCCTGCACATTCAAAGCGCTCCTATCTACAGGCTGCCTGGCCCAGTCACCCTCTTCCTCTCTGAGTGGCCGATCTCTCCTCATTCCTCCTTGCCTCTACTTATCAACTTCTCCTTGGAGACCCGACCATCCACCTGGATGGCACAAGCCCTTCTTTTGGACTCTTTCTATTCCTCCCTCTGGCCCGATTCACTCTGCAAGGCACACCCTGGCTGATCGGATCTCCTCAGACCTACCCTTCTCTAACCCACTCACCATTCCTCTCTTGGAGTGACCACTTTGACCTTTCCTCCCACCTCGGTCTACACCTGAGACCAAGCCGACTCATGCATTGCCTCCTACCTTCTCGGTCATCCGACCTATGAAGTGTTTGTTAGTTGAGGCTTTCTCTGCTACTTTCTCTCCTCCTTTGGCTCACACCCTGATGCAGCCCTCTCTAACCTTCATCTATCTCCAACACTCTGGATGTCCTTGCCCCGGTAATGAGGGTACACTTCAAGCCCAAATCCAAGTGCAACTCTTGATACAATTCCAACCTAGCCTGCCTTAAACACAAAGGAAGTGGAGGGCATTAGGTGCACCCCCTGACAAACTGGCCTGCTGCCGGCTCCAAAGGCAGTACAGACCCAGTCCTCTCCAAGAAGAGAGCCTACATCCAAGCCTGCTTCTCTGCAGCATCTAACAACTCCGACAACTTCAAAATCTGCAAGGAGCTGGCCAATCCTGCTGCAGTCTCTACCTCTCCTGTTCCCTCCAAAGCCCTCCTCACGGCCTTGGCCTCATTTGACCACGAAAACCCAGGCCATCCTTCACACACACACCCTCTCTTCTTCTACCTCCTCTTCTTATATCACTCTTGGCAAGTCTATGTCCGTCTCTCCTCCTTTCCCTTGTTCACTCTTGACTGTTTCTAGACAAGTCCTATCCATGAAAGTATTGTCAAAGCATGTTCTCCCCTGCTCATCCAGAACCATCAAGGACCACATCGACACCCTTGCTCCAGCCATGACTGATTTCTGCAATCACTCCATTGCCACCGGAACCTTCCCCACCCCTCTTAAGCACTCCCTTGTGCACCCTCTTCTAAAGAAGCCCTTGTCCAATCCTTCCTCTGCAGCTAATTATCGCCCTATCTCCACCACTCCCTTCCTGGGCAAACTCCTGGAAAAGCTGGCCATCTCCCAGCTTAATCTGCACACTGAATCTGTTGGTTGTCTCCACGACCACCAGTCTGGCTTCAGCGCCATCAAAAGCACGGACACTGCTCTCCTGAAAACCTGTGAAGACCTGCTCTCCAATCTTGACTCTAACCTTCCTTCTGTCCTCATTCTCCTTGATCTATCTTCTACTTTTGACATGGTCAACCAAGCCATCCTGCTCAACCGCATACGTGAAAACCTAGGTATCACTGATCAGGCCCTGGCCTGGTTTGCCTCCTTTCTTACCAAACGACCCCCTCATGTCCAACTGGGGTCTTTCCGCTCTTCAATCTGTCTACTTGTGGGGTTCCCAGGGGACTAACCTTTCTCCCTGGCTTTTCAACCACTACCTGGCACCTCTTGCACACTGCATCGCTACATTGTTCCATTTTTCAGTGTTATGCGGATGACACCCAGCTATTTCAGGCTCCCCATCAGCCACCTCTGCTCTCTCTCATACCAGACTGTCTGGCCGCAATTCAGGAATGGTGTGCACCCAATGATCTCTGCCTTAATGCCAGTAAGACATCCTCCTCATTGGGACACCTGCTACCGCCTTTCCCCTCTCTCTCTGGCCGCCCACTCTGGACCCTCTTCCTGTGAGGCTAAGAACCTTGGTGTCATCTTAGACTCCACCCTCTCCTATTCTCACATCTCTGATGACTCTAAGAAGTCAATCTATCAGCGGCACCTCCTCAGAGGTATTCCTTTTCTCACTTTCCTCCATAAGATCACTGTCTCCAGAGCTCTGGTCCTCTCTAGGCTGGACTACTGCAACAGCCTCTTTCTCAAGCAGCCTGCCTCTACTCTTCTTCGACCTTTACAACTTATCCAGAACAGGACTGCAAGACTTGTCCTTGGCCTCAAGCCCAGGGATCGTATCTCTCCAGCTCTGAAATCTCTTCGCTGGCTCACCGTGGCTGCAAGGATCAAGTTCAAGACCCTTTGCATCGTCCACAAGGCTTTCTGGGGCCTGGGACCGCTCTACCTCCAATTTTCCATTCAAAAGAATCTTCCTTAGAGCTCTCCGCTCATCCACCTCCAACTGTTGGGGTCAGACGCTCCAAGCAGAGAGTTGGGGCAGATCTCTCTCCTCGGCTGGGGCCTCCCTCTGGAACGGGCCTCCCTGCCTCTCTCAAACCTTAGCAGAACCACCTCCGGTTCCAGAAGCAACTCAAGACCTTCCTTTTCGCTTTGCCTTCTCTCTTCCTCTCCCCTGCTGATGTCCCGGACTGCTCCGCTCACTTGTCACCTGGCTATCCTCTGAACTCTGGCCAAGGCACGTGCATGTCCAGTGGCCATTGCACTGCCTCCGGGCTCCCCAAGTACCTGCAACCCTACAGTCCCTCCTCCCTGCACTTATGAGCCACCTGTTGGCTGCACTTATTGAGTTACCTGCACTTCACCCTTTCCCTCCGTCCCCGTCATTTCTCCCCTCTCTATTCCCTGCACTTGCGAGATCTGAATGACAAGGCCTAGTAAGTTCGTTTGGTCCTCCCTTTGTCCCCCCCCTGTGTTGTTGCACCAAGAAACACCCGAAGTACAGCTGCGTTATAACTAACATATCACATCAAACTCTTCTTCTGTGCCGAGGTACTGTGTTGGCTGGGGTATTACTTACCTTAAGCCTTGTGTGACCCCCCCCCTGTGTAGCTTTTGGGGTGTTGCATGTGAGTGAGTACTCTCATCTAGTTCACCCGGGCCCACTGCTGGAATCCTTTTATGATGTCTTCTCTGAAGTCCCTGGACGAACTCTAGAGTGAACTACTTGTTTTGAAGAGTACCTCAGGAACTCTAAGTTTTCCAGCAACTGAACCCCATCTCACCCAGCCTACAGCTGGCACCATGACCATTAGGGTCCCTCTTCTGCATCGGAGAACCCATGCAATAGACTAGGGAAGGACTGGATAGGAAAAGGATGCCTTGAAAAGTATAAGTGTTTAAGAGTTACTTGCTTGTGAAAGTTGGTTGGCCACTGTCCCTCTGAAATATGAGCAGTTACAAATGTTTTTACTTTAAAAGTGTTTTGCCGTTCTTAAAAGTATACACAAGGTTATTTTACCCACCTGTGAATTGGTTCCCTCACTTCACATAAGTAATGCTGTTGGCTTCACTTTACTATTTCTACTAGGAAATTAATGTACACGTTCCCCAACTGGGTCTTGCTTCCCCTAAATTGCTGTATAGTTTGTTTAGAATAGGTCTGCTTACCTTGAATAGCAGTATGCACTTCTTAAAAAGTGTATTGGTGTTACCAACCTTGGTCTGCCTTGTGCCATACTAAAATACATTCTAGTTATTGCTTACTTTAGTCTGTGTTCCACTGATCTGAAAAAAACTATAGTATAAACTATAGTATAACTGAAGGTTATACCAATGTAGTTATAGGTTCATGAATTTGTGTTCCACTATTCAGAAAATTATACTTCCAACGCTGTGTTGTGCGAATCTGCTTAGAGCATTTCCAAAATCGTCACAGGGTCCATTACTTACCCTGAAACACTGCTGTCTTTCTTAAAAGTGGAATAGGGTTTTACTGTCCAGAATCTGCTCAGTGCATTCTTAAATAGTTGGTGTGTGTTAATACTTGCCCATGAGTAGCTTAAGGCCCTTCCAGAAAGCATGAGTTGTTTTACCAACTCTGAACTGAGTTCTAAAAAAGAAATGTTACAAGGAATACTTGTAACAGAGTTGTTTGCTATGCAATTTCATAACTGAGTGTCACTGCATGACTGACCAGAATACTTAATATTCAAAAAGTATATATAACCTGGTTTTACTCCCCAAGAATAGGCATTTGTTTTCTGAATGTGTAATAGGTTTGACTTACCTGGACTACTTACTGTATTTTTAATAAGGTAATACTTTGGGTTGTGTTAGTCAAGAATCGAGTTGGTTTATAATTTAATCTATAATGTGATGGCACTTATTTACCCAAGATTAATCTTGGCCTATTTCAATTTAAATAAACCATTTTTTTTTTAACAATACATTGGGTTTGTGTTTCTTTGGACCATATGTATGCTACACATTCTTTGTACCAATCTACAGCCCCCTCTCCCTCCTAAAATGAGCCTGGCTGCTCTGTCTACATTACCAAATACCCGGATAGTACAGCCTTTTACTAAGAGTGGAGTTGTATACCATCTCAGTTGTATGGTTTTACAAAGCGATTAGTTGGACTTCAGAAGGGACTAGTTTCTTATCTGTAACTCCATTTCTCCAGCAATGGTATCTTTCATGGATTCACATGCTTAGAATATTCCCCGTCGTCAGACTGGGACCCCTCGGTACACATATATAGCCTTTTCCAATAGGAAAACTTCCAAGACTTTTGTGTCCTATCTACGTCCTTTTAGGACCCGCCTACGCATGCTCCGTAGTCCGTCCCCCGTATAAGAGGCCCGCCCCCGCGGTTCCCCTTCAGATTTCGGCCCCTCCAAAGTAGGAAGGGTTAATTTTATCCATTAAATACATTACATTCCGGGGAGGTTGGCGGGCGCATGTGCATCCATGAAAGATACCAATGCTGGAGAAATGGAGTTACAGGTAAGAAACTATTCCCTTCTCCAGCATTGGATCTTTCATGGATTCACATGCTTAGAATAGATTGTATAGCAGTAACACGAGACGGTGGTGAGAATGTAATGTAATATACCCTCAACATACTACACAATGCATATGTACAGTAGGAATAAGTTACCTCATATAAACTTACCCACATAAAATGAACTGTCATTAAAAAGGTAGACAACAGATTCTCCACAGCGTGGAGCTTACCTTACTGAAACAGATGGCGCAGGACAGCTCTTCCCATCTGCACCTCGTCCGCATGCTGCCTAGCAAGGCAGTAGTGGCGGGTAAACGTGTGGGGCACTGACCATGCCGCAGCTTGGCATATGTCCGTCAACGGAATTCCTGCCCACAAAGCTGTTGAGGAGGACATCGATCTTGTAGAATGGGCTCTAGGATGTCCTTGCAGTGGCCTTCCGGCCTTAGAGTGACAAAACGCAATCGTCGATGAGACCCATCGAGCCAATCCTTGTTTAGAGATTGCTTTTCCTCTCGTCGACGGACCATACGCGACGAACAGTTGTCTAGTAGACCTGAATTTCTGTGTACGATGTAGGTAACATTTCAGAGCCCTCTTAACGTCCAGGGTATGAAGAGCTTTTTCTGCTGCCGATGATGGTGTGGCGAAGAAAGTAGGGAGAACAATGGAGTGTTTGTGATACACTGTCAGAACTTTTGGGACGAACATAGGATTAGTTACCATGACTACTTTGTCCTTAAAGAATCTTAGGTATGGCGGGTCTACGACCAGCGCTTGCAGTTCCGAGATTCTTCTAGCCGATGTGATGGCAATCAAGAATGCCAACTTCCACGAAATGAATTTTATGTCGGACGTGGCCATAGCCTCAAAAGGCGGTTTCATTAAGCCTGCCAACACTGTGTTGAGACTCCAAGTCGGGGGGAAAGGTTTTTCCGGGGGAAAAGCTCAAAATAAACCCCTCATGAAGTGTTTTACAAGTCTGTCGCTAAATAGAGGAGACGACTGCCTTTTCCTTGTGAACCTCGAGATGGCTGCCAGGTCCACCTTTATCGATGTGAAGGATAATCCCCTCTCCGCTAAGAGGAGCAGGTAAGGTAGAACTTGTTCCGGCGTCACCGACAACGGTTGTAGGCCCTGTTGCCCTTTACACCATTCACAGAACCTCCGCCACTTATAGGAGTAGGATTTGTTTGTAGAAGGGGCTCTAGCCCCCTGTAGAATTTTTTGGCAATCCTCTGAAATGTCTAAGGCGCCGAACTCCGAGAAGTCAGGAGCCAGGACGTAAGGTTGAGACTGTCCGGGTCGCGATGCCGCACCGTGCCTCTGTCCCGGGATAGAAGGTACGGGACTTTCGGAAACGCTATGGGATGTTCCAGCGACAGATGGAGGTCTGAGAACCACGGTTGCCTCGGCCAGTATGGTGTCACTAGAATCACCCGGCAATTGTATCTGCGTATCCACTGTATTGTTTTCCGTATGAGGGGGAACGGGGGGGAAGCATAGAGGAACATGTCCGTCCATGGGATGGAGAACGCCTCCCCCACCGACCTCTCTTGGGGCCATCTGCTTGCAAATTTCTCGCATTTCTTGTTGTCTTTGGTCGCGAAGGCGTCCAGAGGGGGTTGACCCCATTTCTCGAACACTTTACTCAAGTGACCCGTGTCCACTTCCCACTCGTGTATCTGGGCCATGCTTCTGCTGAGGGAGTCGGCTTGGCCGTTCCTCACTCCTGGAAGGTGATGAGCCACGAGGGAAATTCCGTGCTTCGCTGCCCAATGCCATGTTTTCTGGGCTTCTATGGAAAGAGTCCTTGATCGTGTCCCTCCTTGTTTCCTCAGATAAAACATGGCTGTTGTATTGTCGGTCAGTATTCGCACTCGCGAACTCTTGATGTGTGGTAGGAACGCCTTCAAAGCCCATCGTAGCGCTCTGAGTTCCAGTACGTTTATGTGTAGGAGTGACTCCGTTGGAGACCAGCGACCTTGCGTTTGGAGAGCACCCATGTGCGCTCCCCATCCGGTTAGGGACGCATCCGTAACTATGGTGCTCTGAAACTCCGGCTCCTGTAGGGGCACACCGCTGTTCAGATTGTGGGAACTCTGCCACCACTGAAGGGTCCGACGTAGCTTGTCGTCGTCGACGGTTATCCTGTCCGACCACGATCCCTGAGCCTGTGTCCATCGGTCCGCGAGGAATTCTTGGACTGGCCTCATGAATAGTCGACAGTTTCTCACCAGATGGATGCAGGATGCCATGGCCCCTAGGACCGAAACATACTTTCTCACTGAGATCCTGGTGTTTCGCCGTAATCGGGCCGCTTGTTGAATGAGTCTTGAGGTCCTGTCGAGGGAAGGTTTCACCAGCCCTAGCTGAGTCTCGAACTGTGCCCCCAAGAATACCAGCGTTCTCGATGGCCGCAGAGAGGATTTCTCGAAGTTTATGGCGAATCCTAGCCGTTGTAGAAGCTGCATGGTGGCTTGCAGACTTGCATTGGTCGACGCTGGGGAGGATCTCCTTACCAGCCAGTCGTCGAGGTATGGGTATACATGGTGGCTTTGCTTCCTTAGCCAGGCAGCCACTGGAGCCAGGCATTTTGTGAACGTTCTGGGGGAGGTCTTCAGCCCGAAAGGAAGAACCGTGAATTGGTAGCGAGTTCGCCCTATTACAAAGCGTAGGAATTTCCTGTGTTTCCGACACATTGGAATATGGAAATACGCGTCCTGTAAATCCAGGGACGCCAGGAAATCTCCCTTTTGAACTGCGCGGATCACCTCCTGCAGAGTGAGCATCTTGAATTTCAGGCTCTTTAAGGACTTGTTGAGATCGCGTAAGTCTAGAATGGGACGCCATTTGCCGTTCGGCTTTTTTACGACGAAGTATCTTGAGTAGACTCCTTGACCTCTCTCTGATGTTGGAACTAATTCTATCACGCCCTTCGCTAACATGAGTGTAACCTCTTGTTGCAGTACCTTCATATGGGGCTGAGCGGTGAACGCAGGTGGAATTTGCGGAGGGTTGTGTTTGAATTGCAGAGAGTGTCCGTTTCTTATGGTGTCTAGCACCCATTGGTCCGTCGTTATCCTTTCCCATTCGTCGACATATGCTGAAACTCTTCCCCACAGAACGGCGTGTGGTATGTCACTGCTGATCTTTATTCTGCTTGTCTCTCGACGACGGGTATGATGGTCGTTTTCTGGAAGACTGGAAGTTTCGTCGACGGTTAGCAGATTGTGAGGCACGTCGGTATCCCTGGGAGGGGTAAGCCGATCTGGCAAAGGATCTGTCTCCAGAAGAGAATCTTGAATTACCTGAAGCCCCTCTAAAGGGACGAAAAGACTTGTAAATTCTGCCACTCTGGAGGGCACCCAATGAACGTGCCGTGTCCGAATCTTCTTTCATCCCTTTTAGGGCCTCGTCCACCTTTTCACCGAAAAGAAGGTCTCCCTCAAAGGGCATATCCAAGACCTTGTATTGCACTTCTGGCCTGAAGTAGGTGCACTTAAGCCATGACTGTCGACGCAATACCACCCCATTGTTGACTTGCTTGAAGCCTGACTTGGCGAGATCCACCGCGATGTTTATTGCGTGATTTGAGGCTTCCTCACCCTCTCGGACCAGTAGCATTGCCGCCTTTCTCTGTTCTTCTGGAAGATGGTCAAGCAGCGGAGCTAGTGTGCCACATCTCCCTATCGTATCTGGCCACAACTGCCAGAGAGTTTGCGGCCTTTACTGTGGTCGCTCCCATGGAGAGTACTTTCTTGCCAAAGGCATCTTGGCGTCTCGCCTCGTTCTCAGGAGTCGTTGTGCACTTGTGCTGTGCCTTTGCCTTCCTCGCTGCTGCCGCCGACACCACTGAGTCCGGTGTTGGTTGGGAGGATAAACACTTGGGGGTCGACTCTGGAGCCTTAAGCTTCCTTTCTAGGCGTCCTTTCACTGCTGGTTCTGAGAATGGGTGTCTCATTGTCTGCAATCCCTCTTTCCATACATGGTCTAGTATTGGTATCGAGAACACCGACCTCCTTCTCTTGCCCATGTGGTCGAACAAAAAACAATCCTTTTTCTGTTCTTCTTGGGACAGACCAAAGTCTTTGCATGCCTTCTCCATCATAGAATGGAATGACGCAATGTCGTCCGGAGGGGACGGGTGAGCTGGGCTTCTGTGGTTTTCCAACTCCGCCTCTGACTCCCAGGTAGGATCCCTGGAGGGGGATAATGAGATATCCGACATGGCTCCCCTGTCAGACTCCGAATCTGGTAGCTCACCTTCCTCCTGTGCCAGTGTTGAGATTGGCGTGCGTGGGTGCGTCGGTTGACGGGACGGGCCCGGCTCGTCGAGTGACTGTGGCAGGCTTGCCTGGGGTAGTCGCTGGTCCAATGACTGCAACAAGGACTGAAGCGTGGACAGAATATCCAACGACAGAACCGATTGAGGATTGAGGAGAGGGGCAGATACGGGTGTAACGGATGCCCTAATCGACGACTTGTCAGCCGCTCGTAGCCCTAGGTCGGCTGGGCCGGCAACTCTCTCGTTCTCCGAGGACAGCAACATAGCTTGTTCTTGAAGCAAAGGCTCTGGGTGGGTCGGGTCAAAGACTTCAGGCCTCCAGGCCTCCTGTAGGAACCCCGTCGACGAGGCCCTCGTCGACGCCATTGTCGACGGGACGGTGGATGCCCCCGTGCCAGTGGCAGGGAGGCGGCCGATGACTGGACCGCCGTCGACAACGACTTCGCAGGTGGTTTCGGCGGTCCCGCCTTCTCCACTGTGCCCGCTTTTACTGGACTCTCGACTCGTGGTCGATCTGTGATGATCGCCAGAGGAGGGTTTCCTTTCCTTCTCATGCTTTTTTGATGAGGATGATTTCTTTGCCGAGGAGTCTCTAGTGGAGCGACTTCCAGATGTTTTCGCCGACTGTGTGGAGCCCACCTCCGAGTTAGGACGTGGGGGGGGGGGGTGGGGGGGGACGTATGAGAGGGGGGGGGTTGAGGGGAGGGGTATGCCCCCGCTCCATCATCCAGGCGTCGGTTCCGGTCTTTGAGGGTTTTTTGAGAAAACCCCTTGCATATGTCACAGGTATCCGCCGAATGGTGAGGGTGGAGGCAATATATGCAGTCCATAGTCCATATGTCCGTCCCCCTTGTAAACCTTTTTTAAGCCGCATGTCGCGCATGGATGGAACAGCGCTTTACCTGGCACAGAGGACATTATTACTCGAAATCCAATGACGCAACCTAGTACAAAACAGTAGGACACAAGGAGATCCCACTACTTTGGAGACGGTTGAAATCTGAAGGGGAACCGCGGGGGCGGGCCTCTTATACGGGGACGGCCTACGGAGCATGCGTAGGCGGGTCCTAAAAGGACGTAGATAGGACACAAAAGTGTTGGAAGTTTTCCTATTGGAAAAGGCTATATATGTGTACCGAGGGGTCCCAGTCTGACGACGGGGAATATTCTAAGCATGTGAATCCATGAAAGATCCAATGCTGGAGAAAAAAACTGTCCCAAAAGGCAGGGCCCAGCCCAAATTTGGAATAAAGGAAGGAGTCCTGCATATGCTCCGCAGATTGCGGACTGGAGCCAAGACCCCAAAGAAGAGGAGCACTGTGCTGAAGACCGGGAAGACTGTAGCTGAGGAAGACCAGCATTGCCAATACCAAGTCCTAGTGAAGCCTGCGCCTCTTGCAGCTATCCAAGAAGACCCTCATTGGTCCTTCAACACTTGGGCTAGTGGGATCAATCGGTCCAGACCCCTGCATAAGGAACATGCTGTCAGAAGGGTCCTGGGACCATCCTCTGGACTGTCCAGCTTCCGTAGTCGTGGGACCTGCTGTGGCTGCTGTCCTGAAGTGCCCGGGTCGTCCTGCTGGACTAACACTGCAACTGTCCCATTAGAGTAAGAAACAGATCCTGATTCAGCCACTACACCCGCAGCCCGTGAACCTCCTGCAACAGGATTGAAGGCAGTAGTGAGCGGCCCAGCGATTCACAGTACCCTAAGGGTGGATGCCTCGAATGGTGGATCTTTGGCCAAAGAAACCTAGTGCAGTGGTACTGGGAGAGTCCTCATCTCCCTTCCACTTACTTAGAAATTCACAAAGTGCTTTGCATCTGGAACTGTACTCCATTTGGCTTTGCCAAAGCTCATTTTGGGAGACTTCCAAGACTACCTACTCGGGTGCTTACCTAGAAAATTGACTCGGGGCACAAGGCCTACTTAACTGATAGGGAACAACAGTTTAAACTATAGGGACTGTTTGTTTCTTGATTTTTAATATTTCTTGTGCGCACCAAGCAGACTAAACTGCATTTGGGCGCAGATGTTAACTATGATTTAACCTTTGACTCAGAGAAAGCTGTTTTAACCCATACCTATTTGGCACACTTAAATAAGAAGGTTTTAAGTGCCTTTCTAAAGCCTAACGATGGGCATGATCGCTTTATTAACAAACATCAAAGGAAATGATGAGAATAATCAACAATGTGAAAAGAAGCACATGATACGATAAAGAAATACAACAAATTAAAGCAGATATTAATAAACTGAATCTGCCAGAAGCAATTTTTTAAAATTGCCATATTCTAGATGACTACATGAAATGGTTTGAGAATGAAATCAAAATAAAGAAACAAAAAAAGTTCAGAGATTAAATGGATTACAAGTTCAAAAGGATATATACTTTTCAAAAGCAAACGCCAACCAAAAACTATATATTGAATCCACAACAACCAACCAGAAAAACTATTACCTACAACACCAGCTCCCACCTCGCCACCATCTTCAGAAGCAGAGTCACAGAGTGACAACGAACAGGAACAAAGTATTGCACCAAACCAATCGGCGCCTGAAAAATACCCAATCACCTCCACAGCTTTTTTAGAGGAATACAGAAATTCAAAACATGAGAACTCAATATTTCGCCAGAACAAACACTACCCAAGGTTCCCAGCACTCTCAACAATCACAAGGACAAGGAGGGGCAGGGGTCATTGTACCAATACTATCTTCAGTAAGCGAAGGGATGCAAACAAGATCCAAAAACCAAAAATATTACAACTAAAAAACATATTAGTTAACTTAACAGATCTAGAACCCTCACCTGAACTAATAAAAGCCCTAAACAAAGGGCTCACCTTCTGCTCCTCCAGCAAATCAGATTACTTTTCCCTCAATGTTGACCCCTTTAGGTTCTGCAGACTGAAATTGAAAAAACATTTTGCTCACAATATCACAAGAACAACTGAAGAACCATTGATACCTTCAGAACTATCAGTAGCACATGTATAGGACACAGCCCAACTACTCAACATAGGAGAGGAAGAAGACATCCATACCACTGATACAGTATCAAAGAATTGGACATTGATACAGATCTAAGAGACAACACAAACCTAACACCAAAGTCTACATTTTTTCTGCATTTGTCACAAGATAACATTATTGACCTCTTCTTTAAGGCATGTACACAAAAACTAAGAAAATATCTCAAAAGGAAAACTACGAAAATGTATTACAACCTAACTTTGAAAGAAAATGTGAACTAGACAAACTTAGCAGGAACAGTGTAAAAAGCAGACAAGGATGGGAATATTGTTCTCCCAAAAACTACAGAATATCTTAACGTAGCAGAAGAGCATCAAAATTTACAAAACTGCTATGAGAGATTACCTACAAATCCAATCAAAAACTTGGTAAAAGAATTGGAATACCATGACTAAATATTGGACAGATGTCAATCTGTTAACAGAAGATGAACAAAAATTCCTAACGAACCAACACCCGATTTTAGGGACGATCTACTTCATACCCAGGATTCATAAACCCTTTACGTCTTTTCCTGCTCTCAGACCAATAATTAACAGTATTGGTTCCATAACAGAACCAATATCCAAATATATTGATACTTTTTTACAACCTATTTTATCAGGACTTGCATCCCACAGAGACACCAAACATGTAATCCAGCAGCTCGAAACCATCAGTTTGGAGACCAACTTTAAGCTGGGGACTCTAGACGTCTCCTCTCTACACATCCATACCTCACCAAAAAGGGATTGAAGCAATAGAGTACTTCCTAAAATTGAGATCAGTCTCCTACTATTCCCACAACAACATGCTGTTAGAAATGTTCAATTTTACTCTCTAACACAATATTTTCCTCTTCAATGACAACATATATAGACAACAAGGGACTGCTATGGGGCAAAATTTGTGCCTTCCTATGCCAACCTATATGTAGGAAGATTTGAGCTGGAACACACCTGGCAACACAAAGCCTTCACAACAGACTTTATTATCTAATGGGGCATATATATCGATGATGTCCTTATCATTTGGAACGGAGATACCAACACCCTAAACAACTATTAAACCTACCGAAATCAGAATACCTTCAAACTCAATTTCACTATAGATCATAGTGATACATCAATTCACTTTCTAGATTTAGAATTATATGTGAAGGATGACAAAATCTTCACCAAACTATATGTTAAACCAATGGTGGGAAATACAGTCCTACACGCCGAAAGCAATCATCCAAAGCATATCACAAGAAACATCCCCTATGGGGAAATGCTGAGAATAAAAAGAAACTGCTCGGAAGAACACAAATTCTACAAAAATGTGTCTCTGGCTATGAAAAAAATCAAAGCGCGAGGATACTATGATCAACACCTAGAGAAAAGATCTCAAAACTAAGAAACGCACACGAGAGGAAATATTGACAGACAAACCAACCCATAAGAAAACCTTTGAACAAATAACATTCATTACAACCTACTCATCTGACATCAAAATCGTCAGAGAAATACTGAAACAGAATTGGAACATTCTCAAAATGGATGATATATCAGATAGTTTAGATGAAGTGAATATAACCTTCCGCAGAGCCAAAAGTCTTCAGGATCAACTTAGCCATTCCTACTTCAGATTTTTATAAACAAAAAGGGTTACCAAGACTATGGGACTCACAGACTCAGGCAATTTCAAATGCGGACAGTGCATTAGCTGTCAACACAGTATAAACGGAAAAACAAAAATACAATTACCAAACGGTCAACAATATACAATACGGGATTTCATCAACTGCAAAACAAAATGTGTGGTGTATGCCATAGAATGCTGCTGCAAAAAAACATACGTAGGGAGCACCACAAGAAAATTAAAACAAAGAATACAAGAACATATCAGGGCAATCACTAAAGAAGATCCAACATACCCTTTGGGATACCACCATCAAACGGCACAAAGGATCCTCCAAAAATGACATAAGATTCTATGGAATCGAAAAAGAATCTGTGTCTCCAATGGGAGGAAACACCGAAAAAATGCAGAAGCATATTCGATCTGTACTTTGGACTCATGCCATCAAGGCCTCAACACAGGAGAGATTGCTAATTTACTTTAATTGCCACATCCACTTCTCATCAAAATGAATATGCATTGAATGAACATTCCTCTATTTTGTTGTGTATAGTTGGGCAATATAGTACAGAAAAAATGGCTACTGCAATTCATTAACCTTATAAAAAAAATAAATTATGCACCCATAGATACAGTACACCTAAAAATCAAATTATTATCACATGACAAATAACACGTGACCACAAGGAAAACTTAGTATGACTAATAACCTTTTCATTCACTCTCCTCTCAGCCCCATACGAATGAATCCGTTCCCAAACAAAAACTCTTACTCAGCAATTCGGAAGAGATAAACACACTAGCAACATTGCGCAATGCCACACGTTTCCCCAATCGAAATTGGCGGTCGCGATCATCTGAGCAAGATAAACGCGTGATCGCAGCACCACTAAGGAGCAGGAACACACCGCTGGAAACAGCAACAAGATCGTTAGCATGCCGCTCGTAAAGAAAACCACAAAACTGAGCGAAACAGCAAAAAGGTAAGTAACTTCGCAATTTCTTTAAAAAAATATATTCACTGCCAACCCAATTATCCTCCTTCTTTAAAGAAAATGCGTTAGCGAACCTACGCAAAGCTGAGGAAGTGAAAGATACTAAAAATATCCCCTCTCTAAATCTGTCTAGTTTCTGTTGGTTGGGACCAGCAGACGTCAGGGAAAACCCAAAGTCCACTCAAAAACAGATTAAAAGAATAGCACAATGCGAGTAAAAAACGGTTTCAATTTTACCTTTTGTAAACAAAATGGCTCAACTAAGAATATCAATCTAGGGGTTCCATCTGACTAAACTGTGCAAAAACTATAAAACAATCTACTGTAGTGAAAATTTACCAAATATGAGTTTACTTTCTGCCTTTCAATACAAATAAGGAGTTCATCCTGTTCTGCACTGTATCTGAAACGAAATGAGTTGTAAAAATCTGCAAATCTTTTTATTTCTTAGCGACTGAATTGTAAAGCACATGCGTATACTCAAGCTGTACTTTTTCTTTTCTTTAATTTTCAGTCAAAATGAAAAGAAAAGCCTAAAGTGGGTTCAAAATCAAATCTGTTTCAAAAAACAAAAAGGAGTCTTGATTCTGTAGAAAATAAATCAAAGAGGATTACTACAAAATATTGCACGCACTAACAAAGGTTCACTCATCCACTTTATTAATCTGATTCCTCTTCTGATCAGCCTCAGAAAAGAACCCAGTGCAGCAGCTTGATAATAAAGTTCTAAATCACTTACAACAAAAAATATGCAAAAACAACATTATATTAGATCAAAGAGTGTTCACCAATTTGTTGTTTCAAGGCTGACTTTTTCTTTCTTTGGATAACTATGGGCATGACCGGGTGGCAGTTGGTAACTGGTTCCATATCTTTGGGCCAAACACGGAAAACCTCCTGTCCCCATTCGAGGTCAGTTTAGCCCGGGGTATACCCATCAACAGTTTGTCTCCAGACCGGGGATCTCTAGCTGGCTGATAGCGGTAGATTGTAGCGCTTAGTTATTTTGGTGAAAGGTCATAGAAACATCTATATATAAGACACACCACCTTAAACTTAACTTGGTCCTCCACCATGAGCTAATGAATAGCTCTACGGGACGCTGAGATATGTTCCCCTTTCCCAAGATGGGCAATTAGCCTAACTGTCGCATTCCGGGCCCTCTGGATTCTCATCTGTTTTGCTGGGATCCCTGTCACCAGACTGTTGCAGTAGTCAAGATGAGAATTGGTCAATGCCCCTACGACCACTGAGTGGTCTTCAGTTGGCCCCAACCTGGGCTTCACTGCCCAAGGTTTCCTGCCATATACATCCAAGATTTCTCACTTTCCTTGAAAACTGAAGTTCTTCACCCAGAATCCACGTGTTATATTTTGTTCTTCGCCTCTCCTTTTTTCCCCCGGTCCGAATAGCATTACCACTGTTTTAGCTGTGTTAAGCTGTAGCTGGTTACATGCCATCCATCTTTTAATGTCTTGCATGCCTAGATCAATCCTTTCAAATGCCTCAGACATGTTCTCCGTCTCCACGTAGATCAGACCATCGTCTGCGTAGGAGTGGAATCATAGTCCCCGTTTCCTCAGTATATCAAATAGCGGGCAAATATATAGATTAAAAATCAATGGTGAGAGTGCCGAGCCCTGTGGGACTCCACATCTCAACCATAGTAGCTCTGAGCGGAAGGCTCCTAATGTCACCTGCTGGATCCTATCCTACAGAATCGAGCAAAACCAGTCCACCACTACTTTCGAGGCTCTCCCAATTTTTCCAATACGTTGAATGATCTTATGCTCAATCGTATCGAAAGCCGCCGATAGGTCCAGCATCAACAATAAATATTGACGAGCATCCCCTATCTGCAGCTTCCAGTAGATCACCCTGGACCGCCAATAAGGCGGTCTCAGTTCCATGATTGGGACGAAACCCCGACTGGCATTCGTCCAGGAGACCCTAACTATCTACAAACGGCTGAAATTGATTACAGACCACCTTTTCTAAGATTTTATTAGGCCAATATAAATTGGAAACTGGACGGCAGTTTTTTTTTTTAGAACTGTAGGGTCTGAGTTGTGTTTCTTTAATAGGGGTTTCACCAGCGCTCCCTTCAGGGCACTTGGGACATGACCCTGCATTAGAGGTTTATAAAGGTAGTTATAAATGGAGTGAGATTTGCTGCCAAACATGTGGCAGTGCATGCTGGCATAGGAAATGCCAAGTCTTTTGTTGGTTTTAATTTGAGTATTAAGGCTAGCGCCGTTTCCTTCTCAATAGTTTGAAAGCAAAAGCTCTCATTTTCTCCCTGGTGTTATTCCAGCTCTCTCTTCTGGAATGCAGACTATATGGGTATTAAGATTATATTGCATATATGAGATTGTAGAGTGCTATAGTGATAGCTTGCTGACTTACTTTACACCCCTTTGATATATGGTAGCAAGAACAAAAGGACTTTTCCCCCTTGAATGGAGGAGCATAGATACGCAGAGGTTAGCCTCCGACGTACTGATGTCATTGGAAGGTGGAACCATGATGCTGAGACAAGCCGGCTGTGACGAAAAAGTCCCATAAGGCGATCCGGAGAGAACCAGGATGAGAAGCCAGAGAGAACAAGACACGTGGCCACCGAGGCACAGGGCTGTATGAAGTTGGCAAAGCCGAGCAGAGCCGGTCCAGAAAGAAGGCGTAACCATACTCAGGACAGGTGAGCCTGGAGCCCAGGAAACCACGCCAAACCACACTAGCGAGAGGAATGAGTCCCCCACTCGTACTACGCAAAACCAAGGAGGAAGCAACATAACAGCAAAGAAGCACTCCCACTTGCATTCAGGAGAGGACGCCCGGGAGCTGCTGAGAATGCAAGCATCACAGGGTCAAAGCCACTTCTCTGGAGAAGGAAACAGGAGAAGGAACAAAGTCTAGGTCAACCAAGTCCAGAGAGGGAGATGGATATCAATAATAAGAGGGATTAACAGAAGCCCTATAAACCAGAGCCTTGGAATTAGCCAAACGGCTCAAAGCTGCATACAAAAACCAAGAGAAAGATATATTAGAAGGGAATACGCATACCGCTATTAATCACGTGATTAACTGGGAACAAGAAAACCAAGGACACCAGGACGGTCCTATAAAGCAAGTAAGGAATTATCTAAAGGAGAAACCAGAATCAAGCAAGACTGAACTTTCATGGGGACAGACCCACACATTGGGTGGAGGAGGATTAAAGAAATATCCCTTCATATTCGACCACAGAGAATTGACTTTTTGGAACTTCAAAGTTTATGCTACATATCTAAAGAAAACCTTTTCTTTATTTGGAACTCCGACAAGACCGACAAACTGATAGTCAGGAGACCAGTCTTCTAGTAAATAATTGTGAGAACTGAAATTAGGAGAGCGATTCCTGGAAACAATGGAAGATGGCACAGTAAACACTGAGGGAAACCTTTATTGCCCGCTTTACCTTTTAAGTTGCTTTTCTAAGTTGCAGGGCCAGCTTAGAATTGGATTTCGCTAGAGGACAAGGTTTATCATTTTGACTAGGACCCTTAGTTTAGTTTGTTAGGTAGGGAGCGTCATTATTCGACCCGGATCAGAAGACGTACTTTTACTACAGGAGCTTTAAATTAAAGATAACTTCTTACTGACCCTATTACTTTCTTATGGTATGTCACAGAGTTTAAAGGCCAAATACATTTGTATTTCCGTACTCCTGTGTTGCTTGACTTATTGGAGTGCTCGGTGTGTCGTTAACTGCACTATTGCACCACCCCATATGTCCTCTGAAGTGTGCTTTACTGAGAAGTCAATTTTTTACCTTGATAGAGTTTGGCCAGACCAAAGTGTCAATTAACCCGTTCAACTAAGGTTGCTTCAAAATTCTTCCACAAGGATGGTTCCGATAACACATTTTAACACAGGGTGCAAGAGTGCCATTGGAATAATTGCTCAGAAGTTTGAATTTCGAACTTCTGGCCAGTTTATCAGAAGGGAATGCATGCAGAAAGGCCCTGTCCTGTATCTTGATATCTTTTGCTTATTCTTAAGTGGGAAGTAAATTATACTGGGCTTTGTAAACAGATCTTTTTGCAATATTCACATTTCAAAACCAGGTTAGAATAACACTGAAATTTAGTTCCCCGCATGTGTACAGTGCTAGAGACCGGGTGTGGTTTGAAGTGAAAAGGACCACCCTCTTCACCCCAATGGCACAACCTTCCACTCTGTCCAGAGCTCAGCTGTGTTCGAACCCGTCCCTGGCAGAGGAGAGCGCATGTTTGATATGCAAAGAAAGTGCCCAATATTTTTGGGACCTGTAAATGTTATGCACATTAAGCAAAACATGCTGCATACATGTAACAACCAATACTATAAGCCGGTGACTTTATCCAACAGAAAGTCCACACACTCTTCTGGGTCATTTAATCAAAAGTGTTCATTCCATGGGAGAGGATCACAAGTTGGCCAATTCTGGGTAAGACATAGCTAGGTAGGCTTCGCTTTAAGATTCAATGTTATTTTGCATGCAGATTACTGTTGTGCAGCAGAAGTCAAAGCATTCAACTGTGCCAATTAAGTTGGTCGAACCCACAACGTCAAGTACACATGTTAATCTCCAGCCACCTCTGTGCAACCTGCATGCATATGTGCACATTCTAGCAGGGTCCTTCATGTCTTTATTCCTTACACAAGGGATAAAATGAGTCCTTTTAATAACCGTAGCACCGATTATTAAAACTACAATCATAAGTTGTATGAATATATATAAATTGTAATGTCCTCCAAAAATGTCCATCATATCACAAACGTTGGCCTGGTCCATGAAATCCTGGATATAACACTGCACATGTAGCAAGTGCAGAGACCGTTTTCCATTTTGTTGCGTCTCTAGATGGGAATCAACTGAAGAAACGTGGCTCTGAAAGGACTGGACCCAATATTAAATTGCTGGTGGACAGAGAATATAGGTGCACTGCTCTGACCAAGGAAAATTGTGCATGTCCTTCTGAAAAAGGAAGGAATTACTCAGGGCTAAAACAATATCACCTTCAATTCACGATGGTGAACACGGCAACATTTGCCTTACAGGGAGCAAATGCTGTGCCACAGAAACAAGAATTCCTGAACTGTATTGAGAACCATTATGGTTGGTGCAATAAGTGCATGAAAGGAACTCCTTTTAAGAGTTTGAATTCTAAAGTCCACCACCAGAGGGACTGCAATACAGGATTGGTAATCAGAATTTGTCTAAATACTGGTCCCAATGTTGAGCTTTTTGAAGCAGGAAGAGTGTGTTAGGTAAAGTTTTCATAGTAATGATAAATCTTCCTGACCAGTGTCAAACCCAGAACCTTTTGATTTTACTGGTGGATTATTTTTTCCTGTACCTCTGAGTGGTAATCTTTTTCCACACTGACCATCTTTTACTCTTTTTATGGGTGTCTTAAAAATGACACTCCATAGTGTCTTTTAATAGTTATCCTCTGACAACTTTTTGGCAATAAGTGCCTATTGTTGCTGGGTTGCCCTGGGGCTCCTCTTTTAACTTTCTCTGGCTAACCTTGTGAGAACTACAGTTCCCAAGGGTAGAAAGGATCTTTGGATCCCTTTTACAATTTATTAAGTGAGATCAGCACACCCCATCTTACATGGAGTGCTGGGGAGATACAAGATCTCCTCTTTTACACTAAAACTGATTCTGTTACAGGGACAAGCTTACCTTCAATGGCTGGTGGCAGTGGTACCCTTTATTAATTCGGTGAACCTTTACTGCGGACTGTTTGCAAAGCCCCAGTAAAGGTACCCATGGGTGCTCATTTTACCAAAATTGCCAAGGTCTTGTTTTTTCACCATTTGTGTTCTTGTCCTTTCTTGTTCCTCCCCCCTCCCCCCGACATCTAGGACAGGAAATTATTTTGTGTGATTTCTATCTTCGTCAGGAGTCCTGTTGACTCCACGCCCAGGCACCATAGTGCCTGTGAAGGCAGGAAGTGAGGGAGGAGTCCAAAACTCTGCAGCGCCTTTGTCTTCAAGCCCGAGTGTGAGATTCCAGTTCAAA
This sequence comes from Ambystoma mexicanum, assembly GCF_040938575.1. Classification (NCBI taxonomy): domain Eukaryota; kingdom Metazoa; phylum Chordata; class Amphibia; order Caudata; family Ambystomatidae; genus Ambystoma; species Ambystoma mexicanum. The sequence goes on from NC_090924.1 coordinate 1,319,477,439, forward strand.
CTGGAAGGCTGGCTGTCCTGAAAGGATTGCCAATCCCCCAAGTTTGAATGTTACAAGTCTGTTTGACTCGCTGGATTCCATGTCCGAACCTGGACGCTGAAGGGGTAGTTGACCACTGGAACCAAAACCGAAGAGTAAGATGAAGTATTTGCGGCTCAAACTTTTTCCAGTGACCGGAGGGCCTGCTGTGTACAGGAACCTGCTCTAGCCCTTCCTTCCAATTGACCTGGGGAGTCAGAGCCTGGTGAGACCCACTAGACTCAAGACCACCTGCATTTTGAGCCAACCCAATGCCGTGCTGCGACCTTACGGGGCTGCAATACCCCAATACCCTGGGATTTCGAGCCATTGTGCAGTGCACGGTCTTCCGAATTCCAAATCTCGCTGAAACTCCTCCAGAGGTAGGATTCCAGTCTGTAAAGTCCCCTCACCAGAGTGCTGAACCTTGCAAACTACGAGAATCCAACCAGCGATATTCAGTCTTCTGTGCTCCTGAAAAAAAGGCGCCAAATCCACAGAACTGCATCCAGTTGCGAGGAAAACCTTGCCTAGAGCGTTCCCCGTAATCCTTGCTGCAAAGGCCATTCCAGTGTCCTGTCTTCCTAATGAAGGAATTTAACAACCAGGTTTTTGGCTGCAGATCCTGAAGTCTTCTTGCTGCAAAATCTTGTGCCAAGGTACTGTGCTGGCTTGGGTTTTTAATTACTTTAAGTCTCTTGTGATTCCTGTGCAGTTCTGGGGTGTTTTTTGTGATTGGGAGGCTTCTCATCCAGTTCACCCAGGGCCAGTGCTGGAATCTTCCTAGGGTGTCTTCTGTGAAGCCCCTGGACCCTCAACAAACTCTAAAAGTAAAGTACACACTTGCTCCAACAGTCTTCCTTAGGAACTGACTTTTGCTACTTAAGAACCTATCCTGACCTGCCTGTTGGCCACTAGACCCTAGTGACCCCCCCACCCCCACTTCTGCAAATGAACACTCATGCTCCAAGAATAAGGGAAAGACATCTAAGGATTGGGCCTTTGGCCTAGAAAAGAGAAAAAGTGTTTAAACGTTACTTACTTGCAAAAGAAGTTGGCTGGTAACTAACTCAGAGTGAACAGTTACAAAATGTATTACTTACGTTAGAAATGTTCTGCCATTCTGAAAAGTAAATCTAACATCTTTCTTTCCTTAGAAACTTGTTTCGCCATTCTAACAGAAAGTAGATGTAAGGTTATATTACTTATCTGGGATTTGGTTGTGCCACTTCCCTAAAAGTAATGCTGTTGGTTCCACTTCACTATTCCTGTTAGGATAAACATACGAGTGTCCCCAACTGGGTCTTGCCTCCCCGGACTTGCGGTCAGCCTGTTCAGAATAAGGCTGCATTAGGTTTTACCTACCTAGAATAACTGAGTCATTCATAAAGTGTAACACTGGGTTTTGCTTTCCGTGGTCTGTTGTAGACAGACACAAAAACAGTCTTAGGTTTATACCTGCCTTTAAGTTGCTTATAGCTCCTGTAAAAAGTGTATAGGTTTTACTTACCTGGAGTATAACTTATCCTAAAATAAGTTTGAGCTATTGCTTACCTTAGTCCGAACTGAAAAGCAACCAATTTAAATATTACACCCAAGTTCCAACTCCCCTAGAATAACTGCGTTATCCTGCATCAGAGTTATAGGTGTTTTACTGTCCCTAGAATAAGTGTACCACTATTCACAAACAGTATATTGTCCAGTTGGATTACTACGTGATTTCTTGCTGAGGGTCATGGTACAACTGACGGGGTCTACTACCCTGGTATTATTGAAACTAATCTAACATAACTATTGGTTTTGACTTCCCTAGAACTCCTGTTAGGTGTTCCAAATAAGGTTAGATGCTTTGGGCTGTGCACCTTCAAGCACAGTGTTGCGCTTTTATAATTTGTGTAACATAATTTGATGGCACTTATTTCCCACAAGATTTATCTGGGCCTAATTGTATTTAAATAAACCATTTATTTGTACAATACATAATCTTTCAGTGTTTCTTTGGACCATTTTTTATTACAATTTCATGTGTACTGATTCTACAGCCTTCTCTCCCTCCTAAAATATGCATGGCTGTTCTGTATATGAGACCCTGAACACAAGCGGTAAAGCCTTATACCAAGAGGGGAGTCTTGTACTGCCACAGTTGAATGGTTTTAATAAGCCCTTAGTTGCACTAAAGAAAAACTGTCCTAACAGACATTTTAAAACGTGGTACAAAGGTCTTCATTAATGCCTGAAGCCACAAGGCCCAAAAAGCTATGGATTCACAAATCCCCGTATTAAAACCACCCAAACCAAAATTTTGAAGGTGGACAATTAGGACCTTTATCAGAGTCTGAATGAATTGCGTTAGTTTAAAAAGACATCAACTAGGACTTCACTTGATACCAAAGCCAACCAACAGCACCAACAAGGGGAACGGCACTCACCACAGCAGTCTAACACTCCTTTACACTGGTAAAGAAGGGAGGGAGAAAGGATGCTTTGATTTGTACACATGGGCGTCGGGCTATAGGACTTGCCCCTAGACATTGGCAAGCAATAATATATCCTTGGCAAGTAAGAAATGGTGCTGTGTGCACAATGAGCAATGGATTTCACAAAGAAATGTGAATGTATTACTGGATAGTACTCACACTTATGAAAACCTGGATTTTGGGCAAGCTTATAAATTCAACTTTTGCATCCTTTGGGAATACCAGATAATTCCCATGGCCTTTGCTTTAAACTTCTGTTTTTAATGATAAAATAAATAATTAAAAAAAAGTACAATCTTGGTTTCGTTATTCTTTGACTGTGGAACGTTAAAATGGGTTAATAGATGGATGTATCCTGGTGTACTTTCTTTTTTGAAACAATAGTTCAAGAGCTTTTCTAAGATGGAGTTCCATTAATTCCTATTAGTATTATATGGGGAAAAAACACAAACAAAAACTCAATTGTCTAGTGCTGCAACTCATGGTCCTTGCCCCACAAAATACACTTCCCATTTTCAATACAACCTAAGGCGTCCAGGGTTTATGCAGAAGCAATTTCCCTTTTTTCTGGATCAGAGTTTTATTGGCCAGTGTAAGCTACTAACCCCACACCCCCATCTCTCCAAGCCATATTTGTGACACTACTGGTTAGCTGCCTTAGTAGTGACTCACTGAAAATATTTCAATTTATGTACCAGAAGTATAGTTACTAGAGAATGGTAGAGTACTGCATTACACACCATTAGAGGCAGGTACAGCATGAATAATACTCAACTGTAGAGTTTGGATTAATACACAACACATTCAAATTTTCCTTGTATGAAAGATGCCAGCTAGAAAATTAGCCATTCATGACACCTACCTCAGACTAGCTTTGGTTGGTTTGGCATTTTCAGGGTTCATGGCAAGAGCTTTCCACTGTGCAGTTTTTGCCATTTCATCAGATATGTTTACAATGGATGGATCAAGGCTAAAGAATAAAAGGATATATGTGTTAGTATTGCAACACCATTAATCGTGTTGGCAGTAGTTACCCTCTAGCAATAATAGTAATTATATATATTTTTTTTCCAAACTCACAATTAGGCTTGAACAAACTAATCAAAAAGGCAAGAAATAAAAGGAAGTGACTGCTATGGAAATCAATGCCACAGGTCACCAAAGTAGCACTGAGTTATCAGCTGTAAACTGCTGCCTAGACTGTTAAGCATTATGAATGTTGTAAAAGGATCTACTCCAAATCATTATCCCATGATTAGCAACAGCTGAGCGTGCATGAGGTCCAGAGCAATACCTCATGCACTTCCATTGTATTTATATTTATACCTATTTATGCCTTTCTACACAGATCCTTCAGAACACGTCAGGATATCCTCAAGGTTGTAATATGGACCAAAATGTGGCTGTCCACCTACAAACAAAAATCACAAAAGCTGCCTCCAACAGAACCGCACAGAGAATGCTCATTTTTGATTAGTTTCATTACACTCCACAGTTGGTCAGTTTCTGATCTAATTTCCTTTCAATCACAGATTAAATAAAACATTTTCTAAGGATAAAACAGGAGATTAAGATGGTCATAGCAATATGTAAGATAGTTCTTTACCAAGTCACACCAGAATAGTAAAGACCAGTATCAGGAATATTTACTACAAGTCTTCTAGTGAGGGCCTGAGAAGACTACCTGGTAGTGCTAGGCAAGGTTTAAATGGAGTTATTCCAGATTAACACAATAATAGAGGGGAGAGGGGTGGTAGTAAGGTACAGCTTGCGCAGAAACACCAGCACACAAAGGAAGTCCACCCAATCCAAGCAAGCTCCCAGTTACAGTACCTAGAGAGGAGTTGTGGTTTAACAGTCAAGGCACACCTCTAGAGAGGGATGTGGGAAAACAAATACATAAGCTACTTGTTCAAATAAATGAAATGTACGCAACAGGCTGCCGTTTAGAGTGCTCTTTATCTACAGGGGTCCGTTCATGTAGAAAAGTCCCTGGTATTTGCATTGTTAACATTTGTCACAAGGTTCGCCATGTTGATTCTAGGCAAGTCAAATGTCCTAATTTCACTCAACCACAACTTCCTTTTCTAATGGCAAATCAAAAGCACACAGCTTAGCAGGTCTGTGGGATATTGGCCCGATTCCATGGTTGTCCCAGGTCAAACATAGGCCAATGTTAGCCATGGAAAGCTGTGATCAGGCGGATATGGGATACATTACTCACCGTAATCGTATTTCTGATGCTGGTATCTGCTTAGATTCACATGCTGTGCATAGGCCGACATCTAGTGGAAGCTGCGGAGTATTACAGTTTTTCGAAACTCGAAAATAGGCGTCGATACAGGGCGTGCCAGTAATACTATCCCTAGTGTGACGTCCACTGTACCCAAGATCCCTCACGCGTCTAGGATCCTCAGATTGTATTTTTTCTGACATGAGGTAGCATGAGGAGTAGCGCGAGTACAGATAATACAAGCAGATAGACAGAAAGGTAAGACTACAAGCAATCATGCGCCTTCTCTCGGAGGGGAGGAAGGGTGGGTCGCATGTGAATCTAAGCAGATACAAGCAGCAAAAATACGATTACGGTGAGTAATGTATCCCTTCTGAGGCTTGTGGAATCTGCTTAGATCACATGCTGTGCATAGATTAGCGAGCAGTACCAGAAGAAGGAGGTGGGATGTGAGAAGGGTCATGAGCAAATAAGTGTCTTAGAACCGCTTGTCCCACTTGTGTATCTGCCTTGGAATGGGTGTCAATGCAGTAATGCTGAGTAAAAGTGTGAATAGAGCTCCAAGTAGCTGCTTTGCAAATGGTGTCAAGGGGTACATTTGCAATGAAAGCCAGAGTGGCCCCAATGCCTCTAGTAGAGTGGGACCTTGGCGTAAAAGGCAGAGTCTTTTCAGAGAGTGAGTAACACAGCTGGATACAGTAAATAATCCACTTCGAGATGGCACCTTGATCTGTTTTCCTTAGCGGTCTGGTTTTATTTACATAGTAGAGGACCGCCCTACGCACATCTAGGGTGTGTAGTTTCACCTCAGCCGAGCTTTGCGGGTTCTGGAAGAAAGCCGGAAGCTCGATGGACTGGTTTACATGGAATTTTGATATAAATTTAGGCGAGAACCTAGGGTGTGTGCGTAAAACCAGTTTGTCTTTATGGATAGTAAAGAAGGGATCCTGCACTGACAGAGCCTGAATTTCACTGACCCTTCTTATAGAAGTAATAGCTACTAAGAAGGCCGTTTTATAAGTCAGGTGTTTGAGACTGCTTTTATGCATGGGTTCGAAAGGGGGGCCCAGGAGCTTGGCTAGCACCACATTAAGGTCCCACCGTGGTGGTGGGTTTGAAATAGGAGGGTGAAGTCTCTTTACTCCTTCCATGAAGGCTTTAACTACTGGTACTTTCCACCACGAAACCTTGCTACGGGAAGTGGTGTAAGCCGAGAGGGCTGCCAGGTGTACTTTCAGTGAGTTAAAAACCAATCCTGCGTCTAGCAGGTGGAGCATGTATGTAACAATAGTGGAAGGAGTGCAATCAACTGGGTTGATTTGTCTACTCTGGCACCAGATAACGAACCTCTTTCATTTGTCAAAGTATCAGTGCCTTGTGTTTGGTTTCCTAGATTCCTTTAGGATGTCCATACACCTCTGTGGTAAATTGAGGTGTTCAAACTCTATGACCTCAGGAGCCATGCTGCCAGGCTCATCGAGTTGGGTTGCTGGTGCACTGTTTGACCTTGGTGCTGGGACAGTAGGTTGTACCAGGCTGGAATTTTGATGGGCTTGCACACCGCCATCCTGCGTAGGTGTGGGAACCACGGTTGTCTTGCCCACATGGTAGCAACTAGGACGAGCGTCATCAACTCCCTGTTCATGTTGTTCACCACTTTCCGGATGAGAGGAGTTGGTGGAAAAGCGTACGCAAACATCCCTGACCAGTTCATCCACAGGGCGTTCCCCTGTGAGTCTGGTTGGGGGAACCTGGATGCAAATCCTGGGCATTGTCTCTTTTCGCTTGTGGCGAATAAGTCTATAGTGGGGAAACCCCACTGAGAGAAGAGATCTTCTACGACATCTCTGAAGAACCCATTCGTGTTCCTCTGGGAGGGAGTCTCTGCTCAGAGCATCCGCTAGGGAATTGAGCTCCCCTGGAACATGTTGTGATGACAGGAAGATGTTCCGTCTGAGTGCCCATATCCAGATTTTCTGGGCAAGCTTGGACAGATTTGGCAAGCGAGTCCCTCCTTGCTTGTTTAGGTAGAACATGGCTGTAGTGCTGTCCGTCCGGATTTGCACCGACAGGTTTAGTAGGTGGGGCTCGAACGCCTGAAGCGCTCTGAATACTGCCAGCAGCTCTAGCAGGTTGATGTGGTTCTTGGCCACTGAGTGAGACCAGAGACCCTGAGCTGTGTGGTGGAGATGGTGAGCTCCCCACACCATCAGACATGCATCTGTAGTGACTACTGCCTGTACTTCGGGATCGTAAAAGGGTTTCCCCTGTGCGAGATTTTCTCTTGTCCACCAGTGAAGGCTTTGTACCAGTGTTGGCGAAACGACCACTAGATCGTCCCACTGACCACTTGCCTGAGACCACTGTTTCGCCAACCATTCCTGCATGGGACGCATGCGCAGGCGCGCGTGGGGGACCAGGTAAATGCATGACGCCATCATGCCCAGTAAACGCATTGCTTTGCGTACCGTTATTTGTTGACCGGACTGATAATGCGGAATTTGCAGTAGTATATTCCGAATTCTTTCTTCTGAAGGAAAGGTCAACCCCTCCTGGGTATCCAGGATTGCCCCTAGGAATTGTTTTGAGGTGCTTGGCACCAGGCTTGACTTCTTCTCGTTGATTGAGAAGCCTAACTCGTGGAGGAGGTCGATAGTCCTTTGAATGTTTGTCCTGCAAATTCCTGGGGTTTCCCCCGTTATGAGCCAGTCGTCCAGATAAGGGTACACTGGGATTGCCTCCCTGCGTAGGTGTGCAGCCGCCACCGCCAGTACCTTGGTGAATACCCTTGGTGCTGAAGCTATCCCGAAGGGCAGTACCTTGAATTGGTAGTGGCGACTGTCCACCTTGAAGTGCAAATAGTTTCTGTGCGCTGGGAACATGGAAATATGAAAATAAGCATCTTTCATATCCAAGGTTGCCATGTAATCCCCATTTTTAGGAGCAGGATTACCTCTTGTAGCGTGGTCATACAAAATTTTTGGGGCTTGACATACTTGTTGGCAGGCCGTAAGTCCAATACTGGGCGCATTGTCAAGTCTTTCTTTGGCACAAGGAAGTAAGTTGAATAAATACCCTTGTTTACCTGGTGTCCCGGGACGAGTTCTATCGCGTCCTTTTGTAGAAGAATGGCGATCTCCTCGAGGAGAATCTTCTGATGTTCTAAGGAGTGTACTCTGTCATGGAGGATGGTTCCGGGGACGCTGCAGTAGCTCTATACAATATCCCGTGGATACTGTTGACAGCACCCATCTGTCTGATGTGATCCCTTCCCAAGCCTGGGTGAAGTTTGAAATGCGTCCCCCTACTGGGGTTGCGTGAGAAGGGACCCTGAACTGAGCGTCACTGCTTTGGTGGAGGCGTGCCGCCTCCCTTGCTGGGGCTGCCTCTGCCTTTACCACGACCTCTCCTATTACCTCTGCCGTAACCCTGGGTAGCCTGTTGGTGGTGGTTCCACTGTGTACCCTGCCCCTGGGAATAGTTAGATCCTCTCTGGGAATTTTGGCCGCGTGGGCGACGAAAATTACTATTCCCTCTCTGGTTAGGGGGTTTATTGGTTAACTGGCCAAGGGATTTGAGTGTCTCGTATTCGTCCTTGGCATTTTTTAGTGCGTCTTCGACCGCCTTACCAAACAGATCGGCTTCCACCGGTTTGTCTAACAATGATGCCTAAGTTTCTGCCTTAAAACCAGACTGCCGTAACCACGCATGTCTCTTAATAACAGTAGCTTCTGCTATCAATCTGCCTGCGTTGTCCGCGGCGTCGAAGGTTGCTTTCAAAATGCAACCAGACACAGCTCTACCCTCTGCGGAAATGCGAGCTAATTGGCTTTTTAACGGTTCAGGAGCAGAGGCTACGAGAGCCGCGACTTCTTCCCACTGATGGCAGTTGTAGCTGGCCAACAGGGTGGTGGAGTTAGCAATCCTTGCTGGATAGGCGGACGTTGAGGCTACCTTCCTGCCGAACCGTATAGTTTTTTGCTCTCCTTGTCGGGAGGAGCTTCTGACGAAGACAAGGGTGTCCCAGCCCTCTTACGAGTGTTGGTGACAACTAGGGAGTCTGGCTTCAGATGTCCTCTTATATAGAGAGGGTCAGACTGCTGCCCTGAAAAGTTTTTCAACCCTGGGATTGACTGCTCTGGTGAGGTTTGGGTTCACCAGGAACGGATCTATTCTCCGCTGAATGGATTTAAGGATAGGGATGGTCTGGGCAACAGGCCTCCTTTCTCCCACTAACTCTTCTGCGAAGTCCCTTTCCTCCTGTACACCGTGGGTGTCAATGTGGAAATGTTCTGCTGCGCGAGCGAGAACCTCATTTAGGAGGGGTTGGTTATCGACAGGGGAGTCGGTAACCGGGGCTTCGTTCTCTACCGGGGAATCTACTCTGTATGTTTCCGGGTCATCCTCTTCTTCCTCCTAGTCCTCATCATCCCCCTAGTAGCCCGTCTTCTATCAACCCAAATTCTTGGTCTTCACAAAAGGAAGCCTCTCCTTGATACCGTGAGTATGGTCTTGCGTAAGGTTGTACCTCGAAGGGTTCAGACCTCATTGGAGTTTCAAACCGGGCCTTCTTACTCGGGGGGATAGAATCAGTAGAGCCTGAGGGTGTGGGGCCTGGTGGATCATACGAGAGGAAATGTTCTGGATTTTTATCATAAAAAATCAGCCAAAGAAGACATTCTTGACATGACCCTATCTATGTCTTCACTGGACCATTTTTTGGAACTGGGAATGACTCTCTCAGCAAGCCTATGGGATTTATCTTGAGTAGCTTTGCTGGTTGTGGACCTATCAGCAGGCCTGGGCTTGTCTGTCTGTTTAGGGGGGTGGAGTGTTTCACAGTTGTGGAAGAATGTACAGGTAGTTTCTTCTGCTGTTTTCCCCCCTCCCCGTGCGTAGAAAAATGTTTTCCCTGTCCCTTAGTGGCTCTGGAGTTTCGACGCCTGGCGTCGAGGATCGAGAGAAGTGTCCCTGTCCTTCGAGCGTGGGGCCTCGCTGGGTTTAATTGCGGGCTCTGACTCCTGGAGCACGGCCTGGGGGTGGAAGTCGTCTTCGTCTTCCGACGATCGAACTTCTGTTAGCCTAAGGAGCGAGGCACTCTTGGCAAGAGTGGATGATTGCCTGGAGTCATGCGGCGATCTTGATCGAGAGCCCCCAGAGGACACCGAATCGGACCATTCTGTCTGTGCCTCTTTCCGAGAACTCGACGTTGTCGAGTCTCGGTTGGACTTAGTGTGTTTAGTGTGTGTAGTATGTGAAGCACTTGTGTCGCCGGGGGTCTTCCCCATAGCCGCCCTGCCGGACGACCTTCCGAGGTCAGAGACCTGCGCTCGGCTGTCTTTCGACGCCGTAATGCCCTCGCCGTCCGAAAGTACGGCGTCGCTGTCATCGCTGAAGGCACCCTTCGCTGCCATGGCCGCCTGCCTGGCGTGGTGGGCCCAACGCTTCCTCAAACGGTCCTTAAGTGTCTTAGGTTTAAACCTACTACACGCTCTGCAGTTCGCTTCGGGGTGGTCCCTCGGCAAGCAGAGATTGCACGTGGCGTGCCTGTCGACCCAAGGGTATTTGCGATTGCACTTGGGGCAGAATTGAAAAGGGTACCCTCCATACGCACCTTGAGGCAGCGGGCTGTTAAGTGTAGGAAATGTATAAGGTGTACCTATATACCAAGAGTGTAGAGTATGTACCACCTCCCACTCTCCCTACTTGCAGGGCCGAGGCCAGCGGCCTACCAGGCCCGGGCCGAGGCCAGCGGCCTTCCGAGGCCCAAATCTGTTGTGCAGAAGCCGACGGTCGATTTCTTCTCCAGCCGGCGTCGAGTGTCGAAGTTAGACGTTGGGGTGGGAAAGGATGTCAATAGATTATTATTTTAAATTCTAGCAAACGTATGGCTAAGGCCAGGGGACTCCGCAAAATGCTTCCGACCAGTATGGCGGAAAAAAACAATCTGAGGATCCTAGAAGCGTGAGGGATCTTGGGTACAGTGGACGTCACACTAGGGATAGTATTACTGGCACGCCCTGTGTCGACGCCCATTTTCGAGTTTCGAAAAACAAACTAATACTCCGCAGCTTCCACTAGATGTCGGCCTATGCACAGCATGTGATCTAAGCAGATTCCACAAGCCTCAGAAATACACATATATATATATAGATACAATGCAGAGCATATTTGCATAATTACATACAGTTGTGCTTATATACAGTTGTGTAAATACATTGGGATGGGTGGGGGTTAGTTAAACAACGTGGTTTTGAGTAGCCTACGGAAGGCATGGTATGATTTTTTTGTTCCTTATGGCGGTGGGGAGTGCATTCTAGTTTTTGGGTGCTAGGTGTTGAAAGCTGGACCCTCCGGCTTTGAATCTTTTGAATGTGGGTACATAGGTCTGGTTAGTCATGTGTGACTTATAGCCTATAGCCATGGGCTATAGTATTCATGCCCACGTATCTGAAGTAATGGCTTGCCACTCTTTGAGATGTTGCAACAGCCTACCCCCACCGGTGAGCAATGACTCAAGGCCTCAGAGTGGTTTGGAACAGACGGCGGCAGTGCCCGAGAGCAAAGAGGCAACTGCTTGAGCGGCTTTGGCATCCCTACCTCATCCACCACGAGGGAACTTACGTTGGCCCCTTTGAACGGCCATCCCTCTCGCCTTTTCAAATGAGGAATAGCGAGAGGAACCACCCCTCCATTGCTGTGCACTAGGCCGAAAAGGCCGAGGTTGCCGCACAGCTGCGCTCAAAGATTTGGCAGCTGTTTTGGAGGGCTGCAAGTTCAAGGCTTTCATCAGCCTTGCTGCCCAAAAAATGCAAACTAACATAGGGCATTTTGAGAAAACTGGCCTGCACGTCGGGTGCAAAACCCGACTTCTGCATCCACGCAAATCTGCGCATCACGGTGCTCACAGCCATGGACCTAGCAACACTATCCACAGTGTCCAACCCAGATAAAAGGGATTCACACATGGCATCCTTGCCATCCTGCACAATAGCCAGACAGCCATCCCCTTCCTCCCCTTAGGGAATATGCTCAGCCACCAGTGAAATGCAATTCCACAGAGTGTACGAAAACTTTGCTAAGGCACAGGTGGAGCTGGCAGATTTCAGCGCCATACTCCCAGTGGAAACACCTTACGAGCCCATCAATCCATGCACTTATCGTCCCTATGCAGAGGGATGGTAAGGTAAGCGGCCTGCTTCGAGGTGGCCATAGCCGCCTGAATCACCAAACTCGTGAGTGGGTGAGTGGACAGGTAGGCGGAGTCGCTACTGGATGGCGGTATTTCCTAGATCGCTACTTGTTAACTGCCGGAATAGTCTCCGGAGCAGCCAAAGTATCAGCCACCCTCTTTTGTAAGGCCATATGAAATGGCAGCACCGGGTCAGCGGACGGACCCTGATCGAAGAGGTCTGTAAAATTATCTTGATCAAACTGTACCGGAGGCCTGGACCAACCAAGGTACTCAATAACTCTCAACATCAGTCTTCGATAAGAAGAATCAGCATGAACAGGTGGTTCACTTGGTCCTGCCAAAGCTCCCACTTGTGACAAGAGCGTAGCTCCTTGCTGAGAGTCGGCGACCGTGTTCTTTACTCCTGCCAGATGAAACTGAATGAAGAACATCCCTGGGCGATGGCCTAGTGACACTTTGAAGAGCGCTGGGATCTGGTGCCCCCCTGCTTCCGGATGTAAAACATTGTGGTGTTATTGTCTGAAGACCCGCACCACCTTGTCCTTGAGGGATGAAGTATAGACTTGAGGGCCCAAAATACTGCCCGTAGTTCCAGAATGTTGATGTGCAACCTCTTTTCCTCCAGCAGCCACAGGCCTCTGGCATGAAGACTTGCGGTTTGAGCTCCCCATTCTTCCAGGGAGGCGTTCGTCGTGACAGTCTCCTGGTGTGGTGGTGCCTGGAAATCTGTGCCGCCGGATAGAGGAAAGCTCTTGTCGAGCACAATTCTGACCTGGAAACTTCCTGATACTTGGATCCAACGGGCGTCGAAAGAACTCCTGTAGTGGATGCATTCGTGGCCTGCAGTCTCGGTTGAGATAGATGCACAATGACATCATGCCGAGCAGAGACTTGATGGTCCTCACTGTGGCGATCTTCAGTGCTAACAGCCGTTGCACCTAGCAGAGGCCACTATCCTTTCCTCCGACGATGACGCCAGGCACAACACCGTGTTGAGTCACGATCCCAGGAACAGCGAGTCCTGCAGGACTTTGCATAGTTCACTGAGAAGCCCAGATCCATCAGAAGGTGAGTGGTCCTCGCCGTGAGGGCAACGGCAACTTCCCTAGATCTGGCCAGGATGAGCCAGTCGTCCAGGTAAGGGTAGACATGAATCCCGTGCAGTTGTAGATGGGCTGCCACCAGCACCAGGCACTTTGTGAAATCTCTGGGTGCGTAGGAACCGGCCGTGACCCTTGTGAATGGGGATTTGGAAGTGCTCATCCTCCAGGTCCAACGACGATAGAAATACTACCTCTTCCAGCTGACCAAGCACGTGTTGAAGAGTGACCATGCAGAACTTCTGGCACTTTATGTATTTGTTTAGTCGTCGCAGATCAAGAATGGGCCTCCACGCTCCAGAGCTGCTTTGGAACCAACTCTATTGCCCCTTTCTTTGACATGGCCCGGACTTCCAGCAGCAGTTGGGGTACATGGTTTTTCTGCCGGGCCACTGGTGGTATTCGTGGACACTTCTGATGGAATTCTAGTGTGTCTGGGCGAGAGCGTCCAGCGCCCATCGGTCGGTGGAGATGGACTTCCATGCGCTGATGACGTTCGCCAGCCTCCCACCGGGGTGCACGGGTGGGGGCCCGACGTACCGGCCTGTCGACGGGCTGCATTGCGATCCCAGACTATGACCGCCTCCTCCTCTGAAGTTCTTAGAGCAGCCCCTGTTGGTCTCCTGGGCTAGGGATCGTGAGGGTTGTCGGTAAGCAGAGGAGCCCCCGCTGTAACCCTTCGAAGAGCAGGGAGACTTGCCTCCTAATCGAAAGGACGGCTGTCGCTGCTGTAGCGTTGCCAGGGCACGTGCGGTCTGTGTCCGCCTTGATAGCTTGTAGAGACTCATCTACAGCCTTCCCAAAAAGATCTCTGATAAAGGGCATGTCCAAAACCCTCGCCTGAATCTACTGACGAAAGTTGGTGGCCTTGAGCCAGCCATGGTGTCTACGGCTAATGCTGTTGCCCATCTGGCGGAACCCCGCGTCAGTGATGTCCGTGGCCACCATCATGGTGTGATCCGACGCCACCTCGCCTTCTTGCAGAATCTCCAATGCTTCCGACCTCTTGTCGGGAGGAAGTCCAACAGAGGCGCAAGCTTAAACCACAACTCTCGATCGTAGTGCGCTACGATAGCTAGGGCGTTGTCAGCCTTGATGGTCGTAGCAGCAGAGTAGATAACTCTCCATCCCATAGCATCCAACTTCTTCCCCTCGCTGTCCGGAGGGGTGGACGCCGCTGAAGATTAAGCACCTTACAACTTCTTTGTGGCCGCTGCAGAGACAATCTGACGGTTGGGCCTGCAAGCACTTGCATTTCATCTGTAGGCGGTCCCTGTTGCTGGGGCAGGAGAGGGTTTATTCATGAGCGACAGGCCTTCGTCCCAAATGTCATCCAAGAGTGGGACCGACAGGATGGTCTTTCTCTTCGCCTTGCAACGCTGGTGTAAGAAGCCCTCCTTCTCGCTCTGGACAGCGGGGAGGTACTGGGCAGAGGCGATGGGAGGTCCACCCCACTGGTGTGCACCGGTCGTCACCACCGTACCATGATCCTTCTCATCCCTCCGGGAGAGGAGGGATTGGGGGGGTTTGCGGGATTGGGAGGGCAGGTGGCGAAGGGTGCCAAAGAGGCGATGGGTGCCTCTTTCTTCTTGGCCGGTGGTTCCCCTGTAGCCAGAAGGTTGGCTGTTACCAGCGCTGCATGTGGGGCCGTTGGCGGAACCAGCATCCTCTTTTGTATCTCGGTGACCAGTGTATGCAGAGTAGAGAATGTCCACCGAAAGGTCTCCAAGGGTTAGCTGAGGCGGCGAGGAGGCTGGGGAACAGGAAGCGGGCCAAGGCCCCCCATCGTCCTGAGGCTCTACGTCACCTTCTTCGACGGTATCCTAGTCGTCGCCTTCGTCGTCACACATCGTCACACTCATCGTCGGGCACGACTTACAATGTTTCCCTCATCGCCCTCCTGGATGGTCTGAAGGTAGGCAAGCTCCTCCAAAGAGATATCTGTGCTCTAAAGGACCTCCGCACCTCCCCCCACCTTTCTTCGCGTCCAGAGGGAACGGTCTCTGGAAGATGACCAGCATCTTCTCCGGGGTCTTCTCAATGGGCTGGAATGAAGACTCCCTCCTGGCAGGGAGGAAAAACTCTTAAATTCGGAAGTGTGCCCTGTGGGTCCGTCTCCGTGGTCTTCAAAAAGGATGCCACCACCGATGAAGGTAGAGCCTTCGTTGGGTGTACCTGGGCATTAAAGGTCAGGATCGGTCCCTTATCCCCATTGGCCTTCGTGGTCGTCCTGAAGCCTTGTCCTGCTTGGCCTTCTCATTAGGGGGCGGGTTGGCACCTCTGTTCCTTTTGGCCTTCTTCGGCAAGGGCAGGCTGGCTTTGCACTTCTCCTTGGCCATCTCAGGGACCACCTTGAGTTTGCCTGGATGGTCAGACTTCTTGGATGAAGATCCTGAGCGTTGACTGGTGACTGAAGTCGCTGGAGACGTCGGATGTGCCATGGCCGGCACGGAGCCCGCCACAACGGCGTTTCCAGTAGCAGTGGACTTGCGGTGCTTGGCCTTTTGTTCGAACCCTGCGAGAGGGGTGCTCTCAAAGGACGTAGAAGCCCACTCCGCTTTCTTAGACCCACCCAGTGCAGAGGGCCTTGGCCTGTAGCCACTCATTCAGCCGTCTATGCTGATCCTTCATCGTGCGAGTCGTGAGTTCACGGCAGAAAGCACAATCTTCCTCCTTGTGCGTCGGACAGGCAGTAAAGGCACTGGGAATGTTTATCGTCCAACTAATCATTACGCAGACCACAGTCAGAACAAATCTTGAAAAGAGGGGGAATCCTTCTCGTCCACCATGATCCACGCGGCGTAGGCCTTCAAGAATATTTTGGAATCCTCGAAAAAATCTCTACAAAATTCACCCTTGAAGGGTGCTGAAGAATCCAAAAAATGGCTACCTGTTATTCGGAAGGTTGATAGATGGAGCACAAGGACTTGAAGAGTAGAACTGTTCCAAAAAGTGTAAAACTGTCATGGCCACAGGCCACAGAACACAAAAACCACACCATCTAGTGATGAGGGCCATGATTTACTTGACTCACTTCTGTCCCTTTGAGACCCATAAACACAGGGGCCCTGGCGCCAGGCTCATATAGGGATGTGAGCTGGAACACTTTCAGTGCAGGAGTGCTTTTACTTTACAAGAACTTTCCAGGAGCTGAAAGCCTTTATTCCAGAGAAAATCCTGATGTGCTGACTCACCGGGTGTGGCAGGCAGGTTGAATCTGGTGGGCGTGGCTTTAGAAGCTCAGCTATATAAGCTGCTCCACCCTTAAGGCCGGTGCTTTGCGTTACTGTGCACTCACGTGCAACATGATGCTCACTGCCGCTTGGACAAGTTTACTTACCTTAGAAACCAGGCATTCTCCTGCATACTCACCTCCAGGAAGCCGGTGATTCATCTGCAGACTCATCTCCTGACATCTAGTGATCTTGATCCCGACGCCTCTGCACCGCACTCCGCATCCACAAACTCGGATCCTGTGAAGATGAAAGACAAGGTTAGAACATCCGTCCAAAGGCCGCGCTGCATTTGAACCCTGCGCGTCCCCTAGTTAACAACTTATCAGCTACTGTACCACTGCAGCTTCATTCCTCATTCCCTCCGGCTGCCTCCCCGAGCTCTGCAGCTTCTGCTGGGCCGGCAACATCAACTGCAAGGGAAGAAAGCAAAAGAGCAAACCTCAAAAGTGGAACGGACAGCAATACAAGACAAAACTTTACAAATCAACAAAAACAGACGAGGAAAGAAGAAGGCAAACAGGAACACTTATCTGCAACAGGACTGGACTACCACGTGCAAGCAACCAGTGAAGGAACTGTGCAGATCATACAAGCTCCCCTGCCAGAAGCAGCAGGACGGAGTGCTTGCCAAAACTAATCAACAGGTGAGCTTCCCAGGGACAGAGTATCCCACGGGTACCACGATTTGGGAGAAGGGGTCTGGAAGGGGATCAGGCGCACAAGCTGGCATACTCACGCCCCCTATTCACCACGCAGGAGTAGTCCCGAGCAGCATCACCTATTACCACCAGTCACCACATAAGCGCAGAGGGCGAAGTCGGACCCAAGCAACCTCACCCCCGGGATGGCTGCAACTGTACCGCAACACCTCCACGGAGACCAGGTGAGCGTAACAAAAATGCAGTAAAAGCTCAAGAGCTAACCACGAGGACTCCAACACTTGAAGGTGCAGTAAAAATCTGAAGACCCCTGCCAGAGGAGGGGCTTGGGTAGAAGGCAGTCATTGGCTGGGGCAGTATGATTTAGAGCTCAGTGATTGTTTTTTAGGAGAAATACAGTTCAGAAATTATTGATTTATTTTCCTCTTACCGAGGATTCCCAGCCTGACGACTGGGAATATTCATGAGCATGTGAATCTATGCCAGACCCCATGCTGAAGAACATAACATTTTATGTTACTTAATTTCCTGTCTATACTCTTGTGCTCACTTGCCTGGACTACTCTTCTATCCTTATTGACCTACCCTGCCTACCAACATATGCCCCTCCATTTTAGCTTTACCTCTGCCATACGTACCCTCTATGGTCCCTCTCCTCATACTTCTATTTCCACCTTCCTTTGTCCGCTCTCCTACTTATTTTATCCATGGTCTAACCCCTCCTTGTCATGGGTTACTTTTTGTACTACCCTACCTTTCCCTTTGATACAAATTACCCTCACACTATGACAATTTGCAATATTTCATCATCCTGTCCAATTTTCTTTCTTTAATTGGAATAGGAAATCTTGTATTACCTGCTTCGTGAATTAAACCACCTTGTATGGTTTAAGTTACTTACCTGTAACTATTGTTATCCAGCATGGGTCTGGCATAGATTCACATGCTCATGAATATTGCCCATCAGGTTGGGAAGCCTTGATAAAAGAAAAAACTGTCTCACTTCAAAACTGTATTTCTCCTCCAAACCAAATCACTGTCCTCTGGGTCATACTGCCCCCATCCAATGAACGTCTAATCCCTAAGCTCCACTCGTGGAGCCCATCTTCCGATATGGTAAGCACGTAAAGTGGCTGTATGAACCAAGAAGGGGAAGGAGGGAGGGTTTGCATGTGAATCCATGCCAGACCAATGCTGCAGAACAATAGTCACAGGTAAGTAACTTAAACCTTCTCCAGCATGAGGTCTGGCATGGATTCACATGCTCATGAATAACGATTACACAGCAGTACATATAGACAACCAAAGGTGGCGTCAAGGCTCAACAGAAGCAATAACACCCGTGGAACAGACTCGCCTCAAGTGAACAGATTACGTATCACCGCTTGGCCTACTCTGGACTCCTCCCTGGAATCCCTGTCGACTCAGAACCGTGTGAAGGTATGCGTGAACCTCCATGTAGTAGCCCTGCAAACGTCGAGCAGGGGCACACCCGGAGATACGCTGTAGTTGCTGCGATGGCTCTGGTGTGTGAGCCCTCTGCCGGCCTGGCAGCGGCCTGCTCGACAGTTGATGACAATGCATGATACAGCCGGAGAGCCACCTGGAGACGGATGATTTCCATAAGACTTTTGCGTGATGTACAGGCCCAAAGTTAACTGAAGTCTTCCGAAAATTCTTAGTACGTGCCACGTAGAACTTCGAGAACAAGCAACGTCCAGCCAATGCAAGGCACTCTGCTGGCTACGACGGATTCGGGCAGAAGACAGGCAACACCAAAGGTACGTTCAGGTGGAATTCGGATGGTACCTTCGGCATAGAGGTGGGGTGTGTACGTAGTACCACCTTTGAAGCATGAAAAGACAAGTAAGGCAGCTTGCACAACAGGGCCTGGATCTCCCCCACCCTCCTGGCCGAGGTGATAGCAACGAGGAAAGCAGTCTTTCACGAGAGGAACTTGAGCGGGACCTGATGCATAGGTTCAAAAAGAGCTCCCATGTGATTAGTAATACATTGTGTTACCAAGCCGGGGCTGGAGCCTTCACCGGTGGAAAAGTCCTGAATAGCTCCTTCAGTAACTGCGACCACAAGGAGAGTCTACCCAGAGACCTGGTGTACTGGGATATGGCAGTGAGGCGCACCTTGATCGAGGCGTGTGCCAATCCTGCCATGGCCAAGGAAAGCAAATAGGGTAGAAGTTGATGGGCGGTGACCCGCAGAGGTGTAATCATCTGAGTCCGGTACTACACGGAGAAGCGCGGAGAAGCGCTTCCATTTATATGGTCACCCGCTTTGCTAAGCACAAGTCCTCTCACATTCTGTAACAGCGCCTCGATGCCTTATGGCTGCAAGTGCGCTTAACAAATGCAAATAAATAGGAGCCATGCTCTCAGGTTCAGCGACCCCGGGTCGTGGTGCAGAATCGTCCCTCCCTCTCTGGTGAGAAGGTCCAGGAACAGTGGTAGCCTGCTGGATGGGGCCACTGACAGACACAGCAGGTCCAGATACCAGATCAGCCTCGGCCATGTTTGGGCAACTAGTATTATCTTTCAGTAGTACTGTCTAAGTGCGTTGATCACAGTGGAAACGGAAGAAAAGTGTATAGGAACTGTCCCTTTCACAGGAATGAGAACACGTCCCCCATGCTCCTCGGCTGAGGTAACCTGCTGGTGAACTTCTGGCAGTTAGTGTCTGCCGCCGTTGCACTCAGATCGATCTGGGGTTTGCCCCATTTGTTGAACAGAATGTCGACCTGGTCCTTGCGAAGCTCACATTTGTGGCAGGAGCACAGCTCCCCACTGAGCGAGTCTGCAATAGTGTTCTTGACGCCCGCCGGGTAAAAAGGAGGTGAGGAACATGCCCTGCCAAATGGCCCAGAGCCACAGATCCTGGGCTTCCTGGGAGAGTGCCCATGAGCGGGTCCCTCCTTGCTTCCAGATGTAGAACATGGTGGTGGTGTGGACTGAAGATACTCACCACCTCGTCTTTCAGCGACGGCAGAAAAGACTTGAGGAACCAGAATACAGCCCAAAGTTTTAGGATGTTGATGTGGCGGCCCTTTTCCTCCACAGGCCTGTGGCGTGCAACTGCACAGTGTGGGCTCCCCATCCTCCTTGAGGTGTCCGTGGTGACTGTCTCCTTGTAAGGTGGAACTTGAAACTCAGTCCCCTGGTAGGGGGAGGGACACTTCCATCAGGTGCGCGAACCAAGGTTGGCGGGCCAACATGGGAGCCACCAGAATCATGGTGACTGGTTCTAGTGCATTTTGTGTACTATCTTGTTCAGAAGGAGAGTCGGGGGCGGGGAGTCTTCGGTGGGGGAAAAGCGTAGAAAAATTTCCCCGACCAAGTTATCCAGAGACTGTTCCCCTTGGATCAGTTCTGGGGGTACCTGGAGGCGTAATCTTGGCATTGGGCGTTCTCCTGATTAGCGAACAGGTCGATCTCTGGAAACCCCCATTCTGCGAAGTCGTTGGATACAATGTCTTCGTGCAGTCGCCATTCATACTCTCTTGGTACAGGAAAATCTCTGCTGAGTACGTCTGCCAGAAGATTGAGTTCCCCTGGAACATGTTGGGATATCAGGAACATCTTGTGTTTGAGAGCCCATATCCAGATGTTTTGGGACAGCTTGGATAGCCCTGGAGAGTGAGTGCCCCCCTGTTTGTTCAGGTAATACATTGCTGTTGTGCTGTCGGTTAGGACCAGCACTGTCTTTCCTTGCAGTTGCTCCTGAAAGGCTTTCAATGCTTTGAACACTGCTAGTAGCTCCAGTAGGTTTATATGGTTGGACGCTACCTGAGGGGACCACACTCCGTGCGCTGTCTGTTGAAGCAGGCAAGCCCCCACCCCGTGAGAGATGAGTCTGTCGTGAGAGTGGCTTCCACTGCAGGGAGAGAACGAGGGCTGGCGAGACAACTAACAGATCTTGCCATTGTCCGCTGGCCTGACACCACTGGCTGTTGAGCACCTCTTGCATGGGACGCATGCGCAGCCGCGCGTGGGGAACTAAGTATATGCATGACGCCATCATCCCTAGCAAACGCATAGCTTTGCGTACCGTCACCTCTCAACTGGCTACATACTGAGGAACCTCAGAGAACATGTGCTGAACCCTTTCGCTGGAAGGGAAGACTAGACCGTTTTCCGTACGAATTAGAGCCCCCAGGAACTGTTTTACTTGGCTGGGGACTAAGCTGGATTTCTTTTCGTTGATAGAAAATCCCAGGTCTACTGTTTTTTGGGTGTTCGAAAAAACAAACGTCGAACGAGTCCCCCGTGATGAGCCAATCGTCGAGGTAAGGGTAAACTGGAACTGAAAGTCTGTGCAGGTGTGCCGCTGCCACTGCCAGGACCTTGGTAAACACCCTTGGCGCCGAGGCTATGCCAAAGGGGAGTACCTTGAACTGGTAGTGTTTGTCCTGAATCACAAACCTTAGGAAGTTTCTGTGTGCTGGCATCATTGAAATATGAAAGTATGCATCTTTCATATCCAATGTTGTCATGAAGTCCCCCTATTTTAGCAAAGGGATCACCTCTTGCAGTGTTACCATGCGAAAATTCTGGGGCTTTATGAACTTGTTCGCTGGGCGCAGGTCTAGAACAGGACGCATGGCGAGATCCTTTTTGGTTACAAGGAAGTACACTGAATAGATCCCCTCGTTTACCTGAAGAATCGGGATGGCTTCTATGGCGTCCTTTCCCAGCAGCGCGTCCATCTCTTGGATCAGGATCTGCCAATGTTCCGGTGAAAGGCGTCGATGTTTCAGCGGTCTGAACTGTGGAGGTCGGGCGAATTCCACACAGTAACCGTCTTTAAGACCCACTGGTCTGAAGTGATCCCCTCCCAGGCCTTGAGGAAAGATGTTAATCGCCCCCTGACAGGGGAAACATGGGAGGGGACCCGAAATTGACGCTCCTCTGGAATTTGAGCCTCTACTTCTATTATTTCCGCGCTTCTGACCCCTCTGGGTTCAGAAAGTGGGGCTTGTAGTAGGTTGAGTTGAAGTTGCCTGTGCCGAAATTGTGTTGAGAGGCGCGGGCTTGTCCTCGAAAGGACCGCCGAGAATTACTGCCCCTCTGTTAAGAGGGTTTCTGGGAAATTTGGTGCAGCGACTTAATAGTCTTGTGCTCCTTCTTGGCTGTCTCCAACGCATCGTCTACCGCCTTCCCGAAGAGGTTGGCCTCTTCGATGGGTTTGTTGATAATGGATGCCTGGGTTTCAGGCCTGAAGCCCGACATGCGCAGCCACGCGTGCCTCTTTAGGAGAGTATCCTGTGCGAGAGACCTACCTGCTGTCTCGGCCGTTTCCAGGGTATTCTTTACCACATTCTGATTGGCAAGTTTGCCCTCCGAGACAATGGCAAGAAGCTTGGCTCTGGTTGGTTCTGGAACCTCTTGAAGGCCTTCCTGGAGTAGGTTCCATTGGGTGTTGACGTAGCTGGCTAGTAACGTCGTGTTATTGGCAATCCAGACTGTATAGGCCGCTGCTGACGTAACCCGTTTGCCTAAGGCATACAGCCTTATAGACTCCTTGTCCGGGGGTGACTCTCCCATGGCAAGGGGAACCCCTGCTCTTTTGCGAGTGTTGGTCACCACCAGCGAGTCTGGGATTGCGTGTCCTTTGATATATAGCGGGTCGGAAAAGTTTTTCGACCCTCGGTTTAACAGCCCTAGTCTGAGGGGGTGTAAGGAAGGAGCCAGCCGTCTTAACAGAGCTCAAAAGAGGGATAGACTGGCTTGCCAGAGGTTTTTCATTAATAATGTCCTCAGCAAAAGCTTGTTGGGGCAAGGCTTCCAGCGTGGCAATTTAAAAAAATTCTGCTGCTTTCTTCAACATGTTGTTGAAAGCCATTTGATCATCCACCGGGGAAGCTTGTCGAATTGGGGTGAATGGGGGAGAGTCAAGGCAAACGATATCAGAGTTATGATCGTCCTGCTGGGTGTCCTCTCAGTTGCTCCTTGATCTTCCCCATAGTTCTCCAGAAAAGAGGCCTCTTCTTCTGTATAGATGTCCCTATACGTGTCCATCTGGACGACATCTTGATAGTCAACTTGGTGTTGGATATCTTCATGTATTAGAGGGTTAGGGTCTACCCGAGCCTTTTTTGGCGGAAGTTGATCAGAAGCTCTGAAAAATTGCTCCAGCCGATCCATGCCCCCCTCGAATTGTTCTGTGGTCCACTTGGATGATCCAAATGGGCCTAACTGAGTAGGGACCGTGGTCTCCGCCATAAGGCTGAGAGGATCTCCTCAGGGTGCTTGAGAGGGGTACCTGGCTTTCTTCGTAAGATTCTTCAGGATCGTCTTCCAAATCCGTGGAAAACTTTTCAGCGGATTGGCCCATAACTTTTGGGCAGAACCGCTACTAGGCCCACCGCCGTAGCAATCCTATTGATACTCTTACGGATAGACACTGCATCTTCGGGAGACAAAGCTTCTGAAGATGTGTCGGCAGTGGAAACTTCTTCCGCGGCTACAGAAGGGCCTGCGGATAGCTTCTCGGGTAGAGGCCTACTCGTAGTCTTCGGGCCTGTACGGGCCTTGGAAACCGTTGAAGTTTCTTGTACGGAAACTTTGCCAAGTGAAATTTGGGGAGTAGCGCCCTTGTTATGTTTGCTATGCCCAGTCATGCGCTTCTGCTGATGCGGGGAAGGCTTCGGATCAGACTGATCCGTGGGCACCGCCGAAGTTTCCGGCTGACCCGTTGGCGCTTTAGCCTTCTTCGACAAAGTCGTTGAGGAGGGCAGGGCACTTGGGTAGTGCTTTGTGCGGTGCGATTGTACGCCCCCGTCACCGGGTGTGGTCCCTGTAGCAAGACCGGAATAGAGCCTGGAAGGGTCGGGGACGGGCGTGGCGGCCCTAGAATAGTCCGCCTCAAGGTCTATAACGTCCGCGTTGGACATTTGGTCATCCGATGTACCCCCGTCACTTTCGGCTGGTGTCGCGGCAGGGGAGGGGGGGGCTCCACACGTGACATTCCGTACGCAGCCCACCGCTTCAACCGGCGCTCCTTAAGGGTTTTAGGTTTAAGGAGTTTACACGCCGAACACCGCTTTGCGTCATGCCCTAGGGGGGAGATGAGCGTTACACGACGTGTGCTCGTCTTTCCACGGATATCTGACCCTACACACAGGGCAGAATCTAAATGGAGTCCTTTCCATAGCACAAGGGAAGGGTGACCAGACCAAAAAGGAAAGCAGTGGAAAAGAGGAAAGACATAACAGTATGGCAAACCCCGAGCCCACTCTCCCTACTGTGTAGGCCGGCCAGAAGGCCCAACCACGTGGAAGTCCGAACGCCGGATCTTAGGCGCCGGACCCCACAGCCGTAGACGATTCCCCCGTAGTCTTTGTCGAAGATGTTCTTGATGGGAGAAGTGACTTAACGGGGGAATAAAACCGACAATTCTGTAAGATAACCAATGTCTCATGAAGAGCTCCACTATAGGGCAACCAGTTATCTGGGCGGAAAAAAACAATCTGAGGGACCTCGGCGCTTGAGGCATTTTGGGTACTACACACGTCACGATAGGGATAGTGTTTCAGACACGCCTATGCAGACGTCCCTTTCGGTCCCCGAAAGACCAGATGCAATACTCCGCGGTTACCACTGGATGTCGGACCATATGCACAGCATGCAATTCTAAGCAGATTAACAAGCATCAGAATTTATGTTTTCACTGTTTTTGGAGCCAGACAAACTCCATAGGTACGTGCTTTTTGTATAATGACAGCACCTTCTGTGCAGTGTCACTGAGAAATCCTTGGCTTTCTCTTAAAGTTTAAATACATTTTCTTGGGTATACTACTGTTCCCAAGAATAGTAAGGTGAAATTGATGGGGTCCAGCACACCAGCTTATGTGGAGTGCTGGGGGGTGGGGGTTACCTAGTATCCAACTTTCTCATGTAACAATTGTTATTACCCCCCCCACTACTTCAAATGACTGGTGGCAGGGGTTTACATTTTGCTGCTAATGTGCGTTTTTTTTACCGTAGGATGAACCCTCAGCTGCAGTACAGCACCCAAGGATGTCACTTGTCAAAATGGCGCCCGTATTCCTTTTTCGCCTCCATTTGTGAGGTCTTTCTTGGCTTTTAGTATATGCGTTGAGGCAGGTGTCCGGAAGGACAGGAAATGACAGGTCCGGAAACTCCCCTGTCCTTTGTCTCTAGGTGTTCCTTCACAAAACCAGACCTAATTGGGCAGCTGGCTGTCCGGGAAGGATACCCACCCAAATCTGGGCGATTGACTGCGTAGGTCTATAAATTATAAGTTACTCACCGTAGTGACTAACGTACTCTTAGTCCATAGTCCCCTTTCCTCCATACTGTATTCGCGTCCCTTCCAAGGGACGGGAGACGGAACCTTTTACCAGAAAAAACCTAATTCCCCTTTAAATTTAGAGGCGCTGCCCAGGGAACATGCGCTGCCCTGACTCAGCCCTCCAGCGCCACACCTCAGTCCCCATTGACGCGTCAATAGATTTAACATTGCCTAATGACACCAGTATTATTTGGGGGGGGAGGTTGGTGGGACGTATGGAGGTATGAGGAAAGGGGACTATGGACCAAGTACGTTAGTCACTACGGTGAGTAACTTATGATTACTCTTACGCCCCGTCCCCTTTCCTCCATACTGTATGGGCGATTACAACTGATTGTAGCCCCAGGGTGGAGAGGACACCTTCCTTAAGAAAATAGGTTCCTAGAGAACTGCCTGTCCGAAAGCTGCATCCGATCTAAAGCCGGCATCCAAACAGTAATGCTTGCAGAAAGACAAAGGAGAGGCCCAAGTGGCCGCCCTGCTTATGACTTGCCAAGGGACATGGCGCTGGAATGCGATGGCTGTTGCCTTGGCCCTGACTGCAAGGGCATGCATGTTGGCTGGGAGCGGCTTGTGCAGGCCCTTCTAGCTTCCTTGATGGCAGAGACCATCAAGCAGGATATGGAGGCCTTGGAGGCATGATCGCCTGGCCTCCGAGAGTGACAAAGCGAGCGTCCAACTTGCGCAAGCCCTTGGTCCCGTCCAAGTAGTATTTTAGGGCACGCCTGACATCCAGGCAGTGCAGCACTCTGTGCTTCATCCTTGGGATCGGGAAAGAACATAGGGAGGACCATTTCTTCATTCAAGTGAAATGCAGATGAAACCCTGGGCAGAAATGCTAGGTGCGTCCGCAAGACTACCATGTCATTGTGAAAGGCGGTATATGGTTCAGAGGCTACCAGCCCCTAGATCTCACTGACTGCGAGCTGAGGTAAGATCGACTAGTAAGGCCGTCTTGATGGTGACCAGCCTAATGTCCACGGACGCCATTGGCTCGAAAGGTTTGTGCGCCAGTGTGCTCAAGACTAAGTTAAGGTCCCACACAGGGTGCAGTCTCTTGACGGGTGGGTAGAGCATAGCAAGACCAGTCAGACGTTGGACTATAGGGTTGGAGGAAGAAAAGATGACTTCCTCCAAGTTCCTGTAAGCCCAGATGGCTGCAAGATGTGTGCGGTACTCCCGAATGAGCGAGGTGCGCCGAAAAGGCGAGCACGTGGTCCAAACTGCAGGCCAAGGGGTTGATTCCCTTGAGTCTGCCCAGTGGCAGAATCTGGCCCATTTGCCTTTGTACTGCGCCCTGGTGGCCTTGCCACCAGGTGGCAATGATATCCAGATTAGGTTGTGAAAGGCAAAGTCTGTGGTGATGGGGGCCTGCAGAGAAACGCACCGAAAGGGCTTGCCTGTCCGTAGGTTGCAGTCCATGGATCACCAAGTTAGATAAGGGTGGAGAGATGAAATAACGTTGATCATCTCCGATTGTGAGCACCACTCCTGATTCCATGAGGCTGTGAAGTGCAGCTGAATCCTTCTCATCCTTAGTCTCGTGTGCGGCACGGCTAACAGTCGCTAGTAGACCCAGGAGATGCTGGCACCACCACGCCGAGGTCACCTCTCTGCTGAGGAAGGGGGCGGTGGCCCTCTTGATGGCCGAGATCTTGTCTTCCGAGGGGAAAACCCTCTCAGAGCACGTGTCCCAAACGAGTCCCTGGAATGTCAGAGTCTGCGTAGGATGCAGCTGTGACCTCTTGAGGTCAAGCGAAAAGCCCAGGTCGTGCAGTGTGTTCATAAGGGCACGGGAAGAGTAGTGAACCGCTTCCGGAGATGTAGCCCTAACGAGCCAGTCATCGAGGTATGGGTAGATGCGGAGGCCCTGCGCTCTCAGGAGGGCCGCTACAGCGTTCATGAGTCTGGTAAAGACCGTAGGGGCCGAGTTGAGGCCAAACTGAAGGACTTTGTATTGGAAATGGTAGCCCATGATCCTGAACCGTAGGAAAGAACAATGGGGCTGCCAAATCGGGACGTGTAGGTACAGGTCCTTCAGGTCCAGGGAGCACATCCAGTCTCCCCTGTCCAATGTCTGCTTTAAAAGCTGGCGTAACCATCTTGAATTTTTGCAGGGGTAAGGAGAGGTTGAGGGTGGAAAGGTCCAGCACTACTGTCAGGCCCGCCAGGTTCTTCATCTGAATGGCGAAAATCCTGGAGTAGAAGCCGAAGCCTCTCTGGGAGGCTGGAACTTCCTCCACTGCCTGGCTCTCTACGAGCGACCGGATCTCCGACAAAAGAGTTGCTGTCCCAACCTGTGGGAGGGGAGCTGAGGCTGGGATAGGAAGGTGGTACCCCGTGGACACTACGGAGAGGATCCGGGGGTCCGCAAAATTCTGGTGCCAGAATTGTGCATGGAGAGCAAACATGCCCCCCACCGGAGACGTGTGGACCGGAAGCGGCATGTCATGTCTTCTTTCCATCGGAGGCTGAGGGATACTGTAAAAAGCCCTTACTCCCCTCCCCCTCATTTTTTGTTTGCGCCGGATCCAAGAAAAGGAACGGGTGCCTGTATCTGCGTTCCTGGAAGGTGCGGAACCCTCCATATGTACGACCTTTCTCTGAGCGCAGCTGAGATTGGGTGTACAATTTGGGTGTGGTCTTTGCAAGAATGGATAAAGACTTTGCTGTTTGTGAGCTGTTCTTCTTGTCCAGCTCTTCGTCCGTAAAGGAGTGTAAGAGGTCCCCCCAACCCACCCCCCTTGAACGGTCAATCTAGAATGCGCTCCTGGGTTGAATTTCATTGCCCGGAGCCAGACTGTTCTCCTCATGTCTGTGGCAATGCAGATGGACGAAAATGAAAGTTGCCCTGCGGAAATTAAGGGTAGACTGTAGGCCACGTACCTGGTTGAAGCCAGTCCCATCTTGACACTCGTTCTTCGCTGAATTCGTGGAATGGCGTCGGACGGGTGCCCCTTTCTGGCGCCGCGGCCATTTTGTCGAGCTGCCAGCCACAGGTCTGCGACGTGTTGCTCAGCCTGCTGGGCCCGGTCTCGTCCAAGACTCTTGCGTGTGGATCACGAGGTCTACCCTGCTCCTCAGGCCTCAGCCCAGTAGGTATGACACCTTCGACCTGGGGGTTGGGAGAGCTGCGTTTAGGTTCCCACTCAGACGTATTGTTGGTGTTAGGGTGTAGCCCCTCGGCCATTGTGCCAGTAAAAGGACGTAGTCCCTCGGGTGTAGACCCGGTACAAGAACCTTCCAGTCCATCGCAATGCGCCCGGGAGGATCCGAGGACACCTCGACCCGAAGGCCGGTAGCTGTAGCAGCCTCGGGGCATGTGCTGGTAGAAGGACCTGGCCGGTCCCTTCCACGCAGGAAAGTCCCTGGGAAGGAGTCTCCCTTGCGGGGTGCGCTGGAAAATATCAGCCCGACCTTAGGCCTAGTTCGATGCTTCACGAAGTTCTTGAGATCCTCTGGAGGAGGCTTCTAGAAGAGCTCCCTCCACCCGGCGAGTGTGTTCTTCAGCGCCTTCGAGGACAGCGAGTAACACGCTGAAAATGATTGCCAACCGTGGTCTGAGCCAAGGCAACGTAGGCAGAGGGCATGGGGGTCTGAAGTTGGGAAGAGC
This sequence comes from Ambystoma mexicanum, assembly GCF_040938575.1. Lineage (NCBI taxonomy): Eukaryota > Metazoa > Chordata > Amphibia > Caudata > Ambystomatidae > Ambystoma > Ambystoma mexicanum. Next base: position 1,319,506,295 of record NC_090924.1, read on the forward strand.
CCGTTGCAGCATGGACACCTGCTGAAACCTGTGGAAGTCGACATGCGCCGGGGATGAGAGCGATGCCTGAGGACTGAGTACCTGAATGATAGATAAGACAAAAAGAAAAGACAAAGAATAAGTATCCGCATGTGGAATTACATGCCTGAAGCCAAACGAAGGAGCGCTGCTGAATTCGGCCTGTTCCTGTCGACGTGGAAAAGGGGACTGAGTCGTGGCGCCGAAGGGCGAAGTCAGGGCAGCGCCTCTAAATTTAAATGTGAAGACAGTTTTTTTCTGGTGAAAAAGGTTCTGTCTCCCGTCCCTTGGAAGGGACGCCCATACAGTATGGAGGAAATAGAACGGGACGTAAGAGTTATTAATGAGAACGAGCTTAAGAGGCAAGATTCTTGGGACTACAGGCAGAGTCGACCACCGTGAGAAACATCCAGTGAAGAAAATCATGGAGAAGCCTGCTCCAACCTCCTGGACCTCAAAGTGCCCGGTGAAGCCCTGCTGCTGTGCTGAACTTTTTTGCATCAACAGAGAAGCTCCGGACAGAACAACTTCTCCTCTTGGGCTGGTGGGACCGACTAGCAGCGAGACAAACTCCACTTCGTGCAACCCCTGACTTGCTGTGCCTCTCCAGTGCTGCATAAGCCCAATGCCAGGGGTCGAGTGTCCATAACAGAGTGCAACGTCTTTTGCAGAATGAATCCGGCCAAAAGCTCCCGGAGCCTCCCAAGGACATGCCAGAAGCGCGAAATCCCTCACCAGAGCCCAGGACCGAGGATATTAGTTCTGCATAAGTGCCGTTTGCGAAGCTGATTCGAAGATCCGTATCCATGAAGTCCTCTCCCGGGTACTGTGGCAGGAGCCTGCCAGACATCCTCCCTCTTGTCCCCACGACTGAGGCGAACTGTCTACTTGGCTGTAGCAGGGAGGAATCCAGCTGGATCCCTTTCTTCAAACCAGAGGTACTGTCGGGGCTTGGGGTACTAACCGTATTGCATTAAGTCATGCTTTTTCACTTGAGAAGAGCACTAGTTTACATTTTTAAACATACGTTTTCTAACTCAGCTGGAATAGAGTTCTTTCTTAGAAAAGAAATTGAGGAGGAAGACTAAGATGACGAGGACATACAACGCTGTTTCTTGCCCTTTTTGTGTGAAGAGGATGTGCCGTGAACTGGACCTCAAACGTTTATATTTAGATCATGACATTCAGTAACTAATCACATAATCAGTCAACTGGACAGTATACCGTTTGTATGCTAGATGCAGTAAAAATGTATAACTACTTTTGTATTAACACAGAGTTCTACTAGGTGAGTGAAACCCAAGGATGTAATATTCAATTACAGGTGCTTTTGAGATCAGTGAAATACAGATTGAGGTAAGCAGTAACTCAACTTATTTTTGGATGGCACGCAGCCAAGTCAAGGTAAGTAGAACCCATATACTTTTTCAAGGAGCGATCAGCAACTTGGGGCAAGTATAAACCTAAGACTCTTTTTGTGTCCATTTAAAACAGACCAGGGAGAGCAGAACCCAAAGTTTCTCTTTATAAATGACTCAAGGTTATTCTAGGTAGGTAAAACCTAATGCAGACTTATTCTAGACAGGCTAGCAGCAAGTCAGGGGAATCAAGACCCAGTTGGGGAACACTCATACAATTATCCCAACAGGAATAATCAAGTGAAACCAACAGCATTACTTTTGGGAAGAGACACAACCAAATAACAGGTGAGTATTATACCCTTACATCTACTTTCTGTTTAGAATGGCAAAAAAGTTTCTAAGGAAAGAAAGATGTTACATACTTTCGGAATACTGCAACAGACATTCAAGATAAATAAGAGCTTTTTTAACTGTTCACTTTCAGAGTTACAGTTACCAACCAACTCTTACAATTAACTTTAAAACACTTATTCTCTTTTCTAGGCAAAAAGCCCAATCCTTAGAAGTCTTTCCCTTATTCTTGGAGCATGAGTGTTCTCAGTGGCAAAGGGGGGAAGTAGGTGGGGGGGGGGGGGTCAGTAGGGTCTAGTGTCCAACAGTCAGGTCAGGGTAGGGTAGGTTCTGAAGTATCGAAAACAAAAAGTTCCAAAGATACTGTTCAAATAGGTGAGTATTTTACTTTGGAGTTAGTTGAGGGTCCAGGGGCTTCTCAGAAGACACCCTAGGAGGATTCCAGCAGGGAAACTGGGTGAACTGGACGAGAGGCCTCTCAATCACAGAAAACACCCCACAACTACACAGGAATCTCAAGAGACATAAGGTAAGTACATACCCAAGCCTGCACAGTACCATTTTGAAAAGTATATAACATCTTTCTTTCCTTAGAAACTGCTTCACCATTCTAACAGAACGTAGATGTAAGGTTATATTACTCACCTGTGATTTGGTTGTGCCTCTTCCCAAATGTCCTTTGGATTTCGCATAAAATTTAAAAACCACTTTGGTAAACTACTGTGCCCAAGAGTAGTAAAGTGAAATTGACTTTACTTACCTGTTTTTTTCTATGTAGGTCCAGTACACCTGATTTTATGTGGAAGTACTGTGGGGTTACTTAGAAGCCCCTGTTCCCACCTACTCAAGTACACATTTTGTATGTTACCCTCACTACAAGTAATGGCTGGTGGCACTGGGTTCATTTTCCTACCATTGTGTGTTTTTACCACAGGCTGAATCCTAAGCTGCAGTAATGCACCCATGGGTGCCCATTCTGTCAAAATAGCTCTGGTTATCTTTTTTCGCCATTTCTTGCTTGTGAGGTCTTTCTTTAGTTTTACTCTGCGCGCTAAACCAGGTTTAACCCTTTTGTTAGTTTTGTCTTCTGGTGGGCTTCGGTGCTGAAACCCGCCTCCGGCTCCAGTGTGTGTGGCAGGGCAGGAAGCGAGGGAGGTGACCGAAACTCCCCATCCTTGGTGTCATTTTTTACCGGAATGCAACCAGTGGTGATTGGCTGGCTGTCCGTCGTCGTAGGACAGCCACCCTGTCGTGTGAGCGACAGCTAGGCTGTGCATGAATGGGAGAAACCTGCATAAAAGGTGAGGCCTCTTGAACAGAAGACTGAGTGGACCACTAGACGAGACACCTCAAGAAATAAACTGGAAGAGAAGCTTGCTGCACCCTCCTGGACCGTTGGTTTGCCCGGTGAAGCCCTGCTGGAGTGCTGAAGCTCCAACTTCGTACAGACTAGAGAAGCCTGGAACTGACAACTTCTTCCCTTGGGTTGGTGAGACCAACTGACCCCAAGACTAACTTGCCTGGCAACCCTCTCCCTGCTGGCTGCATTTCCTTGCTGCTGCTGGAACAGAGTGCCAGGGGTCAGGAAAAACAGAATAAAGTGCATCGTCTTTAAGACAGACCACATCGGGATGGTCCTCTGGAGCTTCCTGTAGAAGTAGGACGACCAAAGCCTGAGCCACCTAAGAGTGCTGGACGCTAGAAGCAAGGGAAGCCCATCAAGTGTCTGATAAATGCGTTGGTGCTAAAGTGCAGCTGATCTGAAGAGAGGCCGTAGCTGCCGTGACATTCAAACTGCAGTGCAGGAGACCTATAGATGTCCTTCCTCTTGTCCCCAAGACTGAAGACCAGGAACCAGGATCTGAAGGACTGCAACCATAACAGACGCCATCTGGATCCTCTTCGTCAAACCTAAGGGACTGTCTTGACTGAAGGGGTACATGCCTCTTGTCTGTAGCTTGCTTGTTCTCACTGGAGACTTGCAGGAGCTGATTTTTACAGCGTTGATTCCAGCTCTGCTCTTCACAAGCCTTAAAGCTTGTGGCTATACAGTGATTCTTTTTCTACAAACTCTAAATAACTTTGTGCAAGACTTTTGTGCTATTTGAAAGAAGTGCCTCAGCTCCCTAGACATTGCTCAAAGTGACTTTGGCTGTGCCGACTCCCTGCAGACTCTTCTGACCCATTGACTTTTGATTCAACTGTCCCTCATAGGTGGTGCATAAGTTTAACGTTTATTGCTGGGAACAGATTTCATTGGGAAATTGCAAAGTATTCACATGTTCTGAGAACCCATGAACCCTTTTCCTTAACCTCAGAATTACATTAAGTGTCAAAAGTGATATATCAATGTCCACAGTGTCCCAGGGTGTAGGAAGGGTGTGTGAGACATCCCAAAAGGCTATCTATTGGCTTATCTTAAATCTGAGGAAGTGTTTTGAAGTGTATTTTTATTGTTGCATATTGCCCTTTTTAAAAACAGGCTTACTTAAAAAGGGACTGTTACTGGGTTACTGCATCCAATCTTGCCTACCAGCAGTGAAACTACTTGTATGACATTCATTACTCGCAGGCTGTCAAATCAGCCTCTGTAATGCACAGGAGGGCCACCATTCTGCTACGGCCACCATTCTGATAGGATGGTGGGCTCCTTTTTTCACCATTTCTCGTTTGCTTGTTGTTTCCTCTGTCCTCTGCAATTCTAGGTGGGAACAGCCTCAGTTGAAGTTTTGTCTTCAGCAGGAATCCTTTGTATTCCCTGCTGAGGGTCTGATAAGACAGGAAGTGAAGAAGGAGTCCACAACTCCACAGCCCTTTGTCTTTCATCTTACCTGAAAGGAACTAAGTCCCACTGGGGGGCTGGCTGTCCTGATTGGACAGCCAGACCGCCTCTTTCTGTAAACTGCAGGAAGACTTTGCAGAAGTTGTGCTGTTCCTGATAAATTCTCATATTCTGGAAGTTGCTGACAAGTCGATCACTGGAGCTGAATCCGAAGAGGAAGAGGAAAAGATGTCTGTAGCGATTTCCAGCACCCAGAGAGCCTGCTGTGTAACCGGGGCCTGATGCAACCCTTACTTCCAATCGACTTGGGGGTCCCTCCCGAATGAACGATTACTATCCAGAGGCTTGTGAGATCCACTAGTCCCGAGAATACCTGCAAAATGAGTTATCCCTCGACTTGCTATGACCTATCTGGGCTGCAAAGTGCCAATAGCAGGGGACCTTGAGCCTGAGTGCAGTGGATGGTCTTCCGAAGTCCGAATCTTTGGTGGACTCCTGCTGGATCTTCAGAGACACGATTTGAATCCCCGAAGTCCCCTCACCAGAGTGCAGGACAGAGAGTGAAGAGAATCAGAGCAGCGATATTCATTTCATTGGGTTCCTGTAAAAAGGTGCCAAATCCACAGAGCCACGAGAAAGCATGCAGAGTCCTTTGCTGGAAGCCTCCTCCGATGATTGCTGCTGCAAGTTCCCATCCAGTGTCCAGTTCTTTCGTCTTCAGACCAAGAATCCAGTGACCAGGTCCTGTGCTGCTACATCCTGAAGGCATCCACTCAAACTCTTCGTTCCTCCTGGCTTGTGTAATACTTCCCTTAAATCTTGTGTGAATTCTGTGAGGCCGAGTGGGTGATTTGTGTGGTTGGGAGTTTGCCCATACCACTTGCCCAGGAGTAATGCTGAAACGCATATAGGGAATCTGCAACTAATTCTAAAGTGAATACTTACTTGTTTAAAAAGATCTATGGAACTCGGACTTTCCTGCAATTGAACCCTATCCTGACCTGCCTGCAGCTGGCTCATAGGCCACTAGGGTCCCTCCTCGGTCTCTGAGAACACCCATGCTATAGAAAAGTATAAAAAGTGTAAAAGTACTTACTTTCTAAAGAAATTTGTGTGGTTACTATGTCTGTAATAGAATAAGTTACAAAGTGTCCTTAAGTGTATACTTAATTTTCAGTTGCATTCTGCCCCTCTAAAAAGTATGTTATTTGAATGGTGTGTCCCCCCCTTCTGAAAAGTAATTGGTACTGTTGTAATATTAATCTTAACTGAATGAGTGTAAAAGCTTACCAACAGGGTTTACCAACTTTGAATAACAGATTGTCTTCTTTAAAGTGTACCATTGGGTTTTGCTTTCCCAGGTCAGCTTTAAACACATCTAAAACAGAGTTGATGTTAATAATTGTCTGAGTTGTAGTAGCCCCTCTTAAAAGTATATGGGTCTTTACTTAACTTGAATAGCGGAGGCTCTTCTAAACTTTTAACATTGGGTTTTGCTTTTCCTGAATTGCTTAGTGCATTCTAAAATAGTTTGAGTGTTCATACTTATCAATGAGTAGCTTAAGGCCCTTCCAGAAAGTATGAGTTACTCCACTACCTCCGAACTGTCAAACTACAAAGTAATATCTGCTACAAGGTGTATACTTGTGACTGGATTGGTTTATTAAGTGATTTCTACAACCAAGTGTCCCTGCATGACTGACAGGGTCTACCACTCTTTAATTACTGAGTGTATTCTAAAACTATATATAACAGTTTTAATCCCCATGCATAGCTGAATGCGTTATAGGTTTGACTCACCTTGAACTGCTGATTGCTATTCTTAATAAAGTTTATACTTTGGTTTGTATACCATATGTATTGAGTTGGGTTTTTATATTTGTGTTTATATGAGATGTTATAGTACTTAGTTATCCAATATTTATCATGGCCTACTTGTATTTAAATAAACCATTTACTTTTTACAATAGTGTTTCAGCATTTCATATGCATGCTACAATATCTTCGTACCAAGCTGCAGCCCTTGCTCGATCGTAAAATAAGCCTGGCTGCTCGGTTTACGCTACAGTTAGGACAGTTTGTCTGAAGTCCAACTAAGGGCTTAGTTTCTCAACTGAGGGCTCAACTGAGGCAGTACAAGACCCCAATCTTAGGATAAGGCTGTACCACAGGAGTTCATGGTAACGTAGACAAAGCAGCCAGGCGTATCTTAGGAGGGGGAGAGGGCTGTAGAATCAGTACAACGAAATTGCAATACAAATAGTGTGCAAAGAAACACTGAAACACTATGTATTGTAAAAATAAATGGCTTATTTAAATACAAGTAGGCCCAGATAAATCTTGGGGGGAAATAAGTGCCATCACAGATCATATAAACACATTATAGAAAAAATAAACTATGCCTGAAGGAGTTCTAGGAAAGTCAAACCAATAGTTACTTTTTAGATTACTTTCAGTAACATCAGGGTGTAGGCCCTATCGGTTGTACCGTGACGCTCAGCAAGAAATCACTTTGTAAACCAACTGCACAATATACTTTGTGAATAGTGGAATACTTATTCTAGGTACAGTAAAAACCTATAACTTCTTTTGTGATAACCCACAATTCTAGTAGTTGAGTAAAACCTAAGGATGCAATATTCTATTACAGGTGCTTTTGAGAAAAGTAAAACACAGATTGAGATAAGCAATAACTCTTCTAACTTATTTTATGATGGCAAACAGCTACCTCAAGGTAAGTAAAACAGATACAGTTTTTAAAGGAGCTATCAGCAACTTAAAGGCAGGTATAAAACTCACTGTTTGTGTAGTCCAAAACAGATAAGGGAAAGCAAAACCCATTGTTACACTTATAAAAGACTCAAGGTTATTCTAGGTAAGAAAACCCTAATGCAGACTTATTCTGGACAGGCTAACAGCAAGTCAGGGAAGCAAGACCCAGTTGGGAAACGTATACACCTATTCTCTAAAACAAACAGTGTAGCCAACTGAATTACTTTTGGGAAAGAGGCACGGCCAGTGTACAGGCGAGTAAAATTACCTTTCATCTACTTTCTATTAGAATGGCGAAAAAGTTTCTAAGGCAATAAAGGCTGAACATTTCTAAGGTAAGTAATCACTTGTGTAACTGTTCACTCTCAAGTTACCAACCAACTTCTTTTGCAAGTAACTTTTAAACACTTGTTATTCTTTTCAAGGCAGAACCTTTTCTTATCCAGTCCTTCCCTTATTCTCAGAGGCAGCAGAGGGATCCTAGTGGTCTAGGTGCCAGCTGTAGGCAGGGTGAGATAGGGTTCAGTTGCAGGTAAAGTCAGAGTTCCAGAGGAAGGCTGTTCAAACAATAAGTATTCTACTTTAGAGTTAGTTGAGGGTCCAGGGACTTCAAAGAAGACACCCTAGGAGGATTCCAGCAGTGGGCCTCGGTGAAGTGGACGAGAGACCTCCTATCAGGACTGGGGCTGGTAGAGGCTCTGATGGGGTGGTGGGTGCCCTTATGATGCGCAGGACTCAACCCACACAGCATTCCAGGCGTGTCCTTCATCCCTTTTACAGAAATCAGCCTCAGGGACGAAGAACAGCCCACATACTACATTTACCAGCAGGCCGTGCGTGGCACAGGCCTGCTGGGACGAAGTCAGCTCTTGCCCGCGCTTTTGCGCGAACCGCGCCCGAAATCCCACGCTTGCAATTCCGGCCAGCAGAGAGGAAGGACGTGCAGAGCTTGAGCTCCTGTCGGCAAACCTACGCGGGGCACCCCGCCGCCTGTCAGCCTTCCCCAGGACCCGCGTGACTAATAAGATAAGTACTTTAGCTAAGTGCACTTTCCGGCTGTATTTTGCTGAAGCTGTTAAAAGAAGTCGCGTTTGGATTTCTGTACAGGAACCGCCACCGAAGCGGTTTAGGAATGCATGGCGCTCCGTTCAATAACCCAGCATGAGACACCATTAACACGCGATTGTGATCCTAGATGAAGCGTGCCTCACGCATGTGTTTTTGACTGACTCCGTAGAGCAGAATTGTTAACTCTGAATGATAAGCCCAGACAACGAGTCCGCGTATGTGTGTGCTCCAATACTGACTTTTATCTTGCCTCTTGCAGCGCAAATGAGGTTGTGAATGCCATAGTGGTCCAAACAGCACGAAGAGGCCAGAAGACTTCCCCAGCAGTGCCGAAGCTAAGTGCAATCTAAATTGTTTATTTAAGGGCACGTTTAGAAACGGGGGTACAGTGTATTCCTTTCTGCAAGGTGTTAATGCAGACAGTGTTTTTCCTCCATGATGTAATGTGGGGATTGTGAAGGTGTTTTACATGAAAACGTAAACTAACAAGTACAGAAACTGGTTGGGGGCTCCAGTACAAAGGCCTAACCTCTCTGGCATAACAGTGCGCATGATTGAATGTAAACTGTAACTGGTCAGGGGCTCCAGTACAAAGGCCCTATTCACCTGGCATAAAGTGAGACTGCAAGAGAGCAAGGGAGGAGAACTCCAGATACAGAAGCCGGAGCTGAGGAGCACGTTACCCTGTTCTTCCCCATTCCCATCCACAACCTCTCCCTTTCCCTCTTCCCGGTGTTCCTAATCATCCTCTACCCATCCAACCATCGGACCATAACCCTCTTTCCCCCCCAAGGGTCAAGGTGGCCTGTGTTGATTGCTCCCAGGTGCCAAAACCTGATGGGGAGGGAGGTGTTCTAGCCGCGTTTGTGCTGACTCTGCGCTGAGAAGAAGCAAGCTCTGACACCTCCAAATCAAAGTAAAAACACCTCAAAACTACACAGGAATCCCAAGAGACTTAAGGTAAATAAATACCAGAGCTAGCTCAGTACCTCAAGACAGAAGAAGATTTTTGCAGCAGGACGAGTTCAGGATATGCAGGAAAAAACCCTGTTTAATTCCTTCACCAAGAAGACGGGACACTGGAAAAACTTTTGCTGGGATGAGTTCTCGCGGCTGTATGCAGCTCTGGATTTGGTGCATTTGTCAGGAGCACAGAGGAAGACAGAATATCGCTGCTCGGATTCTCGTCGTTTGCAAGGTCCAGCGCTCTGGGGAAGCAGCCTTCTCAGACTGGAATCGTGCCTCCGGAGATCCAGCTGGATGCCAACAAATTTTCAGCAAGATTAGGGATTCAGAATACTGCACCGCACAATGACTCGAGGCCCCATAGTATTGCATCCCCACAAGGTCACAGCACGGCATGGGATGGCTCAAAATGCAGGTTGTTTGGGAGCAAGTTCATTTCTGTGCCAATTCCCTTTAACCTTAGAGACCACCAGCTCTTTTGCTGGATTTGGGGCTTTTTAATTTTTACTCCTGAGTGGGACCTTTTTCTCACTCACTCATGTGTTTTCCTGATTATGATTTTCTATGTTCCTTACGATTTTATGGAGTCTGGTATACTCCATGGGCATGTGCATCGTGACAGCACCTTGTGTAGTGCCACAGGGAAGTCACATGGACTTCTCTTAATGTTAAACTACATTTTCTTGGGTGAACTACTGTTCCCAAGAATAGTAAGATAAACCCCGTCGCACTTACCTTTACTTTAGGGGTCCAGCACACACATCACTATGTGGAGTGCTGGGGGTTACATAACTCCTTTAACCCATTCCTCATTGAATATTTTGTTAAACTAGCTCACTTGAATGGCTGGTGGCAGTGGTTTCTTTTTTACTACCTATTGACGTGCATCTGCAACCTGATATCTCAGCTGCAGTGCTGCATCTAAGGGTGACCATTTACTCAAAATGGCCTTTGTCTTTTTTTGCCTTTTCTAGTTAGTTTCTTCTGGGCTTTTACTCTCTTTGCATCAGGTTTGAGTCCTTTGTGTGTTTCGCCTTTGGTGGGCTTCAGCACTGAAGCCTGCCCAGGTTGCAGAGTGTCTGGAAAGGCAGGAAGTGAGGGAGGCTTCCATTTTTCTCTAGGTGTGCCTGAGTGAAACCAGTTCCAATAGGCCGGCTGGCTGTCCGGAGGACAGCCCAAGACTGAATGAATGGAAACTTTAATAAAAAGGGAGGTTTTTGGGACTAAGAGCAAAGTCGACCAGTGGAGAACATCATCTGAAGCAGAAGACTAGCAGCAACCTCCACGACTGCGAAGTGCATGGTAAAGCCCTGCAGCTTTGCGGACTCAGTTTTCGAATCGACAGCGAAGACCAGTAAAGGACTACTTCCTCTCTTAGGCTGGTGGAACCAGCTAGCCTCGGGACAAACTATTTTGGCACAACCCCTGACTTGCTGCGACTTTCCAAGGCTGCAGAAGCCCAAACCACGGGGTACCTAGACCACTTGTGTGCATGGTCTTCTGAATTCTGAACCCGGACAAAACTTCGCGGGCATCCAGTGGAACCTAAAAAAGCCAGAAATCCACGTCCGGAGTCCCCTCACCAGAGTCCAGGACTGAGGGGTCAAGGAACGTCTAACCTGATATTTTCGTCGTTCTTTGTCGCTGAGAAAAAGGCACCAAAACACAAAGCTGTTGAATTGTCGGGAATCCATTGCCGCCGAGACCCTCTCTCTCGAGTGCTGCCACAAGAGCCCGCCAGACGTCCTCCCTTACGTCACCACGACAAGGACCAAGAACAAGCGTCTACTGCATTGCATCGAGAAAGCATCCAGCTGGAACAACTTCATTTCAAAAGGTACTGTGGGGTTTGGTGTACATTATCCATTTGGGGTGCTTCCTATCTTTGGGAGTGTGATTTAACCCTACACTAAATTGACCTAAACTTACCTGCACTGGCTTACAGCGTGTGCTTTCAAAAGGTGACTCCTCGAGTTACTGCGATTTCTCTTTTGAACACAGGCTAAGAAATGTTTTCCAATAAGAGCATCAGAATTTTGACTTTGCCCATTAACTATGGCTGTCCTGTCTCTCTAAAGGCCTCCTGAACCCATTGGCTTTGACAGTGCGTGTTCCCTTACAGGGTTTAAATGTCGAATACTTTAATGCTGGGATAATAGACTGCCTGCATCCCATTGGGAGAATCTAACTTTTCTTATAACCCATCAGTCTGTTCTGATCTAACCCTCACCTTTCCTTCCTTAAATAATTCAATACGGCCAAGGTGATACCAATATAAAAGTTACACTGACCTCAACTGACATCACCTCCGGGAGCTGGAAAATGTGTATGATATTAATGAATTACTCACCTGCATTACTGTTCACTTTAATTGAATCATAATTTAGGATTAATGTTAGAGCTAATTACTGCTTTTTACAGAATGCTTTAACCTCTTAAATGCCAAGGAAGCTCGTCCTTGACATTACGTTTGGGAAGGCTTGTCCTTTTTTGGCATTCTGTTTTGTGCGATGCCTGCTTTGCAGGGATCGCACAAAACTGTAATCCAACCCCCGGGCTATGTGAGGAGGAGGTTCCTCCTCGCGGCTTGGATTTCCTTCAGTTTCACGTCAGCATGCGTAATGCATGCGGACTTGAAACACAGTGAATTTCATAGAGGCAGCTATTTCGGCTGGCGCGGTGAAAACAGAAGGTACGTTTTTGTTTTTCTCCCTCGATCTGAGGCACCATTGTGCCATCCAGATCGAGGGAGGTGTCGTTGGGAAGGGGAGACTTTCCTCTTTCCAACAACACCTTTTTTTAAGCATTGCTGGGCGCAGATTGCTTGACCCGCGACCAGCAATGCCACTAGACCACCAGGGATCTGTATGTGACGTGGGGGTGTGGAGGGGGCTGCTTGCAGTAAGCAGCCCTCTACCCCCTGGCCCCAAGGCATGGGGCCACAAGTATTGGGCCCCCTGGGGGCAGATGGGTGTCCATCTGCCCCGTGGGGGGGGACAAAAAAAAATATTGAAGAAATATATAACTTGTTTTGAGTGGGTGTGGGGGGCCACTAAACCACCATGGATGTTTTTCGCAGAAAGGGGGTGCCCACCGGTGTCTCCTTTTCTTAAGTGAAGGGTTTCCCTGTTTTCCTTGGTGGCTTCGACACCCTAGGCCCAAATCTGTAAGTCGTCCACATGAGCAAAATCTTCTCTGCCCCAAGGTTTGGGGTTACCAGTGGGTTCGCCTTGTCGCTTTGCGCCCAGGTAGGTGCACCCACACATGAGGTACCGTTTACGTTGGGACACCTGTGGGAACGCAGGAAGGTAGGACTTGTGTTGTTGGCAGCGTGTTTGGGTGGGTGGCTAGAGTGAAATGTCTGATCATTGTTTTTTCCGCCAAATTTTGGACCTTGGCAGGGATTGTGGGTAATAAATGCTGGGCCGATTCACTCAAGTCAGACGTCTGGAATGCCACAGGTGTCTTTTCGGAAATGCATGAGGTTCCTCGTTTTCCTTGGTAGCTTCCACGCCCTAGGCTCAAATCTGTACATTGTCCACATGAGAAAAATATGCTCTGCCGAAAGACTTGGGGCTACCAGTGGTTTAGCCTTTTCCCTTTGCGCCCAGGTAGGTGCCCACACATGCAAGGTACCGTTTTTGTCGGGACACCTGTGGGAATGCAGGAAAGTAGGATATTTGTTGTGTTGGCATGGTTTTCATACTGTTTCGACACATTTGCTGCTGCACTTTGTCACACATCCCTTTCATTTCCCAAATGTGACCTACATTTAGTCACTGCTTTGGGCACTATACACTTTTGTAAGGGTCTCCTACCCTTCAAAAGACCTGCCTGTGCCCTTTCAAAAATGTATGCTTGCCCTTCCTCCCCACATGCTTTTTCCTTATTTATACATGCTAAGTAGGTCTGTTTAGGCCGTAAGCATAAAAATACTGTGCACCATGGCTCAATTTTTTGGCTTGTGGTATTGCTTGTTTTGTGAAACATTACGAAAAAATGCGATTTCCTAACTGGAAAAGTCGGAGGAATGTAGCAGAGCATTGCTTTTCTCAAAATTCACAGAAGCCATTGCCTTACCGGGCCAACCATGTCCACCACATGGAACAAGTTACTTACCTGTAACTGTTCTCCAGCATCGGTCTGGCATGGATTCACATGCTCATGAATATTCCCTGTCGTCAGGCTGGTGAACCTCGGTAAAGAAAAAAATCAGTTTTGTTTCTGAACTGTCTTTCTCCTAATAACCAATCACTGGTCTCTGGTCATACTGCCCCCAGCCAATGACTGCCATCTACCTAAGCCCCTCCTCTGGCAGCCATCTTCAGATTTTGTAGCACGTAAAGTGGCAGTAGGACCAAGTGAACGCCGTTTTCCACAACAGGAACTTCAACGGTGCCGAATGCAGAGGCTCGAATGACGGCCCCATGAGCCTGGTCAGCACCACGTTGAGTTCCCACGCTGGGGACGGAGCCTTCACCGGCGGGAAGGATCAGAACAGTCCCTGAACTCCTTCACCGGGCAATGGGACCACAGGGATGAGCGCCCCAGAGTTCTGGTGTAGCGGGAGATAGCCGCCAGATGGATCTTGATGGAGGCATGGGCCAGCCCCGCCTTGGCCAGCGATATCAAGTACTGCAGCACTTGAGGGGCCGTAATCCAGAGGGTTAATCTTCTGTGCACGGCACTAGACAGAGAACCTCTTCCATTTGTGTCCATAGCACTTGAGAGTTGAGGACGCCCTGGCCTTTGCAAGCACCTACTTGCAGTCCGTCGGGATATCGTACCCTCCAAACTCTAGTTCTGCAGGAGCCAGGCCTACAAGTTCAGCGACCCCGGGTCGTGGTGGGGGATTGCACCTCCTTCACTGGAGAGGAGATCCGTGTCCGTTGGCAGCTTGACTGGGTGGGAGGGGGGGGGAACGCCGATATGTCCAGAAGGTCCGGGAACCATATCTGTCTCAGCCACGACGGTGCAACGAGGATCATCCTGCACCGGGACCGTCTGAGTTGATTGATGAGTCGCATTAGCAACGGCCGGAACGCATAGAGGAACAGGCCGTCCCAGGGGAATGAGAAGGCATCGCCCATGCTCTCCGGCTGGGGAAAGATGCTGGCGAATCTCTGGCACTTGGCGTTAGTCGCCGTCGCGAATATGTCGATCTGGGGATTGCCCCATCGTTTGAATAGCAGATCCACTTGATGCTGCCGCAGTTCCCACTCGTGGCACGAGCGTAGCTCCCAGCTGAGTGAGTCGGCGATGGTGTTCTTTATTCCTGCCAGGTGGAAGGGTACCAGAAACATCCCTTGGGCGATCGCCCAATGCCACAGATCCTGGGCCTCCTCGGATATGGCTGGGGATCTGGTGCCTCCATGCTTCTGGATGTAGAACATCGTGGGTGTGGTCGGTGAAGATCCTCACCACCTTGCCCTTGAGGGACGGAAGGAACGACCTGAGGGCCCAGAACACGGCTCAGAGCTCCAGGACGTTGTGTAGCGACTTCTCCGGGAGCCAAAGGGCGCCCTGCGTGGAGATCTCCGGTGTGCGCACCCCATCCGTTCGGGGAGGCATCATCACCGTCTCCTGGGGCGCAGGGGTCTGGAAGTCCATCCCCGCCGCAAATTGCGCGCGGGTGCCCCACCACCGGATCGCTTGGCGGAAGGTCTCGTTGAGCGAGATCCTGTCTTCAAAGCTGCCTGCCGCTTGCATCCAACGGGCGTCGAGGAACTCTTGCTGTGGACGCATCCGCAGCCTGCACAGGCGCACGGGGACATCTTGCCAAGAAGGGACTTGATGGACCTCACCCTGGCCACGTCCATGACCGACAGTCGTTGCACCTTGCCCTGGATGGCCTTCGTCCTTTTCTCCAACAGAGAGGCCAATCACGCCACCGTGTCGAGTCTGGCTCCCAGAAACAGTGCGACTTGTGACGGGACCAAGTGGGATTTCACGTAGTTGATGGAAAATCCCAGATCCGTGAGCAGCTGGACGGTCTTCGCTGTGTGTCTGACAGCCAGTTCTCTTGTCCTTGCTCGGATGAGCCAATCGTCCAGGTAGGGGTAGACGTGGATCCCTTGCAGGCGCAGTCAAGCCGCTACCGATGCTAGGCACTTGGTGAATACCCTGGGCGCCGACTTCAATCCGAAGGGGAGGGCCTTGAACTGGTAGTGCCGTCCTCGTACTACGAATCTGAGGAACTTTCGATGTCCTCTTAGAATGGGGATATGGAAGTAAGCCTCCTCCAAGTCCGGCGACGATAGGAAGTCGCCCTCCTCCAGCAGTCTCAGCACGTGCTGGAGTGACCATCCAGAACTTTTGGGACTTGATGCGCTTGTTTAAACAACAAAGGTCCAGGATGGGTCGCCAGCCGCCGGTCTTCTTCCTTACGAGGAAGTATCCAGAGTACACTCGAGGCCCGGAGCCTCTTTGGGACGAGCTTGATGGCTCCTTTCTTCAGCATCGCCCTAACTTCCAGCAGCAGTTGAGGGATGTGGTTTTCCTTCCTGGCCACGGGAGGAATGCGGGGGCACTTTGTTAGAAACTCTAGTGTGCCCGCAGGCCAGAGTATCCAGCATCCATCGGTTGGTGGAGATGGACTCCCACACGCTGACGAACTTCACCAGCCAGCTTCCCACCGGGGTGCTCAGGTGGGGGCTTGACGCTACGGCCGGATCAGTCCTGCTTGGCAGTGGCCTTGCCGCATTGGCCTCCTTGACGATGAGATCTTCCCGACTTGCCGCGTCCTCTGTAGGCCTCCTGTGACGAGGAGCGGGCTGCCTGGCGGTATGCCGAGGAGCCGCCGCCGAATCCTTTGGAGGCCCCTTGCTTGTCTCCGGAGTTCCGAAAGGGCAGCCGTCGTTGCAAAACTCCCAAGGCCTGCGCCGTTTCCGTGTCGACCTTGATGGCCTGAAGTGACTCGTCCACTGTCCTGCCAAACAGGATGTTTCTGTCGAAAGGCCTGTCTAAAACTCTGGTTTGCACGTCCTGGCGGAAATCGGTTGCCTTGAGCCAACCATGCCGGCAAAGGCAAACACTGTTGCCCATCTGGCAGAAGCCGGTGTCAGCAATGTCCGTGGCCACCGTTATGGCGTGGTCCGACGCCACCTCGCCTTCCTGCAGTATCTCCAGGGCCTCAGCCCTCTCGTCATCCGGAAGGAAGTCCAGCAGAGGAGCGATCTTAAACCACAGCTCCCTGTCGTTGCGGACCACAATCGCGAAGGCGTTGGCCGCTTTAATCGTCGTCGCTGCCGACGAGATGACCCGTCGTCCCATGGCATCTAATTTCTTCCCTTCGCTGTCCGGCGGGGAGGTCGAAGTTGAAGCCGTCGCCCCTGCCGCTTTCTTCTTGGCTGCCGTCGAGACAACCAAATCCGGGTTCATCTGCGCCCTAAGGCACATGGGGGCGGAATCCGGGACTGAGTACTTCTTCTCGTACCGGTCTCTCTTGGCAGGGGTCGTGGACGGGTTCTTGAGGAGCCCCAGCCCCTCATCCCAGATGTCATCAAGCAACGGGACTGGGAAGACAGTCTTCCTCTTGGCCTCACGCCATTTATAGAGGAAACCTTCCTTCTTCTGTTCCACCGGGCAGAGCCGAAAGAGCTCGGATGCCCTGGCGATCATGGCGCGGAAAAAGTCAATTTCGTCAGGTGGGGATGCCTGGGAGGGTAGGGGAAGTGCAGGGGGTGGTGGTCTGATGGAAGGCCCATCCCGTCGTCACCACTGTCGTCATCCGTCCCAGTCGTAGCGTCTCTGTTCCCGTGTCATCCCTCGGATCCCGGGAAGGAGATTAAGGCCTTTAGGGCCGCGTAGGCTGGAAGGGCGGTGGGGGACGAGTACTCCTCCGCTTGCTTGGAGGGCTTCCCGACGGTCCAGGCTGGGTCGTCTGTTGGGGTTAAGGGCAATCTTGTCCTTATCTCTGTGCACAAGGCCTGAATAGCCATCAAGCTTGCTCCTGAGCGGTCCTGTGGCCCAGGCACCGGCTGCGAAGGGTGTGACGGTTGGGGAGTGGAATCCTCCGCCTCCACGGAAACCTTGTTGGCGTCACCGTCGCTTTCTTCATCTGTCTTGTCGGCATCCCTCCCGTGGGACCGGACTTCCTCAGCCCTCTTGTCCAGGATCTTCACGACTTCAGCCAGCTCCACTTCAGAGGTTGTATCCGTGTCCGTGATGGCCACCGCCCCCCATCTTTTTCCACCGGGGTTTTCACAGGGGTCTTACCGATGGGCTGAAAAGGATTCCCTCCCCAGTGGCAGGGAAACTCTGGGCCCCCTTAGGTCGCCTCCACTGGGGTAGGCCTCCACAGGCTTTGCCAGGGCCACCATGACTCCCTCGATAGAGGCCTTAGTCGGGTGAATCAAAGCCCTGACGACTTTGGACGCGCTTGAGGCCTTCACCTTGGGGGAGGGTCACCGCCTTACTCCTCGGCTTTCCCCAACGGGATCGACCAGGGCTTCTCCCAAAGCTTACCCGGGTTCTCCGACTACCTTTCCCCCCGAGCCAGCGCGTTGGCTCGTGGTTGATGCCGTCTGAAAGTGCGCCCTGCCTGGCAGCCGATGAGCCCGACCGTTTGGCGCTCCTGGTGCCTGCAGACTCGCAGTGCTTTGCCTTTTGTTGGGTCGCCGGAGCGCCCTCAAAGGTCTTAAAAGACGCCTCGGACCTCCTCGTCTCACCTGCTGCTGGGCTCTTCCCTTCCAGCCAGTTGGTGAGGCGGATCCACCGATCCTTCATGGTCCGCTCTGACATGTTCTTGCAAAACGCACAGTCCTCATCAACGTACGTTTTGTCTTCATGAAGGCAGTAGAGGCATCTAGAATGCTCGTTCTCCTTGAAAACATTCTGCAATCCGCATCCAGGGCAGCTCCTGAACAGCTTGGATCCGGGTGTCGTGCTCCCTTTTTCCTGGGCCATGTCCACGCGGGATAGGCCTCACAGAATCTTCTGGAATCCTCCAAGAAGCAGGACTCGACGAAAACCTCGCACTTGAGGGGCGTAGAAAATTCCGAAACAGTTCCCCGATGATCGGAAGTAGAAATGGTGGAGCTTGAGGCTCGATTGACCGAAAAAAAGAGATTTAACTCTTTGAAAAATCACAAAACGCAGTAAAAGCTTGAGAGCTATAGCACGAGGACTCCAAACACTTGGAACGTGCTCTAAAAATCTGAAGATGGCTTCCAGAGGAGGGCCTTAGGTAGAGGGCAGTCATTGGCTGGGGGCAGTATGACCCAGAGACCAGTGATTGGCTATTAGGAGAAAGACAGTTCAGAAAAGAAACTGAAACCGATTTTTTCATTACCGAGGATTCCCAGCCTAACGGCGTGGAATATTCATGAGCATGTGAATCCATGCCAGACCCCATGCTGGAGAAACCTTTTTCTCTGTCATTTTCCCAGTTGTTCCCCAAACTATGGAATTTTTCCCTACATAGTTGTTGCCTAACCTGTGCAAATCACCCCTTCCTAAACTTGGAATATTGTCTACTTTCCAGAAATGTATGCCTTTCTGTCTTCCCATTCAGCTTTCCTAGCCTTCTCTTCCATTCCGTCCACGCATGTCCTATTGGACAAAAAAGGCCAAAATAGCCTCGCAAAAAACGGCTGGTTAGCATATCAAAATGTTTTTTTGGTTTCCAATCAACCTGTTCTTGAAGACCTAGAAAACGGCAAATTCAGCTCAGCAAACCATTTGTTCCTAGCTCTTACAAGGAAAGAAAACACTGGCTTCTTTTTACATCATTTTATTGCCATTTTCTGAAAAAAACCATCTCCCTTTTTGGTTATTTTCTCTCGCACCCCACTATAGCAAACTAGGATTACTTGGTGGGGTTACGACCACTTACATGTGGGAAAAATTTGGCAGAGATCTCATGTAACAATACAGTTACAAGGGATTGAATGGCGACATACCAAAATCACCAAAAAAGGCATTGGCACTGGGGGGGGGGAAACCTATGGCAGTTAAGGGGTTAAATATCTTATTTATATAATATATTATGTTTGTATTTATCCACAAAGTGTTTAATTGGATACTTTTTTTTAGTGATTTCATTGTACAGCTCACATTACTCCTATTAAGATAAGCCTGGCTGCTCAGTCACACTACCAACTTGTGTAATGCAGGCCTATATTAAAAGGTGGGTAACCTAATACCAAGAGATAAGTCTTGTGTAGTCCCACACCAGTTGGGCTGCACTAATAATTACACAACACGTCTTCTGGATTCCAGTGGGTCTTATTAGGCTCTGGTTCGGGCCGTCGTTTTCGGAGTCCCCAGATGGATTGGAAGGAAGGGCTACAGCAGGCTCTTTGGTCGCTGGAAATTGTCTCAGCTGCAGTTTCTTCATCTTCCTCTTCGGGTTTGGTTCCAGTGGTCGACTACCTCTTGAGCTTCTAGGATCCGATTTTTATGCACGAAACCATTCCAATCAAACAGCTATGCAAGATTCAAACTTGGGGGTTGGCAATCCTTTCAGGACAGTCAGCCTTCCAATTTGAACTGGATTCTCGCAGTCAGGCTGGAAGGCAAAGGGCTGCAGGGTTTTGGACTCCTCCCTTGCTTCTTGCCTTCACAGACAATCTGGAGCCTTGGCGGGGTAGACGGAGGTCTCCCGTCGAAGATAGCTAACACAAAGGATTTTCCCGCCCTGGATGTCAGGAGAAGGAACAGGAAACGAGAAGGAACGCTAAACATGGCATAAAAAGAAAACAGGGGGCATTTGGGTAAAATGAGCACTCCTGGGTGCCTTTACCGTGGCTGTGCAAACAGCCTGTGGTAAAGGTGCACAAAATTAATAAGGTTCACTGCCACCAGTCCTTGTAACAAATGTTACATTTGAAATGAGAAAGGGGATACATTATATCTCCCCAGCACACCACATAAGGTGAGGGGTGCTGGTCTCACCTAATAACATGTAAAAGGGATCCAAAGATCCCTTCTACCCTTGGGAACTGTAGTTCTCACAAGGTTAGCCAGATAAATTTAAAAGGGGAGCTCCTGGGGCAATCCAGCAACAATAGGCACTTATTGCCAAACATTTGTCAAAGATGATAACTTTTAAAAGACACTATGAAGTCTCTTAGAGAAAATAAAACCTAATAAAAGATTCTGCGAGTGTGGGAAATGGTTCCCACTCTCAGAGGTATAAGGACAAATAATTCAACAGTAAAAGCAAAAGGTTCTGGGGTTGACACAGGACAGGAAGATTTATCATTACTATGAAAATCTTACTTAATGGCAGAGCAGCCAGGCTTATTTTAGGAGGAAGATGCGAACTGTAGGTAAGTACAATGAACACAGTAAATACATATGCCCAAAGAAAGTCACATTTGTAGTTATAGTAAAATAGACATTTATTTTATATACACAAGACAAAGTTATATTCAGGTAAGTACCATTTAAACTAATACAAAACCCTCATAGGACAGTAAACCAATAGGAATGAAATTTACAGTTCATGAACACAGTTCAATGGTAAGTAAAATCATTTATTATAGTCACTCAGAACATGTTCTGTTGTAGGACTAAAAAAGGGCTATTCAGCACCAGCAATAGTAGTTCAATACGGCACAGCAGCAGATAAAAGTTCCAGAGGATACTTCGATAAGTAAGTAGAATACTTTTGATGGTCAAAAGGTTAACAGGGACCCTGGAAAGGGCTCTGTATAGGCACACAAGCATTAGGCCTGGGCAAACAGTATGGGTGAACACAAACACCGGAATCAGCATTTCAGTAAAACAGGAGCGACAAAATGGTTTGAGGCAAGCTCTACCGTGAGCACCACAGTACCTGAGGAGTGATGAAGAGGATGCAACTGGATTCCTTCAAGGTGCAACAGCGGTGGACCCGGTCACCTGTTCCTTGGTTATGACGACAAAGGAGGGACTCTGGAAAGGATGTTTCAGCAAGTCAAGAGAAAGGACTCTCAGTAAGGAGGAATTCCTAGTCCTCCCATACTGGTCTGCAGTTTTGGCACCTTTTCACAGGCTCAAGAGTGCATGTCTACAGCCCAGTCAATCCGCCTTGATTCTTCAGTACTGCACTCTGTTGAGGGGACTATGAGGGGGATCTTGTCTCTGGAGGTCCAACTGGGGCTTAAAGTTTTGAGAGGATTCTTTCACTGGAAGATGTTGCACTGCAATTGGGTCAGAGGTCCCCCGGTATTGGCGGTTTGTAGCCCTGCAAGGTCAACGCACGTTGGAGATGGCTCATTCTGTATTGGCGGTTTGTAGCCCTGCAAGGTCAACGCACGTTGGAGATGGCTCATTCTGTAGGTCGTCATATAGCTAATTGGTCCCACCAGCCAAAGGGAAGGATTTGTCCTAGTCTATTCAAAAACGTGGTCATGACAGCACTGGTCTCTTCGCGGTTACTGGAAGGGTCTGCAAGTGTTCCAGTGGTCGACTTGCCTTCTGCACCTCACCTTTTATTAGGATTACACACACACACTGCAAACTTTCCCTGCAGTTTACAGAACGGGGCAGTTGTCTGCCCAATCAGGACAACCAGCCCTCCAGTGGGAACTGGTTCCTTTCAGGCACTCCAGAAGACAAAGGATAGCAGAATTTCAGGATTGTCCCATGCTCTGCAGCCTCGCAGACTCACTGGAGCCTCTGTGGGCTACACAGAGGGGTCTGCCGAAGACAAATTAAAATCAGGACCTCCCCCTCCCAGAATGGTAGAAGGACCAAGAAAGGACAACTGCACAAGAAATGGCAAAAAAGAAAGGAGCCACCATGTTGTAAAAAATGTGACCCTCCTATGCATTGCTGCAGCTGTGAATGCAGCCTGCGGTGGAAAACAGCACAGAAGTCGGTAGAACACGTCCACTGCCACCATCCATAACTATATGGTTGTTGGAGTAACAGAACTGCTACAGGAGCTGAGAGAAGGCGATACTAGTTAACCCCTTAGCACTTTACATAGGGTATTGTGTGCTGATTGCCCATAAGAAAAGAAGCCAAGAAGGATGAAAAAAGTATCTGTGTAATATTGGATGGACAGTAGGTCTTAGGAAATATAAAAATATAAAAAGGAGAGCCCAAAGGGCTCTCAGCAACACTGTACATAGGGCGCTGTGGACCACCAAAGTATAAACACATGCCTTTAAAAAGATACAGAGTAAAGGAGGACTCCCTTAAATAAAGTAACATATACAGAACAGGATTCCCATGATCAGACCCAGAAATATTGAATTGGGGTTGGGGGAAAGGCTCCCCCTCATTCAGGAGAACAAGAAACTGTCCAGAAAATTGCTGGGGCCTCACTAGAAGTGGGGATTAAGCATGAAACTGATTAATCCCCAAAACATGTGTACTTCGTCAGATGCAATTCCTTGTTGTGTGCACTTTTGAATCAATGCTCTAATGCAATAGTTTGGCCTTTCTAGGTGTTGCAAGCGAAACCCAATAGCCCAAACTAAAAACTGCAAAAGGTTTTTCCTAATTACATGTTTCACAAAGTAACAAGTAATAATGCAGTGGGTATAATGCATTAGCTACACACAAAAACTGGATTCTAAACATTTTGAACTGATGAAAAAATGAAGGGCAATTTAAAATAAAACGCACAATAAAGAGTCTGCTGCAAGATGCAGTATCCAACATTGCAACATCAAAACCTGCCTTGCTAATTTAGTTCTAGGTTTGACTAGTGTGTTTAAGATGTAGCACCTTTTTTAGAATAAAAGAAAATGTATAACTTTTCCATACCTGTATTTCAAACCCTTCACAGGGATCTTTAAAAGATGTGTCTCTTCATAGGGAAGTTGCACGCTTTCAACATCGTCTGGTTTTAACATTCGTTCTGCTTCCTATGAATAAAAAAAACAAAAACAAAATCATAGTACCTTCCCGTTAGGTCTGAAAGTCATTTCTGACACTCTTGTGCCAATTGTTAGTCCTCTTAACTGTAAGACTTATTTTAAACCTTCCATTCGGACAAAAAGAGCGACAGATGTCCTCTTTGCAGCTGCACCTCATTAATGGTGTGCTGCCTTACTTGTACTCCTATTTTTGCCTACACCCGTGTATACCCTTTTTTTTTACTGTGTTGGTAGCCAAATGCCCATGTATGGTAGACTTTAGGCTACCTAAGCATTCTAAAATTCCTAATACAGCCACTTTGTTTTGCAGTCTTTTGAGGAGCGTTTGAACCATAAGGAATGGTCAAAATTGCTGTTTGGCCAAAATACTCTTTTCAGAGACTACCAAGGAGGCTTTTGGCATGTAATTTACATACCGCCAATTCTGATGGCATGCAAGTCTCCTACACATACTGATCCACAGCCCTGAGTGAATACCCAGGGGAAATTAGGCTGGCCTGTCCTTATAGTAGTCCACACAAGACTTTGAATGGTGCATGACTGCTGACTGCGGGCTGGGTTAGCTCCTAGCCCAGTGTATCCATTTGTGGGAAAGATTTGTGTTATGTACAGATGTGGGGTAGTGTTCTTAGGGAGCACTACAACAATCTCAGCCTCCTGGCATTAGGACCCAAACTTAAGTCTGAACTACACAGGTTCGTAGTGTGGTAGAGCAGCCAGGCTTATCTCAAGAGGGGTCAATGTGAGCAGTAGAGTGGTTACACAAAGATTCACAGTGAAAAGTATTCAAACAAACACTTAAATTCAAGGTTTCCTGATAAAACAATTATTTATTTACCGGTCATTTATATAAGCCTTCTTTACAAGGGAGCAATATTATAGCAACACACAAATACCTTTAGAAATACACACTCCTAGTTCCTAAACCAGCAAGCACTCATTGTGGATGCCACACAGACACTTCATACACCCTCAGGTGACATTAATAGTTAGGACACTAAGTTACATATGTTACTGTTAGCAATTAGAATAGCACTGAGATGTGTCAAAGAAAAGGTTACTCAGAACAAACCAGGGATCACAATTATTCTTAAGCAGGCAAATACTTTTCAACCCTCCCCAGTATCAGAGGAGAAAAGTCTTTCAGTGGAAACAAGCTAGGCCAAAATCAACAGGCAAACGTCTATGTAGCTGAAGCACTTCTTGCAGGTAAGTAGAAAAGTATTTGCACAATGTTTTAGAAGTCTTTAGTGAAGAAGAATCAATGTAGGGCCACAAGCTGTTAGGCTTGTGAAGAGTAGAAACAAATCTACAACAAGTAGCAAGTTCTCTTAGACTGTACAGTACCTTTAGTTGGAAGAAAAGCAGCAGATCACGTCTATTCCTGTGCAGCTCTGGAGATCCTGGTGTTCCTGGGCCTCAGTCGTGGAGACAAGAGGGAGGACTTCTGGGGACTCCTGCACTGGGACAGCAACCGGCTATCTTCAAACAAGTGGCAATTCGGTGTGTCAGCTCCTCGTGTCTACCGTAAACAGTACCACCGCGGTTCCTGGATGTCGAGTCAGACTTTCCTTGGATCTGGGGCCCAGCACTCTTGAGGTGGCTCAGGCACGGTCAGTCCTGCCACTGAAGGTGCTGTGTGTCATTATACAAAAATCAGATGCCTATGGAGTTTGTTAGACTCCATGATAGTGAAAAATTCCAAATCAGCGAGAAACACGAGAGAGTGAGAAAAAGGTACCTCTCACTCAGGAGTTTAAATTAAAAAGTTCCAAACCCAGCAAATGAGCTGGTGGTCTCTAAGGTAAGAGGAATTTAGCACTGGAATTAAAATGTTCCCTCACATTCACCCTTTCCTGTTTTTATAATACTTTAATCTACAATTTGTTACTTGCTCGTAAATGTACATGTCTTACTTTACGACAATCCTGCTCCCCTCTAAACATGAAGCCCAGTTGCTCAGTCACATTGAAAAATTGAGTCATGACCATAATGGTGGTAAACGGAAGCACCACAGGCAGTTCTTTGTGAAATCCTCAACAGGGGATACTTTCAAAATGTCCCTAGTGCTTCACATGCTATATTTCAACATGAACACAAGCACTTGTTCTTCTAGTGTTTAGGGATGAGGCACGTCCAATAAAGTGATTATGCAATTTCATCACTCATTAACATATGTGAAATACCAACTGTGCTTCATGTACAATGTATATGAATGTGCCTCTACAAAACAAAAGGTCCTGTGAACTGTCCCGAGAGCCTAAAGAATATCTTGGTTCTTATGCCTTTCAGGTTTTCATTCGCCTTACTGAAAAAGAGATCCTCGCCACCAAGTTTGTTCAAACCGCTAGTGTTTCCAGTTTAAATCTTCATCCCAAACCAAGAGTATCGTTTTAACACAGGCCTGAAGTGCAGTGGTTTGCCACATGAAGGTTGCTGCTTATGACTGCAATGGCAGCCATTTGTCCCTCCTTCAGAAACGTTTGAGCCTTGCTTGTTCTACTCTCAGCCATTTCCTTTAGCACATCTTGCATCACATCCCAATGCGTGCAGTCTTACTCATTTACTTGCGAGTGCAGTGGCATTGGCTATACATATACTGCCACACTATCTTTAAAGCCATAATTAAGAGTTCTCTTTCTGGGGGAAGTCACTTGTGCAAGTGGGGGGGTGGGAGGCGGTACAGCCCTCGATTTATTTCTGACCATATTACTAATTAAATGGCACAAATTAAATGAGGGTTCTCAAAACCTTTGCTTTTTAAAGCCTTGTATTTTCTCAACTCATTTCATTTTTGTTGTACTATTCCAGGCATTATGAAGCTTTCATTGTCTGAGCATACAGGTTGCACCCATTATATTATTATCCTTGTTAGGGCGAATTCTCATAAATGTGCTAATTGCCTTCACCTTAGAGCACTCTTGCAACTTTGCTGGATTTTGAGGACTTGATTTTCTTACCTGGAAAGAGAGTGAGCCTTTTTTCCCCCACTCTCCCATGTATTTTGATGTGTGTTTTACATTTGTGTTCTCTGATTAT
Organism: Ambystoma mexicanum; assembly: GCF_040938575.1. NCBI lineage: Eukaryota > Metazoa > Chordata > Amphibia > Caudata > Ambystomatidae > Ambystoma > Ambystoma mexicanum. Next base: position 1,319,532,469 of record NC_090924.1, read on the forward strand.
GGAGTTTTAGATAACTCCATAGGCATCATCTTTTCATGTGTGTTACACAGCACCCTCAGTACAGTGACACAGGGATGTCTTAGACTTCCCAACGGTTTGAATACCTTCTCTGGGATAAACAACTGTTTCCCAGAGAATGTAAAGTGAAATTGACTTCACTAGTCTTTTAGTGTAAGTGTCTGCTTGAACCACTGTGATTGAAAGTCCTTTGTGCAACTACTTGTACTGCTCACATGCACTCTTGAGATAAACCTGGCTGCTCAGCCCGCTACCAACAAACTGTAGTACAGACGTATACCAAAGGTTGGTATTGCTTACACCTGTAGTCCTAATTCTGTGTGGTAGTCCCAGAGGGTACTGCAGCAATTCTGCCTAACAAACAGTTTCTGCCTCTTCTCTCTTCCGTGATCTCTGTACCTCACTATCCTCTCCTCTGGCCCTACCCACTCTGCCGGACACTTGATGCCTTCATCAACACTGATCTCCCACTCTCCAACCCTCTCACTACCTCGCTCTCCTGGTCTGATCACTCCCTCATTTGGGACCTCTTGGCCCCCTAACCGAGCCTCCACCAGCCCACTTCATGGTCATCTGACCGATGGAGGCAAACGCAGCAGCTGATGCTCGTTTCACCTTCACCCCCCCGGTTCCGACTCCCCCACCGGCTCTGTCCTTGCCAACCTTCATTCTATCACCAACATTCTTGCCCCATCATGAGGATCCACCCAAAACAGTTGGAATGACTCGTATCTAGCCACCCTGAAATGCAAGTGCAGAGCTGCTGACCAAAGTGGCAGACATCGGGCTCATCCCCAGAAATCCTGGCCTGCCACCTACTCCAAAGACAATACAGTCTCTATGAGGCTCACATCCAGGCCCATAGACCTCTGCAGCCTCTTAACGTGGCTGAAGTCTTCAAAATCTGCAAGGAACTAGCCAATCCATCTGCAGTCTCCACCTCACCTCTTTCTTCAGAGGCCCTCTGTGCTGCACTGGCCACTGTAAGGAAATCATGAGGCAACAGTAAAGACAGACAAGTGGTCACAGGTCAAGGGTGTTTAGTAAACTGCAAAGGTAGGTTGGAAAAACGGCCAATCTAAACCTAAATCTAAGATGGGAGCAAGCTTCAACCAAACAAAATTAAGGCAGTCCTTGTGTCTTGTCAAAATATAAAGGTCTATACCAAAAAAAAACTATTGCCAAATTCTTACTCTAAATACAAAAGAAGTGTGGGATAATGTTCTTAAGAAAGAAGGAAGTGTTCACAAATAATAAGTCAGCATGCAGTACTTGACGTCACGGGACAAGGTAGGACTTTGGAGCTCCAGCTTTCCCCAACACGAGCTAACAGTTCTGCTTTCATCAATCAGGGCTTTTGGTGGTTATGTCTCTGTTCCACTAAAAAGTCTATTGCCGCCACTGGCCGGATGTATTCAAATAGCGTTCCATTTTACATATACATTGGGTGATGTTCTACACCCCTGAGTTGCCCTCTTCTGGGCTCGGACCCTTCTCAATGGTTTGCCTCCCTCAGCCGGGTTCATTATGGCTTTCAAGTGTTGCTGCGTGTCCAGTTCACCACGGCTCTCACCTTTTCTCCTTTCATATTCATAAATCTTCAGTTGATGGCTGTTCAACCCTGGGATCCCCCCGTTCGTGCTCGGACCCCTTTGGCATTCACAAAGCTTAACCCCTTAAGTGCCAAGGACGAGGTAGCTCGTCCTTGAAATTGCATATGCAGTGCCAAGGACGAGATGGCTCGTCCTTTTTGGCACCCCGGGCTATGTGAGGGGGAGGTCCCCCCCCCCTCACTGCCAGGGGGCTGGATTACCTTCAGTTTCACATTGGCGTGCGTAATGCACGTCAGCGTGAAACAAATAATTTTCACTGCAGCAGCCATTTCGGGCTGCTCCGGTGAAAATAGGCGAGTGTTCACCTTTCGTCCCCTCGATCTCCAGCTGTATTCCAAGCCAGAGATCGAGGGAGGCGTCGTTGGAAAGGGGAGATTATCCCCTTTCCAACGATACCCTTTGTGTGGCATTTCTGCTCAGGGATCAGGCGCAGGGCACGCAATCCGTGGGCAGCAATATCACAGGATCAATAGAGATCCGTTTGTGTCACGGGGGAAGAAGGGGCTGCTTACTAGGTAAGTGGCCCCCTTCCCTCTGAGGCCCCAAAGCATGGGGCCACAGCGCTGGAGACCCCTGGGGGCAATGATCATTGGCCCCCAGGGGTGAAATTGAAAAAAATAAAAATTACAAAAAAATATTAATCGAAGGAAGGGGGGAGGTGGGAGGGGGTTTGGGGCCCTGGAGCCCACTAGGGATATTGGCGAATGTGGTGTCGTTGGAAAGGGGATATACTCCCTATCCAACGACACCATGTATATGAGGCATTGCTGGTCACGGATCGGCGCAGAGCGCTCGATCTGTGACCAGCAACCCACTGGATCACCAGGGATACGTTTGTGACGTGGGGGCGAGGGGGGTTGCTTACAGTAAGCAGTCCTCTCCCCCCCGGCCCCCAAAGCATGGGGGCACATATGCGCACAACCCTGGAGGCAGATGGCTGATCATCTGCCCCCAGGGAAGGGGCAACAAAATAAAATAAAAATAGAAAGGGGATGGGGGGTGGGGGCCTGGGATGTATTTGCCCCCCTGAAATGGTGGTGGCCCTCCCACACCAAGTGGAAAGGGGGGCACCGCTTGCAGCCCTTTCTGGGGCAGATTTATGCCCCCAGGCAGGAGTACATGAGGTAGCCCCCCCCATCCAATTGGGGGGTACGGGAGGGCCACCAGGAAAAAGTGTGCAGGCCCCCCCAAAGGATGGGGCCTGTAGGTGAGAGCCCCCCCCCTGGAGGCAGATGGCTGATCATCTGCCCCCAGGGAAGGTGGAAAAATAAAAAGGGGAATTTTGGGTGGGAGTGGGGGGGCCACTAGGCACCAGGGATATATTTTACAGAAAAAGGGGGGTGGCCCTCTCCCCTCACCCCAAGGGGAAATGGGGTCACCCCTTGTAGCCCTCCCTGGGGGCAGATATCTGCTCCTAGGAAGAGGCATCTGCCCCCAGGGAGTGCTGAATGAGATGCCCCCGCTGCATTTGGTGTGGGCGGGTAGAGGGTCACCCCCCATTACATTAGAAAATTACCTGGCGGTTTAGGATGCCCCTCAGCCCGCCCTAAAGTGTAGTGTACCTTTTCCATTTTTTTTCTTTGTTTACGAAACTTGCCTTGGCGCAGACCGTCACATTGGTGTGTCAATCTGGCCCCGGGGGGCCCAAACCTTATTGCTCCACCCCCTGGGGGGCCTGTCCCCCAATTTTTGGGGGTCCTCTCCCCACCCCAAATGGAGGGGTGTGTACCACACGCAGCAGTTTGTACGAGGCCCAGGGAGGCCTGCATGAGGTGCCCCGCCACCCATTTGGGTTGAGGGGGGAGAGGGCCCCCGAAAATGGCGGGACAGGCCCCCCAGTGGGTGGGGCAGTAAGGTTTGGGCACCCCGGGCCAGATTTGCACCTCAATGTGCCTCTCTGCACCAAGAGGGTTTTGGGTTACCAAAGGAAAAAAGTGAAAATGGTGGAATGCTTTTTAGGGGGCTGTGGGGCACCTCAAAGGGTCGGGAATTTTCTAATGGGATGGGGCGTTGAGGCCCCCACCCGCAATAGAGTGGGTGCCATGTCATGCAGCCCTCCCTGGGACCAGATATCTGCTCCTAGGAACGGACGCCTGAGCCAAAGGAGGAGTGCAGGACAGCCCCCCTCTCTTATCTGCCCCTGGGGATGGCTACATGAGATGGGCCGGCCCTCCAATTGGGGCGGGGGTGGAAAGGTGCACCCCCCTTCACATTAGAAAATTCCACAGTGGTGTAGGGGGCCCTCTGCCCCCGCTAAAGGGCAGCCTGCCATTTTGAATTATTTTCTTTGTTTACTATACCTGCCTTGGTGCAGAGGGGCACATAGGGATGCCCCGGGGTGCCTAAATCTTACTGCCCACCCACTGGGGGCCTGTCCCACCATTTCCGGGGGCCTTCCCCCCCCCCACCCCAAAAGTGTTTGTGTCGGAAAGGAGGGCAGGGGTAAAGTTTTTGTATATCCTACGTGGTAGGTTGGAGAAAAGGTGTCATAGGAAGAGGGATACTGCGTCTCACCAGTTGGTGTAAAACTTCTACTCTCCAAGAACCCCCCCATTCAGTGATCCTCCCTCATTGGTCCACCCCCAGGAACTGGATCCAATAGCAATGGCTGTGTCCTGGCCACCTGGATGACAGATCCCCGGGGACTAGTCAGGGAGACACCTTCAGGTTGCTCACACCACCCATTTCTACTCCAACTCAGGACATTCTGACCTCTCTTCACCCCCCCCCCCTACATTTCTCCACCTGCCTCCCTTGGCCTCTCCTCCAGCCCCTCCCACTCTCCTCCTTTAGCTCAACGGGGGAGATCTCTAGAATAGTCCGCTCTATGAAGGTCTCATCCAAACAGGGATCGCCCTGTTCTTCCAGAACCATTAAGGACAACATCTCCCCCTTTGCTGCGTCTCTTGCCGACTTCTGCAACTTCTCCCTAGCATCTGGCTCTTTCCCCTCTTCTCTCAAGTACTTCCTTGTGCACCCCCTCCTAAAAAAAAAGGTCTCTGCAGAACCCGCTTGTCCAGCCAACTACCGTCCTAATTCTACTACACCTTTTCTCGGAAAACTCCTGGAGAAGTTGGCCATCCCCTAACTGACGCAATACTCTGAGCTAGATGGTTGTCTACATGACCATCAATTTTAATTCTGAGCATCCAGAGGCACGGAAACTGCTCTCCTTAACACCTGTGAAGAAAACTGCTTGCAAAATCTGGACTCCACTCTCCTGCTGTCTTCATTCTCCTTGACCTCCCGTCTACCTTCGACACGGTCAACAATTCCATCTTCAAAGCAGCTTCATGATACTCTTAGTATTAGACTGGGTACTGGATTGGTTGACCTCCTTCCTCACCGACAGCCCTTCCCAGGTGCTCCTGGGTTCCTTCTCCACCCCTCTCCATGTGGTGTTCCCCAGGGCTCTATCCTTTCACTTAGGCTATTCAACAACTACCTTGTACCTCTTTCTCACCCGATCGCTGCCTTCTCTCCTCATTTCCAGTGTTACGCAGATGACGCACAACTCTTCAAGCTCCCCGCCTGCTTCTCTTCTTCCTCTAGCATACCTGACTGCCCGTTTACTATTCAGTCTTAGTGCACCTCCAATGATCTCTGTCTTAATGCCAGTAAGGCAGAGATCCTTCCTATCGGGACACCTTCTGCCCGGCTGCAAGACGACATCCTTGGCCTCAAGCCCAAGGACTGCACCTCTCCAGCCCTAAAATCTCTCCACTGGCTCCCGGTTGCTGCAAGGATCAAATTCAAATGCTTCTGCATCATCCATAAAGCTGTCTGGGGCCTGGGACAATGCCATCTACAACTTGCTCTCATCAAATACGCTCTCTCCAGATATCCCTGATCTTCCGGCTCCAACTCTCCGCTTCTCTAAGCAGCGAGCGGGTGGCCAATCTCTTTCCTCGGCTGGCTCCCTCATCTGGAACAGCCTCCCCTCCCTCTCAGTCTTGAGTCGAATCTCTGCTTCTCCTCCATCCCCCTCCAGTGCTAACCTCCAGTCGCTGAGATTGGTGGCCAGGGACCATGTGTCCTTCTGGGCTCTAGCCTTCTATCCATCCGCCTGCAGCCTCTGCCCTACCCCTGCACTTGCCTTTTGGCACCCTCTGGCTTGTGTTGTCTCACAGTCCGGCACTTATTGTATTTTCAGGTGCCCACTCTCTTACCAAGTGGTCACTGCCTTGCACTTAGCAATTGCCTTGCAAATGGTTCTATGCCACTACCCCTCTGTGGAACCTCTGGCACTTACCCACCTCTTGTCCCTTCTCTCTCTGCATTTGCACACGACGAAAGTTAATAAGGCCTAGTAGGACCGCCTCTGCCTTTTGCTTCATGGTTACATTTCAATGTCTTGTTTTGTCCTTCCTCTCTGCCTTGTGGGTGCTTTCTACAATTTCTTGATGTAAGCGCCTTACAAATGCCCAATAAATAAAATCGGTTACTAGAAGGCTTAAATGGCTTTCACCTTTAAACAGAAACATTCTATGCTCTTGGTATGTGCATGCATGTGGGCGTTGTGCTACCTGGTATTTGGCCCAAGGTGTCCATACCTCCAAACGGCAGTTGGACTTCAGTCCTGATCCATTGATACAATGTGGGCATCAATTTGTTCTGCATGGGTGGTTGTTGGTGTTAATTGTACAGAGGGCCACATCTGCAATGCTCATATTGGTCACCCTGACTTAACAGAGCTGTGGGATATGCAGGTTCTTTGTTCCTACTCCCTTTGGCCATTTTGCTTTGTTATTCCATATGAAGCGGGTCTGTAGAAATGTCCAGATTAGTGGGGGTTGTCTGTAGCTATTGTGCTGAATTGTATTGCGTGCTTGTTATCCAGAGCATGTTGTGGTGTGGACTTGCACATAGCTGTTGTGTGCGTGGATGACATCACTGCAGCCCTGAAAGCACTCCAATGGCTAGAAATTGACTTAAGGCTCCAACTGAATGCCAATTGCATCACACAAATGCTACTGAATAATGTCCCATAACAATCAAATTAAAATTGCAAAGCATAACGCTGAAACGTTGAGCAAAAACATTGCAATGTTCATTCGATCGTAGAAAGAAAAAGGTACATTAGGAGAGGTTGATTGTAATGTCCCGAAAGACAACATGCATTGCACATTAGGGGCCTGCAGTTGTTGTGTAGGTCCGTTAAACAAGCATTTGTTAGGTGATTTTACCCCAAAGTCCCTTGGAAAGCAGGATTTCACAAAAGGTGGTGTGTGTGCGCTAATCTCTTAGACTATGACGTTTTAGGAGAGATACTAAGAACCATAGTTACTCTGGGATATAGAAAAGAATGTCAAAGGAGGACACACGAGGGTCCCCAGCAACACTGCCCATAAGGAGCTGTATGCTGCAAAAGTAAAATACATATGCCATATGGAGGAAAGTAGACTCCATAGGATAGTAAAACACAAAGGAAAGTTCCAAAAGACAGAGCCCATAAGAATGAACAGAGAGGATGAAGCATACAAATGTTAACACCCTGACAGCGTTAGGAGTTTTGTTTCATTCATTCGTAACCTTAACATTACTGCAATTATGTATATTTCATAAATGTACAGTCCACAATGCCCTGGTTATACATTTAATGTGTATTAGACTTTTATAAAATCCATTTTGTCTGCCCCGGTTTGGAGGATTTCTGTGGCAGACAATTTACCATATTTTTACAAATACAGCAGGGTGCTCCACTTTAGTCTTCTTAATTCTGTACCAAATTAGGAAATGGTTATCTACTTCAGCAGGCCTTAAAAAATGTGCAGTTGCCAGCAGCTACTGCCAAGTGATAATTGACTTGTGGCGAAATAAGAAACAGTGTGCTGTGTGGACAATGGATGGGAGTGTGACTTTTCATGGCTGACTGATAATGTGCAATGTTTACAGTCTTCCCTTGATGTTTTGCAAACCCCAAAAGATCCAGATAGTGCTTGGGTTTCCAAAGGCAACAGAAAAGACAGGGAAGGCTGCATATAAAGTACAATTCACAATTCGTTCTAAATGGACTGTGGAGTAGATAAACCTTCATTTTCTCCATCTCAAAAAAAGGAAAATCTGCACAAATGTGCCTTGCAAAATGGTCATCAATAATTAAGAGAAACAAGTGTGAAAACCACACCCTTTCTAGCACTGTTGTGGGAATGTTCAAACACCCAGAGCTTCCAATAAGGCAGTGGACCATCCATGGCCATCAATGGCCTCATTCCTTGACATGGAGTTACACTCACCTCCTTTTCTTTCTTCTTTTTGTCATCCTCCTTTTTCTTTTTGCTTTCCGGCATTAGATCATCAAGCCAGCTGAGCTCTCGATTGGTGAAACAGAAATCCAACAGTTTGCGGATGAACACGAGAGCAAGAACCTTAGCAAAACAAAAATAATATAATTTAAGGTGGCGACATACATTGTGAACCATATGAAAAGCTCCAACAAATCACAAATGAACCTTTGAATGATTAAGTAGTTCTGCATGGCATCTTCTAGACGAATAACCATGAAAAAACCACAGCGGGAAAGATCTCTGGACATAAACCTTCCTTTGTGTCCTTTGTGAATTGTTGGTAAAGCCCTAAAAGATTAAACATAGTCTAAAAATGTTATCCTTTGGAGGACATTTGTGAACTTTTTCCTTTTTTTAGTCATGGCTAAATATAGTACATGTGTGCATATCTAAAATAGTGAGCAACACATTGGGTTTCCAAGCGTATATATGGGATACATTACTCACCGTAATCGTATTTCTGATGCTTGTATCTGCTTAGATTCACATGCTGTGCATAGGCCGACATCTAGTGGAAGCTGCGGAGTATTACAGTTTGTTTTTCGAAACTCGAAAATGGGTGTCGACACAGGCTTGCCAGTAATACTATCCCTAGTGTGACGTCCACTGTACCCAAGATCCCTCACGCGTCTAGGATCCTCAGATTGTATTTTTTCTGACATGAGGAAGCATGAGGAGTAGCGCGAGTACAAATAATCCAAGCAGATAGACAGAAAGGTAAGACTACAAGCAATCATGCGCCTTCTCTCGGAGGGGAGGAAGGGAGGGTCGCATGTGAATCTAAGCAGATACAAGCATCAGAAATACGATTACGGTGAGTAATGTATCCCTTCTGAGGCTTGTGGAATCTGCTTAGATCACATGCTGTGCATAGATTAGCGAGCAGTACCAGGAGAAGGAGGTGGGATGTGAGAAGGGTCATGAGCAAACAGGTGTCTTAGAACCGCTTGTCCCACTTGTGTATCTGTCTTGGAATGAGTGTCAATGCAGTAATGCTGAGTAAAAGTGTGAATAGAGCTCCAAGTAGCTGCTTTGCAAATGGTGTTGAGGGGAACATTTGCAATGAAAGCCAGAGTGGCCCCAATGCCTCTAGTAGAGTGGGCCCTTGGCGTAAAAGGCAGAGTTTTTTCAGAAAGAGAGTAACACAGCTGTATACAGTTGATAATCCACTTCGAGATCGCGCCTTTAGACGCGCGATCCCCCTCTCTGCCTGTAGCTACGGAGACAAACAGTTGATCTGTTTTCCTTAGCGGTCTGGTTTTATTTACATAGTAGAGGACCGCCCTACGCACATCAAGGGTGTGTAGTTTCACCTCAGCTGAGCTTTGCGGGTTCTGGAAGAAAGCCGGAAGCTCGATGGACTGGTTTACATGGAACTTAGATATAAATTTAGGTGAGAACCTAGGGTGTGTGCGTAAAACCAGTTTGTCTTTGTGGATAGTAAAGAAAGGATCCTGCACTGACAGAGCCTGAATTTCACTGACCCTTCTTATAGAGGTAATGGCTACTAAGAAGGCCGTTTTATAAGTCAGGTGTTTGAGACTACTTTTATGCATGGGTTCGAAAGGGGGGCCCATGAGCTTAGCTAGCACCACATTGAGGTCCCATCCTGGCGGTGGGTTCGAAATAGGGAGGGTGAAGTCTCTTTACGCCTTCCATGAAGGCTTTAACTACTGGTACTTTCCACCACGATACGTTATGGGATGTGGTGTAAGCCGAGAGGGCTGCCAGGTGTACCTTCAGAGAGTTAAAAACCAAACCTGCGTCCAGCAGGTGGAGCATGTATGTTACAACGTTGGAAGGAGTGCAATCAACTGGGTTGATTTGTTTATTCTGGCACCAAATAACAAATCTCTTCCACTTGTCAAAGTAACAGTGCCTTGTGTTTGGTTTCCTGGATTATTTTAGGATGTCCATACACCTCTGTGGTAATTTGAGATGCCCAAACTCTATGACCTCAGGAGCCATGCTGCCAGGTTCATTGAGTTGGGTTCCTGGTGCACTGTTTGACCTTGCTGCTGGGACAGTAGGTTGTACCAGGCTGGGAGTTTGATGGGTTCGCACACCGCCATCCTGCGTAGGTGTGGAAACCATGGTTGTCTCGCCCACATGGGAGCAACTCGGATGAGCGTCATCGATTCCTTGTTCATCTTGTACACCACCTTCCTGATGAGGAGTTGGTGGAAAAGCGTACGCAAACATCCCTGACCAGTTCATCCACAGGGCGTTCCCTTAGGAGTCTGGCTGGGGGAACCTGGATGCAAATCTTGGGCATTGTTTGTTTTCGCTTGTGGCGAATAGGTCTATAGTGGGGAAACCCCACTGAGAGAAGAGATCTTCTACGATATCTCTGTGAAGGACCCATTCGTGTTCTTCTGGGAGGGAGTCTCTGCTTAGGGGATCCACTAGGGAATTGAGCTCCCCTGGAACATGTTGTGATGACAGGAAGATGTTCCGTCTGAGTGCCCATATCCAGATTTTCTGGGCAAGCTTGGACAGATTTGGCGAACGAGTCCCTCCTTGTTTGTTCAGATAGAACATGGCTGTCGTGCTGTCCGTCTGGATCTGCACCGACAAGTTTAGCAGATGGGGCTCTAACGCCCGAAGCGCTCGGAATACTGCCAGAAGCTCTAGCAGGTTGATGTGGTTCTTGGCTACTGAGTGAGACCAGAGACCCTGAGCTGTGTGGTGGAGATGGTGAGCTCCCCACCCAGTCAGGCATGCATCTGTAGTCACCACTGCCTGTACTTCGGGATCGTAAAAGGGTTTTCCCCTTGCGAGATTCTCTCTTGTCCACCAGTGTAAGCTCTGTACGAGTGTTGGCGAAACGACCACTAGATCGTCCCACTGACTACTTGCCTGAGACCACTGTTTCGCCAACCATTCCTGCATGGGACGCATGCGCAGACGCGCGTGGGGGACCAGGTAAATGCATGACGCCATCATGCCCAGTAACCGCATTGCTTTGCGTACCGTTATTTGTTGACCTGACTGATAATGTGGGATTTGCAGTAGTATATTCCGAATTCTCTCTTCCGAAGGGAGGTCAACCCTTTTTGAGTATCTAGGATTGCTCCTATGAACTGTTTTGAGGTGCTTGGCACTAGACTTGACTTCTTCTCATTGATAGAGAAGCCTAATTCGTGGAGGAGGTCGATAGTCCTCTGAATGTTTGACCTGCAAATTCCTGGGGTTTCCCCCGTTATGAGCCAGTCGTCCAGATAAGGGTACACTGGGATTGCCTCCCTGCGTAGGTGTGCAGCTGCCACCGCCAGTACCTTGTTGAATACCCTTGGTGCTGAAGCTATCCCGAAGGGCAGTACCTTGAATTGGTAGTGGCGACTGTCCACCTTGAAGCGCAAGTATTTTCTGTGCGCTGGGAGCATGGAAATATGAAAATAAGCATCTTTCATATCCAAGGTTGGCATGTAATCCCCCTTTTTTAGGAGGGGGATTACCTCTTGTAGCGTGGTCATACGGAATTTTTGGGGCTTGACATACTTGTTGGCAGGCCGTAAATCCAATACTGGGCGCATTGTCAAATCTTTCTTTGGCACAAGGAAGTAAGTTGAATAGATACCCTTGTTTACCTGGTGTCCTGGGACGAGTTCTATCGCGTCCTTTTCTAGCAGAATGGCGATCTCCTCGAGAAGGATCTTCTGATGTTCTAAGGAGTGTATTCTTTGTCGTGGAGGGTGGTTCCGGGGACGCTGCAGTAATTCTATACAATATCCTGTGGACACTGTTGACAGCACCCATCTGTCTGAGGTGATCCCTTCCCAAGCCTGGGTGAAGTTGGAAATGTGTCCCCCCTACTGGGGTTGCGTGAGAAGGGACCCTGAACTGAGCGTCAATGCTTTGGTGGAGGCGTGCCACCTCCCTTGTTGGGGCTGCCTCTGCCTCTTCCACGACCTCTCTTGTTACCCCTGCCGTAACTTTGGGTAGACTGCTGGTTGTTGTTCCATTGTGTACCCTGTCCTTGGGCATAGTTGCCTCTTTGTGAATTTTGGCCGCGTGGGCGACAAAAATTACTGTTCCCCCTCTGGTTAGGGGGTTTGTTGGTAAGCTGGCCAAGGGATTTGAGAGTCTCGTATTCGTCCTTGGCATTTTTAAGTGCGTCTTCGACCGCTTTCCAAAACAATAGATCGGGTTCCACCGGCTTGTCTATTAATGAAGCCTGGGTTTCTGTTTTGAACCCCGACTGCCGTAACCACGCATGTCTCTTGATAAGAGTACCTTCTGCTATCAATCTTCCTGCGTTGTCCGCGGCGTCGAAAGTTGCTTTTAATATGCAACCAGACACGGCTCTCCCTTCTGCCGAGATCCGAGCCAAGTGGCCCTTTAACGGTTCAGGAGCAGAGGCTATGAGCGCCGCGACCTCTTCCCATTGATGGCAGTTGTAACTTGCCAACAGGGTGGTGGAGTTTGCAATCCTTGCTTGGTAGGCGGACGTTGAGGCTACCTTCCTGCCAAACCCGTACAGTTTTTTGCTCTCCTTGTCGGGAGGAGCTTCTGACGACGATAAGGGTGTCCCAGCCCTCTTCCGAGTGTTGGTAACCACTAGGGAATCTGGTTTAAGATGTCCTCTTATATAAAAGAGGGTCAGACTGGGCTGCCCGAAAAAGTTTTTCAACTCTGGGGTTGACGGCTCTGGTGAGGTTAGGATTCACCAGGGATGGATCTATTCTACGTTGGATGGATTTAAGGATAGGGATGGTCTGAGCGACCGGCCTCCTCTCTCCCACCAACTCTTCTGCGAAGTCCCTTTCCTCCTGTACACCGTGGGTGTCGATGTGAAAGTGTTCTGCTGCGCGAGCGAGAACTTCATTAAGGAGGGGCTGGTTATCAACTGGCGAGTCGGTAACTGGGGCTTCGCTCTCTACCGGGGAATCTACTCTGTAAATTTCCTGCTCATCTTCTACCTCCTCCAGGTCCTCATCATCCGCATAGTATTCAGTCCCGGTTAGTTCCTCCATAATTTCAAACTCCTGGTCCCTTTCAGGGAAAGGCTGTCTGGGGTGTGGAGTAGAGTATGGAGTAGAATAATGCTGCACCTCTAAGGGTTCAGGTCTTTCGAACCGGGCCTTTTTACTTAGGGGGATAGGATCAGAGGAGCCTGAGGGTGTGGCCCCTTGAAGGTCATACGAAAGGAAATGTTCTGCGTTTTTGTCATAAAAATCAGCTAAGGAAGACATCCTTGACGTGACCCCGTCTATGGCTTCACTGGACCATTCTTTGGAACAGGCTATGACTTTAGTAGGCAACTTAGAGGACTTAACAAGGGTACCCTTGCTGGATGTTGATGTCCCAGTAGATTTGTGTTTGTCTGTCTGCTTAGGAGTGGAAGGCTGTGCTTTCCGCTGTTTCCCCCCCCTCCCCGTGCGTGGAAAAATGTTTTCCCTGCCCCTTGGAGGCCCCAGAGACTTTCGACGCGAGGTTCGGTTGGACTTAGTGTGCTTTGTGTGTGTAGGGTGTGTAGCGCTTGCGTCGCCGGGGGTCTTCCCCATAGCCACCCTGCCGGACAACCTTCCGAGGTCGGGGAAGTACGGCGTCGCTGCCATCGCTGAAGGTGCCCTCCGCTGCCATGGCCGCCTGCCTGGCGTGGTGGGCCCAACGCTTTGTCGAACGGTCCTTAAGTGTCTTAGGCTTAAACCTACTACACGCTCTGCAGTTCGCTTCGGGGTGGTCCCTCGGCAAGCAGAGATTGCACGTGGCGTGCCTGTCGACCCAAGGGTATTTGTGATTGCACTTGGGGCAGAATTGGAAAGGGGTACCCTCCATACGCACCTTGAGGCAGCGGGCTGGTAAGTGTAGGAAATATATAAGGTGTACCTATATACCAAGAGTGAAGAGTATGTACCACCCCCCACTCTCCCTACTTGCAGGGCCGAGGCCAGCGGCCTACTAGGCCCGGGCCGAGGCCAGCGGCCTTCCGAGGCCCAGATCCGTCGTGCAGCAGCCGACGGTCAATGTCTTCTCCAGCCGTCTAGTGTCGACGTTGGGGTGGGGGTGGGGAAGGATGTCAATAAATAATTTTTAACTTCAATAATTAGCAAAAGTATGGCTAAGGCCAGGGGACTCCGCAAGATGCTTCCGACCAGTATGGCGGAAAAAAACAATCTGAGGATCCTAGACGCGTGAGGGATCTTGGGTACAGTGGACGTCACACTAGGGATAGTATTACTGGCACGCCTGTGTCGACGCCCATTTTCGAGTTTCGAAAAACAAACTGTAATACTCCGCAGCTTCCACTAGATGTCGGCCTATGCACAGCATGTGAATCTAAGCAGATACAAGCATCAGAAATACGATTACGGTGAGTAATGTATCCCATATATACGCTTGGAAACCCAATGTGTTGCTCACTATTTTAGATATGCACACATGTACTATATTTAGCCATGACTAAAAAAAAGGAAAAAGTTGATAGGTCGACATCTAGTGGAAGCTGGGGAGTATTACAGTTTTTGAAATGCGAAAAGGGTCGACAGGGCTTGCCAGTAATGCTATCCATAGTGTGACATCTACTGTATCCATTGTGCTTCACGCATCGAGGTCCCTGCGATTCTTTTGTTTCCGACATGTGGTTGCATGAAGTGTAGCTTGAGTACAGGTGTAGTAAAGCAGATTATGTATCAGATAAAGCTCAGAAAACCTCTATGCACCTTCTACACCAACTGGAGGAAGGGTGGGCGCATGCAGCTACAAGCATCATAACTACGGTGAGTAATGTATCCCTTCTGAGGCTTGTGGAATCGGCTTTGATCACATGCTATGCACAGATTAGAGAGCAGTGTTTGGAGAAGGTGGTGGGTTGTGAGAAGGTACATAGGCAAATAGATGTTTTAGTACCGCCTCTCCCACTTGGGAATCTGCTTTAGAGTAAGTGTCAATGCAGTAGTGCTGAGTAAAAGTGTGGATAAAGCTCCTTGTAGCTGCTTTGAAAATGGCATCCAGCGGGATGTTTGCAATGAAGGTCAAAGTAGCTTCTGTACCTGTAGAGTGAGCTCCTGGTGTCAAAAGGCAGAGTTTTGTTTGATAGAGAGTAGCAGAGCTGTATGCATGAGACTATCCATCTGGAGATGGCGTTTTTGAAATGTGATCCCCCTTGCCTGCCAGAAGCTATGGAGACAAAGAGTTGGTCTGTTTTTCGTAGCGGCCTGGTTTTGTTTACATAGTAAAGAACCGCTCTACTTACATCTAGTGTATGGAGGTTTTTCTCAGCCGAGCTTGAAAGGTTTTGAAAGAAAGCGGGTGGTTCAATGGACTGGTTGACATGAAACTTGGATATGAACTTAAGTGGGAAGCTAGGGTGTGTTCTTAGAACCAACTTGTCTTTGTGGACAACAAAGAAAGGGTCTTGCACTGACAAAGCTTGTAATTCACGGACTCTTAAGGCGGTGAGGGCCACCAGAAAAGTCGTTTTGCATGTTAGGTACTTAAGGCTGGATTTGTGCATAGGATCAAAAGGGGTGGACCTATGAGCGTTGTGTGTACCACATTCAGATCATACCCTGGTGGGAACTTGAAATGGGGTGCAGGGTAAAGACTTTACTCCTTCCATGAATGCCATAATGACAGGGACTTTCCACCAGGACACCTTGCTTTGGGAAGTGGAGCAGCTAGGTGGACCTTGGAGTTGAATACTAGACTGGAGTCTAGTAAGTGGAGCATGTAATGAAGGTGTAATGGAGTACATTCGATCAGGTTTACATTTTAGGACTGGTACCAGATTACAAAACTTTTCCATTTGTTAAAATAACAGTGTCTGGTGTTTGGTTTGCGTGCATCCACAAGGATTTCCATACACCTTTGAGGTAGTTTTAAATGGCCAAACTCTGACTTCAGGAGCCAAGCTGCCAACTTCATGGATTGAAGATGTGGGTGTAACATTCACCCCCTGTGCTGGGCGAGCATGTTAAAGGGCACAGGAGTTTGATTGGATCGCACAGCGCCAGTTTGCCAGATGCGGAAACCAAGGTTGTCTCGCCCATATAGGAGCAACTAGGAATGGTGTCACTTGTTCCTGGTGTATCTTGTTCACTATCCTGCTGAGTAACAGTGTTGGGGGTGGGGGGAAGAGTAGGCACATTTCCCTGACCACTTCATCCACAGGGTGTTCGCCTTGGATCTGGATTGGGGAAACCTGGATGCAAAGTCGAGGCATTGCGTGTTTTGGCTTGTGGCGAACAGGTCTACGGGAGGATAGCCCCAGGACGGAGAAAATATTGTCTAAGATTTTTCTGCTGAGCTGCCAATCATGCTCTTCGGGTAGAGGATCTCTGCTTAATGAGTCCGCCAGAGAATAGAGTTCCTTTGGAACATGTTGCGATGTTAGGAACATGTTCCGCTTGAATGCCCACTTCCAAGTTTGTTGTGCTAGCCTGGATAGACAGAGTGTGTGCCCCCCTGCTTGTTTATGTAAAACATGGCAGTGGTCCTGTCTGAAGATTTGGACTGTCTGACCTGACAGATGTACTTGGAAAGATTGTAGGGCTTTGAGCACTGCTAGTTGTGATTTTGGGCTGTGATACTGGTCCACATGCCATGTGCTGTGTGGTGAAGGTAATGGGCTCCCCACCTGAGAGACATGCCTCCGTTTTGACAGTCACTTGCACTGTAGGGTTCTGAAAAGGCATTCCCTTAAACAGATTTTCCTTCGTCCACCGACGTAGTGCTTGAACTAGGGTTAGCGAAATAACCACTAGATCGTCCCACTGACCGCTTGCATAAGACTACTATTTTGCTAACCATTCTTGCATTGGGTACATGCGCAACTGTGCGTGCAGGACCAGTTAAAGGCATGAAGCCATTATCCCGAAACAAACGCATTGCTTTGGTCCGGTTATTTGGCGACTGGCTAGATACTGATGTATGTGTAGTGGTATTGGCCAATTTGACCGAATAATTTTGACCGTACGGCCCATTTGACTGAATTTAGGCTGCATGAAATGACTGTACAACCAAAAATACGGTCAATTGGGCCATACGGTTCCATTATAGCGAACAAGGGGAACAAGTGTTGCAGGGGTGTCCCCCGCATCCGGGACACTGGAAGCACGGGGCCTTAGAGAAAAAAAAGTAAGGGACCCTGCGGCATCAGTTCTGACCCCCGTTACAGGGATGGAACTGACGCTGCAGGGTCAGGTGGAAAGCAGAAGATGAAAGGTAAGTGGGGGGAGGGAGATGGGGATGTATTGGGGGTGTTAGGGAGATCTCTAATGTCTGTGCCAATTCCCTACAACCTTAGAGACCTCCAGCTCTTTTGCTGGACTTTAGGATTTTTTAAATTTTAACCGTGGAGGGAGTGAGCTTTTTTTCTCACTCTCTCATGTGTTTTGATCTGATTTGGATTGTGTGCGTTTCCTTTGTTTTTGGAGTCTGAAACTCCATAGGCATCTACCTTTTGTATGGGGACACACAGCACCTTCAGTGCAGTGTCCCAGAGAAATCCTTTAGATTTCCCCTAAGGTTTAAATACCTTTTGTTGTGAGAACTACTGTTCCAAGAATAGTAAAGTGAAATTGACTTTACTTTCCTTTTCTCTTTGTAGGTCCAGCACACACCATCTTATGTGGAGTTATGACAGGGGAGGCGGGGGGGGGGAAAGAGTTACTTAGTAGTCCCCTTTCCTACCTACTCATATAACATGTCTTATGTTACCATCACTACTTTATATGGCTGGTGGCAGTGAATTAGTTTTCCTACCATTGTGCTTTTAGCCGCTGCTGACTTCCGAATTGCTGCCGCAGGAGTCCTCAGACGTCCTCCCTCTTGTCCCCACGACTGAGGCCCAAGAACGCAGGATCTGAATCGCTGCAACCAGATAGAAACCAGCTGGACAACTCTTCTTCTAAGCAAAGGTACTGTTCTGACTGGGGTACTTACCTCAGTGTATGTCTCAGTTGAGACTTGAAGTAGCTGCTTTGCTACAGTTGATTTCAGCTCTGACCTTCACACATTTAACAGCATGTGACCCTACAGTGATTTTTCTTCAACAAACTCTCCAACGTTGTGCTAGACTTACTATGCACGTAGTGGCTCAGCTACATAGACTGCTCCAATTGACTGGCTTTTCTGGCTCCCTGCGTACTCTTGACTGATTCTTACTGTCCCTCATAGGTGATACATTGGTTTTTAAATGCAATTACTGTCCTAGTTAGTGAAGTCATCTCAGGGTGTAGGAAGGGTGAAAAAAGAATCTCTAAAGAGCATCTACTAGCTTTGCATTGATTCTGTGAAAGTATATTTTATTGCCCTTTGTAAAGAATGCATATTTCAAAATTGTTAAATTATTTTAACTAAAACCTTGAGTGTGACTGTTACTTGGCTACTTGCATTGGTGGATTTCATTGCTACAGCTCTATAGCTCACATTTACCCCTCTTGAGGTAAGCCTGGCTGCTCAGTCACACTACCAACTTGTGTAGTACACTGCCTATACCAATAGGTGGTTTACTTAATACCAAGAGGACAAGGGTTGTCTAGTCTCCCACAGGGTTATTACATCAATTCTTGCTCAACACCTACGAAGAGAAAATGTAAGTAAAGTCTATTTCACTATACTATTCTTGGGAACTGTAGTTAACACAAGAAAGGGTAGTTAAACCTTATGAGCAATCTAAAGGATTTCTCAGTGACACTGTACTGAAGGTGCCGTGTCTCACCATACATAAAGCAGAAGCCTATGGAGTTCGTCAGACTGCAAAAACGGAATTAACAAAATCCAATCAGGTCAAAACACATGAGTGAGAAAAAGGTCTCAAGTCCAGCAAAAGAGCTTGGGGTCTCTAAGGTTCAAGGAAATGAGTACAGAAATGAGAATTCACCCCAACAATGGCCACATGGGCTATACTTCAAGCTTTTTTCATAATTCTGTGGTCACAGGCGTCGGGTCAGATTCTCAATTCTGTTAAACAGTTTTACACAGCTTATTTGATTGAACTGCACAAACCTTTTCTAGGACACCTGATTTTTTTGTGCTACCCCATTTCTTCTAGTGCATTTTAATCAAGCAAGATAATGAAGGAAAATAATCAGGATGTACGAGTATGTACATGTTTCTCAGCATAGTGACTAATGTACTCCGGGTTCATAGTACCCTTTCCACCAAACAAACTGCCCACCAACCCTGCTAACTAGAGTAATTCTTTGTCACACAGATAAATCAATTTGGGTACAAAAACAAGGGCAGTCATATGTGGCTGTGCAGGAACCCTCATCCTTTCATTTTCACTGGTTGTCCTATTCCGTAGGTTTTGGGGGGAAATTACTATTGTGGAAAAAGAACAGAACACAGAAATATACTGAGCTGAAGTAACAAAACAAATGCCATTTACCTAAATCAACCAATGTGCCCAGCAGATCCTAAACCTCTAGAGTGGGAAAGCCCCAGACCAAAATATAAGTGTACTAAAGTATGAATAATTTACCAAGAATTTCCAAAATCTGAATGATTGATTTATTCTGCATGCATACTTTTTCCAGATTTAAAAAATGAATCTACATATAGGCATGTGGTAGAAATACTGCATTATGCCTATATGTCCCTCATGTGTACTGGGCGTAGAAAGATAATGAGAGGGGGCAAAAACCATAGCTTTACTTATGTATTTATTTTTTTGCAAGCGCCTCACAATCCAGTTTAGGGTTGTGGAGATTTAAACAGGGAACAGTTGCCAATAAAATAAGTCTGTTACTCTACCATTATCAACAGGTTTCAAATAATAGGGTACAAAAAAATCATACCCACCTGCAGTACAATTTATATTGATGTTTACATTTCAACCAAGTTCCAAAAATGTATTCTAATGTGCAACAGTGTATACTTTGAGCAATAGATCAACTAGGGAACATGTGGGTCCTTGGCTCATTTGTCAAATATAGTCTCAAAAGGTTTTTGCAAACAATGTGCCGATGGCACATGCCTTTCTGCCAGGATGCAAGCGAGGGCATTTTAGCAGCACACATAAGCAAGTCTTTCTACCTGGTCACTAGTGAGAGGGAGCTGAAAAGGTGTGCCTACCTGCTGTAACTACTTTGGTTAAGTGCATAGGTACTATTGGATACATTTGAGAGGTGATTAAGAGTGTTGTACAGCTTAAAGAACGGAACACTTTCAAAATGTACTTGATTAGCAGCACTGAAATGTCCTCATTTTGCCTGCAAAGGGCATCATTTAATAGAATGACAATTTTCATTTACCATCATTGGAAAGACAACAGCAGCTGCAGAGGTCTTGATCACCCAGAGGAGGACCAGGCAGGTCAGCTGGATGACTGTGAAGACATGCACTTTCCACAGCGGGACGTAACGCAGATAGATCAAGTCTGGTTGATGCTTGGCAGGCATGGCGAAAAGTTGTATACGGTCAAAAAACTGTAGAGAAGGCAAGATGGCATTAAATAAACCGCAAAATTTAACAGGAGTAGATTTTTCACTTTATGTCCCGTATTTCACTCTGTTTTGAACAACTTCGCTGTGACAATTCATGAAGCAATCCAGGTTTACATATAAAGAAGGCCTTCCTACAAGTGGCGTACAGAACGCTTTTACTGCATAAAAAGATGTTCTCTCGATAAACACCCTTAAAAAATATTTTACTCTTAACTTGAAGACATGGATATATGTATTTAAGCATTGAAACTGCAGTTCAGCAAATCAAGACCTTCCGGTTTTCGCCAGACAAACAATATTCTTTGGAATGGAAAAACAGCCCAACTTTTTGCTTTGTTTTGAAGGGTGCTGTTGTCAGCACATTTGAGGAAGTTGCTTATTTTCTGAAAAAGGAATAAATGACATCAAAATATTAGAGTATAATAAAAGTGAGTGGCAGAGGCAGAACTTGGTGCAGGGATCTGCAACCTATGGCTTTCCAGATGTTGGAGTACAAATCCCACAATTCATTACCATTGACCTTCTTGGGTAGGACTGATGGGAGTTTTAGTACAAAACATCAGAAGAGCCAAAGGTTGCAGACCCTTTGCTCTAGTGTGTGTAGATTATGGAAATACAAAATTAAATATCATCGAAGACCTCATTGGTTTTACCACATATGGTGGTGCTTTAGGGCAACCTTGTGGCCAAAATACAGTTATGGAGAGAGAAAAGGCACAGGATGTAGAGAAGCAGACTATTTGGTTGGCATGGCAACTGTCAATGCTTTTTGCATGTCCAAGGATTGTTATTTTTAGGTTGAACCACTCACCATTCGCCCATAGAAAACTGCAGAGCCCTGAAATGTATGGAGTTCCAATACTGCTCGTCGCAGGTGCCAGAAGGCCTGGGCCCTAGTTCCTCGTCCTATTACATTAAAGTCACCACCCCGTAAGGCTGCTTCGGGATTGGTGTGGGTTAATTTCACATTTTTCAAATGGAGTCCTTGCTTGGTTGGAGAGTTTGAGGTATGCATCGAATCGAACCGTGTTATTAAGCAAGCAATTTGCAGGCAAGCACAGAGTAGAGCAGATAATCCGGTTGTCTCAAGAGATGGTAATGCTTGAATGCTTCCCAGCCAGAAACTGACCTATAGCCTTTCACACTAGTTTGGTAAAAATGAAAGTTCAGCGCAGCAATAAAGTGTGCACCTATCAGTTGCGAGAGTAGCACTGTAAAAGGGGATGAGGCACCTTTTAATCATGTTCGCTGTGCAGCCCAAAATAAAAGTAATCCACACAGAAAAGAAACATAGGGGCACATGTAAGTATAACCAAACCTAGTGGTAGGCTAAACGCGGTACACTTGCATAAAACATGTGAGCTTTTTATTATTCTTCGCCATTTTAGTGTTCCTTGTCCTTTGTTCCTTCTCCAGATATCCAGGGCAGGAAATTCCTTTGTGTGATTTTTAGATCTTTAGCGGACTCCACGCCAGGCTCCAGAGCGTCTCTGAAGGCAGGAAGCGAGGGAGGAGTCCAAAACTCTGCAGCCCTTTGACTTCCAGCCCGAGTGCGAGATTCCAGTTCAAACAGGAAGACTGGCTGTCCTGAAAGTATTGCCAACCCACATTCCCCCAAGTTTGAATGTTGCAAGGCTATTGATTGGATGGGTCCCTGCATAAAAGTCTGAACCTGGAAGCTTAAGAGGTAGTCGACCACTGGAACCAATGATGAAGGAAAAGTGGCTTAGACTATTTCCAGAGACCGGACAGCCTGCTGTGTAATCGGAGCCTTCTGTAGCCCTTCATTCCAATCGATCTGGGAAAACCAAGAACGACCCAGAGCCTGGTGAGACCCACTAGACTCAGGAAGACCTGCATTTTGAGCCATCCCATGCCGTGCTGCAACCTTGTGGGGCTGTGCACAGTCATCAGAATTACGAATCTCGCTGAAACTTTGTGGGCATCCTGCTGGATCTCTAGATGCAAGATTCCAGTCTGAAAAGTCCCCTCAGCAGAGTGCTGGACATTGCAAACAACGAGAATACGACCAGCGATATCCTGTCATCTGTGATCCTGAAAAAAGGCACCAAATCTACAGAACCGCCAGGCGCAAGGAAAACCTTGCCTAGCGCCTTCCCCGTGATCCTTGCGGCAAAGGTCCTTCCAGGGTCCAGTCTTCTTAATGAAGGAGGAACAAGTTACTTACCTGTAACTGTTGTTCTCCAGCATGGGTCTGGCATGGATTCAAATGCTCATGAATATTCCCCGTCAGGATGGGAAATCCTCGGTAAAGAAAAATCAGTATCAGTTTCGTTTCTGATCTGTCTTTCGTAGTAATAACCAATCACTGATCTCTGCGTCATACTGACCACAGCCAATGACTGCCATCTCCCTAAGCCCCGCCTCTGGCAGGCATCTTCAGATTTGGTAGCACGTGAAGTGGCAGTATGACCAAGTGAAGAGCCGTAGAGGGGTAGGCGGGAGGGTTCGCATGTGAATCCATGCCAGACCCATGCTGGAGAACAACAGTTACAGGTAAGTAACTTGTTCCTTCTCCAGCATGGCGTCTGGCATGGATTCACATGCTCATGAATAAAAGAATACATAGCAGTACACACATGCACAACCACGGGAGGTGGCAAAGGCTCAACATTAAGCATTACATCCAAAACTCAACATTAAGCAATTCTTACCTCCTCACCAGGCTCACCTTAGGCGAACAGGTTGCGCAGCACTGCTTGGCCGACCCTGGACTCCTCCCTGGAATCCCGATCGACGCAGTAGAATTTTGTGAAGGTGTGCGTCGACCTCCACGTAGCAGCCCTGCAGATGTCCAGCAAGGGCACACCAGATAGGAACGCCGTGGTAGCTGCGATCGCTCTGGTGGAATGGGCTCTCGGACGGCCAGGCAGCGGTCAGTTTGCCAACCGATGACAGTACATGATACAGCCGGAGAGCCATCTGGAAATGGAAGCCTTCGAGAGAGCCTTCCCCTGATTGACAGGTCCAAAGTTCACAAAAAGTTGCGACGTCTTCCGAAAACTCTTCGTGCGGTCCACGTAGAACTTCAGCGCTCTAGCCACATCCAGCGAGTGCAAAGTCCTTTCAGCTGGCGACGGGAAGAAAACAGGCAACACCAAGGGTTCATTGAGGCGGAAGTCCGACGGCACCTTGGGCATGAAGGAGGGGTGCGTCCTGAGCACTACCCTCATGTCGTGAAAAGTCAACTACGGGGGCTTGCAGGTAAGGGCCTGGATCTCTCCCACCCGCCGTGCAGAGATGATGGCCACAAGAAACGATGTTTTCCACGAGAAGAACTTCAACGGGGCCGAGTGCAGAGACTCGAACGGAGGTCCCATGAGCTTGGTCAGCACCACGTTGAGCTCCCACACCGGGGCCGGGGCCTTCACCGGCGGGAACGATCTGAACAGTCCATTCATGAATTCTTTCACCAGACGATGAGACCACAAAGACCTCCGTCCCGTGGTTCTGGTGTATCGGGAGATCGCAGCAAGATGAATCTTGATGGAACGGTGCGCCAGTCCAGCCTTGGCCAGCGTCAGCAGGTACGGCAGTACTTGAGGAGCCGTAATCCGTAGAGGGTTAATTTTCTGTGCGTGGCACCAGACAGAGAACCTCTTCCATTTGTGTCCGTAGCATTTAAGAGTGGAGGACGCCCTGGCCTTTGCAAGAACATCTCTGCTGTCGGCCGGTATGTCGTAACCTCCAAACTCTAACGCTGCAGGAGCCAGGCCTGCAAGTTCAGCGACTTCGGGTCGTGATGGAGGATGGCGGCTCCTTCCCTGGAGAGAAGATCCGTGTCCACTGGCAGTTTGATTGACTGGGACGCTGACAAATCCAGAAGGTCCGGGAACCATATCTGCCTCGGCCACGCAGGTGCGACGAGAATCATCCTGCACCGTGACCTCTTGAGCTGGTTGATGAGCCGGATCAGCAGCGGCAATGGAGGGAACGCATATAGGAACAGGCCCTCCCAGGGGAAAGAGAAAGCAACGCCCATGCTCCTCGTCTGGGGAAACCTGCTGGCGAACCTCCGGCACTTGGAGTTCGTCGCTGTCGCAAACAGATCGATCTGGGGTATGCCCCACCGTCGGAAGAGGCGGTCCACTAGATCCTGTCGTAGTTCCCACTCGTGGCACGAGCGCAGCTCTCTGCTGAACGAGTCGGCAATGGCGGTTTTTATTCCTGCCAGATGAAACGGCACCAGAAACATCCGTTGGGCTACAGCCCAATGCCACAGATCCTGCGCCTCCTTGGACAGGGCTGGGGATCTGGCACCGCCCTGCTTCCTGATGTAGAACATGGTGGTGGTGGTGTTGTCGGTGAAGATCCTCACCACCTTGCCCTTGAGGGACGGAAGAAAGGACCTGAGGGCCCAAAACACTGCACAGAGTTCCAGGACGTTGATATGGAGGGACTTCTCCGCCGGCAGCCAAAGACCCCTTGCGTGCAGGTTGTCGGTGTGCGCTCCCCACCCTTCCAGGGAAGCATCCGTGGTCACTGTCCTCTGGTGGCCCGGGGTCTGGAAGTCCATGCCCGCTGTCAGATGCGCACGGGTGCCCCACCACCGGATCGCTCGTCGCAAGCTCTCGTTGAGTGTGATCCTGTCCTCGAAGCTGCCAGTCGTCTGGATCCAGCGAGCGTCCAGGAACTCCTGTAACGGGCGCATCCGAAGCCTGCACAGGCGGATGAGATAAATGCAAGAAGACATCATTCCGAGGAGGGACTTGATGGACCTCGCCCTGGCCGCGTCCGCAACCAGCATCCGCTGCACCTTGCCCAAGATGGCCCTCGTCCTTTCCTCCGACAGAGGCCAGAAGTGACACTGTCGAGCTTCGCTCCCAGAAACAGTGCGTCTTGCGCGGGCACCAGGTGGGACATGGCGTAGTTTATGGAGAATCCCAGGTCCGTGAGTAGTTGGATGGTCCTCGCCGTGTGCTCCGCGGTGAGCTCCTTCGTCTTTGCTCGGATGAGCCAGTCGTCCAGGTAGGGGTAGACGTGGATCCCCTCCAGGCGCAGCCGCGCCGCCACCGGTGCGAGGCACTTGGTGAACACCCTGGGTGCCGACCTCAATCCGAAGGGAAGGGCTCTGAACTGGTAGTGACGCCCTTGGACCACGAATCTGAGAAACTTTCGGTGTCCCTTTAGGATGGGGATATGGAAGTAGGCATCCTCCAAATCCAACGACGACAGGAAATCGCCCTCCTCCAGTTGACCCAGGACGTGCTGGAGGGTGACCATCCGGAACTTCTGTGCCTTGATGAATTTGTTCAGTCGTCGTAGGTCCAGGATGGGACGCCATCCTCCCGTCTTCTTCACGAGGAAGTATCTCGAGTAAACTTCGGAGCCCCGAAGCCTCTTTGGGACAAGCTCGATGGCGCCTTTCTTGAGCATCGCTTTTACCTCCAAGAGAAGTTGAGGGACGTGATGTTCCTTCCTGGCCACGCAGGGAGGGGGGGGGGGCGAGTGGTGGGGGGATTTCTCGCGGGCACTTCTTTAGAAACTCGAGCGCGTGACCCTGGGCCAGGGCGTCCAGCACCCAACGGTCGGTGGAGATGAACTCCCACACGCTGACTAAGCGCGCCAGCCGGCCTCCCACCGGGGTGCTTCGGTGGGGGCCCGACCCCACGGCCGGCTCAGTCCTGCTTCGACGACGCTTTGCTGCCTTGTCCTCCTTGGCGACGACGGCGGGGTCCGCCCGACTTGCCTCGTCCCCTGTAGGCTTCCTGCGACGACGAACAGGCCGCTTGGCGATAGGCAGAAAATCCGCCACCGGAACCTTTGGAGGCTCCCTGCTTGCCTCCGCCGCTCCGAACGGGCAGCCGTCATTGATGGAGAACACCAAGAGCCCGGGCCGTCTGTGTCCGTCTTGATGGCTTGAAGGGAATCGTCCACTGTTTTCCCAAACAGGTTGCTCCCGTCGAACGGCATGTCCAAGACTCTGGTCTGCACGTCCTGACGGAAGTCAGTGGCCTTGAGCCATCCACGCCGCCTAAGGCACACGCCGTTGCCCAACTGGCGAAATCCAGTGTCAGCGATGTCCGTCGCTATCGTAATGGTTTGGTCCGACGCCACTTCTCCTTCCTGCAAGATCTCTAGGGCCTCCACCCTCTTGTCTGGTAAGAAGTCCAGCAGGGGGGCGATTTTGTACCACAATTCCCTGTCGTAGCGGGCTACGATAGCCAAGGCGTTGGCAGCCTTAATCGTCGTTGCTGCCGATGAGACGACTCTGCGTCCCATCGTGTCCAATTTCTTTCCCTCGCCGTCTTGGGTGGGGGCAGGGGGGGGGAGGGTGACGTAGAGGCTGATGCCACCCCTGCTTTCTTCCTGGCCGCCGCAGAGACAACCGAGTCCGGGGTCGGCTGTGCCCGAAGGCATAAGGGGGCCGCGTCCGGGACCCGGTACTTCTTCTCGTACCGATCCCTTCTTGCAGGCGTTGTGGATGGGTTCTTGAGGAGGGCGAGACCCTCATCCCAGATATCGTCCAGTAGAGGTACAGCGAGGACCGTCTTCCTCTTGGTCTCGCGCCGTTGATAAAGGAAACCTTCCTTCTCTTCCGGGCAGAGCTGGAAAAGCTCGGATGCTCTGGCGATCATGGCATGAAACATTCCAATCTCGTCGGGCGGGGAAGCCCAGGGAGGAGGTGACGGGAGATCCTCATCGTAAATCTCGTCTGTACCCGTCGCGGCCGTGTCAGTCCCCGTATCATCCCCACGGGTAGTGGACGGGGAGGAGGGCTGAGCAGGGCGCGATGGTTGAAAAGGAGGTGGAGGATGAATCCTTCTCTTAGGAGGAGGGCTCCCAGAAGGGCCTGGCTCCGGGTCCCCCATCGGGAGCGGTTCCTCCGTTGGTGGTAACGGCAATCTCGTCCTTATCTCCGAGCATAAGGACTGTATAGCCAACAAAATGGCCGCAGAGTTGTCTTGCGGCACTGGTTGAGGGGATTCCGACTGGCGGTCAGGAGCCCCGTCGACACCCTCGACGTTCTCGTCGTCTCCTACGTCAGGGTCCCTCCCGACGGGCTGGTCTTCTTCCACGCCAACGCCATGGCCCAAGACTTCGATCAGCTCCTCCTCAGAGGTTGAGGCCAAATCCACGACGACCTCCTGCCCCCCCTTTTTCTTCTCCGTCGGAGGTTTCACGGGGGTCCTGTCGATGGGCATGAAAGAGGACTCCCTCCGCGGTGGCAGGGAGACTCTGGGCCCCGAGGTCGCCACCACTGGTGTAGCCTCCACAGGCTGAGCAAAGGCCGCCGTGACTTTCTCGATAGAGGCCTTGGCCTGGTGGATCAAGGCTTTCACCACCTTAGGTGTGCTCACTGCCTTCTCCTTGGGGGGGGGAGGGTCACCACCTCGCTACCCCTCCGATGGGGCCTTCGAGCTCGACCGGGGTCTCTCCAGGAGCTTCGCCGGGTGCTCGGCCTTCCTCTTACCCGAGCCAGAGCGTTGACTCGTGGTTGATGGCGCCGGGGAGGATGCGCCCTGCCTGGCGCCCGTAGAGCCTGACAGTTTGGCGCTCCCGGAGCCAGCAGACTGGCGGTGCTTGGCCTTCTGTTGGACCCCCGTCGCCGGGCCGCCCTCAAAGGTCTTAGAAGACCGCTCGAACTTCTTCTCGCCTGACGGGCTCTTTCCTTCCAGCCAGTTGGCGAGACGCAGATGGCGGTCCTTCATGGTGCGCTCCGACATATTGCCGCAAAACGCACAGTCCTTCACGTGCGTCTTGTCCTCATGCAGGCAGTAGAGGCAAAGGGAGTGTTCGTCCTCCTTAAAGACATTCTGAAGCTGGCATCAAGGGCAGACCCTGAACAGCTTTCCGGGCGTCAAGCTTCCCTTCTCCTGGGCCATGATCGAGATGGGCCTGAGAAACTTCTGGAGTCCTCCAAAAGCATGGCTCGACGAAATCTTCACCCTTGAGGGGCGTAGAAGAATCCGACACGGGTCCCCATTGATCGGATAAAGAAACGGTGGAGCTTGAGGCTCTTTTTACCCAAAAAGAGAACATTTTCCTAAGAAAAAGTGTGAAAAAAGTACTACAGCTCGAGAGCAATAGCACGAGGATCCCAACACTTGAACGTGCGGTAAAAATCTGAAGATGGCTGCCAGAGGCGGGGCTTAGGGAGATGGCAGTCATTGGCTGTGGTCAGTATGATGCAGAGATCAGTGATTGGTTACTACTACAAAAGACAGATCAGAAACTAAACTGATACTGATTTTTCTTTACTGAGGATTCCCAGCCTGACGACGGGGAATATTCATGAGCATGTGAATCCATGCCAGACCCCATGCTGGAGAAATAGAACGACCAGGAATTTGACTGCAGATCCAGAAGTCCTGCGGTACTGTGCTGGCTTGGGTATTTACTTACCTTAGGTCTCTTGTGATTCCAGTGTAGTTTGGGGGTGTTTCCTGTGATTGGGAGTCTTTGTTAGGTAAGAATTGGTGTAGTCACACTTTGTGAGACTACACACACCTATCTTGGTATTTGGTAATCCACCTTTTGGTATAGGTCTGTACTACACAAGTTGGTAGTGCGACTGAGCAGCCAGGCCTATCTCAAGAGAGGTAAAAGTGAGCTGTACAAATGAAATCCGTAAATGCGAGTAGCCAAGTAACACTTACACTCAAGGTTTCAGTTATAACATTTATTTAATTAAGGCAATTTGTTATAACAATGTCCATATACTTTAAAATTACGTTTCAGAATCAAAACAAGTTAGTGGATAATCTTTGAATATGCTTCTTACACAATTCCTACACCCTGAGGTGACTTCAATTACAAGGATAGTCATGGCATTTTTAATTCTCACTAGTATACTTTGCAGATTTTGAAGTTGCAGAAAGGAAAGGTAAGGGAAGGAAAAAGGTTAGACAGTTTACCAGTATATGTGAGGACAAATGCATCTTCCAATGAAATCTAGATAAGCCTTTCCCAGCAGTATCCGTATATAACAAGCTACCACCTATGAGGGACAAACAGTATCAAATTCAATGGACTAGAGTCTTCAGGGAATCAGGACAGCCAAAGTAATTTGGGACACAGTCTATGGATCTGATGCACTTCCTAGATCAAAGTCTTGCAAAGTTAGAGAGTCTTAAGAACAATCACTTGTAGGATCACAAGCCTGTGAGAAGGGGGTTGAAATTGACTCTAAAAAGATAAGCCAATGCAATTCCCATCTGAGAAGAGCGCGGCTAAAAGGCAATAAGGTAAGTACCCCAAGCCTAAACAGTAACTCTGGTTTGAAGAGTGGACCAGCTGGATTTTGTCTTGCTACAGCGGTGCAGAGCCTTGCTCCTGAGCCTCAGTCGTGGGGACAAGGGGGAGGACGTCTGGCAGGTCCTGCGGCAGTACTTGGGAAGTTCGGCAGCTACAGACTCTTCTAGGTACAGCAGCACTTTGTGGGTTCAGCGCTTAGCAAACAGCACTGTTACGGATCTTGGCCACTGTTTGGACTCTTTTTGCTCCCTCGGTCCAGCACTCTGGTGAGGGGATGCTGGATCTGGGGGTTCTGCTTCTGGAGGGTCCTTAGGAGTCTCCTGTAGCTTCTAGCTGGATTTGTTCTGTGGCAGCTGTTGCACTAGACTACCGACACTCAAACCCTGGCATTGGGCTTCCGAAGCAAAGGAGAGGCACAGCAGGTCTGGGATGGTGGTCCAGTGGAGTTTGTCTCAGGGTTAAATGGTCCTACCTAACTCAAGCGGAGAAGTCGTTCCGTCCGGAGCTTCTCAGTCTAGGTAAAAATTCAGCACAGCAGCATGGCTTCACCGGGCAATACAAAGGTCCAGGAGGTTCTTCTTGTGTTCCTCCCAGTGGTCGGCTCTGCCTGTAGTACCAAAACCCTCGCCTTTTAAGCAGGTTTCTTCCATTTATGCACAGCCTAGGCTGTCAATTACACAGCAGGGTGGCTGTCCTAAAAGCACAGCCAGCCAATTAGGACTAGTTGCATTCAGGCATTCCTACAGACAAAGGACAGGGGAGTTTCGGGTACCCTCCTTCACATCCTGTCCTTCCAGACACACTGGAGCCAGGAGCGGGCTTCAGGGCTGAAGTCCGCCAAAGGCAAGACAAACAAAGTGCTCCAATCTGTATCAACGCACAGAGTAAAACCCAAGAAAGACCTCAAATAGAAAATGGTGAAAAAAGAAGACAGACCATATTGACAAAATGGTCACCCATGGGTGCTGTACTGCAGCTGAGGGATCAGCCTGCGGTAGAAAAGCACAATTGTAGGAAAAATTAAACCACTGCCACCAGCCATTTAAAACAGTGAGGGTAACAAAAATGTTACATGAGAATGTAGGATAAGGGGCTACTAGGTGTTAGGCAAGATTGTATGTAGTATCCCTGTGAGAGACTACAACAGCCTTGTCCTCTTGGCAATAGATACCAAATATTGGTATAGGTCTGTACTACACAAGATGGTGGAGTGATTGCGCAGCCAGACATCTCAAGAGGAGTCATTGTGAGCTGTAGGCATTCACAGTGACAAGTGTTCAAATAACACTTATAGTCAAGGTTGCTTATTAAAATAATTATTTATTAATTTAACAGCAAGTTTTAAAATAAGCCTTTAGAAAGGGCAATATGTAACAACAAAATACACTTCAAAAATACACTCTTTCAGTTAAGTAGATACCCCTTTGGGATGTGTCACAGACACTTCCATACACCGAGGTGACTTCAATTGCTAGGACACTGTGTACATTGATATATCACTTGAACAATATATATGCAATGAAATATAGATTAACCCTTTCCCAGCTATACAAGTATGACTTTTTGGAGGGACAGATCAACACAATGTCTGAGGGTAAGAAGAGTCTGCAGGGATCCTGGACAGTCAATGTCAATTGAGCAAGTCTAGGGGAGCTGAGCCACTTCTTGAAGATAGCACAAAAGTCTTACACAATGTTAGAGAGATGGTAGTATAAAACAATCACTGTTGGGCCACAAGCTGGGAGACTTGTTGAAAGCAAAGATGTAAGCAACTCTGAAAAGGGCAGAAAATGCAAGTCTCCAGTGAGACCACGCAAGCTACAAACAACAAGTAGTAAGAACCCCTAGTTGCACAGTACCTTCAGTCTGAAGAAAAGGGTCCAGTTGGCTTTTCTGTTCCTGTTGTAGTGCTGCAGATCCTGTTTTTCCTGGGCCTCAGTCAGGGGGACAAGAGGGAGGACGTCTGGGGACTCGTGCACTACGTTTGAAGGTCGGCAGCAGCAATGGGCTTACTGCAGATTAGCAGCACTTTGCGGTTTCAGTTACTCGCAAATAGCACCACTGCGGGTCTTGGACACCTTGTGGGTTCCCCTTGTTTCTGGGGTCCAGCGCTCTGAGGAGGCTCAGGCTTGGGTTGTCTCGCTTCGAGGGAGTACTTAAGTTCTTCCTGGAGCTCGGGTCCATCTTAAAAATGATGCACTCGATTCTTGTATTTCTGGCACTCGGTTCCAGCAGCAGCAAAGAAATACAGCCAGCAGGGATGGGGTCCCAGTCAAGTTTGTCTTGGGGTCAGTTGGTTCCACCAGCCCAAGGAAAGAAATTGTCCTTTCTAGGTTTCTCTAGTCTATTCGCAAATTGGAGCTTCAGCACTGCAGGAGGGCTTTACCAGGCAAAGCAATGGTACAGGAGGGTGCAGCAAGCTTCTCTTAGCTTCTTCTTTGGTTCATTCATCCAGTGGTCAACTCAGTCTTCCTTGCATAAGACCTTGTCTTTTATGCAAGTTTCTCCCATTCATTCGCAGCCTAGCTGTTACCCACAGCAGGGTGGCTGTCCTCCAAGGACAGCCAGCCAGCCAATCACCTTTGGGTGCATTCCTGTAACCAAGGAGCCCAAGCACAGGGAGTTACGGGAACCTCCTTCACTTCCTGCCCTGCCAGACACACTGGAGCCAGAGGCGGGCTTCACCAGTGAAAACCACCAAAGACAACAAAGGGACCAAACCTAGCTTGGCGCGCAGAGTAAACCTCAAGAAGTACCTTCCCAGCAAGAAATGGCGAAATAGAAAACCGGGCCATTTTGACAAAATGGGCACCCATGGGTGTAATACTGTAGCTAAGGATTCAGCCTGTGGTAAAAACGCACAATGGTAGGAAATATAAACCACTGCCACCATCCATTAACTGTAGTGAGGGTAACAAAAAGGTTACATGAGAAAGGGGATACTAAGTAACCCCTCCAGCACACCACATAAGATGGTGTGTGCTGGGCCTACAAAGAGAAAAAGCTAAGTAAATTATATTTCATTTTACTACTCTTGGAAACAGTAGTTTATCCAAGAGAAGGTATTTAAACCTTAAGAAAAATCCAAAGGAATTCTCTGTGACACTGCACTGAGGATGCTGTGTCAATACAAAAAGGAGATGCCTATGGAATTTGTCAGACTCCAAAACTAAAAGAAACAGTCCAAATCGGATGTAAAACACACAAGAGTGGGAAAATGGTCTCTCATTCTCCAGGACAAAAATTAAAAGTCCTAAAGTCAAGCAAAAGAGCTGGGGGTCTCTAAGGTGGTTAGGCAAGATTTCCACAATACTGGTAAATCTTCCTGCCCTAGGCCAACCCAAAACCTTTTGTTTTATAGGAGAATATTTTTCCTTAATATCTCAGTGAGTGCGAACATTTATCCACACTCACAATATTTTACTCTTTTTATGGGTGTCATTTTTTTAAAACTCTCCATAGTGTCTTTTAAAAGTCATCCTCTTTAACAAGTTATTGGCAAGAAGTGCCTGTTGTTGCTGGGTTGCCCTAGGTGCTCCCCTCAACTCTTGCTAACCTTGAGAAAGCTACAGTTCACAAGGGTAGAAAGAATCTTTGGATCCCTTTTCCATGTTGTCAAGTGAAACCAGCACAGCCCTCCTTATGTGGAGTGCTGGGGAGATGCAATGTATCCCCTTTCACATTAAAACTAACAATTCTGTTACAGGGACAAGCTTACGTTTAATTGCTGGTGGCAGGGATACCTTTAACACAGGCTGTTTTCACAGTTGCATTAAAGGCACCTAAGGGTGCTCATTTTACCAAAATGGCCCCCGTTTTCTTTTGCCATTTTAGTGTTTCTTGTCCTTTCTTGTTGCTTCCCCTGACATCCAGGGCGGGAAATCCCTGTGTGTGATTTTTATCTTCAGCAGGAGTCCTCTGGACTCCCTGCACAGGCTCCAGTCTGAAGGCAGAAAACGAGGGCCAGTCCAAGACTCCACAGCCCTTTATCTTCCACCTTGCCTGAATGGGGACACATCCCAGTGGGGGCTGGCTGTTCTGATTGGACAGCCAGACCACCCCTTGTAAAATGCAGGGAGAGAATGCAGAAGTTGTGCTGTAGTTCCTGATAAATACTGCGAACCTGGAAGCTGCAGAAAAGTCAACCACTGTAATTGAAACCAAAGAGGATGAAGGTAAAGCGGCGGTCACGATTTCCAGCAACCAGAGAGCCTGCTGTGTAACTTGAGCCTGCACCACCCCTTCCTTCCAATCGACCGGGGGACTCTGAAAACAACAACCCAGAGCCTGGTCAGCCCCACTAGACTCAAGACCACCTTCATTTTGAGCCATCCCACACATTGCTGCAACCTTGCGTTGCTGCAATACCCCAATACTCTGGGGGGTCGAGCCACTGCGAGGTGCATGGTCTTCCGAATTCCGAATCTCGCTGAAGCTTCGTGGGCATCCAGGTGGATCTCCAGAGACCCAAATAGTCTGAAAAGCCCCCTCAGAGTGCTGGACCTTTGTAACAACGTGAATTCAACTGCAAATATCTGTCTTCTTCTGTGCTCCTTGAAAAGGTGCCGAACCCACAGAACCACATTCACCCGTGAGGAAACCTTGCCTAGAGCCTTCTTCATCGATCCCTGCTGCAAAGTCCCTTCCAAGATCCTGTTTCCAGTCACCACGACAAGGAATCCACTGACCGTTTTTTTGGCTGCAGATCCTGGCATCGTCCTGCTGCAAAATCTTCAATGCTGAGGTACTGTGTTTACTTGGGTATGTACTTACCTTAAGTCTCTTCGGATTTCTGTGTAGCTATGTGGTGCTTTCTGTGAAGGGGAGGACTCTCATCCAGAGGACCCAACCCCACTGCTAGAATCCTTCTAGAGTGTACTCTGCGAAGCCCCTGGACCCTCTTCTAACCCTAGAAGAAAAGTACTCACCAGTTTGCCCAGTCTTCCTAAGTAACTCTGACTTTTGCTACTTAAGAACCTATTCTGACACTGTTGGACACTAGTCCCTAGTGAACCCCCCCTTCTGCCACTGAGAACACTCATGCTCCAAGAACCAATGAAAGACAGAAGGTATTGGGCCTTTTGCCTAGAAAAGAAGTGTTTAAAAGTTACTTACTTGCAAAGAGTTGGTTGGTAACTAACCCAGAGTGAATGTTAGGTTGCATGCAGTATCCTCTGGGACCACCACATACAATTAGGACTACAGGTGTAGGCAAGACCAAGTCTGTACCACACAGTTGTTGGTAGCGAGCGGAGCAGCCAGGCGTATCTCAAGAGTGAATGTGAGCAGTAGAAGTAATTACACAGAGGACTTTCAATCACAGTGGTTCAAGTAGACACTCAGGGTTTCTTGGTAAAACACTTATTAATTTATTTACACAATCATTTATAAAACATTTCACTAGCAGAAGCAACTTAATATTAGATCCTAATGCACATCAATACAAAACTCTTAAGATTTTGAGACAGTTTGAGCTCCCATGAAATAGGAGCCAAATGGCAATTCAGTTACTTAGAAGTGAGCAAAAGGGGCAAGGTAAGTAGAATAGATCACATATACTTGCTAGACAGTGCAAATAGTTTCTTTCAGTTCACCAGAAGAGTTCAATTCAAGTCAATAGGCCAGGCCAAAGTCAATGGGCTAGTGTTCTGGATAAGAAAGAGCAGTTCTGGTATCAAAAGGTAAAGTCTTTGCAAAAGTTCTCAGAAGTAGTTTAGGCGAAAAAGAATCATTTGTGGGGTCACAAGCTGATTAGGCCTGTAATTTGGGAAAGTTTCACGTACTTTCACCCCGAGAGTGGCGCTCTCTCAATCAGGTTGGCACAGTACCTTAGTATGAAGAAACAAATGTAGCTGAAGTCGTTGGTTCCTGGCAGTTCCTACAAATATGACTGTGCCTGAGCCTCAGTCGTGGGAACAAGAGGGGCGACGTTAGGGGACTCCTGCACTGCACGGGATCGTCGAAAAAGCAAACAAGATGGAGCCGCTTCAGTCGCTCTGGATTCAAGAACAGAAGCTGGTGTCCCTCTCCCGGGTTAATCCTAACCAGCCTTGAGAATGGTATTGAGGTGTCTTATGAGTTTATTGTCCCCCCCCCCCCCAACTCAAATGAAGAAGCCACCCTTGAAGGGCAGCAGGGCTTCCCCGGGCAAACCAACGTTCCAGTGGTTGCAGCAGCCGTCCTCTTCCAGTTTGTCTTCAGTTCTTTCGTTCCAGTGGTCGACTCTGCCTTCCAGTGCAAGAGACTAGCCTTTTATACAGTTCTCCCCCTTTCATTCCAGCCTAGCTGTCACTCACCCAGCAGGGTGGCTGTCCTTGCCGGACAATCAGCCAGACAATCGCGCCAGAGTGCATTAGGGTCTCCTAGGAGACGAAGCACAGGGAGTTTCGGGCACCTCCCTCACTTCCTGCCCACCCCAGACATTCGTGCACCAGAGGTGGACTTCAGTCCTAAAGCCCGTCAAAGGCACACAAAGGGACCAAACCTGGTTTGGCACGTAGAGACGAACACTAGAAGAACTGTTCCAAAAAGAAACGGTGAAAAAAGAAGACCAGGACCCGTTTAAACAAAGGGGCTTAAAGCGCCATCTGGAAAACCATGACTCCTGTGATTTTTTTTTAGCTACCAGTGTTCGCGGTCGGGGAAAAATATGGTCGTTCGTTGTAAAACCACTGCCACCAGCCTTTTCAATAGGAAACGGTAGCATTTGACTGCTACCCGAGTATTTAGACACAGGGGATACTATGCAACCCCTCCAGCACTCCACTGTAAGATGGTGTGGGCTAGGTCTAGGAATTTGGAAAGACTAGTAAAGTCAATTTCACTTTACATTCTCTGGGAAACAGTAGTTTATCCCAGAGAAGGGATTTAAACCTTTGGGAAGTCTAAAAAGACATCCCTGCGTCACGACACTGAAGGTGCTGTGTAACACATGAAAAGATGATGCCTATGGAGTTATCTAAAACAACATAATCCAAGAACACAAGTGTAAAACACACGAGAGTGCGGGGAAAAAAGGCTCACACACTTTCCAGGTTAAAAAAAACAAGTCCTCAAAATCCAGCAAAGTTGCTGGGGGGTCTCTAAGGTGAAGGGAATTAGCACATTTATGAGAATTCTCCCCAACAGTGAACAGTTACAAAGGTTCTTATCTTGAATGTGTGATGCACTAGTCTCAAAAGTATGGTTAACATATTTTCTTCCTTAGAAACTGTTTTGCCAGTCTAATAGAAAGTAAAAGTGAAGGTATACTACTCTCCTGTGATTAGGTTGTGCCTATTAACAAAAGTAATGTGTTGGTTTCACCAGATTATTCCTGCAGGGTAATTGTACGAGTGTCCTCCAACTGGGTCTTGCTTCCCCAAACTTACTGCTAGCCTGTCCAGAATATGTCTGTATTAGGTTGTTGACTACCTAGAATAACTGAGTCATTCAGTAAAGTGTAACATTGGGTTCTGCTTTCCCTATCTAACCCAGAGTATGTGGTTCCAACTGTCCCTTATAAGTCATACATAAGTTCCTTGTATAGCTGGGAAAGATCTAACCTGGACTCCATTGTGAGATTGAAAAAGTATGACAATGCATTACTTACCGTAAAAGCATTTCCGATAGTTGTATCTGCTTAGATTCACATGCTGTGCATAGGTCCGATATCCAGTGGTCACTGCGGAGTATTGCATTTTGTTTTTCGTAGTCGAAAAGGGGACGTCGACAAGGCGTGTCTGTAACACTATCCCTATAGTGACGTGCGTTGTACCCACAATCCCTCACGCGTCGAGGTCCCTCTGTTTGTATTTTTCTGCCCTGAGGGAGCCTTCTAGACGTGAGTGAGTACAGAAAAGAGAGAAATATAGTAGAGGATGCCTATGTTCCTTCCATCCGAGCGGGGAGGAAGGGCGGGCGCATGTGAATCTAAGCAGATACAACCATCAGAAATGCTTTTACGGTAAGTAATGCATTGTTTTCTGATGTTTGTTAATCTGCTTAGAATCACATGCTGTGCATAGACTAGCGAGCAGTACCCGGAGTTGGCGGTGGGTTATGAGAAGGAACAGTAGAGAAAAGATGTCTTAATACTGCCTGTCCCACTTGGGAGTCAGATCTAGAGTGTGTATCTAGACAGTAGTGTTTTGTAAAGGTGTGCACAGAACTCCAGGTAGCCGCATTGCAGATGTACTCAAGGGGAACATTTGCAATGAATGCTATGGAAGCCCCAGTGCCTCGAGTGGAATGTGCTCTTGGCTTGAAGGGTAGTTCTCTCTTAGCAAGAGTGTAACAGAGTGATGCATTGTACAATCCATCTAGATATAGTGGACTTAGAGACTGCATCTCCTTCTCTTCCTGCTGCCACCGAGACAAAGAACTGATTAGTCTCTCAGTGATCTGGTTCTTTCCATGTAGAACATGACAGCTCTGCGTACATCTAGTGTATGCAGACTTTTTTCTCCCAAGCTGGAAGGGTTTTGAAAGAACGTTGGTAGTTCTATAGATTGGTTTACATGAAATTTCGAGATGAATTTTGGTGCAAACCTTGGGTGTGTGCGAAGAACCACCTTATCCTTGTGAACTGATACGAAGGGGTCTAGTACAGAAAGAGCCTGTAGTTCACTTACTCTCCTAATGGAGGTGATAGCTATTAGGAAAGCAGTCTTAAGGGTGAGGTATTTAAGAGTTGCCTTGTGCATGGGTTCGAAGGGAGTGCCCATGAGTCTAGAAAGTACCACGTTTAAGTCCCATTCAGGAGCTGGGTTAGCTATCGGGGGTGTATTCTCTTTACCCCTTCCATAAAGGCCTTGATAACTGGTATCTTCCACCACAACACTAAGTTGGGAAGTGGTGTATGCAGAAAGTGCCGCTAGGTGGACTTTAATGGAATTAAACACTAGACCTGAATCCAGTAAATGGGTCAAGTACAGAATAATGTTAGTGGCAGAGCAGTCAACCGGGTTGATGTTCTTACTTCTACACCAGAAGACAAATCTTTTCCACTTGCTAGAATAGCAGTGGCGAGTATTAGGTTTTCTGGCTTCCCTGAGGATGTCCATACATCTCTGAGGGAGATGTAAATGTCCAAATTCTATGATCTCAGGAGCCAGGCTGCTAAGTTCATGGTCTGAGGGCATGGATGCAGTGTCCTGCCCTTGTCTTGTGACAGCATGTTGTACGGGCAGGGAAGTTTCATTGTGGGAGATAGGGACATCTCCATCAAGTGAGCGAACCATGGCTGCCGGGCCCACATTGGGGCTACTAGTATCATGGTAACCTGCTCTTGGTGCATCTTGTGCACCACTCTGTTGAAGAGGGGAGTTGGGGGAAAGGCGTAAACAAATTTCCCTGACCATTGAATCAACAGACCGTTCCCCTTGGACTGGTTCTGGGGGTACCTGGAGGCGTAACTTTGGCATTGTGAGTTCTCCAGGGTTGCGAACAGGTCTATTTCCGGGAAACCCCATTGCGTGAAGACGTCTGACGATGTTTGTGTAATTGCCATTCGTACACTTTGGGTAGGGGGAAGTCTCTGCTGAGTTTGTCTGCTAGCAGATTGAGTTCCCCTGGTACATGTTGTGATAGTAGGAACATGTTGTGTTTGAGAGCCCACTTCCATATATTCTGGGACAGCTTGGACAGTCCTGGAGAGTGAGTGCCCCCTTGCTTGTTGAGATAGTGCATGGCTGTGGTGCTGTCTGTGAGGACCATCACTGTCTTTCCTTGTAAGTGTTCCTGAAAGGCTTTCAGTGCTTTGAACACTGCTAATAGTTCCAGCAGGTTTATATGCTTGGATGCTAAGCTCGGAGTCCACGCTCCGTGAGCAGTCTGATGGGATAGGTGAGCCCCCCATCCTGTAAGGGATGCGTCTGTGGTTAGAGTGGCTTCCACTGCGGGTGTGGCAAAAGTTTTCCCTAATAACAGGTTTTCCTTTGTCCACCACCGTAGCGAGAGAACCAAGGCCTGCGAGACCACCACCAGATCGTCCCATTGTCCGCTGCCTGACACCACTGGCTGTAGAGCCACTCTTGCATTGGGCGCATGCGCAGGCGCGCGTGAGGTACCAAATAAATACATGACGCCATCATCCCTAGCAAGCGCATTGCTTTGCGTACCGTGACCTCTCGACCTGCCACATATTGGGGGATCTGAAACAGCATGTTTTGGACCCTCTCGTTGGAGGGGAAGACGAGGCCGTCCTTTGTTCGAATTAGAGCCCCTAGGAATTGTTTGATTTGGCTGGGGTCTAAGCTGGACTTCTTTTCGTTGATGGAGAAGCCCAGTTGGGACAAAAGGTCTACGGTCCTTTGGGTGTTGGAGAAGCATGTTTCGTAAGAATCCCCTGTTATGAGCCAGTCGTCGAGGTACGGGTAAACCGGGATGGATAATCTGCGCAGGTGGGCCGCTGCCACTGCCAGTACTTTCGTAAATACCCTTGGTGCAGATGCTATCCCAAGGGTAGTACTCTGAACTGATAGTGTTTGTTCTCCATCTTGAACCTGAGGTATTTTCTGTGCGCTGGCAACATTAAAATATGAAAGTATGCAACTTTCATGTCTAGTGTTGTCATGTAATCCCCCTGTGATAACAGTGGGATTACTTCCTGCAAGGTCACCATACGAAACTTTTGGGGTTTGACAAAGTTGTTCGCTGGGCGCAGATCTAATACAGGGCGCATGGTTAAGTCCTTTTTGGGTACAAGGAAGTACACTGAATAAATACCTTCTGTTACCTGAGATAGGGGGACAGCCTCTATAGCTTCTTTTTTCAGTAGCTCTTCTACTTCTTGAAGAAGAATAGTGAGATGTTCGGGTGTCATGCGTCGGTTCCGTGGGGGTCTGTATTTCGGGGAACCGTTGAATTCGATGCAGTATCCGTGGGCTATGGTGGATAATACCCAGCGGTCTGACGTTATTCCCTCCCATGCTGAAAGGAACGATGTTAGCCGGCCCCCGACCGGTGATGCATGGGAGGGGACCCGAATCTTTGGGTCATTTGTTGGTATTGGGCGTGGGGCCTTTAGGACTGGAGCCGCGCCCTCTTCCTTTGCCACGACGTTGGCCTCTTTGACTGAACTGGGTGCTTTGGTTAGAGGGCCAGTTGGTAGCAGAGTAAAATTGTTGTTGGCTTTGCTGCTGGCGTCGGCCACGAAAGGAGCGTCTATTGCCATAGCTGCGTGTGTTAGGAGGCCTAGAAATTTGGTCAAGAGTCTTGATGGTATCAAACTCCTTCGCATGTTCTAGGGCCTCAACTGCTTTCCCAAACAGATGTGTTTGCTCTATGGGCTTATTTATTAGGGAAGCCTGGGTTTCTGGCTTAAATCCCGAATTGCGCAGCCAGACATGGCGTTTGAGAAGTATTCCCTGAACCAGGGAGCGGCCAGCTGTCTCTGCGGCATCTAAGGAGTTCTTTACGATGCCCTGGTTTACAAGAGTTCCCTCTGATATAGTAGCCAACAGGCGTGAACGCAGGGGTTCTGGTGCGTCCTCTGCTTCGCTGCGCAGCTTGCTCCACTGTGCATCTGCGTAGCTAGCTAGTAGGGAATTGTTATTCGCGATCCTAGTTGAGAAGGCGGCGGATGTCGTGATTCTCTTCCCAAGTGCATAGAGCTTCTTGCCCTCTTTGTCAGGTGGTGCCTCACTAGTAGATAGTGGTACCCCCGCTCTCTTTCTTGTGTTAGTCACTACCAGAGAGTCCGGAATAGAATGTCCCCTGATGTACAACGGGTCAGAAGACGAAGGGCTGAAGAGCTTTTCTAACCGAGGGTTGACCCCTCTGACTAAGGCCGGATTGGAAAGGGAAGGAGTTATTCTTCTTTTTATAGAAGCCAGGAGCGGAATGCACTGGCTGACCGGGGCTTTTTCTTTAATAACCTTTTCTACAAAGTCTATGTCCGGAAGGGTCTCCCCTGTGTCTATTTCAAAATGCCCTGCTGCCTTGCGCAATAGTGCATTAAGTGAAGGCTGGTCATCTATGGGGGAGGTGTTCCCAATAGGTGAGTCCTTGTGAGGAGAAGGATGAAAGACATCAGGGTCTGAGTGCACTGATGGGGATTGCCAGGGCTGCGAGGTAGCTGTATCTTCTTCAAAAGCTCCTGCGCTAGTGTAAGGGTCTTCCTCAAACCTCTCCTCCTCAAGTTCTTCCTCTCCACCTAAACACTCCTCATCTTCCTGGAGGCATTGCTCCTCTTCAGTGAGGTCATATGCATCTGTAGAAGGGGGAAACAGCCTAGGAATCTTGACCCTAGTGTCATCCTGGGTCCATTCTCTTGGTCTTTTGGGTGTGGGTGGGTTTTGGCTACCCAAAAACCTTTCCATCTTTTCCATACAAGAATGGAGTCTTTCCAGGGTCTCATGGGGAACCCCTGAATAGTCTAGAGGGGGGAAATCCGTGTTTTCACCTTCAAAACTCTTAGAACGCTCCCACAACGTCGACAAAAGGTTTCCGTCGCCCTCAGAAAAGCCCTCCGGTAGTTCAGAAGTGCCTTTAGATGGATGGGGCAGTTCCTGGCTACTCTTGTGCTTTTTCGGCGTTTCTATATCCTTGGGTGCGGTATTCGACGTCTGTTTCGTCGTCCGCTTACGTTTGTCCTCGGAAACAATTCTCGCCAGACTCTCGACGACGAGTTCGTCAGTCGAGGGTTCTGGAGTCGGCGTTGCCTGCGTTGCGCGTTTTTCGACGGCCGCTCTATGGAGCGTTACGTCGGATGTTTTTGAGGAAGCGCCCGTATTAGATAAAAGCCCAATCGTTGGTCGCGGCTGCGTTTGCGGGTGGGGCTTGAGACCCTTGCGGTCTGAGGTCGACACCGGAGTGCCCTGCCTCCCCTTCGGCGCTGGTGGATCCTTCGTCCTGGACGAAGAAGAGCCGTGGGTTGTGTGCTTAGGCCTATGGGGTCTGTGTGCGTCCTTGTCGCCGGGGTGTTCATCCCCATAAGCAGGGCGTGAGCTGAGCCCGTCGGGGCCGGACGTCGAGGAGCGCGAGCGCTCCTTCTGGGGGTTAATGACTTC
This sequence comes from Ambystoma mexicanum, assembly GCF_040938575.1. Classification (NCBI taxonomy): domain Eukaryota; kingdom Metazoa; phylum Chordata; class Amphibia; order Caudata; family Ambystomatidae; genus Ambystoma; species Ambystoma mexicanum. Next base: position 1,319,574,993 of record NC_090924.1, read on the forward strand.
CGTAACGGACCTCGAGTTATCACCCTCCTCATCACTTTCTGTAACAGCGGCAGCGGGTGAGGAAACTGACTTCGACATCGCGTAGTCCGCCCACCTCTTAACTCTGTTCTTTAAGGGTTCTTGGTTTCAAGAGCGTACAGGCCGCGCAGCTGTCCTCTTTATGATCGAGGGGCAAGCAACGATTACAGAGCTTGTGTTTGTCCTTCCAAGTGTATTTGCCCCTACAGCGTGGGCAAAACTTAAAAGGTGTCCTCTCCATAGCTGAGGCAATAAAAACTGGTCATAACAACCCCAAGGGAAAGATAGGGGAGAAAGAAAGACATTCTCGACGAGAAGGTAAAAGTTCTAAACCCCCACTCTCCCTACTGTATGTTGGCCGGCGAGGCCTGGCCACGTGTTCGGCAGCGCCGAAGGATCTCCTCCGTCTCTTCTCCTCCGTTGAAAACTTGCTCGGCGGAGAAGCAGCTTCACAGCTAACGTCGAGGGGAGGGATCTTTAACAATAAATATATATTAAGGACCGAGGTCCGTAGTAATTGTTTAGCAATGTCTCTCTAGGAGCTCTGCGTAAGGCGACCATAAACTGGGCGGAAATAAAACAATCTGAGGGACCTCGACGCGTGAGGGATTGTGGGTACAACGCACGTCACTATAGGGATAGTGTTACAGACACGCCTTGTCGACGTCCCCTTTTCGACTACGAAAAACAAAATGCAATACTCCGCAGTGACCACTGGATGTCGGACCTATGCACAGCATGTGATTCTAAGCAGATTAACAAACATCAGAAATGGGGTTTACTTACCTTGAGTTAGCTGTGTGCCATCCCAGAAATAAGTTAGAGTTACTGCTCATCTCAATCTCTGGTTCACTGATCTCAAAAGCACCTGTAATTGAATATTACACCCTTAGGGTTTACTCACCTAGTAGAACTTCACACAAAAAGAGTTATAGGTTTTTTTACTGTACCTAGAATAAGTGTTCCACTATTCACAAAAGTTGACCGATTATGTGATTTGTAATGAGTCACTACAACTGGTAGGATCTACTGCCCTTGCATTACTGAATGTAATCGTGAAAGTAACCTTTGGTTTTTACTCTCCAAGAATAGGTGTGACCTATTCTTAAGGTTTATAAAAAGGTTTGGACTTCTCTAGAACTACGATTAGGTGTTCCAAATGAGGTGTATGCTTTGGTCTGTGTACCTTCAAGCATAGTGTTGTGTTTTGATAATTGACATTACATACAATGTGTGATCGTACGTATTTACCCCTAGATTTATCTGGGCCTACTTGTCTCTAAACAATCCTTTATTTTTACAATACCTAGCGTTTCAGTGTTTCTTTGGACCTATTACAATTTCATTTGTACTGATTCTACAGCCAGCTCTCCCGCCTAAGAGAAGCCTGGCTGCTCTGTCTACGCTACCATGTACTCAGGTGGTACTGCCTTATACCAAGAGTGGAGTCTTGTACTGCCTCAGTTGAATGGTTTTTATGAAGTTGGGTAGCACGTCGGAAAAACACTATCAAAAGGTAGAAGGGAATTAACACAGAAAGGAGAATTCTCCCCAACACTAGGTAACCTCCCCCGCCTCCCTATCACTCCACATAAGATGGTGTGTGCTGGACCTACAAAGAGAAAGGATAAGTAAAGTCATTTTCACTTTACTATTCTTGGGAACTGTAGTTAACACAAGAATAGGTATTTAAACCTTATGAGAACTCTAAAGGTTGTCTCAGTGACACTGCACTGAAGGTGCTGCGTGTCACCATACAACAAGCAGATGCCAATGAGCTTGTCAAACTCCAAAAACAGTGAAAACACAAAAGCCAAATCAGGTAAAAACACGAGTGAGAAAAAGGTCGCACTCACTCCAGGGTCAAAATTAAAATGTCCCAAGTCCAGCAAAAGAGCTGGGGGTCTCCAAGGTTGAAGGGAAATTAGCACAGAAGTCTTCTTTTCCAGTGCATCCAGACCCCTGCTGGAATCCTCCTAGGTTGTCTTCTGTGAAGCCCCTGGACCCTCTAACTCTACTTGCTCCAACAGTGTTCCTTAGAAACTCTTTGCTACTTAAAAACCTATCCTGACCTGCTTGTCGGACACTAGACCCTAGTTACCCCCGTTCTACCAGTGAGAACACTCATGTTCCAAGAATAAGGTAAAGTCTTTTAAAGGATTGGGCCTTTTGCCTAGTATTAGGCAGAAATCTGTGCAGTTCCCTTAGGGACTACTGCTAAAACCACAGGAGTAAGCAGTAAACCCAATTGGTAGCAGTCTGCACCACCCAGATTTACCTGGTAGCTGTGGCCGAGCAGTCAGACTTCTCTCAAGAAGAGTTAGGTAGTATATAGAGTATACACAATAGGACTAAAAATACAGTAGAACAAGCAAACACTGACCAGAGCTTTGGTATTAAAAGTATATAATTATTTAAAACACACTTATGAAAATACACTGGCACTAATATATAAGCAAGTTCAAACACAGTCACTATAAGTATATCCACCTCCCTAGTTAATTATTCGACAAGTCTAGGTTAAGACACCACTTATTAGCAAAACAGAGGTGAGCGCGTAACCTTAGATGCCACTCCAATAATTCATTAAAAAGGGAGAGAAAAGGCAGAGGATGGAAATAACAGTACCAACACTTAAGAAACCACAGCAAGTCAAGAAAGGCAGGGTCTGCCGTAGAGCCACAAGTTCATATGCCAGGCCCACTCTTGGAGAGCAAGGCGGAATGTGCCCAAGATCACAGTGGAAATGCACTCAAAGTCTTTGCAGAAAATGTCACAAGAGGTTGGAGCAGTTCAGAAAGGCAAAGTTAGCAGGTCTGAGGTCTACCCAGTTAGGTGGTCAAGGATTTACGGGACATCTTGGACAATCCATTGCAAGGGAGACCAGGCGGGACACAGTACCTGAAATGGTGAGAAAGCTCCAGCAGTGGCAGTTGTTCCTGGCAGCGGGTGCAGGTCGGGGCTTCGACCAGAGAAAGATCTCGACGAGGAAGAAAGCTGGAGGTCGTTGCACTGCCAGGGAAGAAACCAGCCGCAGAGTTCCCGATTAAAAGGTACAACCCTTTTATTCGCGGTTAGTGGTGAAGCGTGGCTATCCGGCCGCCGGGGTGCTTGGCACAGGCGATTCGACCACGAGACGTCCAGGAAGGCCAAAAAGGCGAACTGGTTGGTTCCACCAGCTCAAAGGGAAGAAGATGTCCTTGGGGAAGTGGTGAGTTCGTACAGTAGGGCTCCACCGGTGGTGTCGTCGTAGATGGCTCAGCTTCTCCCCTCTTCGGATTCTTTAGGTCCTGTGGCGACTTCTGAAGAAGCCCTGCGTTTATGCTGAAAAATCCCCATTCAACAGCCTAGCTGTCACTCACACATGCTAAGTGGTGAGCCAAGCGGCTCACCACTGGACCAATCACACAAGAATGCGACTTGAGTTGCCAAGCCAACTCAGTCCAGGGTGCCTAATCCCCCTCCCACACATCCTGTAGACCCCAGACAGAGAGGCACCATTTGGAGGGCTTCTGTGCAGAAGCCCGCCAAAAAGTGGAACAAAGGGCTCGACTTGGGTTAGAGTTTCAGAGGTGAACACAAACACCATTTTAAAACAGAGTCCTGGCAAAAAGACCCAACCGGGGTATAAATATTAAATAAATAACCCGGCGGTATCTTTAACATTGCACCAAAAAGTGGTGCGTTTAAAATCAATGGGAAAATCCCATAAGAAATATTCTGGTGGAATATTTTGCGTGGTATCCACTGCCACCAGCCAGAAACTTGAAAGGGGGGGAACTGGACAGTGCCCCCTTGCAAAACAGACCCAGGAGCAATCGAATTATCCCTACCAGTACTTCCACAATATGATGGTTTTGTTCACAATTTGAGACTAGTAAAGCCAATGGTGACTTTACATGCCCTGGGAGACAGCAGTCAGTCCCAGGGTATGGAGTCTATGTTTGGGGGTCACTGACACCCCTGTGTTACTGCACTGAGGGTGCTGTGTAACATACCAAAAACTCATGAAGCCCTATGGAGTAAAAGACCCCATAGCCCATAAAACACATTACCAGACAAAGGACATTCTCAAATCATGCCTAAGAGTGGGAGAAAGTCTCACTCTTAGCAGGAAAAAAAAATAAACCCCAAAAATCCAGCAAAGCTGCTGGGGGACTCACTAGGTTTGGGAAATTAGCCTTAACAGAGAATTCTCCCCAACACCTAGAAAAGAGAATATGTGTTTAAGAGTTGCTTACTTGTAAAAGAAGTTGGTTGGTAACTAACTCTCAGAGTGAACAGTTACAAACGTTATTACTTACCATAGAAATGTTCTGCCATTCTGAAAAGTAAATGCAACGTCTTCATTTCCTTAGAAACCCTTTCACCATTCTAACAAAGTAGATGTAAGGTTATTTTACTCACTTGTGATTTGGTTGTGCCTCTGCCCTAAAGTAATGTTGTTGGTTTCACTTCACTATTCCTGTGGGGAATAGTGTATGATCGTCCCCAAATGGGTCTTGTTTTGCCTGACTTGCTGTTAGCCAGTCCAGAATAAGTCTGCATTAGGCTTACTTACCTGGAGAAACTGAGTCATTCATAAAATGTAACATTGGGTTTCGCTTTACCTGGTCTGTTGTAGACAGACACAAACAGTCATAACTGCCTTTAAGCTGCTTATAGCTCCTGTAAAAAGTGTATAGGTTTTACTTTCCCTGAGCATAAATTATCCTAAAATAAATTCAGTCTGAACTGAAAAGCATCAATAATTGAATATTATATCAGAAGGGCCAACTCCCCTAGAAGAACGTATCCTGAATCAGAGTTCTAGGATGTACTGTTCATAGAATCAGTTTTTCACTAGATCAAAAAAGTTTGTCTAGTTGATATTACTAAGAGTTCTTGCTGAGCGTCACGCTACAACTGATAGGGTCTACTACCCTGGTATTACTGAACGTAATCTGAAAGTAACTATTGGTTTTGACTTCCCTAGAACTCCTGAGGTTATGCGCTTTGGGCTGTGTCAAGCATAGTGTGTTTTTAAAAAAAATAATTGTGGTTATATATAATGTGTTGATATTTATTTCCCCCAAGATTTATCTGGGCCTACTTGTATTTAAATAAACCATTTATTTTTTTTATAATACATAGTGTTTCAGTATTTCTTTGGACCATTTGTATTACCATTTAATTTGTACTGATTCTACAGCCCTCTCTCCCTACTAGAATAAGCCAGGCTGCTCGTCTACGCTACCCTGAACTCAGGTGGTACAGCTTTATACTAAGAGTGGAGTCTTGTACTGCCTCAGTTGAATGGTTTTACTAAGCCCTTAGCTGGACTTCAGAAAAACTGTTCTAACAAGAAGCAACTTGACTGTTCAGGGAAGCACAGGGAAGCAGAAAGCCATGGAAAGGGAGAAGGAGAAAAAAGGACAGGGATGGACAGCAGGATGCATACAATCTAAAATTGACAATTGGGGACAGGACTCTGACAATAGTGAAGAGGACACGACAGAGGGTGTGCACGCTGCATCGGATTGGGAGGACAGTAGTGATAGCGACCATGGGGGTGATGAATTTGACGGATCGAGGTTGAAAGACTGAGGTAGAAATGTTCGAAGGAGAAAAGACTGAAGATTTTCCGAAATAATTTCACCCCTGAATATTTCCGATTTGGCCCCCACCCAGACCCCCACCGACCTTACTTGCTGCAGACTATCTGTCCCTGCAACACCGGTTCCCTTTCACTTCTGTGATTGGTAACTGGCACCGCAGAGTCCTTTCCTTTTTTTTTCTTCTCAGGACGGTTGCGGGGATACCCCGCAAACCCCAGTATTCATTGCATGATTTGGTCGAACTTTTTGGCCATTCGGAAAGTTTCGAACGCCTTAATTCTGCCAAATCACGCATTCAGGCCTATTATGATTTGACAGATCTGAGCAAAGGAAGGAGAAATGCGAGAGAAGATGAGTAAAGAGAAGAGTCAATGGGGGACTGGGGAAATAGGCTTCGGAGCAGAAAAATGAGAATAGTGGTAGCCAAAAACCACAATGTGGCAATAAATTGTAAGAGGATTCAATTCAACACTACAGCTAAGTCAATGCCTAGTCTGGGATACTGAATGGAAACCCTTATTGATATATCTTTACGTCCAGTTCATGCGTTCTGGATGACTACCCCTATATAACACCCCTCTCTTGGAATCCCCCTGACCCCACAGAGCCACCAAGTAGTTCTGTTTTGCAAGTTTAAATGGTTTATTTGATAATTTAAACAATATATATATATATATATCACACTTTATAATAAATTAATAATTGAATATCACACTTAATCTGAGCAGTAATCAATAATGGATAGTCTGGCACTAGCACACTTGTGAATAGGAACAGAAGAATAAGGTGGTAGAGAATGCTTTATATAAGTTCAGATGGATGCAATGTTGAATGAAATGCAATACCGAAAATACTCAATATGATTTCAACAAAACAATGTAATCACTTTTCTCTGGCAATCCACTCCCCCCCTTTATGCAATGCAAGGAAATGGAAGGAAAGCACACAGTTCTCAGAAATGCAATCAAATGTGATTCAGTTCACCCCAGCAAGCTTAGACTACAGAAGTTTGAAACACAGGCCCAAAATGCTTTTATATGTGCTGGCAATGAAGTGAAAAATATGCTAAAATGCTTTTAATTCCCTCTAGAGGTTCAGGGTGAGTGGTATCTAGTTAATATTAGTCCAGGCTCACTCTAGCAATGATTCAGGGATGGTTCTTAAGAGGCAAACGAAATTTTAGTAGTTCAGGCAACAGCAGCTGTCTTTTTACAAGTAAAGAAATCGGGCCCAAATCGCGGCAAAATTCGCGAATGAAAGTATAAGAAGTCGGTTCTAGGCTTGTTGGAAAGTTAAGATTCTAAGCTTTCAGAGGAAAGTTAAACCAAGTTCCTAGCACAAACGGTTCCAGAGTTATGAACGATTTTGTGAAGGTTGTTTTTCGGATTTGAAATTTTAAAAGTCCAAAGCGACAGGTTACAGTTTGCAGCTAGAAAATGACAAGTGACAGATTTGCAAATGACAGGTGACAGTTAAGAGGCAGTTCTGGTTAGATTAAAATAGATTGAATTGTATTATTTTAACTACGAGATTGGTTCTGCACAGTTCTGCTAGGTACTCACAATATATTTAGAAATAGGCCTCGCCAAAGATCTGGTCAGGTTTTCTTCACTCGCCACGGACGGTCTCTGCGCACATCGGTCTGGGTCAGCTCTCTGGTTCTGCGAACAGCGGTCTGGGTCAGCTCTGCTCTGCCTCTGGTTCTGGATACTGCTCTGCTTTCTCTGGGTACAGCACTGCTTCTGGATCTTTCTGCACAGCTTTCTCTGGACCCAGCGCTGATCTGCACGGCTCCTGGATGCTGCTACCGCTGTTAGGTTTGCTGGATGCTGAGGCCCACTGAGAAGAGTTCTCAGTTTGTGGGTTTAGGCCCTTGCTTTGAGTTCTGAATCAAGTTCTTTGGAGTTTTAAAGTCTAAGTGTTGAATCTAGTATCTTCTGGATGCGGTGTGGTCCGGCAGAGCGCGTTGCAGCAAATGGAATTGAATGTCCCTATCTGTCCTGACTGTCTGCTTTTATGTGTTTTGAAAGTGGGTGGAGAGGCTAGCTTTCTAGGCCCTATCCCTCTCCACTTGTCATTGGCCAAGCTTTCCTTTCCCTCTTGATTGGGGAAAAGAAGGAACAAGTTACTTACCTGTAACTGTTGTTCTCCAGCATGGGTCTGGCATGGATTCACATGCTCATGAATATTCCCCGTCGTCAGGCTGGGAATCCTCGGTAAAGAAAAAACCAGTATCAGTTTCGTTTCTGATCTGTCTTTCGTAGTAATAACCAATCACTGGTCTCTGCGTCATACTGACCACAGCCAATGACTGCCCTCTACCTAAGCACCGCCTCTGGCAGCCATCTTCAGATTTGGAAGCACGTGAAGTGGCAGTATGACCAAGTGAAGAGCCGCAGAGGGGTAGGCGGGAGGGTTCGCATGTGAATCCATGCCAGACCCATGCTGGAGAACAACAGTTACAGGTAAGTAACTTGTTCCTTCTCCAGCATGGGGTCTGGCATGGATTCACATGCTCATGAATAAAGAATACATAGCAGTACACACATGCACAACCACGGGAGGTGGCAAAGGCTCAACATTAAGCATCACATCAACTCAACATTAAGCATCTTACCTCCTCACCAGGCTCACCTCAGGCGAACAGGTTGCGCAGCACTGCTTGGCCGACCCTGGACTCCTCCCTGGAATCCCGGTCGACGCAGTAGAATTTCGTGAAGGTGTGCGTCGACCTCCACGTAGCAGCCCTGCATATGTCCAGCAGGGGCACACCAGATAGGAACGCCGTGGTAGCTGCGATCGCTCTGGTGGAATGGGCTCTCGGACGGCCAGGCAGCGGTCGGTTTGCCAACCGGTGACAGTACATGATACAGCCGGAGAGCCATCTGGAGATGGAAGCCTTCGAGAGAGCCTTCCCCTGATTGACAGGTCCAAAGTTCACAAAGAGTTGTGACGTCTTCCGAAAACCTTTCGTGCGGTCCACGTAGAACTTCAGCGCTCTAGCTACATCCAGCGAGTGCAAAGTCCTCTCAGCCGGCGACGAAGGCGACGGGAAGAACACAGGTAACACCAAGGGTTCGTTGAGATGAAAGTCCGACGGTACCTTGGGCATGAAGGAGGGGTGCGTCCTGAGCACTACCCTCGTGTCGTGGAAAGTCAAGTACGGGGCCTTGCAGGAAAGGGCCTGGATCTCTCCCACTCGTCGTGCGGAGGTGATGGCCACGAGAAAAGCTGTTTTCCACGATAGAAACTTCAACGGGGCCGAGTGCAGAGGCTCGAACGGAGGTCCCATGAGTTTGGTCAGTACCACGTTGAGCTCCCACGCCGGGGCCGGAGCCTTCACCGGCGGGAACGATCTGAACAGTCCCTTCATGAACTCTTTCACCAGACGATGAGACCACAAGGACGTCCGGCCCGTGGTTCTGGTGTATCGGGAGATCGCAGCAAGATGAATCTTGATGGACGCGTGTGCCAGACCAGCTTTGGCCAGCGTCAGCAGGTACGGCAGCACTTGGGGAGCCGTAATCCGTAGAGGGTTAATCTTCTGTGCGTGGCACCAGACAGAGAACCTCTTCCATTTGTGTCCGTAGCATTTAAGAGTCGAGGACGCCCTGGCCTTTGCAAGAACCTCTCTGCAATCGGCCGGTATGTCGTATCCTCCAAACTCTAGCGCTGCAGGAGCCAGGCCTGCAAGTTCAGCGACTTCGGGTCGTGGTGGAGGATGGCGCCTCCTTCCCTGGAGAGTAGATCCGCGTCCGCCGGCAGCTTGATTGGCGGGGACGCCGACAAGTCCAGAAGGTCCGGGAACCATATCTGCCTCGGCCACGCAGGTGCGACGAGGATCATCCTGCACCGTGACCTCTTGAGCTGGCTGACGAGCCGGATTAGCAGAGGCAAGGGAGGGAACGCGTAGAGGAACAGGCCCTCCCAGGGGAACGAGAAAGCATCGCCCAGGCTCCTCGTCTGGGGAAACCTGCTGGCGAACCTCCGGCACTTGGTGTTCGTCGCCGTCGCGAACAGGTCGATCTGGGGTGTGCCCCACCGTCGGAAGAGGCGATCCACCAGATCCTGCCGTAGTTCCCACTCGTGGCACGAGCGCAGCTCCCTGCTGAGTGAGTCGGCGATGGTGTTTTTTATCCCTGCCAGATGAAACGGCACCAGAAGAATCCCTTGGGCGACGGCCCAATGCCACAGGTCCTGCGCCTCCTTGGACAGCGCTGGGGACCTGGTTCCGCCCTGTTTCCTGATGTAAAACATGGTGGTGGTGTTGTCGGTGAAGATCCTCACCACCTTGCCCTTGAGGGACGGAAGGAAGGACCTGAGGGCCCAAAACACTGCACGGAGCTCCAGGACGTTGATATGCAGGGACTTCTCCGTCGGGAGCCAGAGTCCCCTTGCGTGCAGATTTTCGGTGTGCGCTCCCCACCCTTCTAGGGAGGCATCCGTGGTCACAGTCACCTGGTGGGCTGGGGTCTGGAAGTCCATGCCCGCCGTCAGATGCGCGCGGGTGCCCCACCACCGTATCGCTCGTCGGAAACTCTCGTCGAGCTTGATCCTTTCCTCGAAGCTGCCCGTCGTCTGGATCCAGCGCGCATCCAGGAACTCTTGCAACGGGCGCATCCGGAGCCTGCACATGGGAATGAGGTAGATGCAGGAAGACATCATCCCGAGGAGGGACTTGATGGACCTCACCTTGGCCGCGTCGGCCACCAACATCCGTTGCACCTTGCCCAAGATGGTCCTGGTCCTCTCCTCCGACGGGGAGGCCAGAAGGGACACTGTGTCGAGCCTCGCTCCCAGAAACAGTGCGACTTGCGCGGGCACCAGGTGGGATTTGGCGTAGTTCACGGAGAATCCCAGGTCCGTGAGGAGTTGGACGGTCCTTGCCGTGTGGACCACGGCGAGCTCCCTCGTCTTGGCGCGGATGAGCCAGTCGTCCAGGTAGGGGTAGACGTGAATCCCCTCGCGGCGCAGCTGCGCCGCCACCGGTGCGAGGCACTTGGTGAAAACCCTGGGTGCCGACCGCAGTCCGAAGGGAAGGGCTTTGAACTGGTAATGACGCCCTTGGACCACGAATCTGAGGAATTTTCGGTGCCCCTTTAGGATGGGAATGTGGAAGTAGGCATCCTCCAAATCCAACGACGATAGGAAGTCTCCTTCCTCCAGCTGACCCAGGACGTGCTGGAGGGTGACCATCCGGAACTTCTGCGCCTTGATGAACTTGTTCAGGCGTCGCAGGTCCAGGATGGGGCGCCATCCTCCCGTCTTCTTCTTCACGAGGAAGTAACGCGAGTAGACTCCGGAGCCCCGAAGCCTCTTTGGGACGAGTTCGATGGCGCCCTTTCTGAGCATCGCCTTTACCTCCAGGAGAAGTTGAGGGACGTGAAGTTCTTTCCTGGCCACGGGGGGGACGCGCGGGCACCTTCTTTGAAACTCGAGCGCGTGGCCCCGGGCCAGGGCGTCCAGCACCCAACGGTCGGTGGAGATGGACTCCCACACGCTGACGAAGCCCGCCAGCCGGCCTCCCACCGGGGTGCTTCGGTGGGGGCCCGACCCCACGGCCGGTTCAATCCTGCTTGGACGCGGCCTTGCCGCCTTGGCGACGACGGCGGGGGCCGCCAGACTTGCCTCGTCCTCTGTAGGCCTCTTGCGACGACGAGCGGGCCGCTTGACGGTAGGAAGCGAAACCGCCGCCGGAACCTTTGGAGGCGCCCTTGCCTCCGCCGCTCCGAAAGGGCGTCCGCCGTTGCTGCAGTACTCCAAGGGCCCGGGCCGTCTCAGTATCCGCCTTGATGGCCTGAAGGGAATCGTCCACTGTCTTCCCAAACAGGTTGTTCCCGTCGAAGGGCATGTCCAGGACCCTGGTCTGGACGTCCTGCCGAAAGTCCGTAGCCTTGAGCCATCCGCGACGTCGAAGGCAAACGCCGTTGCCCATCTGGCGGAACCTAGTGTCGGCGATGTCCGTCGCCACGGTGATGGCGTGGTCCGAGGCCACCTCACCTTCCTGCAGGATCTCAAGGGCCTCCGCCCTCTTGTCGTCCGGCAGAAAATCCAGCAGGGGAGCTATCTTGTACCAGAGTTCCCTGTCGTAGCGGGCCACGATAGCCAAGGCGTTGGCCGCTTTAATCGTCGTCGCCGCCGACGAGATGACTCTGCGTCCCATGGCATCCAATTTCTTTCCCTCGCCGTCCGGCGGGGAAGTCGACGTGGAGGCCGCACCCCCCCCCGCTTTCTTCCTGGCTGCCGCGGAGACGACGGAGTCCGGGGTAGGCTGCGCCCGGAGGCATAGGGGGGCCGAGTCCGGGACCCGGTACTTTTTCTCGTACCGGTCTCTTTTCGCTGGCGTCGTGGAAGGGTTCTTGAGGAGGGAAAGGCCCTCATCCCAAATGTCGTCCAACAGAGGCACTGCGAGGACCGTCTTCCTCTTGGTCTCGCGCCGTTGGTAAAGGAAGCCTTCCTTTTTCTTCTCCTCAGGGCAGAGTTGGAAAAGCTCGGATGCCCTGGCGATCATTGAGTGGAACGATCCAATCTCGTCGGGCGGAGAAGCCCTGGTGGGAGGCGACGACGGAAAATCCTCGTCGTATGCCTCGTCGTCCGTACCCGTCGCTGCCGAGGAGGGCTGGACGGGGCGCGACGGTTGAAAAGGAGGCGGTGGATGGATCCTTCTTTTCTTGGTAGGGGGAACACCAGAAGGTCCCGGTTCTGGATCCCCCGACGGGAGAGGTTCCTCCGTCGGTAACGGTAGTCTCGTCCTTATCTCGGAGCATAAGGACTGTATAGCCAACAAAATGGCCGCTGAGTTGTCTTGCGGCGCTGGCAGAGGGGAATCCGACGGGCGAGCAGGGGCCCCGTCGGTATCCTCGACGATGTCGTCGTCGTCACCTGCGTCGGGGCCCATTCCGACGGGCTGGTCTTGTTCCACGCCTAGGCCGTGGCTTAAGACCTCGATCAGTTCCTCTTCTGAGGTTGAGGCCGAATCTACGACGACGCCCTGCCCCCCCTTCTTCCCCACGGAGGGTTTCACGGGGGTCCTATCGATGGGCACGAAAGAAGACTCCCTCCGAGGAGGCAGGGAGATTCTGGGCCCCGAGGCCGCCACCACTGGTGCAGCCTCCACAGGCTGGGCCAGGGCCGCCGCGACCGTTTCGATAGAGGGCTTGGTCGAATGGATCAAGGCCTTCACCACCTTAGGTGCGCTCACCGCCTTATCCTTGAGGGAGGGGGCACTGCCACGCTCCTCCTCTGCCTTAGAGCTCGACCGGGGTCTCTCCAGGAGCTTCGCCGGGTGCTCGGCCTTCCTCTTACCCGACCCAGAGCGTTGGCTCGTGGTTGATGGTGCCGGGGAGGGTGCGCCCTGCCTGGCGCCCGTAGAGCCCGACCGTTCGGCGCTCCCGGTGCCAGCGGACTCGCGGTGCTTGGCCTTATGTTGGGCCCCCGTCGCCGGGGCGCCCTCAAAGGTCTTAGAAGACCGCTCAGATTTCTTCTTCTTCTCGCCAGACGGGCTCTTACCCTCCAGCCAGCTGGCGAGACGTTGATGGCGGTCCTTCATGGTCCGTTCCGACATGTTGCCGCAAAACGCACAGTCCTTCTCCACGTGCGTCTTGTCCCCATGAAGGCAGTAAAGGCAGAAAGAGTGTTCGTCCTCCTTGAAGACGTTCTGCAGCTGGCATCCAGGGCAGGCCCTGAACAGCTTTCCGGGCGTCGAGCTTCCCTTCTCCTGGGCCATCTCCGAGACCGGGCCTGAGAAGCTTCTGGAGTCCTCCGAAGTGTAGCTCGACGAAATCTTCACCCTTGAGGGGCACAGATGAATCCGACACGGGTCCCCGTTGATCGGATGTAGGATCGGTGGAGCTTGAGGCTCTTTTGACCGAAAGAATCGAAGTTTTTGTGAAAAAGCGCGAAAAAATAGCACTAACGCTCGAGAGCAATAGCACGAGGATCCCAACACATGAACGTGCGGTAAAAATCTGAAGATGGCTGCCAGAGGCGGTGCTTAGGTAGAGGGCAGTCATTGGCTGTGGTCAGTATGACGCAGAGACCAGTGATTGGTTATTACTACGAAAGACAGATCAGAAACGAAACTGATACTGGTTTTTTCTTTACCGAGGATTCCCAGCCTGACGACGGGGAATATTCATGAGCATGTGAATCCATGCCAGACCCCATGCTGGAGAAGTGGAGTGTCAGAGCGATGTCATTTAATGGCTTGCAGAAAGGACACTCCCCTGTCAAATTATACACAATCTATATTTGATCAAAAAGACATATTTCATAGCTACACAGTGGTTGAAATTACATGCACCCATCATGCATTTACTGATGGTAGCACCTGTTCAAACTCTGCTCTTCCTGGGGGCTTGCATTCAGAAATGGCAATATTTTGTGCTTTTTAGTGGTTTTGCAACATCGGATTTTTCTCCAGATTTGTACACATGTACACGGCCTGTCCATACATATTCCAGTAAATTACCAGGTCTCTAGCTTAAACACAGCGTCTGTAGTATACATAAATAGCAGGGTTTTGCCCCAGAACCTCACACAAATTGGAGTTTGGGCTTGAATTGAAGGTACATTTTTTAAATTAAGGCTCTCAAAGTTATACATTTCTGTCATTTGATTACAAAGAGTTATCAGTGTTTCTGTAAAATATATATTTTGCTTTCAATTCAGTTCTCAGAGTGTTGGAGTCCGCCTCCAAGACTTGGGTGGGTCAGTGATCACATGTGTCTTCGGGCAGGCAGGCCTTTGTTGACAGGAAACAGTCAAAATCAACATATTCTATTCAAGTGCACTAGCCTATTGTGTGGTCTCCAGGAGGTTGAGGTCAGCAGACCAGGGGGTCACTTTGCATTTGGTTATTATTACCATGTGATATCCTGGGCTGTGGTGTGAATCTCTTGACGTGAGAGGGTTTCCCAGGCTTCTGGCCTCTGGGAACAGCAGGTGGCTAATTTTTAATTAAAATGCAGCCTTTGAAGTCAGCTGAGTCAAATCCCTTTGACAGCAACTGCACTCAGTTCTCCTGTCAGAGTTTAGACCGCTAGCGCCGCCTTGAGGATTTTGTTGGTACTGCATCCATTTTTTGGGTCTTTCTTGGATTAATGCATTCCAAACAGGAATGGTTCTTACATGGTAGTAATAATCCTTGCTTAACATTGTTTTGATATGGCTCCTTACAGTAAAATGGTTATGTGGAACCCCACAAAAGGGTTGAATCTTTAAAGTGGTCCGGTGAGCCACGATTTCAGCAACTTTTTGACATCAGTAACAGTGGATTTTTTTAACAAAGATCTTTCTTTACACTGGTGGGCGGCAAGTTAGGTAACCATTTTGGTGTGCGCACAAACAGCGTGGTTCTCCTGGATTCTGGCACGCTTGTGGGCTTTTTGGCCATCTTGGATTTTCTAAGCCCACAGCACCAAAGGTTGTAGCATGATAGTCCAAACGTGGGTCAGGACACCCAACAAAATGCAGGGGCTCACACACAGATAGTTCTCTTGCAGAAAGTGAGAAGCAGGGTTCACTATATACCATGGCAGACAATGGAACAGGGACAACTTGGTTTAGAGTTTACTTTCATTAATGGCGGGGGCAAGCAAATAGATTTAGGTTTTTGAGAAAGACAGCAGGGATTAATTTGGCCATAGGAGATATTTAGAGTTTATTGGCAGTATTTATTAGGGAGAGAAGTGAAAATATGGCAAGATGCCGGATATGCAGGGGTAAAATTAAGCTCCAACATCCATGGAGCACCCTTCAATAACTACCGAGCACGTTTGGAAGGCTCTGAGAGCGGTAGCCAGACACATCGACATGGGTTCAATATTAGCTCATAAGATTAAGCCCGATGAGGATCCCAAGCAATGTGGATGCAGGAAAATAAAACAGTCTTAGGATGACAATAGGGCTTGAAAATTAGAAAAATCGCACTAGACCTACAGGGTGTGTTCCTTAATTTACATACTCTACCTAGGAAAAATACACATGCCCCAAGGTGACTTGTGACAACATATTTACTAGTGCTCTTTGTAAAATGGTGCATGTCGCAATAAGCATACTTCATATTTGCTGCAATGGTGTCAAGCAGGCACAGTGAAACCTGTATTTGCCATTTGCAGTAAATGAAAAATAAGTTTCCAACATCCCCATACTCACCAGCAAGAACGAGTATCATTTAATGGCACTCGCATTTCATAAAAACTACTCGCCAATGCTAGTGGGCTAGTGGATTTTGCAAGCCCTGGACAAAATATCTTTGTTTTATCACATCTTAGGGAGGGGGCTCCCCACAGATGTGCAGACCGCCCCAGAAAAGATGGTGAGAATTGAGGCAAAGGGGTGACCTGAAATACAGGCAACAATTGAGCACTATTAAAAAAGAAATCAGTAAAAGGATAAGGAGATAGCGGACAATGCAGCAAAAGCAGAAAACAAATTGGTTCAGAAAACACTTGCTAAAATAAACCTGTAAGGAGTCTATGGGAAGTGAGTGTCCTGTTCTAGCAGTAACTGAGGACCCTGTGAAGGAACCAAAGGTAGCAGTTCAGATAGGACAGAGGGGGATTCCCCTTTCTCAGATATTGGGGCAACCAAGTCATGCATCAAGGAAGAAGGATTTCCATTATCTAACAAAGGTTTGGACACACAAGGCTTTTCGGGGACAATTTTGAAAGTTCCTATGCCAAAAGATTTAGCTTTGACGATAGGAACACAGTACATTGTAGCACCACCATTGTACTCTAAAGAAACTCCCATTAACATTCTGGGAAGGGAATTCATTTTCAGAGAAAGGGATTGCGTGCACCACACCTGGAATGTACCCAGCAAGAGCGGCAGTGCGGATTCAGGCATACTACGTGCACACATGAGGGATACCTACAGATATGGTGGTGTTTTTATACGTGGTGCACGTAATGTTGGCGTGGCTATCAGGAATTGAATGAAAGGTGTTTCGGCTGTCCAACGCATTTTTATTCAGGCCTCGATATCCCTCCTCTGTTAGCTTGGTGGCGCGCGCACACACACGTACTGATGAGGACAACATGGAATGGTGATCAATATGTATTGATCCGACACTGACAAGGTTAAGTGACACAGAGCTGTTTGCAACAAAAGACAGTGAAGGAGAGGTAGTGTTTGAATTAAATATACCTTGTACAGTACACATAAAAGAGGGCAGTTCCCCAGATGACGCAGGTTACAATATTTGCAGGAAGATTTGGAAAAGATGCCAAAAAGCTTATGGACAACAGGACCCCATGATGTAGGAATACTAAAAGGGGCGGAGCAATACACATTAAAATAAAAGGAGCACTGTTACGAGTGAAGCAATACCCCCTTGCCTGAAAATCATACGAGGGCATTCATGAGAGACTGCATTCCCTATGGCAGCAAGGCATAATACAGGCGTCAACATCACCTTGCAACACGGCTATCTATCCGATCAAGAAAGCAAAGGGAGGGGCATGGCGTTTTATACAGTATGTATGTTCTGTAAACAATATTATTGAGGCAGAATATCTATTGGTCCCAAATCTCAACACATGCTGTCCAATCTATTTTTGCAGCAATCCAGCGAAGGCACACTATTTCACAGTGGTGGATTTGAAAAATTACTTTTTCTCCATCGCACTACATCCAGACTACAGGCATCTCAATAAGTTTACGCATTGCGGGACAGGATTCAAACACACTAGAATGCCCCAAGGGTACTGTGAGGGACCTAGCATCTTCAACAGGGTAATACAAATGTATTTGAGTAATTTGCAGGTTGCAAGTACAGTGATGCAATACATTGACGACTTACTGGTGTGCAGCTCGACAAAAGGAGTGTAGAAAGGATTCAGTGACACTACTGACTTTACTAGCTGACAAAGGATACAAAGTGGACAAAGAACAATTGCAGTACTGTCAAAAAGAAGTTTTGTAATTGGGTCAGATTGCGTCAGCAGATGCGAGAGAAATAACACCAGAAAGAGTGGAGGCAATACATATAACTCCAAGACCAGAAACAGTGACAGATGCAGCAGTTTTTGGGGCTGTGCAATTATTGCAGGGCATGCGATTACTCCACATACACCAGGCCATTGCTAAAAGCATTAAAAAAAGCAAAGAAACACAAGAAAAACATAAAATGGACAGCTGAAATGGGTGAGACCGTTGACTAGCTTAAACATGAATTAGCACATGCGCCAGTACTAGCACTCAAAAAAAGTATCCTTTTCCCCCTGCCTTCTAGGAAAGTCTATTCTGGGAGTTTTGCATTCCGGTAACTGTACCCGCCCCCCATGCCCCACGGCATGGCCTACTGTTCATTGTTGCGAGTGACTTGTTCCCCCTCCTGTGTTCCTTTGTTTTCACCCGACACACCCCCTCCTCCTGCACAGAGTTGTGTTGCACAGGGCTTTGCGCCCCTCTCCTTCTCGCATGCCCTTGTCCCCCACCAACCTCCTTCACACCCCCTATGGTGCCTTCTGTCCCTCCCATCTTCTCTAAATGCTATTTGCTATTCTATATCCTATCCTTCTCAAATCTGGTGGGAAAAAGCTCAAAAAGGTAAACTTGGTCGCCAACCCAAGCCTCCCTATCCCTGATACCTATACCAGTGCTTCTTCCAGACAGACCCTCACCGACATCTCTGTCGTTACGTCTCCAAGACCATGGACTACCCCACATGGTCTCTGTTCTCTCTCTCTCTCTCTCTCTCCTTTTTCCTCCTCGCTCATTAATTGTGGCACTTGGTGGGAGGTCCTCCTGGCCTCCTTCCACTCCTCCAAGACAATCGCCAATGTCTATCTGAATGCCACCATCTTGGTCCAGGACCCTCAGCCCAATTTCCTTTTTGATAGACGCTTCCCACGTCTTATCAACTTCCTTCTCCTGCTACTCCTACCTACAACTCTCTGGCTCCAACGCCACCTTCCCCCACCAAGTCTCTGGCACCTTCTTCCTCTACGACTACTCTGCCATCGCCTTCCTCCTCTGCCCACTCTCGGCACCTCCAATACCTCCGCAGGGCGTACCTCATGACTGCACCCATCCACAGAAGTCTTTCAAATGTGGCAATCTGCTCCATGTCACTACTCGTGCGCAGCTGTCAAACACTCCTCTGATATCTGCCAACTCCTTAAAGAACTTGATCTGGATGTCCTTGGTCGCACTGAGACATGGTTCACAGGCAGCATTGTCACACGTTTTGACACACTCCTCCCTGATGGCTACCAGATGCTCTCTGAAACTAGAACCAACCGTACAGGAGGTGGAAAAGCCCTGATCTTCTCAGAGTGGATCCCTGCTTCATTCCTATGCAGGGCTACTCCTCCTTTGAATACCTGGCCTGCAGGCTCTCCATCTCTCCTGGCCTCTCCCTTACTGTGGCCACCATTTACAGGCCACCAGGCTGCCCTCTTTCTCTGAGTGCGCCAATCTCTCCTCCTCCCTCCTTACCTCTACCTCTCCTCGGAGACTTCACCATCCACTTGGATGCTTCTAGCCCCTCTGGGCTCTTTCGCAATCTCCAAGTCCCTCTCTCTCTATTCTTCCCTCTGCCCAGACACTGCTGGGCACACCATGGATGTTCTCAACTCGTCTGCCATCCCCCTCACCACTTCTTTTGGACTGACCATTTTCTTCTCTCCACTCACCTGTTGCTCTGTCGCCCAGGGAAAGCCAACCCCAGCACTGCCACCCACCTTCACGGTCCATTAAGCATGCGACAGTGGAGGCTTTTGCAGCTTTCTCTTCTCCTCGTAAGGCCGACTCTGACACAGCCCTCTCCAACCTGCATCCCTCAATTTCTAACACTTTGGATGTCTTTGCCCCTGTCATGAGTATCAGTCTGAAGCCCACATCCAAGTGCAACTCTTGGTATGATTCTGACCTCGACACCCTTAAACGCGAGTGTAGGGTGGCTGAGAGGAAGTGGAGGGCATCAGGCTCATTCTCAGACAAACTGGTTTGCTGCCTGCTCCAAAAGGCAATATAGACACTCTGTCCTGCCCAAGAAGAGAGCTTACATCCAAGCCTGCGTCTCTCTGGTCTCCAACAACTCGGCCGAAAGTTTCAAAATCTACAAGTAGCTGGCCAATCCTGCTACAGTCTCCACCTCTCCTGTTCACTCCCAGTCTCGTTGCATGGCACTGGCTTCTCACCTCACCACTAAAACTCAGTACATCCTGTCAACCCTCTCGTCTTCCTCTACCACTCCCGACCCTTCTCTAGCAGTCTCCTCCTTCCCAGTGTTCATTCCAGACGATGTTTCTAGACTATTCCAATATATGAAAGTCTTGTCAAAGCAGGTGCTCCCCTGCTCCTCCAGCTCCATCAAGGCCCACATCGACACCCTCACTCCAGCCTTGGTTGATTTCTGCGATCACTCTTGCCACTGGAACCTTCCCTTCCCCCAAAGCACTCCCTTGTGCACCCCCTCCTCAAGAAGCCCTCTGCCGATCCTTCCTCTCTGGCAAGCTACCGCCAGATCTTCACTCCTTTCCTGGCCAAACTCCTTGGACAGCTGGCCATCTCCCAGCTTACTCTCCATATGGAATCCGTTGGTAGTCTCCATGACCAACAGTCTTGCTTTAGCGCAGCCACAAGCACAGAAACTGCTCTCCTGAACACCCGTGAAGACTTGTTCTGTAATCTTAACACTAAACTTGCTTCTGTCCTCATTCTCCATGATGGATCCTCTGCTTTCGATACGGTCAACCACAACATCCTGATCAATCGTCTGTGACAAACCTGAGCATCACAGGTCAGGCCCTAGTCTAGTACACCTCCTTTCTCTCTGATCGACCCTCCCAGGTCCAACTTTGGTTCTCTATATGTAGTGTTCCCCATGGTTCTAACCTCCCACACAGGATCTTCAACCATTACTTGGCACCTCCAGCCCACCTCATCTCTTCCTTCTGTTCAAGCTTTGAGTGTTATGCAGATTACCCTTGGCTCTCCTTCAGGCTTCACTCAGGCTTCTCTGATCTCTCCCTCATATCCGACTGTCTATCTGTGATTCAGGAATGGTTGCCTCCAACAATCTACCTTAATGTCAGTAAGACAGAGATCCTTCTCATTGTGACCCCTGCTCCCTCTTTCAATCTGGCCGCCCGCCCTGGTCCTCTAACCTGCACCTTACTGTGAGGCAAAGGACCTTGGTGACATCTTCAACTCCACCCTCTCCATCGCTCAAGTAACAGTTGCACCACCTTAGAGGTATTCTTTCTCTTCTCACTTTCCCCCCAGAAGCTGTCACCAGAGCCTGGACTACTGCAACAGCCCCTTTCTAAATCTGCCTGCCTCTACTCTTCCCCCTTTGCAACTAATACAGAAAAGGACTGCAAGACTTATCCTTGGCCTCAAGCCCAGGGATCGTACCTCTCCAGCCCTGAAATCTCTCCACTGGCACCCGGTGGGTGCAAGGATCAAGTTCAAGACCCTCTGCATCATCCACAAGACTTTCTGGGGCCGGGGACCACACTACAGCCAACTCTCTTCCTAAGCATCTTCCTTTGCGAGCCCTCCACTCATCCACCACCAACTCTGAGGGTCAGACGCTTCTCAAGGCAGAGTGGGGGGTAGATCTCTGTCCTCAGCTGTGGACTCCTTCTGGAGCAGCCTCCCACAAACTTGAGCAGGACCACCTAAGTTTCCGGAAGCAACTCAAGATCTTTCTCTTCGCTTTCTCCCTCTCCCTCCCCTGCTTATGCTCCTGTCTACTGCGCTAACTGGTTACCTGGCCACCCACTGAACCTCACAAGCATCAGGCTCCTGCACAACCAGTAGCCCCTTGCACTGCCTCCAGGCCTCCCACCCCTTTAGGGACTATCTTTAACCCTAAAGACCCCCCGCCTCACTGCACTTACTTGATCCACCACCCTGGCAGCACTTACAGCGTTTTTCCACTGCACTCACCCCCCGCCCTCCCCTCCCCACACCCCCCGGTAGTTCTCTTCCCTACCCCTCACACTTACATTATCTGAATGACAGTCTAGTGAGATTTTTTTGTCCTCCCTCTGTCTACCCTGCCTTGTTGAGCCTAGAAAAACTCGTGTACAGGCGCATTATAAATGACTTCTCATATCATAACGCCAACTACAAAGTTTCACTTATTTTCCCATTCAGATGAAAAAGTAATGATTGCTTTGACAAAAAAAAAAAAAGGGCAGGCGCACAAACCACTTGCCTATTACAGCGGGTCCCTACATCCAGTAATGGAGGGACATTTTCCATGTGAGCAGGTACTTGCTGCCGCTGCATTCACAACTGAGAAGGCTTCCACAATAACTATGGGGTGCCCCATAAGTTAGTACTTGGAGCATGCATTATTCTCAATACTAGAGAACTTCAGGGTATGAGGTAATATTGACAAACCCAGCAACAGAAGTGGTGAGATGCAGGACAAACTCAGCATAGTCCATTGTAGAAAATAATTAACGCTACTATGTACATGAATGCAAAACGTGCTTAGACAGGCGTGAAGGAAAAAGTATTTGAAGGGGTGGGGGACATTCTTTTCATTGATGGAGCTCTAGCATTGATCAAGATACAGGACAGATGTATTCAGGGTCCGCAGTGGTAGGACACAAACATTGAGTACACAAAAGGAGAAGAGTTGATAGTGTACTCACAGATGCGATTGCCAGACCATTACTATGCGCAAGCAGCAGAATTGGTGGCGTTAGCACTGAACATGTCAGAGGGCTAGGCAGTGAACATCTTTCTGGCTCAGCCTGTGTGACCTCCACGGTGCATTCAGGGCTGGCAAGATGGGAAAGGAGAGGATTCAAAAGAAGTGACTGTACACCAGTCCACCATGCAGGAGTGCTGAGTAAATTAGAAAAGTTAACACTCCGAGTAGAAATGGCTTTAATAAAATGCAAAGCCCACCCAGGAGGGCAAGATATTTAATTGGTTAACGAAAAAGCAGATAGAGCAGTGAAAAAAGCAGCATATTTGCCAGCAGGGACACATGCTGTTCCCTGGCAAAGAGGAAAATGTACCCTGTGAGCAGCACAAACAGTGAGCAAGGAAAAAGATGCATTACCAGAACATTGTAATACAACACCAATCATGCAGATAATTGAGTTGCAGGGAGAAGCATCAGATAAGAAGGAACTGTGGAAAAAGAGGATGTTCTTTATCGCCAACTGATTTGAAATGGCAACATGATAGCACAGGAAAAGTGGTAATGCCAAAGAAATTGTTGAGGGTGGCATTTGATCAGCATCACTACCCTGCCCACGTATCGAAAGAGCATGTGGCTGAGGGGATAAGTGAAGACTGGTTTGTACCAAATTTGTATGAAAAAGTTGCTGAGTTTATAAACTACTGCATGACATGCCAGAAATCTTTACCAGGCCACACATTGAGGGTTGAGAAGGGCAAATTGCCGCAACCGGAGGTACTTGCTTATAGTGGTGTGTTCATGCCGACATTGGCTTGAGGCTGGTCTCTGTGCCCGTAATGACTCCGCTATGCAGCAAATTTTCTTGTGGAGGGTGGTATTCCCAAGGTGGAGGCTCCCAGATGAAATTATTTCCGACAATGGTCAGTATTTTTCTAATGACCCAATTAAGGAAATAACCACACTCCTAGGACTACAGCATACATTATGCTCGGTTTACAATCCACAAGCAAACGATTTGGTTGAGAAAATGAATCGACTGCTTAAAATGCGCTTAGCAAAGCTTAAGAAAAGCTTAAGAAAATGCTTGGAAAATTGTGGGTGCATCGCTTGCCTCTTGCTCCATTTGCTATATGCCTGGAGATCATCATTTGACTCCTCGTGAGATTGTAGGAAGCAAATTTGAGTGGGCACCACAGGGGTATCGAGTCTAGCTGGCGTTATCAGAAGTCTCTAGTATGATAAGTCTTCGTTAGTTAAATCCTCTGTGTAGGAGCTGGCTGAAAAAGGTCTGGAGACACCCAAATCCAAAATTACAGCAAAAAACAAAGATTAGGTAACAACCTAATCATATAGCCGCTCTCTGGAATCCCATGTTGGGTTCTGTATTAGTTGTAATTTCGCTATGCATAGTTCCTTTGACAATTTTTGGAAAAAATACAAAAGTCAGATATATAGTGATTTTTCAATCTTGGTTTATCTATCAAGTAGAAGATTATTATATAGAAAAAAGTGACAAATAGCCACCAATTATGTTCTTCGTGAGGAAGAGATTGCCATAAATCACTCCATCCGTAGACTTATATAGTGCCAATGCATTTCGGAATACAACAAATTCCTTCATCAGGGCAAGTCTAAAACAATAAACACATAACATTCAAATATAATTGTTCCAACCATCCCAAGGTAAATATCCATATAGAATAATTCCCATATTTAGAACAATGTAAGTATACAAATATCAATATGAACAGTCATCATCCAAATAGTTGAAAAAATATGAAGGTAAACACATACCCGACAATGTAATGAGCCGGATCAGAAGGAAGGTCAAAAAAATATAAAACAAGAAACAAATCAGTACAAAGGTAAGTAAAGATCTCCTATAACAAAATGGAGGGAATTGGGTCCATTACCTGATGTAGGTGAGTAATGGCGAAATCTGTGTTTCAGAAACCAAGCTGCTCCACCGTGTACGGCGAGCAGGTGCTGTGAATGGTAAAGCAAATATATATGAAGGTCCTATCCAAAGTGTAGCTAATCACTAATAGAAATAAATAAGCGTGGATTGTAACTCACCGTATGTAGAGAACGAAGCGGAGAAGTTCTCTCTACGTCTGCTCAAAGCAGACTGTCTTCGTTGCATCAGCGCGTTGCCGAGCAACCAAGTTTTATAAGACACGTGATTGAAAGCAAAATGTCTTCTTTGCATCGGTGCGTAGCCGAGCAACTCAGTTGTGTAAGACACGTGATCACGGCTCCATGATTACGAGCCGCGACCCGTGTCCAAGAACCGGTCATTAAACTTAAATATGACCAAAATACCTAATTTGTGGACCTCCTGGGGCAGTAATAATAAAAGTTATCGCCTAAGAATCAAAATAAGAAAATGAGTAGTCTGTCATCCATAGACATAGAAAAAATACTAAGATTGACTGAACCCATTTGGATAAAAGTGATGGCTGTTATATGAACACCTCAAATGAGGCTATATTATTCTGAACGTACCTAAGTAGGAAGAAAGAAGCCTAGGGAGCAACCCTAGCAATGTACCTTATGTTAATAGTATGTGCCTAAATGCCGCTAGTGGTGTCGTCCAGACGGCACCTCGGGTCCTGGGAAAACCCCAGGAGGCGCAGCATGCATGACATTTTTCTAAAAAAACATAGGAAACATCTCTTGTTCATATACATTCGAGTGACCCTCAACATTCAGGTCATATGTATACTGGTGTCAATCCAAACCAAACGATAATATATACAATATAAGAAAAACAAATAGAGAAAACGATTAAAGAAAACAGTGAAAGTTAATCTCCTCATTTAACCCATTGGGCGCCAGGTTTGTCAATCAGTTTGTCAGGTAATGGACCCAATTCCCTCCATTTTGTTATAGGAGATCTTTACTTACCTTTGTACTGATTTGTTTCTTGTTTTATATTTTTTTGACCTTCCTTCTGATCCGGCTCATTACATTGTCGGGTATGTGTTTACCTTCATATTTTTTCAACTATTTGCATGATGACTGTTCATATTGATATTTGTATACTTACGTTGTTCTAAATATGGGAATTATTCTATATGGATATTTACCTTGGGATGGTTGGAACAATTATATTTGAATGTTATGTGTTCATTGTTTTAGACTTGCCCTGATGAAGGAATTTGTTGTATTCCGAAATGCATTGGCACTATATGAGTCTACGGATCGAGTGATTTATGGCAATCTCTTCCTCACAAAGAACATAATTGGTGGCTATTTGTCACTTTTTTCTATATAATAATCTTCTACTTGATAGATAAACCAAGATTGAAAAATCACTATATATTTGACTTTTGTATTTTTTCCAAAAATTGGATCAAAGGAACTATGCATAGCGAAATTACAACTAATACAGAACCCAACATGGGATTCCAGAGAGCGGCTGTATGATTAGGTTGTTACCTAATCTTTGTTTTTTTTTCCTCGTGCGATTGTGCCTATTCTGCCTTTGTGTACAATCTGATGCACAATCATCTTCTAGCGCTCTTGGTGGAGAATTCGATACGTATCTTACAGAATTTACATTAATCCTTTCAATACATATCCTTGCAGATGGGGCCCAAAAATCAAAGAGGACAATCGGGTGATCAGAAAGGACAGTTTCGGCAAGCAGCACTTCTTTACCTGGGAGAGAAGGTATTGGTCATGAATCCTGTTCGCAAGCGGAAGGAAGAGCGCTTCACCGGGCTACATACTATGATATAGTCAACACCCACAGCAGGGAAAATAGAAAAGTGGCAGGATGGGTCCACATCACCGATGTGCGCAAAGACGGGAGCTCTGCCTCCCAAAGCACAACATAATGCAAAGTATATGGGAAGTGTCCTTCTGTTTCTTTTGAGCCATTAGAATTTTTCAAAAACTAGCAAAAGAACATGTTGAGTGTTTTTAAAGAAAATGTTATAACGGACAAGTTTTCATTGTTCTTAACATGCTTTAATCATTTTGTTTTATTTGGTTTTAAGAGAAAAAAGTAGAACACAACTTGAAATGCTCTCTCATCCCGCATGTGATAAGAGCATCCCAACTTGTCCTACGCCAAGCTGTGTCTAATGAGGAGGCAGGACGTCTAACGTACCGGACACTCTGAAAAAAACAGATGTTTATTTCAAGGGACAGAGGTTACAGTTCAATGGGTGGCTAAAGGGGAAACATCTATGCTCACAACTAAGTGAAATTAACAAAATTGGCTGAGAAAGAGCAGATGCGACATCTGGTAATAGAGTACATAACAGAAGATGATGAAAAAGGGGAGCTTGAAAAAAAAAACCATGAGATGAGAAAGGGCAAAGCATTCCCTGGTATCACACAAGACAATTGATGAGAATAAAAAGGGGCAGTGTGGTACGTCGACAAGTGGGAGGGGGGAATAATGCAATGTCATGCTGAAGGGTTGGTGGCCTATGAGTTTAACGTGGCTGCCAGGGTGAAGGGCAGCTGTCGGATAATAGGGGGAAAATATGTACAAGCATTAACTTGGCTACATGAAAAACATCAACCAGTTGACATCAAACGCTCTGCACAATTTCATTTGTGTTTCAGATCAAGTGTGTATTTATATGCCCTCCTAATCATGGTCTGATACATCATGTATGTCTGCATTCTATTTGAAGTCATTCAGTCCTATTCTTTGACCCTGTAGTAATTCAGATTGTTAGGGGATGCACCTTTTGCTCTTAGCCATTCACATTGACATGCTTGAGGGTACAGAGCTCGAAAGCATTTTACGGTGCTCTGTATCAAACTGTAAGCAGCAGGCTCTGTGCCATAGATGCTGATGGAAAATGCATCGCTCATTAGAGCGAAACAGCTCATGTAATAACAGTCATGCTATGACTGGCCCTTCAGCTTGCATGTCCACTTAGGGGCAGTGTCAGGGAGTTTGATAAAGTCTACCTATGGTAGGACAAGAGAAGATTCACTCTTAGATTTGGCCAGAACTACCCAAAAGTTTGGTAGCAATGGCTGAGCAACCATGCTTCATCTAGGAGTAAACCGGGCTGCAGGAAGGCACACAGGACTCAGAGCATACAAGGTGGTTCCAAGAAACACTGACACTAGCAGTTTATATAGAGACATTATATACACACTAAGTTTATGGATGTAATGCAATGCGAGTACTTTTCACAGTAAAATAACAGAATAAAAGGTATCCAATAAATCAAATTGGACTAAAAGGATGCACACGTTAAATCAAAGTAGGATAAAAGCAAAGTTTAAACTCTTAACAGGTAAGCAAACATTTACACCACTCTGGTAACTTAAATTAACTTCTGCTTACCGAGGCTTCAGAAGTCCAACCCTATACTATGTGAGATCAAGGATCATGTGGGGTACACAGTCAAGGGGCGAGGGGAGCGGCACTGGAGGACCAGGGACTTAGGTTGACTAGGAAGGAAGCCAGTGAGTAGTAGGTAGAGCAAAGTCCTATTAAGTCTTCTTGTTTGCAGGCAAGTACAATAGGTTTAGTAAAATAGGTCCAATGGGTTGTTCACCCTGTTAGGTAAGATTATATCAATGATCAATCTTCCTGACCTGTGTCAACCCCACAACACTTTGCTTTGACTAGGTAACTATTTTACCTTGTACCTCGGTGAAGGGGATTCCCCCCCCATCTCACCTAGGATTTTACTCTTTATGGGTGACCTTTTTATGTCTCTCCATAGTGTATGGTTGAAGTTATGGTTTCCTACAACTTTTGGGCTTCGGCTGGGTTGCCCCTTTGGGCTTCCCTGTTAATTTCTCTTTGATGTACTTGGGTAAACTACAGATTTTCATCCCCCCCTTTACATTTTATATAGACTAGTGGGCCATCATGCCCCACCTTATCTGGAGTTTTGGGGGGATAAAATGTATCCCCTTTCTTACTTACCTGATGACATTTTGTTTCAATTGCAAGTTTCCTTGAATGGCTGGTGGCAGTGTAACTACATTTATGACTTTTTAGTCTTCATTACTTGCAGGCTGTTAATTCAGCCTCGGTAATGTAAAAAAGTCATTTTGCTAAAAGGGTGGGCTCCTTTTTCACCAATTCTAGTGTCCTTGCTGTTTGAGGTATTCTCCTGCCCTTCTTGGAAGGAACAACCTCAGTGTCAGTTTTAGCTTTGGCGGGAATCCTGTGGATTCCCTGCCCAGGTTCCCAGGTTCCAGTGTGTCTGGAAAGGCAGGAAGCGAGGGATGAGTCCAAAACTCTGCAGCCCTTTGTCTTCCACCTTGCCTTAAAGGGAACAACTCCGAGGTGGGGCTGGCTGTCCTGATTGGACGGCCAGACCCCCAGACACCTCACCCCCTTGCCGTAAAATGCAGGGAGAGAATGCAGAGTTTGTGCTGTAGTTCCTGATAAAAAAAATCTGAACCTGGAAGCTGCTGACAAGTCTATCACTGCAACTGAAACCAAAGAGGAAGATGAAGAAATGAAAGCCATAGCGATTTCCAGCCACCAGAGAGCCTGCTGTGTATCCAGATCCTGCTGTAACCCTTCCTTCCAATTGACCAGGGATCCCAAAAAGGACGAACCCGACCCAGAGCCTCTTGTGATCCACTTTACTCAAGACCACCTGCATTTTGAGCCATCCCACGTCGTGCAGAGAACTTGTGGGGCTGCAATATTCCAATACTCTGGGACATCGAACCATTGTGCGGTGCAGTCTTCAGAATCGAGCTGAAACTTTGATGCCATCCTGCTGGAACTCTAGGGACACGATTTGAATCCTAAAACTCCCCTCAGAGTGCTGGACCTGGCAAAGGACTAGAATCCATCCAACGATATTCAGTCTTCTGGCTGCTGAAAAGGGCGCCAAACCACCAAGAGCCACATCCAGCCATGAAGAAACTCTTGCCTGGAGCCTTCTCTATTGATCCCTGCTGCAGAATCCCTTCAGTATTCCTGTCTTCAAGACAAAAGAATCGATCGACCAGAAACTGAAGTCTTCCTGCTGCATTCCTTCTGTGCAAAGGTAGTGTGTTGGGAGTATTTACTTACCTTAAAAGTCTGTGTGATTTCTGTAAAGCTTTTGGGGTGTTTTCTGTGATTGGGAGGTGTTAGGGAGAAGTCTCATAAAGGTGCTAAGTCCCTCTACCTTAGAGGCCTTAAGCTCTTTTGCTAAACTTTGGGGCTTTTAACATTTTAATTCTGTTTGTTTTCTGTGTTTATTTCTTTTGGTTATGGAGTTTTGGACAACTACATAGGCATCATCTTCATGTCTTCCACAGCACCCTCAGTGTAGTGACGCAGGGAAGCTTTTTAGACTGTCCCATGGTTTAAATAGCTTCTCTGGGATAAACTACTGTTTCCCAGAAAAAGTAAAGTTAAATTGCCTTTACTAGACTTTTTAAATTCCTAGAACCAGCACGCACTATCTTACAAAACTTTGCCTAACAGAAGGCCACTCATCCAGCTCACCAAGGCTCATCGTTGGACTCCCCCTTAGAGTGTCTTCTCTGAAGTCCCTGGACCCTGAATTCAAAGTGAACTACTTACTTGTTAGAGCAGTCTTCCACAGGTACTCTGCCTCTTGCTTGCAACAGAAGCCTATCTCACTCTGCCTACAGCAGGCACCTAGAACCCCAGGGCCCCTCTTCTGCCTCATAACTCATGCAAAATACTAGGGAAGGACTGGATAAGAAATGGATTTGGTCTTGAAAAGTACTTACTTGTGAATGTGTTAGTTGGTAACTAACTCGCATAACGAGCAGTTACAAACGCTCTTACTTACCTTGAGTGTGTGTTGTGCCATTCTGAAAAGAATATGTAAAGTTACTATGCTCACCTGTGAATTGGTTATCTTTTTCCCAATAGTAATGTGGTTGGCTCCACCAACTATTTCAGAAAATAGGTGCACAAGTTCCCTTGCTTACCCTAACTTGATCTGCCTGGAGCAATCCTAAATTAGTGTAAGAGTTCTTGCTTATATTAGACTGTTCCACTGAGTTGAATAGTAACAAAAAGATCTTACTCATCTGGTATAACTTATCCTCACAGTAGTTATAGGTATATACTGTTGCTTGAATCTGTGTTCCACTATTCAGAAAAGTATCCTGGTAACTGGGTTGGTGGACTATGGGATTTCTTTGCTCAGTAGCATTGCAAAACTGACAGGGTCTACTGCCCTTGTATGACAGAAAGTAATCTAAAATTAACTAATGGTTTTTAATCCCCCTGAATAGGTGTGCCCTATACTAATGTGTTCGGTAAGGTTTGACTCCCAGAGAAATGCTGTCAGTTTTTTAAATAAGGCCTATACTGTTGACGGTGTACTTCAAAGCATAGTGCTGTGTTTTTATAGTGTTTATATGATCTGTGATGGTACTCCTCTCCCCCCAAGATTCTATTTGGACATACTTGTATTTAAATAAACCCTTTATATGTACAATACATCAGAGTTTTTGGACCATATGTGTACTACAATTTCTTTGTAACGATTCTACAGCCCTCCTTCCTAAAATAATCCTGGCTGCTCTTTCTACGCTACCATATACTCCGGTGGTACAGCTTTATACTAAGAGTAGAGTCTTGTACGGTCTCATTTGAATGGTTTTGCTAAGCCCTTAGTTGGACTTCAGAAAAACTGTCCTACACACCCCAAGGGGACCTAGTGTGCCCTGAAGAGGGGTGCAAGTAACAACCTAACTGCAGCCCTGCTGGTGCACTAAAATCACAGCAAGACCAAGGCTTAACAGTACCTTTTCAGTGGAAAATTCACTGCAGCACATCTGGCCACTAGGGGAGGAGACTTGTCCCCGGTTCGGGTTTCTCGGCCTGGAAGACTGAAGGTCATTTGGAGGGAGCAGTCTGATGCACTCTAGCTGTGGGATGCCCTGCAGTGGATTTCTGCAGCACTGGCTTGTTGGAACCTTTCACAGGCTCTGGATACAGATCAGTTATTGTGCAGTCGAGTTTGCGCCCTTTCTTGGTCCTCGTCTCGTTTGAGGGGCTTTCAGGAACGGGATCCAGTCACTGTAGGTGCAGAAGGGTGCCTACCAAATGACAGACTAAACCGACCTTCGGTGGATATTGCATAGCAAACTGGCACATTACCCTGGGTATTCGTGAGTTGCAGGCCGTGGAGGTCGCAGCTCTTCGAGGGATGGCTCAAATTGAAGCTGGACTTGGGACTGGTTGATCCCACCAGTCCAGGGTAGGAAGTAGTCATTTTCCGGTCTTCCCTGTTGCTCAGAAGTTGATGTCTGGACACAGCGGTTACTCAGCTGGCACTGGAAGTGTTTGCAGGCGTTGGTAGACTCTGGGGTTGAGTTCTAAGACCCTCACCTATGTTGAAGAACTGACAAAGCCCACCAATCAACACCATAACCCTCTCATACACGTCTGGAAGGTCGGCTGTCCAGGGGACAGCAGCCTCACAGTTGAACTGGTTCCAAGCAGGCACACTGTAGAACAAAGACCAGGGGAGTTTTGGTCCCCCTCACTTCCTATCCTTGAAGGCACATAGAGCCTTGGCATGCTTTCCAAGGGAAACCCACCAAAGACTGCATTCTCATGAAGACCCTCCCACCCCCACCCAGCTATGTAGAAGGCGGCCTAACAAAGGAAGACACCTAGAGAAGGGGAGAACAAAGTATAGCCACCATTTTAGAGGAATTGTATCCCCGTTGCAGCTGCAAAGACAGCCTGAAACAAAAGTTCACACAGGTTGGTAGAAAAATAGCTGCCACTAGCCACTCATAACTTGTCACTGTAACTAGAAAGTTACAGGATAAGTGGAAAAAGATACCTTGTGTCCCCTCAGCAATACACATAAGATGGGGTGTGCGATTCCAAAAGATAGAGGTCAGGTAGGCTGAAAATGACCCCCTGCCCGGATACCAAATGTTTTCACAGAAATGTAAAAAGGAAAACTCAAGGAGTTTCCCAGCAACACTGCACATAAAATGCTGTGTGCTGCAATAAGAAATTACAGATGCCATAAAGTTAGAGGAAAGCATAATTCCAAAAGAGTATCCAAAAGCTTATCAAACAGAGGAAAAGTGCGTGGGAAAAGGGTCCCATTCACTCAGCGGAGTCAGAATAAAAACAAGAATCCAGCTAGAAGTGCTGGGGACTCAGAGGTGGAGAGAATTTCACATAAAAAGGAATTCTACTCTAATAAGCAGACACAAGTTGAAGAATGTACAATGCAATGAAAAACTGAAACGGCCAGAACTAAAGCTTTGCTAATGCTTGTTATTGCCATTTGCAGCATTCCAACTACACTGCAAGGAGGGTTAATTCATGACAGACAATGCCACCATGAACCATTTTTCGACTCAGACTACTGAAACAGAAGGAAAAAGGTGGAATACACATCTTACTTAGGGTAGAAATTGCAAGCCTTCTGAAATTAATGTCACAAAAACAGTAATTTAACATGTTCTCATCATGCTTAATAAGAAATCATGTTTGCGAGAAAGACCACAAAAAGCGGTTTGTGGCAATTGCAGAGGTTTAGTAGTAAGTGAGCATTACTGCTCTAATGGTAATAATAACAGGAAGCCTCACCTGGATTCCTCTTAAAGACGATGCTCCCATGTAGAGGAAAACTCCATAGAGCACAGGCATTGGAATAAACTGAGAACACAAGATTGAAGTACACATTAAAAAACAGATAAATGCATATACAACACATGGACATTCACAGAGCTTAAGAACAGGTTTTTTGGAATTCCTATTCCCACCACCAAAACCTATTGATTGGTTTACTGGTGTGTGGAAGAGTAGTAAACTGTCCAACCTTTGTCAGAATAACATACAGGAAAATCTAACAGAAGCACACTTCACTGGAATAGATGTGTGACTGACTACATGTTAATACACTGTTCAGCAAAAAAAAAGCCCAAATAACACCTTCTGAAGCCTTTAAAGTTTTGCATAAATACACTACAAAAGATGCCAAGAAGGTAGTGGATAACTTTCACACACTGGTACATTTTCAATGAAAAACAGAAGAGTAAATCTTTAGAAGAGATGATTATACAATGTGCTATTCTTGAAGTTTGAGACCATAGTAAAAACAGGACAGTTCCCCTCTTCAGGTTGGGAGCGTGGACAGAGCGACAAGATGCAATTCTCTGGAAGGGGTACTTGACTGGCCTAAAAGGTACATTTAGTTTGCACACATCTCTAGAAAATACAAGACTGATATACAGAAAGATATATACTTTAATAAAGCCACACTATCAGTTCAAATAAGTACTCCAATAATAGATTATTTGTAGTATTATGGTTAAATAAACCTTTTGACATATACATGTACATCCAACAAGAAAGAAAAAATAGCAACTTACTGAAATGCACACTCCATTTTACAAAGCTAGTTTTTCATGTTTAAAAACATTGTTAAAATCCATTTCATTCAACAACCTAATTTCAAAGCCCAACCTTAGTCTATTATGCTTTAATGTACATTTAATAACCTAAATTAATTCTAAAGATACAATTTAATTTTCATATAATACCCATCTCCTACATATGTTATTCTTAATAAGAGTGATTGTAATTTTCTGCCAATTTTTAAAAAAATGTGCAACCACATTGTATAATGTAATACAGTAAGATTACCTGAAAATGATAGAACATGATTGATCTGTGTGATAGTTGTCTATTTTATATCTTAAGTTATTAAAACCTTGAGTATACATGGTTCAAATTCCTAAAGTTAGTCAGGAGATGTCTTGTGGTTTCTATCGTGCCACAAAGTCTGCAGACGCTCATTATAAGGGACTCTGTACCAAGCCCCAATTGTAGAAAACGAAGGGAGGAGATCCAACCTAAGCAGCATTATACATCTTTTTACTTTGCTATTATAGTGATTAAGATATTTCCAAGGAGAACTGACCTGGAAGCTCTGACAAGTATATAGCTCATATTTCTTAGATTTGCCAAGTGATGTTGCATTGGCATTTCTATCCCATATATTGGTAAGTGTCTATTTGTTTTTCCATAATAACTCGAATTTGTCTGCATCAATTTCAAAGCAAATATCTTCCAGAAAAAGGGCAGTCTCCTTTTTACATTTGTTTAAATGGGGCCACAGTATCATTAGCACTCAGCAAAAGCCTACAAATCCCAGGCATGCGCAAATCGAACACTCCCATCACTATTTTCTTCAAGGTTATGAGTGAGGTTCGAGCGAGTTCACAGTAAATCCCCACAACAGGGGCACATTTAGGGAGCCCCAATTCTCTCCTCCACAATGTGGCTTCCAACTTCCTTCCATTGCGTTTCTTGCAAAGTAAATCTCTAATCCATAGCACAAGCTCAGAATCAAACACGTTTTTCCCCAGCCCCACGAGGCCTTCAACCGAATAACCACCTTTATATTTTATCAAATTTAGGATTGCTAGAAATCTCCTTTCAATTTTTTGGGGTTACATGCGCTTCAACTTACCTCATTTATAGTATCAGATATAACCCAGATGCACACAAGAGCGAACCACTTATTTTTTTCATTAGCCATTTTCCACACATTTTTTTCAGCTTTCTTACTTTATCAAAATACAAAATAATGCTAATTTGCTCATGTATTATCAGACTGCTTTCACTAGAATATTGGCATAAAACATCCATGCTTCTCTGTAGGCCAATCTGTGTATGGTCCAGTAATGAGGTGTTGTCCGCATATGGTAACCAAACTATGCTTTGATCACCTATTTTGGGTGGGAAAAGATTGTAGTTGTCCAGTGTTGATCCCATTTCAGATGTATATAGATTATACAAGGTGTGAGCAAGGGGGCATCCTTGTTTTAATCCAGAGTGTGTGCCTATTAACCCACTCAGGGTGCCACCCTGATCTAATCAGACCTGTACTACAGTGTTTGCATAAAGTTCTCACAATAGGACTTACATTTCACATTTCTAATTTACACCATAGTATATCTCTATTGTGTCAAATGCTCCTCTAAAGTCTATGAAACATGAAGTGCCCCCCCTCTTTCAGCTCCATCTTTTTCCATACAAGATAATGTCCACAGATTCGATGAAGTACCCATTGCGTGACTGAATTGTGATTGGAATAATAGAAAATCTTTTGTCCAGACAGACGTTCAGTTCTTGAAGCAACAATTTTACAAATAGCTTGGAGCTCACATCTGACATTGCTAACAACCTATAATTCGTGGGGTTATACCTAGCTCCCTTTTTAAACAAGAGGCTTTCCAACTGGTGGGAATTATGCCAGAAACCAAGGTGGCCATGTAGATTATGAGCAGAGTCCTGGCCCAATACACCGGGTCTTTCGTGTATATTAAATTAGATACACCATCGGGTCCAGGTGCACTCGAAGCTTTTATACTGCTTATTTTTTTTCCTTCTCATCAACATCTAGTGATAGGTAATTAAGGTAAGAAACTTTGTACGCTCGTGCAGTACTAATGCAACTACTCTTCAAAGTACAATATGCAGATCCCATCTACTTTACAATATGCAATTAATTTACTTTTTAACCATTCCACCACCAGAAATATATTTGTGAAATAAGGCCCAAAACACTGGGCATCCGCCTTTGTTACCATATGTCGCATTAGAGAATTGTTTTTGTAAACATTGAAGCCTTATGCCTTTTCACAAGGTTTTTATAACTAGTTCTCAGGTTAGCTTCCTTTGTCGAAACACTGGCTCTATTCCCCACCTTGTCTTTAAGCCCTCTTATCTCTCTATACAGAATGTGCTGCTCTTTAGCTACAATTCCATCATAAATTGTATTTAAACCTATACTCAAATTATTGCTTTGTTCATTTTGGACATATTGCCTTGAACGATTAGCTATTTGTTCATACTCTTTAGCGCTAGACACCATTCACGCAGTTGTCACTAAATAGCTCACCAAATATAGAGCTATACCCATTTATGTTTTTGGGCGTCCAATGTATTCTATTATCAGTATTATTTATCCTAATTCTGCCAATCATTTACTTTTCTTCTAAGGCACAGATTAGATGGAATTTTTTTACATGATTGCTAGCGGATGTTAGAATGATTTCAAAATTACCCATATCATTCAACAGCAATTGCGGGAATAGGCTATCTATCCAAGATCCCTTTTCACCGCCAGTCCATGTGAATGGTGTGATGCAGAGGGAACATATATCCATATACAATTGGCATAGTCGAAATTCCAGGTCTTTACATTTTGCTCTGTATGTTGTTTACTAGTGGCCCCTAGTTGATTGGCAAACCGTAATAAGTGGTCTGCCTGTTCTTTAAGAGATTTATCTAAACGTTGGAAATTAAGATTACCCAATATCAAATGGAGCATCAGAATGCATCCCCAAACAATCATCCAGGATTATTTCGAGATGACCTATAATCTTTGTTTCACTATTAGCTGGATGATTGTATACGTTTATAATAAGTAACCTCTACTTCCTATTAAACAATTCCACCTCCACAGCTGCTGCCACTATAAATGGGCAATTATCTGGAATCTGATACTTCAATAGGGTCAAATGATTTTTTGCACGCACTATTAAACCTTGTGATGGTCTACCTCTCCCTTTCCTGGTAGCCCTCCTCTGGACAATACAATACCCATCCAACAAAAAAACGACTCATTAGACATGTTCCCTGTAATGCAAAGACATCAGCTTACAGCAGAAAGGACAAACCAGTAGCATTAGACACAAACGAATGATCGCCCCTAGTATTCCATGTCAGGAAGAGGCATCTATCATCATAATGATGATTGGGCTGTTAATGTCATCACAATTCCCATCAAATTGGCTCCTTCCCTCATTAAATGTTACATTTTGATTTAGTAGCAAATTCATTTCAAAGGGCTGGCAATATCCAGCCCCAAATCCTTATTCCCACATTTCCCCCCTATTAGTCTCATTACTTGTTGTTTGTGACCCAGGGGCATCTTAGGAGATCATAGTTAATTTCTGAGAACTTATTTGTATAACCCATAACCACTTCAGTAATGATGGGAGAGACTAAATAGTTGCCCAATTTGGTTCCAATGCTGTAAATGGTAGCTCTACTAATGCTATATCCTTTGGAGATCTAACTTTTAGATCAGTTATTTGATGCAAGAGTTCCAATATATTATTTCTATTCAGCAGGAACGGGCTACACAAAGGCATTTTTTTCAACAATCTTTATAGTTTTCATACTTAATGCTGTATGTTGCAATACATCTTTCAACAATCGCTCCTTATTAAATATGCCATCCATCGATGTGATCTCAGAAGTTGACAATGGTGCATCTTCCCAGTTTTCATATGATGTAACCCTCTCATTATCAGGGAACCGTGCCTCTTCTATGTTTTCATACCTCTCATCCTTTACGGGCTCCCAATTTCTTAAAGATGATCGTGCGATTGGGCAAAAGTAACCATGTTCTTGTTCTTTGTTTTCCCAGTTTTTTCTAATTACCCAACAGCCCAATTATCCCTGATCACAGGCTTGCACACCCTGATATACAGAAAGATATATAAACTAATAAAGTTGCACTATCAGTTCAAATAAGTACTCAAATAATACACAGTATGGAAAAGATATTCATCAAATAAAAAAAAAAATAAATAAAAAAAACAAACGTCTATACAAGGACTCTAACCCTACTGTCTTTATGTGGACTCTTTACTGTCTTTATGTGGACTCTTTACTGGAGATGAGCATCCAACATAAAACATGGGGCTGTGGGAATCCAGGGAACCATGAAACCTAACAAGCAGCTAAGTACCCTTTGGGCCTGTACAATTATTTACTGTGTCCTAAAGACACAAACCAACAGTGGTACTTGTAGAAGATCCTAGACCTGATGATCAGCACCTGACATCTGGTGAAGTGTGGAATGAAAAAAAAAAGTGCAGACAATTTTACCAGCACGAAGAAAGTTAAAAATCCCTAAGGTATATAACAATTCACAATCATTTGGAGCCTCCTATGGCATAATGTTAAAATTAATGGCATATGCATACCTGATAAAACATCAAAGCCTTGTGAGGTATGAAACTACAAACCCAAATACTTTTAAAGAATTGGTCTAACGTTTTAGAAATCATAATGTTTTAGAAATCATAATCTTGTTCCTACAATTCGGGGGAAAAAAATAGACCGTGGTTACTAACTTTAGTGACATTGTTACAAATGCAGTCCGATTGCAGAAATGTAGAACAGGTCTTTAAAAATCAGGAGTTAAGTTCTAAAAATAATAAGTATTGGTAAGGAGCACACTGGACCCCTTCTAGAGGGCACAGGAAAAATGTCCAAAAGCAAGCAGGTACCCCATGGTCGTTTCTGCAGCGTTCTAAAGCAGGATGCAAGATCTATGGGACTGGGAAGTCAAAGGGTCATCTGCTTTAATGGAGGTACACCACATCTACCCCAAAGGTGCAGATTCTGCAACACGCCACAGGAGACTTAAGTGAGTTTTCTTAAAGTCCTACTGGCAGGGGGACTTTAGTAAGCTATCCCAGTAGTATGTAGATCCCCAATTCTTAGTAACAGTCTGTACTAGCTCAGGACCTTGGTAGCGTGGCAGAGCAGTCAGGCTCATCTTAAGAGGAAGATGTGAGCTGTAGGCAAGTACACTGAATCTTAGCTAGACGGGCACAACAAAGAAGCACTTACACTTATAATTATACAAAAAGTATGCATTTATTATATTTACACCAGAATCATTTTAAACACTTCAGACGTTTATGCTCGAACACTTAGGAATACTTGATAATACACTTCAAAGGGCACTTGCACTTTTGTGGTGGCTCGCGGTTACGTTTGTAGCAACGTTAGAAAGGAATAAAAACAATGTTCTTGTATTATCGGTTATTGTGCACTCATGTTGTTTTCAACGGCTTATACAGTAATACATTTACTCTGCAAACACATAGTAAAGTCATTTAAAGGGAGGAAAATGGTTACTGTAGCATGAGCTTAGTTCAAGCTTCTAGAGACTGTTTCTTTCGACCAGCAAGTTAAGTCCAAAAACGCAACCCTAGCTAAAGGCAGTTTGGAGTGGGCTTGAAGTCTTGACAATCAGCAAATTACGAAGAGTTCCTGTGGATTTCTTCCAGTGCCTAGAGTTATTGAAGCAGCACGTTAACTAACAAAGGAGACCTTAAAATCGGACTCGAGAAGGGGGCACAAGCAGCCGATTGGGTCAGAGGTAAGATGGGGTTGCCCTGGACACCTCTACATGCACTAAACGCTCTGGAGCGACTTCTTGGAATCAGGTAAGCAATACCTTTTTCTCCACTGTACCTTATGTTAGAAGAAAATGTTTGTGCTGGATTCTCCGCGATGTTGCAGCTCTGTACCCGGCCTCCAGATTCTTTCATCTGATGACTGAAGGCAGGACAATGGACAGGATCTCTCAGAAGTAGTCTCAAGTGAGGCGCTGGGGAACGATTTTCAGAAACTTCTTGGTCCACTCTACGGTTTTGGCGCCATTTCTGCAGCATCAACAAAGGACAGGGATCGCGTTGTCAATCTTCTTCGCTTCCTGCAGTCCTACAGTATGGTGAGGGGGATTCTAGGAGAGTTGGATCGGATCTCTGTAGTGTCCATACGGGTTCAAAGATTTGGATGGATTCAGTCTTTCCACGATCATGCACTCGAAATGGGCAGCAGGTCTCCTAGTATTGGGGTTCCACAGCTCTGGAAACGACTCGGACCTCGGGAGATGGCTCGTTTAAAAGTTTGCCTTGGGACTGGTTGGTCCCACTAGCCAAAGGGAAGGAGCCGTCTTCTTCTGAGCTCCTCTGTCGAACAGGGTCAGGACTGCAGTAGTTGCTTTACAGTGTTGCAAAGGGTCTGCAGGCGTCTCTGGTAGTCTTCTCCGGTTACTCCAGCTTCCAGTGGTCAACTTGCATTTCATTCTAGAAGTTTCACCTTTTATACAGTTCCAGCACACTCCTCTAATCTCTCTCAGCATTTTACATAAAGGGGTGTTTGGCTGTCCAATCCGGACAGCCAAGCCCCCTTTGGAGCTGGACCTATTCAGGCACTCTGGCAGACAAATGACAGAAGGGGTGGAACCCCAACCCACACCTCCCACGTCCTGACTGCGCAGAAACTCTGGAGCCTAGGCAGGGATACCTACGGGTTCCCGCCAAAGGCAAAACACATACTGATATCCCCCTCCCAGAATGGTAGAAGGGTTAAGAACAACCACGCTAGTAATGGCGTAAAAAGAAGGGAGGCCGCAAGTTGGTACTTGGGTGCCCCTTTTGTGCACTACCGAGGCTATAGATATAGCCTTTGGTATAAAAAAAATCCACAATAGTTGGTAGAAAATATCCACTGCCGCCAGCCATAACTAGGTGATCGCCTATTTGACTAAATATTCACAGGAGCTGAGAGAACGGGGATACTTGGTATCCCTTTGGCACGCCACTTAAAGGTGGTGTGTGCCAATCTCTCAGACTATGGCGTGTTGGGCGAGATACTAAGTATCAGAACTGTAGTTACTTGAGGATATAGAAAGAGTCTAAAGG
This sequence comes from Ambystoma mexicanum, assembly GCF_040938575.1. Classification (NCBI taxonomy): domain Eukaryota; kingdom Metazoa; phylum Chordata; class Amphibia; order Caudata; family Ambystomatidae; genus Ambystoma; species Ambystoma mexicanum. The sequence goes on from NC_090924.1 coordinate 1,319,615,700, forward strand.
AGAACCCCAAGTGTCCCCAGCAACACTGCCCATAAGGAGCGGTGTACTGCAGTAGTAAAAACACAGATGCCTTTAAGAGCTATGGAGCAGACAGACTCCATAGTACAGGTTGGATAGAGAATGGGAAAAGGCTCCACTCAGTCAGGATTGAAAGAAAAGTCCAGAAGTCCAGCAAAACACGCCGATGGTCTCACTGGGAGAGGGTATGAAGCATAAAAATGATACATCTCCATAACAGACCCCAAAGAAGTGTTCTAGAGGTTGGAAGATAGACCCAGAGCCACAGAGAAAGTAGCAGCAGAACAATTGGTCCCCAACAGTAATCTGTGGGAACTGTGGAAAAACATCCCTCTAAGACGTCTCTTACCCCGGAGCAGAGGGACATACAAGGGTGAGTATCTCGAATAAATCAACCACCTCTGGACTCAAAAGATAGATACTCGCGCCAGTAGTTTCAGCAAAAACTGCTTCAGCAGCATGAAACAACCTGGTGAGTAAACTGCTATTTTCCACAGGTGTGCATGTCAGGATTCTGCTGGCAGGGACTTCCACCCTTAGCCAATGACAATACCAGTGACCCACAAAAGAAACAAAGGCTCTTCTCAGGACCTCAACCCTGCATCTGAGAGTTTGGCGAGAAGAACCCTAGCAAGACATTGGAACCCAAGAAAATGTTCCACCAGCTCGACAAACAAAAGGCAACAGCAGCACAGCAACAAATGTTCCCATGATGGGGACAGCAGTTGGCGGAACCCTCTGACCTCCCAAGCTGGAGGTATGATGTAGTCCAAGCACCCCTCGGGACACCAGCAGCGACCCATATCCAAGCAGAGGATCCCGGCCGTAAACTGCGGGATGCAGCTGTAATTGTCCAAGAAAACTGTTCGAGTGGAGGGCTCGCTACTGTAGATGTGGGGCATCACTGGGAGTTTTTGGGAAGCCTGTAATGGACCTCTATTGTCAAGAACTGCAAACTGGGATATGGCCAAGGCACTGCACTTTGCAAGTATTGAAAATTGAGAGTTTGAAAAATGGCAAAATCAGCAAGATGTGTGTCAAAGCTCCATTATCAGGTCGGCAGACCTGCCAGCTCCAAGTTACAGGAACAAGAAAGAGGGCAGCAGCAGCAAAACAGCCTATATACCTTTGCACAAAGGGGCTGGGGCAAAGGTTCCGATGACCAACCATGCTGGTTGTCAGTAGGACTGCCACATACGCTTCACCACCTCCACAGGAAGAGAGGGATAGTTCAGGGACCTATACTTTCCCTAAACTAGTTAGGACCAATATATAGGCTGCCATTTTGAGCTCGCAAAGAGACCTTGTTACAACAGCCATTTTAAATCCACCTTGTGGTCACCCTGAACAAAAGGAAGCCCTGAAACACAAAATAGACAAAAGCAGGTTTGTTTTAAAACAGGAAAAACATTGGTACCCCAATAGCTACTGTAAGGCAAGAGCCCCTCACAATCGGACAATGAAAAACACTCCCAAGGAAAAGGTCTTGGGCATGTCTTTGCAAGGAAAACAAATGTATTTTGTATACAAAAAAGGAGAAAAGATGACAGAAGGTCCCGCAGACCCAAACTGCCATGGAGCGCTGTTAGTTCAACGCAGACGTGGGTTTATAAAAGGACATTGGGCCTCATTACGAGTTGGCCGGTATAAATTGCAAATTACCGGCATGCTGGTGCAACCGTGTCCTTGTTGCACTGCTGCCGGAATCAACTGTTGATTCAGAGTCAGCATGCATGCGCATACCGACATACCAGTAACGGCTGCACCGACATGCCAGTAAGGCCCTCCAAACCCCCGATAGCATGGATGATGCCGCAGACACTGGTACCGGCATTCTAGATGCTGTACAAAACGGTACTGTACATACTGCTGGAATGGGAAATGATCCGGCGGCCATCTTGAAAAACACAATCAGTTGCAATTCTTTGTGTCTTTGCGTACAGGACCTGCATTTGCAAACTGTGTACCCTGCCAGCAAGGAGATGTCTCAGGCTACCCGTAAAGGCACACCTCAGCTTCGTATGCCCCATTTTAGCGATGAGCTAAACATGCTTTCCGACACCCTGGTCGAGTATGCGGATGTCGTGTTCTGTCCAGACCTGCGCCGTGTCGCCCAAATAAGGAAGAAAAACATCTGGGAGGAGGTGGCCCAGAATGTCTTCGCAGTGGGGAATACCCCATGCAGTGTGAAAAACTGCAGAAAACGGTGGGACGATCTGCGGCTGTGTGTACGCAACATCTTGTCCGCAAATCGCAGCCAGGCCCAGGCAACAGGTGGTGGAGCAACATCACCCATAAAGCTTGTACGTGGGAGTAAACCTGCAGCTCTGCAATTGACATGGAGGCCATAGAGGGAGTCAGGCTCTCGGAGATGGGAGTCCCATTACCGGACAATGACGGTCAGTGACCCTTTGCATAATACAAAAGTCACCACACACACCCAATACCTCCAGTATAATGGTGGAATCCAATTGGCAAGGAGATGAGAGCAAATACATGGCCCATCACCTCCCACCTAAAATCAGCCCTAACACAAACGCTATATTGCTGTCACGAAAACACTACAAACCCCACTGACACAAACCACATGAGCCCACAATTGCAAACACAAGCAACATATGCATGCACGCACACACACACATCACAGTCGAGATGCAGGCTTCACCACTGGGCCATCTCAATGTATGGTGCACACATCACAACCGATTGCACACTTGAGACAACCAAACAGCACATTGCACACAGCCCCTGAGGAATGGCTACAGCACGCAAGCCACGACACACCTGTAGGCCACCAGAAGGATGCCCAAACAATACACATTTCCCCCCACCCCCGACATGACAATGTACAACTCAAAATGTACTAACATCGATGCATGTAGGATGTACGTTCACACATGACTGATTCCCTGCCTCTCCACCCCCCACAGGCACAGAATCAGACAGCGATGCGGAACACACCTCAACTACCAAAAAACACCTGCATTTATGAGCAGAGGGGACGATGATGCCACCAGGCCGTCGACGTCAAGGGCTTGCCCAAGGAAAACCACTGCTCCCAAACATCAGCGCACCAGCCAACAGGGTGCACAGGCCAGAGGCCAAGAGGAGCAGCTAGCTCCGACACATAGTCAGGGTCCCCAGCCCAGACACATTGGTGCCATTAAGGCACGCATGCCAAAAGACACACGGGCTCCAAAGGTCATAGCCAAGAATACTCCAGCCCCCAAGCAGACACCTCATGTGGAGGAAGATGCATCACCAGCGGCCAGTGATGTCAAGGGGCCGCAGTCAACAGCCACAAGGGACAGGTGTGAGCCGGCACAATCTGCTCCACATAGCGCGGAGGACTAAGAACAGGATGAGGCGGACACAGCAGGCTACTGCACGTCGGAGGACATGAAACACACCCACCATGCTTTACACACCACAGTACTCTATGGGACATGGATCTGGTGGACGCAGTTCGGAGGTGAGGACCATAAATTAGAGCAGCCTTGGAAGAAGTTACCAACCACCTCCCATGCAACAACCAGCTGCGGAAAACATACGGGACTTGGAGGGGCAGTTAGCCCGCATGGAGGAGCGGCAGCATGCCATACAGGATATGGTTAGACAATACATAGCGGAAGGTGAAGCCACACGCAAGGCCATGGAGGATAACACCAGGACAATTAGCCGTGCCGTCTGCCGTGTGGCCTGGAGCGTTCATGAGGGCATGGCAGAAATGACCGAGGCGGTCACACAGTTGGTGGCCCGCATTGGCCCAGCATCGCGCTGCAGAGTGCGACCCACAACCCTCCCGGCCTGCCTCGACCAGCTCAACACCGGAAAGTTCTACTCCGACCAGCCCGGTGCGCAGGCCAATGCGCAGTCTGCGCCGGCCAGCTGAACAACCCCCTCCACCCAAAAGAGGGTGTCAGTAGCCTGATAGTTTAACTTAAAATGGGTGCAGGGGGTTGGGAGGTGTGGGGGGTGGGAATGTTGGGGGGGAAGGTGGGTGGCGGCATGTTGGGGGAGTAGGATGGGGGCTGAGGCGCGTGGGTGCGTGAGGTGGGGTAGTTTGTTGCATATCGAGGAGTTCCCGTTCACTGTACATAGTTCTGAATCATTCAAAACACCTGGTGTGCATTGCTTATTGAGTGTGTGTCAATTTATTTCTTAACAGTGCCCAGTGTCCCCCATTCAAAGTGCCTTGTGTAACCCAGTCCATCAACGTAATGTGCAATCAAAGTTTGGCGTACTACACGTCCTTCATTCATATTGTGCCGTGGTCAACATGCATCTTCCACACCACCATCCTCTTGTTCTGGTGGAATCTGGTCCATGGCAGGGGTACGTTGCGCTGGATGCACATGTGTAGCATGCCACATGTCAACACTATCTTGCCCACCTTCTCAGGCTTGTATAGGAGTGCCCCTCCCGATCTACTGAGGCAGCGTAAACGGGCCTTCAACAGGCCAAAAGTCTGCTCAATCGTGACACGAGTGCGTGCAGGTGCACAGTTGTAGTCCTCTTCATGTATGTTGATTGGTTGCCTGATAGGAGCCAGGAGCCATGGCTTCAAGGGATACCCGGCATCACCTACACAGGATCAATGGAAAGTATTTGTGAACATTGTTGTCATTCCTTGTGTGCAATGCCTGTATGGTCACATGCCACAGATTCATCATCACAGCACTTGACATTTCCTCATTGTGAGACCCAGGTAAGTGCACTTAGGGATGACCCATGCTTGGGGGGGGGGGGGTATGTGTGCCATTCACGTCTAAGGGAGCTTTCCATCAAGTGAGGCACTCACACAACTGAGTTGATAATGACCATCATTTGCTGACGTCTGATGGGTGCAATGCATTTCAAATTTGTACTATACATGTGGAATGCATCATGACATGTTTGCCTGATGTGCCTCATGATATACTGTGGCTTGATGTCACCATGTACTTGTCCATCACCGCCTTCCCCCATATGACCAAGGCCCAATGGCGGTATGGACCGCCAGTGACGTCAAACATTACTGTGAGGGGGCTGGTGTGTACTGGCTTGGTGGAGCAGAGGTACTGTGGATGAGTCCTGCGCCACTCACTGAAAGGTTAGAGGTGGTAACTGATCAGTGATAAGTTTCCTTGCTTGCACCATTGCAATTTTAAGTGTTCCTTAGAGATGCCTGGGCTGGTATACTGGTCTGCAGTGTACCTGTGGGATGGGTGCAGTGACAGATTTCCATGTGTGGTAGTTGGATTTGCCCCAGGCATGGCTGCAAGTCACGTGATGGACTTTGCTCCGCTAATGTATTCCAGGCATTGTGTCTGCAGGGTGGTGCATCGTGGTTCATCATGTCCAATGTTGTGCAAGGTGCATGTGCTGGGGTGGGCACTGTTTGTTGCTTGCATTTACGCACAGCTGTGTAGGCATGCCACATCTGCATCCATTGGCTGTGTCGTTCAGGTGATTGGGGTCACAGTTTTGCCTCCCATGTGGCTGTGTCCCCCCAACCACCCAGCAACACCCCTCATACCCCAGCCAGCAGACTTGTTGCCTATGCTTGTGACCCCATCCCCCCACCCCTCATTCCCCAGCCAGAAGACAGGTTGCTTATGCTTGTGGTTCTCTTCCACCCCCCCACGCAACGCCCCTCATTGCCCTGTTGGACTTACCCAGTAGCCAGGTACATTGACCAGCACCATGGCATGTGTGGATCCAGGGAATCTTGCACAGCAATACGTGATTAATTGCCTTGCATCGCACACCATCTGGACATTCGGGGAATGGTAGAGCTTCCTGTTGCGGTACACTTCCTCCTTGGCATGCCGGACTACCAGCTCCACATGGGTGCATTCGATGGCACCACTTACGTTTGCAAAACAGAGGGGGTGGGGGGGTCTGGGAAACTACCAGCACGAACACAGCAGCCCATTGACTTGTTCTTGGGTGGATGGCCCCTGGGAGAGTCTCAACCAAGTCTTTAGCTCACTGCTCCTTTCACAGAGAAGAAATGTCCCACATATCAGTCTTTGTTCTGCCCAGGGGCAGTCCAGCACCGAAATGCTAGGTAATTCTCCTCTGAACAAGAGTACCACAGCAACCCCATACACATGTTTCTGCCTAGTTGGGCATCAGCGAGGTGAAGCGGTGTCTCTCTAAGAGCAGTGAGCAAGGGGTCCACGTCTGGATCCCCTGGTAACTTAGTTCAGAGGAGAATTGCCTAGCATTTCAGTGCTGGACTGCCCCTGGGCAGGACAGACTGATATGCAGTGAAATTTCTTCTCTGTGAAAAGAACAGTGAGCTAAAGACTTGGTTGAGACTCTCCCAGGGGCCATCCACCCAAGAACAAGTCAATGGGCTGTGTTCGTGCTGGTAGAGTTTCCCAGACACCACTCTGTTTTGCATACCACTTACGTTAGGCATGGTATCATTCACCTGCCCCACAGTCCGTGGTAAATATATGTGGCCCCTTCCATGTTTCAGGAGGGCATCTAGCACCTGGTTGAGCACATGGTTGTGAGATGCCATGCAGCTGCCCCAGTGTGCTGGTAGGTGCCTGTGGCAAGGAAGTGCAGCACAGACGCTACCTTCAGCGAAGGGGGATGCCTGTCCAGATGTTGAAGTTTACCAGGTCGTCATGGACGAGGTCCACTTTGTGCATATGGTGTCCCTGTCCAGGCGGTACAGAGTGTGGATCTGTGCAGGGGTTAGGTCGAGTGGACTGGCACTAAGGCAAGGTATTGGTGGCTGCCTGCGGGGTACAAATGCCTGTCCTGGTGGTATGTGCTGTCCCTGTCTCACCCTCCTACTCCTCCTCCACTGCTGAATTCCCTGGTTCAATGCCTGCTGGAGTAGTAGCAGTGCAGGCATGCCCTCCAGCCCCAGTATTGCAACTGCTAATGGTAGCATTTTGTGTTTGGAAGGGATGTGGTGTGTGGGTGTGCTCCTTTTGTGCTGTGCCCGACTCCATTGCCTCCACCTGTGCTGATTGTGTGCACCTGTGGCAAGTTTCAACACAGCAGATTGCCATTTACCGCTGCCCCATGAGCCTGGGGTTAACAGCATCATGGTACCCGTTCTTACCAGCATCTGGATGCCAGTAAGTGCAGGTCTGTGAACCTCAGAAGGTGCACTTGCTTACATCATGCCGTTGTTACTGGCACGGCTGTAGCGTGCCCGCGCCCATTCCGGGTTGCAACCCGGTCACAACAGGTCCCTGCAGATGCTGGTGGCACCGGCATTGCAGGTTGTAATGCACCGGTCTGGTAAACGGTGCATTAAGCTCCTTAAGTAAGGCCTTTCAGAGTTCAGAAGATTTACTAAAGAAGTAAGAAAATCGTTTGCTGAGCCAGAGAGATCAAGAAGACATCAGGTGGGATTGTTCCTTTTAAAAGCTTAAAGATTTTCACAGTGAACTTCCATTGTTTATCAGAAACAAAGAGTTTAGAAGTTTAAAGCTTACCGAGAGAAAGAACGTTTACAGTTTATTTACAATAAGGAGAAAACAATTGAAAAGACTGTGCGTGCAAGTTTTAAAGTTGTAAACTGTGCGAAATGTGTTTCAAGACTGCTTAACGTGCGCGCAAGTCTTCATGACTTCAGCAACGTCTTTGGGAGCGCGTGTTGGATTGCGATAGAGCACAAGTCCATATTAACTGAGTGCGAGTAGTTTTAGCGCGTGTTTCGGTTGGCGATTGAAAATTGTTTTTTCAGAGCGTGCGCATGTTTCCTGTACGCGTGGAATTAAGTGTGTGTTTCACGTGCTCGTGTAATTTTTAGCGCGAGGACAATTTTTCACGTTTTGTGATTTCACGTGTTAATCACATGAATGCAGCGAGAATTCAATACTTCAAGAAAAACTACATTTCTCAAGAGTATTTGGAAATGTAAATTTTATGGAGTTAAGTGAACTTAAAGTCAAAGAAGAATATCTAAGGTTGTAAGGTGTTTGCAAGAGTCATCCTCTTCAGAATATTAAAGACTGGAATGGCAAGTGACAATATACACCGAAACATTACAAAAGTTTTCAAGATATTCTCTACAGACAATTAACCTCTAAGTTCTAAACAGAGGAATAAGAGGTAAAGAAGTTAGAGTTGTTTTAAAAATAATAATTTAGAGAAAAAGGTTTACACTGATGTATAAGTAACCAAGTGTGTTTGTTACTACAGATACCAGAGCCTACCAGAAGGTTGCAGGGCTGCAGTGTCTGTTGTTTTATCCAAATTCCCCTTTCCCTTTCCTGGGGTTTTCAGCTCAGCTTTCACTTTAGGGTTGAGAGGTGAACCCTTGGTGAGGGTCTGTGGGGCCAGCATCAGCTCCTGTGGAATTCAGTCAAGCCGGACCCTGACACTCCCCAATACCTGTATAAGGTGTATAAGGTAATAAATCACCTGTAGGGCAAAAAAGGGGAGCTTATAATGCACCCCTGGTATTGGGAACCTTGGGGACATACCAAGACCATATACTTTAAAAGGTATGAAGTGACTTAATGGCATAGGGACTGAAGTCCCTCTGCCCACCAAATGTCCATTAACAAAAAAGACTGGGGTTTGAGGTGGAAGGGGGGGCGCAGAGGGGGGCAAGCAACAGTCCGGGGACACCAGAAAGTGTCCCTAGAATCCCCAAAATAGGAATTCTGATTTAACCACTTGCAATATTTCAAATATTAAACTGTAGTGGGACAGGCACAGGGATTTATTTTTCCACTTCTACATAGGTGCTTAGAGTGGGGGCCCAGGCATGTGACTGTAATGGTACATGCTAGAAAAGTTGACATTCTGCTGCATGGTAACTGGCTCTAGTCCTGTCCCCATTCTGTGAGACAACACCAAAGTAAGGAGGAAAAGGGACAGGATCATAAGAGTACTTGTATTTATAGGTATGTGCAGTCTCATTCCTCCATACCTAGGGGAAGACTGAATAGCTTGACTATTAAATATGGCAAAGCAAAGCATCCTACCTACCAGGGCCCGTCAAATACATTGACTCTGTCCAAATTGGGCATCAGTCTTAGTTTGTTATCTGGCATAATGCTTGCCAAATGGAGAAGCCTCAACAGCTGCCTTCAAACTCAAGTCCAAAGATAAGTGATGGTGAAAGTAACTGAGGCCCCCTTGGAGGCAACTTCATGAATATGCACCCAGACCTTAAGAGGCAAATCAGCAACCTAATGCTATTAAAGGATACAGAAAACACTATCTGGCACAAGGCGCCATGGCTGGTTTACCAGAAGGCGTACAACAATACATTGTTGGCTGCCATCTGCAAAATAACGGCTTTGCGTTTTTAGAGACCTACAACTAGGCAGTGCAAAGATATATTTCTAGAATCTGGCCTCGTGGACAGATTTTAGGAGGCCAACCTAGTTATAGTGAACTCCGAGATTAGCCAAAACCCCAATCAAGGAAGCGCTCAAGGTTATTCTCAGGACATTGAGTGGGGTCAGGGACCCTCAATGAGTCCACACAATCCATTTCAGACAGGCAAGTATAAAAATAGTCATTTATTCTGGGCCTTCTACTGTTAGGACAGTTTTTCTGAAGTCCAACCAAGGGCTTAATAAAACCATTCAACTGAGACAGGACAAGATTCCACTCTTAGAATAAGGCTGTACCACCAGCGTATTTGGTAGCGTAGACAGAGCATCCAGGATTATCTTAAGGCGAGGGTGCTGTAGGAAAGTACACTGAACCTGTAGTACACCTAGGATTCAATAGAAACACTTACAACCAGAAGTATTATAAAAAATAAAAGTTTATTTTAACTACAAGTAGGCCAAGTTAGGTTTTGGGGTAAGTACTGGTCAGGGTCAAACAATTATAAAAACACCACAATGCTTGAAGGTACACAGACCAAAGCATAATTGATAGGTTATTTATAACGCGCTTAATACCCAGCTTTCTAAGCGCGGACCCGGGGATCGAACCTGTTTTGCTCCGTAACCTCTTGCTTCCAAGGCGGGCACGTTGCCGCTGAGCTATCCTCCCGATATAACCTTCTTCAATATACCAAACAGTAATTCTAGGGAAGTGTGACCTTATGCACATTTAGTATAGGGCACACCTATTCATGGAGCGTAAAACCATGTGACTTTCTGATTAGTTTCTGTAATACAATGGTAGTTGACCCCGTCAGTTATACAGTGACACTCAGCAAAGAAATCCCATAATCAACCAACCCTGTTACCAGGATACATTTCTGACTAGTTGAACACAGATTCAAGGAACTGTATATACCTATAACAACATTTATGATAACACGGTCATAATTGGTAAGTAAGACCTTTTGGTGAATAATACAATTACAGTTGCATTTCAGGTCACTGGAACACAGATTGAGGTAAGCAATAACTAACTTATTTTAGGATGGCACAAAGCTAACCCAAAGCAAGTAAAACCTATATACTTGTTAAAGGACTACGAGCAACTTAAAGTAAGTATAACCTACGGCTGCTGTGTTGTAGACAGGCTAACAGCAGGTCAGGGGAAGCAAAGCCCAATTGAGACAACAGCATTTATTTTGGGGAAGAGGCACACAACTAATTCACAAGTGAGTAAATTAACCATATATACACACTTTTCAGAATGGCACAACACACAATTACAGTTAACAACTAACTTTTTTACAAGTACACTAACACATTCTCTTTTCTAGGCAACAGGCCCAATCCTTAGAAAGGCTTTACCTTATTCTTGGAACATGAGCTTTCTCAGTGGCATAAGAGGGGGCACTAGATCCAACAGAGAAGGCACAAAGGTAGCAAAAGTCAGAGTTCCGAAGGAAGACTGGTCAAAAAAGTATGCTTTTCACTTTAGAGTTGAGGATCCACAGACTTCTGAGAAGACACCCTAGGAGGATTCCAGCAGTGGGCCTGGGAGAACTGGACGAGAGGACTCCCAATCGCAGGAAACACAAGGGACTCTAAGCAAGTAATAACCAAGCCAATACAGTACATCAGCACAGAAGAGTTTGCAGCAGGAGGAATTCAGTAAATGCAGCCAAAAACCTAGTCGTTGAATTCCCAGTTGTAAAGACTAAAGACAAGACACTCAAAGGATATTTGAAGCAAGGATCAATGGGGAAGTCTCCAGGAAAGTGGTTCTTTGTGGCTGGATGCAGAAGACTGAATATCACTGGTAAGATTCTTGTCGTTTGCAAAGTCCAGCACCCTAGTGCGGGGAATTATTCACGTCTCTGGAGGTCCAGCAGGATGCCCACAAAGCTCCATCATGATTTGGAGGAACGTGCAAGGCACACTGGCCGAGGTCCCAGGGTATTGCAGCCCTGCAAGGTCGCAGAACAACCTGGGATGGCTCAAAATGCAGGTCTTCTCGAGTCCAGTGAATCTCACCAGGCTCTGGGTCGGGGTTGTTGTTTTCGAAGTCCTGAGGTTGCTTGGAAGGAAGGATAACAGCAGGCTCTGGTTACAGAGCAGGGTCTTTGGTCGCTGGAAATCGTCTCAGATGGTGTTTCTTCATCTTCCTATTCAGATTTGGTTCCAGTGGTGGACTTGTCGGCAGCTTCCAGGAACAGAGTTTTTATCAGGAACTACAGCACTACCTCTGCAATCTTTCCCCGCATTTTTCTCTCACTACTTGGGAACTGTAGTTCACCCAAGTACATGAAAGAAATTAACAAGGGAGCGCATAGAGGCCACCCAGCGTAAGCCCAAAAGTTGTAGGAAACTATAACTTCAACCATGCACTATGGAGAGTCAAAGTCCCCCATAAAAAGAGACAAAGACTAGGTGAGGGGAAAAAGATATCCCTTCATCTCGGGACAAGGAAAATAGATACCCAGACAAAGCAATACTTTTTGGAGTTGAGAGGTCAGGAAGATTTATCAACGATACGAAAATCTTATTTAACATCTACGCATCTATGAAAAATGAAACCAACAGATATTATCGCACAATACAATAATAAACATGTACATTCACCATAGATTTATATATGTATTAAAATGACTTATTCAGCACAACAGGCAAGTAAAATAACACAGTAAAGAACAAACAGTTCACAAGGGAATTCTCCAACTTAAGCAGTTCAAACTCAGAAGAACCGTGCCTTGTGCTGAAACACATAAGGCACAATGCTTCTCCCCAGAATGAGTCTTTGGAGGCAAGTGTTAGGGAGAATACTCTGTAAGGCTAATTTCCCAAACCTAGTGAGTCCCCCAGCAGCTTTGCTGGATTTTTTGGGGTTTATTTTTTCTCTCCTGCTAAGAGTGAGATTCTTTTACTCCCACTCTTAGACATGATTTGAGGTGTTCCTTTATCTTTCCATGTGTTTTATGGGCTATGGGGTCTTTTACTCCATAGGGTCTCATGTGTTTTTGATGTGGGTTACACATCACCCTCCGTGCCGTAACCCAGGGGTGTCGTAGCGACCCCCCCCCCCCCCCCCCCAACATAGACTCCATACCCTGGGACTGACTACTGTCTCCCAAGGCATGTAAAGTCACCATTGGCTTTACTAGACCCAAATTATGAACAGAAACCAGTGCAAACCATCATATTGTGGACGTACTGGTCGGGGTAATTCGATTGCCCCGTGGTCTGTTAGTCGAGGGGGCACATCTCCGCCCCCCCTGATCGAGTTTTGGCTGGTAGCAGTGCATACTACTTTTTATATTCGACCGCAAATATATCTCTATGGGATTTTCCCATTGTTCGAGGCTACCAACTTTAATTATTTAATTAATATAGCCTCGAACATACCGCCGGTTTATTTAATTATTAATTCACCGGTTGGTATTTTTTTGCCAGAACTCGATTCAAAAATGGCGTTTGTGTTCTCTTCTGTGACTCCAACCCAAGTCGAGCCCTTTGTTCCACTTTTTGGCGGGCTTCTCCACAGAAGCCTCCAAAAGTGGTGCCACTCTGTCTGGGTACCACAGGGGGTGTGGGAGGGGGTTTAGGCACCCTGGACTGAGTTACCTTCGTAACTCAAGTCGCACTCTTGGGTGATTGGCCCAAGTGGTGAGCTGGCCGGCTCACCACTTAGCATGTTTGACAGCTAGGCTGAGTGAATGGGGGTGTGCTGCATAAAAGCAGGGCTTTGGGGACTGGAACTTCAGAAGTCGCCACAGGACCTAAGAATCTGAGTAGGGAGAAGCTGAGCCAACCTGCAACGACGACACCACCGGTGGAGCCCTGCTGAACCGCCTCACCACTTTTCCCCGACGACAGAGGAGATCTCCAGTCCGGAGAGTCTTCTTCCTTTGACTGGTGGGGATAACCAGTTTTGCCTTCTTTTCACTTTCCCGGAGCATCTCGTGGCCGCCTTGCCCGTGCCAAGCACCCCGGCAACCGGAATACCACGGTTTACCACTACTGCGAAGAGAAGGGTAGTACCTTTTAACCGAAGAACTCCGCGGCTGGTGTCTACCCTGGCAGTGCAACAACCTTCATCTTTCCTCCACGGCGAGACCTTCTTCCTCTGGAAGAAACGCCGACTTACACCTGCTGCCAGGAACAACTGCCCCCGCTGGAGCTTCCTTCACACTTAAGGTACTATGTCCCGCCTGGCTTCCTTTGTGACAGATCGTTCAGGGTGACCATAAAGCCTCGACTTTCTAACCTGGGCTAGCCTGGGACAACCTAGCTAACTTTTCCTGACTTTAATTTCATCCTTTTTGTGCAAACTAATTTTGGCATAACCCCACTGTGAACCTGAACCCCTTCTGCTTGCTCTCTCCAAGAGTGGGCCTTGCAATTGACTTCCTTGCTCTCCAGTAGAACTCTGCCTATCCTGCCTTACTGTGGTTCTTTGTAAAAGTATTGAAACTTGTGTGCTTCCTTAACTCTGCCTTTTTCCCTCCCTTTCTTTACAACTTACTAGTGTGTCATCTTATGTTAAGCGCTCACCTCTGTCTGAAAATAAGTGGTGTTTCTCACTAAGACTTGTCTAATAAGTGAATAAGGTTGTATATATATGATAGTGACTGTGTGCTGAATTTACTTACCTCGTTTTTGCTTGTGTAAATCCCAAGTGTGTCTTTAAATAAATAATTATATACTTTTACACCAAAGCTCTGGTCAGTGTTTGTGCTACTGTGACTTTGTACCTATTGTGTATACTCTGCATACTGCCTAACTCTTCTTGAGGGAAGTCTGACTGCTCAGCCACAGCTACCAAGTGAATCTGTGTGGTACAGACTGCTACCAAGTGGGTTTACTGCCAAACACCTGTAGTCTTAAGTCGTTTGCAGTGGTCCCTAAGGGAACTGCACAGGTTTCTGCCTAACAGCAAGTTACAAGTTACTTGTGTTGGTGAGGGAATAAGGCACTCATCAAATATTACTAGATCAGCAAATAGCCTTTCGTATTTTAGGAGTTACTTCCCAGGTTTGACAACCAAAAGGCAGTGGAATGGAAGGGTAGAAGACAAAGGGTCTTGTTTGCATATTATCCAGTGGATGATATATGGTGGAGCGTGGGTGGCGGGGGGGGGGGGGGGGGGGATTTGGGTGGGGGAGACATGACTGATGAACTGCATTTATGAGAGGTACCTAGGAGCTGCGGTTGCAAGGATTCTTCCGGTCAGGCCCAGGTACATATCTTTATCGCCGAGGCTGCATCTTGCAAGATTCACCGATGCAGAACTTATCAGGACCCTTGACAGGACGGTCGACAGCAAGTTCCAGCGACGGTCTCCGCACACAGGCAAAGACAGACTTCCATCCAGTTGTGGTCACAGTAGCAGCACTAGGACGCGATGCCTTGATGCTGGAATGCTGAAATTTGGAGGGAAGTTAACTTGAACCACAAGCTGGAGAATAACAAAGTTCAGTGTGCAAGCGTGGAACTGCGACTGCTCTGGCGAGGTAGCCCCCAAGAGAGCTTGTCAGTCCACCAGTTGGTCCAGGAACAGTTCTGAAGGCTCAATATGGCTGATCCTTGAGAAGGCGTTGAGACTAGTTGGTCCCACTAGTCCAGTTGCTGAAGCACAGTTCAGGGTCATCGGAGATCAGGAAGTCTAACTGGGCCATATGCTGCAAGGCCTCTTCGGGAGCCTTTTTCGGATCTTCAGTCAGTTGGTATCATATGAGGGATTCATGGCTCCTGTTAGGGAGAATTATCATTTCAGTACTAAATTCCTCCCACCTTAGAGACCCCTAGCTCTTTTGCTGGTCCCCCGTTCCTCTAAACTGGTATAATGGGTCTGGGGGTGTCCCCCGCATCCTTTACATGTATTGCAGCGGCAAAAACAATGCCTTTTTGCCGCAATTCTTTGTGTAAATGGCAATTTTTGCTGCGATTTTAACACATGGAACCCAGCACCCATGGGTGATTATTTTGCCAAATGGCACCAGTCTTCTTTTATGTCCATTTTCTGTTTGTGAGGTCTTTCTTGGCTTTTACTCAGTGTGTTGACAGGTTTGAGCCCTTGTCTTGTCTTTGGCGGGCATTATCCCTGAAACCTGCCCTAGTGTGTCTGGAAGGACAATGTGAGGGAGGGTCCCGAAACTCCTCTCCTATGTCTGCAGGAGTGCCTGAAACGAAACTAGTCCTGATTGGCTGGCTGTGGGAGAAACCTGCTTAAAAAGGAGAGGGTTTTGGGACTACAGGCAGAGTCAACCACTGGAAGAACATCCGAAGTACCGTGAACGATGCTCGCTGCAACCACCTGGACCTTCAATTGCCCGGTGAAGCCCAGATGCTGTGCTGACCTTTTTTACCTCAGCAGAGAAGCTACAGACGGAACATCTTCTACCCTTGTCTTAGTAGGACCAACTAACCCAGAGACAAACTCCTCTTGTGCACCCTCCCCAACTTGCTGTGCCTCTCCACTGCTGCAGAAGCCCAATTCCAGGGGTCTAGTGTCCATAGTAGAGTACGTCTGCTGCAGAACGAATCCGGCTAAAAACACCAGGAGCCTTCTAAGGACCCTCCAGAAGCAAGACTTCCAGATCCAGAGTTCCCTCACCAGAGTGCAGGACCAAGGGAGCACGGAAAGTCCAACCGGTGTCCATTGCTCCGCATCAGTGCTATTTGCTAAGCGGTGAAACTGCGAAGTGCCGCTGACCCGAAGAAAACCCGTAGCTGCCAACGCCCATACAGAGTACTGCTGCAGGAGCCCTCAAGGCGTCCTTCCTCTTATCCCCATGACTGAGGCTCAGGAACCAGGGCCAGCTTGGCTGTAGCAAGACGAAATCCAGCTTGACTCATTCTGCTAATCAAATGCACTTTTCAGGCTTGGGGGTACTTACCTTGTGTGGTCTCACTTGAGACGTTCACTTGCGTAACTGATTTGATTTCAACTCCCTTTGCACAGGCTCAACAGCTTGTGTTCCTACAAGTGATTTTCCCGAACTCGAACTTTGTGCAAGACTTTTATCCAAGAAGTGCATCAGAATCAGACTGTGTCCGAATTACTTTGGCTGTCCTGGCTCCCTAAAGGCACTCTTCTAAATCCATTGACTTTGATACTGCTTGTCCCTCATAGGTTGTAACGTGTTGCAAACTGTTACTGCCGGGATAGGCTTATCTAGACTTCCTTGTAGGATTCAGTTGTCTTCACATGTTCTGAGAAACTGTTCTAACCTTTTTAGTTCCCTTAACCTTTCCTTTCTGCAACTCAGAATTTATAAAAGTATTGGTGTGATATATAAATGCAAATACTATCCAATCACCTCAGGGTGTAGGAAACGTATGAATCATATCCAAAGATTATCCACTAGCTTGACTAATTCTGAAATGTAATTTCAAAGTTTACATAAATAACTATTTAGAACTGAAACCTTGAGTATATTTAGAACTGAAACCTTGAGTATAAGTGTTACTTGGCTACTTTTATCCAAGTGTATTGACTGATTTAATCTTTACAGCTCTACAGCTCACATGTACCCCGCTTGATAGGCATGGCTGCTCAAACACAAGTTGGTAGTGTGCAGTACAGACCTATACCAAAAGGTGGGTTACCTAATACCAAGCAGATAAGTCTTGTGTAGTCTCCCAGTGCGACTACACCAATTACTAACCAACAGCTCCCTCCAAAATCCAGGATGGAAGCAAGTCCAAACCCACAAATGGCAAGGATCTGCACCGTTCAACAGCCAGTAGTGTCCCACCCAAAGACTCCAACACAGATGTGGCACCGCTGCCAATCCCACCTTCCTTCCCCCCCCCTGGGCCACATACAAAGGCATTATTAGCCCACGAAAGCAGCAGCCTTCAAGCGCAAGTGCATGACCTTATAAGGGAATTCCTGACCTGGCAAGGCAAGAAGACCGAACAGTATAGCCAAAGAACAAGCAAAAATCCTGTGGCATGGTCATTTTAGGCCACTATCAACTTTTACTAGCCACACGCAGTAAATGCTAATGTGCACACTAAAAATAACGTTAAGAGTGTAAAAAGCGAGGGGGATACAAAATTCTTAGGTTTTCATTTTGCAACAAACCACCTTAAGAAAGTGTTTTACAGTGTACTCTGCATCTCTTGTCTGAAAATATTTTGTCCCCAAGTGAGGTACCCACAATCAGAGGGGCTGGCCTATGCTGGCACAGTCAGTCACATAGGGGTTTTACACAAACATTTTGGCAATAACCAATCAGGTTGGTTCAAAAAACAACCAAACTACTAGAACCAGCCCCACACAAAATGGCAGTTCAAAACACTACAGACTACATAGCTGGGCTCAATTAGAGCCCTTAGAATGACCATTTTAGACCTAGTGGTTTCCCCGAACAGAGAAAGCCCAGGAAACAAAATTGAGGGTAGAGCCTACAAAAAATACATTAGAACCCCAATCAGAACAAAAAATGTACTTTGGTATACTAATGTACTAAATCGGCTTGCAGACCGGTTGACGCCAAAGCTAAATAACAGCTGCCATCAGCCAACTCCCCAAGCCTATGTAGGGTGTCATATTACTAAGGGCCCATTAAGCAACTCAGGTCTATCATGCAACCATACACCAACATGATTTAGCACCAGATAGTGTTGTCTATGTACTAACATCACAGTTAAGTTTGATTGCAAAACTGGCCGCAATTTTCTTAAACTTTCCCATTCATACCAATGACTAATCAAAGTTGATAAACGCGCATCCCATTTAATACAACCTTTATCCATCATCTTGTGTTTTTCTACCCACAGTAAATTATGTGCCCTGTCCTTCCTTTATAGCCACAGACCAAGGCCTGATGACACCCTGGCTGGATCGCAACGCGCCACTTCTAGAATAAGGTTGGTTGCCGTAAGACCACGAAGGTGGTTATAGACACAGTGTAAATACTTAATAATCTCTCTTGGGTGAACAAGGGATGCTTAAAAAGCACCCCAGGCCTGGGAGCCTTACAAAAAGGGTTGTAGTGGCAGGGGGACTTCAGTAACAGCCCCTCCAAGCACACAAATAGCACAGGGAACCCGAAAATAAACGGAAAAAGCAAAAGGTTAAGGGGCCATGAAATCGGATTATGGGACTGGCATTATGGAGCAGTTAGCCTTTCCTGATCTTAGTAATACTACAGGGACTGATATCTTCTAATGGGTAATCTCTGGCACTTCAGTGCCATGCATGCGAGTATTGCATATGTTTCAGCAGGTATTCAAGGGAGTGAATTGTCTTTTTTGTTGAATTATTAGTGAATTGATTTTGCATATATAAACATTTTCACAACAAACACCATCAAGACAATTAACATACATATACATAATACAAACCTTAATGTATTTCACCTAAAACCTACAATGAATAGCTCTCTGCATAGCAGCAAGAGCAGCCGATGCAACAATCACCTAAATAATGGAGGCAGGCCCTGTGAGAGTACCAGAGAGAGGCAGTCATACGCCTTGCAAATCCTTGAAGCTGGGTAAATGGGTAGAAAACACCAGTACTCTTCAAGGAAGGTGGCAGAACAAATATTCAGTACATCATGCAGACAAACATATCCTACGGAATACAGTTTAGACTAAAAAGACATGCTTAATATAGACGTACCTTTAAAACAGAAGTCATAAAAACAGAAAGTCCCATCAGGGTGAATATAATCAGTCCGGTCACTCGCTGCTCCCGGATCCCCAAGAACTTTGGCTGCTCTCCTGGGGCCGAACACTCAGATTCCACTTTCAAGCTATTGACATGACTGATGGAAAGTACTGTTGCAGCCACGAACCAGGGTAATCCCATAATGGAGCAGATTCCCAGCATGATGGCAACCATGAGCAGGTCCAGGTGATAGCCACACCCTTTCTGAAAATAAAGCAAACATTCAGTACTGGCAATTCTCTTAAATTGAGCTTCATTTTTATCAGCATGCCACGGGTATTTCTGAACTCAGGGTTTTTTGAAAATTAGCTTGCCAGCTACTCTAGATTCAGCCTTAATGTTTCAGGTTTTGCCCTGAAGCCCATTCCTGCTACTTATTTCTTAGACTTTCACGTGTCTTTCTGTTGCTTGTTCATTTTGAGAATGCCAAACCTACAAGCAGGCATGATGTAGAGAACTGGACAGAATTGGTATCAAACAGATGCAATCATAGAAAGGTGTGAATTCTAGTATATATGCCCTAATCTTTTCTGTTGGGGAGAATTTTCAATTTGGTGCTTAATTTCTCCCACCCTAGACACCCCCAGCTCTTTTGCTGGACTTTAGGACTTTTTAATTTCTATCCTGGATTGAGACGTTTTTCTCACCCTCGTGTATTTAGCTCTGGTTTGGATTATGTTTCCTTTGTGTTTGGAGTCTGACAAACTCCATGGGCATCTACGTTTTATATGGTGACACACAGCACCGTCAGTGCAGTGTCAGAGAGAAATTCTTTAAACCTTAAGAGAAATCCAAATACCTTTTCTTGAGTGAACTACAGTTCCCCAAGAATAGTAAAGTGAAATTGACTGTACTTACCTTTTCCCTTTGTAGGTCCAGCACACCCCATTTTATGTGGAGTTCTGGGTTACTTAGTAGCCCCTTTTCCTACTTAATCATAACTTTTTTTATATGTTACCCTCACTACTTTAAACGGCTGGTGTCAGTGGTTTAAATTTCCTACCATTGTGCCTTTCTACCGCAAGCTGAATCCTCAGCTGCAGTATAGAACCCATGAGTGACCATTGTGTCAAAATGGTCCCGGTTTTACTCTGCGCGCCAAACCAGGTTTAACCCCTTTGTTAGTCTTGCCTTTGGCAAGCGTCAGTACTGAAACACGCCTCAGGCTCCAGTGTGTCTGGCAGGGCAGGAAATGAGGGAGGTGCCCGTTAGGGAGAATTCTCTCTTTAGGCTGAATTTCCTAACCTAGTGAGTCCCCCAGCAGCTTTGCTGAATTTCTGGAGTTTGTTTTTTTCCTCCTGCCAAGAGTGAGACACTCTTTCTCCCACTCTTGGACATGATTTATGGTGTTCCTTTGACTGGTAATGTGTTTTATGGGCTATGGGGTCCTTTACTCCATAGGGTCTCATGTGTTTTTACTATGTGTGTTACACAGCACCCTCCGTGCAGTAACACAGGGGTGTCATAGTGACACCCCACCATAGACTCCATACTCTGGGACTGACTACTGTCTCCCAGGGCATGTAAAGTCACCATTGGCTTTACTAGTCCCAAATTATTAACAGAAACCAGTACAAACCATCATATTGTGGACGTACTGGTCGGAGCAATTCGATTGCCCCGGGGTCTGTTAGTAGAGGGGGCATGTCTCCGTCCCCCCTGGTCAAGTTTTGGCTGGTGGCAGTGGATACTACTTTTTATATTCGACCGCGAATATATCTCTATGGGATTTTCCCATTGTTCGAGGCTACCAACTTTAATTATTTAATTCTCATAGCCTCGAACATACCGCCGGTTTAATTAATATTAATTCGCCGGTTGGTATTTTTTGCCAGGACTCGATTCTAAAATGGCGTTTGTGTTCTCTTCTGTGACTCCAACCCAAGTCGAGCCCTTTGTTCCACTTTTTGGCGGGTTTCTCCACAGAAGCCTCCAAAAGTGGTGCCACTCTGTCTGGGTACCACAGGAGGGGGTTTAGGCACCCTGGACTGAGTTACCTTGGTAACTCAGGTCGCACTCTTGTGTGATTGGCCCAAGTGGTGAGCCAGCCGGCTCACCACTTAGCATGTTTGAGTGACAGCTAGGCTGAGTGAATGGGGGTTTTCTGCATAAAAGCAGGGCTTTGGGGACTGGAACTTCAGAAGTCGCCACAGGACCTGAGAATCCGACGAGGGAGAAGCTGAGCCGACCTACCACGACGATACCACCGGTGGAGCCCTGCGGAACCAACTCACCACTTCCCGACGACAGAGAAGATCTCCCGGCTGGAGAGGCTTCGTCCCCTGACTGGTGGGCACAACCAGTTTTACCTTCTTTCTTCGCACCCCAGACCGGTTTGTGGTCGAACTGCCTGTGCCAAGCACCCCGGCGGCCGGATAGCCACTCACCACTGAACCGCGAATCAACAGACCGCTCCTTGTACCTGAGAAACTGCGGCTGGTTTCTTCCCTGGCAGTGCAACGGACTCCTGTCTTCCTCCACGACGAGATCCTCTCTTCCCCCGGACGAAGCACCGACTTGCATCCGCTGTCAGGTACAACTGTCCCCGCTGGAGTGTTCTCACCACTTTAAGGTACCGCGTCCGCCAGGCCTCCCTTTCTAAAGATTGCTACAAGGTAATAACCCCTTAACCTTCTGGACTGGGCTGGCCGCCTTGACCCTCTAAATGGTCCCTTTCTTTGGTCCAACTCCTTTTTGAACCATTACAAGACTTTTGTGCACTGCAACCGTGTGACCTTGGACACATTTCGTTTGATCCTCTTAAAGTGGATCCGGCCTATTGAGCTCTAACTTCACGGTTTTACTTTGCCTTCCTCTCTTGTTATGTTCTTGTAAAAGTGTTGGGATCTGTTTCAACTTATTCTCTGCTTTTCTCTCCCTTTTAAAAAAACGAACTATTAGAGTGCCATCTACGTTAAGCGCTCACCACTGTCTGAATATAAGTGGGGCTTTACTTAAGACTTGTCTAATATTCTTTTAAGGGAGTGTATATCTTTTAGTGACCGTGTTTTTGAATTGCTTACTATTAGTGCCTGTGTGTTTTTCTAGATGTGGTTTAAAATAAATAATTATCTCTTTTACACCAAGCCCTGGTCAGTGTTTACTTGTTCTACTGTGTTCTCTTGACCTATTGTGAATACTCTGTATACTGCCCAACTCTTCTTGAGAGAAGTCTGACTGCTCAGCCACAGCTACCAAGTGAATCTGTGTGGTACAGATTGCTACCGAGTGGGTTTACTGCCAAACACCTGTAGTCTTAAATCTTTTGCAGTGGTGCCAGAGGGAACTGCACAGGTTTCTGCCTAACAGTGCCCAAAACTCCCCTGTCCGTAGTGGCCATGGAAACCTGAATGCACCCAGTACTGATTGGCTGGCTGTCCTTGTAGGACAGCCACCCTGCTGTGTGAGGGACAGCTAGGCTGTGCATGAATGGGAGAAACCTGCATAAAAGGCGAGGCTTCTTGGACTGAAGACAGTCGACCGCTGGAAAAACAGCGCAAATCATGACAGACGCCGGCTGCATCCTTCTGGACCTTTGAATTGCCAGGTGAAGCACTGCTGCTGTGCTGAAACTCCTTTTCTGCTCAACAAGAGACGCTCCGGAAAGGACGGCTTCTTCCCTTGGATTAATGGGACCAACTAACCCCGGGACAAATCTTTCTGGAAGACCTTCCCCAATTGGCTGTACTTCTTTGCTGCTGCTGGAACAGAGTGCCAGGGGTCGAGAAATCCGTAGTCGAGTGCTATGTAAGCCAGCCAAAAGGTATAGGAAGATCCCGAGGAACTCACAAAGCAGGACAACACAAGGTAAGTCCCCACACCAGAGTGTGGGACTGGACTTAAGGAGTGAAGGAATCCCAACCGTTGTCCAAGATTCACGGTGGTGCCGTTTACCGCGCGCTGAAACCGCAAAGTGCTGCTGAATTGAAAAGAGCCCATAGCTGCCGCCAACATCCGAACTACTGTGAAGGAGTCCTCCCTCTTGTCCTCACGACTGAGGCCCAGGAAAACAGGATCTGCAACACTGCAACCAAGACAGAAGCCAGATGGATCCTCTTCTTCCAACCTAAGGTACTGTTCTAAGGGGTACTTACCTCTGTCTGTGGCTTGCTTTTCTCAGTTGAGACTTGCAGTAGCTGCTTCTTCCCTTCACAAGTGTAACAGCTTGTGGCCCAACAGTGATTTTCCACAAAAACTAACTTTGTGCAAGACTTTTTGCTATCCAAGAAGAGCCTCCGCTCCAAAGAGTTTGCTCCAATTGACTTTGGCTGTCCTTGCTCCCTGCAGGCTATTGTAGCCCATTGACTTTGATTCTTACTGTTCCTCAGATGATACATTGGTTTTGAACTAATGTTTACTGGGAAATGTTTTTATCTACGTTAAGGAGAATTCTCAAAAATGTGCTAATACCCTTCTACCTTAGAGCCCACCAGCACTTTTCCTGGACTTACACAGGGAAGTCTTAGAATTTCCCAAATGTTTAAATACCTTATCTTGGTAAAACTACTGTTTTATCCAAGAGCAGTGAAGTGAAATTGACTTCACTTACATTTTGTAACTTTCTAGAACCAGCACACACTATCTTACCATAGGGTGCTGGAGGGATTACTTAGTATCCCCTTAATCTAGTTTCTCATGTAACATTTTTATGTTACCCTTCCTACAATTAATAGCTGGTGGCAGTGGTTTACTTTCTCCTACCATTGTGTGTTTCTACCACAGGCTGCATTTGCAGCTGCAGTAAGGCACCCATGAGTGCCCATTTTGTGAAAAAGGGCCCCCTTCTTCTTTTGTCACCATTTCCTGAAGGAAGGTTCTTCTTGAGATTTACTCTGCACGCCTAACTAGGTTTGGGCCCTTTGTTCGCTTTGTCTTTGACGGGATTCATGAGTGAAACCCGCCTCTGTCTCCAGGGTGTCTGGCAGGGGCACGAAGTGAGAGCGGTAGCTGAAACTCTATGCTTAATCCACTTGGCTACAGGAATGCACCCAAAGGCGATTGGCCAATTGGCTGTGTGATTGACAGCTAGGCTGGAATGAATGGGTGAAACCTTCATAAAAAAGCAAGGCTTTTTGGCTTGGAAGGCAGAGTCGAACACTGGACGAAGGAATCCGAAGAAGAACTTGGAAGAGATGCCTGCTGCAACTCCTGGATCGTTGGTTTGCCCGGTGAAGCCATGCTGCTGTGCTGAGGCTCCGAAATTCGCCTAGACTAGAGAAGCCCTGCAAGAACGACTTTTCCACTTGAGTTGGTGGGACCAATCAACTACAAAGTGAACTTGTCTGGACATCCTCTGAGCTGGCTGTACTTCCACTGCTGCTGCTGTTGGAACCGAAGTGCCAGGGAGAGGAACACCAGATTGGAGTGCATCATGTTTAAGTCTGACCTGAGCTGCTGGAAGATCCTCCGGACTCCTAGGAAGCAGGACTGATCAAGCCTGATCCACCTCAGAGTGCAGGACCCCAGATGCAAGGAAAGTCCAAATTGGTAGCCGAGAACTGAGGTGGTGCTATTTGCGGAGATGCGAGGAGCTGAAACCGCAACGTGCCACTGAATTGAAGTTTGCCCTTTGCTGTTGCTGACCGTCCCATTGCAGTGCAGGAGTCTCCAGAAGTCCTCCCTCTTGTTCCCACAACTGAGGCACAGGAACAACAGGATCTGAAGAGCTGCACAGGAACAGAAGCCAGCTGCAACCATGTCTTCCAACCAAAGGTAGTGTACAGTCTAAGAGAACGTGCCTCTTGTTGTGTAGCCTTGCCTGTTCTCAGTTTAGACTGGTCTTGGTTGCTTCTGTAGAGTTGCTGGCATTTTCTACCCCTCACAAGCCTAACAGCTTGTGGCCCTACATTGATTCTACTTTTTCTACAAAGACTTCTAAAAACATTGTGCAAGACTTACTTACCTGCAAGAAGTACTTCAGCTCACCTAGACTTTTCCCCAATTGCCATTGTCCTGACCTGGCTCCCTGAATGACTTCTCTCGGATTGTGTGTTTTACCTCCCTTCCAGGAAAGGGTCAACTACTTTGCATTGGGGGTTCAAAAGTACTTACCTGCTTCAGAATATTTGTGCGATCTCTTGTTTTATTCTAACATCCCTTTTCTCTGACACTCATCTCAATATTGCTCTAAATGTACCTGTAATCTATTAATGTCCACAGTGTCCTAGCTATTTAAGTCAACTGAGGATGTAGGAAGTGTGTGTGCCATCTCAAATCTTGCTGATTTAGAGAAACTAAGTGTATTTTGGAGTGTATTTTCTGTGTTACTGTTAAATTGTCCCTTCTGAAGGTTTATTCAAACGTACTGTTAAATTAATAATTGTTTAACAAGGAAACCTCGAGTAAGTGTTCAACTGGACTATGGTCACTGAATCTGTGTAACTACCCTACTGCTCACATTGGCTCCTCTTGAGATATGCCTGGCTGCTCAGCTACAATACCAACCTGTGTAGTTCAGACTTATACCAAAGGTTAGGTTCCTATTGCCAGGAGGTCAAGGTTGTTGTAGAGCACCCAAAGGGTACCGCATCTAATCTTGCCTAACACATAGGTACAGGACACGCTTTGACAATAGCCACGAGAATAGTTCAAAGGCAGGGCACAGATAAGTAGCCATATGAAAATGGCACAAACTCCAGCACAAAGAGAAGACTCAGATTACCAGGCTCACCAAATGTAAACAGTGCTGATGTATGTACACAGATTGCATATATTGTGGATATAAATTAGAAGCTAAGGTTTTCAAGTGGTATTGCCATTAGTCCACAAAGAAACAGATTTTGTGGTGTGCAATATATTGTCACTATTCTATAGAATGCAACACTGTAGCCAGTTAAACATGAGCGACTTGGAGTATACCCTCAGAACTAAATGACGATTTTCAAAAGTTTACAGAGCAGCAATTCTGACGGATCACACAAGTTGGTCAAAAGGTTGGTCAAGAGGTAAAGCTGAGATTTGAGCTCAATCTGTAATTTCTGTCAGTTATCATAGAGCAAACTGCAATTATTTGTGAACATTTCACTTTCATGAACTAAAATAACCTATTGTTTTATGAACGGACTTGAAAAATGCACAAATCACATAACCCTTTATAGAAGCATTTCATGCAAAAGGACAATAATTCTAGCTACAGTTTCACCAACACAAAGGCAAGTATACAAGCACCACATTAAGTGATGTGAGCTTAAAAAGGTGTCATCTGGGATTTTCGATCGTATTCTAAAGCTTTAATATACACCCAACACAGAGAATTGAGAAAAGTTATTTATGATGTATAGTGGACATTGTATAAGAAAGCAGACGTTTTGCCGAATAAGCAGACATGGAAATATGCGCGCCTTGGGCCTGTGACATTTGGTTGGCTCTAACTCTTCCACTCAAACGGCCAACATGAAAAGAAAGATCAGATCACAGACTAAACGCCACCATTAAGTGAGAAGGCAAACCTTTTCACGGAAGATACCACTGTGCCAGTGAGATAATAGGATTTGTCCAGGACCACTGTATGGTCTGCTGGCAAAGTCTGACATGAACCTCAACTTCAGTGTCTCGAATCTGACTGCCTACTCCCCTTAATACCAATTCATGCTCATCGGGGATGGCAGTCCGTTTTAACAATCCTCATTTGGAGGAACAAAGCTCTAGACCTGCACCAGACTGATGCCACTTTCTACAGCTGGTGCAAATTGATGGTTACGTTGTGTAAATCTGGGTATATCACAAAAGTATATACATATCAGTAAAAAAAACTTTGTTAAAAGGACGTTATGGTTAAGTTGCACTACTAAAAACCTATGCAATTGATGTGATGTCATCGTTGATGTCCTGGGTGTTAGCCTTAGCAGTGCACGGTGGTGGCGCGAGTTATGGTTGCTTAGCTTACCATAACAGGCGAATTTCAGTGGTTTTTCGATTTTACCTACAACCATAGCGTCCCCTTAAAGTTTTTTTTACTGAATTGCATAGGTTTTCAGTAGCGCTCTTAACCATAACATCCCTTTAACAAAGTTTTTTTACTGAATTTCATAGGTTTTTATTATTGCAACGTAACCATAACGTCCTTTTAAATGGATGAAGACCATTACCACACTAGCTTCCCAAAGCGGGAACCCGGGGTGCTAAAAAAAAATAAAAAATAATAAAAATATATTTTTCTTCCAAAACCGGTACACCTGCGGCGTCCCGGTGTAGGAAGAAAAATCCTTTAAGAAGATGGTCACCATGGAAAGGGAAGGCGGGGTTCCATACAGGGCCCCTCTTCACTTCACAACACATGTGTGCGGTCTTCGCAGCTACGTATTTTCAACAGCACGCGTACATGTTCAGATGAGACGCGCATGAGTTCGGATTCATCTAATTTCTGCGTGTTTTTCTTCAACGCGCGTGTGGTCTTCGCAGCTACGTGTTATCTACAGTGCCAGTGTGGTCTTCACTAGTACGTGTTTTCGTTAACTCCTGTGCGCTGTTTTGTTCAACGCGTGCGTGTTCGGAAAAGGCGCGTGTGAGCGCGGAAATGCGTGGTCTTTGCAGCTACGTGTTATCTACAGCGTGTGTGTGGTCTTTGCAGGTATGTGTTTTTTACAACACGTGTGCGTGGTCTTCACTGGTACGTGTTTTCTGTTAACTCCTGTGCGCTGTTTTGTTCAACGCGTGTGCGTGGTCTTCTCAGCCACTTGTTCTCTACAGCACCAGCGTGTGTGCGTTGTCTTTGCAGCTACATGTTTTTTTACAACACGTGTGCGTGGTCTTCACTGGTACGTGTTTTCCGTTAACTCCCGTGCGCGGTTTTGTTCAACGTGTGTGCGTGGTCTTCTCAGCTACGTGTTATGTACAGCGCGTGTGTGTTCAGATAAGGCGTGTGAGCTCAGAAACGCGTTTGCTTCTCAGCTACGTGTTATCTACATCGCGTGTGTACAGTCTTTGCAGGTATGCGTTTTCTACAGCGCGTGTGCACGGTTTTGACTGCTACGTGTTTTCGTTAACTACGGTGCGTGGTCATCATTTCTGCACGTTTTCTTCAACGCATGTCCGTGTTCAGATGAGGCGCACGTGCGAGTTTGAAGAGAATTGGATATTCTGAGGAAAGTGTATATGATGCCACTTTGAAATTCAAAAAAATAACAGGGCAAATTAAGGCTTGCTTAAGCCAACGGAACAATTATCATCCCTAACCGTAGGGTTATAATGGTACACAAAGGACGGTTGGACAGGGAAAAGCAGGGTACTTGGATTAGCAGTATAACTGCCAAAAGTGGGTGGTGGAGATTGGGAAGTCCGAGATGGACGCTAGATCGGGAGATGTTCTGGCCCTCTGCTCAGACACCCTTGCCCCTACCTGTGGTGAAAAGGAGGGGCATTATATCTGGGGTGACCTGAGTGTGAACAAGCCTTAGTGTGGGGCTTTGTATGAGAGGGAAAGAGTCTTGGAATGGTGTTCTTTGTATGGGGTGATGGGATATCCCCCACTTGTGATGGTGACACCAATAGCCTATTGGAAAGGGAAAAATAAGATGGCAACCGCCTGGCGGGTTCTAAGTTGCTTAGAGAGGGAAATAATATCTCATTGTGATGACTCAAGCACCTTATAACTGATCATGAATGGTTTAAGGGCATTGGGGATTTTCAAATAAGTGCTTTATTAACCCAAATGTCTCAAAATCCTTTTCATGTGGGCGGTTGTCTAAATAAAACAATGTTAAACAAAGAAAGTTTAAAACAATGTCAATTCTTCCGCACTTGAGGTGCTTGGAACCCATTTTGTACTGGGTTGTGGTTCTTAATGTCTTGGTATCCCCTCTTTTTCCTGGGGATATCAAAGTGTTGCGGAGGGGCCTCAACGGATCAGGTCGACCGGTTTCGATGGTTAAAAGCGGTTGAGAACCATCTTCTTCAGGACATTGGATTTCTTCATATGTTGACCAAATTGTTTGCTGTACTCGCAGGTAGGACAGCATACACAATGTAAGCAGGCTACACAGAATCCTGCTGCTTTTATTAGATGATTATGCCTCCAGGGGCTTGATCCCGGGGAACGTGGATCTGTGCTCCGTCCTTGTTGCCTTCTTATAAAACATTATCACTCGATTGAGGTGAGCCTTATAGAGAAATGTGGGGTACAGAGTCTTAATTGATAGTATTGTCAGTGCTGGGGAGGAGTGGTAGATGAGATGGGGTGAGGAAGACAGCTGAGGGGAGCCAAAGTATGGCATTTGTTTTACTTATTAAATTAACTACAACCCTGCTTCATCAAAACACAAAGCGCTACCAGGTGCGTTTTAGTGTGTGCAGTTCGTCGGTGGAATTCCCTTTTTAAAAAAAGAAAATGCCACGAACACACCTTTGATATCCCAGGGTGCTAACATCAATATACACTTTGGAAGGTGGCATTGCCGGCTGGTGAGGGCGTTTGGACATGCGTTAAGGCATTTACTTCTCCAGGACTCCAATTTGTGCCAGAGGACCCTTACCATCTGGTAATGTCCTTTTTCTCCCCCGCCCCGGTGTATATTGCTTTAATTCCTCAAGTAAACACCTAGCTTATTTTTAATCACGACATAGCATCCCTAAATTCAACCCGGATGTTTGCCTGGTGCACCCTTAATGCATTTCAAATACAGAAATTATGATGGTGGGAGCCCAGAGCTGTTGCCAATAGATCAGACATCATTATGGGAGGGCAAAAGGGCCCATGCCCTGGGCGAAGCCCCTGGTGGGGGGGAGGGGCTCATGGCTGCTTATTTGAAAGCAGTTAGTGCACATTTCTTTACTAAAATAAACACATACCAGGATGTTTTATGGTGCTACTTATACACCAAACCTGCTGCCAGGCTGTTAAGTAAATTCTGCTCAGATCAATAAATCCTATGTTTTTTGCGTTCTCTGTAGTACAGTTTGTCCATTCACAACAGCACAGCCCTTCATATAAATCACATGTCATATCGGAAGTTGAAATGCATATTGATACATTTGAGTGCCATAATTGCTCAGACAATAGCTCTGTTTAAGCAGTTATTACAGAGATGTGTGTTCCTATTCCAAATCAGAGGACCAAAATGCAGCAAGGCCAACTTGGCCTTTCCTATGTCTTAGGTGGATAAGCGTATTACACGGCCACGCTAGTGGCCGTGTAGTTATGGTTAAGTTGCCGTTTCCATAGGAAGAGCACTTTTTGGGTGGCCTACAACTCCGCTCCCCCAGGACGAATCCTCACCAAACTGTGCATAAAACGTACATGGGCCACTCTGAATATTTTTGCAAAGTTTGGTGAGGATTCGTCTAAAGGGGAGGGGGGGATGGGGTTGTTACAAGGGAGGGTCCCAAAACGTATTTTATTTCCCCATAGACACAATGATAAAAAAAACTTTGCTCACGCCTAGCCTACAGCCCAAACCGCTGGACGGATTTGCACCAAATTTGCGGCAGGAGCAGCGGCTTGGTCCCGAAAGCGTGCTTTTGTTAATTTGGTGTAAATCCGTCCAGTAGTTTTTCTATAAAATGACCAAAATGTAAGGCACAAAATTTAGTGATATCGATGTCTGCTCCGCGGACACACTTCCTTATTCGCTCCGTGAACAGGTCATGGATTGTCCAAGCGGCTTGCGTAATGTCCGCGGACATATGACATGCTCTCTGATTGGCTGGGGTGAAGTGTGAAGTGCGTCAGATTTTTGCAGATGCCCGCCATCTTGGATTCTTGTCCATTGTCCACGGACATCGCAGTAAACCATATTTAAAAAAAAATTGCACTCGTCAAGCTTATCAAATAATGTTTGGGGAGGTGAGGGGTGAGGATAGGATGGGATGGAATATGGCTGCAAGAAGCACAAAAATGTGTTAACTAAACATCCGAACGCGAAGAAATCGCGTAACGGTGTAGACCACGCTCACGCAGTAAAGCGCATGCGCAGAACTACGTCACTACGTCACCTGCTCTTCACATATAACGCGCCAGTCAATTCTGTCCACAATATGCCAGTGAAGGCTTACACGTCTGGTTTAAAAGCCACACAAATTGCATTTAAGCTGTTAACTTTTTATATTCCTGTTGCAGAGATAAAAGTCTTAAGTTTATTCATCAAATAGTATTTTTAGCCAACTGGGGCTGGCCGTAGTTCTTCGACTGGGATCATTTTTTTCAGGCTACCAGCAAATGTCAGCATAGCCCAGGGTTGTCATGGAGTTTCTCTTTGGAGTTCCTTGGTTTGAGTGGATGGTTGGTGTCACTTCCAGAAGTCACACATCTGTGTCCCAGAATCTATTGTCTCAAGCTAGAGCACAGACAAGTCTGACGAGCGTGTGATATTTCTTTCTCTTGGCCTATTCAGAGTTAACAAGGGCACAGTTAGCATGTTAAGTGTCCCAGAAACTATTGTGGCTTCTTTTTAGGGGGTGAGAGGGGCGAGAAAAGGCCTCCCCTGTTGCTAGCAACCCCTCCCCCCCCCCAAGCAGCAAACCGGTTTGGCTAGTTCCACAATGCAGCCAATACCTTAGTTATTTTATTTTTCTGCATCAGAATCATGTCTGTTGAAACAAAACATCCCATCTAGGTTTTCACACAACACTCCCTAACATTTCTAGGCAAAGAAAGGGCTTTATTCAACATTGTACTTTTACAACAGGCATTTTTCTTGTTTTGCAAAAACACATTTTGACACGTGGTGAATGCTGCTGGGATTTCCCTTTCAAACTCTGTTTTCTCTCCCATCTTGATTTAAAACATCGTTTGTAGTCCTAGCCAGTTTCTCTTACACAACAGCCTGTACAAGGCAAAGGTCCCTTGAAATTGACATATGCAGAGAGAGCTAGGGTTTCGTTTTGCAGGGTTTATTTTTGACACTTTGTAGCCAAAAGTCAAGTGCTTTTTCGTACGGCTGAAAGTAAAGTTTCTGGTGACTTCCCAGACCATGCCTGACACAGCCTGCCTGCTGGCACAATCTGAATGTGGATGGGCACAGCTAGATCTCCCGGGATCCAATCTGTGTAAGGTTGAACAGATGATGCAGAGGATCAGGGCGCCATCATTATAAAGGCCAAATGTTTTCAAGGGGGAATGTGGATCTAGCAGCAAAGCAGTGCTGCTTCTCAATTTTCTTCTTGGTTCTTTCTTCAAGTGTGCCCCCTTGTTCCATCCTGCCCAATAGGTGCTTGGCAAGACAGTGCAGTCATCATTTTGTAGCTGCAAACGCAGTTTTGATGGGGGCAATGGTGCTTATAAGGAGCCAGCACAGTCAGCTGCTGTTAGCTGCTGAAGTGCAGCTTGGTGATGTGGGGACGTACTGCTGAGTGGGTAAATGTATCCCACAGAGATGGGGGGAAAAGCGTTGGCAAATTTCCCTGACCATGTTATCCAGAGAGCGTTCCCCTTGGAGCGGTTGTGTATGTGGAGGCGTAATCTTGGCACTGTGCGTTCTCCAGAGTTGCGAACAGGTCAATCTCTGGAAAGCCCCCTTCTGCAAAGACGTTGGAGATGATGTCTTTGTGTAATTGCCATTAGTACTCTGTGGGTACAGGGAAATCTCTGCTGAGCACGTTTGTCACAAGATTGAGTTCCACTGGAATGCGCCGAGACAGGAGGCACATCCTGTGTTTGAGAGCCAACTTCCAAACGTTCTGGGACAGTTTGGATAGCCCTGGAGAGTGTGTGCCCCCGTTTGTTCAGGTAATACATGGCCGTGGTGCTGTCCATGAGGACCAGTACAGTCTTCCCCTGATGCGTTTGAAAAGCTTTTAGGGCCTCAACAATTCCAACAGGTTTATGTGGTTGGATGCGACTGCTGAGAACCAAACACTGCGATAAAGGGGAGAACCCCCCCCCGCCCCACCCGTCAGAGATGCGTCTGTAGCGAGAGTGGCTTCAACTGCGGGGGTGGTGAAGGTTTTCCTCTTCAAGAGATTTTCCCTCGAACGACACTGCAGAGAGAACGAGAGCTGTCGAGACAACCACTAGCTCGCCCCATTGTCTGCTGGCCTGAAACCTTCAGCGGTTGAGCCACTCTTGCATGGGGCGCACGCGCAGACTTGCGCGTGGGACTAAGTAAATACAGGAGGCCATCATTTCCAACAGTCGCATGGCTTTGTGTACAGTCACCTAGCGACTGGCTACATAGTGAGGGAATCTGGAACAGCATGTTTTGGACCCTCTCGTTGGAGGGTGAGATGAGGAAGTCTTCTGTCTGAATTAGAGCTCCCAGAAAATGTTTGACTTGGCTTGGGTCTAGACTGGACTTCTTGTTCATTGAGAATCCCACACTGAAGAGTAGATCT
The DNA here is from genome assembly GCF_040938575.1 of Ambystoma mexicanum. Taxonomy (NCBI): domain Eukaryota; kingdom Metazoa; phylum Chordata; class Amphibia; order Caudata; family Ambystomatidae; genus Ambystoma; species Ambystoma mexicanum. Next base: position 1,319,648,967 of record NC_090924.1, read on the forward strand.
ACTGTCGTTTGGGTGTTTCATAGGCATGTTCCATGTGAATCCCAGGTCATTAGACAGTCGTCAAGGTAAGGATAGACTGGAATGGACTGCCTGCGCAGGTGTGCCGCTACTACTGCCAGTACCTTTGTAAATACTCTTGGGGCTGAGGCAATGCCGAAGGGAAGGACCTTGAACTGATAGTGTTTGTCCTCTATCATGCACCTTCTGTATTTTCTGTGCGCTGGCAGCATTGAAATATGAAAGTATGCATCTTTCATGTCCAATGTTGCCATGTAATCTCCCTGTCTGAGTAGAAGGATTACCTCTTGCAAAACTTTTGTGGTTTGACAAATTTGTTTGCTAGGCGCAAGTCTAGCACATGGCGCATGGTGAGATCTTGTGTATAAGCAAGTACACTGAATAAATACCCTTGTTTATCTGTAGAACGGGGACAACTTCGATTACGCCCTTTTCTTGCAGGATCTCGACCTCTTGTAGTAGTATCTTCAGATGTTCTAGTGACAATCGTCTCGACGTTGTTGGCCGGTATCCAGGTAGTCGGCTGAACTCGATACAATAACCATGGATGACGGTCTTGAGCACCCACTGGTCTGTGGTAATTCCCTCCCATGCATGGAATAATTGGGTTATCCATCCCCCGACCGGGGAGGCATGGAGGGGATCCGGATCGGTAAGTCATTTATTTTCTTATGAGGCTGGGGAGCCTCTTGGGGTGGTGATTCTACCCCTTCCTTTACCACGGCGATGTCCTCTTGGCCGATATTGGCTTGTGGCAGCTGCCCCCTGTCCTGAGGACCATGATGTATTTCCCGGTCTGTACTGATTGTAGGGGTAATGTGGGAAAGATTATCCCTGAAAGGAGCAGCGAGAGGGTTTTCCCCCCCTACCCCCTCGCTGCTGATAGGGCCTCTTATCTGGCTTAGTGACTTTAAGGTCTTAGGTTCCTTTTTTGCAGTCTCCAGAGCCTCGTCCACTCCCTTTCCAAACATGTTAGATTTATCCACTGGCTTGTTAATGAGGGATGCCTGTATTTCCGGTTTAAATCCCAAATTCTTTAACCATTCGTGCCTCTCCAACAAGGTACCTTGGGCCACTGTTCATCCCACTGTCTCCGCAGAATCCAGGGTATTCTTTAGAAGGTTTTGATTCGCCTGCCTCCCCTCCGACACAACCACCAGCAGGCATGATCGCGTTGCTCTGGGACTTCCTGCAGGCCTTCCTGGAGGAAATACCACAGGACATAGCTGTAACTAACCAACGATTGAGTATTGTTAGCTATCCTGGTGTAATAGGCTGCCGCTTTTGTAATCCGCTTCCCCAGGGCATACAATTTCTTGCAGTCCTCGTCTGGTGGCGCTTTGGCTGTAGCCACACCACTAGGGAATCGGGAATGGCATGTCTCCGGATGTAAAGCGGGTCTGTAGGCGCGGTGCGAAAGTTTCGACTCATGTGTTTACTGCCCTCGTTTGCGATGGAGTCAGCAAAGTAGGGGAGATTTGCCTTTTGATGGAGTTTAACAGCAGTATTGCCTGGCTTGCAGGTAGTTTCCCTTTCAAAATATACTCTACGAAGTCGGTGTCTTGCACCACCTCCCGAGTTGAAATCTGGAAGTGTTCAGCTGCTATTTTGAGGATAGCATTGAATGCCATCTGGTCATCGATGCAGGATGCTGGTCTAATGGAGGTGAGGCAGGTAGATCTATGCACAGTGTGCCTGGGTCCGGGGTAGTGGACAGTGACGGCCATGGTGCCTCAACCACAGGTTGTTCATCACCCCAATCTGGGGAGTGGTCTGTAGGTTCATCAAAGGGATCCTCACCCTAATCATAAGGATCCTCAGGGGCCTCTTCTGGTTCTGTTAGATCAAACACCTCCTCCTGAGGAGTGTGGCTGGAGGTCCTCTGAAATCTATTCATAGTAGGATAGTAGTCTTCCTCTCCTGGCCTTTAACAAAACAATGGCTAATACATCTTCCTTTTATGTAACACTATAGATCGCTGTGAATTGTTGATTTGAGAAGAACATTGAAAACCTTTCTCCTGATGAAGGGACTTTAGACCCGAAAAGCGTTGGGCATTTATTTGCATATGGAAATATATATGTATTTGATGAAATTCAATCCAATGAATTTATTATTAAATGTTTTAATCATACATGGAACCTTTTCTGTGTCAGGTTCACACATAAAAAAAAAAACTTGTTTTTCACCAACTCTGGTATTTAATTTTTCTTTTAAATGGTATATGATTTATTATTCATAAACACGGTTTACAAATGTAGCAGGTGTGCAAGGGACGGAAAAGAAAAAAAAAATCAGTTTTGTTTCTAAACTGTCTTTCTCCTAATAACCAATCACTGGTGTAACATACATGGAACCTTTTCTGTGTCAGGTTCACACAAAAAAAAAAAACTTGTTTTTCACCAACTCTGGTATTTAATTTTTCTTCTAAATGGTATATGATTTATTATTCATAAACACGGTTTACAAATGTAGCAGGTGTGCAAGGGACGAGAGTGCTCCACAGTATGTTGACAACGGTTTCCTTCTCCTAGTGAATACACGGCCCAGTGCCAGGGTTGTTACTTCTCTGCATCCTCCAACAAACCTAAATAAATTGTTCAACATATTCTATTTAAATCATATATAGTTTATAGGTGAGTGCACCTATAAACGTTTCTTTTCATAACATCTGCCCGAAAACAGGCATTCGGGCACCAGGAATGTGAAGTGGGACTAGTCCCAGTCCACTCTTTTGGTCACACGCACACACAAACTGCCACTCAAACGGCAAAAGCCAAAGCTTTCCCTGGGAAAAGGTCATTCTACAAAAGGCATTTTTTCGGACCTGAAAAGGCAGTAAGACGGTAAAAGAACAAGCACAAAACATTATGCTAAGGCCATTTCACAGTGGTAGTCACCCTAATAAGCCATTTGAAGTAACTGCAAAATTGCACAAGTAAAATGTTCCAAAAACTGTAAAAATACCATAGCCATTACATAAAAAGATGGAGGATACAGAGGATCCTAACTGCACAGCGGGGGGGTGGAACACGAATGCTTCCCCTCTACGCCGGTCGGGTGTAAATGTAAGATGTAACCCCTCTCTGTGACGAAACACAGAATTCAAGGATTCAGGCCACATTCGTACACTTCACTGGATGGAGGAAGGCGAGTTCCAGTGACGATCACAAGTTGCAGGAGACTAGCGTCTTTCCAGTTGCAGTCCCAGGAGCTGATACAGCACAGGTTCCCTTGAATATAGGAAGCTGGAAAACAGCGAGGTGACTCATGGAACAAGTAGGTGATCATCAAAAGTTCCGGACTATCACGGAAAGGCGACACTTCTTGCAAGGTAGCTTATTTTTACCTTTATGGAGCACGCTAAGCCCTGAGGCATCATGTTACATGGCAAGTTGCTCAAAGACAGTACAGGCATTGTTTCTGTATCACATTGTCGGAGGCGGAACTGGCTAGTTAACTGTTAAGTGACCAAGGAACAAGTTAATTACCTGTAACTGTTCTCCAGCATGAGTCTGGCATGGATTCACATGCTCATGAATATTCCCAGTCAGCCTGGGAATCCTCGGAAAAGAAAAAAAAAAAATCAGTTTTGTTTCTAAACTGTCTTTCTCCTAATAACCAATCACTGGTGTAACTAACTTGTTCCTTCTCCAGCATGGGGTCTGGCATGGATTCACATGCTCATGAATACAGGAATACATAGCAGTACACACATGCACAACCACGGGAGGTGGCAAGGCTCAACATTAAGCATCTCTTACCTCAACACCAGGCCCACCTTCAGGCGAACAGGTTGCGCAGCACTGCCTGGCCGACACTGGACTCCTCCCTGTAATCCCAGTCGACGCAGTAGAATCTCGTGACGGTGTGTGTCGACCTCCACGTAGCAGCACTGCAGATGTCCAGCAAGGGCACACCAGATAGGAACGCCGTGGTAGCAGCGATCGCTCTGGTCGAATGGGCTCTCGGCCGGCCGGGCAACAGTCGGTTTGCCAACCGGTGAGTGCATGATGCAGCCGGAGAGCCATCTGGATATGGAAGCCTTTGAGAGGGCCTTCCCTTGGTTCACAGGTCCAAAGTTCGCAAACAGCTGTGATGTCTTCCGAAAACTTTGTGCGGTCCACGTAGAACTTTAGCGCTCTAGCTACATCCAGCGAGTGCAAAGGCCTCTCGGCTGGCGACGGGAAGAAAACAGGTAACACCAAGGGCTCGTTGAGGTGGAAGTCCGACGGCACCTTGGGCATGAAGGAGGGGTGCGTCCTCAGCACCACCCTCGTCTCTGGTAGGGGGCCTTGCAGAAGAGGGCATGGAGCTCTCCCACTCGTCGTGCGGAGGGGATGGCCACAAGAAACACAGTTTTCCACGACAGGAACTTCAACGGTGCCGAATGCAGAGGCTCGAATGGCAGCCCCATGAGCCTGGACAGCACCACGTTGAGTTCCCACGCCGGGCCGGAGCCTTCACCGGCGGGAAGGATCGGAAAATTCCCTTCATGAACTCCTTCACCAGGCGATGGGACCACAGGGATGAGCGCCCCTGAGTTCTGGTGTAGCGGGAGATAGCCGCCAGATCGATCTTGATTGAGGCATGGGCCAGCCGCGCCTTTGCCAGCAATAGCAAGTCCGGCAGCACTTAAGGGGCCGTAATCAGCAGAGGGTTAATCTTCTGTACACGGCACCAGACAGAGAAACTCTTCCATTTGTGTCCGTAGCACTTGAGAGTTGAGGACGCCCTGGCCTTTGCAAGCACCTCCTTGCAGTCCGCCGGGATATTGTACCCTCCAAACTCTAGTTCTGCAGGAGCCAGGCCTGCAAGTTCAGCAACCCTGGGTTGTGGTGGAGGATGGCGCCTCCTTCCCTGGATAGGAGATCCGCAGCAGTCAGCAGCTTGACGGGGGGATGGGGGGAGAAGGGGGGTTGAGGGACGCTGACATGTCCAGAAGGTCCGGGAACCATATCTGTCTCGGCCACGACGAGGATCATCCTGCAATGGGACCGTCTGAGTTGGTTGATGAGTCGCAGCAGCAACGGCAACGGAGGGAATGCGTAGAGGAACAGGCCGTCCCAGGGGAATGAGAAGGCATCGCCCATGCTCCCCGGCTGGGGAAACCTGTTGGCGAACCTCCGGTACTTGGCGTTCGTCGCCGTCGTGAATAAATCGATCTGGGGATTGCCCCATCGTTGGAATAGCAGATCCACTTGATCCTGCCGCAGTTCCCACTCGTGGCACGAGCGTAGCTCCCTTCTGAGTGAGTCGGCGATGGTGTTCTTTATTCCTGCCAGGTGGAAGGGTATCAGAAACATCCCTTGGGCGACGGCCCAATGCCACAGATCCTGGGCCTCCTTGGATAGGGCTAGGGATCTGGTGCCTCCCTGCTCCCGGATGTAGAACATTGTGGTGGTGTTGTCGGTGAAGATCCTCACCACCTTGCCCTTGAGGAACGGAAGAAACGACCCGAGGGCCCAGAACACGGCTCGGAGCTCCAGGACGTTGATGTGTAGCGACTTCTCCTATGGGAGCCAAAGGCTTCTTGCGTGGAGATCTCCGGTGTGCGCTCCGCAAGCCTCCAGGGAGGCATCCGTCACCGTCTCCTGGTGTGCGGGGACTGGAAACCCATCCCCGCCGCGTGATGCGCACGAGTGCCCCACCACCGGATCACTTGGCGGAAGATCTCGTTGAGTGAGATCCTGTGTTCGAAGCTGCCCTCTTGGTGGACGCATCCGCAGCCTGCACAGGTGCACAAGGTAGATGCACAAGGACATCATGCCGAGCAGGGACTTGGTGGACCTCACCCTGGCCACGTCCATGGCCGACAGTCGTTGCACCTTGCCCAGGATGGCCTTTATTCTTTCCTCCGACGGAGAGGCCAATCGTGCCACTGTGTCGAGCCTGGCTCCCAGAAACATTGCGACTTGTGATGGGACCAAGTGGGATTTCGCGTAGATGATGTAAAATCTCAGAAACGTGAGCAGCTGGACGGTCTTCGCTGTGTGCCCGACGGTGAGTTCTCTTGTCCTTGCTCGGATGAGCCAATCGTCCAGGTATGGGTAGACGTGGATCCCATGCAGGCGCAGCCACGCCGCTACCAGTACTAGGCACTTGGTGAATACCCTGGGCGCCGACTTCAATCTGAAGGGGAGGGCCTTGAACTGGTAGTGCCGTCCTCGGACTACGAATCTGAGGAACTTTCGATGTCCTCTTAGAATGGGGATGTGGAAGTAAGCATCCTCCAAGTCCAGCGACGATAGGAAGTCGCCCTCCTCCAGCTGTACCAGCACGTGCTGGAGAGTGACCATCCAGAACTTTTGCGACTTGATGTGCTTGTTTAAACGAAGGTCCAGGATGGGTCGCCAGCAGCTGGTCTTCTTCCTTACGAGGAAGTATTGGAAGTACACTCTGGAGCCCCACAGCCTCTTTGGGACGAGCTTGATTGCTCCTTTCTTCAGCATCGCCCTTACTTCCAGCAGCAGTTGAGGGATGTGGTTTTCCTTCCTGGCCACGGGAGCAATGCAGGGGCACTTTTTTTTAGAAACTCAAGATTGTGCCCGCAGGCCAGCGTATCCAGCACCCATCGGTCGGTGGAGATGGACTCCCACATGCTGATGAAGTTCGCCAGCCGGCCTCCCACCGGGGTGCTCAGGTGGGGGCCCAACGCTACGGCTGGTTCAGTCCTGCTTGGCAGTGGCCTTGCTGCCTTGGCCTCCTTGACGACGAGATGTTCCTGACTTGCCGCATCCTCTGTCGGCCTCCTGCGATGAGGAGCGGGCCGCCTGGCGGTACGACGAGGAGCCGCCGCTGAATCCTTTGGATGCACCTTGGTTGCCTCCAGAGTTCCGAAAGGGCAGGCGTCGTTGCAAAACTCCCAAGGACTGCGCCGTTTCCGTGTCGGCCTTGATTGCCTGAAATTACTCGTCCAGTGTCTTGCCGAACAGGTTGTGTCCGTCGAAAGGCATGTCCAAAACTCTGGTTTGCAAGTCCCATGGCATCCAATTTCTTCCCTTCGCCGTCCGGCGGGGAGGTCGCAGTTGAAATCGTCACCCCCGCTGCTTTCTTCTTGGACGCCGCCGAGACAACCAAATACGGGTTCGGCTGCGCCCTAAGGCACATGGTGGCAGAATCCGGGACCCGGTACTTCTTCTCGTACCGGTCTCTCTTGGCAGGGGTCGTGGATGGGTTCTTGAGGAGCTCCAGCCCCTCGTCCCAGATGTCGTCAAGCAACGGGACAGAGGACCGTCTTCCTCTTGGCCTCACGCGGTTGATAGAGGAAACCTTCCTTCTTCTGTTCCACCGGGCAGAGCTGAAAGAGCTCGGATGCCCTGGCGATCATGGCATGGAAGGAGCCAATTTCGTCGGGTGGGGAAGCCCCGGAGGGGATTGCGTTGATGGAAGGCTCATCTCGTCACCACAGTCATCTTCCGTCCCCGTCGTAGCCATCTCTGTTCCTGTCATATCCCTCGGATCCGGGGAAGGAGATTAAGGTCTTGAGGGCCGCGTAGGCTGGAAGGGTGGTGGGGAGGAGTTCTCCTCCGCTTGCTTGGAGGTTTTCCCGACGGTCCAGGCTCCGCTGTGTCATCCGTTGGGGGTAAGGGCAATCTTGTCCATATCTCTGTGCACAAGGCCTGGATAGCCATCAAGATTGCTCCTGAGCTGTCCTGTGGCCCAGGTACCGGCTATGACAGGCGCGACGGTTGGGGAGTGGAATCCTCCGCCTCCACAGGAACCTCGTCAGCGTCACCGTTGCTTTCTTTGTCCGCCTCATCGGGATCCCTCCCGTGGGACCGGACTTCCTCGGACCTCTTGTCCAGGATGTTCACGACTTCAGTCAGCTCCTCTTCAGAGGCTGTATCAGTGTTCATGATGGCCGCCACTCCCCCTCTTTTACCACCAGGGTTTTCACGGGGGTCTTATCGATGGGCTGAAAGAGGATTCCCTCTGCGGTGCCATGGAAACTCTGGGCGCCGAGGTCGCCTCCACTGGCGTAGCCTCCACAGGCTTCGCCAGGACCGCCACGACTCCCTCGATAGAGGCCTTAGCCGGGTGAATCAAAGCCCTGACGAATCTGGACGCGCTTGAGGCCTTCACCTTGGGAGGAGGGTTGCCACCTCGGCTTTCTCAGTCGGGATCGACCGAGGCTTCTCCCGAAGCTTACCCGGGTTCTCAGACTTCCTTTTGCCTGAGCCAGCGCGTTGGCTCGTGGTTGATGGTGTCGGAGAAACTGAGCCCTGCCCGTCAGCCGAAGAGCCCGACCGTTCGGCACTCCTGGTGCCCGCGGACTCTGCTTTTCCTTTTGTCGGGCCCCTGTCGCAGGAGCGCCCTCAAAGGTCTTAGAAGACCGCTCGGACCTCTACTTCTCATCTCCTGCTGGGCTCTTACCTTCCAGCCAGTTGGTGAGGCGGATCCGCCGATCCTTCATGGTCCGTTCCGACATGTTCTTGCAAAACACTTCTCCACGTGCGTTTTGTCTTCATGAAGGCAGTAGAAGCATCTAGAATGCTTGTCGTCCTTGAAGACATTCTGCAATCCGCATCCAGGGCAGCTCCTTAACATCTTGGATCCGGGTGTCGTGCTCCCTTTTCCCTGTGCCATGTCTACGCGGGGTAGGCCTCACAGAATCATCTGGAATCCTCCAAGAAGCGGGACACGACGAAAACTTAGCCCTTGAGGGCCATAGAACCGAAACGGGTCCCCGTTGATCGGAAGTAGAAACGGTGGAGCTTGAGGCTCTATTGACAAAAAAAAAAAAAAAAAAAAAAGGAGGTTTAACTCTTTGAAAAATCGCAAACACAGTAAAAGCGAGAGCTATAGCACAAGGACTCCCAACACTTGAATGTGCGGTAAAAATCTGAAGATGGCTGCCAGAGGAGGGGCTTAGGTGGAGGGCAGTCATTGGCTGGGGGCAGTTTGACCCAGAGACCAGCGATTGGTTATTAGGAGAAAGACAGTTCAGAAACTAAACTGATTTTTTCTTTACCGAGGATTCCCAGCCTGACGGGGAATATTCATGAGCATGTGAATCCATGCCAGACCCCATATTGGAGAATGCCTACTTTTCGCAGGAACACTGTGTCCTGATGATACCAAGGTGTCAGCCCGGAGAGAAGTGAAATGGATGATGTGGGGTAAAAAGACAGCCACAGAGCGACAGATGGAGGCTATGGTAGGCCCCATTGTGAGTGAAGCTGGCTGAGTGAGGAGTTCCATTGAAATATAAGTCAGTACAAAACAGTGATTTCGACATAAGGCCTAGTGAATGAGCGAGAATGGGCATCCACCATTTTGTTAGAATGTACAGGCACTCAGCTGAAGAAAAGTGTGACTCAGAACTGAAATATTACCAATATTGTCCAATGGATTCCACACAGAAAAAATAAATAAAAGACGTATACTGTAGATGCCGACTTCGTGTAAAAGCACTTTGGCTGCTTCAGAACTGAAACAGTGCTCATAGAAAAAAGAAAACACATTTGAAACACGGCACATTTGGAAGCTAAAAAGGAGGAATGATGTCTTACATTTAAGAAATAAAGTCAAATGACCGATTGCGATTTCAGGAATAAATAGACTTAATTTCAGCACATAAAATGACATTTATAGTGAACAGTATTTCGTTTTGTGTAAAAGTGAAGACTGGTTTCTTATGTAACTATAGCCTATCTGTGTGACTAATGTGCAGAGGGAACATTTCTGTTGAAAAATTATGTAAAGAAAGTTTATTTCTTGCTAGCAAGGCCCTTGGTCAGTATTAAAAGTTACATGTACACAGTGGGTACATTTAATATCCTAGCTTTTCAGAATTGTGAACTGCAACTTGTTTTTGTTTCCAAGCTGAAACTTCTACCCCAAGACCTTTGGGATGGGTTTATCAAGGAAACAGGCTTGGAGCTTCAGTTATAAATATAAGAAATGTTGGAAAAGAGATCGGGACTGCAGGGATTTACAGAGAACATGACCAACAGAAATTACCTTTAAGGCCAGGTCTCCCATAAAGTGTGCATTAGCCCCGAGCAAAGACCCGTTGAAGTGCCGGAAAAGAGGGTAGAATAAACATTGGCCCAAGCAGATTGTCTTGTCACATTTGAAAGGAGAAATTAAACTACTTGGGGTGGCCAGAAATAAAACTACCTCATATAATGCATTCCCATATGTCTAACATAGAACACATTTTCCTAAATAAAAAGAGCATAGTGTGTCCCAGTGAGCCCAGCCCAAATTCATATTAAAGGGTATGAAGGGCCTGTTGGGACCATGTAAAAATGTAATTTGTGATGTACTGAAGTTATGATCAAAATTATGATCAAAATTATGATTCTGGCATTTTTATAAGTCGGAGGAACTGGAAAATTGTTGAAGTGGTAGACGTTGAAGTTAACGTTGGAAGTATGTAGTGTCAGTTGTAACGATTACAGCACAGTCACAAGGTGAAAAAAACAGTGGCTCCGTCCTGGAAGGGCGTGCCAAAATATTAATAAGTATTTTCCAACTCGCCAATTAATGTAGAATTAGATAATATGAAAAATGACCTTCATGGGGGATTCAGGTTCTCTTAGTCCAGGCTCTCCTCCTTCACAACTGGTTGGGGAATGCCTGCATGCGCAGGCAGGCAGGAAAAACTGTCCGAAAAAGGTAGCGGTCACCAAGTTTTAGAAGGGGCAGGGCCTACGTCACGTGTGCGTCCCTCAGTGCGCCAGGGCCACACCTTACCCTCATGTCACAAACAAACCACAGCCAGTTACTGTGGTTCCGCTGAGGCGCTAGATTTTAAGTACATGCGTACTGTAGGGGTGGCTCGGTGGGTATTGTGAAGGGAGAGCCTGGACTAAGAACCTGAATCGCCATGAAGGTAATTTTTAATTTCTCTGTTGTCCTGGCTCTCCCTCCTTCCCAACTGGTTGGGAGCAGACTAAAAAGCCTTTGAATAAGCAAGGGTGGAAGAGACAGCATGTACAGGATTCAGGCAACCAAGTTGCGGAGAACCTCTTGGCCGAATTTTGCATCATTTCTGGATGATGTGTCCAGAGCATAGTGCTTGCAAAAGGCAAGTGTGGTATCCCAGGTAGCTGCTTTACAGATGTCTACAATGAGAATGTGCCTGGTAAAGGCTATAGATGCTGCCTTGGCTCTAGTAGAGTGAGCCCGAAGTCTGTGCTGAGTCGCAAGCCCTTTCAAGTCTTAAGCCTTGGAGATACAGGAGACAACCCATCTGGCAATAGAAGCCTTAGCTGCTTTATTGCCAGGAGAAGGACCACTGTAGGAGCCTATCTGCTTTTCTAAACAGTTTGGTCCTTTCAAGTTAGAATTTTAAAGTTCTTACTGCATCTAGATTATGCAATTGGTCTTCAGTCGCAGACGCATGCTGTCTAGGAAACAAAATGGGAAGACATATTTCCTGGTTCAAGTGAAAATCGGAAACCACCTTAGGCAGAAAGGAGGGGACCGTACGCAAGACAACTTTGTCTTTATGGAACACAATAAAAGGTTCCTTTGAAGAAAGAGCCCAGAGCTCATCAATTCTTCTAACTGAGGCCGATTTTAAAGTAAGGAGTTCTAAATCGCATGATGGCTCAAATGTCTTTTGCATTAAGTCTGCTAAGACCACGTTGAGATCCCACTGAGGTGGAGGTTCGCGAATAGGGGGATATAAATTTAAAAGGCCCCCGAACTGCCTTTTAATGGCCTTGTTGGAAAGAGAAAGACTTGTGTTCTCTATTCAGGTAAATACCGATTGCTGATAAGTAAAGTTTGCACGCATCTACCCAGAAACCGGTGGAAACAAGATAAGACAAAGGACATACCATTATCAATGGAGACCTTTAGAGGGTTAAGGTATTGTTGCAAGGCCCAGTGACAGAAACGTAACCATTTTCTACAATATTGCTTCTTAGTGGACGACATAATAGCAATGTTTTGGAGTGACAGATGCAAGTGGGAGAAGGCTAGCTTTTCTGGAACCAAGCTTTCAAGTTGAGCAATTGAGGGGAGGGGTGAAGCACCTATCCCTTCTGTGGAGTCAAAAGATCTCTGGAAAGTGGGAGATCTAACTCCACTAACTCCAGAAGATCTGGAAACCAAATCTGGCGAGGCCAGAACAAGGCTATTAGAATCATTGTCAGGTTTTGTGACATTTTGAATTTCAGCAACACCTTGTGAATTAATGGAAGAGGTGGGAAGGCATGAAGTGTTAAGACTCGAACAATCCAGATGTTGAGCATCTCCCAGGGGCAGAGGACCCTGACTTGATGGATGGCCTGTTTGGTAAAGATTTGGGGTAATACCCTTAGGGTGCACTACAACAATTTCAGCCTCCTGGCATTAAGACCCAACCTTTGGTACAAGTCTGAACTACGCAGGTTGGTAGTGTGGTAGAGCAGCCAGGCTTATCTCAAGAGGGGTCAATGTGAGCTGTAGAGTGATTACACAAAGATTCATAGTGTCAAGTATTCAAACAAACACTTAAACTCAAGGTTTCATGAAAAAACAATTATTTATTTACTGGTCATTTATATACGCCTTCTTTAAAAGGGAGCTATACAATAGCAACACAAAAATACCGTCAAAATACACTTAGTTCGTAAATCAGCACGCATCCATTGGGAAGCCACACAGACACTTCCTACACCCTCAAGTGACATTAATAGTTATGACACTGTGGACATTGATACGTTACTGTAAGCATTTATAATAGCACCGAGATGTGTTCAAGGAAAGGTTCTTGGAACAAAGATCACAAATATTCTTAAGCAGGCAAATATTTTTCAACCCTCCCCAGATTCAAAGGAGAGAAAAGTCTTTCAGTGAGACAGGCAAGGCCAAAGTCAATAGGCAAAAGTCTATGTAGCTGAAGGTAAGTAGAAATGTCTTTGCACAATGTTTTAGAAGTCTTTAGTGAAGAATAATAATCAATGTAGGGCCACTAGCGGTTAAGCTTGTTAAGAGTTGAGGCAAATCTACAACAAGAGGTAAGTTCTTAGACTGTACAGTACCTTTAGAAAATGCAGCAGATGACTTCTGCTCCTGTGCAGCTCTGCAGATCCTGGTGTTCCTGTGCCCCAGTCGTGGGGACAAGAGGGAGGACTTCTGGGGACTCCTGCACTGCAATGGGACAGTTACCGACAGCAACAGGCAATCTTCAAACTAGTGGCAATTCAGTGTTTCAGCTCCTCGTGTCTACCACAAACAGCACCACTGCGGTTCCTGCTGTCAATATGGGCTTTCCTTGGATCTGGGGTCCAGCACTCTGTTGAGGTGGCTCAGGCTCGGTTAGACTTGCTTCCCGGGAGTCCAGAGGAGCTTCCTGTAGCTCTTGGCCAGCTTAAAAGCAACGCACACAATCTGGTGTTCCTCTCCCTGGCGTTTCTGTTTCCAGCAGCAACTCTGGAAATTCAACCAGCTCCAAAAAGGATGTCCAGGTGGCTTACTTTGGAGTTGATTGGTCCCACAAACTCAAAGGGAGAAGTCGTCCTTGCAGGGGCTTCTGTCGATACGAATTTGGAGTTTTCAGCACAGCAGCAGGGCTTCACCGGGCAAACCAATGGTCCAGGAGTTGCAGCAGGCACACTCCTCAAGTTCCTCTTCCGATTCCTTCGTCCAGTGGTCGACTCTGCCTTCCAAGACAAAAAGCCTAGCCTTTTATGCAGGTTTCTCACATTCATTCCAGCCTGGCTGTCAATCACCAAGCACGGTGGCTGTCCTTGCCGGACAGCCAGGTGGCCAAACACCTCGGAGTGCATTGCTCTCTCCTAGGAGACCAAGCATAGGGTGTTTCGGGCACCTCCCTCACTTCCTGCTCCCACCAGGCTCCCTGGAGCCAGAAGCAGGCTTCACTCATGAATCCCTCCAAAGACAAAACGAACAAAGTGACCAAACCTGGTTTGGCACGCAGAGTAAATCTCAAGCAGGACCTTTCCACAAAGAAATGGCAAAAAACAAAAAAGACAAGCTATCAAAAATGGCAATCAAGGGTGCTTTACTGCAGCTGCGAATGCAGCCCGTGGTAAAGACACCACTGTAGTAAAAAGTAAACCACTGTCACCAGCCAATCATTGAGGAAAGGGTAACAAAAATGTTACATGAGAAGCTAGACAAAGGGGATACTATGTAAACCCTCCAGCACCCTATGGTAAGATTGTGTGTGCTGGATCTAGGAAAGATACAATTGTAAAGTAAAGGCAATTGCACTTTACTGCTCTTGGAAACAGTCGTTATCCAAGAGAAAGTTTAAAACTTTGGGGAAATCTCCAAGACTTCCCTGTAGCACTACACTGAAGGTGCTGTGTGCTACAATGTAAAAATATACCTATGGAGTTTGCCAGACTCCAAAAACCAAAAGAAACAGTTACAATCACATTAAAATACATGAGTGGGAAAAAGGGTCTCACTCTCCAGGTAAAAATGAAAAAGTCCTACAGTCCAGCAAAAAAGCTGGGTGTCTAAGGTAGAGAGGAATTAGCAGATTTCTGAGAATTCTCCCTAACACTTGTCATTTGCAAGGTCCAGCACTCTGGTGAGGGGACTTTTCGGACTCTAGTCACATCTCTGGAGGTCCAGCAGGATTCCCACAAAGTGTCGGAAGACTGCACGGCACAATGGCTTGAGGTCCCAGGGTATTGCGTTATTGCAGTCCCGCAAGGTTGCAGCACGGTGTGGGATGGCTCAAAATGCATGTCTTCTTGAGTCTAGTGCAGTGTTCTTCAAACATTTTTGGCCTGAGCCCCCCCTGAGCAATGAAGTAATACGTGCCGTCACTGGACTCTACTCCCAGTATAGTCCCTTGACCCTCCACCTGCTCCAGCCGCCGCTGGGCTACCTCATCCAACTCCTATCCAGTCTCTGGGCTCTCCCCACCCCATCCCAGACCCTGGGCTCCCGCCACCCTGATCCCCAACACTATCCAAGTGCTCCTGCCCATCCTGCTCCGACCACAGTCCCTGGGCTCCAGCCACCCCGTTCTCACAATCCGAAGGTCAGTGGGAGCTGGTGAATTATTTAAGTGGAGGGGCATAAATATTTCCCACAAAAATGTCAGAGACTAAGCGCATTGGAGCCCGAACCAATCAAGGGGGGAGGGGTTCAGTGTTTTCCCCCTGTGAATTCTTTTAATTCAACAAATCTCAATCTTCCTCCTTGTGCGTCGGGTGTAGACAATACAAGCACTGGGAATGTTTGTTGTCCGTGAAAACATTCCACAAACCGCAGCTGGTGCAGAGCTTGAAGAGGGAAGCCCTGTCCCCCTCCTCGGACATGATCCGGCGCGGTATAGGAATGAAGGCCATCAGGAAACTTCCAAAAAGAAACACGATAATTCTGCCCTTGAGGAGTGACGAAATATGCCCTAAAACGGGTCCCATTAATCAGATAAACAAACTATGGAGCACACAGGCTTTATTGAACAACATTTTCCTACCAAAAAGCACAGAAAAACGCACAAAACCCAAAGAGAAAAACTCGAGGACTCCAGACACTTGAAAGTGCGGTAAAAATCTGAATTTGGCTGCCCGAGGAGGGGCCTAGGGAGAGGGCAATCATTGGCTGGGGGCAGTATGTCCCAGAACTCAGTGATTGGTTTATAGGAGAAAGATTGTTTATAAACAAAAGTGACATTTTTTTCTTTTACCGAGGATTCCCAGCCTGATAGAGAATTTTACTGAGAATGTGAAATCCTGCCAGACGCCATGCTGGAGAACTGGCACATTGTTCAATAACTGCCATGATTTGCAAGATAAGGAAAGACAATTGAATGAAATGCTTACCATGATCTATTCCATTATTGGACAGCATGCTGGATTACATTTCTAGTGTTGCACCTCTTTATTCAATTGCAACGATACTCCAAAAGAAACCACATGTATTGGCCTAATTTGCATTCTCTCCAGCGGCTGGTCAAAGGGTTGCTCAATTGTTAGTAAATCTTTTTTTCCTTTAAGATATAACACTTCAGAAATTACCTACATGAGAGCAACGCTAATATGTTCTCCTGCTCATTTCAGAGTTCATGGATTGACATTGTGAGCAGTGTGTTTGCAACAAAGAAAGCACTCCCCCGGGTAACAACGGTGGATTCCACTTGCTTGCCTGTTCAGCCTTTTACCTATTTTAGAAGGCTGTCAAGCAGTGGCAGAATCCAGAAAAAAGCTGCAATGATGAAGATTTAGTACTTGGCATATGGCTCTTTCGGGAATTGGCCGAGACCAACAAAGCATTACAGAATCGGTATCCATAATGTTAAGGCTTGTCACAGTTTAAAAAGGCAATTTGGTGATCAATCCAATTAGGCAAAACCAGACCTTAATGCAGGAGTGTGCAACCTTCAGATCTCCAGGTGTTTTGGACTACAGATCCATGACTTCGCCCCAGAGACTAGGCTACCTGGGACTGTTGGACGATGTAGAACAAAATAGTGGAAGGTTGCAGACCCCTGCTTAAATGATACGGTCACACAATAGAATGGTACGTAGAGATAGGCATACAATTGGCAACACACTTCAGCTGAAAATGTATAGTCTGCCTGACATGCATGAGCTTGGAGGCCAGGAGTAAGTACAGTAGTATGGGGAAAAAGTAAAACCTTCAGTTTGTGTTCTTTCCGGTTTATGATCACTGCAGTGATTTGCTGATCCATGAATATAAGGATAGTACAGAGAAGGGCAGGGATTGCAGCTGCCAGCAAAGTCCACCAAGGGTTGGTTCCAAGGGGATCCATGATCCATCCCCTGTCTTTAAGAGTTGGCTGCAAAAAATACAGAAAAAGGTAAATCAGGCAATGCGATGATTTCGCATTGTTTGCTGCATACTACAACACATGCCATCTGTGTAACAAAGAAAACACATACAGACTTCATTTATTGCAATTGTGAAATGATACCATCTTATTTCAGCTGCTGCTTGTTAGGGGAGTTTTCCTAAAGTCTTACTGGTAGTAAGACTTTAGTAAGCTATTCCAGTGGTTCGCAGATCCCCAACTCTTAGTATCAGTCTGTACTAGCTCAGGGGCAGATCAGTCAGGCTTATCTTAAGAGGAAGATGTGAGCTGTAGTGAAGTACACTGAATCTTAGCTGGACAGGCACAACATAGAAGCACACTTATAATTAGATAAAAAGTATATATTTACACCCAAATCACTTTAAATACTTCAGATGTTTACGGTAGAACACTTAGGAATACTTCATACACTTCAAAGGGAACTTTCACTTTTGTTTGCAGTAACATTTGTAGCAACGTTAGAAAAGGGAAAAGACAATGTTATCGTATTATTGGTTATTGCACACTAAGCAGTTTTCAATGGGTTATACGGTAGTACATTTACTCTGAAAACACTTATAGTAAAGTCCTTTAAAGATAAGAAAATGTTAAGCTAGTGTAGCATGAGCTTAGTTCAAGGTTCTAGACACTGTTTCTTCGACTACCAAGTCTTAAGTCCAAAAACGCAACCCTAGCTAAAGGCAGTTTGTAGTGTCTAGAGTTATTGAAGCAGTAAGTTGAAAACTAACAAAGGCGACCTTAAAACGGACTTCAAAACAGTGTCTTGCGTTGACGGTAAGAGGTTACCCTGGACAGCATGCTATCTCTGGCATTTCCTTAGAGGTTCCGCAAAGAATGGGACAGATTCGGCCTTTCCACGAAGATGCACTCGAAATGGGCAGCAGGTCTCCTGGTATTGGGGTTCTGCAGCTCTGGAAGCTCCTAGGACCTCGGGAGATGGCTTGTTTCAAAGTTAGTCTTGGGACTGGTTGTTCCCACCAGCCAAAGTGAAGTAGGAGTCCTCTTCGGAGCTACTCTGTACTACAGAAAACTAGGTCAGGACTGCAGTGATCACTTCACAGTGTTGCCAAGGGTCTGCAGGGCTCTCTGGTAGTCTTCGTTTACTTCTGTTTCCAGTGGTCAATTTGCGTTTCACTCTACAAGCTTCACCTTTTATTCAGATTCAGCACACCTCTGCAATCGCTCAGCATTTTACAGAAAGGGGCGTTTGGCTGTCTAATCAGGGCAGACAGGCCCCCTGTGGGAGCTGGACCTATTCGGGCACCCTGGCAGACAAAGGCCAGGGGGTGGGGCAACTCCTCCCCCACTTCCTGCCTGCCCAGACTCTTTGGAGCCTAGGTATGGATACCTACTGGCTCCCACCAAAGGCAACACACACTGACCGCTTCCTCCCAGAATGGTAGAAGGGCTAACAAAGAACTACCACGCTATTAATGGCGAAAAAAGAAGGGAGGACCCCAATTTGGTACTTAGGTGCCCCTATTGTGCACTACCGAGGCTATAGACATAGCATGTGGTACAAAAAATACACAATAGTTGGGAGACCATGTCCACTGTCACCAGCCATAACTAAGTTCACAAGAGCAGCGAGAAGGGTAATACTAGGTATCCCTTTGGTACCCCACTGATTTGTGTGTGCCAATCTCTCAGACAATAGAGTTTTGGGAGAGATACCAAGTATGACAATGCATTACTTACCGTAAAAGCATTTCTGATGGTTGTATCTGCTTAGATTCACATGCTGTGCATAGGTCCGACATCCAGTGGTCACTGCGGAGTATTGCATTTTGTTTTTCGTAGTCGAAAAAGGGGACGTCGACAAAGCGTGTCTGTAACACTATCCCTATAGTGACGTGCGTTGTACCCACAATCCCTCACGCGTCGAGGTCCCTCTGTTTGTATTTTTCTGCCCTGAGGGAGCCTTCTAGACGTGAGTGAGTACAGAAAAGAGAAATATAGAAAGGGATGTCTATGTTCCTTCCATCCGAGCGGGGAGGAAGGGTGGGCGCATGTGAATCTAAGCAGATACAACCATCAGAAATGCTTTTACGGTAAGTAATGCATTGTCTTCTGATGTTTGTTAATCTGCTTAGAATCACATGCTGTGCATAGACTAGCGAGCAGTACCCGGAGTTGGCGGTGGGTTATGAGCAGGAACAGTAGAGAAAAGAAGTCTTAATGCTGCCTGTCCCACCTGGGAGTCAGATCTAGAGTGTGCATCTAGACAGTAGTGTTTTGTAAAGGTGTGCACAGAACTCCAGGTAGCCGCTTTGCAGATGGACTCAAGGGGAACATTTGCAATGAATGCTATGGAAGCACAGTGCCTCGAGTGGAATGTGCTCTTGGCTTGAAGGGTAGTGCTCTCTTAGCAAGAGTGTAACAGAGTGTGATGCATTGAGCAATCCATCTAGATATAGTGGACTTTGAAACTGCATCTCCTTCTCTTCCTGCTGCCACAGAGACAAAACTGATTAGTCTTTCTCAGTGGTCTGGTTCTTTCCATGTAGAACATGACAGCTCTGCGTACATCTAGTGTATGCAGACTTTTTTCTCCCAAGCTGGAAGGGTTTTGAAAGAACGTTAGTAGTTCTATTGACTGGTTTACATGAAATTTCGAGATGAATTTTGGTGCAAACCTTGGCTGTGTGCGTAGAACCACCTTATCCTTGTGAACTGTTACGAAGGGGTCTAGTACAGAAAGAGCCTGTAGTTCACTTACTCTCCTAATGGAGGTGATAGCTATTAGGAAAGCAGTCTTGAGAGTGAGGTCTTTAAGAGTTGCCTTGTGCATGGGTTCGAAAGGAGGGCCCATGAGTCTGGAAAGTACCACATTTAAGTCCCATCCGGGAGCTGGGTTAGCTATCGGAGGGTGTATTCTCTTTACCCCCTCCATGAAGGCCTTGATAACTGGTATCTTCCACCACAACACTAAGTTGGGAAGTGGTGTATGCAGAAAGTGCCGCTAGGTGGACTTTAATGGAATTGAAGACTAGACCTGAATCCAGTAAATGGGTCAAGTACAGAACAATGTTAGTGGGAGAGCAGTCAACCGGGTTGATGCTCTTACCTCTACACCAGACGACAAATCTTTTCCACTTTCTAGAATAGCAGTGGCGAGTATTAGGTTTTCTGGCTTCCCTGAGGATGTCCATACATCTCTGCGGGAGTTGTAAATGCCCAAATTCTATGATCTCAGGAGCCAGGCTGCTAAGTTCATGGTCTGAGGGCATGGATGCAGTGTCCTGCCCTTGTCCTGTGACAGCATGTTGTACGGGCAGGGAAGTTTCACTGGGGGAGATAGGGACATCTCCATCAAGTGAGCGAACCATGGCTGCCGGGCCCACATTGGGGCCACTAGTATCATGGTAACCTGCTCCTGGTGCATCTTGTGCACCACTTTGTTGAGAAGGGGAGTCGGGGGAAAGGCGTAAACAAATTTCCCTGACCATTGAATCGACAGACCGTTCCCCTTGGACTGGTTCTGGGGGTACCTGGAGGCGTAACTTTGGCATTGTGAGTTCTCCAGAGTTGCGAACAGGTCCATTTCCGGGAACCCCCATTGCGTGAAGACGTCTAAGACGATGTCTTCGTGCAATTGCCATTCGTACTCTTCGGGCAGGGGGAAGTCTCTGCTGAGTTTGTCTGCTAGCAGATTGAGTTCCCCTGGTACATGTTGTGATAGTAGGAACATGTTGTGTTTGAGAGCCCACTTCCATATATTCTGGGACAGCTTGGACAGTTCTGGAGAGTGAGTGCCCCCTTGCTTGTTGAGGTAGTACATGGCTGTGGTGCTGTCTGTGAGGACCAACACTCTTTTTCCTTGTAGGTGTTCCTGAAAGGCTTTCAGTGCTTTGAACACCGCTATGCTTGGATGCTAAGCTCGTAGTCCACCCTCCGTGAGCAGTCTGATGGGATAGGTGAGCCCCCCATCCTGTAAGGGATGCGTCTGTGGTTAGAGTGGCTTCCACTGCGGGTGTGGCAAAAGTTTTCCCTAATAACAAGTTTTCTTTTGTCCACCACCGTAGCGAGAGAACCAAGGCCTGCGAGACCACCACTAGATCGTCCCATTGTCCGCTGGCCTGACACCACTGGCTGTAGAGCCACTCTTGCATTGGGCGCAGGGGCGCGTGAAGTACCAAATAAATACATGACGCCATCATCCCTAGCAAGCGCATCGCTTTGCGTACCGTCACCTCTCGACCTGCCACATAATGGGGGATCTGAAACAGCATGTTTTGGACCCTCTCGTTGGAGGGGAAGATGAGGCCGTCCTTTGTTCGAATTAGAGCCCCTAGGAATTGTTTGATTTGGCTGGGGTCTAAGCTGGACTTCTTTTCGTTGATGGAGAAGCCCAGTTGGGACAAAAGGTCTACGGTCTTTTGGGTATTGGAGAAGCATGTTTCGTAAGAATCCCCTGTTATGAGCCAGTCGTCGAGGTAAGGGTATACCGGGATGGATAACCTGCGCAGGTGGGCCGCTGCCACTGCCAGTACTTTCGTGAATACCCTTGGTGCAGATGCTATCCCGAAGGGTAGTACTCTGAACTGGTAGTGCTTGTTCTCTATCTTGAACCCGAGGTATTTTCTGTGCGCTGGCAACATTAAAATATGAAAGTATGCATCTTTCATGTCTAGTGTTGTCATGTAATCCCCTTGTGATAACAGTGGGATTACTTCCTGCAAGGTCACCATACGAAACTTTTGGGGTTTGACAAACTTGTTCGCTGGGCGCACATCTAATACAGGGCGCATGGTTAAGTCCTTTTTGGGTACAAGGAAGTACACTGAATAAATACCTTCTGTTACCTGAGATAGGGGGACAGCCTCTATAGCCTCTTTTTTCAGTAGCTCTTCTACTTCTTGAAGAAGAATGGTGAGGTGTTCCGGTGTCATGCGTCGGTTCCGTGGGGGTCTGTACTTCGGGGAACCGTTGAATTCGATGCAGTATCCGTGTGCTATGGTGGATAATACCCAGCGGGCTGACGATATTCCCTCCCATGCTGAAAGGAACGATGTTAGCCGGCCCCCGACCGGTGATGCATGGGAGGGGACCCGAATCTTCGGGTCATTTGTTTGTATTGGGCGTGGAACCTTTGGGGCTGGAGCCGCGACCTCTTCCTTTGCCACGGCGTTGGCCTCTTTGACTGAACTGGGTGTTGTTACCCTGGTTAGAGGGCCAGTTGGTAGCAGAGTAAAATGGCTGTTGGTTTTGCTGCTGGCGCTGGCCACGAAAGGAGCGTCTATTGCCATAGCTGCGTCTGTTAGGGGGCCTAGAAATTTGGTCAAGAGTCTTGATGGTATCAAACTCTTTCTTTGCATGTTCTAGGGCCTCATCAACTGCTTTCCCAAACAGATGTGTTTGTTCTATGGGCTTATTTATCAGGGAAGCCTGGGTTTCCGGCTTAAATCCCGAATTGCGCAGCCAGACATGGCGTTTTTGAAGTATTCCCTGAACCAGGGAATGGCCAGCCGTCTCTGCGGCATCTAAGGAGTTCTTTACGATGCCCTGGTTTACAAGAGTTCCCTCTGAGATTATAGCTAACAGGCGTGACCGCAGGGGTTCTGGTGCGTCCTCTGCTTCGCTGCGCAGCTTGCTCCACTGTGCATCTGCGTAGCTAGCTAGTAGGGAATTGTTATTTGCAATCCTAGTTGAGAAGGCGGCGGAGGTCGTGATTCTCTTCCCAAGTGCATAGAGCTTCTTGCCCTCTTTGTCAGGTGGTGCCTCACTATTGGATAGTGGTACCCCCGCTCTTTTTCTTGTATTAGTAACTACGAGGGAGTCCGGAATAGAATGTCGTCTGATGTACAAAGGGTCAGAGGACGAAGGGCTGAAGAGCTTTTCTATCCGAGGGTTGACCCCTCTGACTAAGGCAGGATTGGAAAGGGAAGGAGTTATTCTTCTCTTTATAGAAGCCAGGAGCGGAATAGACTGACTAACAAGGGCTTTTTCTTTAATACCTTTCTCTACAAAGTCTATGTCAGGAAGAGTCTCCCCTGTGTCTATTTCAAAATGCGCTGCTGCCTTGCGCAATAGTGCATTAAGTGAAGGTTGGTCATCTATGGGAGAGGTGTTTCCAATAGGTGAATCCTTGGGAGGAGAAGGGTGAAAGACATCAGGGTCTGAGTGCACCGATGGGGATTGCCAGGGCTGCGAGGTAGCTGCATCTTCTTCAAAAGCTCCTGCACTAGTGTAAGGATCTTCTTCAAACCCCTCTTCCTCATGTTCTTCCTCTCCACCCAAACACTCATCTTCCTGGAGGTATTGCTCCTCTTCAGTGAGGTCATATACGTCTGTAGAAGGGGGAAACAGCCTAGGAATCTTGACCCTAGGGTCATCCTGGGGCCATTCGCTTGGTCTTTTGGGTGTGGGTGGGTTTTGGCTTCCCAAAAACCTTTCCATTTTCTCCATACAAGAATGGAGTCTTTCAAGGGTCTCATGGGGGACCCCTGAATAGTCTAGAGGGGGGAAATCAGTGTCTTCACCTTCAAAACGCTTAGAACGCTCCCACAACGTCGGAGAAAGGTTTCCGTCGCCCTCTGAAAAGCCCTCCGGTAGTTCAGAAGTGCCCTTAGATGAAGGGGGCAGTTCCTGGCTACTCTTGCGCTTTTTCGGAGTTTCCATAGCTTTTTGTGCGGTATTCGACGTTTGTTTTGTCGTCCGCTTACGTTTGTCTTCGGAAACAATTCTCGCCAGGCTCTCGACAACGAGTTTGTCAGTAGAGGGCTCTGGTGTCGACGTTGCCTGCGTTACGCGTTGTTCCTTGACGGCCGCTCTATGGAGCGTTACGTCGGATGATTTTGAGGTAGCACCCGTGTTTGATGAAAGCCCAATCGCTGGACGCGGCTGCGTATGCGGGTGGGGTTTGAGACCCTTACGGTCTGAGGTAGACGCCGGAGTGCCCTGCGTCCCCTTCGGCGCTGATGGATCCTTCGTCTTCGACGAAGAAGAGCCGTGGGTTGTGTGCTTAGGCCTATGGGGTCTATGTGCGTCCTTGTCGCTGGGGTGTTCATCCCCATAAGCAGGGCGTGAGCCGAGCCCGTCGGGGCCGGGGACGGACGTCGAGGAGCGCGAGCGCTCCTTCTGGGGGTTAATGACTTCCGTAACCGACGTCGAGTTATCACCCTCCTCGTCACTTTCTGTAACAGCGGCGGCGGGTGAGGAAACTGACTTCGACATAGCGTAGTCCGCCCACTTAACTTTTCGTTCTTTAAGAGTTCTTGGTTTCAAGAGCTTACAGGCCGCGCAGCTGTCCTCCTTATGATCGAGGGGCAAGCAACGATTACAGAGCTTGTGTTTGTCCTTCCAAGTGTATTTGCCCCTACAGCGTGGGCAAAACTTAAAAGGTGTCCTCTCCATAGCTGAGGCAATAATAACTGGTGATAACAACCCCAAGGGAAAGATAGGGGATAAAGAAAGACATTCTCAAAGAGAAGATAAAAGTTCGAACCCCCTCTCCCTACTGTATGTTGGCCGGCGAGGCCCGGCCACGTGTTCGGCAGCGCCGAAGGAACTCCTCTGTCTCCTCCCCTCCGTCGAAAACTTGCTCGGCGGAGAAACAGCTAACGTCGAGGGGAGGGATCTTTAACAATATAATAAGTATAATTAAGGACCGAGGTCCGTAGTAAGTATTTGCAATGTCTCTCTAGGAGCTCCGCGTAAGGCGACCAGAAGCTGGGCGGAAAAAAACAATCTGAGGGACCTCGACGCGTGAGGGATTGTGGGTACAACGCACGTCACTATAGGGATAGTGTTAGACACGCCTTGTCGACGTCCCCTTTTTCGACTACGAAAAACAAAATGCAATACTCCGCAGTGACCACTGGATGTCGGACCTATGCACAGCATGTGATTCTAAGCAGATTAACAAACATCAGAACTGTAGTTACTTGAGGATACAGACAAAATAATCTTAAAGGAGGACCCCAAGTGTCCCTAGCAACACTGCCCATATTGAGCTGTGTGCTGCAGTAGTAAAACACAAATACCTTTAAGAGCTATGGAACAGACAGACTCCATAGTACAGGTAGGAAAAGAGACAAGAATGAATGAGAGGAAAAATAAAAGACTCCACTCATTCAGGATTTAAAGAAAAAGGTCCAGAAGTCCAGCAAAGGTGCTGGGTGTCTCACTAGGAGAGGGTATGAAACACAAACATGATAAATCTCCCCAACACTGCTCTCTTGTACACATTCAATTTTTGGGGACACAGATTATGTGGTTTAACTATAGTAACATTCCATAAAGTAACCAGTATTTACTTGGAGGAATTAAGGTATAGAAGGGTGCAGAATGTTACAACAGTTTTTATGAAGTCCAACTAAGGGCTTAGTAAAACCATTCAACAGGCAGTACAAGACTCCACTCTTAGTATAAGGCTGTACCACCTGAGTTCATGGTAGTGTAGATTGTGCAGCTAAGCTCATCATAGGAGCGGGGGGGCTGTAGAATCAGTACAAAGACATTCTAATACCAATGGTCCCAAGAAACACTGAAACACTATGCATTGTAAAATATAAATGGTTTATTTAAATACAAGTAGGCCCAGATCAATCTTGGCGAGAATAAGTACCGTCACAGATCATATAACCACATTATAGAAATACACAACACTATGCTTGAAGGTACACAGACCAAAGCATATAACCTAATATGGAACACCCAACAGTAGTTCTAGGAAAGCCGCAACCAATAGTTACTTTTAAATTAATTTCAGTAATATAAGGGTAGTAGACCCTAGCAGTTGGACGGCGATGCTCAGCAAAAAAAAAAACTAAAACACTTAATCCAACTAGACAATATACTTCGGCAAAACATTAAGTAAAACAACCTTATATATACACTTTTCAGAATGGCTGAACATTTCTAAGGCAAGTAATAACTTGTGTAACTGTTCTCTCAGAGTTACAGTTACCAAACAACTTCTTTTGAAAGCAAGTAACTTTTAAAAACGTATTCTCTTTTGTAGGCTAACGCCCCAATCCTTTAAAAGTATTTCCCTTATTCTTGGAGCATGTGTGTTCTCAGTGGCAGAAGGGGTTGTGGGCGTCATTAGGGTATAGTGTCAAACAGGCAGGTCAGGATAGGTACTTATGTTGTAAAAGTCAGAGATCCTAAGGAAGACTGTTAAAACACAGGAATGACAAGGGACTTAAGGTAAGTAAATACCCAAGGCAGCATAGACACTATGGAGAGTCTTTAAAATGACACCCATAAAAAAAGTGAAAGATTCTGTGAGTGCGGAAAAAGGTTCCGGTTAGGTCGATTTTCATATTAATGATAAATCTTCCTGACCTATGTCAACCCCAGAAATGTTTGCTGGACTGGTCGATTATTGTTCCCTATACCTCAGTATTTTCCACACTCAATTTTACTCTTTGTATGGGTGTCATTTTATTTACTTGCCGTAGCGTCTTAAAAGTTATCCTAGGACACTTTTTGGCAGTAAGTGCCTATTGTTGCTGGGTTGCCCTAGGAGCACCCCTTTTAACTTTCTCTGGTTAACGTGAGAACTACAGTTCCCAAGGGTACTTTATTTGGTGAAACCAGCACATCCCACATTATGTGGAGTGCTGGGGGGATACAATGTATCCCCATTCACACTAAAACTAACAATTCTGTTACAGGGACAAGCTTACCTTTAATGGCTGGTGGCAGGAATACCTTTAATTAATTCCGTGGACCTTTACTGCAGGTTGCTTGCGCCCATGGGTGCTCATTTTCCCAAAATGAGCCACTTTTGTTTTTTGCCATTTTAGTGTTCCTTGTCCTTTCTTGTTCCTTCTCCTGACATCTAGAGCAGGAAATTCCTTTGTGTGATTTTTATCTTTGGCGGGGGTTCTGTGGGCTCATCGCCCAGGCTCCAGAGTGTCTGAAGGCAGGAAGCGAGGGAGTTTTCCAAACCTCTGCAGCCCTTTGTCTTCCAGGCCGAGTGCGAGATTCCAGTTCAAACTGAGAGGATTGCTGTCCTGAGAGGATTACAAACCCAAGTTTGAATGTTGCAAGTCTGTTTGATTGGCTGGGTGCCTGCATAAAAGTCCTAACCTGGAAGCTGAAGAGGTAGTCGACCACTGGAACCAAAACCGAAGAGTAAGATGAAGAATCTGCGGCTGAAACTATTTCCAGCAACTCGGAGAGTCTGCAGTGTAACCGGAGCCTGCTGTAGCCCTTCCATCCAATCGACGTGGGGACTCCGAAAACGACAACCCCGACCCAGAGCCTGGCGAGACCAACTAGTCCCAAGAAAACCTGCATTTTGAGCAATACCACGTTGTGCTGCAACCTTTATTTCCATTTGTAAAGCACCTAAGCCCTCGGGCACCAGGGAGCTGTTGCATACCAGTTACATTTGTACCAAACTTCGGGACAAGAATATTGGGGTATTGCAGGGCTGCAATACCCCAATATCATCAGACCTCAAGCCATTGTGCGGTGCACAGTCTTCCGAATATCGCTGAAACTTTGTGGGCATTTTGCTGGATCTCCAGAGGCACGATTCCAGTTCAAAAGTCCCCTCACCAGAGAGCTGGATTCGCAAACAACGAGAATCTGACCAGCGATATTTGGTCTTGTGCTCCTGGAAAGGCGCCAAATCCACAGAGCTGTATCCAGCCATGAGGAAACTCTTGCCTGGAGCCTTCTGTGATCCTTGCTGCAAAAGTCCTTCCAAAGTCCTGTCTTCCGTTTTCCGTCTTCTAGACAAAGGAATCCATCAACTGCGTTTTTGGCTGCATGTTGTCTTCCTGCTGCTACTCTCCTTCTGTGCCGAGGTACTGTTTTAGCTGGGGTATTTTACCTAGCTTAATCCTTTGTGATTCCTGTATAGCTTTGGGGTGTTTTATGTGATTGGGAGGCCACTCATCCAGTTTACCCAGGCCCACTGTGGAATCCTTCTTGGGTGTCTTCTCAGAAGTCCTTGCACCCTCAACTAACTTTAAATAGACTACTTACTTGTTTGAACAGTCTTCCTCTGGAACTCTGACTTTCCCTGCAACTGAAACCCCTCTCACCCTGCCTACAGCTGCCACCCAGACCACTAGAGTCCCTCTACTGCCTCTGATTGAACTCCTGCTATAGAATAAGGGAAGGACTGGATAAGGAATTTTGCCCTGAAAAGGATAACAAGTGTTTAAAAAGTTACTTGTAAAAGAAGTTGGTAACTCACCGAGTGTGGACAGTTACAAAAGTTATTACTTACCTTAGAAATGTTTTGCCATTCTAAAAAGTATACAACACAGTGAGAAGGAAGTGTTTGGAGTGCCTCAGTTTGCTTGTGGATTATGCTGAAGCAGGTTGTTTTTTCCTGTTGCTAATTGGGTACCTACAGCTTTAAGCATTCATTCATAAGCCCCTCCCCCATCGAAGCAGAGGCAAAGTGAGGAGAAGTGTTTGAAGTGTTCGGAGGGGCTTAGCTGAACCCACTACCTCCTTCGCTTGCCGCTGGTGCAGGGTGGGGGGCCATATGACCACCTACTCTACGGAAAATTGTGCTGGCAAGCAGCCAAGCGCGTATTGAGGGGGTACGGAGTGCAGCCATCAGGAGTGGTATTTGGCTCCCTACATTCTGCTAGATCGCATCCTCGCTTTTTGAGAGGCCTCTGCTGCCCTCTATTCATTTGGAAGTGTGACCCACTACATGACGGCAGCAAGTGAGTTTGTTGAAAGAAATCTGGCACCTTAGTGAAGTAGGAATGATTGAATCACACTGCCACTAAAAACTTTAGAAATCCTCCAGTTTAATAGTCTTATTTTTATAGTGCCACAAATTTGGAATTAACATGGTCGAGTGGCAATCTTAGATTTTTTACATTTGTCATAATTTTTATACCTTTTAAATATTTTTAACTTGTGCAATATTGCACAAGTGATCCAGTCGCAGAAAAGTCACTTGCTTCTTGGGGTGCCTGCAGGCCTTTTGGCCTTTGAACCCCTTGTTAGAAGGCTAACTTAGGTCACGTGAAGATCACAGTGTGAACAGTAGAGTCTGCTTTTGGTCAATCTTTTTAGGGGTGACTGCGGGCCTTGGCAGTTGATCCCCTTCACACGGCTGGGCAGAATCCTGGCGAAGCAGCTCTAGTGAATTTTGACCGTCCCGAGGCTTTGGTTAAAAAAATATTAACGTGACCAATTTGACAATGGTGGCTACCCCAAAAGTATGGGGTATGGGGCTGGGACCACATTGGAGGGGATAAAGGTTGCAGCCATATCAGACAAAGGAGGTGATAAAGATACATTAATGGCTCAGCCCACCTCTACTCCTGTGTTTAATTTGAGTGCTGCAATAATTGCTGCTGAAGGAAAGGTAGGGCAACAGGCAAGTTTTGGGCTGGCTGGACAGGGTGAGGAGGAGCCGGTAATAAGTGCCATGGTGACGATGGAAAATGTTGATCAATCGCTAACCCGGATTGAGGGTACTATGATGGGTGGGGACTTAGTACCAGGGATGGACCTGGTTTCGGATGTATCCAGGTTGGCTCCGGTCATATCACAAACTGGGAAAGAGGAAGACTATAGCTGGACTTAATCAGTGGGCTCTGTCTGAATCGCCAGCACGGGTTCAGGGCCTAACAGCAATTATGCTGTATCATCCGGGAGCACTAAACACTAGCGGAGCAGATGCCCCCTGCTTACCTGCCCAGAGGAAAGGCATGGCTGTGCGGGTTGCTACATCACATTGGCCCCTGAAGAGGGCCAACTCCCCGATGTGGAGTGTCAAACCGGGGGTGGGGTGGGAAACATGTGCTAAAATAGGCAATGACAATTCATCAATCACAACTGTTAAGATTCTATGGACAGGTGGTAGGACTCCTTGAATTCTGAGCTCTGTGAGAGAAGACCAGCCTTAAATATTTAGTAGGGAAGAACAAGTTAATTTCTTACCTGGTAACGTTCTTTCGATGGGATGGTCCGACGAATTATTTCATATCTATGACAATCACCACAGCTGTGCTGCTTTGGAAAATATTCAGCGTCTGCGTCCTGCGTCCATACGCTCTCCTCGAGGGCCTCCATCGAGCAGACGTCACCAGATGTTATAAGTAGGATGCACGATGCCCGTAGCCTCAGTTGTAGCTTTTTCCCCAGAACGTGTGGCACCAATCTTCTGCCAGTATGACCACAGCAAGCCTTGCAGAAACGTAAGCTGCAA
This sequence comes from Ambystoma mexicanum, assembly GCF_040938575.1. Lineage (NCBI taxonomy): Eukaryota > Metazoa > Chordata > Amphibia > Caudata > Ambystomatidae > Ambystoma > Ambystoma mexicanum. Next base: position 1,319,678,888 of record NC_090924.1, read on the forward strand.
TCGCATAAATTCTGTAGCGGGTAGGGAGGGAGCGACATGGAATAAGTCGGGCCATCCCATCGAAAGATGGTTACCAGCTAAGAAAGTAACTTGTTCTTTGAGGGGATTGGGTCCTCCGACTTATTCCATATCTATGACAGACTCCAAAAGCAGTACCAATGTATGGAGGAGGGAAAAGAATTTAGCATATAGAAATTTAGAATGCCCAATCAAATTGCAGAGTAAAGGACCGCCTTGCCAAAGGCCAGATCCTGCCCATGGATAGAATCTAGGGAGTAGTGTTGTACAAAAGTATGGACCGAAGCCCAAGTGGCTGTTTCACAGATGTTTCGAATAGGAACACCCCTCTGCAGGGCAGTAGAGGCAGCCATACCCCTAGTAGAATGGGCCCGTAAGCTAACCGGAGGGTCCTTACCTGCCAAGAGGTAACATTCAGAAATTGGCAAGATAATCCATCTAGACAAAGTCTGCTTAGTAACAGCTTGTCCCAAACGCCTTCCAGCATAACCTATAAAGAGCTGATCGTCCACTCTGACCCGGGACATGCGTGAAATGTAGAAACTTAAGAATCACCTGGGATCCAACCTATGGAGCCTCTCCTCTTCCTAACCAGGATGCGGAGGAGGATAAAATGCCGGAAGAATAACCTGGCTTAAATGAAATTCCGACACCACTTTCGGAAGAAAGGAAGGACGAACTCTAAGGACAACCCTGTCCTTATGAAACAGTGAAGGGTGGCTTAACTGAAAGTGCCTGCAACTCACTCTGCGAGCGGAAGTAACCGCAACTAAAAATACAGTTTTAAGGGTTAACAGTCTGAGGACAAGAATGTAAATGCTCAAATGGAGCACCCATTAGGAATTTTAGAACAAGGTTCAAATCCCAACCAGGCACCTGGAAAGGTGATGGCGCAAACACATTAGTGAGCCCTTTGAGAAATTGGGAAATCCAAGGAATTTTGAAATAAGAACACTCCTCTGACGAGCGCTTAAATATGGACAGCGCCGCCAGGTAATCTTCAATAGTACCCACTTGCAGGCTAACGAAAGCAAAAAAGACAGAACCAAAGGAATGCCACATGAAAAAGGATCCACATTCTTTTTTTTTTAATTCTTTTTTATTAGGTTTTGTCAAACAAAGAACTTGAGTACACAGTGACATTAGGAGACCTGACAGCGAGGTTGCGATAAATAGCAGAACACAACATAGCCTTTGACGGTTAAGTGACACGATGGGGGCGGAGAGTTTGAATCGCCTACCCGGTGGATGCCCTGGGCACCTCGTCTCTCGCCTGTTCTAGGGTTTGATGTTTTATACTTCCCATTTCCCCCATATTTTCTGGAATTTACGGGGGGACCCCCTTGCATTATAAATTCGTTTTTCCAGGGAGGCGCATCTGTCCATTTCATTGGACCATCTGTCGATGTTTATCGTGTCTCCCGAGCCCCAGGTGGCTGCTGTTAGTCTCTTTACCGCTCCAAGTGCCACCCCCAGAAATGTTCTTTCGTGTTTATTGAGGTCAGTTTAGCCTCCTATACCCAGCAGGATAAGTTTGGGGTCCCGCGGGATTATAGTACCAAGAATTCCGGGGAGGCGGAGTAAACCTGCTGTCCAAAAGTCATGTAGCACCCCACATTCCCATATCATGCGGTAGAAGGTACCCTCCGCCCTTTTGCATCAGCGGCATTCTGCATCTCCCTCTTCCCCCCAGCTGACCATGTGCGTTCTTGAGTAGTAGGATTCGAAGCTTTATCAGCCCGAGTTTGGCGTCAATACCAATCAGGGCTTCCACCCATTTTTCCGCCTCCTGTGGCCCCAGGTCTTGTTCCCATTTACCCCTGAGGTTGACGAGGTCCCCCGATCCGAAGGAGTTAATTGCCTGATAGAGGGTGGAGGTTACCTTGTGAGGGATATATTGTGGGAGTATGTTTGTTTCCAAGAGAGAGCAGGTGGGAATGTCAGCCAGGTTTGGGAATTGGGTATTAATGGCGTGCGTGAGTTGGAGGCATCTAAAGCGGTCCATGAGTGACAACCCGTGTTTCGTTCGTAGGGTTTCAAAGTCTATCAGTCGCCCCTCCTGGACGATGTCCCCCAGTGTGGATATCCCTTTCTGTTCCCAGGTTTCAAAGTGGCCCATTTTTGGGATTTCGGGGAAGTGTGCATTGCGCCAGAGGGGTTGGATCAAGGCTGGTCTGCCTTCCCAGCCAATGTATTTATGTATTTCCCTCCAGACTCGATGGATGTGGCGGGACCCACTCGGTGCTGCCCTTAGGTTCTTTGGGCTATCGTATAGTATGTGCAGGGGGGGATAGGGAGCCTGTGTCCCCGGTCTCCACCCGGATATGTGGGAGCAGCGGGTCCCCGTGTAGCCATTCATTTGCCACCCCCACCTGTGCAGCCCAGTAGTATGTGCGTATGTTGGGCAGTCCGATACCCCCTTCCCACACTGAACGGTAAAGCATTTTTAAAGCAACGCATGGCTGTTTCCCTCCCCAGAGTAGTGTACCAAGGGTCCGGTTGATGTCTGAATTTTGTGGCTGGGATGGGGAGCGGTGCGTTTTGGAGGACGTACAGGAATCTGAGGAGGGCCAGAATCTTAAATAGTGCCGACCTCCCCGAGTAGTGAGAGTAGGAGGGAATGCCAGTGGGCCACGTCGTTCTCACATTTTCTCATTATCGGGTGTAGGTTCAGTTTGGGGAAGTCCTCCTGTGTCTTGTTAATTCGTATGCCCAAACAAGTGAAGCCCAGTATGGGCAGGGATCTGGGATTGCCTCCTCTCCCCCTTGTACGGGAAGTAAATTGTTTTCTGTGTGTTGACCCGGAGTCCCATGAAGTGTTGGTGTTCCTCCAGGGTTCTGGTCACAATCGGGCAGGTGGTTATTGGGTTGCTCAGATATAACAGGAGATCTGCGTATAGCGAGACACGTTCCTCCCCGCCCCCAGGCCATGCAAATCCTGCCCATTGTGTATCAGTTCTTAATCAGATTGCCAGAGGCTCGATGGCGAGGAGAAACAATAGGGGGAGAAGGGGCATCCCTGCCTAGTCCCCCTACTCAGCGGGAATGTGACCGATGTTTTCCCGTTGACTCTTACGGAAGCCTCGGGGAGGGCGTAAAGGAGCTTGACCCATGACATGAAATGTTGTCCGAAGCCCATGCGTTCCATTATGGCCCACAGGGCGTCCCACCCCAGTGAATCGAAGGCCTTCTCAAAATCCACCATGAGGAGGGCCAGCAGGGATGGGATCTCTTCTTCCCGGCCGAGGGCGATCTGGACTCTGCGAAGATTCATTCATGCGGACTTACCGGGCATAAATCCACACTGATCTGGGTGGATTGGAGATCCGATCACCCCCAGCAGTCTATTTGAGAGGACTCTAGCTAGTATTTTGGCCTCTCCATTAATTAGAGAAATGGGCCTGTAAGAGGCGCATTGCTCTGGGGGTTTCTTGGGGATCACCACTATTGTCGTTTTCCGAAGGTCCGGGGGAGGATGCCCTGTTCCCTGCTGCAGAGGAACATGCTGTGCATATGTTTTGTTGTCGTTCCGCTCAGTCTTTTCCATAGTTCCACCCGGAACCCATTGGGGCCAGGGATCTCCCCTGTCTGTAATTGTGAAAGGGCTTCCCCTACCTCGTCCTCAGTGATGATTGTGTCTAGCTGTTCTATCTGTGGTTCAGAAAGTCGGGGAATCGTGACCGAGTCTAGGAATTCTGGGGTGTTTGTTGGGGGCTTTTGTATCGGTGGAGAATATAGTTCACTGTAGTATTTTGCAAAGGCCCCCGCTATCTCAGCATCCCCCGTTAGCATATCCCCTTCCCAGGTTCGGATGGCCCGTACTTGTCCTTTGATCTGCTCCCTTCGCTCTAGCCAAGCTAGAGTTTTCGTGGCTTTGTCCCCCCCTCTCATATCTGGCTCCGCACCAGCCACTGGGCGGTTGGGCATTATCTAAGGCCCTGTCTTTCAAGGTTGCTTGGGCTGTTACTAAGGCATCATGCACCTCCAGGGTTCCCTCCTCGAGCAATTGTTTCTCCCGCCTGGTTACTTGGGCCTCTGCTTCGGAGATTGCCTCGTAGTGCTGTTTGCGGTGAGCTGCCACCAACGACATCGCTTCACCCCTTTTAACTGTCTTGTATGCCTCCCACCTTGTTTTTGGGCAATCCACTGCTTCCTCATTTAGGTCAAAGTATTCTGACGTTCTGTTCGAGAGCCCCTCCAGTATTTCGGGTATCCCTAAATAGTAGGCGTTTAGGCACCAGGTGGGTTCCTGTTTTGGTGTTGGGCCCTTGAGTTTAACTAACGGGGGAGTGATCGGAGATCCCTCTCGTGAGGAATTCTGCGGATAATAGTGGGTGGGTCATGTTTTTAGGGGTGAAGATATAATAAAGTCTGGATAGGGACCGTGTGCGTTGGAATAGAACGAGTAGCCCCTGTGGGTTGGGTGGGTTGCCCTTCACGTATCGAATAGCCCCATCGTTTCGGTAAAAGTGCGGAGCTTGGTCGGGGTATCCGTCGCCCTGTTGCCCACGTGTGTTCTGTCCCTGGCTATCTCCAGGACTTCATTAAAATCCCCCCTATTGCCCATGAGTCTGCTCGTTCTCCCAGCATTATATCTTGGAGCTCGGCAAGGAGTTCCGCTGCGAGTGTGGGAGGTGCATACACTATGAGGCCCCAGTTCTCTCCCCGCAATTCCCCCAGTACCATCACGAAACTGCCCGGGGATCCGCTTTGACCTTTTTTGCGTTAAAAGGAATTCTTTTGTGCAAGAGGATCAGGACGCCCCTAGAGCTTCTGGAAAACCCCGCAAGGTATGTGTGTGGGTGATTAGATTTTCTGAAGAGCCCTGAAGAGCCCGCTATTGGTACCAATCAGGTGGGTTTCTGTTATGAATGCAATGTCTGGGGAGTGGCGGTTGAGGTATTGGAGTACCAGTTTACGCGTTATACCGGACCCCAAGCCGTTCACATTCCCGGTCAACGGGGATATTTGTCTCCTTTGTGTTACGTCCGCGTGAGTCTTGATTTGGGGTTGTGTGGGAGGATGTGATGCAATTCCCATGTTCCCATCTTGTCGGTCGTCTTGAGGTGCGGCAGACGTCTGAGCCAGTCTGCAGCTCTTGCTGTGTGATCAATGATGTGCAAACTCTAGAACCCCACCAGTAAACCATGGGCCGTGTCTGTATGGATGTGTACGTGCAGGCCAGTGGGGGGGATGTTTCTGTCCCTCCCATATCTTGTGCAAGGGTGTCTCTGGTCGTTTGTTTCACTGAACTTTATTGCTGATACTTGTGACATTAGGCCTTTCTTCTCCCAACCTGAAATCCCCAAACTCCCCCCACCCTCCACCCTCCCCCCGATCCTCCCTCCCCAACTAGAAGTACCTGCTCCCCTAACCATTCAAACTATTGGAGGGGCAAAACCCCAACTCGGGAAGGGTCAGGAGAACTTCTTCCCCCAACTCATGTGGCTAGAAATCACCACAGAAAGTATATGGAACTAGCTGTGAAAGCTCCCCCACGGGGGGACGAGGGTGGTAGTTGTTCACTTCCTCCACATCCCCTAGGGGGCCGCCGGCTTCGAAGGTCTCATACTGTTTCTTTTGTCCCATCTCCCAGTATTTGCCCGATTTCAGGTAGGTCCCATATTGACCGGAGGTCCGGATTTCCCAGCTTCCCCGCGTGCTGGGGTGATCTGCCCAGGAGGTTGGTCGCGGCCTCAGTCGTCCTTGCGGGGTGTGTTTCCGCTCGATCTGTCCGGACGTGGGTTAGAGAGGACCTGTGTTTCCACCATTCCCAGGCATCGCAGGGATTATAGAATATGTGAACCTTGCCGTTGTGGTACACTTTGAAGGTTGCCGGGAAGAAGAGTGCATACTTGATGACCAAGGGTGTCAGTTTCTTTTTGATAGAGTCATAGGATTGTCGCGACTTCTGGATTTCTCTCGTGTAATCGGGGAAGAACCCGATCCGGTTGCCATTGTAGGTGATGAGGCCAGTCACCCTCGCCATATGCAGTAGTGTGTCTCGATCCCTATAATTCAATTTTTTTTGCAATCACTGTTCGCGGGGGCCCCCTCCTCCCCGGGACTGGTCTGCCCGTCGGGACCCTGTGTGCTCTTTCTATTGAGAAAAATTTGGAGAGTTGTTTGGGAGCCATCAAGTCTGTTAGCCATTCTTACAGGAAGAGTTCCATGGAGGGTCCCGCCTCTTTTTCAGGGAGGCCTATTATGCAGAGGTTGTTTTGGCGGGACCTACCCTCGCCGTCTTCGGCTCTGTTTTCCAGAGTAGTGATTTTCCGTTCCATTTGTTCGAGGAGGCCGCCCAGGTTTTTAATGGTGTCTTCGGTGTCAGATATTCGTTGTTCTGCTTCCCCGACCCTGGCAGTTAGGTTCCTTAAGTCATGCCTCACAAAGGACACTGCAGAGGCCAGGCCATCTATTTTTGTCTCAACCAAGTTTCTAGAGTCGTTGATTGCTGCCATGATATCGGTGAGTGACAATATTTGGGCCGCAACCCCATTCGATGCCTCTACTTCCACCCCGCTAGTTGGTCCCGGCAGATTTGCTGGGGTGCTCATCGTATATTTGTCTATTTTGTTCTGAGTCGTTCCCGTGCGGGGCAGATCCTTTCCCATTCCGGCCCTGTGGGGTGACTCTGGATGCGTGGCTCGTTGGACCGGGGCTTATCCCGCAGGGTGGTCCCTCTCCCTTCATTTCGTGGTGCTTGTGTCCTCCCGTAGGCTCCTCAATTTAGCAGTGTGGTCAGGTTCCAGGTACCGACCCAGACTTCGGTCCGCAATCTGGGTGGACAATTCTGCCTCGCCCCCAGCCAATGTGTGTGGTTCCCTCCGGGCACACCACCCCCACACTGGTCGTCTCCCGCGGGCACCCCTCGACCCAGGCAACCCACCCGCTCGCACACAGCGGGCGCTGGGGAGGGAGAACCCGCAGGGGGGGTGTGAGGGACAGGGCCCCGGATCTGGTAGGGCGCCCCTCGGTGATCGGCGGATCTGATGGATTCTGTGGCTGCTGGGGCCGGGAGGGCGAGAGGGCTATCCTCACCTCTTCCTTAGATGGTCAGCGTCTCTGGTCCCAAGGCAGCTGTCCGGGGGCTTCAAAGGGGGGGCATGGCGTTGCAGGGTTCGCTGTGAAGGATATGTCTCCGACAGGCGCAGTTGGTGACGGCATCCCTCACGCTGGCCTTGCCACGCGGTCTCCGGCAGGTCTTTCCAACGGTCGGGGAGACCTTAAACAGGTCCGATTTTCGCCGGGATTTCGGGGAGACGATGCAGGTACGTTCCCCTTCAATCATATGTGTTTCAGGTCGATGTGAGATCTGAGGAAACAGCAGGATTATGCAGGATTTAGGCAGCCCCGGCGGAGCGACGTGAAGCTAGGTCTTCATTCGGCGCCCCCTCAAGGATCCACATTCTTAACCCTGCACCAGTCGCAGAACTTTCTCCAATGGCAACGGTACCGTGACTTGGTTGCAGGCCGTCTGGCCGAAAGCAACAACTCAACACGTCTTCAGGGAGGTCCCAATCCTTATACCTCACACTTTCAGAAGCCAAGCGTGAAGGTTGAGGGATCTGGCCTCTGGATAGAGAATCCGACCCCCCTCCCGTGAGAGCAGGTCGTCTCGGTAGGGAAGACTACGTGGAGGGCAGATCGACAAGTCGAGAAGGTCCGGGTACCATGTTCTCCGGGCCCATGCCAGACCAATGAGGATCATCCGGGAACACAAACCTCCGTAACCTGCGCAGCACTTGCGGGATGACCGGGACTGGAGGAAACACGTACAGCAGTGGGAAGGACCACTCCACCACAAACGCATCTCCTAAGGCTACTCTTGGAGGAAATTCCCGCGAGCAGAACCTTTCGCACTTCCGGTTGACACTGGAGGCGAAGAGATCCACTTGAGGGTTCCCCCAAAGGGCTCCCACTTGTGAGAGATCGCGGTCTGCCTGCTCAGAGCGTCCGTCGTCTTGTTTTCGTCTCCGGCCAGATGAACTGCTGAGATCGAAATTTCCTGCTGGATGGCCCAGAACCAGAGCTGCATCGCCTCCCTGCACAGAGGAAGTGACCCTGCCCCCCACTTTTTGTTGAGGTAGTGCATGGTCACTATGTTGTCCGTCAGAATCAGGACATTCTTTCCACGCAGTCGGCAGAAAAGCATTCAGGGCAAGTCTCACGGCCCTCAGCTCCAACAGATTGATATGGAGTCTGGACTCTGACGGAGACCAACAACCACCGACTGTCAACTCGTTGGCATGAGCTCCCCATCCCGTGAGGGGCGCGTCCGTCACGATCGTCACCCCGGCCAGGCTAGCCAAAAAGGAGACCCCCCCCCCCCTCATCAGATTGCCATCGACGGACCACCACAGAAGGTCATGGGCGACCGAGGGCGGCACCTGAACAGGCTCCGACATCCTGCCGGAGGACTGTGACCACTGCATCTTGAGAGCCCATTGCAGAGATCTCATCCACAAGCTGGCCTCCAACACCAGAAGAATGCAGGATGCCAGTAGGCCGAGCAACCTCAAGAACTCGAACGCCGGGAGACTCTGTGCATGCTGAAACTTGTGCACCATCTGCTGAATGCGAGGAGTCCTCCCCTGGGGTGGAAAACAGCCCCAGAGATGTGGAGTGCACTGCTTTGATGTACTGGAGCCACTGGGTAGGTGTTAAGTGGGACTTCTTTAAGTTGAGGGAGAAGCCCAGCTTGTGAATCGAGTGGCAGGTGACGGACAGATGATCCAGGACTCGCTCGGGAGAGCGCGCCCTGACCAACCAATCATCCAGGTAGGGGTAGATGTGAATCCCCCTCCCCCTTTCCTGAGATACGCTGCAACCACCACCATGGGCTTGGTGAAGACCCTCGGGGTGGAGGTAAATACGAATGGCAGGACCCGAAACAAAGCGCGAGTCGCCAACCGCGAACCTCAGGTACTTCTTGTGCTTGGGATGGATCGGCACATGAAAGTAAGCGTCCTTGAGGTCGAGACACCATCCAGTCCTGAAGTTGAAGGGCCTGGAGGACTTGAGAAAGAGTAACCCTCGTGAACTTGTCCTTCCTGAGGACCTTGTTCAAACCACGCAAGTCCATGATGGGTCTCGATCCCCCCAGTCTCTTTGAAATCAAAAAATAAGTGGAATACCATCCCTTGTTCCTCTCCGCTACAGGCACCAGTTCTATTCCGCCTTTCTCCAGCAGGGATTGCATTTCCTGCACAAGGAGCAGATCCGGACTCTTCAAAGAGATTCCCTGGTGGATTGTCGTGAGTCCTCTGCCGGAAAGCAAGACAGTAGCCGTGGGCTATGATCTCCAGAACCCACACATTTGAAGTAATGGCACGCTACTCTACAAGATGCTGCGCCAGCCTTCCCCCAACCGGCGAACCATGGGACATGGTCTCATGACTGAGCTGAAGCAGCTGCGGCAGTACCTGAGGCCAAAGAGGCAACTGCCCGAGCGGCTTTGGCACCTCAAGTCCCCTGTTTTCCACCTCTGATACTCCTACGGTGGCCCCTTTGACTTGCAGCTCCTCTCGATTTACCAAAAGAGGAGTAATATCGAAAGGAACCACCCCTCCATTGCTGTCCCCTAGGACGAAAAGCAGGAGGTTGGCAGACCGCAGCGCTCAACGGCTTTACTGCAGCTTTGGAGGTCTGCAACCTCTCAAGGCTCTCATCAGCTTTTCTGCGAAAAAGATGTTCAAAGGTCACGTTGAGGAGCCGGGCTTGCACATCTGGAGCAAACCCCGACTTATGCAACCATGCAAACCTGCGCATTACGGTGCTCGCCGCCATGGACCGGCTGACACAATCTGCCATGTCCAGACAAGACTGAACGGACTCAAACATGGCATCCTTACTATCCTGCACAATAGCAAGAAAACCATCCCATTCCTCCCCTTTGGGAATATGTTCAGACGTTAACGAAATACAGTTCCACAGAGTGTGCGTGAAACGTGACAAGGCACACACCGAGTTGGCCCCCTGTGAAGCCATATCCCCTGAAGAAAACACTTTCTTCTCCCAGCCATCAAAACACTTGTCGTCCCCATCAGGAGGGATGGTAGGGAACGACGCCTGCTTTGCTAGGGCCATAGCCGCCTGCACCACCAAACTCTCCGGAGTGGGGTGCGTGGTCAAGTAGCAGGGGTCGCTACTGGCTGGGCGGTATTTTCACAGCAAAGACTTGCTCACTGCCAGGAGACTCTCCGGAGCAGTCCAAGCTGCTGCCACCCTTCTCTGCAAGGCCATATAGAAGGGCAGTACCAGGTAAGTTGGTGGACCTTGGTCAGGATATTTGTCGGGTCATCCTGCAGAAAATCCACCGGTGGCGCCGACCACCCCAAGTATTCTGTGACCCTCGACATAAGCTGCCGGTACGAGGACAAGGCATGGGTGCCAGGCTTAGGCCTACAGAACTCCACCTCCGGAGAGGTGTCCAGACCACTGGCGTTGTGCAACGACTGACGCAGGTCTACAATCTGGCTATGACCAGACAAAATCTCATCGGGGAACCTCCTCAGGAAGGAACAAGTTACTTACCTGTAACTGTTGTTCTCCAGCATGGGTCTGGCATGGATTCACATGCTCATGAATATTCCCCGTCGTCAGGTTGGGAATCCCCGGTAAGGAAAAAAAATCAGTATCAGTTTCGTTTCTGATCTGTCTTTCTTAGTAGTAACCAATCACTGATCTCTGGGTCATACTGCCCCCAGCCAATGACTGCCCTCTCCCTAAGCCCCGCGCCTCTGGCAGCCATCATCAGATTTGGTAGCACGCAAAGTGGGAGTATGACCAAGTGAACAGCCGCAGAGGGGTAGGCAGGAGGGTTTGCATGTGAATCCATGCCAGACCCATGCTGCAGAACAGTTACAGGTAAGTAACTTGTTTCTTCTCCAGCCTGGGGACTGGCATGTATTCACATGCTCATGAATAAAAGAATACATAGCAGTCCACACATGCAAAACCACGGGAGGTGGCAAAGGCTCAACATTAAGCATATTGACAAGGGGGGTCCTGGGAGTCTCTCTGCCAGACATTAGTCCTGGTTACGAGAGACTTACCCAGAGTCTTTAGCTCACTATCTTTCACAGAGAAGAAATATCCCAAACATATCAGTCTTTGACCTGCCCCATTAAGCATTACATCCAAAACTCAACATTAAGCAATTCTTACCTCCTCACCAGGCTCACCTACCTCCACGTAGCAGCCCTGCAGATGTCCAGCAGGGGCACACCAGACAGGAACGCCGTGGTAGCAGCGATCGCTCTGGTTGAATGGGCTCTCGGACGGCCGGGCAGCGGTCGGCTTGCCAACCGGTGACAGTGCATGATGCAGCCGGAGAGCCATATGGAAATGCAAGTCTTCGAGAGAGCCTTCCCTTGATTCACAGACCCAAAGTTCACAAACAGCTGTGACGTCTTCCGAAAACTACGGTCCACGTAGAACTTCAGCGCTCTAGCTACATCCAGCTAGTGCAAAGTCCTCTCGGCCGGCACCGAAGGCGACGGGAAGAAAACTGGTAACACCAAGGGCTCGTTGAGATGGAAGTCCGACGGCACCTTGGGCATGAAGGAGAGGTGCGTCCTCAGCGCCACTCTCGTGTCATGAAAAGTAAAGTATGGAGGCTTGCAAGATCGGGCCTGGATCTCTCCCACTCGTCGTGCGGAGGTGATGGCCACGAGGAACGCTGTCTTCCATGACAGGAACTTCAAAGGCGCTGAATGCATAGGCTCGAATGGGGCCCCCATGAGCCTGGTCAGCACCACATTAAGCTCCCACGCCGGGGCAGGAGCCTTCACCGGCGGGAACGATCGGAATAGTTCCTTCATAAATTCCTTCACCAGGCGATGATGGCAGCCAGAAGTATTTTGATGGAGGCGTGAGCCAGTCCAGCTTTGGCCAGCGACAGTAGGTACGGCAGTACTTGAGGGGCCGTAATCCGCAGAGGGTTAATCTTCTGTGCACGGCACCAGACAGAGAACCTCTTCCACTTATGACCGTAGCATTTAAGAGTTGACGCCCTGGCTTTTGCAAGAACCTCTCTGCAGTCAGCCAGGATATTGTACCCTCCAAACTCTAGTGCTGCAGGAGCCAGGCCTGCAAGTTCAGCGACTCCGGGTTGAGATGAAGAATGGCGCCTCCTTCTCTGGAGAGAAGATCCGCGTCCGCCGGCAGCTTGACTGGTGGGGACGTGGACAAGTCCAGAAGGTCCTGGAACCAGATCTGCCTCGGCCACGCTGGTGCGACGAGGATCATTCTGCACCTGGACTTCTTGAGCTGGTTGATGAGGCGGAGCAGCAACTGCAACGGAGGGAATGCGTGTAGAAACAGGCCGTCCCAAGGGAACGGGAAAGCATCGCCCATGCTCCTCGGCTGTGGGAACCTGCTGGCGAACCTCTGGCACTTGGAGTTCATTGCCGTCGCGAAAAGGTCAATCCGGGGTTTGCCCCATCGTCGGGAGAGCCGATCCACCTGGTCCTGACTTAGTTCCCCACTCGTGGCACGAGCTCAGCTCCCTGCTGAGTGAGTCGGCGATGGTGTTTGTTATTCCTGCCAAGTGGAAGGGAACAAGAAACATCCCCTGGGCGACGTCCCAGTGCCACAGATCCTGGGCCTCCTTGGATAGGGCTGGGGATCTAGTGCCTCCCTGCTTCTGTATGTAGAACATCGTGGTGGTGTTGTCGGTGAAGATCCTCACCACTTTGTCCTTGAGGGACGGAAGGAACGAATGAACGAACGAACGAACGAACGATTTGAGCGCCCAGAACACTGCTCGGAGCTCCAGAATGTTTATGTGGAGAGACCTCTCCTCTGGGAGCCAAAGGCCTCTTCTGTGGAGATCTCCGGTGTGGGCCCTCCAGAGAGGCGTCCGTCGTCACCGTCTCCTGAAAAGCCGGGGTCTGAAAGTCTGTGCCTGTAGTGAGGTACACAAGGGTACCCCACCATAGGATCGCCCGACGGAACGCCTCGTCGAGAGGGCTCCTGTCTTCGAAGCAGCCCATCGCCTGAAACCAGCGGGCGTCGTGGAACTCCTGCAGCGGACGCATCCGGAGTCTGCAAAGGGGTACAAGGTAGATGCATGAGGACATCATCCCGAGGAGGGACTTAATGGACCTCACCCTGGCCACGTCCGTGGCTAGCAGGCGCCGCACCTTGCCCAGAATGGCCTTCGTCCTCTCCTCCGACGGGGAGGCCAATTGCCCCACTATCGAGCTTTGCTCCCAGAAACAGTGCTACTTGCGACGGAACCAGGTGGGATTTGGGGTAGTTGATGGCGAATCCTGGTTCTGTGAGCAGCCGGACGGTCCTCGCTGTGTGTTCAGCGGTGAGTTCTCTTGTCCTTGCCTGGATTAGCCAGTCGTCCAGGTAGGGGTAGACGTGGATCCCCTGCAGGCGCAGCCGCACCGCCACTGGTGCCAGGCACTTGGTGAATACCCTGGGTGCCGACTTTAATCCGACCGGCAGGGCTCTGAATTGGTAGTGGCGTCCCTGAACCACGAACCTGAGAAACTTTGTGTCCTTTTAGAATGGGGATGTGGAAGTAAGCATCCTCCAGGTCCAACGACGATCGGAAGTCGCCCTCCTCCAGCTGTCCCAGCACGCGCTGGATGGTGACCATCCAGAATTTCTGCGCACTTGTTTAACCGACGCAGGTCCAGGATGGGGCACCAACCGCTTGTCTTCTTTCTGACGAGGAAGTACCTTGAGTACACTCCGGAGCCTCCTGGGGACGAGTTCGATGGCACCTTTCTTGAGCATCGCCCTTCCCTCCAACAGCAGTTGGGGGACGTGATTCTCCTTCCTGGCCACGGGAGGAATGCGAGGACACTTAGAATTCCAGCGAGTTTCCGTTGGCCAGGGTGTCCAGCACCCAACGGTCGGTGGAAATGGACTCCCACACGCTGACGAACTTCGTCAGCCAGCCTCCCACCGGGGTGCTTCGGTGGGGGCCCCGACGCCACGGCCGCTCAGTCTTGCTTGGAGGAGGCCTTGCCGCTTTGGCCTCTTTGACGACGACGGCGGGATCCCCCTTGCTTGCCGCAACCTCTGTAGGCCTCCTGGGACGAGGAGCGGGCCGCCTGGCGGTATGTAGCAGAGCCACCGCTGGATCCCTTGGAGGCACCTTGTCTGCCTCCGGACCTCCGAAAGGGCTGTCGTTGTTGAAGTACCCCTAGGGCCCGGGCTGTCTCAGTCGGTCTTGATGGCCTGGAGCGACTCGTCCACCGTCTTCCCAAAAAGGTTGTTGCCGAACGGCATATCCAACACTCTGGTCTGGACGTCCTGGCGAAAGTCACCTTGAGCCGTCGTCTGAGGCAAACCCTGTTGCCCAGTTGGCGAAATCCGGTATCTACAATGTCCGTTGCCACCGTTATGGCGTGATCCGACGCCACCTCTCCTTCCTGCAGAATTTGTAAGGCCTCTGCCCTCTTGTCATCCGGTAGGGAGTCTAGCAGGGGAGCCATCTTGAACCAAAGCTCTCTGTCGTAGCGGGCCACGATCGCTAAGGCATTGGCCACCTTAATCGTCGTCGTCGCCGCCGACGACGAGATGACTCGTCGTCCCATGGAGTCCAACTTCTTGCCCTCACTGTCTGGCGGGGAAGTGGAAGTTGAAGCCGCCGCACCCGCTGCTTTCTTCTTGGCCGCTGCCGAGACGACAGAGTCCGGCGTGGGCTGGCCCTGAGGCACAAGGGGGCGGCATTGGGGACTCAGTACTTCTTCTCGTGCCTGTCCCTCTTGGCGGGTGTCGCGGAAGGGTTCTTGAGGATAGCCAGCCCCTCGTCCCAGATGTCGAGCAACGTCACCGCGAGGACCGTCTTCCTCTTGGCCTCTCGTCGTTGGTAAAGAAACCCTTCCTTTTTCTGTTCAGGGCAGAGCTGGAAGAGCTCGGATGCCCTGGTTATCATGGCGTGAAAGGAGCCAATTTTGTTGGGTGGAGAAGCCTGAGGGGGTGGAGGGGTGATGACGGGATGTCCGTTGTGTCATCGCCGCCGTCCGTCCCCGTCGCTGTATCCGTCGCCATATCCTCTCTAGGGTCCGGCGAGGGGGATGAGGGGTCCACAGGCCTCGCGGGCACGAAGGGAGGAGCGGGGTGGTCTCCCCTACGCTTGTTCGGAGGGCTTCCCGACGGACCTGGTTCTGGATCCTCCGTCGGGGTCTGTGGTAACCTCGTCCTTATCTCAGTACATAAGGATTGGATCGCCAACAAAATGGCCGCCGAGCTATCCTGGGGCTCGGGTAATGGCTGCGACGGATGGGATGGCCGCTCCACTGGGCCCTCTTCGATCACATCAGCGGGAACCGTCCCCTGGGATCGAACCTTCTTGAACTTCTCGTTGAGGCCTATGAACCTCTCGTTGAGGCCCTTCCCGATTTCCACCAGATCCTCCTCAGAAGCTGATTCCGAGTCTGTAATGGCCACCGCCCCCCCCCTCCTTTTTCCGCCGGGGTCTTCACGGGGGTCTTAACGATGGGCTGGAAAGAGGATTCCCTCCGCAGTGGCAGGGATACTCTCAGCCGGCTTCGCCAGGGTCGCAGCGACCACTTCGATAGAGGCCTTTGCCGGCTGGATTAAAGCCCTCACCACCTTAGGTGCGTCCTGGGCCTTTGCCTTGGGGGGAGGGTCAGCGCCTCGCCCCCGGTCGGGTCCCTTCGAGATCGACCGGGGCCGCTCCAGCAACTTACCCGGGTTCTCAGACTTACTCTTCCCAGAACCAGAGTGCTGGCTCGTGGTTGAACGTGCTGGGGAAGTCGCGCCCTGCCTGGCAGCCGAAGAGCCCGACCTTTCGGCGCTCCCGGTGCCCGCGGACTCGCGGTGCTTGGCCTTCTGTTGGGGCCCCCGTTGCCGGGGCGCCCTCACAGGACTTAGAAGCCCGCTCAGACTTTTTCTTCGTCTTCTCACCTGCTGTGCCCTTCTCCAGACAGGCGGCAAGGCGGGAATGACGATCTTGTTTGGTCCGTTCCGAAAGGTTCTTGCAGAACGCACAGTCCTTCTCCACGTGCGTCTTGTCCTCATGAAGGCAGAAGAGACATTGCAAATGCTCGTCCTCCTTGAAAACATTTTGTAATCCGCATCCAGGGCAGCACCTTAACAGCTTGGATCCGGGCTTCGAGCTTCCCTTGGCCTGGGCCATGTCTGTTGAGGTAAGCCGCAGATCTTCCGGAATCCTCCAAGAAGCGTAAACTCAACGAAAACTTCACCCTTGAGGGGCGTAGAAGAATTCCGAAACGGGTCCCCGTTATCGGAATTAGAAACGGTGGAGCATGAGGCCCGATTAAACCGAAAAAATGAGAAAATCTCCGGAAAAAGCGCAAAAACGCAGCAAAAACTCGAGAGCTAAAGCACGAGGACTCCCAACACTTGAATATGCGGTAAAAATCTGAGGATGGATGCCAGAGGCGGGGCTTAGGGAGAGGGCAGTCATTGGCTGGGGGCAGTATGACCCAGAGATCAGTGATTGGTTACCACTAAGAAAGACAGATCAGAAACAAAACTGATACTGATTTCTTTCTTTACCGAGGATTCCCAGCCTGACGGGGAATATTCATGAGCATGTGAATCCATGCCAGACCCCATGCTGGAGAACCATACCTTCCTCAGACCCCTCATCCACCTCAGAAATATAATCCAGAGGCTGGAATGAGGGCACAGAAAAAGGGACAGTCATTTTTAGCCTTGGCCAGAGCCTTTCTAGGGGGTTCCACCGCGCCACCGGGGACCTCCAACAAAGCAGCCTCGAAAGGTGTTGATGGAATCTGCGTCGAGTGGTGCCGGCGGCTTTGAGCAAGTCCTCGAGGGCAGAGTCCCGAGCGTGTCCTTCGACAGCCTGGGTGCCGATGGCTTCTTTGGAGGCGGAGCCTCGAGAGAGTCCCTCGACGACCTTGGCGCCGAAGGAGTCAATGTCTTCTTCGAAGACCTCACAGGCTCCAACGGTCTCGAGTGCGTCAAGGATCGGGACCTGGAACAGGCAATTCTAGAGTGACCATCCTTGTCCGACCGGGACCTCTAAGGTGCCCAGTGATCGCGACCACTGATCAAGCCCGAAGGCATTAGAGTGGTGTCTCTAGCACGGTCACAGCCAACGTCTTTCGACGGCAGAGATGGACCGGAGCCCTGCGACTGAAAAAAAGCATCTCCTGGGGAAATGAATCCCAATCCCAATCCGCAGGAGTGGAATACTTGTTGGGACAAGCTACCCGCCGACAGGCGGAGTCCTCAGACGAGGAAGGCGACCGATGCCGGCGCTTACGTGAGTGCCTCAAAGAGGCAGAGGAATGGCAGGACCTACTCCTGGACCGAGACCCACCCCCGGACTTACGCCGACGATGCGAAGAGTCGCCCCTCGAATCGTCGGTTGAAAGCCTGGTGGATCTCGACTTCCGGGGCTTGGCCACCTTACCTACAAAAAGCTTCTTGCGCTCCCGCAAGGCCTTCGATGTAAGCGACTGGCAGTCTACACAGTCATCCATGTCGTGGTCCTCACCGACGCACCCGAGGCAGGCGCCGTGCAAATCCGTCAATGACATCTTGGACCCGATGTCCCGACACTTCTTAAAACTCACCCGCGGGGTGTAAGAAGACAAAGACATCATGAAATCTTCACAACAAACACGTTCAAAGAACCGCAAGGACAGAACCGAGGCACACCGAGATCTCCGAAGCGAACACTTTCGCAGAAAAAACAGAACCGAGGCTACGGGCGTTATAAGTAGGACGCACAACATCCAGTGACGTCGGCTCGACGGAGGCCCTCGAGGACAGCATATCGACGTAATCGACGCAGACAATGTTCCGAAGCAGCACAGCTGTGGTGATTGTCACAGATATGGAATACGTCGGAGGACGCAATCCCCTCGAAAGTACGTTTTCTGGAAGGGTTTATTGTTGGTACAACAATGACCCATTGGTCACAGGCAAGTCCTGAGGGACAAAAACCTGAACACAAGACCCATATGGGAAAGGGGATCAACCCGGGTACTGTGCAGAGGAAACTCAAATTAAGTTTATGGTCCCTAAAGAGGAACCTCTGCCATCAATGTCACTTTTAGTGAAGGCCTCTGATGAGGCAAAAGTAATTGTGTAGTAGCCTAATAGAGGTTCCTCTCCCCCGTTAGAGGTCCAAAAAATAAAAAGGAAAAATTGTGGCAGAAAAGAAACCAAAAAAAAGTCAACCTCCTCCTAAGCAGAACAGGGGATCACGTAACTTTCTGACAAAATTATGGAAGGAGGTGGATAGGGGAACTGCCCTTGAAAGAGGTTTTAGATCAGAAAAAATAATGTCTTTAAAAGTAGGAAGATAATGGGAGTAAGTGAGACAGCTAATATTTTAATGTCAGCTGAGCCAAAGAAGACTGAGAAAACTGAATAGATAAAGGCTAAACAAGCTGAAGAAAGCCTGTCCTTCGATTTAAGTAACATCTCAGTTTACCCAGTGGAGGACGACATTATAGATAAGGGGGGGCAGGCAATCGGGGATATACCAGTAAAGTCAGAGCCAATAGTTGGTCAGGGAGGGGGTAAAGTGTGTGTTAGAAGGGACTCAGAACACCCCCTGCATGGAACAAAGCAACCAGGGATAGTGGGTGACTAGTTGGGGGTTGTGGACTTACGACCTGCACCAGGGGACCAGAAATTGTATTCAATATTTTCAAGACCCATGGTGGTAAATGAATCAATGCCATCCTTTGACTTGCAGGGAACCTTATGTGCAATTCCTGTGCCTCCGTCGCATACCAAAGAAAAAGGTTCAGGGACGCCAAAAAGTAAACAAATCCCAGTAAGCACGGTACAACATACAGATTACCAGAATAGAGCTAGTAAAAATAATGACCAAATAAGGGTATCAACTATTGGGAAAAAGCCAAGGAAGAGGCGTTCCGTCTGCATTTTAGTGGCCTCTTTGAAAGCTCTAATAGAATCCCCCTAAATAGATGTATTGGCCTTGCTGTTTGAAATCCCTAGCATGAGGCTGGCAACTACTGGTGACATTGGGTTAGTGGAGTTTGTCCATGAGGATTGTTTGTACATTGTCAAATTACACTCCCGCTCGCAAATTGTTAAAAGTGCAATTTTGGCAGAAAATTAATAATTCCTCTCACTAGGGTTTGAAGTTGTTGATGTGGGGACCTCTATTATAACAAGATTAGTCTCCCGAGACATGGGGGCTGGAGACAGGGAGGTGGAGCGACAGAGCGCCCTTCAGATCGACATGGTTGGTGCTTCACGGTGCTCTGTGCTGTTTCTACAAAGCAAGGTGTTTTGTGGTCGGCCAAATTGGACGGACTTCAATCGGGAAGCCTGAAATACTGACTTGCCCTTCGTATCCTGGAATTCAAGGGGTTTTGTGAAGATTATGAATAATCCAGATTTGTTCCAAATTGATGATTGTGTGTTTACAGGAATACTTTGATGGACTGTAGATGGCTTTGATGTAGTTTACGTTTAAGCAAAACAAGGTATAAGGGGTCGGCCATTTGGAGGGATTTAAATTTGGGCATTTCTTTCCGTAAAATAGATCTGAAT
Source organism: Ambystoma mexicanum (assembly GCF_040938575.1). Classification (NCBI taxonomy): domain Eukaryota; kingdom Metazoa; phylum Chordata; class Amphibia; order Caudata; family Ambystomatidae; genus Ambystoma; species Ambystoma mexicanum. The sequence continues at coordinate 1,319,698,424 of NC_090924.1, forward strand.
AGGAGGGATAGGCTGGCCATTTTGCTTGAATGGCGGGGGGGACGGGGTGAGGTGGGGACAAGCAAGTGTTTGCTGGCCAACGTAAATTTAAACCCACAGTGTTAAAAAGCTCTAGATTTTCTGTCCTTTTTATTACTTTGGGAAATCCCTGAGGAGGGAGCCTCAGTAATGGTCCTTGGGGACTTCAATGCTGAATGCCTGGATGAACCCTGGTACCAAGAACCGAAGTGGGTAAAAACGGCAAGGGAAGCTCAGGAGAGGGGGGGGGAGGGGACGAGAGCTAGAGGCTGGATGCCCTTCAATGGAAATTACTCAGGAGATGTGCCCCCAAGTTTTACTTGACAAAATGGCCCATGGAGGTCTACTATAGAGCATTTGGTCTTGTCAATTGATTTGTTCCAGAAAGGGGGAAATCTGAAGGTAAAAACTACAGACTTAAGTGACCATTCTATAGTTTGCTGTAAGGTACCACTCCTTAGGGTTGAACAGTCTGAGGCCAAGGTCCTACAAGTTGCAATTAACCCAAGAAATCACACAGTAAAGTGGTCACCAATAATAGTTATGGCCTTTGATGACAAAATTGGCAGTCTTTTGTCAAGAGGGGAGCGTGCTGTGCTCCCCGAATGGCTTTGCCCCTTGTGTGTCCATGGTCTTTTTGGGGGGGGGGGGGAAGGCTAGGCGAGGGGGTGCTAATGCCAACCAAGCACCTGGAAACAGGATTACAGAAGATAGGGCAAATCCATGGCTTCAATTCATTGGTCCAAAAGCATAAAAAGCTGATGTGACTAGAGAAGGACTATACAGAGGATGAGGACTCTGTGGGAGCTCAATGAGGTTCGCAGAGTGAAACAAAACTTATAAAAATAGGCTAAAAGGCCATCAATTCCTAATGGGGATAAAGAGTGGGGAAAAAATGTTGAACTGTATGTTGGGTAATGATACTGCAAGGTTTTGGCAGTTGATTAAGTCAAAGGAGACAGACAAATACCTAAAAGCTCAAGCAATATCGGAAGAAATTTGGATAAAGTATTTTACTGAAGTATATGTAAAGACGGGGGCACTTAGTTGTACCCAAGTCGCACATGTCAGTTGGGGCGGGGCCTTTAGTTGGAACTCTGACGATATTGCTGCTTTGACTAGGTTGGGTAAAAAAAAATAAAAAAACATTTTTATTAAAAAAATTATAAATGTCCCCGGACGGTCTGTCCAACCAGACTTAAAATCAAATATATTGCCATGGGCTCAGCTTTTGTCACATTTGTTTGGTAACATGTGTTTGGTAACATGTGTTTGGTAACATCTTGGTAAACAGAAAGCTGCCGGGGACTTGGGGTGTGGCTTGTATTGCTTTGATTTTTAAGGGAGGGGATGGGCCTATATTGCATTGGTGACAGTCCATTTCCTTGCTGGATGCCTCCAATAAAAATGTTGCCAAGTTGATTTTGAGAAAATAACAAATCTGGGCCAGGGATGATGACTGTCTGGACACTTACCAAGCAGGCTTCAAAAAGGCAGCAGGAATTGCCCTCAATAGTCTTGTCCTAGCACTTTTGTCTAGGCAAGCCAAGAAGAAGGGGAGGCCGGTTTATCCGGCATTCCTGGATGTTAGCAAAGCATTTGATGACGTGAATAGGGCAACCCTTTGAAAGAAGTGTTAGGGAGAATTCTCAAATGACTGATTTCCCTTACCCAATGAGCCCCTCAGCAGCTTTGCTGGATTTCTAGGGTTTATTTTTTTCACCTGGTAAGAGTGTGAGCCTTTTTCCCCACTCTTGCATGTAATTTGCTGTGTGCGTTTACCATTTGTGTGATCTTGGGCTCTGGAGCCTCACCTACTCCATGAGCATAGTTTTTTTGTGTGTTACACAGCACCTTCAGTGCAGTGACACAGGGTTGTCTTTGAGACTTCCCACTGACTCCATTTTCCTGGGACTGACTGTCTCCCAGAAACATGTAAAGTTGCCATTAACATTATGTAGTCTCTTTAAATCACAGACCCAGTACAAACCATCTTACATGGAGTATTGGAAAGGGTTAATTCTGATCCCTTTTTGTCTGTTTCTCTTGGAGCACTGTTTCGCTCCCTTTTCATCAAGACTTGGCTGGTGGCAGTGGTAGCTACCCTATTTTTCATACTGCAGTTATCTTATATAACCATGGTATTGTTTTAAGCTATTTTATTAGCCTCGAACATAAACCCGCTTGACCAAATATATTTTATTTCGGCTCCAGCTGGGTTTATTCGCCATTTCTTTTTGTTAAAGTCTCTTGTGTTTTACTCTGCGTGCCAAACCAGGTTTGGTCCCTTTGTTCGCGGTCTTTTCGCGGGCTTCTGCATAGAAGCCCTCATTAAGGCGCCTGAAAGTCTGGGTAGGCCGGATGTAGGGAGGGGTCTTAGGACCCCTGCCATGGGTTCCCTTGGTAACCCAAGTCGCACTCCCGTTTGATTGGCTGAGTGACTGTCCTTGCCAGGACAGCCACCCTGCTGTGTGATTGACAGCCAGGCTGTGTGAATGGGGGAAACTGCATAAAAAGCAGGTCTCTGGGACGGAAAGGCAGAGTCACCACTGGAACGAAAGAACCAACGAGGAGCTGACAGAAGAGGACCCCGACAACTGCCCGGTGAAGCCCTGCTGCAGGTCCGAATCTTCAGAATCGTACGACAGAAAAGATCCTCCAGGAAACTTCTTCCCTTGAGCTGGTGGGACCAACCAGTTCGCCCAAAATGCAAGCCACGACCCCTCCTCTGGTCGAATTTGCTGAACAGAGCTACAGTGGGCCGGATAGCCAGGAAGGTCGGACCCTGCTTGGGTTTTAAGGAGCGTGCCTTTTATTTGTTGCTTCGCTCTCCTGTTGGTTTCTTCCCTGGGTAGTGCAGGACCCTCCAGTCTTCCTACTTCTTGTCAGTCCGGCATTCGCTTCAGGAACCGTGAGCCTACAGGAACTACCAGGAACGCTCGCCTCAGCTACAGCTCCTTCTCCGTTTTAAGGTACTGTGCAAATCCGGTTGTTCATTTCGTTCAACCGCGGTGAAAGTGTTTGAAATCTTTCTCCAATCCGAGGTCCTGTCCTACTCTTCTCTTTGAACTAACTTTTCTGCCAACCAACCTCGTCCGGAATCTGTGGCACAAACTTTACCGCAAACTACCCTGAACCGTGTGATCTTGAGCAAAAGACAACCCATTGACTTTGGCCCTAAGCCTTTTCTACCTGATTCTATCACTGTAGTTCCTCTTGCTCAATTGCCCTGAGTACTCACCTGTTGGCGTGGTTCAATTTCTATTAACTTTGACTTTCCCTCCCTTTTAAATTGCTGGAGTGCCATTTTGCTCCCATTTCATGTTGGGAGCTCAACTTGTCTGGAACTTATTGCGAGTGGTGTGGTGTATTAAGCTTGTGATTTTTAAACTGCTTTATGATAGTGAAATGTTATATGACTACAGAGTAAATACATGTATATTCTTTTACTTGGAAACCTTGAATCAGCGTTTGCTTGAATCATAGTAATTGCTGTCCTTTGTGTAACTGCTCACTTGCTCTCAAGACAAGTCTGGCTGCTCAGACATCGCTACCACTTTACTGTGTAGTACAGGCTTGTACCAAAGGTGAATTTGTACTGTCACTTGTAGTCTTAATTGTGTGTGGTGTTCCAAAAGGGCACTGCATATAATTCTGCCTAAGAGCCTGCATGATAGTGGTTGTCCCCAAGCTATAATTGGTATCTGGGAGGCAATAAACTGGGGAACTAAAATTAAAGTCAGGCTGGACTCCTATGGTTCTTTCTCTGATTGGATATAGACTAATCAGGGACTGCAACAACAATGGGAGTCGAAAGGTAATCACCTTCCGTCTATGCCACAATTTTTTTATCACAAACTTTGACAGAAGGATATTTGTTATAAAGTTATTCCTCAAGCTAGGTCCTTAGCAATGACTAAAATAGCCGTACGGGTAAGTAACCTCATAGCCCATTCCGTAAGCCCTAGCACAAGGTGATGTGCCGACTACAAATGGGATGTCGAGGTCCTCTCCCTCTCCTCTCTCTTCACTTTCCTATCTTCTAAAAGTAAGTACATATGTGGTGGGGGTCGGTCTCTGCCTTTAATAGTGCTGCCTCCAGTCTGTATGGCTTATAACGTGCAGGGAATTGCAATAAAACTATCGGTTCCCTTTGATCTCTAGTCAGAGGGATATTAAAAAGGTATATGCCTATTCATCTAACCCCAAGTCAGGTAGAAAATCTTGATTGTATTTGCTTCTAAATCATCCCCTATGTCTCTATATATGGGGTATCGGGGTCTGGATCATAAGTCCAGTGCCACTTCAGGATCGGTCAACCGGTTTTATTACAATTCCCTGCACGTTATAAGCCATACAGACTGGAGGCGGCACTATTAAAGGCAGAGACCGACCCCCACCACGTATGCACTTACTTTTAGAAGATAGTAAAGTGAAGAGGGAGAGGACCTCTACATCCCATTTGTAGTCGGCACATCACCTTGTACTAGGGCTTACGGAATGGGCTATGAGGTTACTTACCCATAGGGCTATTTCAGTCATTGCTAAGGACCTAGCTTGAGGAATAGCTTTTTAACAAATATGTCTGTCAAAGTTTGTGATAAATAATCAGGTACTGCGCCAGGTGTGTGTCCTCTGTCTGTTTATATTCTGTTTTTACATTAAGGATATGCTAGCCTTTTGGAAGACTGTTAGGCCAAATCCCCCAGACCTGGGAGATGTAACAGTACAATATTTAACATATGCGGATGACAGTCATCTGCAATAGAACACAGATAGGCCTGCAAAGAGCTTTACAGGGGGTTGACGATTTCATGAGTAAATTGGACCCTTTGATTAATAGCACAAAATCTAAAGTTTTGGTGCTGAATATGGGGACCTGTAAATGGAGAGAAGTTGGATGGTTTATGAGAAGTCAAGCTCTGGAGGTGGTTAATACGTATAAGTATTTGGGCTCATGCATCTATGATGGAAACGGTGGTAACGCAGCAGAAGTAAAGTAAAAGTTCCTGGCAGCAACTAGCCAGCTTGTCCAATTTGACTATACATTTGCGAGGTTTTCGTTTCATCCTGTAATGAAGTTGTACAAACAGAAAATTGTCCCTAAATGGGTTTTTGGGGCACAAACAAGGGAAGATTTAGTTAGATGGGCAAGGTTGGAGGCTAAGTTGTGGGGAAAGTGCTGCACTTACCAGCTTCAGTTCCAATAGCAGGAATACTGGGGCAATTACCAAGTCAGACAGTAATTGACTGGGGAAAGCTGTAGCTATATGCCGGTATCGTTTCTCCGCCCAATGCGTTGTTTTTTGTCCATCTTAATGAAATGTGGACAAAGGTTAACTGCAGGGTCTTGGTGGACTGGGCCACATGGTACACCCAGACTTATGAAAATTGATTCCTCAATGCATGAATTGTCCACAAACCAAAATAAAGTGAAGCAAAGGTTTTTCAGACATGTGGATCCAGCTCAGAGCTGTTTTGTTGGAGTACCTGTGTTTTAATTACCATTTTGTCTGGACGATAAAGAACTAGAAAATCCGGGCCCCATACTGGAGGAAGCATCTGTCTGGAGAGTTTCAAATGATTGAAAAAAAGATACAATGTGTTCCCCACAATGGAGGTGTTGGGGATAAGCAAAAAGATCATAGGGTGGGAAAAATGATGTCAATATTGTGCCCTAGAGGACAAAACTTTAAAGCACTTGTGTGCATTGCCCAGCCTTGTGCACCCTGTGGCTGAGAATCGAGTTGCCCCCTAGTATATTAGGAGGTGACTTATGGCCTACAATTATGAACACAAATGAAATTTCCCTGTCCTTAAACCTCTTTAGATTTCTGAATGTTGTCTTAAATATGTTTTAAACTAAAAAGGAAGAAACGTTCATATCAATTTTATTCTTTTAGGTTGGTGAAAATGTTTTTATGTTTGTTGATTTAAATCTGAAACTATTATTTGAAATTGGGCCTATTTTAGGAGGTCTTAAAATGTGGAAATGAATGATTGGTTTTAAGAAAACTCAGACATTTGTGATGCAACAAGATCTGTGAAAAGTTCAAATTTGTACTAAACCACACAAAGAAATTTTACAACACATCTTTCTTTCCTTAGAAACTGTTTAGGCCTAACAGAAAGTAGAAGTAACGTTATCTTACTCACCTGTGATTAGGTTGTGCCTCTTCCCAAAAGTAATGCTGTTGGTTCCACTTCACTATTGCCGTTAGGATAAATGTATGAGTGTCCTAAACAGGGTCTCACTTCCCCTGACTTGCTGTTAGCCGGTCTAGAAAAGTCTGCCTAGATCATACCTAACCTTTAGGTTGCGATCGCTCCTTACAAAAGTATAAAGGTTTTACTTACCTTGAGTATAACCGTTATCCTAACATAAGTTAGAGTTATTGCTTCCCTTAGTCTGAACTGAAAAACAACTAATTGAATATTACACCCCAAGGTCCAACTCCCCTAAAATAACCTATCCTGATTCAGAGTTATACATTTTTACTGTTCCTAGGATAAGTGTTCCACTATTCTCAAAAGAATGTTGTCAAGTTGATTGACTATGATTTCCTTGTTGGGTTTCACCGCATAACTGACGGTCTACTACCCTTGTATTACTGTAAAGTAATCTGAAAGTAACTCATGGTTTTACCCCCCAAGAATAGGTGTGCACTATACTGAATGTGTATACATTTGTTTGACGTCCCTAGAACTCCTGTTAGGTGTTCCAAATAAGGTTATGCGCTTTGGTCTGTGCACCTTCAAGCATAGTGTTGTGTTTTTATAAATGTGGTGATCTATAATGTGATGGTACTTATTCGCCCTAAGATTTATCTGGGCCTACTTGCATTTAACTAAACCATTTATTTTTACAATAAATAGTGTTTCAGTGTTTCTTTGGACCATATGCACAATTCCATTTCTTAGTACCGATTCTACTCCCCCTCTCCCTCCCAAGATAAACCTGGCTGTTCGGTCTACGCTACCATGAACTCAGGTGGTACAGCCTTATACTAAGAGTGGAGTCTTGTACTGTCTGTTTAATGGTTTTACTAATCCCTTATTAGTTGGACTTCAGAAAAACCGTCCTAACAGTTCCCACTCAGAGGTAGAAAGAAAAATAATAATGTTCTGGGGTTGACATAGGTCAGGAAGATTTATCATTGCTATGAAAACCTTACCTAACACAGAATCAATTGTCAAAAGACTTAAAATTGATACTTCAGTATGGCGGGAACATACTATCTTAAAGGCAGTTAACCTACCAGAGACAGTGTATGGTGCCCTTGCAGAAGGCATACATTTCAGATTGGCAAACTCTTTTCCATATGCCATCGGGTGGGATTAGGTCACAGTCTTCAAGTATAGTGTTGAGATAGGTGGAGGGGAGAGGGAGATGAAATCTGCTTTGTATAGTATTCCATTTTGAAAAACTCTTTCCATACATCTAGGCACCATACACAGTCTGCTATCCTGCATTGAGCTTAATGTCAATCGGGAAATATTTAGGTTTTAAGCCCTGCTTTTTGCTCTGTGACTTCTCTGTATGTTTAGATACATTTTCTTGTGAGAACTACAGTTCCAAGAATAGTAAGAAAAAAGTTAGCTTACTTACCTTTTTCCTTTGTGGGACCAGCACACACCACCACGTGGGGGCTGCGGAGTTGCATTGCAATTCCTTCTTCCACTCCTCATGTAACTGTTACAACTAAAATGGCTAGTGGCAGTGATTATGTTTTACAACCTTTTGTGCGGGTTACTAGCAGGTCGATTTCTCAGATGCGATACAGCACCCATGGGTGACCATTTGTCCAAAATGGCCACAGTCTTTTTGCCCTTTTTCCATGGTCAGTTCCTTCTGGGCTTTTCTTCTATCCTTTAGAAGAAATGAGTCTGAGTTTTGCCTTTGGCAGGCTTCAGCCCTTAAACTCACCCTGGCTCCAGTGTGTCTGGGAAGGCAGGACGTGAGGGAGGGAAGAGCCTGAAACTTCACTGTCCTTGGTCTGTAGGTATGCCTGCCTGAAACCAGTTCTAACTGGGCAGCTGGCTGTCTTGGAGTACAGCCAATCCCCAGGTGATTGACAGCTCCAAGTGTGAATGACTGGGATCCAGCATAAAAGGCAAGGATTTTTGGGCTACAGAAAGCCGACCACTGGAACAAGGAATCCAAAGCAGAAGACTAGCAAAGATGCCAGCAGCACCTTCCAGGACTGCAAAAGTGCTGGTGAAGCCTTGCAGCTGCACTGACCCTGTTGTCACATCGACAGGAAAGACCCGCCATGGATGACTTCCTTCTGTAAACTGGTGGGAACTTGTCTCAAGACCTTCATTTTGGGCCATCCGACTTGCTGTGACATGCCTGAGCTGCAGAATCCCAATAGCCGGGGTACCTGGACCATTATCGTGTGCATAGTCTTCCGAAAATCGTATTCGGCTAAAACTTGGCAGGCATATGTGTGGACCTCCAGAGGCAGGAATCTCTCACCAAAAGTCCCCTCTCCAGAGTTCAGGACCGAGCAAACTAAGAATCCGACCAGTAATAGTCGTTTCTTCTTGGCGCTAAGAAAAAGACGCCAAAACCACAAAGCTGCTGGAGTGAGCTGAATCCATTGCAGCAGACCCCTTCTCCCGAGTGCTGCCACAGAAGCCAGCCATAGGTCCCCCCCCCCCCCCTTTCGTCACCACGACCAAGGAGCAGGAATCAGGGTCTGCAATTTTAAACCTAGAAGGAAGCCAGCCACAACTTCTCATTCACTTTCAAGGTATTGTGGGGCTTGGGATGCAATTACCCTGTGCCATTTTTGCTGCTTCTAGGCTTGAGAAGTGCTATATTCTTTGAGAGTTGACCTCAACTCCTTTGTGCAGGCCTTGCAGCTTGTGCAATATCAGGTAGGCTCCCCTTGAGCGCCTGCTTTTCTTCCAGAACCACTGACTGGTTAACGTTTCATCTGAGGATCTTCATCAGAACTGGAACTTTCCATTTGACTTTCGCTTTCTTAGTTTCCCCAAATGTCCATCTTCTGATCCTATTGGGTCCAGCAATGCTGGTTGCTCCAAAGGTTAATTGTGAACACTTATTGCCAGGAAACAGACTGCCTATACCCTTCTGGGAGTATTTGTTTACAGTTGCTGGTTGTGTTCTGACTAATTTTGAAACTATCCCTCCCATCTCAATTTTGTAAAGGTGATATATCTAAGTGCTGATACCAACTTTGACGTCACTGTGTGCTGGATATGTAAAGCATAGAAAAAGTTATTCACCTACATTGTTCCTTATATTAATTGATTCCAGTTCACATTGAATGTGATTAGCAGTTGCTGCATTTTAGATTTACTTGTGTGCAATATGACATGCATTACTTACGAATAGCATTTCTGATGATTGTATCTGCTTAGATTCACATGCTGTACATATAGTCTGACATCTACTGGAGTATTGCATCTTTCTTTGGAAGATCGAAATGGGACGTCGATATGGAGCGTGACTAACACTATCCCCAATGTGACGTGCAGTGTACCCAAAATCCCTCATGCGCCGAGGTCCCTATGTGTGTTTTTTCTGCCATGAGGGAGCCTTAAAGTCAGTGTGAGCGAGTACAGAAGAGAAGATGCAAGAGGTCTAGGTTTCTTCTACTCCACGAGGGCAGGAAGGGTGGGCGCATGTGAATCTAAGCAGATACAATCATCAGAAATGCTATTACTGTGAGTAATGCAGGTCTTCTGATGCTTGTGAATCTGCCTAGAATCACATGCTGTGCATAGACTAGTGAGCAGTACCCAGAGATGGTGGTGGGATGTGAGAAGGAACAGAAGCAAAGAGGTCTTCACTCCGCTTGTCCCACTTGAGAATCAGACCTAGAGTGTGCATCTAGGCAGTAGTGTTGTGTAAAGGTGTGTACAGAACTCCAGGTTGCAGCTTTGCAAATAGAATCAAGAGGAACATTTGCAATGAATGCTATGGTAGTCCATGTGCCTCGAGTAGATAGTGCTCTAGGCATGAAGGGTTAATCTCTCTTGGCAAGAGAGAAACAGTGTTTTGCAGTTTACAATCCACTTGGAAATAGCCGATTTAGAGACAGGGTCCCCTTCTCTACCAGCTGCCACTGAAACAAAGAACTGATTTGTTTTTCTTAATGGCTTTGTTTTTTCCAGATAGTAGATAACTGCTCTCCTTACATTCAGTGTGTGGATGCTTCTTTCCACCACGTTAGTGGGGTTCTGGAAAAAGATGGCTAGTTCTATGGACTTGTTTACATGGAACTTTGAGATAAATGTAGGCGCAAAACGAGGGTGTGCGTGCAAAACTACCTTAGCTTTGTGAATCGTGACAAATGGGTCCTGAACTAAATGGGCCTGCAGTTCACTAACTCTACTTATAGAGGTGTTTGCCACCAGGAAGGCGGTCTTGTAGGTGAGTGCTTTAAGGCTAGCCTTGTGCATTGGTTCAAAAGGAGGCCCCATTAGTCAGGTAAGAACAAGATTCAGGTCCCACCCGGGAGCAGAGTTAGCAATAGGGGGATGAAGTCCATTTACCCCCTTCCATAAAGGCTTGATTTACAGGAATTTTCCACCATGAAACCTTGCTCTGGGACGTGGTGTATGCCGAAAGGGCGACTAAGTGGACCTTTAGAGAATTGAAAACCAGTCCTGGATCTAACAGGTGGGTTAGGTACAAGACAATGGGCCTCATTACACGGAAGGCGGTAAGGGTTAACGGTCACCGGTAATGGTACCGGTGACCGTTAACCCTTACCGCCTGATTACGAGGTCCCTTTGCGGGTTGGTACTTTAACGCCTGCTTTTCAGCAGGCGTTAAAAACCAACCCTCAAAAGGGACCAGGGTGCTAATTACGGTACCGCAATTTGCGGTACCGTAATTAGCACCTTCCCCACGCCCATTATGCCCTATGGGGCAAAAATGGGACTGGGGAAGGGCAATGGGGGAAGGGGGAATTACCACCCCGCCAACCTTGGAATAGGGTGTTAATTCCCCTTTCCTCCAAGGCGGTGCCAGTATTTTACCGGCATGGACCAAGGTGCTAATAGCACCTTGGTCCACCTCCTACCGTGTAATGAGGCCCAATATCTTTAGGTGAGCATTCAATAGGATTGATGCCCTTGCCATTACAACAGTTGACAAAGCACTTCCCTTGGTCCACCTCCTACCGTATAATGAGGCCCAATATCTTTAGGTGAGCATTCAATAGGATTGATGCCCTTGCCATTACAACAGTTGACAAAGCACTTCCCATTTGCTGGAGTAGCAATGCCTGGTGTTAGGCTTCCGTGCTTCTCCGAGTATGCCCATGCATCTTTGAGGGAGCCGGAGGTGCCTGAACTCTATGACCTCATGATTTAGTGCCCCCCCCGATCTTGAGACTGCATGTTGTACGGGCACAGCAGGTTCCTGGCTTCCTGCCTTCCCATTGACTGGCTCTTGTTGCATCTTGTGCGCACTCTTCTATTGAGCAGGGGAATCGGGTGGGGGGAGGGGGTGGTGGTGGTGCTGGTGGGGGGGGGGGGGGGTCAGGGGACAGATTTCCTGGACCATGTTATCCAAAGACCATTCCCCTTGGAGTGGTTTGGGGGTACCTGGAGGCATAATCTGGGCATTGGGCGTTCAAGAGTGGCAAACAAGTCTATCTCTGGGAAGCCCCATTCTGCGAAGACGTGGAGTACAATGTCCTTCTGTAGCGGCCACTCAATCTACAGGTAGGGGGAGGAGGGAAGTCTCTGCGGAGTACGCCCGCCAGAAGATTGAGTTCCCCTGGAACATGTTAAAAGGAGGAACATTTTGTGTTTGAAAGCCCACTTCCATATGTTCTGGGACAGTTTGGACATCCCGAGAGAGTGAGTGACCCCTTGTTTGTGTAATACATGGCCGTAGTACTGTCCGTGAGGACTAGAACTTTTTTCCCCTGGAGGAGTGCCTGGAAGGCCTTTAGGGCCTTGAACACTGCTAGCAGTTCCAACAGGTTGATATGATTGGATGCTACTGCTGGGGACCACACGCTGTGCGCCATCTGTTGAAGGAGGTGAGCCCCCCCCCCCCCAATCAGAGATGCATCGGTTGTAAGAGTGGCTTCTACTGCGGGGGTGGTGAAGGGTTTCCCCTGCAGAAGGATTTCCCTTGACAACCACTGCAGAGACTGAACTAGGGCTGCCAAGACAACTAGATCGTCCCACTGGCCTGACACCATTGGCTCGAGCGCCACTCTTGCATGGGGTGCAGACGAGCGTGAGGAACTAGGTAGACACAGGAAGCCATCATCCGCAGCAGTTCCATGGCTTTGCGTATGGTCACCTGGTAACTGGCTACATAGTGAGGGATCTGGAACAGCATGCTTTGAACCCCATCGCTGGAGGGAAATACTAGGCATTCTTTGGTCCGAATTAGAGGCCCCAGTAACTGTTTGACTTGATTGGGGATTAGACCTGATTTTGAAGTCCTGTAGTTCCATGGTATGTGGAATGCATCGCCCAGGGAGCCAAGGCCATGTCCCTGCTAGGAGGCGAACTGCTGGCATTTCTTGTTGTCCTGTGAGGCAAACAGATCTACCTGGGGGTGTCCCCACCTGAGGAATATCTCTTCCAGTACCAGGTTGTTCAATTGCCATTCGGAATGGTCTGCCACCTAGTCTGCTGAGCCGGTCCACCTCCAGATTGGATTCCCCTGGGAGATGGATGGCTGTGAGCTAGATGGCGTCCTCCAGAGCCCATTCCTAAAGGCTGACCACGAAGTTGCATAGTGGAGGAGACCTTGTACACCCCCGCTTGTTGACATAGTACATGCTGGTGGAGATGTCCGGCTCTATAAGCACCGTCTTGCCCTCTATAAGAGGGAGAAAGGCTTTGAGGGCCAGCCATACGGCCTTCAGTTATAGCCAGTTGATGTGGGACTCCTGCCGGGTCCAGACTCCATGGACTCTGTGGTTGTCCAGAGTGGCTCCCCAGCCCTCTAGGGAGGAGTCTGTTGTGACGGTGACCTGAGGGAGAGGCTGCTGGAAGGGCCTACCCTGCCGTAGGTTGAAGTCCGCGGACCACCAGGTGAGTTCTGGGTGGAGAGAAGTAGGAAGGTCCACTGGCTCCGATTGTGAGCCCCTCTCCTGAGGCTGCGAAGTGCAGCTGCAGTCGCCTCATTCTGAGTCTTGTGTGCAGTACAACTAGAAGGACCGCTGCCGTAATGGCCAGTAGGTGTTGGCACCACCAGGCCGAAGTCACAGTCCTGGCGAGGAAGGGAGTAGTGGCTCTCCTGATGGCCGTGATCTTGTCCTCAGATGGGAAAACCTGTGGGGCGGCTGTGCCAGATGAGGCCCAGGAAGGTCAGCTGCTGCATGGGTAGTAGCTAAGATTTCTTGAGATTGATAGTAAACCCCAGGTCGTGGAGTGTGTTCATAAGCGCGGAAGAGGAGTGAATAACCGCCTCCCGAGATGAGGCCGGACGAGCCAGTCTAGGTATGGGTAGACGTGGTTGCCCTGAGGAGCGTCTCCACCGCGTTCATCAATCAGATAAATACTATGGTCGCTGAATTCAGGCCGAAGGGTAGCACCTTGTACTGGAAATGGTAGCCCCTGAACCTGAAACGCATAAAGGACCGTTGCGGCTGCCAAATTGGGATGTGTAGATGCGCGTCCTTCAGATCGAGGGAGCACATCCAGTCTCCCCTGCACAGTGTCTCTGCAATAAGAGCTGGTGTAGCCATCTTGACTTTTTGTAGAGGAAGGGAGAAGTTGAGGGTGGAAAGGTCCAACAACTCTCAGGCCAGCCTGGTTCTTCTGCATGGTGAACATCCTGGAATAGAACCCCAATACTCTGGGAGGCTGGGACTTCCATTGCCTGGCTCTCGAAGAGCGACCGGATCTCCGCCAACAGAGGTGCTTTCCCAATCTGTGGGAGAGAAAGGGACCGGCAGGTGGTACCCTGTGGAGACTACAGAGAGAATCCAGGGGTCCGAAAAATGTTGGCACCAAAAAAATTGCACGTGGAAGGCAAGCCTGACCCCCACTGGAGAGACAGACCCTCAGAGGCTGTTGTGGAGCAGGGGGGATTGGAAAAAGCCATTGCCCCCCTTTGTCGTTTCCTCTGATGCTGACTCAGGGAACAGTCAGGTTGTTTGGACCTTCGCTCTTGGAAGTCTCGGAACCCTCCAGACGCCCGACCCTTGTTGGATCGTTGATTGGACTGGTGTGTACGCCTTGGGCGTGGTCTTTGTAAGAATAAAGACTTAGCTGTCTGTGAGCTGTTCTTTTTATCTAACTTCATCCGTGGCAGAGGTCACTACACTCAAATGGAAGTTCTAATATGCGTTCCTGGATGTCCGGGTTGACCTTCATAGCCCGGAGCCAGGCCATCCTTCTCATGTCCGTGGCAATGCAGATGGCCCGGCCAGAGGTATCGATATGAGCCACTGTGGACTCCATGATGTCGGACGCTACCAGCTTGGCTTCTCCTAACCCTGCTTTAAAGTGAGCCTGGCAATCAGGCGGAAGTTCCAGGAGAAAGTCTGCAATTTCCCGCCAGAGCCTTTGGTTAACGGCTGCCAGCATGGCATCAGCGTTGGCCTGACGCAGAGGCAAGGAGGTGTGGAGTACAGCTTTTTCCCATACACCTCCAAGATCATCTCCTCCTTGCCTAGCAGTGCTGAGGACAAGGTGGCCAAGGACGACTGAGGCTTAGAATAAAGTGACGCCCCAGCGATCAAGTGCGGCTGAGGATGAGCCAAAAGCAAGAGTGTATCCCCCCTCCAGCTGTCTGCACTTGGCGTCGAGGCGCCGGTTGACGGGTTGGGCTGAGTGCAGCTTGAGCCACCCCTTCTTGGACAGGGCAACACCGTCCCAGTCTTGGAGGGAGGCCTTAGGGTGAGGACATCTGACAAGACCCCCCCCCCCTCCCCGGGCTGTTCGACCTCTGGTTGAGGAAGGCCCAGGTATTCTGCCAGGGCTGCGAGGCGTTCTTGGAAGGCCTTTGCTGAAGATTGCTCGTCGGGGTCATCCTCGTCTGTGTCCACCTGAACGCTAGGAGGATCCAGAACTGGTGGAGGAGTACTGGGCTCCGTGGAGACCTGAGCCGAAGGCTGTTGCGGAGGCTGGTGTGGAACCGTCTGTATTGCCGGAGGCTGGGGAGCCAGTGGCAACTGAAGCACGTGAAGCGCTGGGGCCAAAGGGACCAGAGCCATTGGAGGAATGACTATGGGTACCGGTTAAGTGACCCGAGAGAGCATGTCCCCAATAGCATCAAGAAGGATAGACACCATCTGGGACTTTCGCATCAGCACCAGGAACCTTTAGAAGAACCTATCTTCGGAGGCTGGAGGTGAGGCACAAGGAATAGACAATGGCTACGGGCTGCTGGGGCACACTCTGCCTGGGGTGCAGGGGAAACCTGCGATGCAGATTGATACGCTGTAGGCCACATACCTGGTTGACATCAGTCTCACCTTGTGACTCTGCCTCCATCCGCACTGCTAGAGGAGGTATCGGACGATCAGTCATTTTGTCTGGCGCAGCGGCCATCTTGTCGAGAAGCGTGCCATGTGCCAAGGTCGTGGTGCTTGGCTCCCTGGAACCACCCCTGTCCAAGACTCTTGGTGTTGGATCATAAGGCCTATCATGCACCTCAGGACTTGGACTGGAAGGCGTATTTCCCTCGGCACAGCTGCTAGTAGTGCTGCGTGAAGGCGTCCACTTGGACATGATGCCGGTGTTAGGGTGTTGCCCTTTGGGAGGAACACCGTAAAAGAACCTTGTGGCCCCCCAGCACCGGGAGGATTCGAAGACCCCTTGGCCGCGAGGCCGGTAGCTGGACTAGCCTCGGTACATGTGCTGGTATACGAACCTGAGAGGTTTCTCGCGGTCGGGCGCTTCCTAGGGAAGGAGTCACCCTTGCGGGGTGCGATGGTGAATAGAGGCCTTACCTTAAGCCTCGAGCGATGTTTGATGAAGTCCTTGAGGTACTCCGGAGGTGACTTCTGGAAGAGCTCTCTCCACCTGGCTAGCCTATTCTTCAGTGCCCTTGGTGTCAAGGAGTCACACGCGGAACAACCGGCCCAGCAATGGTTGGGCCACGGGAAATGAGGCAAAGGGTGTGGGGGTCTGAAGTGGGGAAGAGTCCCTCGCAGGTTGGACACCTGCTGAAATCCGCTGAAGTCGACATGCGCCGGAGGACCAAGTATCTAAAAGAAAAGACAAAAGATAGAATATCTGGGGAAGAGCTCGTGGTATTACATGGCCGGAGCCAAACCCAGGAGCGCTGGTGAAATCAGCCCGTTCCAGTCGACGCGGAAAAGGGGACTGAGGAGTGGCGCCGGTGGACGGAGTCAGGCAGGTGCATGCTCCTAGGGAGTGCCCCCTCGCGCCTCTAAATTTAAACAGACAGAAGAGTTTTCTGGTGAAAAAGTTCGTCTCCCGTCCCTCGCGACGGACGCCCATACAGTATGGAGGAAAGGGGACGAGACGTAAGTCATTTTAATACAACTTTAAGTGCTTACTTGGATATCTCTGAACTGATTTAATTGTACTGCTCTACAGCACACCACTCCCTCCTAAGGGTGCTCAGCCAGTCTACCGACTTATGTAGTACAGGCCTATATTAAGAGTTGGGTCCCTAATACCAAGAGATAAGTCTTATGAATTCCCACACCAGGAAAAGGTGGAAAGCCAACGCGCACCCATCCACTCATGAAACCGATCAATAAAGGGATTGAATTAAAATAAATTTGGCAGAAAACAATTTTTGCTCAAATATTTTGTAGTAGTTTGTGGTAAAAATGAAGGAAAGGCATCAAGAAAAAATGCTGCCAATTTATTTATGTTAGATTACCCAATTTATTTTAATCTTTGAAGAAAAATAAATGAAGAAAATCTTATGACACCGATCCCAAGAATGCCAATGTTCGCCCTCTTGCTGTAACCTTCTTATGCCATGGTATGAGTAAAGTATCCTTTTATGCTCGTAAATTATCTACCTGGAACATACAATTGGAATATATTTCATTTGTGTATTGGTGCAGTCACCCACGAGTCATTTCATTGATCACTGGCAATGCCATTTATGTGACAGTCACTTGGAACACCTTTTTTGCATTTTGCCCTCAATTGCAATGTTCGTCCTCCTTTTACATTAAAGAGCATAAGGTACTGCACCTATTTACAATTAATTGAAAGGTAGGACAAGTGGGTGTATTGTTAGAGTAAAGCAACACCTTTAAATAAATTAAATTGGCTTACAGGTAGCAAGCGTGCCTGATGTACAATAGGTGAGAATGCTGATGTTCGAGGACATCAGCAAGTAACAGCAATAGCATATTGAGTTCAGATGATGTACTAATACATTTTCTAGAATTCGTTTGCAGGTGAAACAGGGTTTGTTGTAATGCAGCCATTAGGACAATAGCTGAATATTTTTACAGTATTGCTGGAAGCAAATCTTCCGATATTTCAAATCTTACCTCAAACTTCTCAGGAACATGAAGCTTAGGAGATGGCACGCCAACAAGATAGTCAATCAAAACCATGGTTACGATGGTTATGAATACAGCAAAGTCGCTGATTGTCGATCGCACCTATGAAGGAATATTAATGAATAATAAACACAAGCACCAAACAATAGAGAAGAAACAGTTGGAAAACACTTGAAGAATCTGCATTTTGTAATACTTCATATTTTTCCTTCCTATATAATCCAAAAATATAGGAAGAACCATATAAAGAAAAATAGGGCACTGTCAACCAAGCCATTTAATAAAGAACTTTAGAAAAAAAAGTGTGTTTGTAATATTTCTACAAAGTGCAAAATTAGCAATCACAGTTCTATTACGATTTACAGGGTAGAGAAGGGGTATTTCTGGCGATAGTTCATGCTTTTTGTGGTATTACCAATGGGAGTTACTAATGTTCCCTCTAATTATTTTTCCTAAAGTGCCGAAATGGTTCACTTTAGTACAGGCATTTACATGTGCGCAAGTGACTGAGGTAAGTCACTTTGACAAAGGAGTATAAAATGTGTACCACGTAGCATTGTTCCAAACATACCAAAAACAAATGCTATATACGTGGTTCTAAGGGCTCAGAAAACAATCCAAAACCTGATACAGTACCTAGCAAAATTACTCATGCACAGGGGAAAAATACATGTACATACCAAAAAAAAGCATTGTATGATCAGTACAAACTTTGGATTTAGCTGTTAGTCATTTGTTGAGTGGCAAACCCTGATCAGAAGAAAAACAGAACTTGTTTTATGCAATTGTGGAAAATATGTTTTTAAAAGAACCAATGGCGGTCAACATGCATGTGTTTGTCAAAAAATTTGAATGATACATTTGCCAGATGGAATAATGGCAACTAAAATAGGCATGTCAGAAAACATGGAACTAATGGTTTGTGCCACTTGAGTGAATTAACTCAGGTGCTAGAAGAACATTACTCAATTTAAATGAGTCAGTAGAATTACATCAGGACTGCTGCATGACAAAGTAAGAAATTCAGAATTTCTTTGTCACTGCTTACCACCAGCATTACCATTATGAAAACAGCAGCAGCAACACTTGCCCATATACAGGCCTATCAATAAGACGCACACCAGCCACCTTTGCTCCCTAAAAACAAGAAATGAAGCCCAACGAAAAATAGGAGCCTACCACCACATCCACCCACACAGTTCCACGGTTATTGTCAGATCAGGTGTACCAGCAGAGCAGTAGAACACATTACTGCCCAATCAGAAGAGGAATATTACTGGAGAAACAACTTGTAATAAGCATAAATTACCTGGTTGACCGAAAAAAGTATCCCCATTAGCAATGCAAATTACTTTGTTCACTGAAAAATCAAAAATCATTTGACCTCCGCAAACTTCGAAAATATGGAGTACAATCTTACTGAAGCCCTGCTAGTAACTGACTTAGGAAATAAAATGATTCGGCACACAATCTAGCCTAAAAAGTGCCTTCTGTTGTACCTAGAGTTCTATGTTCAGCAATTCACCTAATATTAAACAGGATGGTGGTGACGTAAGAGGATCTAGTCTGAACACAGACTACGACAAACTTATTGAAAGGCCATCAGCAGCTGGACACAAGAAATCATAGGTACAGATTCCAAGACTTACTAGAGGTTGTGGTCCTTCAATGCAGACAAAGAAAATCACAATTCTACAGTGTACTGTACTCAAGCTTCGTTTTACCTCACTTGTCCTTCAGCAAAGAATGTGCTCCTGTGCTGGACTCCAATACTAGTTGAAAGTGTGCAGAGAAAAACAAAGTGAGGAGAGTCCCTTTTGGGATTGTAACAGTGAAACACTCACTGCAATATATGCACAATGTTTTGCATTAAAAAATGAATCCTCACCATATTATGGGCAGTCGAAAATTGCCTGAAATCTGCCCACACTATTTTGCAGTGCAAACAAGATTGATTGATTCATTCCCTTCCCTAATACAGTCAGTTAGGATTAAACACATGCTCATTTACAAAGGGCAAATTATTAGGCTTGGAAGGTCAGCCTTGCATAGCGTGGTTAATGTAAACAGGGCTAGACAAGAATATTGAGACCAGTTATAATAATGAATCTTGCTTAACTGAGAAGGAAAATGTCAGGAAGCTGCTATGACCTGTGCCTTAATGCAATTGTGTCTGCACTGCTAATGCTCAGAGATGCATCCAAATGGATGCAAACGCGTGCATGTGCACAGCTTAGAGAGACCATAGAGCTGTACAACAAATTCTTCACTGCAATTTTAATCTTATTTTTGTTGGACAAATGAATCGCAACAGATCTAGAGCAATGTAAAAAAGGCTCAAAGGGCATTTCTAACTTTTTTGAAAAGGTAAAGTTATTAACCCAAAAACGGGCAAGAGAAAAAAGAAACAAAGGGCTACAAGATGAAAAGATCGGGACGAAGGGGGCCTTAGCTAACGGGTTGGAGCGGGCTAAGGATTTTTAGTTCAGCCAGCCCTATTAATTCTCCAAAGTCTCTGCAATTGCATATTCTCACAGGAGAAGACAAAAAAGTTATCACAACCTATATAAACTCCTTTACCACCCCTGCACCCTTCATATAATCCACTGGGCGCATCCCATATATACAGCGCTTTTTTTCCCCCAGCTAGGTTTGCGCTTTATAAATCCAATCCATAGCAACTGATAAGAACACAAAGTCTACTCCCTCTTCTAGTGCCATGAGAAGAACTAGTTACTCTTACCTTGTAACGTTCTTTCGATGGGATGTTCCTCCGACGTATTCCTTATCTTAGATAGAAATCCTTCAGCTTTGCTGGCCTCGGAAAATTTTTTCGCCAGAGGGCGCTGCGCGTCGATGATCGCCGAGTCGATGACCCTCGACGGCCTCCGTGCCGACGTCGACGTCATCCTGCCTATAAAGGCCGCGCGCAGCGTCCGTTGCTCAGTTCCGTTTTGTAGTCCCCAGTAATGTTTTTGGATTAGACTAATCACCTTGAAGGAGCATAGGCTGCAAACCCACAGGAAGTCATACTGCGGGGATGGATGGGAGGGTCGATAAGGAATACGTCGGAGGAACATCCCATCGAAAGAACGTTACAAGGTAAGAGTAACTAGTTCTTCGAAGGGATTGTGTCCTCCGACGTATTCCTTATCTTAGATAGACTCCCATAGCAGTGGTATTGTGACTGGAGGCGGGAGTAATAAAAGTTATGTTACCCTTCCAGAATGGACAGAGTGTAACACAGCCTTGCCGAATCTAGTTTCTTGACTAGAGGAGGAATCCAGGCTATAGAATTTGGTAAATGTATGTGCGGACGACCATGTGGCAGCCGCACATATATCTCGAATTGGCACCCCTCTTTGAAGGGCTGAGGATGTTGCGATACCCCTGGTAGAATGAGCCCTTAGATTTTGAGGAGGCTCCTTTCCTGCCAATTTGTAGCACTCCAGAATGGCTAAAATAATCCATCTGGAGATGGTTTGTTTTGTTATTGGAAGGCCCAACTTATGTCCTGCATAACCTACAAAGAGTTGGTCTGCTTGTCTGATCTTAGCCAATCTGCTGATATAGAAGCTCAAGGCTCGCTTAGGGTCCAGCCTGTGCAGTCTCTCTTCCTCCTTCCCCGGATGAGGAGGAGGGTAGAAAGAAGGTAATATAATCTTCTGAGTGATGTGAAACTCCGAGACTACCTTCGGGAGGAAGTTAGGCTTCACCTGAAGAACAACTTTGTCCTTGTAAAAGATTGTATGTGGAGGTTTACACGATAAGGCTTGCAACTCGCTAACCCTTCTAGCAGATGTCAATGCTATTAGCAAAACAGTTTTGAGGGTGAGAAGCTTCAATGAACAAGAGTGTAGTGGTTCAAAAGGGGCACCCTTTAGGAAGTTTAAAATTAGGTTTAAATCCCATAAGGGAACTTGAAAAGGTTTCGGGGGATAAACATTAGTTAATCCTTTTAGGTATTGTATTACCAATGGAATTTTGAAGTATGAAGGCTCCTCTGCAGTGCGCTTAAAGATTGATAGCGCTGCGAGATAGCCCTTAATTGTGCCAACCTGTAGGCCTGAATTAGCCAGGTAAAGTAAGAATGACAACACCATAGGTGTACCACAAGAAAAGGGTTCAATATTCTTTTCTCTGCACCAGCTGCAAAATTTGTTCCAACGGCAGCGGTATAGAGTTTTAGTTGCCGGCCTTCTGGCCGAAAGCAACACCTCCATAACCTCATCCGGAAGGTCCCAATCCTTGTACCTCAACCTTTCAGACACCAAGCGTGAAGGTTGAGGGTCTTGATGGCTGGATGGAGAACCTGACCTTCCTTCTGCGAGAGAAGATCCTCTCTGTATGGCAGTCGAATTGGAGGGCAGATGGACATGTCTAGAAGGTCCGGGTACCACGTTCTCCTGGCCCAATCCGGGGCAATTAGGATCATGGTCTTCCGAAACCTTCTCAACCTCCTGATCATTTGAGGAATGACAGGGACCGGAGGGAACGCGTACAGAAGTGGGAACTCCCAGTCCACTACGAACGCATCTCCTAGAGCTCCTCTCGGGGGAAATTCCCTTGAGCAAAATCTGTCGCACTTCCTGTTGATACTGGTGGCGAACAGATCCACTTGAGGGGTTCCCCAAAGGGCGAAGATCTCTTGAAGGACTTCCTGAGCTATCTCCCACTCGTGAGAGACTGTGCTCTGCCTGCTCAGAGCGTCCGCTGTCAAGTTCTTCTCTCCGGCTAGGTGAATTGCCGATAGAGAGATTCCTTCCTGAATTGCCCAAAACCAGAGCTGCATCGCCTCTCTGCACAGTGGTAGTGAGCCTACGCCTCCTCTTTTGTTGAGGTAGTGCATGGCCACTGTATTGTCCGTCATTATTAGGACGTTTCTTCCCCGTACAGACGGCAGAAAAGCCTTCAGCGCTAGTCTGATGGCTCTCAGCTCCAACAGGTTGATATGTAGTCTGGACTCCGATGGAGACCAACGACCGCTGATGGTCAAGTCGTTGGCGTGAGCTCCCCACCCCGTGAGTGAGGCATCCGTGACTACTGTTATCTCCGGCCATGGTTGCCAAAACATTTCTCCTTTCAGGATGTTCTCCCGACAGGCCCACCACTGAAGGTCTCGGGCTACTTTGACCGGGATCCGAAGGAGATCTGTCATCCTTCCTGAGAACTGTGACCACTGAGTTCTCAGTGCCCACTGGAGGGATCTCATTCTCAGGCGAGCCTCCGGCACGAGGAATATGCAGGATGCCATGAGGCCTAGCAACCTCAGAAAGTCGTAGGCTGGGAGATATTGGGCATTCTGAAATCTGATGACCATCTGCAGAATATCTCGAGCCCTCACCTCTGGTGGCAAGGCTTTTCCCAGGGAAGTGTCCAGGACTGCTCCAATGAATTGGAGTCTCTGTGATGGTATCATCTGTGACTTCTTTAAATTGAGGGAGAAGCCCAGCTTGTGAAGGAAGTGGCAAACATAATCTAGTTGTCTCTGAGCCTGTTCCGAAGATACAGCTCTGATCAACCAATCGTCTAGGTAAGGGTAGACATGAATCCCTTCCCTCCTTAGACTTGCAGCCACAACCGACATTAGCTTGGTAAAGACCCTCGGGGCGGAGGTTAGCCCAAATGGCAGAACTCGAAATTGATAATGAGAGCTGCCAATTGCGAACCTCAGGTATCTCCTGTGCCTGGGATGGATCGGCACATGGAAATAAGCGTCCTGGAGGTCTAGAGATACCAACCAGTCCTGAAGCTGGAGGGCCTGAAGGATCTGAGAGAGAGTCACCATCTTGAACTTGTCCTTTCGGAGGAATTTGTTCAATTCCCGTAAGTCTAAGATGGGTCTCAGTCCTCCGTCCTTCTTCGGTATTATGAAGTAGGGGGAGTACCAACCCTTGTTCCTTTCCGCTACAGGTACCAGTTCTATGGCACCTTTCTCTAGCAGGTCTAAAACCTCCTGCAAGAGGAGCGGATCTGGAAGCTTCAAAGGGTTGTTCCCCGGTGGATGACTCTGAGGGATATGTAGGAAGGGCAGGCAGTAACCTTGGGCTACTGTCTCCAGAGCCCAAGCATCTGACGTAATAGCCTGCCATTCCGTCAGATGGTGAGTTAACCTGCCCCCTACTGGTGTTCTGTGAGGGGAGACCTCAGAGTGGTTTTGAAGCGGCTGATGCAGTTGCCGAAGGTAAAGTGGCTCCTGCTCCTGCGGGTGCGGCTTTCTTTCCCCTACCCCGTCCACCACGGGTAAATCTTCCTTGGCCTCTTTGAGCCGGTCGTCCCCTGCCCCTTCCATATGAGGAATAGTAACGAAAGGACCGTCCTCTCCACGATGATCCCGAAGGACGAAAGGTATTCTGACGGATAGCAGCTCCCAATGACTTGGCTGCTGCCTTGGACGTTTGCAGTTTCTCCAAACTGTCATCCGCCTTCTTTCCAAAGAGGGTAGAACCGTCAAAGGGCATATTCAAAAGCCTGGTCTGCACGTCAGAGGCAAAACCAGACTTCCTCAACCACGCATGCCTGCGGATTGTGGTACTTGCCGCCATGGCCCTGCTGATACTGTCAGCAGAATCTAGGCCAGTTTGTAGGGTCTCGCACATCGCATCTTTACCATCCCTGATGATGTTTAAAAATGCGTCCCTTTCCTCTCCTTCTTGGAGGCAGTCAGCCGCTGATGAAGCGCACTCCCAAAGGGTGTGGCTGAACCTAGCGAGCGTACAGGTCGCGTTAATAGACTTTAACGCCATGCTACAGGCAGAAAAAACCTTCTTAGCCATGGCATCATATTTTTTGTCATCCCTATCCTGCGGAGCAGTGGGGTATGCAGATGTGCTGCCTGATGAGGTTGCAGCCTGTACAACCAAGCTCTCAGGAGTAGGGTGTTTTGACAAATATTCAGGGTCAGAACTAGCCACCCTGTATTTTGTTGACAGTTTTTTATTTACTGCCGGGATAATTTCTGGCGTTTCCCAGTTTGTCAAAATCCTTCTCTGTAGAGCAGAGTGAAATGGAACCACAGGATCCTCCTGTGGGCCCTTGTCCAGTATGTCAGTGAGGTCATCCTGCTGAAAGGCAGGAGAAGGTGCAGACCAACCCATAAATTCTATGATTCTAGACATCAGAGCTCTATATGGAGTCTCCGCATGTTCTCCTGGGTCTGGTTTGATAAATTCTGCTTCAGGAGAAGTGTCCAAGCCACTAGCTTCCTGAAGTGCATCCTGAAGATTTTTTAATCTTCCTTCCTCAGAGGCGAAGTTCTCTGGCTCTGGTGATGTGGTCCTCTGTAAATCAATATCTTGGTCTGAATCCTCCCTTTCCTCAAAAATCGAGGTTAAAGGGGGATACATTGGTTTTTGGAATGGTATAAACCCCATTTCCAATGCAGAAGGAGCCATCATCACAGGCCTTGAAAACGTCGATGTCGTCGACACCGACGTGAAAGTACTCGAAGGCGCCGTGAAAAGCGTCGAGAAATGTGTACTAGGCCTCGAAGAACTCGAAAGGATCGGAGTCTTGCTCGAGAACGACGTCGACGTTCTCGGCGTCGAGTCGGAGGTCTTTTGTCTAACCGTTGGCTGTGGAGTAGCCGTGGTTCTTTCCTTCACCGGCGTCGATATCGGCGTCGACGTCGGCGTCGACTCGATCGACTGATGCGCCGATGAATCCTTCGACAACGGCGTCGATGGCGCCGACCTCTGTTTCGAAGGAGTTTTCGACGATGGCGTCGATGATGCTTTATCTCCCGATGGCTCGAGGCGCTTTCGGGTTGACTTTTCCGCCGGGTACTGCGACTCGCGGCGTTTAGATTTTTTGGGTTTTTTACCCGGGGTATCACCCTCAGCTGTCTTCGAGGGGGACGAGGCCGCTTTCTCGAAGACGCTTAGCATCTTTTTCCTGAATTCCTCCCACTCAGCTTGCGAGCTGCGTTTTGTGGGGCAATGAACTCTCTCAGGAGAACTCGACGAAGATGACGAAGGGGATCTCCTACGTCTCTTCTTCGAGTGTCTCGATGTCGACGAGTGGTGGGAGCCACTTCGTGATCTAGATCGAGAGTGTTTTTTATGGTGAGGAGACGAACGTCTCGACTCTACCGAAGAAGCTTTCGAGGAAGTTAAAGTTGACCTACCTCTCTCGAGCTTCCCCCTACGCTCCTTCAAGGCTTTCGCCGTCATGGAAAGGCATTCCTCACACTCCGAACTCTGGTGCGTGATTCCCAGACACCACAAACAGACCCTGTGAGGGTCCGTCAACGACATTTTCTTCCCGCAGTCTCGGCACTTTTTGAAACCGGACCGAGGGGTCGTCGGGTCGGAGGAGGATGCCATCGATATCGAGGTAAATAGTAGTTATTATATACGTTATCTTGACGAGAACTGAGCAACGGTGTTCCGAGGCACAACGAAGCGCGGAAAAACGGAACTGAGCAACGGACGCTGCGCGCGGCCTTTATAGGCAGGATGACGTCGACGTCGGCACGGAGGCCGTCGAGGGTCATCGACTCGGCGATCATCGACGCGCAGCGCCCTCTGGCGAAAAAATTTTCCGAGGCCAGCAAAGCTGAAGGATTTCTATCTAAGATAAGGAATACGTCGGAGGACACAATCCCTTCGAAAAAGGTTTTCATACTTGCACCTTCTAAATGCAGAAAGGTATGTGAGAAACCGGCAGGTGTCTTAACCGCTAGTCCCCAGGGATCTGCCATCCAGGTGGCCAGGACACGGCCATCGCTTTTGGATCCTGTTCCTGTTGGTGGACCAGTGCGGGAGGATCACCTGGTGAGGGGTCTTCAGGGAGTGAGACAGGATGGCGAGATGCAGTATTCACTTCCCTGTAACACCTTAACCACATCCTACCAGGTAGGATACTTAGTCACTCAACCCTCCGCCCCCCCCCCTTGTCAACACAAACACTTTCTCATGAACAGCTTGCTATGAGAGAAAACGGACCAACACCCGAGACGTATACCTGACATGTCCCAATACAATGGTCAGGCAATTGCTGACCATTACACACACACGTGACTTTGTTAAAATTCCCAAAAAGGATTAAAGGCGGAGAACGAGAGCACACTGAGTGAGGCAAACCACACGAGGAAGCAGCAGTTCCAAAATGGCAGTTTAATACAAGACAGCTGAGGGAAAAACCGAAGGGTATCGTAAAGAGGGAAGTGCCCCTGACCTTGACGAGGAACCGTACCTTTCATGAACTTTCGAGAACATAAAACTTAAGACCAGGAAACAATGCTGAAGAATCCAGCATTGTGTGTCAGAGGTACCCGGGCTCTGCTGCGTCAATAGTCGGGGCAGAGAGAATCGCTTGCCACCATGGTACTGTCCTTGGCTCCTACAACAAAGCAGCGCCAGTGAAGTCAGCACAGCCGGGGAGTTGGGGAGACTGATAACAGACCGGTCCGTGTTGAAGCCAAGTTTGCAAGCGGCAACATTGTATAGTGAAAGCTGAAGCAAACATTGTATGAAGCGTATGTGATTATTAGCGCAAGTAAAATATAACAGACTAGTGATTGTACTTTGAAGCCAAGATACAATACCTTAGACCAAGAGGTCTGGCAAAACGTGCATGCTCATTCGAACGTCTCTGTAAGGTATCAAACTGAAGGAGTGAAAGAATTCTTAATCGAAGTGGTCCCGACACAGATCAAGCAAAATCATGCGCACAATCGAAAGGCTGATGTTAACAGCGTAAAGAAAGTTGATGACAAAGTAGATTTAGTTGATCCGAGCCCGGCAGAGGGAGACCAATTGAAAATTGTGTTAGAGCATCTGAGCACAGCTGATGGGGGATCCGGGGTGAACCAGGATTCCCCTGAGAAATTGGAAGTATGAATATCCTACGAGCATTGCGTTAGGATTTGAGCCCTGCGGAGGGGAGTCTGAGGTGAATAGTGAATCGCCTGAGGAATGGAGTACTTGTGAAATCCTAAGAGAAAAAAAACATTGTTTTTCGCATCAGGCCCTCTGAAAGAATAGAGAAGCCAGAGACTGCTAAGCTAGAGTGTACTGCCTTGTACCGTGCTACAAACCTAGGGAAGGGAGGCCAACTGCCTGAACATCCGATATATCATTTTGTGAACACTTTATTTTTCGTAACACAGTTTCCCACACTATTTGTATTTAGAGGTAAGGATTGGCAATAGGTTTATTAGTGTAGGCCCTTTTATTTTGACAAGATACCACTAGGACTGCGTTATTTGATGGTCGTAGCTTGCTCCCATCTGTAGATCTAGGATTAGATAGGTATTTTTTCAAACCCTTTAAGTAAACACCCTTGTACTGTGGTCACTTGTATCCGTCTTACTGTGGATACCATGCTTTACTTACAGATAGCTCTCAGATATAAAATAACATGCAAGGAATAACCTAGAAAGTTTGTAATGGGCACACCTGTAACAAAATATATCGCACCACAAACGCAATTTCCTCACGGATTATAGGTTAATGGACATTTTCAGATATTTGTACAGTAAGTTAGTTCAGTCTTTTGTATGGGTTGTGAAACAGTTGTGCTCTTATGCAGGAGCAGTCTGCAGGTTGTTAGAGTTTTCTTTTCATTTCTATGCCAAACCTTCACCTGAGACCCCCCTCTTCCCAGTACCTTTTGCTGTACTCATTTTTTGTCTGTTCTGTTGAGCAAGTGGGACCCTTTTTGACCCCCCCACCCACCCACACTCACTCATCTTTTAGTCCGTCTATGGAATCCCTTGTTCATTACTTCAGTTCTTTATTTAACGGAGTCCTGTTTTCCTCCATATTTTCTAAAGGCATCTGTAATTTACTTTTGTAGCACAAAGCACCTTTTGTGCAGTGCTACTCCCTTTGTATTTTCTTTTATTCTCCTTGTGTGAACTACTGTTCCCAAGGGTAGAGGGATACCTTTTATTCCCTTTACATTTTTTCTATTGCGACATCAGCACACCTCACATTATGTGGAGTGCTGAGGGGGTACAAATTATCCTCTTTCTCACTTCTCCTGTAACATTTCTGTTACAGTGACAATATCTGAACGGCTGGTGGCAGTGCACATGTTCTATCGACTTGTGTAATTTTTACCCGCAGGCTGTGTTCACAGCCCCAGTAATGCGCAAAATGATCACCATAGCCCCCAAATCGTGGCTATATTCCCTTTTCACCATTTCTTGTGCGCTTGTCCTTTCTTGGTCCTATTTCTACTTTCCTGGGTGGGGGGGGGGGGGGGAAGTCCTGGTTTGACTTGTGTGTCTTCTGCAGAAATCCTTTGGGAAGCCTGCCAAAACTCCATTGTGTGTGAAGACCGAAAACAAGGGAGTAGTCTAACTATCTGCAGTCTTGTCTTCTGGCATGCCTGCCTAGTACCAGTTCCAACTGGGAGGCTGGCTGTTCTGAAACAGCCCCCCCACCCAAAGTTTCAATGTGGCATGAGTGATGTTTGGCTGGGTTCCTGAATAAATGGCCTGGATCCTGAAACTGCAGACAAGCCGACCACAAACGGAAGATCCAAAAAGTTTAAATGACCAGACTCCTGCAGCCCCTTCCAGGAACTGGTGAACCATTGCGGACATACCGCTGCTCTCCCGACCCCACTTCTGAATCGACAGGGAATCTCTGAAGAGTACTTCCTCCATAGACTGGTGGACATAATCTGTTCCAAAACGACCTGCAATTTGAGCCATCACACGACATGCTGTGACCTTCCTGTACTGCAAACCGCCAATACCTTGGGACCTGTGACCATCCTGCGGTGCATCGTCTTCCGAAGAAGGAATCTTCCTGAAACTTCGGTCGACTCCTGCTGGACCTCCAGAATCAAGATTCCACTCCTCAAAGTACCCTCACCAGAGTGCAGGAATGAGCATGCGAGGCGATCAGACGAGACCTGTTCACAGGTGTCTCTGAAAAGGCGTAAAATCCACAGATCTGTGTTGGAGCATGAAGAATAGTTTGCTGGGAGCCGCCTTTCGTGACTGCTGCTGTGACATCCCATCGAGAGTCCCTCCTTTCATCGCCATGACGAAGGAACAGCGGACCGGGTCTACAGCTGCTATCGCGTGCATGCATCCAGCTTCATTTTCTTCATCACTCAAGTACTGTGAGACTGAAGGTAATACTTACCGAAGAGTCATTCTGTCACTCCTGTGGGGGGTTATTCAAGTATTTGGGAGTTTGTCCAGGCCCAACGCTGAAACACATGCAGGGAGCTTTCTCCTAAAACGATGGACCCTTTCACCAATAATATCTGCTACTGAAGATTTCCACAGGAACTCTTGACTTTTGTACAGTCTGCCTGATTTTTGGACCGCCAATCCGACCCTGAAAGACTCCGCACTAGATAGGGAAGGACCCCAAAAGCATAAGCTCTGCAAGAAGATGCTTAAGTAAATTACTGTGTTGGTGTGGATTACGTCACAAGAATCTCAGAGTTCTTATCTTTGAATTGTGCCTATTCTGAAAAGTATTAGAACGTTCCTACTTACGTTTGAATTGTTTTTACTATTCTGAAAACTAACTACACCAACTTACAGTCTGTACCTGCTTATGTTGGTCTTGTACCTTCGGGTTATTCCCAATACTGAATTACTCACAAAGTTACTCACCATCGGATTGCATAAGGCCATTCTGAAAAGTAACGTAGGTTCTTACTTATCCTAGAAGTGTGTCTATTAATCTAGAAAGCACTACAAAGTTATTACTCATCTTTGAATTGCTTATTAGCGGTCTAGGACACCCAATGTTTCCCCCCAAAGGCAAAATAAACACGCTCAGGCCTCCTCCTCCCAGGCCGGTAGAAGGGCTGACCAAGAATAACCACGCTAGTAATGGTGAAAAAAAGAAGAGTCACCAAGTTAATCATTGGGTGACCCTGTTCTGTATAACAGAGGCTATAGCCATAGCCTGCCGTAGAAAATGTGCACAATAGTTGGTAGACCACGTCCACTGCCACCAGCAATAACTAAAAGATTGTCCAAGTCGAAGGACCAGAGAAAAGGGGGATACTAAGTATTGTTTGGCTCGCCACATAAGGTGGCGTGTGCCAATTTCTCAGACTATGAAGTTTTTCCTTAAGAACTGTAGTTACTGTAGGATATAGGAAATCTCAAAGGAGGACCAAAAGGGTCCCAAGCAACACTGCTCATATAGAGCTGTGTGCTGCAAAGTAACACAAATACAAATGTCTTAAAAACAGATAGAGGAATGCAGACTCCATAGAACAGTAAAACACAAAGGAAAGAGTTAAAAGAGGGCCAAAATAAGAATGAATGAGTGGAAAAGGCTGTACTCATTCAGCATTAAAGAAAATGGTCAAGAAATCCAGCAAAAAGTGCTGAGGGTCTTGGTAGGAGAGGGGATGATGCATAAAAATGATATAGCCCCAAAACCCGTCCCTCGCAGAGGGACAGGAGGATCTAATCCACTCCTGGAGGAATCTCTTGATCCAGTCGGTCATACTTTCTGGAGAGACCATCAGCATACTTATGTTGGGTACATGACCTGTGCTCAATAGTGAAATCAAAGCTTTGGACCACCTGAGCAATTTTGGGTTTTCGCCATTTATCTGCATCAACCACCTTAAGGTTGGTGGTCAGTTTGACTCCTAAAAGTCGTTCCATAGAGGTATGACCTGAACCTCTTCCAGACCCATACAATAGAACAACATTCACGTTCAAATGTCACCCACCTGGTTTCACTATCTTTTTGATTTCTACTAATAAAGCAGATGGGGTGCTTGCTGCGTTTGCTATCAAATTGACTCAAGACTGCTCCTATCCCTGTGTTGAAAGCATCAGTTTGGACTAAGAAGGCCCAAATATAATCTGGAGCTCTCAGCAATGGAACTTTACAGAGGGCATATTTCAGCCCCTGGAAGGCTTTTTTACAGTCCTCATTCCACTTGACGTTTTCAGGGTAAATGGGAGAAGATATAGTATTCCGGGAGTAGCTATTGTGCCATAGTTCAAGGAAGTTCCTGTAGTAACCATTAAGTCCTACGAAGGCTCTTACTTGAGTTTGAGTAGTTGGAGTGGCCCAGTCCTGTACAGCCTGTACTTTGCTGGGTAAGGACTTTATCTCCCCTCCTCGTACCTCATGACCAAGGTAGATCACTTTACTCTGAACAACGTGGCATTTTATTTGCTTTGATGGTCAGATTGGCCTGCAATACATGTTCAAGGTGGTCAAGATGTTCTTCCCAGGTATGGCTGAACACTGAAATGTCATCCAAGTATTCCATGCAGAAGTTCTCTAACCGATTCAGAACAAGCTTAACCATTCTCTGAAATGTGACAGGTGCATCCTCTAAGCTAAAAGGCATGACCTTAAGCTGGTACAAGAATTCTGAATTGGAGAATGCAGTCTTTTCCTTGGCATGGTCAGTCATGGCAATCTGCCAATAACCGTGAGTCCGGTCAAAGTTACTGAGTAATTTGGCTGAGCCCAGCTTATGAGCCTAGCATCAGTCTTTTACTAGTGCAGCACAACGCTCCTTATAGGCAGTGTTGCTGGGGTCCTCCTTGGAGATTAGTTTTCATATCCTAGAGTAACTATGGTTCTTAATGATAGAGAGATCATTAGTATCTCTCCCAAAACTTTATAGTCTGGTACATTGGCACACAACACCTTAGGTGGAGTGCCAAATTGATACCTCTTCTCTCTGCTTCTGTGACTTTTTAGTCACAATCTTGTAGATATGGCTGGAGGCAGTGGATGTGTTCTACCAACTACTGTGTATTTGTTGTACCGCAGGCTATGTCCATAGCCTCGATAATGCACAATAGGGGCACCCAAGTACCAAATTTCTTACCATCACTAGTGTGGTTCTTGGTTAGCCCTTCTTCTACCGTTCTGGGAGGGGGGAGGTCTGCGCGTTTTTTGCCTTTGGTGGGAACCTTTGGGTGACCCTGCCTAGGCTACAATGTGTCTGGGCAGGCAGGAAGTAAGGGTGGAGTTTTTCACTCCTCCCCTCCCCTCACCCCGGTCATGTCTGCTAGAGTACCTGAATAGGACAAGCTCCCACAGGGGGACTGACTGATTGGACAGCCAAAAGCCCCTTTCTGTAAAATGCTGAGAGATTGTAGAGGAGTGTGTGCTGAACTGTACACAAGGTGAGGCTTCTGGAGTGAAAAGCAAGTCGACCACGGGAAGCTGAAGTAACCCAAGAAGATGTGCAGATATGCCTGCACATCCTTTGCAACACTGAAGCAACCACTGCTGTACTGACCTTGTTTTCTGTGCGACAGATGCACTCTGAAGAGGACTCCATCCCTTTAGCTGGTGGGAACAACCCGTCCCAAGATGAACATTGAATTGAGCCATATCCCGAGGGCCTAGTAGTTTCCAGAGCTTGTGGAACCCCAATACCAGGAGACTTGCTGCCCATTTCTGGTGAATCGTCACGGAGAAGCCGAATACGTCCAAAGCTTTGCTGAACCCGTAAGAACACTCGAGAGATCCGATCCAACTCGTCCAGACCCCCTCAGAGTGTGGGTCTGCAGGAAACTAAGAAGATTGACCAGGCGATCCATGTCCTTTGTTGGTGCTGGAGAAAAGTCACCAAAAGCACAGAGTGAACCAAGAAGTTGCTTAAAGTTGTGACCCAGGTCCTCCCTAAGACGGCTGCTGAGAGATCCCGTCCATTGTCCTGCCTTCAGTCATCAGACCAAGGAATACTGAGGTCTGATCCAGAGCTGCAACATCGAAGAGCATCCAGAACTAACAAGTTATTCTGATGTAATGTACTGTGGGGAGAAAGGTATTGCTTACCCGATTCCAGAAAGTCGCTCCAGAGCGTTGGTGTGCATGTAGAGGTGTCTAGGGTAACCCCGTGCTTGTCCCTTAGAGTCCTTTAAAAGGTCTCCCTTTTTAGTTAATTGCTGCTTCTATAACACTAGAGACTGGAAGAATTCCACAGGAACTCTTTGTATTCTGCTGCTCGTCAAGACTTTGAGCCCTCTCCAAACTGCCTTCAGCTAGGGTTGCGGTTTTGGACTTCTGACTTGCTAGTCGAAGAAACAGTCTCTTGAACCTTGTACTAAGGTCATGCTACACGAACCATTTTCCTCCTTTAAGTGACTTTCTTGTATGTGTTTGCAGAGTAAATGCACTACCGTATAAACTGTTAACTACAGGAGCGTGTGATAACCGATAACACAGTATTTTCCCTTTCTAACATTGCTACACATTTATTTAATTTAGTTGTTTATAGTTCACAGAATTCATACATTCAATTAAATAGAAACATAAAAACATTCAACAACAATATAACAGACTTCACTAAAATTCCATCATCAATTTTATCTGCACAAACAGAATAAAATTCCAAATCTCCATGGTAGCAGGTAATTCCATTTGGCAATCTGAAGTAACAACCAAATATTTGCAATTTGGGAAACACCTAATGCAACAACACACTTCGTCCATACTCTATAAAGTGCAATATGCAGGGATTCAGTCTGAGAATTCAGACAATACAACCAGAAATGATCCGATTTAACAAAAATCCAATCATGAACAAAAGGACCATAGTTTGCTTTATACACATCCTGCAACAGATCACAATCAGTTAATACACGTCTCATTGATTCTAATGAATTAGCTTTCTTATAAATTTGATAAACACTTTGCTGTGGCGTAAGTTTCCGTTGGCTCCCAAACATAGCCCTTACCGGGAGCCGATCAGCCCTGGAGAGTGGTTGCCGGTTTTTGGCCATGCCTTGGCCGGTTTGAAAAAATACAAAAAATGACAAAAAAATTGAAAATAAATCTCTATTTTTTCCAAAAAACCTTTCATCCTTCTTAGGTCGATAAATGAGTACCAACACAGGTTGGGTGATATTATATGCATATCTGTTCTGTAAAAAAGAACTTAAGCATAAGTGCTATACAATAACATTATCATGTGGCCTTGGACGTCTGCTTAGACTCGCAGTAATTTGACAATTAATACACAGATATTAATGATACATATGGTGAGCCATTCTTGTATGAAATGTATATAGCTTTAGTGAAATAACCATATTTTTTGTAGTGTAGTTCACTTAGGAACAATGCTACTGGATGCCACAACCTGTTTTGTCAAGGAGTGAAAGGTCGCGTTTCATCGCTTCCTGGGATGTCACTTAGGCGTGGTGTCAAATGACATCACGTACGGTGATATCAAAGGTCAAGGGTCGTGACGTGAGGGCCGAGTCACTTTTTTGAGGCGAGGGCTGGGCCAATTTTTTTTGGATGACAGGCCTATTTCTTGTCCCAGTCAGAACCTGCCCATGCGGATGACATTTTTCTCCCAGTCTCTTCTATGAAGTTTAAATTTAAGGGCAGTTTTTATGGAATAATACTCACCACAGCGATTACATGCAGCAGACCAGCCCAAATCATTAAACAACTCGCGAAATGCAGTATCGTACCTTTTGGAAGCATCGATTTTCATAAGCTTAAGGATATCAAGGTTGATAGATCGTAGCAGGCTACATACAGGATGACATCACCTTTATAAGCAATAAACCTGTTGAAGCATAATAGATTGGAGGGACTGAAGTCCCAATTCAACCCTAATATATTGAATAGGGCAAGAGAGACTATATTGAATAGGGCAAGATTTGTCATGGTTATGGCATCAAGTCCATATGCAACAACTGGGGTTAACCATTGCCTATATAGTGTCAATTCCCTTTAAAAAAAAAGAGTAGCCGGCATAGTTATTGACAACATTCTTCACCAACATGGTAATCCGTTTAGCACGTCTAGTCTTGCTTTCAATAAGCAACTTGTATCCTATTTCATCCCCAAAATGTACTCCTAAATATTTAGAATTGGCAGTATATTCCACATTTCCCCAAAAGACTTCAATTTTTGTTCTGTTAATTTTTTTTATTTTTTATTGAAAAACTACAGTTTTGACAAAGAAAAAACTTTTGTTTCAAAACAGAAAATGGAGAGAGTAGAGAATCAAGATCATAAACTCCGTTCCTTCACATCAAAAGGCCTCGCTGTCATTTGTCGTGAGCCGAGCAGACTCCTGTTCAGTTCAAAGCTGGTGAGCCTATATTAGGCGAGACAGGAAATTTCAGGAGTACATTCAGGTAATTCACAATTGCAAACACGTGTTTCGTGTTGTTGCCAGATGAGATCGTATGCCACCATGCTGCCATGTCTCCATCTAAAGGAGCAAATTGACCCAGATGTTTCGAACGAATGCCGCAGATTGCGTGGCAATCTAGGATTAAATGTTTTAAGGATTCCACCGCATCCAGACAAAAACGACAACAGTTATTATTCGTTAATGGATTTTTCCTTTGCCATAGGATTTCCTTCAACTGCAAAGCATTTAGACGAAAACAGAGGAATTGGTCAGGATAGTGGCGAGAGTAGCATCGTATCAGGTAGTATGGTTGTGTATTTAATTTTTTCTGTTCAATTCCTAACCAGCTTGCTGCAGCCAGTTTTTCCCTTTTCTCTAAGTTGGTGATACAAGCCCAGGCTTCAAATTTTCTCTTGGCATGTTGTGGGCGAGAAAAAAGGACAAAGTTGCTAATTTCAGCCGCATCGATCCAATCTTGCACTCTTGAATACCATTGACTCAGCAGACAACCAGTTTTCGGCTCGTCATTGATCGCAAATATCTTATAAACTGGAGCTCCTCCGATCGCTTTCATCTTACGCATTAGTGAAATAGATTTTCCATATCACCTGGCTGAACAACGAGTTTAGTGACAGCTCATGTCGTATCAGTGTCATTGATACGCAGGACGGAAGGTTGAGGACACGTCTCCAAAAGTGGCCCTTGAGTTGATTCCATTTTGGCTCGCTGATGTTCCAGACGGCTTCTGCGCCAAACGTTAGAATTGGTACTACCTTTTGTTGGTAGAACATTAGCACAGGCGTAAGGGAGAATTTGCCAAAGTCTTTATTTATCTTAACCGCTTGCAGGGCTAGTCTTGAGGTTTTCAATTTTAGGTCTTTTACCCACTGATCTTCGCAGATTGAAGTGTTGAACTGGACTCCTAAATAGCGGATTGAGTTGACGGAAGTTAAAGGCTGGCCATCAACCTTCCACTTAAATGCACAATCTTTTCTGCAGGTCCCAGGGCCGATGGAGAGTATTTTCGTTATGTCTATGTTGATGGTAAATTCGTTAATTGGCAAATACTCAAAGACTGCATAGTAGGCGTTGGAGTCCAATCTGTGTTCTGTCTATCAGGACCAATCGTCTGCATATGCAATATATCTTACCAAGATCTTATTTATTTTTGAAGGGAAGCTGTGGGCTTTCTCAAGATGAATCGGAAGAGCCGCTAATAATAGTTTGAATAAGTCTGCTGCGAGTGGCCAGCCTTGTTTGACTCCCCTTGTCGTAAATATATTATTTGATAACATGCTGATTTTGTTGAGACGAACTCGAAACGACGTCTTCGAATGGAGTGCAATAATTGGGTTG
This sequence comes from Ambystoma mexicanum, assembly GCF_040938575.1. Classification (NCBI taxonomy): domain Eukaryota; kingdom Metazoa; phylum Chordata; class Amphibia; order Caudata; family Ambystomatidae; genus Ambystoma; species Ambystoma mexicanum. The sequence continues at coordinate 1,319,735,317 of NC_090924.1, forward strand.
AAAATCCCAGCCGGGCAGTTCCACTTACGCAATTTAGACCAGAGCAAGTCACGATTGATACAGTCAAATGTTTGCTTCATGTCTATGAATGCTAGATGAATCTTAGTTCTTGTTTTTATAGCATCTAGTTTCAAGATTGTTAATATTGCAAGATTGACGTCTACTCCGGTTCCTTTCGAGAAGCCCGTTTGTCGAACGTCAAGGATTCCAGCTTGTTTAGCCCAGTTGACCAATTTCATCCTGAGGTTCGAACCAAAACATTTGCTGATTGAGTCTAGAAGGGCGATGAGACGGTAATTTTCTGGAGCCTCCCAGCTGCCTTTCTTGTGGATCGGCACCACAATTGCGGTTAACCAAGAATCGGGTAATGTCTTAGAGGAGGCAATTTTCTTAAACAGGCACTCAATAAAGGGTGCCCATTGACGTGTGTTTTTTTTTTTAACATCACGTTGCTTACCATGTCTGGGGCAGCTGCACATGTTTTTTAGCAGCTCAATAGCTCTGGCAATATCCGCCTGTGACATTTGCACATCCCAGGGCACTGTTTCAGCAACCTGAGCTGGTATGATCTCATTGCTTTTAGAATGAAATACTGCTGAAGTGTTTACACCACGTGTCACCCGCGATTGTGTTCTGGGTTGAATTTAGGCTGTGTATGTGGCCCATATTTAAGATTTGCCAGATGTCGCGTGCGTTTTTAGTGATTAGGAACTTCATTAGTTCCGCACGATCTTGCTCCACAATGTTTTTATGGGATCTTGCCCAGTTTCTGTAGCTCGTTCGTCTTGATTTTACCTCTTCAATCTGTTGAGCAATGGTGATTTTTTTTTTCTTTAATAGACGCACACCTCTTCTCAGCTCTTTCTTTTTGTCATCCATCACTTTACTAAATGGATGAATGTGACTTGATTTTTTGAGGTGGGTCGTCTTTTTATTTACTATGTGAATTGATAGAAGGGGAGTGTAAACCATGCCGTTTTGCAAATTCGTTAATCTTTCAGTTAAGTTGCCAATTATATTCACACTCAGCCGAAGACGATTGCCACTAGAATTCGCTTCCACTGGTGTAACATATCTCAACTCAGCTTCAGGAGCTGCTAATAGGCATCCAAATTTTAATAGCCTATGATCGCTACTGGGCATTTTCAAAGATTGAAGATTGGTTACCTTGGACTCGAAATTCCTGGAAACCCAAAAATAATCAATGATACTGTGTGATGACAATCGGTGCCATGTCGGTTGCGCCAGAATGTCGCCTTGAACGGCACTGTTCAGCAACACACAGTCTCGCATCTTCATTGCGTCTGACCAATGTTGCTCTTTCGCTCCCAGATCTCCATAGGCGAGTTGTCTATAGCTTTGGATGTTTGAGTCATAGTGGAACCATGTGCAGTTTAAATCTCCACAACAGATAATCGTCAAATTGTTGTATTTCTGAATTGTCTCATCCATTAGCTCGCAGATCGCATTAATGAAGACTTTCCCATTTATTTTGGCTGGATTCCAATAACAGTTGATAATCAGCAATGATGCATTTACCCTTGCGGCATCGGACGTTGAGTGCAGAATTATGCCTTGAATGAAGGGGTTTGGATTTGAGCACGTGGGTGTAGACCAATTTTCAGATAGACACACCATCGTCGATAGGCCTGCACTTGGATGTCCTTGTATGTCTGACGGCTGGATTAACAAAAATTGAGAATCCATCTCTCATAGGCGCTTCAGAAAGCCAAGTCTCTTGTAAGCAGATTGCAAAGACGTCGTCTAAGGGAACCTCAAATCCTTGAAAGAGGTGATGGAATCCTCTGGTGTTCCACGAGAGGATTGAAAAAGGGGCATCCGAGAGTTTCAATCATTGCTATTCAAGTGCTTTCCGTCTTGGTCGAGCACCTAGCTTTTCGTATTGCTGACTCAATTGACTCTCTCACTTCCAAGATAAGCTGCTACGTAGCTGGTTCACGTCAACCGCTTTGTTTTCTGCTAGGCTGCAAGCCGGAGACTCAGAGCTTCTGTTCCCATATTGTGTTTCCGGTTCGACTGAGATGTCGAATCCAAACATCAGGAGGTCGTCAACAGCTTTAAGCAGAGTGTTGCGAACCCCTGCCGATTCGATGTGGAGCAGAACAGCATCGGAGCATTGCTCAGTAACATTCTACGATTTTGATATTGTCAGAGTTGATCAGACGCAGGGGTGGAATAAGTTTGAATAGTCTCAACACATTTGCTCGGTTTAAGTTTAACTCATTATCATCTTTGTGGATGTTTTCCAACCTGAGTTTACAATTGTATTCGGCAGCTCGGTGAGCATGAGGTTTATGCACCTTTGATGTAAATCGAACTTGCTGTTTAAGTTGATTCGTAGTTAGTTTTGGGTTCCGGCTCAAAGCTGCCACAAATGATTTCTTTTCCTCCATGTTAGAAGGGGCTTTACTCATTGCTCGATCGACTTGCGATTTTGAGAAAGATGGAAGACGTCGTGGCATTTGTAGCTCTAGACGCAGGATGTGAACATGGCAGATATTCATCGCTCAAAGTATGGGACTTCACATCATCTGAGTTTTGTGTACGTGGAAAGGTCACAAAGCGATTGAAGCTGAGTTTATTGATGTGACCGATTGACAGACGTCCGAATTTATGCGACGCCGTTTTGCGCCAGGTTTTAAGCACATTGACTCTCAGTTCTTTTGGGGAGCTGTAGATTCCATGGCGCCATCACTCTGGCGCTTGAAGAGCCCCAGCCTCGGTGGTGTAGTGAGGTTTTGTATAAAACTTTTCGTAGACGAATGAGTGAGTTTCTTGACTTTCTTCGCTGGTGCGGTGGATGGAACAAGTTACTTACCTGTAACTGTTGTTCTCCAGCATGGGTCTGGCATGAATTCACATGCTCATGAATATTCCCCGTCGTCAGGCTGGGAATCCTCGGTAAAGAAAAATCAGTATCAGTTTCGTTTCTGATCTGTCTTTCGTAGTAGTAACCAATCACTGATCTCTGCGTCATACTGACCACAGCCAATGACTGCCATCTCCCTAAGCCCCGCCTCTGGCAGCCATCTTCAGATTTGGTAGCACGTGAAGTGGCAGTATGACCAAGTGAAGAGCCGCAGAGGGGTAGGCGGGAGGGTTCGCATGTGAATCCATGCCAGACCCATGCTGGAGAACAACAGTTACAGCTAAGTAACTTGTTCCTTCTCCAGCATGGTTTCTGGCATGGATTCACATGCTCATGAATAAAATACATAGCAGTACACACATGCACAACCACGGGAGGTGGCAACAGGCTCAACATTAAGCAATACAACAACTCAACATTAAGCATCTCTTACCTTCTCACCAGGCTCACCTTAGGCGAACAGGTTGCGCAGCACTGCTTGGCCGACACTGGACTCCTCCCTGGAATCCCGTTCGACGCAGTAGAATTTCGTGAAGGTGTGCGTCGACCTCCACGTAGCAGCCCTGCAGATGTCCAGCAGGGGCACACCAGATAGGAACGCCGTGGTAGCTGCGATCGCTCTGGTGGAATGGGCTCTCGGACGGCCGGGCATGGTACAGCGGGAGAGCCATCTGGAAATGGAAGCCTTTGGGAGAGCCTTCCCCTGATTGACAGGTCCAAAGTTCACAAAAAGTTGTGACGTCTTCCGAAAACTCTTCGTGCGGTCCACGTAGAACTTCAGCGCTCTAGCCACATCCAGCGAGTGCAAAGTCCTTTCAGCTGGCGACGAAGGCGACAGGAAGAAAACGGGCATCACCAAGGGTTCGTTGAGGTGGAAGTCCGACGGCACCTTGGGCATGAAGGAGGGGTGCGTCCTGAGCACTACCCTCGTGTCGTGAAAAGTCAAGTACGGGGGCTTGCAGGAAAGGGCCTGGATCTCTCCCACTCGTCGTGCGGAGGTGATGGCCACAAGAAACGCTGTTTTCCACAACAAGAACTTCAACGGAGCTGAGTGCAGAGGCTCGAACGGAGGTCCCATGAGCTTGGTCAGCGCCACGTTGAGCTCCCACGCTGGGGCCGGAGCCTTCACCGGCGGGAACGATCTGAATAGTCCCTTCATGAATTCTTTCACCAGACTATGAGACCACAAAGACGTCCGTCCCGTGGTTCTGGTGTATCGGGAGATCGCAGCAAGATGAATCTTGATGGAAGCGTGCGCCAGTCCAGCCTTGGCCAGCGTCAGTAGGTACGGCAGTACTTAAGGAGCCGTAATCCGTAGAGGGTTAATCTTCTGTGCGTGGCACCAGAAAGAGAACATCTTCCATTTGTGTCCGTAGCATTTAAGAGTTGAGGACGCCCTGGCCTTTGCAAGAACCTCTCTGCAGTCGGCCGGTATGTCGTAACCTCCTAACGCTTCAGGAGCCAGGCCTGCAAGTTCAGCGACTTCGGGTCGTGATGGAGGATGGCGCCTCCTTCCCTGGAGAGAAAATCCACGTCCACTGGCAGCTTGATTGACGGGGACGCTGACAAATCCAGAAGGTCCGGGAACCATATCTGCCTCGGCCACGCAGGTGCGACGAGAATCATCCTGCACCGTGACCTCTTGAGCTGGTTGATGAGCCGGATCAGCAGCGGCAATGGAGGGAACGCATATAGGAACAGGCCCTCCCAGGGGAACGAGAAAGCATCGCCCATGCTCCTCGGCTGGGGAAACCTGCTGGCGAACCTCCGGCACTTGGAGTTCGTCACCGTCGCGAACAGATCGATCTGGGGTGTGCCCCACCGTCGGAAGAGGCGGTCCACTAGATCCTGTCGTAGTTCCCACTCGTGGCACAAGCGCAGCTCTCTGCTGAGAGCGTCGGCAATGGTGTTCTTTATTCCTGTCAGATGAAACGGCACCAGAAACATCCCTTGGGCGACGGCCCAATGCCACAGATCCTGCGCCTCCTTGGACAGGGCTGGGGATCTGGTACTGCCCTGCTTCCTGATGTAAAACATGGTGGATGTGTTGTCGGTGAAGATCCTCACCACCTTCCCGTTGAGGGACGGAAGAAAGGACCTGAGGGCCCAAAACACTGCACGGAGCTCCAGGACGTTGATATGGAGGGACTTGCCGCAAAACGCACAGTCCTTCTCCACGTGCGTCTTGTCCTCATGCAGGCAGTAGAGGCAAAGGGAGTGTTCTTCCTCCTTGAAGACATTCTGAAGCTGGCATCTAGGGCAGACGGTGACCAGCTTTCCGGGCGTCGAGCTTCCCTTCTCCTGGGCCATGTCCGAGATGGGCCTGAGAAACTTCTGGAGTCCTCCAAAAGCGTGGCTCGACGAAATCTTCACCCTTGAGGGGCGTAGAAGAATCCGACACGGGTCCCTGTTGATCGGATAAAGAAATGGTGGAGCCTGAGGCTCTTTTGACTGAAAAAAGAGAATTTTCCTATGAAAAAGCGCAAAAACGCACTAAAGCTCGGGAGCAATAGCACAAGGATCCCAACACCTGAACGTGCGGTAAAAATCTGAAGATGGCTGCCAGAGGCGGGGCTTAGGGAGATGGCAGTCATTGGCTGTGCTCAGTATGACGCAGAGATCAGTGATTGGTTACTACGAAAGGCAGATCAGAAACGAAACTGATACTGATTTTTCTTTACCGAGGATTCCCAGCCTGACGATGGGGAATATTCATGAGCATGTGAATCCATGCCAGACCCCATGCTGGAGAATTGTTTTTTTATGAACTTGTGGTTGTTTCTTAACTTCTGTTAAGACTGCAGGTGTTTTAGCAGGACAACCCACAACTCCTGTTTTGGCCGAACCAGTGAAGATGCCGAATGAAGAGAATTCAGCTCCTTGCGAAGCCACTTGAGGTGGAACCTGTACCGGTAGCCTCACTTCATCGAGGGATGCACATGCAGCTGCGATAGACAAGTCAATTACCGGGTGAACTTGTAGAGGAGCACTATCAGGAGTGATCCGAGTGTTTCCTGCCACAGTATTTTGAGCGCTTTCGTTGGCAAGCGCTAGTATCGACTTGTTTTGGGTCGGCATTAACAGACGAGTACCTACATCTTCCTCAGATGCTTGTGGCCCAGCAAGAGTACTGGAAGATGGGATAGGGGACCGTGTGGCACCTCCAGAGTGGTTTGAACAGCGATCTGTACATAACATGGGAGCTAGTTCTCTAAGCACCTCCAAGAGACAATTTGTCTGGAGCTCATGTCGCTCCTGTTTTGTGGCAACTAATTCGCCAAGGCGCGATTGCCACTGCAAACTGTTGTCTTTTTCTTCTTGCATCTGTTTTTGTACAGTCTTCAAGTGATCTAGATGGTCGAGTTTTATTGAGAGATTTGATAAAACTGCTGCTTGATCTCGAATCGTTTCATTCAGTGATTCGTAGAGTTTTACAAACTGGATCATCGCTTGGGATGAGGCCGCTAGCACATTGTTGTGCAGCTGAATTGCAGCACCCACCGAAAGATTGATTTTAGAGTGAGGCGTATTTTGACCATCTTTTCCTGGACTTGGTGCAATTGATGGCTCCGTAAGAGAAGTGAGAAACTTTGATGGAGTTGCAGGAAGAGCTGCAGCATTTGGCTTTTTCGCACTTAGACGCCCTTCAGAATGTTTAGCATTAGACGGCAAATTTGGAGCGTAATCTTTTTCTTGATGGCTATTTCGTGGCGTTAGCAAGGAGTTCGTAGGTGCAGAAGCTGCAGTTGTAATATGTGGAGGCACCATGATCTTGTGATTCAGGTTAGAAGGAGTAGTGGTCACCTGCTGACTCATCTTTACGGGGCTGCTGGTTGGACGCCGATTTGTGAGCTTCCTTTTGTGGATGTGATTGAAGTGATGTTTCACGAAGATTGATTACACACCCATTTACTGGTTTTGCTGTAGGATGATTAAACATCTTGGAACCTTGCACAGAGTCAGCCTCGTGTTGTATATAGCATTGGTTTTTTTGAGTACTGAGGCCGTCCGCCATTGCCACAGGTGACTGAGGGAGCTGCCAACGGCCGCAGTTCCTTAGTCGACATGTCAGACGCCGCTGGCAGGACTATAGTTGGGTCAGCCGGGCTTCTGTGGATATCCGTTTGAAGTGTCAAATCTACAGTGGCCTGATTACCACTGGTTCGCGCGTCAGATTTTTCAGGTATGCTCTCGTTATTACCATCTGAGGTATTTGTAGCAGGTCGCTCACCTGTAGCGGCATTTACATGACCATCCAGTTTGCTAAGTAACAAGACTCTACTTTCAGCAGGTTTTTCGTGTGTGTCAAGCGTAGCACTTATGATTTCTGCGTCCGTTAGGACGAATGGAGAAAAATACTTCTCGGGGAGAACAGTTTGCCTTGGAACGATTTCAGCTATTTCTTCAGGTGCAATTAGCGAGAATGGAATTGGCTCCAAATCGGCCAGAGAAAGCAGCACCAGCGGTCTTATTGGATTTTCACATGAAGGAGTACATGGCTGACTGCTCGAAGAGTCAGTCGCTTCTGGTACGATAGAACTTGCAATAAGGCATGTAGAGTCAACAGACACCTTGGAGACTACATTAGCGATGTCTTGATGCACTTGGGCACTAGTCAGGGTAGGCAAAGTCAAATTCAAGCTCGATATTTTTGACATGGCCGGAACATCATGCAATGCTAATTTGCTTACCTTTGGGCCAACCGCGGACTTCTCAGGCAGTGCAGTCCAAGGATTTAACATGCGGCGCTGCTGCAGCGTCTTGCGACGAGTCTGTGGGCTGCTTAAAAGGGACACTTTCTGTGGAACAACCATACCGGTGTTCCGACCCTGGTCGTCCAGGGAACCTGGCGACCTGCGTGTACTGGGCAAACTGGACTCTGCCGGACTCCGCGCCGTGCTCTGCGCGGCAAAAGTGTTTTTAAACACAACAGTGAAGGTAGAAACAGGACACCAGTCGCTGCAGCTCCTCTCAGGCACAGGCACCGGCACACACGAGCGGGTCTGGGCAAACTGAACTCTGCCGGACTCCGCCTTTTATCCAGGAATCAGCAATACATCCTCCTTGGAGTCGAAATCCAGGTAATTTTGAGGTTCAATGGCAGTTAAATACTGTAGCCTTTAATAGTCTGTTGTAATTTATCCACCAAACAATCAATCTCCGGTTGCTGGTTTGCCACGTATCAATCGGGCACCAGGTCTTTCATCAGGTGGGGGACGCATGAACTAACTTCTCTGTAGTTTGCTGTGTGGGAGTCCCATGCACGTAGCAGCAGCGACTGTTTACATCCAACGTCTTTCCGTGACTGGGGTCTGTGTTCTCGTAGTTCTGCTCACTCTTCTTATCTCTGTCACTGCCGTGCGTGGGAAGTGCTGTTCCACGGCGACGCTCTCCAACTCCAGCGTCTGTTGTCAAGCAAGTTAATTCTTTTATAAGAGAACTGCATTATTTGTGTTTTTTTTTCTCATAAATTGGTGGTAAGAGAATGTTCAACTGAAAGACATCCTAATTCCTCTAAAATAGATTTCATCTCTCCATACGTGTGATCCACTAATACGAGATCAGCAGCAAATAGGAGAGCAGTGACCATCACTTTACCAAATTTAGCTGGACAATTAGCTTTAGCAATAAAGCGATTAATCAAATTTGCAATGTAAAGATTGAAGAGATGGGCAGCCAATAAGCATCCTTGCATGACACCCTTATTAACCATAATCAGTTGGGACAACCATCCCATGTGCTCTAACCAAACCGGAGTACTTGTATTATAGTGTAACAAACAGACTCAAGTAACCAGGATGGACAATGGAACTCACAATCTGTCCAACAACTTACTTCGATCAACGCTGTCGAAAGCAGACTTAAGTCAATGAAAGTAATGTAAACAGGGATCTGTTGCTACAAATGTGACTGAGCAAACACAAAAGTGAAAGTGCCCTTCGAAGTGTTTGCCCAAGTTTTCTAGTGTAAACGTCTAAAGTATTTAAAGTGATTCTGGTGTAAATGATAAATTAATCACTGTAATGACTAACGTACCCTTAGTCCATAGTCCCCTTTCCTCCATACTGTATGGGCGTCCCTGCCAAGGGACGGGAGATGGAATCTTTTTCACCAGGTTAGGGAGAAAACTCATAAATGGCTGATTTCCCTTACCTAAAGAGTCCCCCAGCAGCTTTGCTGGATTTCTAGGATTTATTTTTTCACCTGGTAAGCGTATGAGCCTTTTTCCCACTCTTGCATGTGTTTTGCTGCGTGTATTTTTACTGTTTGTGTGATCTGGGGCACTGGAGCCTCACCTACTCCATGTGCACCACTTTTTGTGTGCGTTACACAGCACCTTCAGTGCAGTGACACAAGGTTGTCTCAGACTTCCCACTGACTCAATTTTTTTGAGGCGGACTACTGTCCCCCAGAAACAGGTAAAGTTGCCATTAACTTTATATCGTCACTTTAAACAGACTCAGTACACCCCCCATTTTACATGGAGTATTGGAAAGGGTTAACTCTAATCCCTTTTTGTCTGTGCCTCTTGGAGCCTTGTTTCACTCCCTGAACGTGAAGACTTGGCTGGTGGCAGTGGTAACTGCCCTAAGTTTCCTACCGCGATTATCTTATATAAACGTGGTATTGTTCCAGGCTATTATAGTAGCCTCGAACATAAACCCGCTTGACCAAATACATTTTATTTTGGTTCCGACTGGGTTTATTTGCCATTTCTTTTTGTTAAAGTCTTTCTCGTGTTTTTATCTGCGCGCCAAACCGGGGATGATTCTGTTCTTTGCTGTCTTTTTCATGGGCTTCCGCACATGAGAGGGATCTTCGGATCCCAACCATGGGTTGCCTTAGTAAACCAAGTCGCACTCTTGTCCGATTGGCTAAGGGGACTGGCCTTGCCAGGCCAGCTAGCCTGCTGTGTGATTGACAGTCATGCTGTATGAATGGGGGAAACTGCATAAAAAGCAGGTCTCTGGGACTGGAAGAGCAGAGTTGCCACTGGAACGAAAGAACTAACGAAGAACTGGAAGAAGAGGACGCCTACCACGACTGAACTGCCCGGTGAAGCCCTGCTGCAGGTCCGAATCTCCAAATCAGACGACGGAAGATCCTCCAGAAAACTTCCCTTGAGCTGGTGGGACCAACCAGTTTGCCCAAACTACAAGCCAGGTCCCTCTGGTCGAATTCGCTGTACAGAGCTAAAGTGGGCCGCATAGCCAAGAAGGTCGGACCCTGCTTGGGTTTTAAGGAGCGCACCTTTTATTCGTTGATTTGCTCTCACCCTGGGTGGTGCAATAACCTCCAGTCTTCCTACTTCCTGTCAGTCTGACAGTCGCTTCAGGAGCCGTGAGCCTGCAGGAACCACCAGGAACGTCCGCCTCAGCTACAGCTCTCTCTCCGTTTCAAGGTACTGTGCAAATCCGGTTGTCCGTTTCGGTCAGCTGCGGTAAAAGTGTTTGAAATCTTTCTCCAATCTGAGGGCTTGTCCTTCTCTTTGAACTAACTTTTCTACCAACCAACCTCGTCCAGAATCTGTTCCGGAATCTGTTCCACAAACTTTACCGCAAACTAACCTGAACTGTGTGATCTTGAGCAAAAGACTTTTGTTCTATTGACTTTGACCCGAAGCCTTTTCTATCTGATCTCCTCACTGTAGTCACTCTTGTTCTATTGCCCTGATTACTTACCTGTTGGTTTTGCCTAATTTCTAATAACTTTGTCTTTCCCTCCCTTTTAAATGGCTGGAGTGCCATTTTGCTCCCACTTCATTTTGTGAGCTTAACTTATCTGTAATTTAAGGGAAGTGGTGTGGTGTATTTAGGATTGTGATTTTTTAACTTGCTTAGAATAGTGAAATGGTATACAACTGTTGAGTAAATATATATTCTTTTACTTAGAAACCTTGAGTCAGTGTTTGCCTGAACCATAGTAACTGCTGCCCTTTGTGTAACTCTTGTACTGCTCACTTTCTCTTGAGATAAGTCTGGCTGCCCCGCTGCTGCTACCACTATAACCGTATTACAGGCTTGTACCAAAGGTGAAATTCTACTGTCACTTGTAGTCTTAATTGTGTGTAGTGTTCCGAAAGGGTACTGCATATAATTCTGCCTAACACAAAACAACAAAACTTTCTCTTTAAATTTAGAGGTGCGCGCAGAAGCTACCCTGACTCCGCCCACCAGCACCATACCTCCGTCCCCATTGACGCGTCGACAATAGATTTAACATTGCTTAATGACACCAGTATTATTAGGGGGGAGGCTGGTGGGACGTATGGAGGAAAGGGGACTATGGACTAAGAGTATGTTAGTCACTACAGTGAGTAACCTATGGCTCTTACGTCCCGTCCCCTTTCTTCCATACTGTATGGGTGATTACAACTGATTGTAACCCCAGGGTGGAGAGGAGACCCTCCTTAAATAGGTTGCTGAGAACCGCCTGTCCAAAAGCCACATCAGATCTAGAGCCGGCATCCAGACAGTAATGTGTGCAGAAAGCCGAGGGAGAGGCCCAAGTGGCCGCCTTGCTTATGACTTGCTAAGGGACATGGCGCTGCAATGCGATGGCGGTTGCCTAGGCCCCAACTGCGCGGGCATGCATGTTGGCCAGGAGTGGCTTGTGCTGGCCCTCGTACGCTTTCTTGATGGCAGAGACCATCCAGCGGGATATGTAGGCCTTCGAGGACTGCTAGCCTGGCCTGGAGCCTCCAAAAGTGACAGAGCGTCCGACTTGCGGAAGCCCTTGTTCCGTTCCAAGTACAATTTCAGGGCACGCCTGACATCCAGGCAGTGCAGCACTCTGTGCTTCGTCCTTGGGATCGGGAAACGACGTAGGAAGGACTATTTCTTCCTTCAAGTGAAATGCAGATAGAACCCTGGGCAGAAATGCCGGGTGCCTCCGCATGACTAGCTTGTCCTTGTGAAAGGTGGTATATGGTTCAGAGGTGACCAGCGCCTGGATCTCAACGATTCTGCGAGCTGACATAAGACCAACTAGTAACGCCATCTTGATGGGGACCAACCTAATGTCCACGGACGCCATTGGCTCGATTGGTGGGCGCCCAAGTCTATGTTAAGGTCCCACACAGGGTGCGGTCTCTTGACAGGCGGTTAGAGCCTAGCAAGACCAGTCAGATATTTCTTGAACATCGGGTTGGAGGAGGAAAAAATGCTTTCCTCAGAGTTCCTGTAAGCCCCAATGGCTGCAAGGTATGTAGGGCAGGTGTCCACCTGTACGCCCGAATGAGCGAGGTGCGCTGAAAAGGAGAGTACGTCGTCCAAATTGCAGGCCAAGGGGTCAATTCCCTTGGAGTCTGCCCAGTGGCAAAATCTGGTCCATTTGCTTTTGTACTGGGCCCTGGATGTTTTGCTCCTGGTGCCCTGTATGATCTCCAGATTGGCCTGTGAGAGGCTTAGGTGCCGAAGCGTTACCAGCTCAGGTACCACGCTGTGAGGGCCAGTATCCCTGGCGCAGGGTGGATGATTCTGCCCCCCTGCTGCGCCAGATGTGCTGAGCCCGTCGGAAGGTGCATCGGGGGCACCTTCGAGATGCGGAGTAGCTCCGAAAACCATGGCCCGGCCGGCCACCATGGAGCTATCAGAATGATGAGTCTGAGACTCCTTGATCTTGCAAATTACCCTGTGGATTAGGGGAGTAGGCAGAAAGGAATAGGCCCTCATGTCGGTCCACTAGAGGTGAAATGCATCACCCAGGGAGCCGGGGCCCTGACCCTGCCAGGATGCGAACTTGAGTCACTTCTTGTTGCGCCAGGTGGCAAAGGGATCCACTTGGGGATGACCCCACCTGTTGAAGATCTCCTGAATAACGGCTCATAATTGTCTGCTCCCAGCCTGCTGAGCCTGTCCGTCTCCAGGTTGGATTCCCTCAGGAGGTGGACTGCCGAGAGGTAAATGTCGTTTGAGGGCCCATTACAACATGCTGATCGCCAGCCTGCACAGAGGAGAGGATCTGGTGCCTCCCTGCTTGTTGACATAGTACATGCTGGTAGAGTTGTCTGTCTGGATGAGGACAACCTTTCCCTTGAGAAGTGGTAGGAAAGCTCCGAGCGCAAGCCATATGGCGTTCAGCTCCAACCAATTGATGTGGCATTCCTGCTCCTTTCGAGTACAGGTGCTGTGGACCGAGAGATCGTCCAGGGTGGCTCCCCAGCTCTTGAGCAAGGAGTCTGGTGATGGTGGTCTGTGGAGCGGGCGTCCGAAAGGGTTTGCCCGTCCGTAGGTTGCAGTCCATGGACCACCATGTTAGGTCCGGGCGGAGAGATGGAGGAACGTTGATCTCGGTTTGCGAGCCCCGCTCCTGATTCCATGATGCCGCAAAGTGCACTGAATCATTTGCATTCTTAGTCTTGTGTGCGGCACAGCTAACAGAACCTCTGCCAGTAGACCCAGGAGATGTTGGTACAACCATGCCAAGGTCACCTCCCTGCTGAGGAAGTGGGCGGTGGGCCTCTTGATGGCCGAGATTCTGTCCTCCAACGGGAAGACCCACTTGGAGCACGTGTCCCAAATGAGTCCAAGGAACGTCAGAGCCTGCGTAGGCTGCAGCTGTGACTTGAGGTTGAGCGAGAAGCCCAGATTGTGCAGTGTGTTCATAAGGGTGTGGGATGAGTGGTGAACCGCTTCTGGAGATGGAGCCCTGATGAGCCAGTCGAGGTATGGGTAGATGTGGAGGCCCTGCGCTCTGAGGAGGGCCGCCACAGTGTTCATGAGTCTGGTAAAGACCCTGGGGGCCGAGTTGAGGCCAATTGGAAGGACTTTGTATTGGAAATGGTAGCCCATGATCCTAAACCATAGGCCAGAACGATAGGTCTGACAAATCGGGACGCGTAGGTACGCATCCTTCAGGTCCAGGGAGCACATCCAGTCTCCCTTGTCCAATTTCTCCGCTATAAAAGCTGGTGTAACCATCTTGACTTTTTGCAGGGTTAGGGAGAGGTTGATGGTGGAAAGGTCCAGTACAACTCGGGCCCGCCAGGTTCTTCTGAATGGTGAAAATCCTTGAGTAGAAGCCGAAGCCTCGCTGGGAGGCTGGGACTTCCTCCACTGCCCGGCTCTCTACGAGTGACCGGATCTCTGCCAAAAGAGTTGCTGTCCCAACCTGTGGGAGGGGAGGGGAGGAGAGGCTGGGTTAGGGAGGCAGTACCCCGTGGATAAGGAGAGGATCCAGGGGTCCGCGAAATTCTGGCGCCAGAATTGTGCATGGCGAGCAAGCCTGACCCCCACCGGAGACCCGAAGGGGCATGTCATGCCTTCTTTCCCTCGGAGGCTGACGCTGAGGGGGACTGGAAAAAGCCCTTACTGCCTTTCCCCCACACCCCCCCTTTTTGTGGATTGCGCCAGTTATGAGATGGCGAGTGGCCCGGCTGCCTGGATCTGCGTTCCTGGAAGCCGCAGAACCCTGCATATGTATGACCCCTTTCCGAGCGCTGCTGAGATTGGGTGTACAACTTGGGCGCGGTCTTTGTAAGAATGGATAAAGACTTTGCCGTCTGTGAGCTGTTCTTGTCCAGCTCTTTGTCCGTACAAGAGTGGAAGAGCGCCCCCTCCACCCCACCTCGAACGGTAGATCTAGAATGCGCTCCTGGACATCCGGGTTGAATTTGTTGCCCAGAGCCAGGCTGTTCTCATGTTCGTGGCAATGCAGATGGCACGGCCTGAGGTACCGATATGAGCCACATTGGATTCCATAAGGTCATGAACCACTAGCTTGGTTTCAGATAGCCCCGCCTTAAAGCGTGATTGGCATTGGGTGAGGAGTTCCAGGAGGAAGTCCACAATTTCCCGCCATAATTGTTGGTTTGCGGCAGCTAGCATGGCATCTCCGTTGGCCTGACGCAGGTGCAAGGAGGAGTTGGAGTAGATCTTGCCCTATGCCTCCAAGATCTTCTCCTCCTTGCCTAGCTGCGCCACAGAGGAGGAGGTGGTCGAGGACGACTGAGGCTTGGAGTATAGTGATGCCGCAGTGATCACTGAGGAGTGTGGCTGAGGAGGAGCCGAGAACAAGAGTGTATCCCCCTCCATCTGCCTGTACTTGGCGTCCAAGTGTCGGTTGACCGGCTGGACCGTGTGGGGCTTGAGCCAACCCTTCTTGGCCAGGGAGGCTACATCGGTTTGCAGTGGAATCCCCGTGTTGGCAGAGGGGCGTTTAGTGAGGACTTCATCAAAAACCCCTCTGCCGGCTGTTCGACCTCAGCTTGAGTGAGGCCAGGTACTCCGCCAGGCCAGCAAGACACTCATGGAAGGCCCTGGCTGAGGATGGCTAGTCCGGCGGCACCTCGTCCGTATGCTGCAGATCTGGAGGATCTTGTGGAGGAGTAGATGGCACCAGAGGCTGGGGTACAGGGGCAGAGTTGGCTGTGGAGCCGGAGGAGACGGCTGCACCGGGGCGAGGGGTGCCAATGGAGGCATCTGTGGTGCCTCTAGCATGGAGGGGAGGATTTCCCTGACTGAGTCTTTGATAATAACCCTGTAGGCCACATACCTGGTTGAAGCCAGTCCCACCTTGACACTCTTCGGCGAATTTGTGGAATGGCGGACTGGTGCCCCTTTCTGGCACGGCGGCCATTTTGTCGAGCTGCCGGCCACGTGTCCAAGACTCTTGCGTGTGGATCATGAGGCCTACCTTGCTCCTCGGCCTGGTGTGCGACACCCTCGACCTAGGGGTTGGTAGAGCTGCTTTTAGGCGCCCTCTCGGACGTATTGCTGGTTTTAGGGCATAGCCCCTCGGACATATTGCCAGTGTTAGGGCATAGCTCCTCTGCCATTGTGCCGGTAAAAGGGCATAGCTCCTCGGGTGTAGACCCGGTACAAGAACCTTCCCGTCCCTCAACACTGCGCCTGGAGGATCCAAGGATCCCTCGACCCGAAGGCCTGTAGCTGTAGCAGCCTCGGTGCATGTGCCGGTAGAAGGACCGCGCGGGAGAGTCCCAGGGAAGGAGTCTCCCTTGCAGGGTGCATTGTAAAATATCGGCCATACCTTGGGCCTGGTTCGATGCTTCACAAAGTTCTTGAGATCCTCTGGAAGAGCTCCCTCCACCTGGCTAGTTTGCTCTTCAGAGCCTTTGAGAACAGCGAGCCACACGCCGAACAGGATTGCCAACTGTGGTCTGGGCCAAGGAAACGTAGGCAGAGGGTGTGGGGGTCTGAAGTTAGGAAGAGCCTGTTGCAGGATGGACACCTAACAAAATCACCCAGAGCGCGTGGAAACGGGCCAACAATAACAGAGGCACTGTTAGAATATAGGGCAGAGTGTACACAACGTACTCAGAAAGAGACCAACAAACGACTCGTTTTTGTCAATACATATAATCATCTATCTAATGGAATTTAAAAAATCATTGGCAAAAACTGGCATCTGCTGGAAAATTGTGAACATCCCATTGCAAGACCAATTATTGCGTTCAAGAGAAGCCGTAATGTAAAAGAAATCCTAACCAGAAATGATATCAGTAGGAAACCGACATTACAAACAACATTGCCACAACAATGGGGATTCCAAAATCTAACAGGACATTCCCCGTGTGGTAACTGCCGCCCCTCTACATTTAAAAGTACAGCAGTAGACATTGGGCTACCAACAGTTTGGCAGCAGAAAAGCTTTAGCAATTGCAATACAAAAATGGTGATTTATGCGGTCTGGTGTCCGTGCAGAAAAATGTATGTAGGCAAAACAGATAGAAAAATTAAAGTCCGAATAGGGGAACATAAAAGCTGTATCAGAAATAGAACTCGGAATGCTCCCCCCGTTGAACACTGGATGGAACACAACCATAAAGTGGATGACATTAGTTGGACTGTCCTATACAAAGACCTAGTATGGATATCAACAAATACAAAAGAGCACTCTTGAAAAAAGAGCAACAGCTTATTTTTCTTACGAATAGCATGACTATTGGTCTGAACAAAAAAATCGACTGCTGGGTTTAAATTGGTAAACCATAAGATACTGGAATGTTTTGCCTGTAAGAGACTGTAGTTTGAATATAACAGGATAAATTATCACGCTTCAACTTTTCCAATGAAATACTCTAAAGTCACAACATAATGGACTCCTTCCTAAGCTATTGAAGATGACTGGTAAATCTTTAACTCACAGATTGAAGACGGTGGCCTTTTTTCAATTGCGGAATGGTTTAAATACCATTTAAACCGGACCATCGTTGATATCAGTAAACAAACATTTAACCACCTTTGCACAGGCGCGATCCGGAGACGCCGACATAAAAAGCCTGGAAATGCTTCCAGCCTGCAGAGGCGATCCCAGAAGCAATCACTCACCGAATAAACGCGGAATGAGTGAAGGAACTTCAACACGGATCCTGGACGTTACCGCTGAAAAGGTACGATCAAGCAGCTTCGGGACGGGCATTCTAGCTCTGATGCACGCCTACTACTCTCGCGTTTTGGGATGTTAGAATTAAAAAGTCGGCACCGCAATACGACCTGATATTAAAATTACGCAGTGAGGAAGCGTGCTGTTTTAGACTTCTAGTCAACCGCACAGCATACTCGCGTTACTATTAACCCTCTATGGATTGCTTTTATCGAGATCGCACTAACGTGCTGAGTTAACATGGGACTTTGGAGTTATAACATCTCTTAAACATACAAAGCAGAGTTATTGAGATGGATAGTGTTTGATTAACACATAGTCCATCTATTTTCTTTTCTGCAGATTAATTTACAAATGCAGGAATAACATGGTGGTGTTGACCAAGTAACTACCGCGATCCAACCCATTGGATGGGGTGCTATACTGCCTTCTGGAACCAATACATCTAGATGAATACGTGAGATGAAGTAAGTCGAGCTTATGTGAACATTATGTTTTTACAGTGACCTTTTCTCCAGTCCATAATGGAAGATTATTTAATATTCCCATTTCTAGTCGTGCATAATTCTCCAATCAGAACACGCGAGGATTCTTTTTTCGCGCTGTGTACCACTAACAAGAAATTTGGTAAAAGACCAGATTTAAAAGTGAGCAATGACATTGCATTTCACATTTTGCACCAAGTGTGGAAGGGTTGTTAGAAAGTAGATTGCTACTGACTTTCCTCTCTTTTTACCCTCCCACTTTCACTACGCATAAAGGGAATGATATAACTTTCCATAACCGGTACCGGTGCTCGACGCTACGTGCACATCCTTTCTTTATTTCCGTGAATCACACTATGGGTGTTTGTGCTTTGCATCATAGATTGTCATTAATCACGACAGCCTGTAGAGTTGAGCAGCCAGATAGGCCATTAATTCGCCTTTTCTTTGTTGTTTGTTTTTGTTGCTCCCCGCTAGGTGGTGATCCTTCTCCAGCTAGATGGAAGAGAAGGGGAATAATAACTCCTAAAGTGAAGAGACCATTCAGATCTCTTTCGAAACTATTGATATTAGATTGTCTGGAGTAGTTCGTATTCAATTTTAGAATGCATTACTGACAGAAAACGTGTTTTTGCTAAATTGCTTAATCCTTCTGTTAAAGCCCCTGAAGAATTACCGAATAATTTTCACAGTGACATCCTAAACGGGAAAAAACATGTTGGGCACTATTTGTGTGTGTGAAATGAGATTGTGATTAAATGGCTGCATATGAGAAGGTATGGAATGAGTTTAACTGAGGTGTGCAAAGTGACGTATGTTTGAATGCGTGAAACACAGCACATCCCTTTGTAAAGCGTAAATAACTTTGGAATTTGATTCCATGAGCTTACCCAAAGAAGGCTTTAGCTTTTACATTTGTTTCTGTCAATCAATTGTTGGTTTTAAATGTTTGGTGAAGGACTATTATGGATTATAGTACCGACACTTATGATGATCTTAAAATTTGAGTGTTATTTGATAAAATAAAACAGATATTTTTGTATTAACTTGTGTCTACTGGTGTCTGGTCTTTGGCCAAAAGTGGCAACGGGACTATAATAGGATCTAGGGCAAATAAGTCTTAAAGCCAAAGGGTAGCAACTTAGAGCACCAGCTATATTGTCTTTTTTTTTTAAGGGTGAACCCCTTGATGTTAAGGGTATGCTGGTGGCACATACCCCTTTATCTCTCTTTCTTGTTTTAAGAAGCAGGATGGACACCTGCTGAACCCTGTAGAAGTAGGCATGAGCCAGGAAGGAGCATGAGGCCCGAATACCTGAATGATAGATAAGACAACAGAAGTATCTGCGCGTGGACTTACATGGCCGAAGCCAAACCCAGGAGCGCTGGTGAATTCGGCCCGTTCCCGTCAGCACGAAAAAGGGGACAGAGGTGTGGCGGCGGAGTCAGGGCAGCGCATGCTCCCTGGGCCACGCCCTTGCGCACCTCTAAGGGGAAGAAGGTTTTTGTCTGGTGAAAAAGGTTCCATCTCCCGTCCCTTGGAAGGGACACCCATACAGTATGGAGGAAAGGGGACAGGACGCAAGATTAATATAATATATAATTTTATATACATTAGAAGTGTAAGTTTCTTTGATGTATAACTAGGTTCAGTGTACTTACCTACAGCTCACATCTTCCTCTTAAGATTGGCCTGACTGCTCTGCCAATCTACCAAAGTCCAGAGTTAGTACAAATTGATACTAAGAGTTGGAGATCTACAAACCACTGGGATAGCTTACTGAAGTCTTACAACCAGTAGGACTTTAGGAAAACTCCCCTAACAATTGGCATCAGTCTTGGTATCTCAATTCCTGCCTTTGGCACTAACACAAACTGGCTAGTCCATGGACTTGTGGAAAGTTAAATCACTCCAAGGTCAGGAATCTTGTTGACATCCTTTGCGCGATTCCTCACGTTATCCGAAATCCTATAGCCCCTGATTTAACAGGTACATGAACATCAGTGTCAATGTCATGTTGGCCCCAATGGGTCAAGCCTGGTGTAAGCGCAAGTCCTTGCACTGCTGCTGTTGCTGCATCGCCAGATTAGTACTTCTAGTGACCCATCTGAAGGAGGCCAACTCTCCTCTTCTTGATGAGAAGCTAAGAGCAAAGCTTCCACCTCTGGTCCAAATCCACCAAAAAGTCGACCTCTCCAAGGTTTCCCACAACTTTGAGGGGTCCTGTCCATTTTGTCTAAAACCCCCTGTTTTACAGGAACCACAAGGAGAACGTGTTGGTCTTGAGTCAACTCCACCAGGTTAGCCTTCTGGTCATGCCAATGCTTAACCAGAGATTGACCAACTTTCAAATTCTCAGAAGCCTCGGTCATCTGTGCCATCCTCTGTCTGAGGCCTAGCACATAGCCAGTAATCCTTACTGGTTTGAAGAAAGGAGCACTCTCCCGACGCCCCCCCACCTTAATCAGGGTCAAAGGTCCGCCGACTGGATGACCATAAAGTAACTCAAAGGTGCTGAAGCCCACTTCAGCTTTAGGAACTTCTCTGTAGACAAATCAAAGGCATGGCAGCAGAAGGTCCCACGTTCTTCTAAGTGGCTGTTCTAAAGCTCCAATCATGCTCTTTGTTGTCTTATCTTTCTACCAAACCATTGATCTGAGGGTGGTAGGCAGTTGAGAAAAGGCTACTCTACAGGTTTTCCACATGGCCTGCATGTATTGGACATAAAATGTGATCCCCCTGTCAGATACAACCTCCTTAGGCAATCCTACTCTAGTAGAAAATACCAAGTAGGGTCTTAGCCACTGCCTGGGCAGTAACAGTTCATTGGTATAGCTTTAGGGTAGCCAGTGGCATGGTCCACTACAACCAATATAAATCGGTTTCCTGAAGCGGTTGGAGGGTCTTGGGGACCAACAATGTCAATCCCCCACTCCCACAACAGAGGGGGGTTGCACTAAAAAGGTGTCACATTCCTGGCTCCACTCTTACCAGATAACTGGAAAGTGTGACAACTCCTACAGTGTTTCTCAATTTCTGCACCCATCTCGGGCCAGTAAAAGTACAATTATAACCTTTCCTTGGTCCTCTTAAAACTTAAGTAACCAGCCACGGGACTTCATGTGCCAACTGCAGGAATTTGTATCTCAATTATTGGGAGACAACTAGCCTCCTGAGGTCCCCTGAAATAGACTCCATAGGCTCACTGTAGGAGTCCATCCTCCCAGTATAGCTGTCATGATCTCTGCTTCCAAAAGGTCAGGGTTTTCCCAACTCCCTTGGAAGCAGATCCATAACCCAGGTTCCGAGTGCCAACCAGTCCCAATTGGGACCTTTTAGACCCAGTCCTGGAGCCAGTGGCACCAGGCTCATAAATATGCCCAGTCCCAGCGCTGGAAGCGCCGGGCTCATAATGCTTGGGTGGACTTACCTGCAGCAGACCATGCTGCTTACTTGCCTGCCAGTTGAGCCTCTGATCCTCTTCTGTTTGGAACTACTTTTCCTGTTGGGTGGGGCAGGAGCCACTCCCTAGGTTCAGAACACTGGAACTCTTCTGGAAAGCAGGAACTCTTTTCTTACCTAGGCATGGCTGTGGAAGGAGACACTCTAAGCACTACAGGAGGCTATTTAAACCACACCCGATGGATGAATCTTGCTTTGCGTTATTCTGCATCCTCTGCAGCAGAACGCTCATCGTGTCTTCTGCATCTGATCCTGGGCCTAAGGAAAAAGGCTTACCATCCTGAATCCAGTCTTCAGCAACACCTATAAAGACAAGAAAGAACAGGTTAGCATTACGGTCTTCAGTGACAGCTCTTCACTTACCTGGTCCATCGGCTGTCACCAACGCCTCGCGCTGCATTCCGACATCTGAAAGACAAAGGCTTACCTACTCTTCGCGCGCTCCGGAGGTCTTCACACTGCATTCCGGCATCTGAAAGACAAAAGCTTACCAACTCTTCGCACGCTCCGGAGGCCTTCGGCGCTGCATCCCGCATCTAAAAGACAAAACAAGGTGCGTTTAAAGACATTGGGGAACTTTAATACTCACGTGCCATTACTCCTTTCCACATCTAACCCAGTGGGTATTCCGGCACCCTGCAGCCGCTCCGAACTTGTACCTGCAAAATAAAAAGACAGTTAGAGCGCATCGTGAAGCAGGCAACAAGCGCTTACTTACGTGCTTCCAGGCGCTTCTATTCATCACACGGGCTCCATCTTCAACTCACTTCAGCCCGTCATCCACCATCGCCGGAACCCTGCAAAACAAGAGACATCATTACTAAAGACTTTAAAGACATTAGAATTACTCGAAACTTACCGTTCGTGCAGTAAACAATGGACAGCAGTCCTCTGAAGTCAAGAGGCCTGCTCCCCTTATCCAGTGAAGAAACTGGTTACAGCACCCTGCCCCGAGGCAGATGGAGAGCACGGCGTTCACTTACCTAAGGTGAGAGCGTTAACCTTCGGGGTTCTACAGGAGAAGAGAAAGGGAAGAAGAGAGAGACATTCAATAACCCAGTTCATTAATCCCATATTTTCTATCTGCAGACATCTTACCCTTCGAGTCAGACATACAGTGCACAGAGGTCCAGCCCAAAGAGCCAGCCGTGTGTTACACATCACCTTTGAAGATACGGTATACGCCCAGTCAAGACCGGCGCCTCTACGGGAATCAGGTGAGCGTTACAATAGCCCATTCTTCCCTGGGTATTGCCCTTCACTCTGGGAACCTGCCTGCGGATGCAGACCTTCTAGAGAGGGATCCCGTCCGTCCCCTACTGAAATAGGTCCTGGAGGGTCTACTTTCTGCAAGCCTCTTGGATCCGGACCCTCCAGACAGGGTTGAATCTCCTCAATCTCCTACTCAGAGGATGGTTCCTAGTGGGGTTTTCTACAGGCACATTTGTTCTTACGGAAGTTTTGGGCTTGGGCATCTGCTTTCCTTTGGAGACTCTGGGCTTCCCCTTGGTATCAAGTGGACCTTGGTTTCTCCTTGGTCTTAAGGTTGCCTCCTTTGCTTTTTAATGGTTAGCTCTCTTCTCTTCATAGAAGGGGGATTTGGGGTGCTGGAAACTACACCCAGGGACCAGTCATTGCCCAAGAGTACCCTCCCTAGCACTTCTGACTGGATACTCAGTGATCCTAAGAGTCATGACATTACATTTAATGATAGCTGGCAGTATGGGACACATTTGGACTGGACCTCTTGCTAACTTTGTAATCCTTTTGAGAGCCTTAGCAAATTCTTCAGGTTGGAAGAAACTCCTCTACCACCGTTATACTAGCCTCAATGGCCTCAGTCTCTCTAATGGCAGCATTGTTCTGAACATTTACAAGTGCACCATTTTTATAATACTCTTTAGTATTATCAGGAATGGCATAGACTTCTATGTTCTGTTGTTCCCACAGTCCTAGTGATACTAAATAAGCTCTAGCTTGAACACCAATGGGGTTTTCAGCTTGAGGGTGAAAGCTAGTCCATGTCATTAGTATGTCCACATCTTGCGTGAATGCTAAGATGACAGAGGGGATCCGTGAATGCTAATCTTTACATCTGGGATCACCTTTCGCATGGTCACCAGACCCACAACCATCACATATCCCAAATGTTTTCTGGAATGGGGATTTCTGATAAACTCCCTCTGGTTTGGGCCCCGAGCTTACACTAGCCCTTTAAGGTTTAGGGGGATATTAACCCTTGTTATGTTTGTGGGTCTCTATTGGTGGGGGATTATTGGAATGATCCTTCTCATCCTCCTTATGCTTTTTCCCCCCCAGATCCTCTTTCTGATGAGGAGCCCCATAATTCTTGGAAGTAGCCCTGTTGGCCACCCACAGGTTAGCAGCTATTGCTAGCTACTTGGGCTCCAGTTCCTTATAGTCAGCTCTGGGGAACAGTGTTAGGGGAGTGAGTACCATTTGGAGGTAAGGCTTTAGTAAGCTATGCCAGAGGTTTGTAGATCCCCCAACTCTTAGTATTAGTGTATACTACTAAGAACATTGGTAGAGTGGCAGAACAGTCAGGCTTATCTTAGGAAGATGTGAGCTCTAGGTAAGTACAATTAACTCAGTAATGCACATAAAAAACACTTACACAGATTTAAATTAAAATATAGATCATATTTAAACAGTCACTGTTACATACTTAGCACAATAAACCAACGCATCTAGGTATACTTTACAATACTTTCAAAAGGCCACTTCTTAGTTGGTAGTTGCTGAACGAACACAAGTGTTACAGGAGTTTGACAGGTCTACCGTACCATCAGTAATAATGCATTTAGTCCGCATACAAATAAAATTGTGATTTTTAGGAAGGAAAACAGTTGGTTATTGTTATCCTAGCAGAGCTTCAGGTTCTAGAGGCAGTTTCACCGCATAGCAGTCTTAAAGCCCAAAACGTAACTAGCTAAAAGGCAGTTTAGAGAGGCTGAACATCTTGACTTCTGCTGCTTTTCAAAGGTTCCTGAGGATACTTTTTAGTCTCTAGGAAAGATACAAAAAGGCTTAACCAACGCTGGAGACCCTGTGAAAGGACTCACTAAAGGGACACAAGCGGCAGCTTGAGTTGGAAGAGGGGGTTGCCCCGGACACCTCTTCGTGCACTCCTACACTCTGTAGCGAATTTCTGGAACAAGGTAAGCAATACCCCCCCACCCCACCCACAGTACCTTAGGCTTGAAGAAAACGTTTGTGTTGGATGCTCTGCAATATTGCAGCTCTGGACTGGACCTCTGGATTCCTTGGTCTGATGACGAAAGGCAGGCAATGGACAGGATCTCTCAGCAGCAGTTTCGGGGGAGAACCTCTGGCACAGCTTTCATCAACTTCTTTGGTCACTCTGCGATTTTGGAGTCTTTCCTGCAGTACCAACAAAGGATACAGTTCGCCCAGTCAATCTTTGGTTCCTGCAGTCCCACACTGATGAGGCAGTCTGGACAAGTTGGATTGGGCCTCTGGAGTGTCCTTGAGGGTTCAGCAAAGACTAGGACGGAGTCAGCCTTTCCACGACAATGCACTCAAAATGGGCAGCAGGTTTCCTGGTATTGGGGTTCCGCAGCTCTGGAAACTCACAGGACCTCAGGAGATTGCTCAAATCTATTTTAGTCTTGGGAATGGTTGTTACCACCAGTCAAAAGGCACCAAGTCCTCTTCGGAATTCCTCTGTCGCACAGAAAACGGGGTCAGAACAGCAGTGGTCTCTTCAGGGTGTTGCAAAGGGTCTGCAGGCATCTCTGGTCGTCTTCTTCGGTTACTTCAGTTTCCAGTGGTCGACTTGCTTTTCACTCCAGGGGCCTTTTATATAGTTCCAGCACACTCCTCTAATCTCTCAGATGTTTACAGACTGTCGTGTTTGGCTGTTCAGTCAGGGCAGCCAGAACCCCAGTGGGAGCAGGTTCTATTCAGGCACTCGGCAGAGCAAGGATAGTGGGGTGGAAAACTCCACCCCCACTTCCTGCCTGCCCAGACACTCTGGAGTCTAGAACGTGACACCCATGGGTTCCAGCCAAATGCAAAAAACACAGCACTCTCCCTCCCAGAATGGCAGAAGGGCTAACAAAGAACAACCATGCTAATAATGGTGAAAAAAAGAGGGGAGGCTCGAAGTTGGTACTTGGGTCCCTCTATTGTGCACTACTGGGGCTATGGACATAGCCTATGGTCGAAACATCACACAATAGTTGGTAGAACACTGCCACCAGCCAAAACTAGGAGATTGTCTAGGTGACTGAAAAGTCACAGGAGCAGAGAGAAAGGGAATACTGGGTATCCCTTTGGCATTCCACATAAGGTGGTGTGTGCTAATCTCAGTAGAACATTGTAGGAGAGATACTAAGTAGCTCTCTAGCCTTACGAACTGTAGTTACTATAGGATGAACAAAATAATCTCAAAGGAGGACCCTAAGGGTCCCCCGCAACACGAACCATAAAGAGCTGCATGCTGCAATAGTATAATACAGATGCCTTTAAGAAATATGGAGTAAAAAAGATTCCATAGGATAGGTAAAATACAAAGAATAGGAGGTCCAAAAGACAGAGCCCATAAGAATGAATACGTGGAAGTGCTGGGGTCTCACTAGGAGAACATGATACATCTCCAACACTGGCATACTGCCATTCTACAATTTTTTTAGACTGGCTTATCAGAAGTACTGCATTGGTTTCATATTGTGTTTGCTTATTGTGATCGTACTTACCTTTCTTAAGAGTTAGTTTTGCCTGTGTATGTACATAATAAACCAATATTTTTACATAACTAAGTTTAAGTATTTCTTTGGTCCTTAAGTATGCTACAAGTTGTGTCCCTTCCTACAACCCCCTTTCCCTCCTAAGATAAGCCTGGCTGCTCTGCTACACTGCCATTATCTTGAGTGGTACAGACTTATGCTAGAGGTTGGAGCTCTGTATTGCCAAGCAGAGTGTTATAAACTTTGGGTGGACTTTAAAGAAAAAAATACCAACAGTCCTATTAACTTCTTTTTGAAAGGTAATGCAGGAGGACTAGACCACCATTGGGACAACTCTTTCTGGCCGCCTATGTGCCCTGTTCCACAACCATCAATATGGGTTAACCTAAGGTTCATATTCAATAAAATCCTGGAACGGATTAAAAATAAACTCATTCGGATGAAGTCTGTTAGGCAGGAACCTGTGCAGTTCCCTTAGGGACCACTGCAAAAAGTTTAAAACCACAGGAGTAAGCAGTAAAGCCAATTGGTAGCAGTCTGCACCACCCAGATTTACATGGTAGCGGTGGCTGAGCAGTCAGACTTCTCTCAAGAAGAGTTAGGCAGTATATAGAGTATACACAATAGGGCTAAAAACACAGTAGCACAAGCAAACACTGACCAGAGCTTTGGTATAAAAGTATATAATTATTTAAAAACACTTGTAAAAATACACTGGCACTAATATGTCAAGCAAGTTCAAACACAGTCACTATAAGTATATACAGCTCCCTAGTTAATTATTCGACAAGTCTAGGTTAAGACGCCACTTATTTAGCAAAACAGAGGTGAGCGCGTAACCGTAGATGGCACTCCAATGATTTGTTTAAAAAGGGAGAGAAAAGGCAGAATAGGAAAATAACACAGTACCAACACTTAAGAAACCACAGCAAGTCAAGAAAGGCAGGATCTACTGTATAGCAAAAAGTTCATAGGCCAGGCCCACTCTTGGAGAGCTAGGCGGAATGTGCCCAAGATCACACAGTGGAAATGCACTCAAAGTCTTTGCAGAAAAGTCAAGAGAGGTTGGATCAGTTCAGAAAGGTAAAGTTAGCAGGTCTGAGGTCACCCCAGGATAGAGAGTCAAGGATTTACCGGACACCTTGGACAATCTGTTGCAAGTGAGACCAGGCAGGACACATTACCTGAAATGGTGAGAAAGCTCCAGCGGGGGCAGTTGTTCCTGGCAGCGGGTTCAAGTCGGGGCTTCGTCCAGGGGAAGAGAAGATCTCGACGTGGAGGAAAGCTGAAGGTCGTTGCACTGCCAGGGAAGAAACCAGCCGCAGAGTTTCCCGGTTAAAAGGTACGACCCTTTTATTCACGGTAGTGGTGAAGCGTGGCTATCCTGCCGCCGGGGTGCTTGGCACGGGCGATTCGACCACGAGACGATCCAGGAAGGCGAAAAAGGCGAACTGGTTGGTCCTACAGCTCACAGGGAAGAAGACTCTCCTGGAAGAAGATCTCCTCTGTCGTCGGGGAAGTGGCGAGTTCGTACAGCAGGGCTCCACCGGTGGCGTCGTCGTTGTAGATGGCTCAGCTTCTCCCCTCTTTGGATTCTTTAGGTCCTGTGGCAACTTCTGAAGTTCCAGTCCCCAAAGCCCTGCTTTTATGCAGCAAAACCTCCATTCATCAGCCTAGCTGTCACTCAAACACGCTAAGTGGTGAGCCAGGCGGATCACCACTGGGCTAATCACACAAGAGTGCGACTTGAGTTGCCAGGGCAACTCAGTCCAGGGTGCCTAATCCCCCCTCCCACACATCCTGTTGACCCCAGACATAGTGGCACCATTTGGAGGGCTTCTGTGGAGAAGCCCGCCAAAAAGCGGAACAAAGGGCTCGACTTGGGTTAGAGTTTCAGAGGCGAACACAAACACCATTTTAAAACCGAGTCCTGGAAAAAAGACCCAACCGGGGAGTAAATATTAAATAAATAACCTGGTGGTATCTTTAACATTGCACCAAAAAGTGGTGCGTTTAAAATGAATGGGAAAATCCCATAGGAAATATTCTGGTGCAATATTTTGCGTGGTATCCACTGCCACCAGCCAGAAACTCGACAAGTTGGGACTGGACAGTGCCCCCTTGGAAAACAGACCCAGGGGCAATCGAATTACCCCTACCAGTACTTCCACAATATGATGGTTTGTACTGGTTCTGTTCACAATTTGAGACTAGTAAAGCCAATTGTGACTTTACATGCCCTGGGAGACAGTAGTCAGTCCCAGGGTATGGAGTCTATGTTTGGGGGTCACTATGACACCTCTGTATTACTGCACTGAGGTGCTTAGTAACATACCAAAAACACATGAAGCCCTATGGAGTAAAAGACCCCATAGCCCATAAAACACATTACATAGTCAAAGGACATTCTCAAATCATGCCTAAGAGTGGGAGAAAGAGAGTCTCACTCTTAGGAGATAAAAATAAACAAAAAAAATCCAGCAAAGCTGCCGGGGGACTCACTAAGTTTGGGAAATTAGCCTTAACAGAGAATTCTCCCTAACAATCTACACAAACAACACTTTCATACTCTGGTGAGGGCTGTGCAACCACCTTACCTAAAGGCAGAGCACTGTCACCCAAAAGGAAATACAAGACTCTACAATGGTAGCTGTAGCAGAGAACTCGGGTTTAACCTTCAGGAGAGAGGAAGGGTGTCAGGGAAGTACAGTTATTCACCAATACTAACCCGCCAAACAAAGGTACACAAAACATAAAAGAATAGCAGGCGGAGGGCAGCGCAAGTGAAGTCTACTGGACAAACATTGCTTACCTATTTTGCTCGGTTGCCAGTGTCTAGTCACCGGTCCATGCCTGAGGAAGGGGAGGAGCAATACACTTACAACCCCCATGGAGGCGCAAAGCGCTACGCAGGTGCGGCACAAGTGCAGTCTACTGCACGACTGGCGTCAACTTGCGAAAGATAATGGTGGTTGTGAGGTAAGATGTTCATATCAATTATAAATCTTCCTGACCTGTGTGAACCCCAGAACTTTTTGCTTGACTGGTAGATTATTTTTCCCTATGCCTCAGTGCGTGGGAATATTTTTCCACACTCACAGCCTCTTACTCTTTAAGAGTTTCATTTTTAAGACTCTCCACAGTGTCTTTTAAAAGTTATCCTCAACTTCTTGGCAATACGTGCCTATTGTGGCTGGGTTACCCTACAAGCTCCCCTTATAAAGCTTTCTCTGGCTAACTTGTGAAAACTACTGTTTGAGTGTAGAAAAGATCTTTGGATCCCTTTTACATTTTATAAGGAGAGACCAGCAACCCTCCCCTTATGTGGCGTACTGGGAGATGCATTGAAAATGAGAAAGGGGATGCTCAGTAACATTTATGTTACAAGGACAAACTTACCTTTAATGGCTGGTGGCAGCAGTGAACCTTTTTACAATCTGCCCCGGTAAAGGCACCCATGGGTGCTCATTTTCCCAAAATGGCCCTGGGCTTTTTTTCCCTTTTTATCGTTTGTTGTCCTTTCCTGTTCCTTCCCCCGACATCCAGTGCAGGAAATTCCTTTGTGTGATTTTTATCTTCAGCAGCAGTCCTCTGAAATCCCCGCCCAGGCTCCAGAGTGTATGTGAAGGCAGGAAGTGAGGGAGGAGTCCAAAACCCTCCAGCCCTTTGTCTCCCAGCCTGAGTGAGATTTGCAGCAACCATAGAGCCTGCTGTCTAACCGGAGCCTGCTGTAGCCAGTTAGGGAGAATTTAAATTTCTGTACTAATTCCCTTTAACCTTAGAGACGCCCCAGCTCTTTCGCTGGACTCAGGGATTTTTAATGTTTACTCCCGAGAGATTTGGACCTTTTTCAAACTCGCCCATGTGTTTTCACCCCCCCGACTATGATTTTCTATGTTCTTTACTATTTTATGGAGTCGGGTAAACCACATAGGCATCTGCTTTTGCATGGTGAGAGACCGCACCTTTTGTGCAGCGTCACTGAGAAGTCCCTTGGACCTTATAATGTTGAACTACATTTTCAGGGGTGAACTACTGTTCCCAAGAATAGTAAGATGACCCCTGTCTTGCCTACCTTTACTTTATGGGTCCAGCACACACCACCCTATTTGGAGTGCTGGGGGGGGTTTACATACTAATTCCTTTAACCCATTCCTCATGTAACATTTTGTTACACTAACTCACTTGAATGGCTGGTGGCAGTGGTTTCTTTTTTACTACCTAGTGACGTGCATCTGCAGGCTGATACCTCAGCTGCAGTGCTGCATCCAAGGGTGACCATTTTCTCAAAATGGCCCCCGTCTTTTTTCGCCATTTCTTGTTAGTTTCTTCTGGGCGTTTACTCTGTTTGCATCAGCTTTGAGTCCTTTGTGCAGTGTGCCTTTGGAAGGCTTCAGCCCTGAAAGCCGCCCAGGGTCCAGTGTGTCTGGAAAAGCAGGGTCCCTAAACTTCCCTGTCCTTTGTCTCTAGGTGTGTCCGAGTGAAACCAGTTCCAGTTGGCCGTCTGGCTGTCCTCAGACAGCCACCCTGCTGTGTGATTGACAGCCCAGGGTTGTGAACGAATGAGAACTTGCATAAAAAGCAAGGTCTTTGGTACCAAGAGCAGGGTCGACCACTGGAGGACAACATCCGAAGAGGAGAGAAGAAGCCAGCAGCACCCTCCTGGACCTTGAAGTGTCCGGTGAAGTCCTGATGATGCGCTGACCCAGTTTTTGAAGTGATGGGGAAGACCGGTAAAGGACTCCATCCCTTCAGCTGGTGGCACCAACTAGCCTCGAGAAACTATTTTGGTGCATCCCCCACTCCCCTAACTTGCTGTGACTTTCCAAAGCTGCAGAAGTCCAATACCTGGGGCACCTCGACCACTTGTGAGTGCTTTTTCTTCCGGAATATGAATCCGGACAGATCTTCGTGGGCCTCCAGAGGACCCTACAGAAACATGAAATTTGCATCTAGTCCCCTCACCAGAGTCCAGGACTGAGGAATCAAGGACCTACTAACCTGAGATTTTCCTTCTTCTTTGGCACTGAGAAAAAAGCACCAAAACCACAAAAAACAGCTGAATTGCCAGAAATCCATTGCTGCAGTCTCTCTCACTTGAGTGCTACCGCAGGAGCCCGCTAGACATCCTCCCTTTTGTCACAACGACCAAGAACAAGGGTCTACTGAATTGCACCGTGAAGGCAACCAGCTGGAGCACTTTCTTCATTTCAAAGGAACTTTGGGGCATTTTATCCTTTTGCCATTTGCGGTGCTCCCATCTTTGGGAGTGCAATTTAACCCTACACTAAATTGACCTCAACTTACCTGCACCGGCCTTACAGCTTGTGCTTTCTAAAGGGGACTTCTCTTGAGTTGCTGTGATATCTCTATTGAACACTGACTATTTAATAACATTTTTCTAAGAAGAGCAGCATCAGAACTTTGAATGTCCATTGACTTTGGCTGTGGGCTGCCCTGGCTCCCTAAAGGCCTCCTCCTGAACCTATTGGTTTTGGCAGTGCTTGTTCCCTTACAGGTTTTAAATGTTGAACACTTTAATGCTGGGATAATAGACTGCCTGCACCCCTTTACCCATCGGTCTGTTCCGATCTAACCCTAACCTGTCCTTCCTTAAAAACGAAATATTGCAAAAGTGATAATATATAAATGCTATACTGACCTCAAATGACATCACCTCCGGGTGCTAGAACACGTGTAACTTGAATGAATTGCTCACCTGCTTTATTGTTCACTTTTTGAAATTGAATCCTACCTTGGGATTAATGTTACAGCTTATTACTGCTTTTTAAAGAATGCTTTAAATATATATGTATAATTAATGTATTATAATTTTAAGTGTTTTATTGGATACTTTTATTTACTGGTTTCATTGTAAAGCTCTACAGCTCACATTAACCCTCTTAAGATTAGCTTGGCTGCTCAGTCACACTACCAACTTTTGTAAAACAGGCCTATATTAAAAGGTGGGTTACCTAATACCAAGAGCCAAGTCTTGTGTAGTCCCACACCTGTTGGGCTGCACTAATTCTTATCGAACACAGCCCTTCCTTCAAATCGACCTGGGGACTCCGAAATCGACGACCCCGACCCAGAGCCTGGTGAGACCCACTAGACTCAATAAGCCCTGCATTTTGAGCCATTCCACGCGTGCTGCGACTTTGGAATACCCCCCAATACCCTTGCACCTTGAGCCATTTGGCAATGCACAGTCTTCCGAATTACTAATCTCGCTGAAACTTTGTGCGCATCCTGCTGGATCTCCAGAGGCAAGATTCAAGACCGAAAAGTACACTCTGGACCTTACAAACTTGGAGAAACCGACCAGCGATATCCTGTCTTCTTCTGTGCTCCTGAAAAGGCACCAAATCCAGAGCCGCATCCAGCCACAAGGAAACTCTTGCCTGGAGCCTTCTCCTTTGATCCCTGCCCCAACAGTCCTTCCAAAGTCCTGTCTTCTTGATAAAGGAATCCATTGGCTGGGTTTTTGGCTGCAGATCCTGTACTCTTCCTGCTGCAACTCTTCTTCTGTGCTGAGGTACTGTGTTGGCTGGGGTATTTTACCCACTTTAAGCCTTTGTTAATGCTGCATAGCTTTGGGACGTTTTCTGTGAATGGGAGGCCACTCATCCAGTTCACCCAGGCCCACTGCAGAATCCTCCTTGGGTGTCATCTATGAAGTCCCTGGACACTCATCTAACTTTAAATTAGAATACTTGTTCGTCTGGAACTCTGACTTTGCCTGCAACTGAACCCTATCTCACCCTGCCTACAGCAGGCACCTATACCGCTAGGGTCCCTCTACTGCCTCAAAGTGAGAATAAGGGACGGACTGGATAAGAAACGGGTTCAGCCTTGGAAAGTAGAAGTGTACAAAAGTTACTTACTTGTAAAATAACTTGTTTGGTAACTAACTCTGAGTGAACAATTACAAAAGTTGTTACTTACCATGAATGTGTGTTGCACTATTCTGAAAAGTATATATAAGGTTAAGTTACTCACCTGTGAATTTGTTGTGCCTCTTCCACAAAAGTAATGCTGTTGGTTTCACTTCCTGTTAGGATAAAATGTATGAGTGTCCCCAACTAGGTCTTGCTTCTGCTGACTTAGCCATTTCAGAATATGCCTGTCTTAGGTTATACTTACCTTGTGTTAGCCGTGTGCCATCCTAAAAATGGTTATTGCTTACCTCAATCTGTGTTGCACTGATCTGAAAAGCAACTGTTATTAGTAGATTACATTTGGTTTTACCTGCCTAGAATAGCTTTCCTGGAGCGCCCAAAATGAGTTTAAAGAGTTCTTGCTCATCTTAAGACTGTTCCACTGAGCTGAAAAGCAACCAATTGTATATTACACCATAAAGGTCTTACCTAGTAGAACAATCTGGTATCATCTAAGCAGTAGAGATATATACTGTTCCTCGAGTGTGTTTCACCATTCACAAAAGTACATTTACAAGTTGGTTGACCATGCGATTTCCTTGTTGCGTTTCACTGCATAACTGACAGGGTAGTAATCTGAAAGTAACGTATGGTTTTACTCTCCACGAATAGGTGTGCACTACACTGAATGTGTATACAGAGGTCTTACCCCCTAGAAATACTGCTAGGGGTTCTAAATAAGGTCTGTAGTTTGATCTGTGTATTTAAAGCATAGTGTGTTTTTATAATCTGTGTATATGCTTTGATAGTACTTACCCAAGAATCTCTTGGGCTGCTTGTATATAGAGTAAACCCATTATTTTTTACAACACAGTGTGTCAGTGTTTCTTTTGACCATATGTATAATTCAATTTCTTTGTACTGGTTCTACAGCACTCTCTCCCTCCTAAGATATGCCTGGCTGCTCTGTCTACGCTACCATGAACTCGGGTGATACAGCCAAGAGTGGAGTCTTGTACTGTCTGTTGAATGGTTTTGCTAAGCCCTTAAGACAGTTTTTTCTGAAATCCAACAGTGATCCCTCCTCCTGGTTCAAGGTGAGACAAGCTTTTTGAGCAATGCATTCAATGTATTGACTCAAGTCCAAGCATACAGAGTTTGGAACATATTTGATGAAAAGGACAGGTTCTTTATAATACTGAACCCACTCCCTTAAGGGTATCTAGACGCCAGTAAACTGAAGGCCATCTAAGCCCTCAGGCTGAAAGGGTTTCTCCAATTTCGCCTGCAACCTCTATGTTCCAGCTCTCCCCCTGCCACCCCCCCCCAGATCAAGAGAGGGTGAACCACGCTCCTCAATATCAGGTAAAGCTGTGGGTGAATGTACATACAAGTACCGGGCAGGAGACTTGAAATGGACCAATTTCTATTCCAAAAAAGATACGGGTTCCAAACAACTTTAAAATTTCACCAATTCTGCTGAAATGAGTATTAGAACCGAGGGGTCATAAGAGTTGAGTGTGAGGTGGTTGAAACATATCTAGTGATTAATACATGGACTTTATACAAATGAAGCCAGTTGCCAAATTGAAATATTGCCTTGTAATGAGGTGTGGGTTTTCTGGCTGGACAGATGCTTACCACCTGAGAGAACGCTGCTATTTCCACAGCGAAATGCATTTTGAAATATTGGATGCCCCAGTATACAGTACCAAGCTTTCTGTATTCTGACAATGGAGTCCATTTTAATGGTCAAGTTGTGATATGTCAGCACTGCCTTAGGGATTGACCAGCGATTCCATCCTGTTTATCACCATCAATCAGCTAGTGTTATTGAACGGGCCAACTCTGTGGTGAAGAATAAGATGGCCAAAATGTGTGCGTCCCCAACTTTGAAGGGGCCAGATGATCCTCCTTTGGCATTGCTCAGCATGCAGACTACTCCAAAAGGGACACACAAAACTGTCACCTTTTTCAGATTGTGATGGGCCAGCCTCCAAGTGCATGGTCCATACTGAAGCCCAAAGCTATTGGAAATATTGAACAGCCACTGTTGAGGGAATACTGTGCTGAACTCGCACAAACTTTCTATTATCCATCAACAGGTGAAGGAAGCAGCTCCAGCAGTTCTAGAGGGAACAGGCAACTCAGTCAAACCAAGAGTATGTTCTGATCAAAAGCTTTGATCGAACCAACTGCTTGCAGGCCTGGTGGAAGGCACCTTATCTGGTCCTATTGGCAACACAGACACCGGTGAAAGTGACCGGCCATAAAACCTGGATACACGCGAACCAAATTAAGCGAGCAAAACCTCAGCTATTCCACCCCCCAACCGAGGACACAGACCATTTTACATCCAAACCAACAGGACACTCCAAGGTACAACCTACGCCCTAGGAAGCAGCACTGATTGTCTATGTTTGGACTATAACCGCTGGCTGAGAGACGGACTTGGTTAAGGGTCAGAGCAAACCAGGATAATTGAAAATACAGATGAAGTGGCCCAGACGGCCCCTTAAGGGTAAGGAAGTAGCCTCACCGAGACACAGATGAATTGGACACTGTAAATAATTGTATATTATATTACTTTTGACAGCCAAGTTCCGGAACTCGGCCACCTGTTAGGGAGAATTCTCCTTCTATGGCTAATTTCCCTTACCTATAGAGTCCCCCAGCAGTTTTGCTGGATTTGAAGGGTTTGTTTCTTTTTACCTGGTAAGAGCGAGACTCTTTCCCCCCCCACTCTTAAGCGTTTTTGCTAAGTGTGTCCTAGGCTATTTTTGTGTTTAATGACTATGGGATCTTTCTCAACCCCACAGGAACCATCTTTATTCACATGTGTTACACAGCACCCTCAGTGCAGTGACACAGGGGTTTTGTAGCGACCCCCAAACAGACTCCATACCCTGGGACGGACTACTGTCTCCCAGGGCATGTAAAGTCCCCATTGACTTTACTAGTCAAATCCTATGAACAAAACCAGTACAACCCATTTTACTATGGAGGTACTGGAAGGGGTTAATAGTTCCCCCCCCCCCCCCCATGTTCATTTTCGAGAGGGTACCGTACAGTCCCTCTCTCAAAGGTTTCTGGCTGTTGGCAGTGGTTACTACTGTAAATATTCGACCGCAAATATTCCACTATGGGATTTTCCCATTGTTCGAGGCTACCACTTTTTCTGACAGCCTCGAACATACCGCCGGTGTATTTTAATATTAACTTTAATATAACTTCTTTCTCAGGTCTTCCTCTAAACTCCTAACCAAGGTCGGGGATCCTAGGTTTGTCCTTTTGGTGGGCTTCTGCCGAGAAGCCCTCCTTTCAGCGCCACTGCGTCGGGGTGGGTCCATTGTGTGGGAGGGGGAAGCCTCAGCAACCCATGTCGCACTCTATCCTGATAGGCTGGAGAGTCTCCCGCCAAGATGACCACTTCACTGTGTGAGCGACAGCTAGGCTGTATGAATGGGGATCTTTTTGCATAAAAGCAGGGTCCTGAGGACTGGAAGAGCAAGACGTTGCCACTGGAACTAAGAAGCCGAAGAGGAGAGAAGCCAAAGACATCTGCAACAACAACCACCGGTGAAGCCCTGCTGCAGCGTCTCACCACTTTTCTCCACACAAGAGAAGATCTTCACCTGCAAAAACCTTCCCTTGAACTGGTGGGGCCAACCAGTTTGCCAATCGCCTTCCCGGACCCGCCTTGGTCGAATCTCCCGTACCCTGTACTCTAAGGCCGGGTAGCCAGGCATCAGTCCACCCGGACCGCGATTTAAAGGAGCATACCTTTTATTCGTCAGGCAGCACCGCTGCTGGTTTCATCCCTGGGTAGTGCAGTAACTCGAACCTTCCTCCACGACAAGAACCTCTCCCTCTGCTGGATCACCTGAACTGCAGGAATTACCAGGAACAACCGCCACCGCAGGAGCCACTTCTTCATTTTAAGGTACATTGTTCCGCCAGGCCGCCCTTTCTTCGCGGTAGCACTTAAGGTGTTTTAAATCCTTTACCTACCTGTTGGGTTGGCCGCCCCTCTCTCATCATTATCTTTTCAATGGCTGCATCCACCTTTTCCACTTCGTTAACCAAAGACTTGACTACAGCTACAAGAACATTTTTGCTCCTGGGCCCTTGCCCTGTACCAACTGACTATGGCACAAGCCTACTGACTCTGGTCACATTTGTTAGATCTACCTTCTCTAGACTGATTCTCAGCTAGAACTGTGTGGTGCACCTATTTCTTTTAACTACCCTTTCCTCCCAATTTTTAAACCTTGTGAAATGCCATTTAAGTATTGCTTATACTGATGCACTGCCTTGCTTAAACTGGTTCACAAACTGATGGGAAGTGTTGCTAGGGTGTGTAAGAACCTATTTCTATCCAACGTGTGCTTTCTCCCCCTTGTGAGGAATTGTTAGAGGATCCCTTATGTGTAAGTGTCACTGTGCCATTTTGCTCAGTTTTCACTCTAGTTGACTTGATCTACAATTTAACTTGGGAGTGTGTATATTTTTCCTTTGACTTAATTTAACTTGCTTGATGACTGATACATGTGTTTTATTAGAAGTGTATGAAATAAATATATATCTACTTTTTAAATACAAGGCTTTGGTCAGTGTTTCATTGTTCCATGGTCTAGTGGGCCTATTGTGTAAACCCTGAATACTGCTCATCTCCCTCCTGAGATAAGTCTGACTGCTCAGCTACCAACTAAAACTTTGTGGTACAGACTGATACCAAAGGGGATGTATTGCTCTCACCTGTAGTCTTAATCTTGTGTAGTGCTCCCTAAGGGAACTGCACAGGATTCTGCCTAACACCACCTGAGATTAGCAGAGTCCGGAAGTGAGTCCAGTCTGCCCAGTCCGCTGTTCTTTTCCTGAGAGGAGCTGCTGCTACTGCAACCCTTCAGTCCCATTTCTATTGTCATTGGTGCAGTGCTTAAAATCACCATTCCCGCGCGGAGCGCAGCAGTGAGTCCAGTCTGCCAGAGTTTGCTCATGGGCTTGTGGCCAGCATGACCGAGTCTCCAAAGAATGTCTCTCTTCCTGGACCGCAGAACCGCCATATGACTCTTCAACATCGACGTATGCTGAACCAATGGACAGCCGCTCCGCATAAATGCACGCCCGGCTTGTCTGGCAGTAAGGTAAGCAAGCAAAGTAATCGAGTTGATATTCCGACACAAAACACCTTTGCTACCTCCTTGCCGACTGCCCAGCCTGTGCCTCATGAAGCCACTCTTCAGCCTGCTTCCCAGCCTGTGCCGTCGGGGTCTCCCGTACTCGCTGTCCCGTCCTCTTCACTCCTTCTGAGTGTTGGTTGCTCACTGGATGCGTGCAACACTTCTCGGGCTGTGGCGATTGCTCGCCCGACTGTGCGGTTGTCGCCGTCAACTCTCGTTTCTGTTCCAGTGTCGGAGCCTACCCCGACTCCAAGAGACTCACCTTCGAATGTGGATGCACTAGACATTTACTTTTCTCCATTCGATATTACGGACGCTGAGATCATGAGTGCCTCACATGCTGTCCAGGATGTTGTACAGGCTGATTTAGTTGATCAAAATGGAGTTCCCTCGACTTCCCTGGACTTGTGCCGGGTTGCTGGGAACTCAAACTCTCGTTTTTGCGACTCTGTTCCCGAAGCTTATCATATTAAGGACAGGCCTCACGTCGCGTGTGAATCAACGCAATCGAGGCATCGCGACTGGAGGCTCAACGCTACAACTTACAAGTCTTGAACTTGCTGGCATCCAACAACTTGCCTTTAATTTTGCCTGTGAAACCTACCTCAGGCCTCCCATCGCAACAACTTGTTAACCTCGTTCCGGGTGCCTTACACTTGCTTCCATGCCTCAGCAAGCGTCTTCTCGTCACCCTGCTGAGAAATTATTGGGAACACAGGAAATGGCAAGGTTGCCTCTACCTACTGAGGCTCGAACTACTTTTAATGAACAGAGCGATCCCTGACAAAACTAATCTTTCACACATGCAAACTCCTCATAAAGACTCATCACGTCATGCGAGTCAGAGTGCTGACTGTCCCATGACTCTGTCTGCAAAATCAAGTCTCTCAGTTGCTGCTGCCATCCAAATACATAACGTTCTTGCTGCATCATCAAGCAAGGATTCCTTTTGCAAAACTATGAATCAATGAATGACTCAATCCGAGATCAGGCTGCTATCTTGATGACTATCCACTAAAATGGACCAAATTGACAACTTCATCTTATTTCTAAAACAACAAATGCAGGCCGAGGCTGAATCGACGTTGCAATGGCAACTCCGGCTTGCTGACCTAGAGGCACGGCACCACTGTCAAAATGACAGCTTGACCTCCGGCCTGCAAGACGCAGTTAAATGGATGAGGAAGAAGACTAACTCAGTTGATGACTCATGTGGATGCCAGCAACATAAAAAATAAAATTTTAAAAACGAGCAAAGAAAACCCACCCAAATTGGGTGCTCAAAGACCATCTCCTGTGAATCCTCCAGTTATGACCACTACTGAAGCTCCCGTTTTAAGTAATGTACTGAATGTGTCACCAGGAGTACCTTTATCTTTGCCAAGTATTGTCCTAGTTGCATCTGACTTGCCAACACTAACAGTGATGTGGCTCAGTCAATACCAGAGGTTACAAAAAACCTGGCTACGTCTGGTTTACCGGCTTCCTCCAATGGGCCTGAAAAGCCTCCCCAAGGCCAGCCTCAACTGGACCTGCAAGCCCCCCAATGTGCTTCATTTGGCATTTTTGTTGGCCCTGCAAAATGCAATGTCGGAATACCATCAAAGGTACCGATTGCAGTTCCCATAGTCAAACTGATGGCGCCAGCTAAGAAGCAAAAGTGTGCGTCGGCTTCAAGGTCTCAAAAACAAATCCAGCACCTCTGGTCACTCTAATCCAAATAAATTCATAAGGAATCTGACGACTCCCCCCAGACCAGGGCTATTTGTACGCAACGCTGGTGCAGGCGCCCGCTCCGAAGTGCTTAATGGCACTGTGCCACCTTCGAAACTACTCTCTAAAACAAGGCGAATTAGCTCCGCCGATTGTTCGTCAGTGACTTCTGTGGTGTCTGCTTCTATGGAGCTATGTGACTAGTCTACGTATCCATGTTCTGATGACGACAGTCCTCAGATTCCCGATGCCAATTCTCAGACTCCATACATAAAAATCGTCAAGCGAAAGGTGCCAATGGTCCTGTGTCATCTAATGGCCATGTCAAGTGCCAACCTATATCTGGAGCGGACATTGGAAGGCTGCCAACAACAAGTCCGATTGCCTTGAGTCTAAACTCAAAACTCACTCTGAATCAACGTAAACTTACACATTTTAAATCGCGAGTTCATGATTCAAAGTCAATCCCACTGGCTAGGTACAGTTGCAAGTTAAGGCTCCAGAACATCCACAGTGACGACAAAGAGCTGAATCTCAACAGAGGTAATGTGTTGAGGCTGTTTAAGTGTATTCCGCCCCTCTGCTTGATAACTTCAGATGACTACGTCACGGAGCGGTGTTCTGACTCAGTCCTGCTTCACATTGAATCAGCGGGGGTGCGCAATTCGATTCTCAAAGCTGCAGACGACTTATTGTTTTTTGGCTTTGACATCTCCATAGAACCCGTGAAAGCCACAGGAACCCGTGCCATTGATTCTGTTGACAACAAATTGCAGGACAGGAAGAGTTTCGATGTGTCTCATGTGCGGTCTCTTATGTGCACTGCTCCGACCCTGAGCCGCCCTGAAAGTTCAAATGCAAGTCACGTAAATCCTGATAGACTTTATGCACAGGCCTAGCCATGATTGAGCCCTCTGGAAACGCAAAACTTCATTTTATCATGGAATACCCGTGGATTTAAACACTTGTTCAACAAGAGACATGGTTATCAGACAGAGAGATGGCTTTACCATGTCAATTAACCCTGCGGTTAAAAATGCTCAAGGAAGACCAAGTGCTGTGCTATTAATAATGACTCGCATTACCCATAATTGGTCAGCTCCGATCTGTTCAAATCCTAATCCTTACGTACAAGGCATCACTATGCACGCAACAAATTCCAATTCAGCGATGAAAAAAACATCTTTTAATTGTCAACAGCTATTGGAACCCTGTAAAAATCAGTGCAAAGGCTTTTGTCAACAGCGTATGTAAAATAGATGATGTTATTTTGTCATATAACAAATTTTAATTGTTCTTGGTTCCAATTTGATCAGTCAACTAATTGCTACAAGCGGCGGCCATTGAGGGCTGTGGTAGCCAGAGGGCAAATGTGGGCTGACGCAATGAATTCACAGGACTGCGTTCTGTTAAACTGTGCGGTTAGTGGCGACATCCCTCCTCAGCCAACTTGGAATCGTGAGCCCCACCACAGCATCATTGACTACTTTTGGGTTTCAATGAACTTTGAGTTGAAGCTTTTAAGCCTCCAAATCCTAAATATGGCCAACGGTGATCATAAGCTCCTGAAACTTGGTTGTCTTTTAGATACCACCATCTCTGAGCAAGTATATCACCTCCCACTCGAATCCGATAGTGTGGGTTATCGTCTAAAGCATTCATAACAAAACCATGCGTTCAGTTTAATCATGCACGAGAAAAAAAAGCTCAGTCGAGATTTGCGCTTTATAAAAAAGAACTCACCAAAGAGCAAGGCACTAGATGCTGTGAGACTCAGAAGAGCCATCTATAGGAATTGGGTAACCTCACAAAGCCATTATCGAACAAGATTGCGCCGAGTTGATGAAGCTTATAATTGCTAAGAATACGCAGGATATTTGGCAGATATTAAATATGGGCACAGCTGACTGTTTAGCCACACCTCAAAATACAATTTCTGGCGACAGATGGTCCAGACACTTTTCTGGTGTTTTTGCTAGTTCATCTACCCCGTTAGAGTGTCACACAGCTGCAAGTTATGGGTCTTGGGCTGTAGAAATGACGCTTGACGAAATTGAATCAGCAATCAAGACTCTAAAGAACTCGCGTGCTGCTGGCCCTGACCTGATTAGCAATGTGATGCTTAAAGAGAATTTAAAGGTCTGGGCCCTCTTTATTGAACGGTTATTTGCCAGTATTGCCTTGCAAAAATGTCTACCTGTGTCATGGTTAACAGCGGTTGTTCCGATTCACAAGAAAGGTAGCTGGGATCTCCCTGACAACTATCGACCCATTGCCCTCTTAGATTCAATAGGGAAGATCTTTGGCTATCAGCTGCGATTGATGCTTATTCAATGGGCGCAGTTAGCTGGCATCCTTGACGTATGGCAAACAGGCTTCACAAAAGGTGTGGGCATCGATGTCAATCTTGATTCTCACAATCCTGAAACTTGAAGCCCAGAAAGCTAGTGTTACGCTCACCTGACTCCCACGGAGGCGCTGGCCTGGTTCGCGCTGCTGTGACCTCTTCTAAGGTGATGCGCAGGGTTCGGAAGACGGACTGGACCGGGCTCCCAAATCTGGCTTGCCTGGCTCGCAGAAGTATCCTTCTGTAGGTGAAAATAGGGGATTAACTGTCTGCGGGGTAATGCAATCGGCCTCCCACTTTCCCCTCTCACCCTCCTCGAAGCCCTTCTGTGATTTCTCGTAACGTCTCACCTTAGGGTCTGGAAGGACGAGCTCTCCATCCTGCTTCTGATGCAGGGGCGCGTTGGTATCCAGTTACTTCACTGGATTTTCGGATTGGTGAGTACCAAACTTGCTTGGATTCCAGGTAAGTTTTTTTGATAAGAGGTTCCCCTTGTGTCCATGCATTAAAGTACTAATGCTAGTGTCTTTTTCCCCATAGGGGCCAGGGTACGGAATGCCGGGGAACAGGCACCAACCCGAGATGAGAGGTGAAATCCTTGTAGAAATCAGGTAAGTCTTTAATGAGCGTTTTTTGGTAATGTCTTTTCATTCGCTCATTAACGCTGATGTCTTTTTCCCCCTTAGGGGCCGGGGTCCGGAAATGCCAGGATGCGGCGCGGACCCGAAATGAAGAGGGAATGAATCAACAGGTAAGTCTTAACATGGAGATTTAGCTTTCCTTATTCCCTTCTCTCTCTCACCTTTTGTTCTGGTCTTTTTCTCCCTAGGCGCTGGGGCGTGACTACGAATCCGGATGATCGCTGCTGAACATGGAGGCGCCCTGTAAAGGTGAGTAGAATGCGGCGCTGCAGCGATCGACGCGATGAGCTTTTAAATTAAAGTCTTCCTTTTCAGGATTGTCGGCGAGATGACTCCGGGATGCGGATTTAGCAGGTAAGGACTTTTCCTTCTTCTGTCCTCTTCTTCTCTTCCTTTGCAGGTGATCCAGGATGCTGGCAGAAGTGGCAGAAGTCAGGATGCAGGAGCATACACTGTGAGCGTCCAGCTGCTAGATGCAGAACAACGCGAAGCACGTGTGGCTGTTCGGGTGGGGTTTAAATAGCCTTGGAAGAAGTTCCAGGTATGTATCCTTCCCCGACCACGCCCGGATGGTAAATTAGTCCCACAGGTAAAGTAGTTCCTTTCAGGCCTCAAGGAGGCCGGATCCTGCAGCATGGTCTGCATCAGGTAAGTGCACCCAAGCACTCCCATAATGGGCTGATGTCTTTTATGAGCCTGGCGCCATAGGCGCCAGGACACTGTCCAAAGGGCCCCTATATGGGGTTGCGAGGTCCTTCCTTGGGGACTGGATGTCCGCTTTCGGGGACGCAGGGCTTGAACCGGCTCCCCGGGAGCGGCCATCATGACAGCTAGGTACAACATCTTCCTAGCATTTATTGACAGAGCAGGCCTTCGACTGTATAAATCGAGGCCTGCTCTGGAACAAATTGAGAAAGTGGAATTGTACCTCAAACATTCTTGATCCAATAGTGGCTCTTCATTCGAACACCTCGATCCATGTACGCCTAAATAGAAGTGGTGAACTGTCCGACTGCATTCTGACAAGGGGCGTAAAGCAGGGGTGTCCGCTTGCCGCGTACTTGTTCAAACTATTTCTGGCGGATTTACCGGATCATCTTGGACACATCCACTGTTTTCCTCCAAAGATTAATCGAGTTCCAGTAAGTTGTATTGCCTACGCGGATGACCTAGTATTGGATTGATAGAACTCAAATTGGGCTTCAAAGGCTTCTCAGCTCTCTACATGAGTATCTATCGATCAATGAGCTCACAATCAACACAGAAATAACAAAAATTGTGTCAATTGGCATTGTCTCAAGAAAAAAGGCAAAGGTGTTCAGATGGGCTGT
The DNA here is from genome assembly GCF_040938575.1 of Ambystoma mexicanum. Classification (NCBI taxonomy): domain Eukaryota; kingdom Metazoa; phylum Chordata; class Amphibia; order Caudata; family Ambystomatidae; genus Ambystoma; species Ambystoma mexicanum. The sequence goes on from NC_090924.1 coordinate 1,319,779,327, forward strand.
AGGTGGTCAGTTTGTTGACACTGTTGACTCTAAGATACTTGGGTGTGCAGTTCAACAATTCCATCTGTGAACACCAATCGGTGAAAGACTTGGAAAAACCATGAGTCACGCTTTCCAAGCAGCAAAAATAAACAAAATTTATGGTAAATTTTCTTTATCCCCGGTTCCGACGTTCTACCTACAAAAGGTAGTTCCTATGCTAACTTTTGGAGCCGAGGTTAGTTGGCATATCAGCGAGTGCATCTGGAACTCCTTAGAAGGGCGTTTTTGGCGCTATGTCCTCCACTTACCACAATCTGTTTCAATGATATCCCTATGAGATTAATTGTCACTGAACTCTTTGTACAGACACGTGATCTGGAAATCAATCACATTAATGCGAAAAATGTGTTGAAAATCCAATGCCCGCCTATCAAATATTCAACAAAACCTAAGTTGACAACAATGTTGCTCTATTAGACATGGGGCGTCTCAGTACAAGCTTGGGTTGACGCTGCAGGAATCTGAGTTTGACCTTATTAGACCACAACATGCAAAAAAGAAATTTGATTCTTGGACTTGGATCGTCAACAGACAAACGGGAAAAACTGTTCTCTACAAATTGGTTAGGCATTGGACAAAAAAAGTTAAATATTCAGTCGCATTATCAAATGCATTCTCCATCTCGCTACCATCATGAGCAAGTCCTAACATTTCGATTGAACATCCTGAAATCTAAGGAAATTCTCTGGCAACGAAAAGACAATTAGTAAAAGGCAATCTGTCGTTTTTGCTCATCGGCAGTTGAATCATTGAAACACTTAGTTATTGAGTGCGAGAAAACCAGTGCCTTGCGTTCTGTACACCTTAGTCAATTTGCTCCTCTTGATGACATGACCGCTTGGTGGCATACGATTTCATCCGGTACAAATGTAAAACATGTTGGTGCAATTGTGAACTATCTAGATGCACTTCTGAAGTTTCCGCTTGAGCAGTGACCCCCATGTTTCTCTTGTCTGTGTTCTGGAAGAAACGAATTGGAAAAAGAAATGGCACTTTTAATGCTCTGTACAAACTGGTTGATGTGTTATTTCTTTTGTTTTTGTGCATCTATCCCCTTTCCCTGCTGCTTGGTTCTCCAAGAGCTTTTTGAGTTCTGTTAATGGAATTGAAACAAAAGTATTTTATGTATGTTAAAACTGTAGATTTTTCAATAAATACAAAATACAATAATTTGCTCTGTGAGGGAACCAAGTAGGTTGTTAAATGTGGATACTACTGAACTAATGTATGAGAATGATGGAGAGCAGAGACGCCAGCGGGTTGATGGGTATGCATGTACCCAAAAGGAGAAAATTATCTTATTTGCCGTGTGTGTACTCATAGCAGTGGGGTCCGCAGTATCCCTTTGGTATAATGAACATAATAATGATATTTATGCTGCCCGTAATCTATTGCCTAGCACACCACCACTCCGACCCCATAACCGGTGACTGTCCCCTCCCCTCCCCACCATGTGGATCAAGAGTACCGGAAAAGGCACCCGAAGAATAGCATCCTGAAATGGATGAATGATACAAACTAGATACTAAATAGGACCAACTGTTAAAGATGCACGTATGTCCCCACAACCATGACAGTGGACCCGAGTGGTATGCAATACCGGTTACTAATAAGTGCCTGCCCTTGTGAAACACGTTCTTGTATAATAATTTCACCCTGACACCTAATGCAACCCGATACTTAACTGAATCCACTACTTGAGTAAACAACAAAATCCCTCTCCTAGTTCTTGAAACAGGGTGGTGGAAAAGAAGAAAAAAAACACACTGATCCATGTAGCCAGCATAGTACGCAAGGCTCCCTTCTGTAATGAAGGGAAACCAAACACCAAAGCCATTTTTATGGGCCAGCGCGACTGTCAGAGAACGGTAGAGATAAACAGAAACTCAGCGCCTCTTTCGCCTCCAAAAGGGGCAATGTTTGTTTGTAGAAAGGAAGTCTTTCTTTGGTTACCTCGCCATCTAGTATTAGGCTTGGGGGTAGTGCACTCAAAACAAGGTACAACGAAGGTCATAGCCAATATTGGAAATCACAAACAAAGGTGTTTTAATGATGAAAATACTACTTGGCAGGAATTCTTTGACTTTGTAAAGGGTATGTCATTGCCAGCAGGAATGACGACCTGAGACATTGGACATCTGGCCAGACTAGTAGAAAAGGAACTTCATGTCACCAGCGACATCTTCACAAATTTCACTACTGAGATGAGAGCCATTTGGATGGTCACATTACAAAACCGCCTGGTATTGGAATCACGGTTAGCAGAGGTATGGGGAGCTTTTAAAGTAATTGGATCATCATGTTGCACTCCAATACCAGACTACATCCTCGACATTTTTAAGGGCATTGATGAGATGCAAAGATGGCAGCTCAAGAATACTGACATTGGGGACGGAAATGGCGGACGGAAATGGCGCATCATGGTTGTGGGATTTGATTAGGTACTTGTGTTGGAAACTCCTTGTTGCCATTTTGGTTACTGGGGGAGCGATAGCGGCCTGCTGCTGCATACAATGCTTCCCTTTATGTATTTCCATCATAGGGGATTGCTGTAAAAACATGATGGGCACACTGAGGCCTAAACCTCCCAATGCGATGCTGATCAATTAAATAATATGCATGGAAAGGGCAATGGCATAGTTACACCAAATTTATATTTCTGACAACGAGTATGAACTGAGTGACATCTAAGGTAGAGCAGGTATGGCCCTTTTGAAATGTCATCTTGGTGATGCAAAAGGGTCGTTTGTTAGTATAAAACTCACGTTAGTATAAAACTCATTTTCTGTCTGCCATTTTAAGTTTGCCTCAGCAAGACTAAAACACTTCACAGTACATTTCCACTTTTCTCTGAAAACTGATGGCACAGCTAGTCTGTGTTCCCACCTCAGCTCTGCAGCTGCACCCTGAGCTTGTCCTGAACAAACATAAGCCATAGATTCAAGAATGTCCGGCCTTTTCTTGCCTTTCCTGCAATGAATACAAAACAGCCTCTGGTCGGCCTCTGCATTCCTTCCCACAATGACCAGGCTTCATGGCCCTTTTCTGCAACATGTGTGAATACAGTCTTTTTGACCTTTCTTACAATGTACGTATAAACAGTTCCTGTCCGATATCTGTGTTCCTTCCTGCAATGTATGTATAAGCCGTCTGTGTTTGACATCTGCTCCTTCCTAGAATGCATGTGAAAGGTAATCTTTGTTCGCCATATGTGTATTTTCCTCTGGAATGTATGTGAACAGCCTTTGGTCGACATCTGTGCATTTTCCTGAAAAATATGTAAAGGTAACCTCTGTCTGGTCTTTGTGCCCCTTGCTGAGAAAACTGCTAAAAGTATTTCTGGCAGGAAATTGCAATTAAGTGTGTGTATCCTGTTTGGATAGCCAAAGGGCTCCATGTTAGCTTTTGCTATAAAAGGCCCTGAATTTGTAACCTCAGCAGCTCACTCGGACACTGCTCTTCTGGTGGTGTGTTGGAGTCGGCCCTTTCATGAAAGTTCTTGTCTTGACTGAATAAATGATTGTGAAATCACTTACTAGTGTGTTTATTGAAGGAGACCTCTGCCATTGCGATTGTAGCATTCTCACCCTTCCAATAATCATGAAGCAACCTCTGCTGTCCTGACACTGTTTTCTTATTCACAGAGGAGCTCCGAAGAGGATGACTCCTTACCTCTGGCTGGTGAGACCAACCAGCCCCAAGACAAACTGCAGATCGAGTCATCCCCTCAGGCGTTGTGACCCTCCAAAGCTGCAAAACACGAATACCAGGCAACCTCTGTCTTTGCGTGGACAGATTTGCCAAGAACTTTGGTAGGCTCCAGATGGACTTCCAGAGGCATGATCCCACTCATCCAAGTCCCCTCACCAGAGTGCAGGACTGAAGAACCGAGGAAGATTGACCAGGGTTATAAAAATCCTTAGTAGGAGCTGATAAAAAGGTGCCAAAACCGCAGACCGACATGGGAGACAGAAGAAATCCTTGCTGAGGGTCCTTTCTTGTGCCTGCTGCTGTGACATCCCATGCAGTCTCATTCCTTTCATCACCAGACTGAGGAATCACAAGACTGGGTCCGTTGCTGCTGCACAGGAAAGAATCAAGCTGTATTTGCTTGATCTAAGGTACTGTGGGGCTCAAGGTAGAACTTACCTCAAGCCGAAGAGTTGCTCCAGTGCGTTATAAGGTGTTTGGGTGTGCACACACACCTCATACTTAGCAGCTTGTGTCGTATTAGGGAGTCATTTGCAGGGTCCTTAGAACTTGTGTTATCTACTGTGCGCTCCGAGGCCTGCAGGCATGTGGCGCGTTACAAATATTAAAATAAAGCATTTTTATTTGACTGACTAAAGTATCCTGAGGATATTTGCCTTTTCTGCTGCTACATAAGACCTTTGTTCTGCTCCTACAATGACTTTCATGAACTCTTGGATAGTTAGTGATTGGATTGCCAAAGCATTAGAAGACTTGAAAAGTGTTGCTGTAAAATACTACTGCTAATAGTGTTGAATAACACTCCTTTTCTTTCATATATACTGTGTGACCTTATAAATGAATGAAACTCATTTCTCTAACAAATTTGGGTGCACAGCACTACAAGTTATATGGAAGAACTGTCAGTGTCTTTTTCTGTAACTAGGCGCAAGCAACTACTATTGAAGCAGTCACCTTTAAAAGATATTGTTGATATTTCCTACGTGTATCAGTTAGTCTAAGAATTTACTTACCAGCCTTGTGTATATAAAATGTATATTTTGTTATATAACTTTCAGAGGGTAAGAGTTTCTTTGGACTATAGTATTGACTGGGTTCAGTGTACTTCCCTAGAGCTCACATCATCCTCATAAGATAAGTCTGTCTGCTCTTCCATTCTACCAGATCGTTTGGGTAGTACAGACTTATACTAAGAGTTGGAGACCTGTATACCAAGGGATAGTTTTCTAGAATCTTACATTCAGGTGGACTTAATGAAAACTCCCCTAACACCAATGGAGGATATGATGGGCTCTTTGAGCCTGTCACCTAAGCTACCGGTACCCTCTACTACCAAAGACTTGAATGACCATGGGGGACTCCAAGCAATAATTCTTTCCAGCATAGTCAATACCCCTTCTTCTCTCCTCATCTAATTGACAGTGAAAGTCATCAAGACTTGCTGGGCCACTTTTCTCTGACTGCATCAAACTTTGTGCTCAACCCCTTAGTTCAGTTATATGAAAACATAAAAGACCGTCAAACAGAACAAAAAATCCTCTTACATTCAATGAAAGCTACAATTTTCTTCATTGAAGGCTACATATTGGGTGAGAATCATTCCTCTAATCTTAGTAGATAGTCTCCTCTGTTCTCAACACTCTCAAGGAACAAGTGTTCAAGAGGATACTGATGGAGTGACCCTGACACCCTGACCTGAAGGAGCAACAACAAGCTATCAAGCCACTGAGAAAGAAAGTTGTAATCTTCATAATTTAAACAGAGGACAAATTCATCCTTATTAAGAAGATAAACATGGCTCGACGTCAACAGTACATCAAGTCTTGTCCAGAAACGTGAGTGGTTTACCACCAATGGTTCCGGATTTAATTCAACCTTCTGAAGAAGCAATTTCCCCGGATATGTATTCTGAATCCGTGAATTAGGCCGTTTTCTACCAAAGGAAATCAAGACTACCTACAACAAAATCTATACACAAATTATTGGAAAAACAATCAAAAAATGTAAAACGTTAAAAAAGTGAAAAGGTTTTTGTACTTTGGCTGTCTCTACGATGCAACTTTCAGTGGCAGATGCACTGCAAGCAAAAAAAGGGCAGACTTTTTTTTTTTTAAAAGCAGCAACAAAAGCAAGTAGATGCAGATAGTCCGGATATTGCACCGACGGCAAACAAAGAACTGAGTGCTGAGATCATTCTTGTACTCTTCAATGAGAACATGAAACATCCTGACAACATGGCCTCACTACTGAATAGGTCAACTTTCTGTTAGGCTAGATTGTATGCAGTAACCCTGTGGGAGACTGCACCAGCCTTGTCCTCTTGGCAATAGGTAACCCAACCTTTGGAATAAGCCTGTACTGCACAAGTCGGTAGAGTGACTGAGCAACCAGGCTTATCTCAATAGGGGTCAATGTGTGCTGTAGAGTTGCAACAGAGTTTTACAGTGACAAGTATCCAAATAACACTTGTACTCAAGGTTTCTTGATTAAATACTTTCAATTAATTGAACAGTCCGTTTTAAAATGAGCTTTCTTTAGAAGGGAGCAATTGGCAACAACAAAAATACACTTCAAAATACACTCATTCAATTCAGTAAAGTAAGTAGATATCCTTTTTTGGGATGCCACACAATTTCCTACACCCTCAGGTGACTTCAATAGCTAGGACACTGAACATTAATGTATCACTTATTACCCTTTTACTGTAATAACTGAAGTTGTGGAAAAAAGCAAAAGGTTAGGGAAGGAAATAATGGTTAACAGGTTTCTCAAACAGTTAAGCACTTTTGAATCCCCCCCCCCAAATGCAATGTAGGTTAACCCTTTCCCAACTATATAAGTAAGGTATGTATGACTTTTTGGAGGGATAGTTAAAACAGAAAGTCCGAGGTTAGAAGAGTATTCAGGGAGTCAGGACAGCCAATGTCACTTGAGCAAAGTCTTTGGGAGCTGAGGCACTTCTTGAAGGCAAGTAAAAAGTCTTGGAAAGTTATAGAGAGTTATGTTGAAAAAGAAATCCCATTTGGGCCACAAGATGGTAGGCTTGTGGTGGGCAAAGCTGCAAGCAACAAGGGCAGCCAATGCAAGTCTCAAATGAGAGCAAGAAAGTTACACCAATAAGAGGTAAGTTACCCTTAGTTCATAGTACCTTAGGTCTGAAGAAATGCTTCCAGCTGGCTTCTGTTCCAGTTGGTCCTGCAGATCCTGTGTTCCTGGGCCTCAGACGTGGGGACAAGAGGGAGGATGTCTGGGGACGCCTGCACTACAATTTGAAGGTCGGCGGCAGCAATGGGCAAAGTTAAGATCAGCTGCACTTTGCGGTTTCACCTTCTTGCGAATAGCACCACTGCGGTTCTGGGACACCTTCTGGGCGCTTGCCTTTCGTTCTGGGGGCAATCACTCTGTTGAGGTGGTTCAGGCTTGGTTAGCCCTGATTCGAAGGAGTCCGCAGGATCTTCCTGGAGTTCGGGTCAGACTTCAAAACGATGCACTAAATTCTGGTGTCCCTGTCCCCTGGCACTCGGTTCCCAGTCGAGTCAGTCTTGGGGCTGATTGGTCCAACCAACCCAAGGGGAGAAGATGTCCTGGCAGGGCTTCTCTAGTCGAGGCGAATTAGGAACTTCAGCAGGGCTTCACTGGGTAAACCAACGGTCCAGGAATTGCAGCAAGCTTCTCTTCCAAGTTCTTCTTTGGATTCCTTCGTCCAGTGGTCGACGGCCTTCCTTGCAAAATACCTCAGCTTTTATGCAATTCTCTCCCATTCAGTCGCAGCCTAGCTGTCACTCACAGCAGGGTGGCTGTCCTCCAACGACAGCTATCCAGCCAATCACCTTTGGGTGCATTCTTGTAACCCAGGATTAAACGCAGGGGGTTTCGGGAACCTCCCTCGCCTCCTGTCCTGCCAGACAAGCTGGAGCCAGAGGCAGGCTACAGCAGTGAACCCCACCAAAAACAAAGCGAACAAAGGGACCAAAACTGATTTGGTGTGCAGATTTAATCTCAAGAAGGACCTTTCCAACAAGAAATGGTGAGAAAAGAAGACCGAGCCATTTCGACAAAATGGGCACCCACGAGTGCTATACTGCAGCTGCGAACACAGCCCGTGGTAAAAACACTCAATGGTAATAAAAAGTGAACAACTGCCACCAGCCATTAATTGTAAAGGGTAACATAAATATGTTACATGAGAATATAGACAAAGGGGATATTAGGTAACCCCTCCAGCACCCTATTGTAATATAGTGTGTGCTGGGTCTATAAAGTTACAAATAGTAAGTGAAGTTAATTTCACTTTACTACTCTTGGAAACAGTAGCTATCCAAGAGAAGGTATTTAAACCTTAGCAGAAATCCAAAGGACTTCTATGTGACACTGCACTGGGGGTGCCTTGTGTCACAATGTAAAAAGATGATGCATGTGGAGTTTGTCAGACTCCAAAACCAAAAGAAACAGTGTTCAAATCAAAATGCATATGAGAGTGGGAAAAAAGGTCTCCTAAAACCCAGCTAAAGAGCATCTAATATAGCTCAGGTTAATTTGGCAAATGGGGAAGGTTAGGGAGATTTATCATTTTTATGCTTTATCCCTTCTCCTAATGAGAGCCCCCAGCACTTATTGTTGGACTTCTGGATCTTTTTCCTTCAATCCTGAATGAGTGGAGCCTTTTTCCACTCATTCATTCTTTTGAGACCCGTCTTTTGGACCTCTATTCTTTGTATTCTACCTATACTATAGAGTTGATCTGTTCCATAGCTCTTAAAAGGCATCTGTTTTACTACTGCAGCAGACAGCTCCTTATGGGAAGTGTTGCTGGGAACCCTTCGGCTCCTCCAAGATTATTTTTCTATATCCTCAAATGACTACAGTTTTATTTTTCACATACATTTTTATCATAATTTTCATTAACCATGTACAACTCTCCATTCCCTGGCTCCCCCTGACCATCCCCCTTTTGTCCCGACCAATGACAGTGACCTTTCCCCCGCCTGATGAATCGTCCAACATCCCATTAAGTTTTCAAACCATTCTTGCTGTTAGTTTTCCCTTCTCCCCCGTACAGACTCAATTTCCAAGGCTGGCACCCACCCTCTAAATCAGACCCAAAAGTTTAATCTTTCTCGGGCACCATACACCCCTGGAGTTCTGTAAAAATTGCATTACCAAGTCTCAAACCACCACAAATACCTGGTAATACCCATGTAAGGAGAAAGATAACCAATTTAAAGCCGCAAAGTGCCACACCTTGCCCACCTATTAATTCATGCTCTGTAGGCGGCACCCTTGATTTCCACTTCTGGGCAATTACTAGTGCCCCTGCCATCATTAAATCACAAACCCCTTGGTGTTGTGCTTTCGAAGGTAGCTCTTCCACGTATTCGCCCAGACCCAGAATTGCAAGGCCTATATTTCCCCTTCCTAGGATCCCCATAATTTCCTCTATAGCCTCCCTAATCTTTCCCCAAAACAGTTGGATCTGTGGGCAGTCCCACCAGATGGGACTCCACAACACCTCCGCAGCGCACTCCCTCCAACATGCCTTTGGTACCTTTGGGAAAAACGTATGGAGTTTCACCGGAGTAAGATGCCACTGGAACATCAACTTTACCCATATCTCCTGTAGTTGGACTGACCTTGTAAGCTTGGGGCTAGTATCCCATAGTTGTACCCACACTGCCTCATCTATCGGGTGGCCCACTGATTCCTCCCATTGCCTCACAGCATTTATACCCTACTTGCTCATTTCGTTTGATGTACTATGGTCCTCACAATATGTTTAACCCCCAAATCTGATAGTAATTTTTCAAAGGTTGTAAGGGATCTTGTTGCAGCCTCCTTAATTGTTGGATTCAGAAACCAGTGTTTCAATTGTGTGCATCGGGATCTCTTGCCCTCCTCCAGTGAAAAGTCTAAATTACACTGGTTAAAAGATTTCATCTCGCCCCCCCTTCAACATATCCTGCATCTTAAGACAAACTACCTTCTCCCATTTGCTAAAACTTGACACTCACTGCGGGAGAAAATTGAGGTAAATGGCGATGGAAAAGGAACAAGCTACTTACCTGTAACAACCGTTCTCCAGCGTCTGGCATGGATTCACATGCTGATGAATATTCCCTGTCAGGCCGGGAATCCTAGGTGAAAGAAAAAAAGTTTCACTTTCACTTACAAACTGTATTTCTCCTCTAAACCAATCACTGTACTCTGGGTCATATTGCCCCCAGCCAATGAAAGTCCTCTGCCTAAGTCCCTCCTCTGGCAGCTGCAGAGGGGGTGCTAGGGAGGGTTTCCATGTGAATCCATGCCTGCTGTTACAAGTCTTCATTGAAAAATGTTTGGTTGAAAGAGGTTTCATTGAAAACATTGTAGATTAGTGACACTTCATCGAAAAACTGTACACCAAATTTACCGATTTTTTACTTTAATTAGCCCCCCCCCTTAACCTGTTTTCTGCCCTTTAAAACACCCCAAACATTCCCAAATATTTTTTTTATTGCCCACACCCAAAAAATCAGTTTCCAAATTTAACCTTTTACCCCACCCAAACATACATATTTTATATGAGAAAAAATGTATTCAAAGATTTTTTCGATTAAGTTTTCAAGGAAACATTTTTCAATGAAAAGACTATCCCATGCCAGACCCATGCTGGAGAACAAAAGTTACAGTAAGTAACTTGTTTCTTCTCCAGCATGGGGTATGGCATGGCTTCACGTGCTCATGAATAAAGAATACATATCAGTACAACTTTACACAACAGTGTGGTGGCAAGCCTCAACAGAAGCAATTACTCTCATCTCCGGAACAGGCTCACCTTTAAGCAAACAGGTTGCATAGTGCTGCTTGGCCGACCCTGGACTCCTCTCTGGAAATCCCTGCTGATGCAGTAGAATCTCGTGAAGGTGTGCATGGACCTCCACGTAGCAGCCCTGCAGATGTCCAGCAGGGGTACACCAGACCAGAACGCCGTTGACGCAGTGATTGCTCTGGTGGAATGGGCTCTCGGATGGCTTGGCAGCGGTCGGTTCGCCAACCGATGGCAGTGTGTGATACAGCCGCAGTGCCTCCTGGAGATGGACGCCTTGGACAAGGCCTTCCCATGGATCACAGGACCAAAGTTCACAAACAGTTGTGACATCTTCCGAAACTCTTTGTGCGTGCCACGTAGAGCGCGAGCAACGTCCAGCGAGTGCAAAGTCCTTTCAGCCGGCGACAAAAGTTTTGGAAATAACATGGGCAACACCAAAGGTTAGTTGAGATGGAATTCTGACAGTACCTTTGGCATGAAGGAGGGGAACGTCCAAAGCACCACCCTTGATTCGTAAAAAGTCAGATATGACTGTTTGCAGGATAGAGCCTGGATCTCACCCACCCTCCTGGCAGAGGTGATGGCCACGAGGAAAGCAGTTTTCCAAGAGAAGAACTTGAGAGGGGACTGGTGCATAGGTTCGAAGCACCCCCAGCACCCGCATGGGCCTGGTCAGCGCCACATTGAGTTCCCTCGCCGGGGCATTAGCCTTCACCGACACAAAAGATCAAAACAGTTCTTTGAGGAATTCCTTGATGAGATGGTCGGACCAAAGAGAAGATAGTCCTAGAGACCTGGTGTAGAGGGAGATAGATGCCACATGCACCTTGATAGAGGCATGCGCCAGAGTCGCCTTGGCCAAGGTAATTTATGGAAGAATCTGCAGGGCTGTGACCCTCAGAGGGTTCATCTTCTGCGACCGGCACCACGTAGCAAAACGCTCCCACTTGTGCCTGTGACACTTACGAGTCGATGACGCTCTGGCCTTGGCAAGGGCTTCCCTGCAGTCTGCCGGTAACTCTCATCCTCCAAACTTTAGGGCTGCACGAGCCAAGCCCTCAGGTTCAGCGAACCTGGGTCGTGATGCAGGATGGCACCGCCTCTGGTGAGCAGATCCGTGACTGCCAGCTTGACCGGAGGCAACGTTGACAGGCTGAGAAGGTCTGGGTACCAAATATGCCTCGGTCATGCCATGGCGAGTACCATCCTGCATCAGAACTGTTTGAGTTGATTGATGACTCAGAGCAGGAGAGGCAACAGAGGGAACGCGTATACAAACAGGCTTTCGCACGGTAAGGAGAACGCGCCCCCTATGCTCCTAGGCTGGTGGAACCTGCTGGTAAATTTCTTGCATTTGGAGTTGGCCGCCATCACAAACCGATTGATCTGGGGTCTGCCCCACTTGAGGACGATGCGGTCCACCTGAAGTTCCCACTCGTGGCAGGATCGCAGCTCCCTGCTTAGGGAGTCAGCGATGGTGTTCTTGACTCCCGCCAAGTGAAAAGCGATGAGGAACATCTTAATCAACGGCCCAGTGCCTCAAGTCCTGCGCCTCTCTGAAGAGCACTGGGGATCGAGTGCCCCCCTGTTGCCCGATTTAGAACATTGTGGTGGTGTTGTCCGTGAAGATCCTCACCACTTTGCACTTTAGGGATGGAATGAATCACTTGAGGGCCCAGAACACTGTCTCCTGGTATGAGGGCTTTGAAACCCTGTGCCCCGGACGACGTAGTGGGCGCCCCACAATCTGATCGCCCGATGGCACTCCTCGTCGAGAGGGATCGTGTATGAGAAGCTTCCGGACACTTGCATCCAGTGAGCGTCCAGGAACTGCTGAAAAGGTTGCATACATAATCTGCAGAGCCGGATAAGGTAGATGCACAACAACATGCCGAGCAGCAACTTGATGGTCCGCACTGTGACATCTTCAGTAACAGCTGTTGCACTTTCCCCAGTACGGCCGCTACCCTCCCCCCCCTCCCCACTTCCGAGGGCGACGCCAGGCAGGAAACTGTGTTGAGCTTGGCTCCCAGGAACAGAGCATTCTGCGATGGTATCAAGTAGGACTTTGGATAATTGACGGAGAACCCCACATATGTCCAGTAGGACGGCCCTCTGTGTTCGACGGATACCTCCCTTGAATTGGCACAGATGAGCCAGTCGAGGTACAGGTACACATGTATCCTCTGTAGACGTAGATGGGCAGCCACTGGTGCCAAGCACTTCGTAAGCACCCTGGGTGCCAAATTCAGGCCAAAAGGGAGGGCCTTGAATTGGTAGTGTCTTCCCTGCACTACGAAGTATAGGAACTTCCAATGCTTCCTGTCATTGGGGATGTGGAAATATGCGTCCTCCAGATCCAGCGACGTCAAGAAGTCTCCTTCCTCCAGTTGGCCGAGCATGTGCTGCAACGCGACCATCCAGATTTTTTGGGACTCGAGGTATTTGTGGAGACGCCACAGGTCTAGAATGGGCCTCCAGCCCCTCAGTCTTTTTATTTACTAAGTAGGATATGATATATGGCATTTGTAACGTGCCTATACACAAGTGTTTCAAGGCGCGACGAGTCAAGGGAGGAGGAGACCGACAACGATCTTACTAGGCCAGGTGTCATTCAGATTGCGCAAGTAAGTGGAAAGGGTGAAAGGGGGGAGATGGGAGAGGGGAACTGCAGTACATGGGATAGTAGAATAAATAAGATAATAGAAAGGCCAGATGGTGGTAAGTGCAGGCAAGCGCAAACTTAAGTGCTGGTAGGGGGACTGCATGGATACAGAACACCAATCCCCAGTGCAGGGGTTGCCAGGGAGGCAGTGCAGGTGTGCAATTTGCAGGACCAGGGCCCGATATCAGAAGGGTGGCCAGGTAACCAGTGCAGTTTCAGCCAGGAATTTAGCGGGGGAGAGAAAGCAGAAACAAATAGGCAGGTTTTGAGGTTCTTCCGGAACCAGAGATGGTTCGCCTCAAGTTTCAGGGAGGCAGGAAGGCTGTTCCAGAGGGACGCCCCTGCCGAAGAGAGAGATACCACCAACTCGTTGCTTGGAGAAGCGACTGATCCTGAGGGAGTTGGAGGGAGATGAGCGAAGAGCTCGAGTAGGAAGATATTTGGGAAGTGAGTTGAAGGTATTGCGGCCCCAGGCCGCAGAAGGTCTTGTGGACAATGCAGAGGGCTTTGAACTTCATACTCGCATCCACTTGGAGCTAGTGCAAATATTTCAGTCCTGGAGAGATACGATCCCTGGGCTTGAGGCCAAGGACAAGTCTCACAGTCCTGTTCTGGATAAGTTGCAGAGGGAGGAGAGTAGAACAAGGCAGATTTAGATAGAGGCGGTTAATAGTCCAGTCTAGAGAGAACCAGGGCTCTGGAGACTGAGCTTCTGGGGGAAGGAGAGGAAAGGAAGAATACCTCTGAGGAGGTGTAGCTGGTAGTGTGACTTCTTAGAGACGTCGGAGATGTGAGGAGAGAAGGAGAGTGTGGAGTAGAAGGTGACCCCAAGGTTTTTAGCCTTGCAGGTGGGAATAGGAAGAGGGCCAAGAGGCCGGCCAGAGAGCTGCAGGGAAGGAGGGAGTGGGTGCACCAATGAGTAAAATCTCAGTCTTGCTGGCATTAAGGCAGAAGTCACTGGCGGGACACCACTCCTGGATAGACAGTCAGAGATGAGGGAAGGAGATAGAGAGGAGGAAGCAGAGGGTAGCCTGAAAATGAGCTGGGTATCATCCGCATTGCACTGGAAATTGGGGCAGAGAGCGACGATGCGGTGGGCTAGGAGTGCCAGGTATTGGTTGAACAGCCAGGGAGAGAAGTTAGATCCCTGGGGGACACCACAGGTAGAGAAAAAGATATCTCAGAGGAAGGACTCAAGTTGGACCTGGGAGGGTCGATCGGAGAGGAAAGAGGTCAGCCACGCCTGAGCAGTGATACCCAGTGATTATCACGGAGACGGTTGAGCAGGATGGCATGGTTGACAGTATCGAAGGCAGAAGAGAGGTCAAGCAAGTCCCTACGCACCCCCAGAGTTATCTTGGAACCAGCTCTATCAACCCTTTTCTTAACATTGCCCTTACCTCTTGCAGGAGCTGAGTGATGTGCTGCTCCTGCCGGGGCACTGGAGGGATCCACTGACACTTTTGCTGAAACTCCAGGGTATGTCCGTGGGCGAGTGTCCAGCACCCATCTGTCAATGGAGATCTTCATCCACTCGCTGACTAATCCACCAGCCGGCCTCCCACCAAGATGCATGGATGGGGGCCAGACGTCCTGGCCGGTTCAGTCTTGCTTCAGTGCCTGCATTCCACCTTGGGGGCGACGACGGCGCTGACCATCTCCACTGAAGGCCTTGGAACGGCCCCTGAAGGCCACCTGGGTCATGGACAAGGAGGGTTGACTGTACAACGACGAAACTCCACCGAAACCCTTAGCCAATCTGTTGGACATTCCGCCGGAAGTGCAAAA
Source organism: Ambystoma mexicanum (assembly GCF_040938575.1). NCBI lineage: Eukaryota > Metazoa > Chordata > Amphibia > Caudata > Ambystomatidae > Ambystoma > Ambystoma mexicanum. Next base: position 1,319,794,338 of record NC_090924.1, read on the forward strand.
GGAAGAGCAGTGCTGCTGGAAAATGCCCATGGCAAGGGCCATCTCCGTATCAGTCTATGTCCTGTAAGGATTTGTCAATGGTCTTCCCTAAGAGGTTGCCCCTGAAGGGCATGTCCAGCACTCTCGTCTGGACCTCCCAGCGGAAATTGGTGGCTTTTAGCCAGCCTACACGACAGAGGCAGATACTGTTCCCCATCTGTCGGAAACCAGTGTCGGAGATGTCCAGAGCCACTGTGATGGCATGGTCTGACACCACTTCCCCTTTCCGGAGGAGGGAGATCGCCTCCACCCGCTTGTCTGGTAGGAACTCCAGAATCTGGGCCAGTTTGAACCACAGTTCCCTGTCGTACCTGGCCAGGATTGCCAGTGCGTTGGCCGCCTTGATGGTGGTTGCCGCAGAGTAGATTACTCTGCATGGAATCCAACTTCCTCCCCTTGCTGTCCGGAGGGACAGAGGACGAGGACGAAGACAAGGGGTTAGATCTCTTCCTTGCGCTGGCGATACCACCGGGTTTGACAAAGGTTGCAACTGTGGGCACTTTGGTGCAGACTCTGGCATCCAGTACTTTTTCTCTAGCCAATCCCGCTTGGCAGGGGCGGGACTCTCAATAGGGCCAGGCCTTCCTCCCACACGTCGTCCAGGAGGGGCACCGCCATGATGGTCTTCCTTGGCTTCACACCTCTGGAATAGGAAGCCTTCCTTTTTGGTCTCTTTGGTTGTCAGGTGGAAGAGCTTGAAAGCTCTGGCGACCATGGCATGAAATGTCCCCACCTCATCCGGTGGACTCCTGGTCTTCCTCGTCCGTGCAAGAGACATCTGTGCCTTGGAGTATGGCCTTCCCCTTTATGCATCCTGAGGGGCAGGCTTCTCCCGCAGCTTGGCCGATTTCCTCTTAGTGGGGGAGCTGGATCGATGGCTGAGATGGAGGCAGATGGTGAGGTTGATAGCGCACTGCCCATTGCAGGACCCACTTGCGGAGCAACCGACGGACACAGACATGCAGTGTTTGGCCTTGCCTTGGGCCCCTACGGATGGGGTGCCCTCAAAGGACTTCGAAGCCCGGTCCTGGGTGAGGCATGTCCCTGCCTCGGTCAAGGGGCAAAGGCCTTGGCACTGAGCCATGCCACCAGTCTACTGTGACTATCTTTCATGGTTCTCTTGTTGAACCCGAGGCAGATTTTGCAATCTCCTCTGTGTTCCGGATGCAGACAGTAGAGGCACTGAAGGAGTTTGTCCTTCAAACCCATTCCCCAGTCCACAGCTGGAGCAGAGCTTGAAAAGTGAGCTTCCCCCCTTCCTTCTCTTCAGACATGGTCCAGAGTGCGGAGTAGGCCCGATGGCCTTATGGAACTTGCGACCAACACGATCCTTGCCCTTGGATCCCCGCTTGTCGGCCTATGGAGATGAGCACACGGGATCTGTTTGACAAAAATATAACTTCTCGAAAAGCGCGAAAAAAACACAGAAAAGTTCAGAGCAAAACAGTGTTTGCTGTCTGGAACGTGCAGCAAAAACCTGAATATGGCTGCCAGAGGAGGGGCTTAGGGAGAGGGCATTATGACCAAGGGTACAGGGATGGGATTGGTTTAGAGGAGAAATACAGTTTGTAAGTGAAACTTGTTTTTTCTTTTACCAAGGATTCCCGGCCTGGCATTCATAAGCATGTGAATCCATGCCAGACCCCATGCTGTAGAAGTGGTAAATCCCACTCTGGTTACCAAGTCGCCACTAAAGATCCAAACATGCTGTGGTGGATATTGTATGGTATATCCCTCTTAGGCTTCCAAAGCACTCCCTCAAGGTGACCTCCCGCAACAGCTTCATCCATCCGTCTCCACACCTTTTGCCTGTCATCTTGTAGCCAGTTCCCAATTAACTTAATCTGTGCCACCAAGGAACATGCCCCGATGTCCGGTTCTCCCATCCCACCCCTATTTCTTGGCATGGTCATTACCAGTCGTGCAACTCTATTTTTTTTATTGTTCCATATGAATTTCATTATATGCCTTTGAATAGCTTGAAAGAAGGACTTGGGCACCCTTGTTGGTAGCGTCATTAAATAAAACCAGAGTTTCGGGAGAATAACCATCTTCCGAACATTAATCCTTCCGATCCATGATAGGATCTACGGACCCCAGTCTAATAGCATTTTCCTGATGGCCTCTAGTAAAGAGGAATCATTTGCTGCCAATAGTGATTCAATATCTTTAGTAATGTTGATCTCCAAACATTGTATAGCTTAGCGTGCCCAACTATGTAGAAAGGTCCTTTTAAGCTCATGTTCCTTCTCCACCGGTAATGTCAGATTCAAAACCTCCGATTTGCGTGGGTTAATTTCTAACAATGCTACTGACACACAATTAGTCAATTCCCTATTCAAGGTCCTAATAGACTTTACCGGGTCTGTAAGCGTCAAAAGCTTATATTCGGCAAATGCAGCTACATTATGGATCTTTCCTCCAAATGGTATTTCTGCAATGTCGGACACTTCCCTTATTGTGGCCAAAAGCGGAAAAGCGGCTCCAAATGAATCGCATATAATAATGGTGACAAAGGGCACCCTTGTTTAGTTCCTCTGAAGACCCTAACTGCGCCCCATTAATTGTCCATTAATCAAAACGCAGTCTCGGATTAGAGTGATTTGCTTTCATCATTGACATAATTTTAGCCCCAAACCCGATTTTCTCCATGGTTGAGACCAAGATCTGCCACTCCACTCTATCGAAGGCTATTTCCACATCTAAAGCAATCAAGAGCCGGAATGTTTTTTGTTGTTGTCCTTTTCTATTAAGTGTGCTATTCTTCTAGTGTTATCTCCAGTTTGTCTACCCCGTAAAAAAAAACAGATTGGTCTGTGTCAATAAGTTTCGGAAGATGGTCCATCCTATACGCCGGTATTTTTGTATACATATTTGCGTCTATGTTAATTAGTGCAATAGGCCTGTATGAATTTCAACTCATCAGATCTTTCCCTGGATTTGGAAGCAGAACCACCTTCGCTTCATCCATTGTTGGTGTTATTTTCCCCACAACCCCAAAAATGTTAAACATCTGGACCAAATGGGAAATTAACTGTTCCCTACATGTTAAATTGGCCGTAAAACCATTCGGCCTTGGAGATTTGTTTATTGGAAGAGACGCTATAGCCCTATGGACCTCCACCACTAACATCTTGGTCTAGGTCCAGTTAATCCTGTTCAGATAGTACTGGCAATTGACATCTCTCCAAATAATCCCCTAGAGCAGACGAAAATAGAATATCAGATTTATATAGGTCAATCTAGTAAATTCCCGGGTTATGTCCATTAACTCAGAGCTCTCCCCTTTCAAGTTCATTCTTAGTATGGCTCCTTTCTCCTCCATCCTCAATAACCGAGCTAGTAAGCAGTCAGCCTTATTTTCCTGTACATAGCATCTCCGTTTAAGGTACAGTAGTGCATGTTCTGACGCCCTTGTTTGCAGAATTTCCAATTGTCCCTTTATAGCCCTGTATCCTCTCCAAATTTGACCACCAGCTCCAACCCCCGTCGTGGACATAACCGGTTTCAGTTTTTCCTCCAACTCTCTTTCTAAGAGTCTCCTCTCTATCTCTTTGGGATTTCACTGCAATAACCTTCCCTCCAATTGTGGCATTAAATGTATCCCACCTCATGTGTGGTTCATTGACTCCCAGTTTATCTTGGAAAAACGCCTCAATACCCACTCGTATTTCCTCCCTCAGTGTTTCATCTTTAAGATATATAAGCAGGGTATTTCCACTTCACTTCCATAGCCCGGGGATAAAGCTATGTTCACTTTCAAAATTATAGGGGCGTGGTTTCATAGTGCTATTGTACCCACCTCAATCTCTACGACCAGCCCCAGCAAACTCTGGGATACTCCTATATAATCTATCCTGGAGGTGGTTTTATGAACAGGCGAAAATAATACATTATTTCCCCTTTTCTCCCCAGGCATCCACCAGTGAGAAACCATCTATTTTCTCACACAATTCTCTTGTGGGTTTACCCTGGGTACTATACCTTCCCGCACTCCTGGCTGCCCCCGGATCCCAAGCCATATTGAAATCACTTGATAATATAATTTGTCCCTTAGCAAATCTTTCCAGTTTATTCAGCATCGGCTTTATAAACCAGTCTTGCCCAGAGTTAGGCACTCAGATGGTAGCTAGAGTATATAGTTACCCTTTCCCTTGTAGAACCACTGCGAGATATCTCCAAATGGTGTCTTTCTCCCAATCCACTACTGTAATAATGTTAAGGTTATTCTGCAAGGCTATTACCCCTGTAGTCTAATTGTGTCCGTCACTCGCTTGCAGATGCGTTTCCTGTAGGGGCAGGTCGTCTGTTTTTTCCCCCCCTTGTAAAAATCCTCTAACTTTTTCCTTTTCAGGGAGGAGTTCAACGAAATAATGCTTATATTATTGGTTTTAGCCATTTTATTAGCTGTACTTTAAGCTATTTACACACCCATTGGATTCTTGATTGACACTACCCCGCCTTCACCTTCCCCCAACTGAACCCTTCCCTCCCCTCTCTGGGTGGACTCAACCAGCCTCTAGCCCCTCCTGACTCACCCTCTCTGGGATTAAGCCCAATCCAGCCCCACCAAGTGCAGGCTCTCCTAAGCCCATGTAACGATCCCAAATCACACCATTCCCGACCCCCCACCTATAAAACTAGAACAATTGCCTTCCCTGGGCTAACTTGCTAAAGCGTTGTTCTCCGAAGCACAAACTCCTTCAGGTAGCTGTAGGATCATTTGAAGTCCTCCTGATGTTTTTCTGCTTCACCTTGGTCCATTCCCAACTCTTCCTTTCCTGACCTTTCACTGTGGGCTCACAGGACCCTGCTTCTTTCTCTAGCCCAAGTATACTCGCACCTTCATTACAGGTTGAGATGCAATGTTGCTGACCCTCCCATTTGAACACTAAGCCAAAATGGAATGTCCAACATTATAGTGTCTTTTTCGCGAAGAAATCTCTAGACCGGACCTATTTTTCTCCTTTTAAGCACAGTAATTTGGGACAGATCCTGAAAGAGTTGTAACTCCGACCCATTGTATTTGAGCAGTTTCACTTTCCTTGCTGCTACCAAAATCTCTTTTTGACCATAGTCCTGTAGAGCCACCAAGACCTCTCTTGCCCTTGCTCCCGGTTGTTTCCCCAACGGCCCCACTCTATGCACTCTCTCCAACTTCAATTCGGCGTCACCATTAGATCTGTGAATATTTGCCGGAACACCGCCCTAAGGTCCTTGTCATGCACCTCCTCGGATAAACCCTTTACCCCGACATTCGATCTCCTGGACCCATTTTCAAAAATCCTGCGCTTGCAGCTCCAGGTTGTTGGTCGCAAACAATAAGTGTTAAACCAATTCGTCGCTTTTCCGTGCATCGTTTGCCAGTTCCTGGAGCGCCGGCTCGTTCGTGTCCACGCTTGCCTCCAACTTATTGACATCTCCTTTTATCTAATGTAGCTCTGATGCCAGGTCCTCCTGAATCTTGTCCAACTGTACCTGTACTGTTCCTACAATTGTATCCCCAAAGTCCTGAAAGTATTGTTTGACAATATCCTGTGGGACCGGCCGGTCAGGCCCAGAGTCTCCTTGAAGTCCCATGTATTCCTGTTTTTCCGGACTTCCTTTCCCCCCCCCCTCTGACGGGGTTCCTGTATCATAGCTTTTGAAGAGTTTTGTTGGGTTCTGTGGCTCATTTCCTCAATTATTTTGACATCCTTAAATTCTGGTCCCTCCACATAAAATAGTGTCTTTCAGGCCTGCAATTAGCTCCACGATGGGCATTATGAAAATGAAGTATTCCTCCGTGCCTGTCGTATCACCAGGTCATTTGCATACTTGTAAATCACCTTCTTGTTAACACTCAAGATCCAGAAGCCCGGGATTCTATCCATTCGTATGCTGCCAAGGAAACTCACCCCTTTATGGCTGCTCACATTCTGGCACTGATCGGCTTCCCACAGCGAGTACGGAAGGAATACCCCTCCCCGCACGTGCGTTCCTCAATCGCTTCTCCTCACTCTTATGCTGCCTGTTGCACTTGCTAGCGCCAGAGTCCTAGCTGCTCACACTCTGGAGTGACTGCCTGATTCCTGTCCTTGCGCAGACACTGGGGCATTTGCTTTGTATACTATGTAGAGGGGTCCTATCCACTGCCCTGAAGCCTCCACTCGGGACCAACCGCCACTGCAGCGCCAGGTTTCTCCTGGATTCCAATCCATACCTTGCTCCTAAAGGGATTTGACCAGTTATTTCAAGGTTCCCTTCTGACAGTGGGCGGGGGAGGGAGTACTGGATTCTTTCACCCCCCCTTGCTGCCCCGCAGTCCATCCCTTCTGCGCTCCAAAACCCTCACCTGAAGGGGTTCCCTTCTCCTTAAGCACTTCGGGAGCTCAACTCTGGTCCTGCCTAGCCTTCCGCACTGCCTCTCGCTCCTCCAGATCGCTTAACTCGCCTGTGCCGGGGCAGTCTCCACAGACACCAGCAGGCTCCTCTGGCGACAACGGTGCCGGCGCGCTCTTCCTTGATTGGAACAGCCCCAATACTCATGATTTCACTTCCAATATCGAGTTAGTCTTTCACCACCTATTTATGGACCCCAATCCCTTTGACTCTTCGTGCCCGTGGAGGGTGTTTCACATGGTAATTCCTTGAATCAGTGTCAAGGGGGCAGGAGAGCATCAGTTACGATGCTCCCATGTCGGAAGCCATTTTTTGAATCAGAGTAACTACAGTTCTTAAGGATAGAGAGATATCTTGCATCTCTCCCAAAACTCTATAGTCTGAGAGATTGGACCACACCACCTTCAGTTGAGTGCCAAAGGGTTACCTAATATCCTTTCCCTCTACTCCCCGACTTTAGTCACATCGATCGCCTAGTTATGGCTGGTGGCAGTGGACGTGTTCTACCAACTATTGTGTAATTGTTATACCGCAGGCTATGTCCACAGCCTCAGTTGTGCACAATAGGGACACCCAAGTACCAACTTGGAGTCTCCCTTCTTGTTTCACCATTACTAGTGTGGTTGTCCTTGGTTAGCTGTTCTTCTACCATTCTTGGAGGGGGAGGTTAGCATGTGTGTTTTGCCTTTGGCAGGAACCCTTGGGTATCCCCGCCTAGGCTCCAGAGTGTCTGGGCAGGCAGTAAGTGAGGGAGGAGTCTTCCACCCCTGTCCTTTGTCTGCCAGAGTGCCTGAATAGGGCCAGCGTCCACAGGGAGTCTGGCTGTTTTGATTGGACAGCCAAACAACCCTTTCTGTAAAATGCTGAGATTGCAGAGGAGTGTGTGCTGAACTGTATAAAAGGTCAATCTTCTGGAGTGAAAAGCAAGTCGACCACTGGAAGCTGAAGTAACCGAAAATGAAGACGACCAGAGACGCCTGCAGACCCTTTGCAACACCGTGAAGTGACCGCTGCTGTCCTGACCCTGTTTTCTGTGAGACAGAGGAGCTCCGAAGGACTCCTTCGCCTTGGGTGGTGGGAACAACCAGTCCCAAGACTAACTTTGAATTGAGCCATCTGCCGAGGTCGTCAGAGTTTCCAGAGCAGCAGAACCCCAATGCCAGGAGAACTGCTGTCCATTGAGTGCATCGTTGTGGAAAGGCCGAATCCGTCCAAACTTTTTTGGATCCTATAAGGACACTCCAGAGATATGATTTAACTCACCCAGACCCCCTCAGAGGGTGGGACTGCAGGATGCAAAGAAGATTGATCGGGCAATCCGTCTCCTTTGTTGGTAGTCTAGAAAAGGCGCCAAAAACACAGAGTGAACCAAGAAGTTGCTGAATGTCATGCTCTAGGTCCTCCCTTGAGACTGCTGCTATGATGCCATCCATTGTCCTGCCTTCAGTCATTCAGACCAAGGAATACAGAGATCGGGTTCAGAGCTGCAACACAGCACAGCGTCCAGCATGAACATTTTCTTCTGCCCTAAGGTACTGTCGGGGGAAAAGGGTATTGCTTACCTGATTTCAATAAGTTGCTCCAGAGCGTTGGAAAGCACTTAGAGGTGTCCGGGGTCACCCCCTTTTACCTCAGACTCAAGCCGCTGCTGGTGTCCCTTCAGCGAGTCCTTTTACAGGTCTCCCTTGCTAGTTAACTTGCTGTTTTTATACACTAGAGACTGGAATAAATCCTCTGGAACTCTTCGTATTCTGCTGCTTGTCAAGACTTGAGCCCTCGCCGATCTGCCTTTAGGTAGGGTTGCATTTTTGGACTTTAGACTTGCTGGGCGAAGAAACCAAAACCTAGAACTAGGCTAATGTTACAGTAAAGTCACCTTAAGGGAGGAAAATGGTTAGTGTATGTGTTTGCAGAGTAAATGTATTACTGTATGAACTGTTAAAAACTGCAGGTGCGGTGTAATAACCAATAATAAAATAACATTGTCTTTATCCTTTCTAAAGTTGCTACAAATGTAACCATGAACAAACACAAAAGTGAAAGTGCCTTTTGAAGAGTATTCTTGTATTTCAAAGTGTTCTAGTGTAAATGTCAAGTATTTAAAGTGATTCTGGTGTATATATAATAAAGATATATATATTTATTAAGACTTCGAATTGTTGCCGCCATTGTACTTACAAGACTCCGAGCCTGAGGTCAGTCATTTATCTAGAGAACTAAACGAGTTTGTTACAATCAAATTTTTAGAGTTGTAACAGTTTTTCATATAATCTTTTCAATTAATGAAGAGCTGCGATTTTGAATGGTTTTTAGAACACTGTCATACTATTAACTCATATGTTACAGAGGGGCACATTGTGTTGATAACATGTGGGAATGGTTGGTAGTAAACAAAGTTGTCTCTGTCATATTCTTTAAGATTGAGGTAGTATTGGAACCTCATCGGTGATTTTTCGATGTGGTTGTTGACATCCGATTTATGGAACGTATTTTGCCACATCACTGACAAGGCTTTGCATTCCCATTTTTTTGCAGAGGGTGGAAGCTACCCATGCGAAGATTCTTCCTTTACCCCTGCTACTAATAACAAGTTGGCAGTGAGGTAAGCCTCTATAAATTCAGATTCATTAAGTAAGGCCTATAAGTCATTGGCTATGAGAGTTTGTATTTGGTACACTCAACCGATTAATACAGTTGTCTCTCTGTTTCTTTTCCTCTCCCTCTCTTGTTTGTGTAGGCTGACACCATTCTGTGTTCAGAGCCTGTCATCAAAGAGCTGCCCCCGCTTGCTTGCTTGCATCTGGTTGCACTAACAATACTTAGAATTGGTTTAAGTGTGTGTAATTCCGATTGTTGTCTACAGTACATCCCCCCCCCATGAAGAATTTCCCGTGAACAATTCTCTTGAAGAAATATGGGAATGAAACATGTCGGGTCTCTCTGGCTGTGAGATAACGGTCACGGTTTTAATTAAGCATCAAAAGCTGCTGTCTACTTAGAAACAATAATAGGATCTTAATATTAATATAACAGATCCACAATTAGACATCAGATTGGTATTTGTACTCAAGATGCTAATGTTAGATATTGTGTATTGTTTATGTTTTTAGTATACAATTGGATGTGTGTGTTATATTATTAACAACCTGTAATGAGAAATATTTATTATTTCAACTGCTTTACTGTTTTTCTGTCTATTAAAGGTGCAGGTGTTTTAACACAGAACCCCTTTAGTTCTATCTTTGGTGTTTTGTTTTCTTTTTGGATTTTATTTATATATACTTTTTTATATTTTTTCCACTTGAGGTTTGTTTTGTTGCTCCACATATATGGATTACTGTGGTTGAAATACTGGTTGTATATATATGAAAAAAACTTTTTTATATGAAATGAATTTTGTAATAAAATATACATATATTTTTTTAATGTCGCTTGTGAGTGCAGTCTGTTGCAACTGAGGAGGGCAGCTCGTTAGGTATCCAAACTATTGCTGTTGGATCTTTAAGGGCGAGGATTTGAGAGGAGCTAGGACCTTCTGTTTGTAACAATACAAGTTCAATTGGGCATTGTCCTAGGCCTCTTTTTACAAAAAAACCCAGTCCTTTGTAGTTCTTTGGTATATATAATAAATACATAATTTTAGATAAAGTGTCTTTGGTTTGCATGTCTAAGGTTCAGTGTAGATACCTACAGCTCCCAACTACCTCTTAAGATAAGCCTGACTGCTCTGCCACTCTACCAAGGTCCTGAGTTATTACAAACTGATACTAAACCACTGGGATAGCTTACTAAAGTCTTACTACCAGTTGGACTTCGGGAAAACGCCCCCAACAGGGATAATGTACAAAGAATCATTGTTGAGAAGACGAAGCATATGGAGACTCGAAAGGGTTTGTCTCCAGTTGTTAGGACGCTAGAAGAGAAACAAGAACAAAGGTGCAGCCCAGGCCACTTGTAAGTGAAGGACGTGCTAACTCCAACATGCGGGTAGCTGTCTCCAGCAACCAACATTTGCCGTGCAACAAGCAGTATCTTGCTGGATGTGGGCGTGATGACGGTGCACGCTACGTGCGCCGGCATCAGGAAAGGATATTTATATGCTGAAGACGTCAGATTCAGCATGCAAATATAGCACTCACACTTTTGCTTGCTGCTCGGGCAGTTTCTGCCCAATTTTCATAGGGTATCCTCGACCAGCAATCCCACTGGACCACCAGGGAATTGATTTTGGGGGAGCCCACCACCAAGCCAAACCGCCTCCCACCAACAAAAAAAAACAATTACAAAGTTTTGCCTTCTTTGGGGGCAGATGGGTGCTGTTTTGCACCCATTTGCCCCAAACAAAGGCAACAAAAAAAAAAAGGCTTGTGGGCCAGCCCCCTAGAGGGGGGTCAGAATCTTGCCGCTTCCCTGGGGGGCAGAATTGAGGGTCTGACCCCCTTTTGCCACCCCAGGGAAGCAGCAAGGAACACTAGGCCAGAAGGAATATGATCTGGGGTGGTGGGCAGGCCAATCTTGTCCCCACCACCACACAAAAATGCAAACCAGATTTTAGACACCACATATAGTGGAACCCTTGGGGGCATCAGTGGCCAGTCTCGTGTCTGTGGGCCAGGCCCCCTCCCTTCCAAGGATGGGCATACCCTTGCAGCTTCCCTGGGGGAGAGAATGGGGGTTTTTCCAACCCTACGAAGCAGCAAGGGCCAATAGGCCGCCAGTGATATGATCTTGGGGGTGGACTCCCGGGCCACACCACCAAAAAAATGCCAACAAGTTTTGCCTTCTCTGGGGGCAAATTAGTGCTGTTTTGCACCCATTTGCCCCCAAGGAAGGCAAAACAACACATGGTAATTTTGCCAGAGGGACACCAGATGGCATCAGGGGGCTGGCCCTATGCCTGTAGGGCCAGCCCCTCAGGAATCCCCCCGCATGGAGGGGCAGCTCTTTTCTGCTTCCCTGGGGGGTGGGGCAAGAGGGGATTGAGGGTCTGCTCCCATTCTGCCCTGGGAAGCAGTAAGCCACCAGGGAAAATATTTTGGGGTTGGGGGCTGTTTCGCCCATTGCAGTACAACCAGCCGTCCTGGATCTCTGGCAGGGCCACGTTAGTGCTCTTCCCTCCGGGGAGGGATCACCTGGTTGCTCCTTGGGACCATCACTGGGCTGAAGGGCAGTCGACCCACGTGCGAGTCAGATGCCCAAGGCCAGGGGCAGCACCCTCGACCGTCCCGGACCTCTGGCCATGCTGCGTTACAGCTTTTCCCTCCGGGTAGGATGGGAACCCTGTCGGGACATCCCTTGACCGCCACTGGGCTGAGGGGCGGTAGATCCACATGTGAGGCAGACAACCCAAGTCCGGGGGCAGCACTCCTGGCCATCCTAGAGCTCTGGCTGGGCTGCGTTACAGCTTTTCTGTCCGGGGAGGATGTGGCCTCTGCAAGGGGCTCACTGGGAATGCTGCTGGGCCTGGGGACAGGCGGCCCACACAGGAGACAGGCACCCAAGGCTGGGGCAGTACCCTTGGCTGTCCTGGAGCTCTGGCCATGCTGCATTACAGATTTGCCTTCCAGGGAGGGACGGGGACCCTGCTAGGGCATCCCTGGAACCAAAGCTGGGCCTGGGGATGGTCGACCATCAAGAGCAACAGCTGCCCAAGGCTGGGGAAAACACCCCCGACCATCTTGGAGCTCTGGCCTGGCTGTGTTACAGGTTATCCCTCCAGGGAGGGAAGGGAACCCTGTCAGGGCTCTTTGTTACCATTGTTGGACTTTGGGACTGTCTATCCACATAGGAGAAAGGCGCCCAAGGCCGGGACATTACACCCCAGCCATCCTAGAGCTGTGGCTGGGCTGTTACAGCTTATCCTTCCAGTGAGGGATTTGGACCTTGCCAGAACGTCGCTGGGCTTGGGGACGGTCAATCCACATGACAGGCGCCCAGGGGCAGCACCCCCGGCCATCCTGGAGCTCTGGCTGTGCTGTGTTACAGGTTTTCCCTTCGGGGAGGGATGGGGCCCATGCTGGGGCTTCCCTGGGACTACCGCTGGACTTGGGTCGTGAGTGGGAGGAGGTGTCAGGGGGGGGGGAAATCTACCCTTTCTTTTTGTTGTTTAACTACCGTGGTGTGTCTTTACCGCAGGCTGCGTTCGCAGCTGCAGTAAAGCATCCTTGGTTGCCATTTGTCAAAATGGCCCAGTCTTCTTTCACCATTTCTTTGTGGAAAGGTCCTTCTTGAGATTTACTCAAATGCCAAACCAGGTTTGGCCCCTTTGTTCGTTTTGTCTTTGGCGTGATACACAAGCAAAGCCCGCCTCTGGCTCCAGGGCGTCTGGTGGGGGAAGGAAGTGAGGGAGACAGGAATGCACTCCTAGCCGGCTGGAATGAATGGGAGAAACTTGCTTAAAAGGCAAGCCTTTTTGGCTTGGAAGGCAGTCGACCACTGGACGAAGGAGTCCGAAGACGAGCTGGAAGAGGACGGCTGATGCACCTCCTGGACCGTTGGTTTGCCCGGTGAAGCCATGCTGCAAGTCTAAATCGCCAAGTTCATCTCGACAGAGAAGCCCTTCAAGGACGACGTTTCCCTTTGAGTTGGTGGGACAAATCAACTCGTAAGCCAGCTGGATACCATTCTCGGAGCTGGTTGTATTTTCCTCAGAGTGCTGCAGGAAACCGAATAGCCAGGGAGAAAGACACCAGTTGGTGTGCTGGACTACAGCTACCGGACTTGAAGATTTGCTTTTGGCAGCTTTTTGACCAGTCCCAGTGCAGGAGTCCCGACGTCCCCCCTCTTGTCCCCACGACTGAGGCTCAGGAACAGCGAGATCTGCAGGAGCTGCCAGGAACAGAAGTCTTCAGCAGCATTGTTTTCTTCATTGTAATGTACTGTGAAAACCCAACCAATAGAACTTGCCTCTCACTGCGAAAGTGCTTGAAACTTTGGCAACTTGCAGACCTAGTCAGCTTGAGATGCAACATATGAAGATTTCATTCCAGTGGTCGACTGCCTTCCAAGCCAAGAGACTCGCCTTTTATCCAGTTTCCTCCCATCCATTCCAGCCTAGGTGCGACTCACCCAGCAGGGTGGCTGTCCTTGCTGTACAGTCAATCACGCCAGAGTGCATTTGGTGCTCCTATGAGACTAAGCACAGGGAGTTTCGGGCACCTCCCTCACTTCCTGCCCAACCCAGTCACTCAGGCACCAGAGGCGCTCTTCAGTCCTGAAGCCTGCCAAAGGCGTAGGAACAAAGGGACCAAACCTGGTTTGGCGCGCAGAGATAAACTGTAGAAGAACCTTTCCAAAAAGAAATGGTGAAAAAAGAAGACCGGGACCTGTTTAAACAAAGGGGGCTCTGACAGCATCTTGAAAAACTTGGCTCCCGCGATTTAACGCTACCGGTGTTCGCAGCCGGAAACATCACAGTAGTTTGTTGTAAAACCATTGCCACCAGCCATTTCGATAGGAAAGGGTAGCATTTGACTGCTACATGAGTTTCTAAACAAAGGGGATACTAGGTAACCCCTCCAGCACTCTATTGTAAGATAGTGTGTTCTGGGTCTAGGAATTTGAAAAGACTAGTAAAGTCAATTTCACTTTACATTCTCTGGGAAACAGTTTATCCCAGAGAAGGTATTTAATCCTTGGGATAGCCTCAAAAAGGCTTCCTGTGTCACTGCACTGAGGTTGCTGTGTGACACCTGAAAAGATGATCCCTCTGGAGTTGTCTAAAACTCTACAATCAAAGAACACAAGAGTAAAACACATCAAAATACGAGTGTGTGGGAAAAAAGGCTCACACTCTCCAGGTAAAAAAATGAAGTCCTCAAAATCCAGCAAGTTGCTGGCGGTCTCCAAGGTGAAGGGAATTAGCACATTTCTGAGAATTCTCCCTAACAGCTTGTGGCCCTTCACTAAAGACTTTTAAAAACATTGTGCAAAGACTTTTCTACTTACCTGTAAGACGTGCTTCAGCTACATAGACTTTTGCCTATTGACTTTGATCTAGCCTGTTTCCACTGAAAGATTACTCTCCTCTGACACTCGGGAGGGTTGAAAAGTATTTGCCTGCTCAAGAATAATGGTGATCCCTTGTTTGTTCTGAAGAACATTTTCTTTGCCACATCTCTGTGCTATTCTAAATGCTAACAATAACACATCAATGTCCACGGTGTCCTAACAATTGATGTCATCTGAGGGTATAGGAAGTGTCTGTGGCATCCCCAATGGGTGCTAGCTGATTTAGAAACTAAGTGTTTATTTTGGAGGTATTAGTGTGTTACTATAATATTGCTCCCTTGTAAAGATGGCTTATATAAAATGACCGGTAAATAATTGTTTTATCAAAAAACCTTGAGTTTAAGTGTGTGTTTGAATACCCGACACTGAATCTTTGTGTAACCACTCTACTGCTCACATTGACCCCTCTTGAGATAAGCCTGGCTGCTCCACTGCGCTACCAACCTGCGTAGTTCAGACTTATACCAAAGGTTGGGTCCTATTGCCAGGAGGCTGAGATTGTTGTAGGGCTCCCTATCAAATTAGGCTTAATGTACCGGGTGCCTTTTCTAGAACTGATCCTACTGTTGGGGGTCTCCGGCAAGGTTGTGTATTTGCCCCTCCCACCCCCCTTTGTTGTATGTTTATAGACTATATCAGAGAGTACGTAGGTCAGATACAATCTTTTCCTCATAAACAAGGGAATTCCTCGGTCAGTTGGTTGGTGTATGCCGATTACTTGGTTCTACTGGACCTCACCCCTATTGGGCTCCAGCGCCAGTTGGTGGCCTTCGAAACTTCTGTTAAGGTGAATGGTTTACCCATCAACCCTTAACTGTCAACCCAACAAAAACTAAAACATTTTCAGCCCTAGTCATGGAACTAAATCTAAAAACTTCAATTGGACTTTAAACAACTCCAATTGAAGTAGTCTTCATGTACCTACCTGAGATTGGCAATCTTTTTGAGGAATCGTAATGCTGATCTCTACACATGAGAAATGCATTGCTATTGCAGGTCAAGCCAAAATAATGTGTACACAGTTTAAGCCATTTCCCTTGATTCTGGATATTAAATTCTTTAAGGCTAAGACAGTGTATATCCTTAAGTATGGAGATTAAATAACGGGCCCCAATCATGGGACAAACTTGAAGGCCCTTTTGGAGGCGCGTTCTGAGTCTACTGAATGGTGTACCTGTCCCAGTGATAAGATATGAGCTTGGTTTGAACTTGCAAGGCTCTAGTCAATTGGAAATATTTAATCCTACATAGGAAAATGTTAGTCCTCCCTGAAGGCTTGTTATCTCACACCTTGAATATGCCATTTGTAAAGGGAACTAATGCAGAATTAACCTTTTGGATGGATTATAGCAACAAACTAGTGAATACTTTACCCACCAACAAAATCTTGTGAGCACGACTCAATATAGAAAGAGCGCAGCAACTGTAGATTATGTAAAGCTCTGGAGATTGTGGCCACCAGTTGGTGGCTGAACGTAAAATATTAGCTTGTAAACGTCAGCTACATTTTGAGACATGTTTTCATGGCATTAGTTTTATCAATGGAAAAGAACTCCAACAGAATAATAGCCGGATACCAAGTTTCACTAGTTTTAGCTACTACTACTATTTTTTAATGGAGATTTTCCCTAAATGGGATAATCAATTTGTATAAGTAGAGATTTAAGACCAACATTCTTTAGAAATTTTATGTAATGAACTTGTTTTGCTGATGTTTATGAAACCGTTCAAACTGAAGTATTACTGTTTTTAGTAGGTTTAATTTTGTATATTAAATGAATTTGTCAGGTGAAAATGTGTATTTCAAGCCATAACACCTATAACAATAAACGAAAATGAAATACTTATTACATGTCACACAATATCCGAGATGAAAAGTACTACAGTTAAACATAACAGTCTGGTGTGGGTATAAAAACAGTAAACGGACAATACCTAACCTATTCTTGACCTTAAAATGTAAGCCCCATGACTAGACCCTCTACATGTAGAATTCAGCAGATATGAAAAAAGGTGAGCCTAGACGATATAAAACTACATTAGATGTAATCATATTCAAGACCTAAGATGCCCCACAGTAAACAGTCTCAGGCTTCCTCCTACACTCTAGTACAAAAGTAACATACTTAATTATGCACACAACACAGTTGTACAGCTCAGAGAGGGCCTACCAAAGCTCAGCATAAAGTTAAGGCTTATGCTGCCCAGGTACAGATGGGCATATTGCACTCCAGGGAAATAAACACGTAGCAAGGCAAATAACAATGCAATTCAAGAGGGAGGAATGTAACACAAATGAATACATGTATTAAATCAGTGGTGTTTTCAACACTCCGTTTTGGCAAAAAACTCAAGGTAATGTAAGGGGTCCTGGGAAAAATATCACCGTCTAGGTCAGTGCCTAGGAATGTCAGTAAAAGCAGTTCTTTAGAAAATGCCCCTAGGAATCAGATCGTCTGCCAGCAGCACCCCGGTTTTGCGAAAAGCCAGGCAATTCCCAGCTCCCCCCCACAGGTGTAGATACAGCAGCAAAGTACCCGAGCGGACACCAGAGGAGACCCTTAAAAGGACCACAGAGGCAGGTGCGAGAACCAGCAGCCCAAGAAGATGCAGCACAGCAGGAGCAGTTCCCAATTAAGCTGTGCGTGTTGGAACATTAAAGCCGTCTGAGTCCCTGGCGGGTTCAGTGTCTCCTCGTAGATCAGTAACAGCGTCGGAGGGTTCATCACGTCCAACCGGAGAGCCCAAGTGCCGTGGAGTGCCGCAGGGCAGCCAATATTATTAACAAGGCGCAGAGAGGCACGGAGGCCGTCGCTCAGCATAACTGCCAGAAATCGAAGGAAAGTACCATGAAGGCTGGTCGAGGAAGTATAGGTCGAGTCACTGATAATGACTCATGGAAGTCAGACAAACCTAGGGAAACTAATGAAGAGGAGTCAGCATTTATATTTGGCCAAATGAACAACACGGGCTCTGTCTTGAACCTAGATTCTGTTGCACGCGAAGCACGGCTGACTGAACGTTTAAAAGCAGACTTCATATTAATGCGTGAATGCTTGAATGCCAGCTTTACTACCAATTAAGAAAAGAAAATTGCACCGGCTCGCAAAGTGAGCACTCTGGTGAAAGAACCTAATCTCGCCAATAATAAAGCAAATTCTCTAAATGACTAACAACTGTGAGACCCATCAATTTAAACCTATCAGAAGACCGTCAGCCAACTGTATCCCGTAAATCAACTTCTGACTGTGTGCATATAGATGAAGTTAATTCCTTGTCGGGCGAAGAAGAGCTGTTAGGATACAGACCAACACAGCCAAGTTCACACAAGAAACATGGAGAGACTTTAAATTACAAAGGGAACATATCTATTGCCGCAGGAATACAGATTCACAACAACGTGCTTGCTGCCACGTTCATAGCGCTGATGCTATTCATGAAGCTATATGAGTCACTAAATAGACTGTGCGGGATCAGAACTCTATTCTAGCTACAATGAATGGGAAATTAACTGCCCTTGAAAAATTTAGTGAGCAATTAAGCGTTCGATTAGACTCAGAAGCCGCAGCATCATGTCAGTGGCACGCCCGTTTGAACGAAATAACTAAACGTGAAGCCCATGACAAAGTTGACCTCGCTGAGGCCATAGTCGAATGCACAAAGTGGATAAGACACAACGTTGCCGTACGGCCTGTTGGATTCAAAGGAAGCAAGGATTGTACTTGTCAGCATTCAAGTAATGACTCCCCTGGAACCAATCCAGCCAATGTTCAAAGAGCGCGCACTAAAGAGTATATAGCGGCGAACGAGACAAACTGTTTAAAAAAAGTCCCAAACATCGCTATTGAGCGTCTAGATGAAAATAAAATCAATGCAAACTCAAGACAGATCAAACCACCAATACGAATGGGCATTGAGAAGGTAAAGGCCTTGAGCTCAACATCTCAAAATGACATGCAAGATAAAGAATCAGTTCAATCGCTTCCCCGAGCACATTTCCTCAGGCGACAACTATTGATGAAGACCTTACCTCTCAGAAATTACAAACAAATAAGGCGCTAACAGCAGATCAAAAAGCATCCTTTGGCATATTTTTTGGGACTGCCAAATCTATAAATTCTACCAAGTCCAAGTCAGCATTGTCCAAGGTTAAACAACCGAAAGTTGCGAATACAATGAGAAAGGGACCCGCCCCAAAACGCCCCCGTACCAATGGTGCGAAAAAATATATAAGAAACTTGACAACACCAACACGGCTAGTAGTCGCAAAAGTTGGTTCGACCGCACTACAGCCAAGAAAGACAAACAGCGACAAAGATCATATGCGGAGTCCAGCCATTATTTCAAAAACAACGACAAAACGGAATCGTGATGAAAGAAATTCATCCATCGACGTCACTGCAAGCGACTCCATAGACCTATGTGATCTCTCAACATACTCAATAGACGACAGAGAACCAGCTACTTCCAACACAACTGGCAATTGGATAGACACGAGATGTGTTGAGAACCAGAATTCTACCGCAAGTGATAATAAGATGCAGAGCACCCGTTATCCGCTGGGACCCTCAGGGCTCCGGCCACCGACTTGCAACAATGAGCCGGATGCTACTCCCATGATGCAATCTGGCTCGCGAGCAAATGTTCGAGAAGTGCCGATAAATCCGATACTGAAGCTTAATCCTAAATGTACAGCCGCACAAACACAAAAACTAAACCAGCAAAGGAACAGTAAAAGAACCGAACAGCACGCCATAGCTGAAGCTAGTGGGTCGAAATTGTATCTTGAAAACATCTTGAAAGACAAAAACGACGTAAACCTGACTAGAGCAAATGTGATGCGGCTGTTCCATTACATTCCGGCACTATGGAATTTACGTTCGGATGGCATTGCCATCGTGGAATATAAATGTGAGTCTAGATCTGATTGGGCAACTCTGCACATGAAATCGAAGACCGTCGCACGACTACTACTAAATGTGAAAGAGGAACTTCTGCTCTTTGGATTTGATTTATCAGTGTGTGAAGATCAGAACAAATCAACAAATGAAAGAAGTCAACATCTTGCCTCCAGCAAAACAAAAATAGATGAACTCTGGCAAGAATTGAAACATCAATCTTTCCATCCAGCCGAAAAAAACAAAAGAAGGCAAGGAACATCTAGGATGAAGTGGGGTCAAGGGATTTGACCCAACTTAACTTCATGGAACACGCAAGGCTTCGCGCATCTGTTTAGAAATAGCGACTTTCAAGACATAAAAAGTACTTTTATCTGCCTACAGGAAACATGGCTCCGTGAAATCCCCTCACGTGATGGATACATGCTATTGTTAAATGAAGCAAAAAAAAAATCTATGTGGACGCCCGTTTTCTGGTCTTCTATCAATGATAAGTAACTCGTCTGGCTGGGAAATATTAGCCACTCAAAATCCCAAACTATTTGTACAAGCGACTACTCTTCGAAAGACAATGGTGGATTCAGTAGGGAAAAAATATCTGCAACAACTCCTGCTAATAAACATACTGGAATCCCGCAATGATTTCAGATTCAATCTACCTAGCCTCGATATCATTAATAATTGACAATTGTCACTAGTCCTTTGTCGATCCATTCATCTTGCTATGTGGTGATCTAAATTACAATTTTTTTGATACAACAAAAGAGCGTAGCCCCAACAACATATTCAAAACTCCAACTGAATTCTCAGATCGAGGTACCAAATGGGAATACGAGCTAAAGCTACGCCACTGTGTAATGCTGAACGGCTGTACTAGAGGATACATCCCTGCAGCAGACACTTGGCATCGAGGCGAGTAAAAAAAAAAAACTCTCGACTACATATGGGTTTCGGAAAATCTACATCGGTGTATTGCAATTCTTGCAATAAAGAGAACAGCAGCAAGTGATCACGATGCCTTAATAGTTTCATGGATGTCTCCACTGACAATCGGGCAGCCCTGTTACTCCACCCCACTAAGCATTAACACAGCTCAAAATCGCCTACGCATGAAAAGCCATCAAATTGAAAACTTGATATCGGAGTATACTAATAAAATGTAATGTGTCCGCAAGTCGAATATGCATCTTTACTAAAACAATTCATCTGTACCCATAAGCCAAGATCAACAATCGATAAATACCCATTCAGCCCAGAATTATGGGAAGCAAAGAAATTGCTACACAAAGACCTGAAAGATCTAAAGAGGTCAGGTGGAAAAAACTTAAAACCACTAATGAGGAAGAGACGTCAACAATATCGAAATTGGCTTAAATCTTTTAATACCCTACGGACACAAGAACAAGGGGAACTGATGCTTCGCTTGCTAATACAAAATGATAGCCGAAACATCTGGCAAATTATAAATTCTGCTCTATTAAATCAAAAGAGCACCCTGGCAAATGGCGTGAATGCCGCGAGCTGGTCACGGCATTATACAGCGGTCTTTAACAACTTAGAATCATACAGTACACTGAATGTTGAGTTGGCTGCCTGCGTATGGCAAGTCACTGAAAATGTTGTAGACATTAAAGCAGCAATTAAAAACTTGAAGACGTCATGTGCCGCAGGACCAGATGGAATCTCGAACTCAATGCTAAAAGCAAATAAGGAAAACTGGGCTCAATTCATAAAATTGCTATTTGATCATATAGCACAAACAAACAATCCCTGAATCCTGGACCCAGGCCGTGGTAGTCCCGGTGTTTAAAAAGGGCAATCGCGACGATCCAGCGAATTATCGACCCATAGCGTCATTAGACACTATGGGCAAAATATTTGCCACTTTCCTCCAAAGGAAACTCTAAATGGGCTGAAGAAGCCAACTTAAATGACAGAAGATAAACCGGGTTCACCAAAGAGGTTGGAGTCAAATTAAATCTGATGTTACTAAACCTGGTGAAACTAGATGCAATAAAAAATAAGAAAAGATTGTTTCTAGCCTTTGTCGACTTGAAACAAGCATTCGACACCATCGACCGACTGCTTTTATGGAGCAAATTAAAGACCTGGGGATGTCCCAATCAACTTCTGTCTCCACTGATGGCCCTACATGCTAACACCAGCATTCGTGTACGACTAAATGCCGAAGGCAAGTTAACCGACGAAATAAAGACAACAAAATAAGTGAAGTAGGGCTGTCCGTTGGCAGCTTTGCTGTTCAAACTTTTCATATCGGATCTTCCGGCTGCCTTTGCACAAACTAGGTCATTTCTGCCCAAAGTAAATGGAGACCACCTAACCCACGTAATTTACGCAGATGATGTGGTGCTGTTAGATATACTGGTATATAGGTCTACAGAGACTCCTGTCAGCTCTGCATGTCTACCTAACAGCAAATCATTTGTTTATAAACGTGAAGAAGTCACAAGTAATGGCTATGGGTCCAAAAACCAAAATGAAGACTGTTAGGCAGAAACCTGTGCAGTTCCCTCTGGGACCACTGCAAAAGATTTAAGTCTACAGGTGTTGGCAGTAAACCCACTTGGTAGCAGTCTGTACCACACAGATTCACTGTGGTAGCTGTGGCTGAGCAGTCAGACTTCCCTCAAGAAGAGTTAGGCAGTATACAGAGGATACATAATAGGTACAGAGGCCCAGTAGCACAAGCAAACACTGACCAGAGCTAGGTGTAAAAGTACAGACTTATTTATTAAAGGTACACTCATAAATTACACTAGCACAATAGAAAAGATAAGCAAGTCAAACACAGTTACTATTACTCATATGTACATCCCTAATCATTTGTTGGACAATTCTAAGTTACTCCCACTTATTTTCAAACAGAGGTGAGCGCTTAACGTTAGATGACACTCCAACAAGTATTACCAAAAGGGAGGGAAAAGGCAGAAATAAAGAGAGCAGTAAGGTAAAACACTTTTCACATAAGGTTAGCAAAGACAGTCAATGGTGGAACAAGGAGAATTAGTTCGGGGCCCGCTTTAGAGGGAGCCAGGCGAAAAAATATGCCCAAGATCACACAATGTCCTCAGTCTTTGCAGGTGAGAGAAAAAGGTTTTACTACGGTTCTGGAAAGTTTAGTTAGGGTGTCCCAGACCTACCCAGGTTCGAGAGCCGAGGGCTAAATCTACCCCGTACAATCGGTGGCAAGGGAGGCCGGGCGGAACACAGTACCTTTAAAAGTGGAAAGGATCCTCCAGCGGTGGTAGTTGTTCCTGGTAGTGGGTGTAAGTCGCGGCGTCGTCCAGGGGAAGAGGTGCTCCCGGCGTGGAGGAAAACTGCAGATCGTTGCACTACCAGGGAAGAGACCAGCCGAGGAGTTTTCCGGTCACAAAGGATTTGTACCCCTCTTTCGCGGTCGAGGTAAAAAGTGGTATCCCGGTTGCCAGGGTGCTTGGCACAGGTAAGGCGGCCACGAGATGCTTCGGGACGGCGAAAAGAAGGCAGCAACTGGTTGTCCCCACGAGTTAAGGGAAGAAGACTCTCTGGTGTGAGATCTCCTCTGTCGTCGGGAAAAGTGGTGAGACGGTTCTGCAGGGCTTCACCGGTGGCATCGTCTCGGCAGGTCGGCTCGGCTTCTCCCTCTTCGGCTTCTTAGGTCCTGTGGCGACTTCTGAAGTTCCAGTCCCCAAAGCCCTGCTTTTATGCAGCAAACCCCCATTCACCCAGCCTAGCTGTCACTCAAACATGCTAAGTGGTGAGCCGGCCGGCTCACCACTTGGGCCAATCAGGACGGAGTGCGACTTGAGTTACCAAGGTAACTCAGTCCAGGGTGCCTAAATCCCCCTCCACCCCTCCTAAGTACCCCAGACAGAGCGGCACCACTTTGGAGGGCTTCTGTGGAGAAGCCCGCCAAAAGTGGAACAAAGGGCTCCACTTTGGGTCAGAGTTACAGAGGTGAACACCAACGCCATTTTAGAATCAAGTTTTGGCAAAAATTACCAACCGGAGTTATAATAATAAAGAAATAACCCGGCGGTATGTTCAAGGCTACCGTAAATAAATAAATAAAGGTATTAGCCTAAAACAATGGGAAATCCCATAGGAAAATATTCGCGGTTGAATATAAAGAGTAGTTTCCACTGCCACCAGCCAAAACTCGATGAGGGGGGACGGAGACGTGCCCCCTCGACTAACAGACCCCGGGGCAATGCAATTGCCCCGGCCAGTACGTCCACAATATGATGGTTTGTACTGGTTCTGTTCAGGATTTGAGACTAGTAAAGTCAATGGTGACTTTACAGACCCTGGGAGACAGTAGTCAGTCCCAGGGTATGGAGTCTATGTTGGGGGGTCCCTAGGACACCCCTGGGTTACGGCACTGAGGGTGCTGTGTAACCCATCCACAAAAACACATGAGGCCCTATGGAGTAAAAGACCCCATAGCCCATTCAACACAAGGCAAACCAAAGAAACACACTCCAAACATGTCCAAGAGTGAGGGTAAAAGAGTCTCACTCTTGGCAGGAGAAAAAAATAAACCCCAAAAATCCAGCAAAGCTGCTGGGGGACTCACTAGGTTAGGAAATTCAGCCTAAACAGAGAATTCTTCCTAACAAAGACTGTTAGGCAGAAACCTGTGCAGTTCCCTCTGGGATCACTGCAAAAGATTTAAGTCTACAGGTGTTGGCAGTAAACCCACTTGGTAGCAGTCTGTACCACACAGATTCACTGTGGTAGCTGTGGCTGAGCAGTCAGACTTCCCTCAAGAAGAGTTAGGCAGTATACAGAGGATACCTATTAGGTACAGAGGCACAGTATTACAAGCAAACACTGACCAGAGCGAGGTGTAAAAGTATAAACTTATTTATTAAAGGTACACTCATAAATTACACTAGCACATTGGAAAAGATAAGAAAGTCAAACACAGTTACTATTACTCATATGTACATCCCTAAGCATTTGTTGGACAATTCTAAGTTAACACCACTTATTTCCCACCAGAGGTGAGCGCTTAACGTTAGATGGTACTCCAACAAGTATTACCAAAGGGAGGGAAAAGGCAAAAATTAAAGAGAGCAGTAAGGTAAACCACTTTTCACATAAGGTTAGCAAAGACAGTCAATAGTGGAACAAGGGGAATTAGTTCGGGGCCCGCGTTAGAGGGAGCCAGGCGAAAATGTGCCCAAGATCACACAATGTCACAAGTCTTTGCAGGCGAGTAGAAAACGGTTTTACTACGGTTCTGAAAAGTTTAGTTAGGGTGTCCCAGACCTACCCAGGTTCGAGAGCCGAGGGCTAAATCTACCCCGTACAATCGGTGGCAAGGGAGGCCGGGCGGAACACAGTACCTTTAAAAGTGGAAAGGATCCTCCGGCGGTGGTAGTCGTTCCTGGTAGTGGGTGCAAGTCGCGGCGTCGTCCCGAGGAAGAGGCGATCTCGTCGGGGAGGAAGGCTGCAGGTCGTTGCACTACCAGGGATGAGGCCAGCCGTGGAGTTCTCCGGTCACAAAGGATTTTTACCCCTCTTTCGCGGTTGAGGTAAAAAGTGGTATCCCGGTTGCCGGGGTGCTTGGCACAGGCAAGGCGGCCACTAGATGCTTCGGGACGGCGAAAAGAAGGCAGCAACTGGTTGTCCCCACCAGTTAAGGGAAGAAGACTCTCCGGCGGGAGATCTCCTCTGTCGTCGGGAAAAGTGGTGAGACGATTCTGCAGGGCTTCACCGGTGGTGTCGTCTTGGCAGGTCGGCTCGGCTTCTCCCTCTTCGGCTTCTTAGGTCCTGTGGCGACTTCTGAAGAACCCGTCCCAAAAACCCCGCTTTTATGCAGCAAACCCCCATTCATACAGCCTAGCTGTCACTCAAACATGCCAAGTGGTGAGCGGGGTGGCTCACCACTTGGGCCAATCACACTAGAGTGCGACCTGAGTTGGCAAGGCAACTCGGTCCAGGGTGCCTAAACCCCCTCCCACGCCCCCTGTGGTACCCAGACAGAATGGCACCACTTTGGAGGGCTTCTGTGCAGAAGCCCGCCAAAAGTGGAACAAAGGCTCGACTCGGGTTCATGGTTACTGAAGTGAACCTAGACGCCATTTTGGCGGCGAGTTCCGGCAAAAAATCCCAACCGGTGAATTTATATTAAATAAACCGGCGGTATTTTTAACATTGCACCAAAAAGTGGTGCATCAAAAACCAATGGGAAATCCCATTGGGAAATATTCCGGTGGAATATTTCCGTGGTATCCACTGCCACCAGCCAGAACTCGGCGAGGGGGGACAGGACAGTACCCCCTCGACAACAGACCCAGGGGCAATCTAATTGCCCCTACCAGTACTTCCATAGTAAGATGGTTTGTACTGGTTAAGTTCCTAAGTTAAGACTAGTAAAGTCAATGGTAACTTTACTGACCCAGGGAGACAGTAGTCAGTCCCAGGGTGTGGAGTCTATGTTTGGGGGTCTCTAAGACACCCCTGTGCTACTGCACTGAGGGTGCTGTGTAACACACATTCAAAAACCAATGAGGGCCTATGGGGAAAATTACCCCCTAGCCCATAAGCACATAGCAAGTCACAGTAACACTCTCAAGTCATGTCCAAGAGTGAGGGTAAAAGAGTCTCACTCTTGGCAGGAGAGACTGGGGGACTCACTAGGTTAGGAAATTCAGCCTAAACAGAGAATTCTTCCTAACAAAGACGAAGGTCTTTAAGTGGAAAGTGGATAACGAGGCCTTGTCTAGAACAGACGTAATTCGTTATCTGGGAGTTGCATTCAATATCTCCATAAGAGAATGGAGTTGGACTAACGAAGTTACAGCTCGGATGAGAATTTTTGAGTTACAGGGCTTGAAACTGCACGCAAAATACAGGAAGTTTGCAATACAGCCAGTAATAACTTTCTACCGGCAAAAAGTTACCCCAGTAGTATGTTTCGGTTGTGAAACTGGTTGGAACATCAATGCCAGCTTCTGGTCACAACTGGAGGGGATCTTTTGGTGTAAGGTACTAAAACTACCCCAAGGTCTCTCAATGGTGGCAATTAGTCATGCGTTGGGGCTCGATTCCTTACTTTTTACAGTCTTGTGGAAATCTATAACATTCCTTCGTAAAATGAGAATAACACCTGTGATAAACTCCTATCAGATCTTGAAGAATAAAAGTCACGACGCATCTGCATCACTACTAAATAGTTGGGAAATGAAACTGATGGCAATTATGGATGCTGCAGATATAAAAATGTCTGAGGTGCTACAGACTCCACAAGTAGCGAAGAAAAAATTTAGACGATGGAACTGGATAACTAACTTAGAAAAACGTTCCACACTGTCATTAGCGCTGGACTTAGGACCAACGTGTCACAAAGTAGGAAACTTACCAAAATATCTTGAAAAATTTCCCTCGCCATATCATCGGAATCCGTTCCTAAGACTACGCCTTAATCTATATCATACCAATGAGCGGTTGATGAAACTAAAAGATTCCACGACCAAGAGAGAGGCCTGTCGATTCTGCCAGTATGAAGTTGAATCAATTAAACATCTGTTAATAGAGTGTCCCTCTATTGCCGCTCAGCGCTCACTCCACTTATTACGTTATGCTCCAAAAAATGGTAATATGCTGGAATGGTGGAATTATGCCATAACAGGGTCAAATGTCGACCTAACTTGTGACCTCATCGACATGATCCTTCCATGCCCTTCGGAGCAGTTTGTCAAATTATAAAGAAGGAACAAGTTACTTACCTGTAACTGTTGTTCTCCAGCATGGGTCTGGCATGGATTCACATGCTCATGAATATTCTCCGTCGTCAGGCTGGGAATCCTCGGTAAAGAAAAAACCAGTATCAGTTTCGTTTCTGATCTGTCTTTCGTAGTAGCAACCAATCACTGATCCCTGCGTCATACTGACCACAGCCAATGACTGCCCTCTACCTAAGCCCCGCCTCTGGCAGCCATCTTCAGATTTGGTAGCACGTGAACTGGCAGTATGACCAAGTGAAGAGCCGCAGAGGGGTAGGCGGGAGGGTTCGCATGTGAATCCATGCCAGACCCATGCTGGAGAACAACAGTTACAGGTAAGTAACTTGTTCCTTCTCCAGCATGGGGTCTGGCATGGATTCACATGCTCATGAATAAAGAATACATAGCAGTACACACATGCACAACCACGGGAGGTGGCAAAGGCTCAACATTAAGCATCACATCAAACTCAACATTAAGCAAATCTTACCTCCTCACCAGGCTCACCTTAGGCGAACAGGTTGCGGAGCACTGCTTGGCCGACCCTGGACTCCTCCCTGGAATCCCGATCGACGCAGTAGAATTTCGTGAAGGTGTGCGTCGACCTCCACGTAGCAGCCCTGCAGATGTCCAGCAAGGGCACACCAGATAGGAACGCCGTGGTAGCTGCGATCGCTCTGGTGGAATGGGCTCTCGGACGGCCAGGCAGGGGTCGGTTTGCCAACCGATGACAGTACATGATACAGCCGGAGAGCCATCTGGAAATGGAAGCCTTCCAAAGAGCCTTCCCCTGATTGACAGGTCCAAAGTTCACAAAGAGTTGTGACGTCTTCCGAAAACCCTTTGTGCTGTCCACGTAGAACTTCAGCGCTCTAGCCACATCCAGCGAGTGCAAAGTCCTCTCAGCCGGCGACGAAGGCGACGGGAAGAAAACAGGCAACACCAAGGGTTCGTTGAGGTGGAAGTCCGACGGCACCTTGGGCATGAAGGAGGGTTGCGTCCTGAGCACTACCCTCGTGTCGTGAAAAGTCAAGTACGGGGCCTTGCAGGAAAGGGCCTGGATCTCTCCCACCCGTCGTGCGGAGGTGATGGCCACAAGAAACGCTGTTTTCCACGACAAGAACTTCAACGGGGCCGAGTGCAGAGGCTCGAACGGAGGTCCCATGAACTTGGTCAGCACCACGTTGAACTCCCACGCCGGGGCCGGAGCCTTCACCGGCGGGAACGATCTGAACAGTCCCTTCATGAACTCTTTCACCAGACGATGAGACCACAAGGACGTCCGCCCAGTGGTTCTGGTGTATCGGGAGATCGCAGCAAGATGAATCTTGATGGACGCATGCGCCAGTTCAGCTTTGGCCAGCGTCAGTAGGTACGGCAGTACTTGGGGAGCCGTAATCCGCAGAAGGTCAATCTTCTGTGCGTGGCACCAGACAGAGAACCTCTTCCATTTGTGTCCGTAGCATTTAAGAGTTGACGCCCTGGCCTTTGCAAGAACCTCTCTGCAGTCGGCCGGTATGTCGTATCCTCCAAACTCTAACGCTGCAGGAGCCAGGCCTGCAAGTTCAGCGACTTCGGGTCGTGATGCAGGATGGCGCCTCCTTCCCTGGAGAGCAGATCCGTGTCCACTGGCAGCTTGATTGACGGGGACGCTGACAAATCCAGAAGGTCCGGGAACCATATCTGCCTCGGCCACGCAGGTGCGACGAGGATCACCCTGCACCGGGACCTCTTGAGCTGGTTGATGAGCCGGATCAGCAATGAAAATGGAGGGAACGCGTATAGGAACAGGCCCTCCCAGGGGAACGAGAAAGCATCGCCCATGCTCCTCGGCTGGGGAAACCTGCTGGCGAACCTCCGGCACTTGGATTTCGTCGCCGTCGCGACCAGATCGATCTGGGGTGTGCCCCCACCGTCGGAAGAGGCGGTCCACTAGATCCTGTCATAGGTCCCACTCGTGGCACGAGCGCAGCTCCCTGCTGAGTGAGTCGGCGATGGTGTTTTTTTATCCCTGCCAGATGAAACGGCACCAGGAACATCCTTTGGGCGACGGCCCAATGCCACAGATCCTGCGCCTCCCTGGACAGGGCTGGGGACCTGGTTCCGCCTTGTTTCCTGATGTAGAACATGGTGGTGGTGTTGTCGGTGAAGATCCTCACCACCTTGCCCTTGAGGGACGGAAGGAAGGACCTGAGGGCCCAAAACACTGCACGGAGCTCCAGGACGTTGATATGGAGGGCCTTCTCCGTCGGGAGCCAAAGGCCTCTCGCGTGCAGATTCTCGGTGTGCGCTTCCCACCCTTCCAGGGAGGCATCCGTGGTCACTGTCTCCTGGTGGCCGGGGGTCTGGAAGTCCATGCCCGCCGTCAGATGTGCGCGGGTGTCCCACCACCGGATCGCTCATCGGAAACTCTCGTCGAGTGTGATCCTCTCCTCGAAGCTGCCCGTCGTCTGGATCCAGCGCGCGTCCAGGAACTCTTGCAACGGGCGCATCCGGAGCCTGCACAGGGGGATGAGGTAAATGCAAGAAGACATCATTCCGAGGAGGGACTTAATGGACCTCACTCTGGCCGCGTCCGCAACCAGCATCCGCTGCACCTTGCCCAGAATGGCCCTCGTCCTTTCCTCCGACGGGGAGGCCAGAAGCGACACTGTCGAGCTTCGCTCCCAGAAACAGTGCGTCTTGCGTGGGCACCAGGTGGGACTTGGCGTAGTTTATGGAGAATCCCAGGTCCGTGAGAAGTTGGGCGGTCCTTGCCGTGTGCTCCACGGCAAGCTCCCTCGACTTGGCTCGGATGAGCCAGTCCAGGTAGGGGTAGACGTGGATCCCCTCTCGGCGCAGCTGCGCCGCCACCAGTGCGAGGCACTTGGTGAACACCCTGGGTGCCGACCTTAGTCCGAAGGGAAGGGACTGAACTGATAGTGACGCCCTTGGACCACGAACCTGAGAAACTTTCGGTGTCCCTTTAGGATGGGGATATGGAAGTAGGCATCCTCCAAATCCAACGACGACAGGAAAATCGCCCTCCTCTAGCTGACCCAGGACGTGTTGGAGGGTGACCATCCGGAACTTCTGTGCCTTGATGAATTTGTTCAGTCGTCGTAGGTCCAGGATGGGACGCCATCCTCCAGTCTTCTTCTTCACAAGGAAGTATCTTGAGTAAACTCCGGAGCCCCGAAGCCTCTTTGGGACGAGCTTGATGGCGCCCTTCCTGAGCATCGCCTTTACCTCCAAGAGAAGTTGAGGGACGTGAAGTTCTTTCCTGGCCACAGGGGGGACGCGCGGACACTTCTTTGAAACTCGAGCACGTGACCCTGGGCTAGGGCGTCCAGCACCCAACGGTCAGTGGAGATGGACTCCCACATGCTGACGAAGCTCGCCAGCTGGCCTCCCACCGGGGTGCTTCGGTGGGGGCCCGACCCCACGGCCGGTTCAGTCCTGCTTCGACGAGGCTTTGCCGCCTTGACCTCCTTGACGACGACGGCGGGGTCCGCCTGACTTGCCTCGTCCCCTGTAAGCTTCCTGCGACGACGAACGGGCCGCTTGACGGTAGGTGGAAAATCCGCCGCCGGAACCTTTGGAGGCACCCTTGCCTCCGCCGCTCCGAAAGGGCGGCCGCCGTTGCTGGAGAACCCCAAGAGCTCGGGCCGTCTCCATGTCTGCTTTGATGGCTTGAAGGGAATCGTCCACTGTTTTCCCAGACATGTTGTTTCCATCGAACGGCATGTCCAAGACTCTGGTCTGCACGTCTTGACGGAAGTCAGCCTTGAGCCATCCACGCCGCCTAAGGCACACGCCGTTGCCCAACTGGCGAAATCCAGTGTCGGCGATGTCCGTCGCAATCGTAATGGCGTGGTCCGACGCCACCTCACCTTCCTGTAAGATCTCTAGGGCATCCGCCCTCTTGTCGTCCGGTATGAAGTCCAGCAGGGGGGCCAGTTTGTATCACAGCTCCCTGTCGTAGCGGGCTACGATAGCCAAGGCGTTGGCCGCCTTAATCGTCGTCGCTGCAGACGAGATGACCCTGCGTCCCATCGTATCCATTTTTTCCCTCGCCGTCCGGCGGGGAAGTCGACGTGGAGGCCGCACACCCCCCTGCTTTCTTCCTGGCCGCCGCAGAGACAACGGAGTCCGGGGTCGGCTGTGCCCGGAGGCACAAGGGGGCCGCGTCTGGGACCCGGTACTTCTTCTCGTACCGATCCCTTCTAGCCGGCGTCGTGGATGGGTTCTTGAGGAGGGCGAGGCCCTCATCCCAAATATCGTCCAGTAGAGGCACGGAGAGGACCGTCTTCCTCTTGGCCTCGCGCCGTTGATAAAGGAAACCTTCCTTCTCCTCCGGGCAGAGCTGGAAGAGCTCGGATGCCCTGGCGATCATGGAGTGAAACGATCCAATCTCGTCGGGCGGGGAAGCCCGGGTGGGAGGTGACGACGGCAGATCCTCGTCGTAAACCTCGTCGTCCGTACCCGTCGCGGCCGTGTCAGTCCCCGTATCATCCCCACGAGTCGTGGACGGGGAGGAGGGCTGAACAGGGCGTGATGGCTGAAAAGGAGGTGGAGGGTGAATCCTTCTTCTCTTAGGAGGAGGGCTCCCAGAAGGGCCTGGCTCCGGGTCCCCCGTCGGGAGCGGTTCCTCCGCTGGTGGTAACGGCAGTCTCGTCCTTATCGCCGAGCAGAAGGACTGTATAGCCAACAAAATGGCCACCGAGTTGTCTTGCGGCGCTGGTTGAGGGGAGTCCGACGGGCGGTCAGGGGCCCCGTCGGCACCCTCGACGATATTGTCGTCTCCTACGTCGGGATCCCTCCCGACGGGCTGGTCGTCTTCCACGCCAACGCCGTGGCTTAAGACCTCGATCAGCTCTTCCTCAGAGGTTGAGGCCGAATCCACGACGACCTCCTGCCCCCCCCTTTTTCTTCTCCGTCGGAGGTTTCACGGGGGTCCTGTCGATGGGCATAAAAGAGGACTCCCTCCGCGGTGGCAGGGAGACTGAGCCCCGAGGTCGCCACCACTGGTGTAGCCTCCACAGGCTGAGCCAGGGCCGCCGCGACTGTCTCGATAGAGGCCTTGGCCGGATGGATTAAGGCTTTCACCACCTTAGGTGCGCTCACCACCTTCTCCTTGTGGGGGGGGGGGGGGGGGGGGAGAGAAGGGCACTGCCTCGCTCTTCCTCCGATGGGGCCTTCGAGCTCGACCGGGGCCTCTCCAGGAGCTCGGCCTTCCTCTTACCCGAACCAGAGCGTTGGCTCGTGGTTGATGGTGCCGGGGAAGATGCGCCCTGCCTGGCGCCCGTAGAGCCCGACCGTTCGGCGCTCCCGGTGCCAGCGGACTCGCGGTGCTTGGCCTTGTGTTGGGATCCCCGTCACCGGGGCGTCCTCAAAGGTCTTAGAAGACCGCTCGGATTGCTTCCTCTTCTTCTCGCCTGACGGGCTCTTCCCTTCCAGCCAGTTGGCGAGACGTTGATTGCGGTCCATCATGGTCCGCTCCGACATATTGCCGCAAAACGCACAGTCCTTCTCCACGTGCGTCTTGTCCTCATGTAGGCAGTAAAGACAAAAGGAGTGTTCGTCCTCCTTAAAGACATTCTGAAGCTGGCATCCAGGGCAGACCCTGAACAGCTTTCCGGGCGTCGAGCTTCCCTTCTCCTGGGCCATGTCCGAGCTGTGCCTGAGAAACTTCTGGAGTCCTCCAAAAGCGTAGCTCGACAAAATCTTCACCCTTGAGGGGCGTAGACCAATCCGACACAGGTCCCCGTTGATCGGATGAAGAATCGGTGAAGCTTGAGGCTTTTTTTGACCGAAAAATCGAAGTTTTTGAGAAAAAACGCAAAAAAAATAGCACTAACGCTTGAGAGCAATAGCACGAGGATCCCAACACTTGAACGTGCGGTAAAAATCTGAAGATGGCTGCCAGAGGCGGGGCTCAAGTAGAGGGCAGTCATTTGCTGTGGTCAGTATGACGCAGAGATCAGTGATTGGTTGCTACTACGCAAGACAGATAACTGATACTGTGTTTTTCTTTACCGAGGATTCCCAGCCTGACGACAGGGAATATTCATGAGCATGTGAATCCATGCCAGACCCCATGCTGGAGAAGCCACATATTCTCGTCGAATGTTTGGCTGAATCTTTAAATCTTTAAGTTGATCTCCTTGATCGTTGATTGAACTCAAAACGATCATTATGCATTATTACTATCATGAGAGCCAGATCAATATGACTTTTCTTTACTTGTCTTTGAGATGCTTTTATGTTTTCTTGGATTTTTGTCTTCCGTCTAAACTGATTTCGAAATGTGAAAGTGAGTGAATGAGAAAGACAAAAAGTTTGACAAAAAGTTTTGTTTTCTTTTACAAAAAGTCAATAAAATTTTTTTAAAAAAATTAAGCTGTGAAATACCAGATTCCTCTTCAAATGTAAAGATGCCTGCAAACCATCTGAAAATGGGATAACCTAAGAAAGGCACACACTTGCTCTGCAACACTCACCTTGGTGGGAAAGTAGGTTTTGGTTTTAAACTGCTTGAGATAAGACGATAGAATACATGTTGCAAAGAAAAGGATGACGGACCAGAAGAGAACATCAGGAACATAGGGGCCATGATGGCTGCAGGCAGCTCCAAGGAAATCCCCATGTAACAGTTTACATTTCTGCAAAGAAAAGAAAAAAATGCTGAATTGTCTTCTTCCTTATACCATTCCTGTAAATAAACTTAAAGCCAAGAAGCAAACTATCCTTTCTACTCATCTGGGTCATACATCTAGTGCTACTGGATAAACCCTCATTAACATCCTGTCAGCACCAGAATACATATAAAGTACAGAACACTGCACCCTTTCACAGAGGAGCTTACCAGAAAAGAGAATGCAAAAACAAGAACACTGAGAACAGACTGGCTCAGCAAACTAAATTGTCCATGTTATCAGTCGCTTTGAAGAATTGGCAGTGGACGCAGAGTTCAGTTTTTAAAAGTGTCAGTAGGAGATGTGATAGCGTTATCTCTGCCAAGATTTAGAAGGATAGTGGTTCATAGCGGATCTCTGAGTAGAGTTTCTCCAGGAACCTCCCTAGGCAGATGGTTTCATTTTTGATGTTTTGGGGTATTCAAGAAACACATTTGTGAGTGATGCTTTAAAAAAGGACCTATACGCTGATGGGGACCCTTTGTATTGGCTTTGGTGTCAAGATGTAAATCAAGAGTTCTTTTCATGGTGCAAAGTACTTGGGTTTTCAGAATGAAGGGGAGGAGGGTGTTTTAATTTATTTGGAAGATTGAGAGGGCTTTGACATACTCAAGGTAATATCAGCTAATTGCTACGGTTTCATCTAATTGGGGGAGGCAGAGGCTAGGGGGGCGGAATTAAGCAGTCAATGAACACCCAAAATGTTGACCATCATCCAGCATGACTTTTTTACATCTTTGTGCTATTGATTGGCAAACTATTGGGGAAAAAGAAAGGAGACACAGGGATTATCCTCCCATAGATTACCTTCTTCCAATTTACATTACCCAGAGCGAGTTGATCTTCTGAAATCTTTCAGCTACCAAGGGAAGCAGTGTGCCTCCCGGGAGGCTCCCATAGACTGACTCCCAAAACTACATCATGCTTGGTATAGATGGAGAAACCGTGCCCTCATGACTCACTTTTAAGGTATTTCACCCATGTTAAACAGCGGAGGGAGTGCTAAACTAGAAGTGACAAAGTGTTGCACAAGAGGGGCACTGAGAACCTCTGCTGCGAGAGGGAGAGTTCACAGAAGGAGGACCGTCGCCCATACGCCTATGAAGACACCGGAGTGGCTTCCAGCACTACAGGAATTTGCTAAGCCCCACACGGAGGTCGGCCATGACAAAATGGCCGGCTCCATTGCCACAGCAACCAGCGTCAACACTGGCGCCTGCCAGAGCAACACCACCGTGGCCCGGGGCTGCAATTGGCCAGCAGCGTCTTGCGGTCCCTCCCCTCCCGCTTTAAAGGGAGAGGGAGGTGACCGCCAGGCAAAGCCGCAGCGCAAAGGCCCAGGAGCAAGGCCCGCGCTCTCATCTGCGCCCAGGAGCAAGGCCCGCGCTCTCATCTGCGCCCAGGAGCAAGGCCCGCGCTCTCATCTGCTCCCTGCTGCTTGAGGATGCACTTCCTCAATCCACACAAGCAAGGTAAGAGCTTGACGCAGGGGCGCCTTCCCATTGGTGTTAATGAAAGATGGGCTCGTTTCCGCGCCTGCACCGCCACAACAACCCCCCCGCCCGCCCTGCACTTCCAGACCCACCACCTGGCGCACTAAGCACGAGCGCCTGACCTCAAGGCTCCACCTCCCATCAAGTGCCTTGCACACAGATCTCCCATCTCACCATTGTGGCCCTAGCCTCGCCTCACCTCACAACTACCGCTCATCGGCACACCCTTGGCCCTGCCTCCACCTCAAGGGGCACCTGGTCTTTTACGGTGGAACCACAGACCATGGGGCCTCACCTAGTGGGGCACTAACCCCTACCCCACTGAAAGACAATGGGAATACTCCCACCCTCACATCCATGCATATCTCTGTAGCCCCCACCCCCTACCTGGATGCTACTGTAGGAACAGAACGTATTGTACCTACAACCACAATATCCCCCAATAGTGCCCACATCACTGCTGATGCACCAAAGCTTATTGCGAATGGCCATGTAACAGCAGCTGGTAACCCCATGCCTACTACTGTTGCACCCGCAATTGCCACTGGTAACCCTCATGCCTACTACTGCTGCACCTGTAATTGCTGCTATCAACCCTATGTCTAATACTGTTGCCCATGTGACTGCCGCAGGTAACCCCATGCCTACCACTGTTGACCATGTAACTGCGACTGGTAACCCCATGCCTACTACTGTTGACCATGTAACTGCCACTGGTAACCCCATGCCTACTACTGTTGCACCTATAATTGTTGCTGGTAACCCCACACCTTCTACCTTTGCCCATGTAGATATTGTGGGTGACCCCCATTAGCACTGCTGAAGCCCCGGTGATGGTTGGTATGCTAGATCTACTGGCATTCCTCCAAGCACCACAACTCATGCCGATAGTGCTGTCTCCCCTAAACATTCACCCATTAAGGCTACTCCGGCCCCCTTAACTACTCTCAAATGCGCTCTCATTAATGCACGTTCACTCCCTGCCCATGCGCTGGACATCCATGACCTTCTCTGCAAGTCCAACCTGGACCTACTTGTCATTAGCGAGACATGGCTCCACGAAGCCTCAGGGCAAACCCTTGCCCTTGCCTTACCTGAAGGAAACACCATCTTCAGACAAGATCATGTTGCACAGAAAGGAGGAGGTGTAGCACTGATCGCTAAGCAGTCCATCCCCATCAGGAGAATTCAAGGGGCCCTATGTCATAACTGCGACTACATGCTCGTTAAGGTTAACCCATCACCCTCCATATCACTTACTGCCCCTCCTGGGCTGGTCACCAAGCTCCAAGAGGCCCTCCTTCATGCCCTTGCTGACAATCTAAAGAAATCCGATATGTCCATCCCCTTGGTAGACATGAACCTCGACCTAAATGACTGTGCTGACGGGCATGCAGCTCTTCATACTGGGCTTCAACCAAGCAGTGACAGAACCCACTCACAACAAAGGACGCACCTTTAACTGGATATCCCATCACAACTGCCCTCCCTCTATCTCAGCCATCACTCCGCCATCCATTTTGACCTTGACATCGCTAAAGCACCCACCGCCCACCCTATAGCACTGCCACCTGCTCTCAACAGAAGCTCCAAGCAACTTACCAAGGATATACCACCACACCTCCTGGTTTCCGAACTCAAGCCACCATTTACCAATAACCCAGACACCCTCGCCGCCGCCTACAACTCTACCATCTCGCAAGCCGTGGACACCATTGCCCCACTCACCCAGAGAAGAGCCAAAATCGCCAAACTTACCAACTCATGGTTCACCCCTGAACTCTTTGAACTACGCACCAATAAAGAGGACAGCCCTTGCAGACTGGAAGGCCAAACCGAGCAACTAAACTGGCCTTCAATAACATTGCCCAACAATATAAAACTGCCATCATTGCAGCCAAAGTCAATTCCTTCAACTCGAGGATCGCTAACCCTAAATCAGGTTCCAGGGAAATCTTTACAATCTTCAGAGAACTGGAAGAACCCGCAGCCAAAATGCCTTCCATAACCAAGGACAAAGACTGGTGTAACAAGAGTCAAGAAGCTATGCTCGACAAATTGAACACCCTACAAGACAAAATCATCAGCCAACAAAAAGCTCTAAAACAACTATTCAACCTACACCAGGATTCTCCAGCCGAAATCCCAGCATTTTCATTCGAAGAGATGAAGGAACAGGACGTCCTAGCAATCCTCAACTCCATCAAGCCTTCAAACTGCAAAGGTGACTCCTGTTCAGCCCAGCTCATCAAAGACAGCGCATCCACCCTGGCACCCTTCATCACAGCGTTCATCAACGCCTCCTTCAAATCCAACAAAGTCCCCTCCTGCCTCCAAGAAGCTTGGTGCGCCCACTGCTGAAAAAACCCACATTCAACCCCAAAATCCCGGGAAACTAGAGACCTATAACAACGGTGCCTTTCCTGCTGAAGATCTTCAATAAGGCAGCCTACCGTCAAGTCCAGAAATACCTGGAGACTCATCTACTAGGCCTCCAACAGTCAGGCTTTCGTCCCAACCATGGAACAGAAGAACATGTTACTCTCTTACCTAGTAACGTTCTTTCGATGGGATGGTCCGACGACGTATTCCAGATCTATGACAGTAATCACCACAGCTGTGCTGCTTCAGAAAATCTTTTGGCGTCTGTGTCCTGCGTCGATGACGTCGATATGCCGTCCTCGAGGGCCTCAGTCGAGCCAACGTCACCGGATGTTATAATTAGGACGCACGACGCCCATAGCCTCAGTTGTAGTTTTTTGGCCAGAACGTGTGGCACCAATCTACCGCCAGTATGACCACAGAAAGCCTTGCGGAAACGTAAGCTACAATCGCATAAGAAAAAACATCAGCGCGGTAGGCAGGGAGGGAGCGATAGGGAATACGTCATCAAACCATCCCATTGAAAGAACGTTCCAAGATTAGCGAGTAACTTGTTCTTCGAGGGGATTGGGTCCTCTGACGTATTCCATATCTATGACAGACTCCCAAAGCAGTACCAAGGTAAGGAGGTGGGAAAAGAATTTAGAATATACCAATTTAGAAAGTACAATCAAATTGCAGATTAAAGGACCGCCTTGCCAAAGGCCAGACCCTGCCCATGGGAAGAATCTAGGGAGTAGTGACTTACAAAAGTATGGACCGAAGCCCAAGTGGCTGCTTCACAGATGTTATGAATAGGAACACCCCTCTGCAGAGCAGTAGAGGCAGCCATACCCCTGGTCGAATGGGCCCGTAAGCCTACCGGAGGGTCCTTACCCGCCAGGCGGTAACATTCAGAAATTGCCAAGATAATCCATCTAGACAAAGTCTGCTTAGTCACAGCTTGTCCCAAACGCCTTCCAGCGTAACCAATAAAGACCTGATCGTCCACTCTGACCCGGGACATGCGCAAAATGTAGAAACTCCAAGCTCGCCTAGGATCCAGCCTATGGAGCCTCTCCTCTTCCTTACCAGGATGTGGAGGAGGATAAAATGCCGGAAGAATCACCTTCTGGCTTAAATGAAATTCCAACACCTCCTTCGGAAGAAAGGAAGGACGAACTCTAAGGACAACCCTGTCCTTATGAAACACAGTGAAGGGTGGCTTAACTGAAAGTGCCTGTAACTCACTCTGCGAGCGGAAGTGACCGCAACTAAAATTACAGTTTTAAGGGTTAACAGTCTCAAAGGACAAGAATGCAAAGGCTCAAATGGAGCACCCATTAGAAACTTGAGAACAAGGTTCAAATCCCAACCGGGCACCTGGAAAGGTGACGGAGGGAACACCTTATCGAGCCCTTTCAGAAACTGAGAAATTAAAGGAATTTTAAAATAAGAACACTCCTCAGGCGAGCGCTTAAATATGGACGGCGCCGCCAGGTAACCTTTAACGGTACCCACTTGCAAGCCCCTGTGGGCTAAAGAAAGCAAAAAAAAACAGAACCACAGGAATGTCGCATGAAAAAGGATCCATATTCTGAACCCTGCACCAGTTGCAGAACTTTCTCCAACGGCAACGGTACAGGGACTTTGTTGCCGGCCGTCTGGCCGAAAGCAACACCTCCATCACATCTTCAGGGAGGTCCCAATCCTTATACCTCAACCTTTCAGAAGCAAAGCGTCAAGGTTGAGGGATCCGACCTCTGGATGGAGAATCTGACCCCCCTCTCGTGAGAGCAGATCGTCTCGGTAGGGAAGACGACGTGGAGGGCAGATGGACAAGTCGAGAAGGTCCGGGTAGCACGTCCTCCGGGCCCATGACGGAGCAATGAGGGTCATCTGGGAACTGAACCTCCGTAACCGCCGCAACACTTGCGGGATGACGGGGACTGGAGGAAACGTGTACAGCAGTGGAAACGACCATTCCACTACGAACGCGTCTCCTAAGGCTCCCCTTGGAGGAAATTCCCACGAGCAGAACCTTTCGCACTTCCGGTTGACACTGGAGGCGAAGAGATCCACTTGAGAGGTCCCCCAAAGGGCAAAGATCTCCAGGAGAATCTCTTGAGCCAATTCCCACTCGTGAGAGATCGTGCCCTGCCTGCTCAGAGTGTCCGCCGTCTCGTTTTCGTCTCCGGCCAGATGAACTGCCGAGATCGAAATTTCCTGCTGGATGGCTCAGAACCAGAGCTGCATCGCCTCCCTGCACAGAGGAAGTGACCCTGCGCCCCACTTTTTGTTGAGGTAGTGCATGGCCACTGTGTTGTCCGTCAGAATCAGGACATTCTTTCCTCGCACAGTCAGCAGAAAAGCCTTCAGGGCAAGCCTGAAGGCCCTCAGCTCCAACAGATTGATATGGAGTCTGGACTCCGGAGACCAACGACCGCTGACTGTCAGCTCATTGGCATGAGCTCCCCATCCCGTGAGGGACACGTCTGTCACGATAGTCACCTCCGGCCAGGGTAGCCATAACAGAGGCCCCTCATCAAATTGCCTTCGATGGCCCACCACAGAATGTCCCGGGAGACCAAGGGCGGCACCTGAATGGGGTCCGACATCCTGCCGGAGGACTGTGACCACTGGAGTTTGAGAGCCCATTGCAAAGATCTTATCCGCAACCTGGCCTCTGGCACCAGAAGAATGCAGGATGCCATATGGCCGAGCAACCTCAAGAACTCGAACGCTGGGAGACTGGGCATGAATTGAAACTTGTGCACCATCTGCTGAATGTCGTGAGCCCTCACCTGGGGAGGAAAACACTGCCCCAGGGACGTGTCGAGCACTGCTCCAATGTACTGGAGCCGCTGAGTTGGCGTCAAGTGGGACTTCTTTAAGTTGAGGGAGAAGCCCAGCTTGTGAATCGAGTGGCAGGTGACGGACCGATGATCCAGGACTTGCTCGGGAGAGCGTGCCTTGATCAACCAATCACCCAGGTAGGGGTAGACGTGAATCCCCCCTTTCCCGAGATACCCTGCCGTCACCACCACCATGAGCTTGATGAAACCCCTCGGCCGGAGATCAATCGGAACGGCAGGACTCGAAACTGAAAGTGCGAGTCGCCAACCGCGAACCTCAGGTACTTCTTGTGCTGGGATGGATCGGCACATGAAAATAAGTGTCCTTGAGGTCGAGAGACACCATCCAGTCCTAAAGTTGAAGGGCCTGGAGGACTTGAGAAAGAATAACCATCTTGAACTTGTCCTTCCTGAAGAGCTTGTTCGAACAGCGCAAGTCCATGATGGGTCTCAATCCCCAGTCTTTCTTCGAAACCAAAAAATAAGGGGAATGCCATCCCTTGTTACTCTTCGCTACAGGCACCAGTTCTATGGCGCCTTCCTCTAGCAGGGATTGAATTTCCTGCGCAAGGAGCGGATACGGACTCTTCAAAGAGAGATTCCCTGGTGGATTGTCGTGAGGCCTCTGCCGGAAAGGAAGACAGTAGCCGTGGGCTATGATTTCCAGAGCCCACACATCTGAAGTAATGGCACACCATTCTACAAGATGCTGCACCAGCCTTCCACCAACCGGAGAAGCATGGGCCTCATGACTGAGCTGAAGCGGCTGCGGCAGTGCCCGAGGGCAAAGAGGCAACTGCTTGTGCGGCCTTGGCACCTCGAGTACCTTGTTTCCCACGTCTGGCACTCCTACGGTTGCCCCTTTGACTTGCAGCTCCTATCGATTTACTAAAGGATGAGTAATATCGAAAGGAACCTCCCCTTCATTGCTGTCCCCTAGGATGAAAAGGCAGAGGTTGGCGAAATGCAGCGCCCAACGACTTCGCTGCAGCTTTGGAGGTCTGCAACCTCTCAAGACTCTCGTCAGCCTTGCTGCCAAAAAGATGTTCACCATCAAAGGGCATGTTGAGGAGCCGGACCTGCACATCAGGAGCAAAACCCGACTTCTGCAGCAACGCAAACCTGCGTATTACGGTGCTCGCCGCCATGGACCGGCTGACGCAATCAACCATGTCCAGACCCGACTGAACCTATTCACACATGGCATCCTTGCCATCCTACACAATAGCAAGGAAACCATCCCATTCCTCCCCTTCGGGAATATGATCAGCCGCTAAGGACATACAGTTCCACAGAGTGTGCATGAAACGAGACAAGGCACAAATTGAGTTGGCAGCCTGAAGCGCCATACCCCCAGAAGAAAATACCTTCTTCGCCCAGCCGTTAAAACCTTTGTCGTCCCTATCGGGAGGTATGGTAGGGTACAACGCCTGCTTTGCTGGGGCCGTAGCCACCTGCACCACCAAACTCCGGAGTAGGGTGCGTGGTCAAGTAGCAGGGGTCGCCACTGGCTGGGCGATATTTCTTCGGCAAGGACTTGCTCACTGCCAGGAGACTCTAGAGAAGTCCAAGCCGCAGCCACCCTTCTCTGCAAGGCCATATGGAATTTTTTTTATTTTATTTGCATTTATAAAGCGCACTGCTGCCCTGGGGCATTGTGGCGCTGTTACAAGTGAGCTTACTTGACATAGAAATACAGTGGGCACTTGGTTACAGTCATTGCCAATGTTCCAGGTTACAGGGAGACAAAGAGCGTAGATACAGTTGTTAGTTACAGTAATAGTAATGGTTACCTAGAACATTCTTGGTGCAGATTTACTTAAATAGGATGGTTTTCAATGATTTTCTGAAGGACGTGAGGGAGTTTTCCGCTCTTAATTTAGGTGGTAGTGATTTCCAAGATTTTGTAGCTAGAACTTCGAAACCTGAACTAGCAGCTCTGACTCTGTTGAAGTTGGGAACAGAGAGTTGGTTGGTGTACAGTTTCCTTTTAGGTCTGAGTGTCTGGACTTGTAGTATTCATTCGGACAGATAGCTGGGGCCTGACTGGGAAATGCATTTATGTGTAATAGTGAGGGTTTTGAACTGGATGCGCTCTTTGACAGGGAGCCAGTGGGCATTCTGTGTGGCAAGGCAGCACCGGGTCAGTTGAAGGACCTTGGTCCAGGATATCAGTCAGGTCATCTTGCTGAAAATCCCCAGGGGGGGGCAGACCACCCCAGGTAATCCGTGACCCTCGACATGAGGCGCCGGTACGAGGATTCGGCATGCGTGCCAGGCTCCGGCCGACCAAACTCCACCTCTGGAGAGGTGTCTAGACCACTGACGTCGTGCAGCGACTGACGCAGGTCGTCAAGTTGACCATGACCAGAAACAATGCCATCAGGAACCTCTGCAGGAACCTCACCTTCCTCAGACCCCTCATCCACCTCAGAAATATAATCAATAGGCTGGAAGGAGGATACAGAAAATGGCACAAAGACATGTTTAGCCTTGGCCAGCGCCTTCCTGGGGGTGCCACTGTGCCACGGGCACCTCCGACAAAGTCACCTCGAAAGGCGTCGAGGGAATCTGCGTCGACGTCGAGCGCGGAGCCAACAGCGTCAACACAGGCCTTGAGGGGGGAGACCCAAGCGTGTCTCGACAGCCTGGGTGCCGATGGAGTCGACGACTTCCTCGGAGGCGGGGCCTCGAGAGAGTCAGTCGACGAGCTCGGCGCCGCCAGCGTCGAGGTCTTCCTCGAAGACATCACAGGTTCTCGCGGTCTCAAGGGCATCGAGGACCGGGACCTGGAAGGGGCATGTTTTTCAATCGCAGGACTCCGGTCCCTCCGTGCCGTCCGAGGACGCCAGGCGTGGCTGTGCCTCGAGCAGTCGTCGCGACCACCGGGCGCCTTCGAGGTCCCAGTCGGACAAGGATGGTCGCTCTAGACGACTCGACTATTGCAACGCACGTCTACAAAAAACATCAGGAGGCTCCAGACGGTACAAAATGCCCTTAGAGCAGCCACAGGCATCTCTAGAAGAGAACACATTTCGGTCACGAGACAATCTGTTCACTGGCTCCCCATCAAGGAGCTTAATTTCAATCTCTGGCACAAACCCACAAATGTCTCCATGACTCTGCACCCCGCTACCTCTGAGATTCACCCTCCCTCTCACCAACAGACCCACTAGAACTATCTACACCAACCGTCTAACCATTCCCAAAAGCCTCAGGGCTTGTGCAGAGTTGGGAGGGGCGAAATCAAGCTTTCTAGTCATCGCTGCCACTAACTGGAACCTGCTACCGCCCCCACTCAGGAGCATTGAGTCACATACAGCCTTCAGGAAAGCAATCAAAACAATGTTTGTGTAGACCGCCAATCACCCTTCCGTATCAATTGTATAATATGTGTTCAAATGTATCATAGATACATGCTCATTCTGTAACCAAGCTCTAGATACTACTCATGTAACCATGACCTTCACTGTATGTATCCAAGAGTATTATTTTATTCCGCAAGGCACCTGCTCCCTCTGTAACCTATGCAATGTCTTCTGTACACGTAACCAAGGCATCTTGCAACAGCACCTCGATGCCTTCGGGCTGCAGGCGCTTTACAAATACAAAAATAAATAAAATAAGAAACCTGTGGGAGTTAAATCCATCAGAAAACATTACCAAAGGCAAGGAATTGGTTCTTATGAGGAGCGGTTTCCTCCCAAAAATAACTCATTTTAGATCCCCACAACAGTACTGAATCTGGGAGGATGGAGGACAGTGAGGGGCATCAACCAAACCAGAAAAACTGAGAGCTTGACTAAAATAGGTATATTGGCTCAACAAGGAGTCTAGTCAGTAACATTTTGCAAAGCTAAAAAGAATGCAATTCATCTGCTTGGGAGATATCAAACAATGGTATCCCTCTGCAGTGAAGTAGGTGCCAGACCTTGGGTAAAATGGACAAGAGGTCCTCAGCACCTCTTTTCCTGCACAGTCATAGCACCATGGAATCCATAGCACAATATACCAGCTAAAGTTTGCACAGACTTTGCTTGGACCATTATGGCTCAGGCAAAGGAGACTAAACACTTGTCACCCTTCCTGAAGTTTCTCATCCTGGAGATATAGCAGCAGAGAACCATTTTCAGAGGCAATGGACGAAATCCCTTACATTTTAGAGTGGTGCAAAGGAGGGTAGAAAACCTACAGGGAATTCTCAGAAATGTGAAAATCAGACTTGGCTTTCAGAAGAGAAGTCTGCCTCACTTTGAGTGACTGTTTAGCAAACGTTAGGTAAGATGGTTTGCAAGACAAGGCTTGGAGTTCACTCACTCTCCTAGCGGAGGAAATCACCAAGCGGTTACATTCT
This sequence comes from Ambystoma mexicanum, assembly GCF_040938575.1. Classification (NCBI taxonomy): domain Eukaryota; kingdom Metazoa; phylum Chordata; class Amphibia; order Caudata; family Ambystomatidae; genus Ambystoma; species Ambystoma mexicanum. The sequence continues at coordinate 1,319,839,139 of NC_090924.1, forward strand.
AAAAGAACAGTAATTGAATGGCTCAAAAGGTGCTGCCATGAAACAGATCGCAGGTTTAAACCCCACACAGGAACAATGACCTGTTGTCAGGGAAACAAATTAGCTAAACTTTAAAAACTGCTCAATTGTAGGGCTGGAAAAGAATGAGCCGCGCTCCAGGGGTTTCTTAACCCTTTAACTGCCATGGGTTCCCCCAACCACTCAGTGCCAAGGCCTTTTTTGGTGATTTCGGTATTTCGCCATTGAATGCCTCCTAACGTTTTCTCTTTCATTAACTCCTTAAGTGCCAAGGACAAGGTATCTCGTCCTTGGCAACAGGGAGGTAATCCCAAGGACGAGATCCCTCAGGCGTTAAACATGATGGCTGCTAAATAGCCCTTCAATGTGCCAATATGAAGGCCTTGTCAAGCCAAGGAAAGAAGCAAGCCCAGAAGGGTTGCTGCAGGGCAAACTTAACACCAAGCTGAATACTTGCATCATCTATAGGCATGATTCTGCTTAGTGATGGTCCTCCATGCAGAGGGGAGTAAATGCAGCACATTGTTGAACAGGTCCCACAAATTAGGTCTCAGACTTCCAGCAGCCAAGCATGAAGGCTGCAAGTACTGAGATTCGTCTAGAGCACTCTTCCCAATCGACTGGGAGAGAAGCTCCACCCTTGCTGGGACACATGGGGGAGGGAAGACAGCCAAGTCTAGAAGGCCCCGGGTGCCGTGTGCAATGATAAATATTCCTGATGTGTCAACCCAAGATCTTTTTGCTTTACTGGTGGATTATTTTTCCTTCTATCTCAGTGACTGGGAACCTTTTTCCACACACTCCAAATCTTTTAATCCTTTTATGGATGTCATTTTTAATTGTATCATCCTCTGACAACTTTGGGTATATACCTTTTTATTGTTGCAGGGTTGCCCTTAGGGCTCCCCTTTAACTTTCTCTGGCTAACCTTGGTAGAACTACAGTTCCCAAGCGTAGAAAGGATCTTTGGATGCCTTTTACATTGTTAGGTGAAACCAGCACCCCCCACCTTATGTGGAGTGCTGGGGAGATAAAAGGAGAAAGGGGATACATTGTAACACTAAAATTTTTGTAGCAGGGACAAGCTTAGCTTTAATGGCGGGTGGCAGGGAACCTTTTTCCTAGTTCGGTGCATCTTTACCGCTGGCTGTTTTCACAGGTGCAGTAAAGGCACCCATTTTATCAAAATGGCCAGTCTTTTTCAGCATGGGTACCCAATCTGCCCCTAGGGAAGAGGCCCAAACAAATGTTAAAGGGTATGTGTACCGCACACTATCACCACCAGAGTGGTCCCCTGGGGCTCTGAAAGAAAAAAGGGAGGGATGGGAGGAGTAAGTGGGATGAGCTGGAGAAGTGCAAGAGAGCAGTGATGTGCTGTTGGCGGCCTCTGCCCGGAATTCCGTTAACTGGGCTTGGGGTGTTATACTGTTGGGAGACATTGTGTTCTGTTGTGGTGGTTCATGTGTGCTTTGTATTGTTGTTGCAATGTAGTGAAGTTTGTGCAGACTGTTGTGTTGTAGGTTTGCGTTTGGTTAGAATTTGAGAAGTGTATGCAGAGGGTGAAGTTGTTAGTAGGTTGGTTAATTGGCATTGCTGTCTAGAAGTGAGGCGCTACATTTCCCCCATTTCTAATTCGGTGGGGTGTGCAAGTGTCACCGTGTCTGCGCTCAGAACAGGGTTGTGCGATGCTCATGGTCCCTTTTCCATATGCATAACCTTGCCCAAGTTGTGTACCGGCCATCTACGTGACCCCCTGTTTGTGTGCGGGGCAGTCAGGCGTTTCTGCGTCCCTACCTAGTCTAGTAGGAGGGTGGCATCGGTAAGCCCGGGTTTGCTCCCTCCATGAGTTGGGTCTCCTTGGCTTCACCCTCTTATTCGGTTGCTCATTCAGGTTACCACTACTACCCCCTTTGGAATGTGGCAATGCTAGTGCTTGCTCTGTGCGTGGCATCTGTATTCATTCGCAACTCACTTTGTCCATGGCCCTGCCAATAACCAGAGCTTAGTTGGTGTGGCAGGCGCTAATGCTCACCACTTTATACAGGTCTGAACTATAGAAGCATTTATCGGGTGGGTGATGGTTGTTTGCTGGGAGTTGGCTAGGGATGTTGGGTTCTGTCCTCATGAGTGCCGTTTGTGTCTTATTAGACTTGGTGTTCTCTTTCTGAAGTAGGAGTTTATCGCTTTTGGATGTTGTCATTGTCGTCCTAGATTGTCAACCTTTTCATTGTTCCCCCCCTATCCTCCACACCTCCCCCCCCCGCCCCGTTTGATTTTTCAGTTTGAATCTGTGATGTTGAAGAGCCAGGTTTTCAGTAGTATTCTGAATTGTAAGTGGTCTTTGGCGTTTTATTTCTTTTGGGATGTTCCAGATTTTTGCGGATAAGTGGGAGAAGGAGGAGCACCCAGTTTTTTCTTGATGTATGGTTTTTCTTCGACAGATTTCGTTGCTTGATCTGAGGACTTGTCTTGTAGATTGTTCATTTCTTTTTCAGGAATTCGCCTCCTTGTCCGCTGATTGCCCTGTGTGTTATGCACATTGTTTTGAAGGTGATGCAATGTTTGACTGGGTGCCAGTGCAGTGTTCTTAGGGCTGGAGTGATGTGGTGTCTTTTGGATAGTTTGAGGAGTCTGGCTGCTGCATTTTGTATCCTTTGTAGTTTCTTAAGGAGGTATTCTGGTATCCCGAGATAGAGGCTGTTTGCATAGTCGATTGTTGACATGAGGACAACGATTGTGAGTGTTTTATGGGTGAAGCAGAAGGGTAAGATCCTTCTTGCCGTGTGAAGGAGGAAGAAGCATTTCATGATCATTACATTTATTTGTGGTTCTAAGGTTAGGATGTTGTCCATCAGGACTCCCAGGTTTTTTTACTACATTAGATGGAATTGGTGCGGTTCCCATTTCCGTTGGCCATGCAATATAGGTGTTCTCTTGATTTTTGGATATAATCACGATTTCTGTCTTTCCTGGATTGATTTTCAAGTTGTTGGCATTCATCCAGTTAAAGACTTCTTTTAGACACTCAATTAGGGTTGAGTGATTGGCTTTAGTGCGGTTTAGAAGATGTTGAAGTACAGTGGTGATAATGAGGACCTTTGTGGTACTCCAGTCGTTGACTCATGGTGTGGACTTGAAGGGCTTTAACCTAATGGTTTCTGTTCTGTCTGCTAGGAAAGATTTAGTCCAGAGTAGTGCCTCGTCTGATATGCCCATGTCTTCTAGTCTTTTGGTTAGGGTGTCATGGCTAACTGTGTCAAAGGCTGCTGAGAGGTCGAGCAGAATCAGGGCTGAGGTTGTGTCGGAGTCCGCGTTTGTTCTTAGGTCGTCCCAGATGATAGAGCCGTTTCTGTTCCTCTTGCGGGTCTGAAGCAGACTTGTGCTTGGTCCAACAGGTGGTGTTTTTCTACGTGTTCTTGGGTTAATTTGTATACATAGGCTTCCAGGAGTTTTGCTGGGTAGTGAATGGTATTGGCCTGTAGTTAGATGTCTTCTACGTCTCCACTTGTGTTTAAGAGTGTTTTAATATATGCTGATTTGAAGGATCTTGGTACGCCTCCTGTTGCTAGTGAGAGATTTAGGAGGCATCTGAAATATTCTGATGTTCCTTGTGCAAGGATTGATTTGTAGATGTCAGGCGGGCATGGATCCATGAGTGAACCCGATTTCTTGCTTTGTTTCACCAGCAAGATGAAAGCCTCTGCTGATATTTCGGGATAGATTTGGAGTTTATGCTGTGCTTCTCTGTTAGGTTCGGTTGGTTGGATGTTATGGTTGGTCTGTTTTGTATTACTTGTCGGATGTCGTTGATTTTGTTCTTGAAGTGATCTGCCAGGTCCGTGCAAAGTTTCTCTGAGGGGGTTGGGGTGTTGTCGCAGCCTGGTGGGTTTCTCATTTCTTTAATGTTGAACGTTTCTTTTTTGTGAGTCTGTCGCGTTGGTGATTCTGTCATAATGCCTTTTGTATTTCCTTCTTGTACGCTCCGATTTGTTTCTGGACGTGTTTTTTTTCTGGGTTGTATTCTTTCCTCCATTCCAGCTCCATTATCTTGTCCTTTTTCATGGTGCTTAGTAGTGGGGTGAACCATTTTGCCATTGATCTTTTTTGATGGGGTGAATGGTTTTTCTGGGGCGCTCTTTTCGATTGCGTCAGCAATCCATTTGTGTAGCAGGTCCGCTTTCCCGTCTAGGTCAGCCAGCTCTAGTTCTGTAATTGAGGGTTTGGTTGTCTCCAGTTTCTCGAACAGGTTACTTGTTTTGACAGTTTTCCAGATCCTTTTTGTGGCGGTTGTTAATTTAGGGGTCTGGATGCAGAGTGGAGTAGGTAGTCTGATGATGAAAGGGATGAGGAGATGGTCGCTCCACAGTATTTGTATCGGTGGTGCCGCGGTGAAGTTTTTCCTGGGCGAAGATGGCATCAAGGGTGTGTCCTGCCGAGTGTGTTGCTCCTTTGACTAGCTGTCATAGTTTCATGGTTGTAAATTGTCCGGTCAGTGATTTATGGGAGTTGGCGTGACTGGTTTCAAACCATATGTTGAAATCCCCCAGGATAATTAGATGTTCGTGCTTGATGGCTATGTTGGTGATGGCTTCTATGAAGTATCAATGAAGGTTGCATCATATGAAGGTGGTCTGTACACCAGGATGAATGGGAGGTTTTTTGGGTTCGCTGATAGGGGTATGACCATGGTTTCGCAATTGATGTTGAGGGGGTCGTCTGTTTTTATTTTTAGGTGTTCTTTGAATGCTATTGTGCGCCTGCTTCTTTATGTTTCCTATTTATTTGGGGGCATTTGAAGTTGGCTGGGATGCAATTTTGGAGTGTGATCTTGTAGTTTTCGTCCAACCAGGTTTCTGTGATGAATAGGATGTCAATGTCGTTGTCGAGAAGGTTGAAGATCTCTGTTGAATGTTTGGACATGGATCTTACGTTTAATAGATTGCAGTGAAGTTTAGAGGTGTGGTTTGGTCTTTATTTTTGTGGTCATCTTCTGATTGGTGTTGGGGTTTCCTTTAAGGTTGATCTCTAGTTGAGGTGTTGGTACAGGCGCGTCTGTTGTCGAAAAGTTCTTCTAGGTTGAATCTTAGGTTTTTGTTTTCCTCAGGCTCTTCTTCGAAAAATAGTAGGTGTTGAGTGGAAGTTAATCTTAATTTGGTGATGTAGGGTGTTATTGCATCGAATATGTGTTTGTTATTTCTGGCGTTGTCCGGTCTTCTGCGCGGTTGTGTTTGGTTGTTTGCTGTTGTTGAGTCTCGCGTTGGGTTGGTTTGTTCTAATGACGGATTGTTTGCGAGGTATGGTGTTAGATGCAGGGATTTTTCTCTTCTGTTAATGGATATTTGCACCGCGCACCATCACCACCGGAGTGAGCCCCTGGTGCTCTGGCGGCTCTGAAACAAATGTGAGGGGTGGGGAGGGGGCGGAAGTTAACGGGAGGAGCTGGAGAAGTGCAAGAGATGTGCTGTTGGCGGCCTCAGCCCAGAATTCCGTTGGCCGGGCTTGGGGTGGTATACTGTCCGAAAATGTGTTCTGTTGTGCGGGTTCATGTGTGATTTGTTTGGTTGTTGCAGTGTAGTGCAGTTAGTGCAGACTGTTGTGTTGTAGGTTTGTGGTTGGGTTAGAATTTGAGGTGTATGCAGAGGGTGTGTTAGTAGGTTGATTAATTGCCATTGCTGTCTTGAGGTGCTACATTTCCATTTTTCTAATTTGGTGGGGTGTTTGGGCGTCACCGTGTCTGCGTCGAGATCAGGGCTGTACGAAACTCACGGGCCCTTTCCCATATGGCATCTGTTCATATGCCTAACTTTGCCCAAGTTTTGTACCTGCCGCCTACGTGGCCCATGTTTGTATGCAGGGCAGGCAGGCATTTGTGCATCCCTTGCAGTCTCGCACAGAGAGCATTCCCAATCTAGCAGGAGGGTGGCATCGGTAAGCCCGGGTTTACTCCCTCCATGTGTTGGGCTGCTCAGCATTCATCCTCTTATTCGGTTGCTCATTCATGTTACCGCTCCTACCCCCTTTGGAATGTGGCAATGCTAACGCTTGCAATTATGTCAAGGCGCAGCGTCTGCCTTCATTCGCGACTCTCTTCGGTCCATGCCTCTGCCAATTTCCACAGCTTAGTTAGTGTGGCAGGTGCTAACGTTCACCCGACTTTATACAGGTATGAACTATAGTAGCATTTATCGAGTAGCGTGTAGGTTTTGGAGTAGCGCCCTTGGTCTGTTTCAACTGCCCAGTAGCAATGTGCCGCTGCGGATGCGGGGAAGGCTTTGGATCTGAACGATCCGAGTGAACCGGCAAAGTTTTCGGCGGCCCCGTTGGCGCTTTTGCCTTTTTCGACAAAGACGTCAAAATTGGCATAGGGGTTGTGTGCTTAGGGCGATGCGCTTGTAGGCCCCTGTCGCCAGGTGTAGTACCTGTAGCAAGACCAGAGTCGAGCATCAGAAACTAACAACCTTGAGATAGCATCAGAAACTATCTCAAGGTTGTGTGTGACCCTTGATAATTCCACCAGTTCGTCCATCTTTGTGTCCTTCACCAGCTCTTGCAGGGCATTTCTGTGGAGTCCACCCTATTCCCCAGCTTTGCAATGTACCCCTTCACCTCCTGCAGAGCAGTGGCTAGGTCTTCTCTCATTCTCATCTGTGTTTGTATGGTGGCGGACCTAGAAGTGTCTGCCTCCAGGTTAATAACATCCACATTGGACGTTTGGTCATCCGAAATACCCCTGTCACTTTCAGCTGTCGTGGCGGTGGGGGGCTCCACACGTGACATACTGTACGCAACCCACCGCTTTACACGGTGCTCCTTAAGGGTCTTGGGCCGAAGGAGTTTGCATGCTGCACACCGATTCTAGTCGTGCTCTAGGGGGAGACAGGCGTTACACGTCCTGTGTTCGTCCTTCCAAAGATATCTGACCCTACACTTCGGGCAGAATCTAAAAGGAGTCCTTTCCATAGCAAAAGGGAAGGATGACCAGACCGACAGGGCAAAGAGGGTAAAGGAGGAAAGACATACTAAACATGGCCACCCGTCCCCACTCTCCCTACTGTATAGGTCGGCCAGAGGGCCCGACCACGTGGAAAATCCGGCTGCCTGATCTAAGGCACTGAAATCCACAGCTGTAGACGATTCCCCCGTAGTCTTTGTAGAAGATGTTCTAATTCGGCGAAGTGACTTAACGGTGAATAAACCGACAATTCGGTAAAGATGAACAATGTCTCTAGTAAGAGCTCCGCTATAGGGAGACCAGTTATCTGGGCGGAAAAAAACAATCCGAGGGACCTCGGCGCGTGAGGGATTTTGGGTACTACTCACATCACAATGGGGATAGTGTTACAGACACGCCTATGCCGACGTCCCCTTTCGGTCCCCGAAAGACAAGATGCAATACTCCGCGGTTACCACTGGATGTCAGACCATATACACAGCATGTGATTCTAAGCAGATTAACAAGCATCAGAAACTATCTCAAGGTTGTGTGTGACCCTTGATAATTCCACCAGTTCGTCCATCTTTGTGTCCTTCACCAGCTCTTGCAGGGCATTTCTGTGGAGTCCACCCTATTCTCCAGCTTTGCAATGTACCCCTTCACCTCCTGCAGAGCAGTGGCTAGGTCTTCTCTCATTCTCATCTGTGTTTGTATGGTGTACGCAATTGTATCCCTAAAGTCCTAGAAGCAATGGCGAAAGAATTCCTGAGTAACCAGTTGATCCTTCTCAGCCATTACTTGGTCTCCCTTCTCGACTGAAGCCCCCGGTCTGACTCAGTCGGGGGATCCTAGTCCTTACGCCAGAGCCTCTGCAAGTTTCCTTCCTGAGCTTTCTTCGCTGAATTTTGCATGTCCATGCCCTTATGTTTCATCATTGTGGCCTTAGGACCGGTGGGCCCTGCCTAAAGGAACCCAGCTGGTCGGACCCCTCGGGAGCCCAAGAAGCACCAGTAATTCTCCAAAATCTGTGTCTGGTTTGTTTCTCACCTCTGTCCTACGTAGGGAGTGGAGATCACCTCTATCCTTCCTTTGTCAAGATGCTCCTCACTTTCTCCAGGCTCTCCCCCGTGCTGTCAAGCCCCTCGCTGCCTCAGTATGAGGGCCCTCTCCAGATGGATATGTTCTTTCCTTTTAGCCGGTCAGGGGTCTCCTACCGTCCTGTGAGGGAGAGGTCAGTGCGTGTTTTGCCTTTGGTGGGAACCCTTGGGTGTCGCAGCCTAGGCTCCAGAGTGTCTGGGCAGGCAGGAAGTGGGGGAGGAGTCTTCCACCCCCCCTGTCCTTCGTCTGCCAGAGTGCCTGAATAGGACCAGCACCAACAGGGGTTATAGCTGTCCTGATCAGACAGCAAACGCCCCGTTATGTAAAATGCTGAGAGAGATTGCGGAGGAGTTTGTGCTGGAACTGTATAAAAGGCGAGGCTTCTGGAGTGAAAAGCCAGTCGACCACTGGAAGCTGATGTAACCTTAGAAAGCAGCCAGAGACGCCTACGGACCCTTTGCAACACCGTGAAGCAGCCATTGCTGTCGAGGCCCTGTTTTCTGTGCAACACAGGAGCTCTGAAGAGGACTCCAACCCTTTGGTTGGTGGGAATCCCAAGACGAACTTGAATTTAGCCATCTCCCGAGGTCCTAGGAGTTTCCGGAGCTGCACAACCCCAATACCAGGAGACCTGCTGCCCATTTCGAGTGCATCGTCGTTGAAAGGCTGAATCCTGTAAGGACACTCTAGAGATCCAGTAGAACTCGCCCAGACCCCCTCATCAGCACGTGGGACTTCAGGAAGCAATGATTGGCCGGGAGGTCCATGTCCTTTGTTGGTGCGAGTGAACCAATAAGTTGCTGAAAGTCATGCCTCAGGTCCTCCCTCGAGACTGCTGCTGAGAGATGCAGTCCATTGTCCTGCCTTCAGTCATCAGACCAAGGAATACAGACGTCTGGTTCAGAGCTGCAAAAATGCAGAACATCCAGCATGAACATTTTCTTCCAATCTAAGGTACTGTGGGAAAAAAAAGGTATCGTATTGCTTACCTGATTCCAAGAAGTTGCTCCAGAGCATTGAGTGCACGTAGAGGTGTCCAGGGTAACCTTCTCTTACCTCCGACCCAAGCCACAGCTGGTGTCCCTTCATAGAGTACTTTTGTAGGTCTCACTTGTTAGTTGTTAATTTGCTGCTTCGTTAACACTAGAGACTGGAAGAAATCCACAGGCACTCTTCGTATTCTACTGCTTATCAAGACTGAGTCCTTGCCGAACTGCCTTTAGCTAGGGTTGTGTTTTGGACTTAAAAAGGCTTACTAGGCAAAGAAACCCTTTCTAGAACCTTGAACCAAGCTCATGTTACACGAACCATTTTCCTCCCTTGAAGTAACCAATATATATGTTTGCAGAGTAAATGCACTGATATGATATATGGCATTTATAATGCGCCTAAACACAAATGTTTCTAGGCGCGACAAGACAAGGAGGAGGAAACAAAGGGAGGACAAAGAGGTAGTGCGCACCCAGTCTCAAAGTTTTGTGGACAATGCAAAGGGTCTTGAACTTGATCCTTGCCGCCCCAGGGAGCCAGTGAAGAGATTCCAGGTTGGAGAGATACGATCCCTTCTGTTCTGGATAGGTCGTAGAGGACGGAGAGTAGAGGCAGGAAGATTTAGAAAGAGGCTGTTGTAGTAGTCCAGCCTTGAGAGGACCAGAGCTCTGGAGACAGCGAGCTTCTGGGGGAAGTGAGGAAAGGAAGAATACCTCTGAGGAGGTGCAGGTGATAGTTTGACTTCTTAGAGACGTCAGAAATGTGAGGAGGGTGGAGTCGAAGATGACTCCCAAGGTTCTTAGCATCACAGGTAGGAGAAGGAAGAGGACCGAGAGGGGGCGGCCCAAAGAGGAAAGGAGGGAGCTGGTGTTCCGATGAGGAGGATCTGTCTTACTGGCATTGAGGCAGAGATCATTCGCGGTACACCACTCCTGAATTGCGGACAGCCAGGAATGAGAGGACTAAAGGTGGTCGAGGGAGCCTGAAAGAGAGCTGGGTGTCATCTGCATAACACTGAAAGTTGGAGCAGAGAGCAGCTAGGCGGTGGGCAAGAGGAACAAGGTATTGTTTGAACAGCCAGGGAGAGAGGTTAGAACCCTGGGGAACACCACAGGTAGAGATAGAAAATAGGAAGGACCCCAATTGGACCCGAGAGGATCGGTCAGTAAGAAAGGTGGTCAGCCAGGCCAGGGCCTGATCAGCGATACCCAGGTTGTCACAGAGGAGCCGGAGCAGGATGGCATGGTTGACCTTGTCGAAAGCAGAAGAGAGATCAAGGAGAATGAGGAAAGAAGGCAGGTTAGAGTCACGGTTGGAGAGCAGGTCTTCACGGATGTTCAGGACAGCAGTTTCCATGCAGAGTACTGTAATAACTGTTCAAAACTCCTAAGATCAGTCTGACTGCTCTGCCACTCAAACAAGGTCCCGAGTTATTACTGATTGATACTAAGAGCTGTAGATCTACAAACTACTGGGATAGCTTACTAAAGTCTTACTAACAGTAGGATTCTTCACTCCCATCTACCATCCCCCCCCCCTCCAAGGGTCTTCTCTCCGCCACCGCTCAGCTTTTCCGCCACTGCTCTGGCTAGCCCGGGACGCATCCTCTTCTCCCCAGAAATGCGAGCCCGCAAGACTTTGCGGTCCGCTCCAGACTGTCCCTCCCACCCGGCGCTCCTCCGTGACTGGCTTTCAGGCACCTTTGTGCATGCTGCACACCGGGTGCTACCCTGCTACACCGGCTGCAGGCCCCTAAGCAGTCTTATGCCACTGTCTGATCCGCTCACCAGCACAGACTAACAAGTTACTTCTTACCTTGTAACGTTCTTTCGACGGGATGTTCCTCCGACGTATACCTCATCTTAGATATCTCCTTCCAGCTCTGCTGGCCTCGGAAAATTCTCGAGGGCGTTGCGCGTTGACGTCCTCCGAGTCGATGTCCCTCGACAGCCGCCGTATCGACGTCGACATCATCCTGCCTATAAAGGCCGCGCACAGCGTCCGTTGCTCAGTTCCGTTTTGTAGCCCACAATAATACTTTCTGGACTAGACTAATCACCCTGAAGGAGCGTAAGCTGTAACAACAAGGGAAGTAGAACTGCGGGGATGGATGGGAGGGTCGATGAGGAATACGTCGGAGGAACATCCCGTCGAAAGAACGTTACAAGGTAAGAAGTAACTTGTTCTTCGAAGGGATTGTGTCCTCCGACGTATTCCTCATCTTAGATAGGCTCCCATAGCAGTATTCTATTATTGGAGGAGGGAGTACTGACTTCACATTTCTTCTATTGATGAATATAATGCAGTACAGCCCTTCCAAACCTAGTCTCTTGACTGGAGGAGGAATCCAAATTGTAAAATCGTGTAAAGGTATGGACAGACGACCATGTAGCGGCCGCACAGATGTCTTTAACCGGCACGCCTCTTTTGAGGGCCGATGAAGCTGCAATACCTCTGGTCGAATGAGCCCTAAGGTTTTGAGGGGGCTCTTTCCCTGCCAGTTTATAACATTCCAGAATGGCTAGAATGATCCATCTGGAAATGGTCTTAGTTATTGGTAACCCCAGCTTGTGACCTGTGTAACCTACAAACAGCTGGTCTGCCTGTCTTATCCTGGCTAGTCTACTGATGTAAAAACTTAAAGCCCTTCTAGGGTCTAGCCTGTGTAACCTCTCTTCCTCTTTCCCCGGATGAGGAGGAGGATAGAAAGATGGTAGGGTAATCTTCTGAGTGATATGGAATTCAGAAACCACCTTTGGGAGGAAATTAGGCTTCACTTGCAGGACAACTTTGTCTTTGTGAAATATTGTGTGAGGGGGTTTACAAGAAAGAGCTTGTAATTCGCTCACCCTTCTAGCAGATGTAAGTGCTATTAATAAAACAGTTTTAAGGGTAAGGAATCTTAGCGAACAAGAATGGATTGGTTCGAAAGGTGTGCCCATCAGGAAAGTTAGTACTAAATTTAAATCCCATAGGGGAACTTGGAATGGTCTTGGGGGATAAACATTGGTTAACCCCTTTAGAAACTGTATTACCAAGGGTAACTTGAAATAGGATGGTTCTTCCGCAGTGCGCTTAAAGATGGATAGCGCTGCGAGATAGCCCTTAATGGTGCCAACTTGAAGGCCTGAATTCGCCAAATATAGAAGGAAGGACAAAACCATTGGTGTACCACATGAAACAGGGTCGATATTCTGTTCTCTACACCAGCTGCAAAATCTGTTCCAACGGCAGCGGTATAAAGACTTTGTTGCTGGCCTCCTTGCCGAAAGCAACACCTCCATATCATCAGGGAGGTCCCAATCCTTGTACCTCAACCTTTCAGAAGCCAAGCGTGAAGGTTGAGGGTTTTGATGTCTGGATGGAGAACCTGACCTCCCTTCTGTGAGAGTAGGTTCTCTGAGTGGAAGTCGAATTGGAGGGCAGATGGACAAGTCTAGAAGGTCCAGGTACCATGTTCTCCTGGCCCAATCCGGGGCAATTAGGATCATGGTCCTCCAGAATCTTCTCAACCTCCTGATCATTTGAGGAATGACAGGGACCGGTGGGAACGCGTACAGAAGCGGAAACTCCCAGTCCACTATGAACGCGTCTCCCAGAGCTCCTCTCGGGGGAAATTCCCTTGAGCAGAACAGATCGCATTTCCTGTTGACGCTGGTGGCGAACAGATCCACCTGAGGGGTTCCCCAAAGGGCGAAGATTTCTTGAAGGACTTCCTGAGCTAGTTCACACTCCTGGGAGACTGTGCTCTGCCTGCTCAGAGTGTCTGCTGTCAAGTTCTTCTCTCCGGCTAGGTGAACTGCCGATAGAGAGATTCCTTCTTGGATTGCCCAAAACCAGAGCTGCATCACCTCTCTGCACAGGGATAGTGATCCTACGCCTCCTCTTTTGTTGAGGTAATGCATGGCCACTGTGTTGTCCGTCATTATCAGGACGTTTTTCCCTTGTACAGATGGCAGGAACGCCTTCAGCGCAAGTCTGATGGCTCTCAGCTCTAACAGGTTGATATGTAGTCTGGACTCCGATGGAGACCAACGACCGCTGATGGTCAAGTCGTTGGCGTGGGCTCCCCACCCCGTGAGTGAGGCATCCGTGACTACTGTTATATCCGGCCAGGGTTGCCAAAACTGTTCTCCTTTCAGAATGTTCTCCTGACAGGCCCACCACTGACGGTCTCGAGCCACCCTGTCGGGAACCTGAAGAAGATCTGTCATTCTCCCTGAGAATTGTGACCACTGAGTCCTCAGTGCCCACTGGAGGGATCCCATTCTCAGGCGAGCCTCTGGCACTTGGAAAATGCAGGATGCCATGAGGCCTAGCAACCTCAAAAAGTCAAAGGCTGGGAGACGTTGGGCATCTTGGAACTTGGTAACCATCTGTAGAATATCTTGAGCCCTCACCTCTGGTGGCGAGGCTTTTCCCAGGGAAGTGTCCGGATCGCTCCTATGAACTGGAGTCTCTGATGGTATAATTTGTGACTTCTTTAAATTGAGGGAGAAGCCCAGTTTGTGAAGGGAGTGGTGCACGTGATTTAGCTTGATCTGAGCTTGTTCCGAAGAGATAGCCCTGATCAACCAATCGTCCAGGTAGGGGTAGACGCAAATCCCTTCCCTCCTTAGACTTACCGCCACTACCGACATTAACTTGGTGAAGACCCTCGGGGCGGAGGTCAGCCCAAATGGCAGCACTCGAAATTGATAGTGAGAGTTGCCAATTGCGAACCTCAGGTATTTCCTGTGTTTGAGATGGATAGGCACATGGAAATAAGCATCCTGAAGGTCCAGAGATACCAACCAGTCCTGGAACTGAAGGGCCTGGAGGATCTGAGAAAGAGTGACCATTTTGAATTTGTCTTTCCTGAGGAATTTGTTCAATGCTCGCAAGTCCAAGATGGGTCTCAGTCCTCAGTCTTTCTTTGGAATGAGAAAATAAGGGGAGTACCAGCCCTTGCTCCTCTCCGCTACAGGTACCGGTTCTATGGCACCTTTCTCTAGCAGGTCGAAAATTTCCTGCAAGAGGAGCGGATCTGGAGTTTTCTGAAAGCTGATCCCCGGTGGATGACTGAGGTATGCGTAGGAGCGGCAGGCAGTAACCCTTGGGCAACTGTTTCCAATGCCCAAGCATCTGACGTGATAGCCTGCCATTCCGCCAGATGTTGAGTCAACCTGCCTCCTACAGGTGTCCTGTGAGGGAAGTCCTCAGAGTGGTTTTGGGGTGGCTGATGCGGATGCCGATGGTAAAGAGGCATCTGCTGTTGCTGCGGCTTTTGAATATCTACCCCGTCCACCTCGGGTAGTTCTTCTTTGTCCCTTTTGAGCCGGACGTCCTCTACCTCTTCCAAATGCGGAGTAGAAGCGAAAGGACTTGCCCCTCGCAGAGGTTCCTGTGGGACGAAAAGGTGTCTGACGGATTGCCGCACCTAGGGATTTTGCTGCTGCTTTTGAAGTTTGCAGTTTCTCTAAACTGTCATCCACCTTTTTTCCGAACAAAGAAGAGCCATCGAATGGCATGTTCAAGAGCCTGGCTTGCACATCAGGGGCAAAACCAGACTCTCAACCAAGCGAATCTCCTGGTTGTTGTACTTGCCGCCATTGCTCTGCTGATACTGTCAGCCGAATCAATGCACGTCTGGAGGGATTCGCACATAGCGTCTTTACCGTCCTGTATGATATTCAGGAACGCCTCCCTTTCTTCTCCCTCCGGGATGCAGTCAGCCGCTGTAGAAGCACACTCCCAAAGTGTATGGCTGAATCTAGCAAGGGTGCAAGTAGCATTAACAGATTTTAACGCCATGCTACATACCGAAAAAACTTTCTTTGCCATAGCATCATATTTTTTATCGTCCCTGTCCTGTGGGACGGTAGGATAAGCCGTCTTGACATCGGTAGAAGATGCTGCCTGTACCACCAGACTTTCTGGGGATGGGTGTTTTGACAAAAACTCCAGGTCTGTAGAGGATACCCTATATTTTGTAGACAGTTTTTTATTTACTGCCGGGACGACATCGGGGGTTTCCCAGTTCGTCATAATCTTCCTCTGAAGGGCTTTATGAAAAGGCACCACAGGATCCTCCTGTGGGCCTTTGTCAAGAATATCCGTGAGGTCATCTTGTTGGAAAGATTGTGAAGGTGCAGACCACCCCATAAACTCTGATCCTGGCCATTAAGGCTCTATAGGGGGTTTCAGCATGCTCCCCCGGGTCTGGCCTAGCAAACTCCACCTCAGGGGAAGTGTCTAACCCACTTGCCTCATGTAAGGAATCATGAAGATCCTTTAACCTGCGTTCTTCAGAGGAAAATTCCTCTCTAATTGGGGTTACAGGTCCCTGCAATTCAAATGTGTCTTCCTGTTCAGACAATTCACCCTCTTCCATAATTGGAGGACATAGTTCTCAATTGTTCTGAACTCATAAAGGGTGTAAATCCCATTTCTAAGGCAGAGGGTGCCGAACTTGTCATAATCGGCCTTGAAAACGTCGATGTCGTCGACGGCTTCGAGCGTGGCGTCGAAAACAAAGGCGGAGGCCTCGATGACCTCGACAGAATTGGGATTCTACTCGACCATCTCGAAGCCATCGTCATCGAGGACCTGGGGATAGTCACTGGGTGTGTCGTGACCGTGACTTTTCTTGGCGTCGACGCCGGTGTCGAAGCTGGCGTCAAGTCGAGAGACCCGTGTGTCGAAGGTCCCTTCGACAACGGCGTCGAAGACACCGACCTCAGCGTCGACGGAACCTTCGAGGAAGGTTTGGAGGTCATAGTCCTACTCAAGGGTTCGAGACGCGCTCGAGAGGTTTCCTTCGCCGGGTACTGCGACTCGCGGCGTTTTTGACCTTCGGGTCTTTCGACCAGAGCATCGCTCTCGGCAGTCTTCGAGGGGGTCGAGGCCGCTTTCTCGAAGACGCTCATATTTTTGCGGAATTCCTCCCATTCAGCCGGGAACTATGTTTCGTGGGGCAAGGGATTCTTTTTGGTGAAACAGCGGAAGAGGAAGATGGAGAAGGGGGGTCTTCGACGTCTCCTCTTAGAGTGCTTCGATCTCGAGGAGTGATGGGACCCACTCCGAGACCTGGAACGCGAATGGTGACGAGGAGACGAATGTCTCGACTTCGTCGACGAAGAAGCAGCTTTAAAAGTCTTACCTTTCTCCAGCTTCCCCCTACGCTCCTTCAGGGCCTTAGCTGTCATGGGCATACAGTCCTCGCACTCCGAACAATGGTGGTCAGCTCCCAAACACCACAGACACTCTGAGGGTCAGTCAGCGACATCTTTTTCCCACAATCTCGGCATTTTTTGAAGCCGGATCGAGGAGTTGTCGGTTCCGACGAAGAAGCCATCAAGTACGGATCGAATAACTCGAGGTAAATAGATTAAACCTGACAAAAACTGAGCAACGGTATTCCGAGGCACTGAGTAAGCGCGGAAAAACGGAACTGAGCAACGGACGCTGCGCGTGGCCTTTATAGGCAGGATGGCGTTGACGTCGATACGGCGGCTGTCGAGGGACATCGACTCAGAGGATGTCGACGCGCAGCGCCCTCTAGAGAAACATTTTTCCCGAGGCCAGCAGAGCTGGAAGGAGATATCTAAGATGAGGAATACGTCGGAGGACACAATCCCTTCGAATTCCCTTTTGCGAGATTTCGGACTACGGGCTGTTGCTGCCCACTCCGCTGCACGTTGCCTCATATGCCCCCACCTGGGGTTGGATTATATGTGAAATTCTTTATTGCTCTAGGCTCCGGGGGGCAGGGTAGGGGAGAAGAGATCAGTTATGCAGCTCTCTCGACAGCATCCATCTTAAAGTCCAAACCTTTATTTTTTTTTATAATACTTCTGGTTGTGTTTCTATTGAATCCTTGGTGTACTACAGGTTCAGTTCATTGTACTTTGCTAAAGCCCTCTCCCTCCTAAAATGGATGGAGGCTGGCTGCTCTGTCTACGCTACCATATACTCGGGTGGTACAGCCTTATAGAAAGCGTGGAGTCTTGTACTGTCTCAGTTGAATGGCTTTACTAAGCCCTTAATTGGACTTCAGAAAAACTGTCCTAACCTGCTCCATGCCCAATCAAGGATATCAACATGTTGACTCTTCCTGTCCTAAACCCTCCTGAGAACCAGAGCACAGAAGATCATATTTCAAATTCACAATCAATGTCGCCCCCAGAATCCCTCCGAGTAAATCCCTTGATACAGAACAATTAGCGCTGCCTGTGGTTAGTGGAAGTAAAAAGTTTCAACTTTAGGGAGTCCCCACCACGGGTGAAGATCTTGTCCAACAACTCCTGGCACCGTTGCCATTGTTGGAAACAAAGCCCTGCCAGCTCAAGGCATCCGGCACTAGATTTTCAGTCCTGAGAAGATGGGCTATACCAGTATTGCTTACCTGCAATGGAGGAGCAAACCTACACAACTCTGTTGGTTGCTATAATGCATCAGCACTGTGTTCTCCGTCAGGATCACATTTCCTTGAACCAAGGAAAGGAATGCAGCCAAGGCTAACCGGTTTGCTCACAGCTCCAGCAGGTTGATGTGCTGTTTTGCCTCTGCCAGGTACCAAAGACGACCCACTAAAGTTGTTCCAGTGAGTTTTCTACCCCTACAGAGTGGTAGAGGTGGCCCTTCACTTTCTCTGGATTACAGGCCAGATGAGCCAATTGTCTAGGAAGACCTGAAATTTCCCCTCATTAAACGGCAACCACCACTACCAACAGGTTAGCGAAAACACTTGGCCTTACTTGATCCCAAAGGCATGAACCCTGGATTGGCAGTGGGTGTTCCCAATAACAAACCTCAGGTACTTCCTGTATGTCGGATGTCTGGACACATGTCAGAAGGCATCCTGAAGGTCCAATGACTCCAACTCGCCGCACAACTTCAGAGCCTAAAGAATGTATGCGAGGTGACCATTTTTAATGTCTTGTCAAAGTTATTTGTTGTACAGCTGCAGGCCCTCTGGCTGTGTTTGGCACTAAAAATAAACGGGGGTAACATCCCTTGCTTCTTTCCGAGGCTGGAACCAACTGAATAGCTACTTCCACAAACTGGTGGCGGATCGTCAACAGACAGGTCTATGGAGGCGAGAAAGGGAAGGGCTGGGGGTGCTGTAGGAAGAAAAAGAAGTATTCATGTAACACTACGTAGTTTCCATGTGTTCATATTTTTTGCAAGCTTTCTGCCAATGGTATCAATGGAACCCCCAGCTATTTTCTAAAGCTTGAACTCGGCACTGACTTGTGGAAGTTAATTATTCCTGCTTTACTTCCCTTGCTTCACTCACCTATTTTGGGGCACTGCTCAGTTCATATGGTTACCAATGTAAGGGGGGGCAGGGCGGGAGGGGATGGAACTGTTCCCTGTGCGCAATTCTTGAATTTCTTTTACTGGAGCACACATCACCTTACAGTGAAGCTCTGCAGAGGTACAACGCATCCCTGTTGCTCATTTGTTACCTTTTTGATGTTTCCAGGAGGGGCCAATAGGCAGTAGATTCAGTTCTACCATTTTTCTCTTCAAACTTGCATGCCAGTTTATTTTTTACAGCATAAGGCCATTTTAAGTACCATATACTCAAAATGGCCATGTGGTTTTCACCCTGTTCTTTGGCCATCTTCCTGCCCTCTGAAGTCAGAAAAAGCCACACAAGACATGCATTGTCACCGACTCCAGGCTAGAGTTAGCAGACAAAGTAGGTGTGTGTGCAACCTAACCGGATATGGAGGATGGCACCGTCTTACCATTGGTGGGCTGGAGGAGACCCCGGCCCGAATTTGGGACAAAAGGAGGAGTAATGCAGCTGTTCTAAGATAGTCACCTGGAGTCAAGGCCCCAAAGAAGAGAAATAACAAGCTAGAGAGCAGGAAGACTGCCACAGAAGACTACCAGAAATGACAAAGCCAAGCGCAGGCAAAGTGCTGCTTCTCTGGCAACGATTAAAGAAGTCCGTTGAGCTCCAGGGCCCACCAGTCTGGACCCCTGCACAAGAAGCCTGCTGCCAGACGCTATAGGAAGTGTCCGGAGACTATCCTGTGGGCTGTCCATCTTTGAACAAGACTTACACAGTGCCTCTCCCGTATCCCTGATGGGAGGGAGGAGAGGGAGGGATACAAAAGGGGAAAGAATCCGCTATTCAAGGGGCATGCTGCCTGAATGTGCCTGTCCCATCCCGTTGAAAATTTTTGGGAACAGTTCCATTCAAAAACTGAACCATTGTCTAGACAGAACCAATCCTAATGCTGACTCCAGGCATTGCAACTGCGGCCCGAGGACCTCTTGCAACTGGATCAACAGCAGAAGTGGCCCAAGTAATTGAGTACCCTATGGGTGGTCACTCAAAAATGTGGAGTTCAGGGTACAAGCCTGCAAACTGTTCTCCCCCAAACCCTCGCCATAGGGATTATATGGGAATAAAGTCCACGCCCTACATAGCACTTTCCTGGTTGTGATCGGATGAGTTCTGGCCAACTATTCTCCCTGCGACCCCAGGGTAACCTGTGGTGCGATTACCCTAAATCCTTTTTACTTACCCACAAACTCCCAAAGTGCTTTGCATCTGGAATTGTACTCACCCTTTGGCTTTGCCAATGCTTGTTCTGGGGGCGCTTCTAAGACTTCCTACTCCGCTACTTAGCTGGCACATTGACTCTTGAGGTACTAGGCCTACTTACTTGGTAGGGAAGGAGCTATATGGGCATTGTAAGGCAGAATATACAGTTTGGGACTGGATTGTATTGTCATTTTTTAACTTTACTGCACAGTGTTTAGTTTAAGTAATCGTGTTGTCCATGTATGTGTTTTAGTGATAACTAATTGACTTACTTTACCTGCTGAGGATTTAAATGACCTATACATTAGGTGGTTTGCACTTGTGTTCCTTGCCCGGAGTGCTCCATGTGTGGCTAATTGTACTGTTACACCCCCCATATTGTCTGATGTTCATCGACCGGGGTAGCTCCTCAGAACTCCCACAGAGATGGCTCTGAAAGACATCTTTAGACCAAGCATCTGAAACATTGCGCTGCCATCCTTTGACATGCAGAGAGCGCCCCCCTCCCTCGCACCCTCCAATCAGGAGAAGTGAGGTAAGCAGCTACAAAAGAGGGTTTGTTGCAGACGGGACCATGACCCGACTTCTTTAGTCTCCACTCTGCTCAATGGGCATAACCTCAGAGGTTTCCCGGCATCACCGGTGGTGGGCAAATTAGGTAATGGTGAAAAGGATGCCCTCTAAAGGAAGAGGAAGGTGTTGGGGAAGTGGGTTGCTGTCTTAAACTGCTTGCTTTTTTTCAAGGGCTCATCGGGCTTCACCAATAAAAGATTGCCCATGTTAGGGCACAGAGTAGTCTTTCAACATCTGGGGTGAACCCTCAATGTCTTAAGCCAAGAATGTCTCTTAAGTGCCCATGTTATCAGCCTGGTCTTATCCCCGATCATATTTGTCTAATCGCCTCTTTGCCATCTTCCACAAGGGAGTTAAAACAATCCATCTCACTGGTTGGTGAGTTCTCCAGCACAAATCGCACTCCATAACACAAGTGCGTTTAGCCAAAGCATATGTTGCATTGACCAAATGGATGGCCACACTGCCCAAGACAAAAATATTCCTGACCATTCTGTCCAGTTATTTTTACTTTACGCATCAAGAGACAGCGTGCCGAAGATTTAAGTACTGCCATGGTGGCTTGTAATATCAGGATCTCTGGGATATGTAGAAAAAACCATGGGTTGGTAGAGCACATTAGTATTTCTTCACAAACTTTATCCAATGGAAGGGTAGAGTTAAGATTCTGATGGCGTATTCGGACTAGATCAGCAATAGCAGGATTAAATGGTACCACAGCATCTCATTGGGAGGGCCTTAGTCGAGAATAGCCATAAGGTTATATTAAGTGGTCGATTTGGGCGCCTCATACTGTAAGACACCTGAAGTTGTCTCACTTACTAGTCCCCCGTGATCTGTCATCCAGGTGGGCAGGCCACGGCTACTGGTGCCAGTCCCTGGGGGTGGTCCAGTGGGGGAGGATCACCTGGATGGGCAGTGGGGGTCTTCGGCAAGTGGAAGTATGACGCCGACAGGCGAGATGCAGTACTCCCTGCCTAGTAACACTGTTTCCTCATCCCACTCCCCTTTTCCAAAACTAACAATTTCTTACACAATGAAAGACAGACTAACACCAGAGCCATTTACCCGACATGTCCCAATACAAGGGTCAGGCAGAGTCATGCAATTCACAGTAATCATGCACACTTGTCAGCCCTTTACCTTCAACACAAGGATAAAAGGCAGAGTACGAGAGCACACTACGAGCAAAGCCAAACGCATGAGGAAGCAGCAATTCTGGACCAGCAGTTCAAGTGGAGGAGAAAGACGGCGAGACCGAAAAGGACTAGGAGACCATTGCCCCTGCCCTTTTCAACACAATCCCGTGAAGCCTGCAAAAAGGGAATCACAAGACTGGGGAGTACAGCTGACGTGTGGCGTGACACGTGTTGACTGTAAATGGAGGCCTCCCACATTGATAACAGGCGGCACGCTGGCTACCATGGTACCGTCCTTGACTCCAGAAGCAAGACAAGCCAACTGGTTCAGCACAGCTGGTTAGTCAGGGAAAGCTGATAGCAAACAGAACTGTGTTGAACCCAAGGACATTATATGAATGCAAGGAACTTGTGAACAAAGAACTGGTGTATGTTTGAACTTTTTGAAAAGCCCAGAGAGAGGCCAGCTGCAGAATGGATAGGCGCCAGAGGAGTGCTCATTCGAAAGACTCTGGCTGGCTCCTTTCGTTTTGTGTTGAAACTACAAGAACCAGAAGGCCCTATGAGAGGTGCCAGAGTGGTCCTACAAGGGTAACGTCAAATTCCCTTGTACAAGCGAAAGTCTGACCCGCTGCCCGGAAGATAGCTAGGGCAAGGGAACCCCCTCGCTTCCTTAGAAAATAGTGAACATTGTGACCTAAGGCAAGTGTGAACCAGATAGAGGGATACCAAGAGAAAGCTAGGGAAACAGCAATCACGTTTTTGGACGAGTTGAAGCAAATCATGAGCTGTGTTAGCCATCTTCAACACAATGTTCATGAGTTTCTATGTGAACCCGACGGAGGGATGCCAAGGGAAAGCTTGGAGAGTAAATTCTACAAGTAATAAAGCAAAGCGATGGTGGAACTGGCAAACGTGAACCCGGTTGAGGGATGCCTGCGGTTCGGGGTGAAGCATGATCACCCGAGAACATTGTGTTGATATTGAAAGTAAAAAGGTCATAGTGAACCCCTTGGAGGCCCAAGTTGCTAGAAGGATCCAAGCCCGGCGGAGGAAGATCCAAGGAGGGGAGCAAGAGCAATCACTCAAGGAACTTTTGTTTGTTTTAACAGGCTTTCCAAGGCAAGATATTTTGTAGAAAAGAGACTTGGTTCTTGAAGGTCCTGGCATCACGAAATGGAATTGTGAACCTTGTGCTTGCAAGGCCCAGGAGTGTGCTGTGCACAGAAGTCCCGCCTTGTCCCGTGCTAAAAACATGGGGAAGGGAGACCCCAGCAGTACCATCCTGACTTATTTTGTGAACACTTCTTTTCCGGTGAACATTATCCCACACTCTTTTTGTAACTTCGAGTAAGGATTGGCAATAGTTGTTTTTTGGTATGGAACAAGTTACTTACCTGTAACCGTTGTTCTCCAGCATGGGTCTGGCATGGATTCACATGCTCATGAATATTCCCCGTCGTCAGGCTGAGAATCCTCGGTAAAGAAAAAATCAGTATCAGTTTCCGATCTGATCTGTCTTTCTTAGTAGTAACCAATCACTGATCTCTGGGTCATACTGCCCCCAGCCAATGACTGCCCTCTCCCTAAGCCCCGCCTCTGGCAGCCATCCTCAGATTTGGTAGCACGCAAAGTGGCAGTATGACCAAGTGAAGAGCCGCAAAGGGGTAGGCGGGAGGGTTCGCATGTGAATCCATACCAGACCCATGCTGGAGAACAACAGTTACAGGTAAGTAACTTGTTCCTTCTCCAGCATAGGGGACTGGCATGGATTCACATGCTAATGAATAAAAGAATACATAGCAGTACACACATGCACAACCACGGGAGGTGGCAAAGGCTCAACATGAAGCATTACATCCAAAACTGAACATTAAGCAATTCTAACCTCCTCACCAGGCTCACCTTAGGCGAACAGGTTGCGCAGCACTGCTTGGCCGACCCTGGAGTCCCTATCGACGCAGTAGAATCTTGTGAAGGTGTGCGCCGACCTCCACGTAGCAGCCCTGCAGATGTCCAGCAGGGGCACACCAGACAGGAACGCCGTGGTAGCAGCGATCGCTCTGGTCGAATGGGCTCTCGGACAGCCGGGCAGCGGTCGGTTTGCCAACCGGTGACAGTGCATGATGCAGCCAGAGAGCCATCTGGAAACGGAAGTCTTCGAGACAGCCTTCCCTTGATTCATAGACCCAAAGTTCACAAACAGCTGTGACGTCTTCCGAAAACTCTTCGTGCGGTCCACGTACAACTTCAGCGCTCTAGCTACATCCAGCGAGTGCAAAGGCCTCTCGGCAGGCATCGAAGGTGCCGGGAAGAAAACTAGTAACACCAAGGGCTCGTTGAGGTGGAAGTCCGACGGCACCTTGGGCATGAAGGAGGGGTGCGTCCTCAGCACCACCCTCGTGTCATGAAAAGTCAAGTATGGAGGATTGCAAGATAGGGCCTGGATCTCTCCCACTCGTCGTGCAGAGGTGATGGTCATGAGGAACACTGTCTTCCATGACAGGAACTTCAAAGGCACCGAAAGCATAGGCTCGAATGGGGCCCCCCCATGAGCCTGGTCAGCACCACAGTAAGCTCCCACACCAGGGCAGGAGCCTTCACCGGCAGGAACGATCGGAATAGTCCCTTCATAAATTCCTTCACCAGGCGATGAGACCACAAGGACGCCCGTCCCGTAGTCCTGGTATATTGGGAGATGGCAGCCAGATGTATTTTGATGGAGGCGTGAGCCAGTCCAGCTCTGACCAGCGACAGTAGGTACATCAGTACTTGACGGGCCGTAATCCGCAGAGGGTTAATCTTCTGTGCACGGCACCGGACAGAGAACCTCTTCCACTTATGAGGTTAACACTTGAGAGTTGAGGACGCCCTGGCTTTTGCAAGAACCTCTCTGCAGTCAGCCGGGATATCGTACCCTCCAAACTATAGTGCTGCAGGAGCCAGGCCTGTAAGTTCAGTGACTCAGGGTCGTGATGAAGAATGGCGCCTTCTTCTCTGGAGAGAAGATCCGCATCCGCCGGCAGCTTGACTGGTGGGGACGTTGACAAATCCAGAAGGTCCGGGAACCAGATCTGTCTCAGCCACGCCGGTGCGACGAGGATCATTCTGCACCTGGACTTCTTGAGCTGGTTGATGAGGCAGAGCAGCAACGGCAACGGAGGGAACGCGTATAGAAACAGGCCGTCCCACGGGAACGAGAAAGCTTCGCCCATGCTCCTCAGCTGTGGGAACCTGCTGGCGAACCTCTGGCACTTTGAGTTAGTCGCGAACATGTCGATCTGGGGTTTGCCCCATCGGTGGAAGAGTCAATCCGCTTGGTCCTAGCGCAGTTCCCACTCGTGGCACGAGCGTAGCTCCCTGCTGAGTCAGTCCGCAATGGTGTTTTTTTATTCCTGCTAGGTGGAAGGGAACTAGAAACATCACCTGGGCGACGGCCCATTGCCACAGATCCTGGGCCTTCTTGATAGGGCTGGGGATCTGGTGCCTCCTTGCTTCCGTATATAGAACATCGTGGTGGTGTTGTCGGTGAAAATCCTCACCACTTTGCCCTTGAGGGACGGAAGGAACGACTTGAGAGCCCAGAACACTGCTCGGAGCTCCAGAATGTTGATGTGGAGAGACCTCTCCTCCGGGAGCCAAAGGACTCTTGCGTGGAGATCTTCGGTGTGGGCCCCCCCAACCCTCCAGAGAGGCGTCTGTTGCCACTGTCTCCTGAAACGCTGGGATTTGAAATTCCGTGCCTGTCGTGAGGTGAGCACGGATGTCCCACCATAAGATCACCCGACGGAACTCCTCGTCGAGAGGGATCCTGTCCTCGAAACAGCCCCTCGCTTGAAGCCAGCGGGCGTCGATAAACTTCTGTAGCGGACGCATCCGAAGTCTGCAAAGGGGTACAAGATAGATGCATTAGGACATCATCCCGAGGAGGGACTTGATTGACCTCACCCTGGCCACGTCCGTGGCTAGCAGGCGCCGCACCTTGCCCAGGATGGTCTTGGTCCTCTCCTCTGAAGGGGAGGCCAATTGCTCCACTGTATCGAGCTTCGCTCCCAGAAACAGTGCTATCTGCGATGGAACCAGGTGGGATTTGGGGTAGTTGATGGCGAACCTCAGCTCCGTGATCACCGGACGGTCCTCGCCGTGTGTTCGACGGTGAGTTCCCTTGTCCTTGCCCGGATTAGCCAGTCGTCCAGGTAGGGGTAAACGTGGATCCCCTACAGACACAGCCGCACCGCCACTGGTGCCAGGCACTTGGTGAAAACCCTGGGTGCCGACTTTAACGGTCTGGCCCTGAATTGGTAGTGGCGTCCCTGAACCACGAACCTGAGGAACTTCCTGTGACTTTTTAGACTAGGGATGTGGAAGTAAGCATCCTCCAGGTCCAAAGACTATAGGAAGTCACCTTCCTCCAGCTGTCCCAGCACATGCTGAAAGGTGACCATCCTGAATTTCTGGGCCTTGATGTACTTGTTTAAGCGACGCAGGTCCAGGATGGGGCGCCAACCGCCTGTCTTCTTGACGAGGAAGTACCTTGAGTACACTCCGGAGCCCCGGAGCCCTCTGGGGACGAGCTCAATGGCACCTTTCTTGAGCATCGCCCTTACCTCCAACAGTAGTTGAGGGACGTGATTCTCCTTCCTGGCCACGGAAGGAATGCAAGGGCACTTCTTCTGGAATTCCAGCGAGTGCCCGTTTGCCAGGGTGTCCAACACCCAACGGTCGGTGGAGATGGACTCCCACACGCTGATGAACTTAGTCATCCGGCCACCCACCGGGGTGCTTTGGTGGGGTCCCGACAACCCGGCCGGGTCAGTCTTGCTTGGAGGCGGCCTTGCCGCCTTGGCCTCCTTGGCGACAACCCCCTTGCTTGCCGCGACCTCTGTAGGCCTCCTGCCAAGAGGAGCGGGCCACCTGGCGGTAAGTGGAGGAGCCACCGCTGGATCCTTTGGAGGCACCCGGTCTGCCTCCGGAGCTCCGAAAGGGCCGCCGCTGTTAAACACCCCCAGAGCCCGGGCCGTCTCCGAGTTGGTCTTGATTGCCTATAGGGACTCATCCACCGCCTTACCAACTAGGTTATTGCCGTCGAACGACATGTCCAACACCCTGGTCTGGACGTCCTGGCAAAGTCTGTCGCCTTGAGCCATCCTCATCGTCGGAGGCAAACTCCGTTGCCCAGTTGGCAAAATCCGGTATCGGCAATGTCTGTTGCCACCGTTATGGCGTGATCCGACGCCACTTCGCCTTCCTGCAGAATTTCTAGGGCCTCTGCCCTTTTGTCATACCTTGAACCAGAGCTCCCGGTCGTAGCGGGCCACGATCGCTAAGGCATTGGCCGCCTTAATAGTCGTCGCCACCAACGAGATGACTCGTCGTCCCATAGAGTCCAACTTCTTGCCCTCGCTGTTCGGCGGGGAAGTGGAAGTTGAAGCCGCCGCACCCCGCCTTCTTAGCCGCTGCCGAGACGACCGAGTTTGGCGTGGGCTGGGCCCTGAGGCAGAAGGGGGCGGCATCGAGAACTCAGTACTTCTTCTCGTACCTAGCCCTCTTGGCGGGTGTCGTGGAAGGGTTCTTGAGGACAGCAAGCCCCTCCTCCCAGATGTCGTCAAGTAAGGGCACCGCGAGGACCGTCTTCCTCTTGGCCGCTCGTCGTTGGTACAGAAACCCCTCCTTTTTCTGTTCTTCAGGGCAGAGCTGGAAGAGCTTGGATGCCCTGGTTATCATGGCGTGGAAAGAGCCAATTTTGTCGGCTGGAGACGGCCGCGAGGAGGGGTGGGGGGTGTGCCTGGCGACGACGGGATGTCCGATGTGTCATCGCTGCCATCATCGTCCGTCCCCGTCGCTGTATCCGTCGCCGTATCCTCTCTAGGGTCCGGCGAGGGGTCCACCGGTCTCGCCGGACGAAGGGCGGAGCGGGGTGGACTCTCCTCCGCTTGTTCGGAGGGCTTCCCAACGGGCCTGGTTCTGGATCCTCCATCGGGGTTCGTGGTAATCTCGTCCTTATCTCGGTGCATAAGGATTGGATTGCCAAAAAAATGGCCGCCGAGCTATCCTGGGGCTCGGGCAATGGCTGCGACGGACCGGATGGCCGCTCCACTGGGCCCTGTTCGTCGACGTTGCTATCTTCGATCACGTCAGCGGGGACCGCCCCCTGGGATCGAACCTTCTCGAACCTCTCGTTGAGGCCTAAGGACCCCTCGTTGAGGCCCTTCTCGGTTTCCACCAGTTCCTCCTCAGGCTGATTCCGAGTCTGTAATGGCCACCGCCCCCCCTCTTTTTCAGCCGGGGGCTTCACGGGGGTCTTAGCGATGGGCTGGAAAGAGGAATCCCTCCGCGGTGGCAGGGATACTCTGGGCCCGGAGGGCGTTTCCACAGGCGTAGTCTCAGCCGACTTCGCCAGGGTTGCAGCGACCACTCGGTAGAGGCCTTTGCCGGATGGATCAAAGCCCTCACCACCTTAGGTGCGTCCTGGGCCTTCGCCTTGGGGGGGGAGGGTCAGCGCCTCGCTCCCCCTTCGAGATCGACCAGGTCCGCTCCAGCGGCCTACCCGGGTTCTCGGACTTCCTTCCCCGAACCAGAGCGCTGCTCGTGGTCGAACGTGCTGGGGAAGTAGCGCCCTGCTTGGCAATCGAAGAGCCCGACCTTTCGGCGCTCCCGGACTCGCGGTGCTTGGCCTTCTGTTGGGGCCCTGTCGCCGGGGTACCTTCACAGGACTTAGAAGCCCGCTCAGACTTCTTCGCCTTCTCACCTGCTGTGCCCTTCTCCAGCCAGGCAGCGAGGTGGGAAGGACTATCTTGATTGGTCCGTTCCGAAAGGTTCTTGCAGAACGCACAGTCTTTCTCCACGTGCGTCTTGCCCTCATGAAGGCAGTAGAGACATCGCTAATGCTCGTCCTCCTTGAAAACATTCTGTAATCCGCATCCAGGGCAGCACCTGAACAGCTTGGATCCGGGCGTCTAGCTTCCCTTGTCTTGGGCCATGTCCGTTGAGATAGGCCG
This sequence comes from Ambystoma mexicanum, assembly GCF_040938575.1. Classification (NCBI taxonomy): domain Eukaryota; kingdom Metazoa; phylum Chordata; class Amphibia; order Caudata; family Ambystomatidae; genus Ambystoma; species Ambystoma mexicanum. The sequence continues at coordinate 1,319,867,435 of NC_090924.1, forward strand.
CAGATCTTCCAGAATCCTCCAAGAAGTATAAACTCAACGAAAACTTCACCCTTGAGGGGCGTAGAATAATTACGAAACGGGTCCCCGTTATCGGAAGTAGAAACGGTGGAGCTTGAGGCTGAAACTGAAAAAATGAGAACATCTCTTGAAAAAATGTGAAAACGCAGTAAAAAACTCGAGTGCTAAACACGAGGACTCCCAACACTTGGCCGTGCGGTAAAAATCTGAGGATGGCTGCCAGAGGCGGGGCTTAGGGAGAGGGCAGTCATTGGCTGGGGGCAGTATGACCCAGAGATCAGTGATTGGTTACTACTAAGAAAGACAGATCAGAAACGAAATTGATACTAATTTTTTCTTTACCGAGGATTCCCAGCCTGACGACGGGGGAATATTCATGAGCATGTGAATCCATGCCAGACCCCATGCTGGAGAAACAGGCCGTCCAAGGGAACGAGAAAGCATCGCCCATGCTCCTCGGCTGCGGGAACCTGCTGGTGAACCTCTGGCACTTGGAGTTTGTCGCCGTCGCGAAAAGGTCGATCCGGGGGTTCGCCCCATCATCGAAAGAGCCGATCCACCTGTTCCTGACGTAGTTCCCACTCGTGGCACGAGAGCAGCTCCCTGCTGAGTAAGTCGGCAATGGTGTTTTTCATTCCTGCCAAGTGGAAGGGAACCAGAAACATCTCCTGGGCGACGGCCCAGTGCCACAGATCCTGGGCCTCCTTGGATAGGGCTGGGGATCTGGTCCCGCCCTGCTTCCGTATGTAGAACATCGTGGTGGTGTTGTCGGTGAAGATCCTCACCACTTTGTCCTTGAGGGACGGAAGGAACGACTTGAGCGCCCAGAACACTGCTCGGAGCTCCAGAATGTTGATGTGGAGAGACCTCTCCTCCGGGAGCTAAAGACCTCTTGCATGGAGTTCTCCGGTGTGGGCCCCCCAACCTTCCAGAGAGGCGTCCGTCGTCACCGTCTCCTGAAACGTCGGGGTCTGAAAGTCCGTGCCTGTAGTGAGGTGCGCACGGGTACCCCACCATAGGATCGCCCGATGGAACTCCTCGTCGAGAGGGATCCTGTCTTCGAAGCAGCCAGTCGCCTGAAACCAGCGGGCGTCGAGGAACTCCTGTAGCGGACGCATCCCAAGTCTGCAAAGGGGTACAAGATAGATGCATGAAGACATCATCCCGAGGAGGGACTTGATGGACCTCACCCTGGCCACGTCCGTGGCTAGCAGGCGCCGCACCTTGCCCAGAATGGCCTTCGTCCTCTCCTCCGACGGGGAGGCCAATTGCTTCGCTCCCAGAAACAGTGCTACTTGTGACGGAACCAGGTGGGATTTGGGGTAGTTGATGGCGAATCCCAGTTCCGTGAGCAGCCGGACGGTCCTCGCTGTGTGTTCGACGGCGAGTTCTCTTGTCCTTGCCCGGATGAGCCAGTCGTCCAGGTAGGGGTAGACGTGGATCCCCTGCAGGCGCAGCCGCGCCGCCACTGGTGCCAGGAACTTGGTGAATACCCTGGGTGCAGACTTTAATCCGAACGGCAGGGCTCTGAATTGGTAGTGGAGTCCCTGAACCACGAACCTGAGAAACTTTGTGTCCTTTTAAAATGGGGATGTGGAAGTAAGCATCCTCCAGGTCCAACGACGATAGGAAGTCGCCCCCCTCCAGCTGTCCCAGCACGTGCTGGAGGGTGACCATCCTGAATTTCTGCACCTTGATGTACTTGTTTAACCGAGGCAGGTCCAGGATGGGGCGCCAACCGCCTGTCTTCTTTCTGACGAGGAAGTACCTTGAGTACACTCCGGAGCCCCGGAGCCTCCTGGGGACAAGCTCGATGGCACCTTTCTTGAGCATCGCCCTTACCTCCAACAGCAGTTGAGGGACAGGATTCTCCTTCCTGGCCACGGGAGGAATGCGAGGACACTTCTTATGGAATTCCAGCGAGTGCCCGTTGGCCAGAGTGTCCAGCACCCAACGGTTGGTGGAGATGGACTGCCACAGGCTGACGAACTTCGTCAGCCGGCCTCCCATCGGGGTGCTTCGGTGGGGGCCCGACGCCACGGCCTGTTCAGTCTTGCTTGGAGGAGGCCTTGCCGCCTTGGCCTCCTTGACGACGGTGGGATCCCCCTTGCTTGCCGCGACCTCTGTAGGCCTCCTGTGACGAGGAGCGGGCCGCCTGGCGGTATGTAGAAGAGCCACTGCTAGATCCCTTGGAGGCACCCTGCCTCCGGAGCTCCGAAAGGGCCGTCGTTGTTGAAGTACCCCTAGGGCCCGGGCTGTCTCAGTCGGTCTTGATGGCCTGGAGCGACTCGTCCACCGTCTTCCCAAAAAGGTTTTTACCGTTGAACGGCATATCTAACACTCTGGTCTGGACGTCCTGGCGAAAGTCCGTCGCCTTGAGTCATCCTCGTTGTCGGAGGCAAACCCTGTTGCCCAGTTGGCGAAATCCGGTATCAGCAATGTCCGTTGCCACCGCTATGGCATGATCCAACGCCACCTCTCCTTCCTGCAGAATTTGAAGGGCTTCTGCCCTCTTGTCGTCCGGTAGGAAGTCTAGCAGGGGAGCCATCTTGAACCAAAGCTCCCAGTCGTAGCGGGCCACGATCGCTAAGGCATTGGCCGCCTTATTAGTCGTCGTCGCCGCCGACGAGATGACTCGTCGTCCCATGGAGTCCAACTTCTTGCCCACGCTGTCCGGCGCGGGAAGTGGAAGCCGCTGCACCCGCTGCTTTCTTCTTGGCCGCTGCAGAGACGACCCTCTTGGCGGGTGTCGTGGAAGGGCTCTTGAGGATAGCCAGCCCCTCGTCCCAGATGTCGTCGAGCAACGGCACCGCGATGACCGTCTTCCTCTTGGCCTGTCGTCATTGGTAAAGAAACCCTTCCCTTTTCTGTTCTTCAGGGCAGAGCTGGAAGAGCTCGGATGTCCTGGTTATCATGGCGTGAAAGGAGCCAATTTCGTCGGGTGGAGAAGCCCGGGGTGGGGTTGGGGGGGGGGGGGGGGGTTGTCGTCCGTGTCGCAGTATCCGTCGCTGTATCCTCTCTAGTGTCCGGCGAGGGGGATGAGGGGTCCACAGTCTCTTCCCCCGCTTGTTCAGAGGGCTTCCCGATGGACCTGGTTTTGGATCCTCCATCGGGGTCTGTCGTAACCTCGTCCTTATCTCAGTACATAAGGATTGTACTGCCAACAAAATGGCCGCCGAGCTATCCTGGGGCTCGGGTAATGGCTGCGACGGACGGGATGGCCGCTCCACTGGGCCCTCTTCGTCGATCACATCAGCGGGAACCGCCCCCGGGATCGAACCTTCTCGTTGAGGCCTATGAACCTCTCGTTGAGGCCCTTCCCGGTTTTCACCAGATCCTCCTCAGAGGCCGATTCCGAGTCTGTAATGGCCACCGCCCCTCCCCCCCTCTTTTTCCGCCGGGGTCTTCACGGGGGTCTTAACGATGGGCTGGAAAGAGGATTCCCTCCGCAGTGGCATGGCAGGGATACTCTGGGCCCAGAGGCCGTTTCCACTGGCGTAGTCTCAGCCGGCATCGCCAGGGTCGCAGCGACCACTTCGATAGAGGCCTTTGCAGACTGGATCAAAGCCCTCACCACCTTCGGTGCCTCCTGGGCCTTCGCCTTGGCGGGAGAGTCAGCGCCTCGCTCCCCTTCGGGTCCCTTCGGGTCCCTTCGGGTCCCTTCGGGTCCCTTCGAGATCGACCGGGGCCGCTCCAGCAGCTTACCCGGGTTCTCGGACTTCCTCTTCCCCGAACCAGAGCGCTGGCTTGTGGTTGAACGTGCCGGGGAAGTCGCTCCCTGCCTGGCAGCCGAAGAGCCCGACCTTTCGGCGCTCCTGGTGCCCGCAGACTTGGCCTTCTGTTTGGCCCCCGTCGCCGGGGTGCCCTCACAGGACTTGGAAACCTGCTCAGACTTTTTCTTCGGCTTCTCACCTGCTGTGCCCTTCTCCAGCCAGGCGGCGAGGAGGGAACGACGATCTTGTTTGGTCCGTTCCGAAAGGTTCTTGCAGAACGCACAGTCCTTCTCCACGTGCGTCTTGTCCTCATGAAGGCAGTAGAGACATTGCGAATGCTCGTCCGCCTTGAAAACATTTTGTAATCCGCATCCAGGGCAGCACCTGAACAGCTTGGATCCGGGCGTCGAGCTTCCCTTGTCCTGGGCCATGTCTGTTGAGGTAGGCCGCAGATCTTCCGGAATCCTCCAAGAAGCGTAAACTCGATGAAAACTTCAACCTTGAGGGGCGTAGAAGAATTCCGAAACGGGTCCCCGTTATCGGAAGTAGAAACGGTGGAGTTGAGGCTAGATTAAACCGGAAAAATGAGAAAATCTCCTGAAAAAGCGCGAAAACGCAGCAAAAACTCGAGAGCTGAAGCACGAGGACTCCCAACACTTGAACGTGCGGTAAAAATCTGAGGATGGCTGCCAGAGGCGGGGCTTACGGAGAGGGCAGTCATTGGCTGGGGGTAGTATGACCCAGAGATCAGTGATTGGTTACTAAGAAAGACAGATCAGAAGCGAAACTGATACTGATTTTTTCTTTACCGAGGATTCCCAGCCTGACGACGGGGAATATTCATGAGCATGTGAATCCATGCCAAACCCCATGCTGGAGAAAGGACCTTTTTATTTGACAAGACGCCTCTAGGACTACCTTATTTAATGGTCGTAGCTTGCTTCCATCTTAGATTTAGGTTTAGATTAGGGGTTTATCTCACCCACATAAAGTTCAATAAACAACCTTGAACTGTGATCATCATGAGTTCCTTACAATACCCAAGGATTGTACCACCTTGGTAATACTTTGCCTGTAGGCAGCATATTTGGTATGAACATTTAGGAGCAGCTTGAACTCTGGTGATGTAGCAATGGCAAGAAGAAAATGCCCAAGCCAGTAAAGGTTCTTGCCAAACAGCAGCTTCAGGCTCTAAGGCACAGTACTTATGTTCCCTTCCTAATCAGAAATTGGGGGCTAGAGGCTGTAATTCAACTCAGATGCTAACCAGATATTGATGCTGGGATTGCAGTAAATGTCTTCAACGCCAATAGATTTACCAGACTTTCAGCTGTACAGTCTAATTTATTCACATTTATAGCAGCGCAATGAAACCTCAGGTATCTAGGCCCTAGTTACAATAGGGGGAAGGGGATATACTGGTAAAGGTAAACAGGAAAAGTAGGAGGCGTAGGTTCATGAAGTTCAGCAGTGATACAATGTCTTGGCTCTGAGGAGCTTAGGCGAAAAGCCAAGTTTTCAGGTTTTTCCTGAAGGTCCAATAGGAGGGTTACCTTCTCAAGAATATTGGGGAGAGTTTGAAAGCTTGGTGGGAACAGGGAAGCTTGAGCCGACTGCAGTTTGGCGATTGAAGCTGGACACTTTGAGCAAGTGGTCGTGTAAGGCTCTTAATGGGCGAGCAGTGGTGTATTTTTCCATGTGCTGAGGAAATAGGCCGCTGCAGTTTCAGAGAGGCATTTGTGAACGATAGACAGCATCTATAAATTTACTCGCTCTGGGATCGGCAGCTAGTGGGCGTTTTTTTTGGCTTCCGAAACGTGGGGGCATTTGGTAAGGCCGAGGGCAGCTCGGAGGGAATTGTTTTGGATGGTTTGTAGTTTCAGGTTGTGTTTGGCTGTGTGGGCAGCAGCGGAGGAGATGCCATTAACTTGACGTGAGGGGTAGACCGAAACGTCCAGATAAAAACTTAGCGTTATGGCCGCAGGTGAGATGTGCATCAGGTTGCCATTGTTGAAGGATTTGTAGGCCTGATTCAAGTTGCGGAACATGGTGGGAGAGTAGACCATGAGAATCTTTTGGCCGAAGCAGTAGACTGAGTTGATGGTTGCAGTGTCTTGGTAGTAAGAGCCTAAGTGGGTGATGAGAATTTGGGTGTCATCAGCGTAGTTCGTGTAGGATATGTGGAGGCCATCCAAGTGACCAAAAAGGGGTTTTGTATAAATGTTTTTACAGAGTCGGGGAAAGGCAAGGACTTTGGGGGACACCACAGATAACTGGTGTGGGTGAGACAGCATTATCTTCTATGAAGACCTGAGAGGATGTCGGCCAGAAAGGATCTGATCCAGTCAGTGGCCGCAGGAGATACATTTGTTGTGGTGGTGAGGTGATCGCATAGAAGCTAATTATGGAGGAGGCCAAAATCGGCTGAGATCTCTAGCATGAGGAGAATGGCAGGTTTTCCCGGGTCTCATGTAGTCTAGTTGATTTTTCAAGTCGAGCAGGGTGTTTCCGTGCAATGCCTTGCGTGGAAGTTCGATTGACTGGTGCCTAGGATGTAGTTTGCTTCAAGGTGGTGTTGTACCTGGATGTAGGCTGCATGGTTGAGGATCTTTAGGAAGGGCACTGTTGTGATGGGACGGTAGGTGGTGGGGATGGAGGGGTCAAGGGAGGGGTTTTCAGCAGCGGGAGGATGCATGCTTCTTTCAGGGATGCCTGCACAGTTTTTGTGGAGGAGGCGGCATTCATTATGGCTGTGATGAACATTGCAAGTGACTCTGTGCCGTCTTTGATGATGGTGGCCAGGCAGGCGTCACCTGTGCAGCGGAAAGGCTTAAGGCTTTTGATTATGTTAGCTACTTCCAGTTCTGATACAGTGTGAAAGTCAAATGGTGTGGAAGATGGGGAATGTGGTGCTGCAGAGTGAAAGAAGGGTGGTGGTTTGGCTTGGATGGCTTGTTGCGAATGTATTTCTGGAGTGTGAGGATTTTTCGTTTAGAGCTTCTTGCACCTTGATACACAAGGGGCCGTCTACTGCGAGGGTAGTGGGAGGGGTGATTGGAGACTAGTTCGCGCAAGATTGTGAAGAGTTTGCGAGAATTAGATTTGCCGCTTTCTATTCTTGCATTGTGGCTGTTGGCTTTGGAGGGGGTGTATGGCTTTTTGTACTCTTTGGCGAGTGAAGTGAATTTGTCTTTGTTGGCTGAGGAAGCGTTTTGCCTCCAAGTCGTTTCTGCAGCACGTTTGAGTGTGCAAATTAAGGAGCTCAGGGGTGAACCAGGAGTTTTAGAGCAGGTTTGGCTTTACGCTGTTTGAGCGGGGCGAGTATGTCGACTACTTGAGCAATCGTGGCATTATAGAGATCAACAAAGGTCACCGGGTCAGTTGTTCTATTAGTTGGGTCTTTGAGGTCTGAGAGTGGTGGGAGGTTGTCCTTGGTTAGGTTATTGGTGCAGCGGGCTAGGACTTTAGGTTTCATTGGGTGGTGGGAAGAGGGCCATTTGCCAATTGGGGTGTCAAGGTGATGGTGTGGTTATCCGACCATGGGCAGGTCGAGATGGTCTGGTAGGAGATGTTGCAGATGTGATCAGCAATCCAATATAGGGTGAGGGGCCTTGGATGTCGGTAGGGTCTGTGGTTCGCTGTAGGAAGCCAGTGTGAACTTAAGTCATGGCTATGCTTTTGCTGGGCATGTCAGAGAGGTCATTGAGGCCTAGTTTGAGTCCCGTAAGAGGAGTTTGGAGTTCGGCTTTAGGGAGGGATTGATGATTTGTAAGATCTTCAAAGGATGAGATGCCACCAGGGGGTCAGTAGAAAAGTTGCAGATTGATGGTGCATGTAGGCGAAATGAGAGGTTGGTGGAGAGTGATTCGCAGTTAGGGATGGGGCTCCAGTTGATGGTTCTGATGGCAAGGGTGTTTTTGAAGATGAATGCGACTCCACCACCTGTGTCGAGTATTCCGTCGTTCCATAGGATGCCGTAACCGGGTAGGATGGAAATGGATAGCGCAGGGCCAGAGGCGGGATGGAGCCATGTCTCTGATATGGCAAGCAAGTCAAGGTCGTTGGAGGTCAGATCTCGGAGGCATGAGCTGGGACTGACCTAGCAGTGATAAAGGCACATTTAAGAGGAGTGGTATTGGCAAGCACGGTAGGGTGGCAATGTTTTGGGCTGGGCGATGAGAGTGGAGGGTTGGTCGTGTGTGCATACAGAGATGGTTATTTCTGGGGGAGTGGGTAGGGGTGTGGAGGGTCTCCTGGTGGGGATTTGGAGGCTATGGTTACTGGGGCTAAGTGAAGGGAAAGGTTGGAGAGGGCAGAAGGTCTCCAGGTGCGGGTTTGGAGACCATGCTTCCTAGTGGGGAGTGATGGAGGAAAGCTGGAGAGGGCAGGGGTGGTTGCCTCAGTGCTGATCTTTATCTCTGCTCATATGGTCAGCGTAGCCTCCTCCTTTGGTCTGGTTTTGAGATTAAGGCAGTTCATGAAATCTGCTTTGGAGAGCCCTGTTGGAGAGAATTGAGTTTTTTTCCATTGCACCTACTACCCTCGTTGGTTCTGATGTTGTGTTTGCAGATTGTTTTATTACTACTGCGATCTAATCTGAGTGACCCATAGGGTGCTCAGTTTGATCTCTCATGCCTCGACGGGCAGATGTGTTGAGACATCCTTAATTCTTAATGTAACTGCAACCGTGTGCACACTTTACCTATTGTGTGCCATTCCAGCTTTGCTCTTGGGCAGTGCACACTGCCAGACAAAAGCCAGTGCCTCCACCACACCTCCAGCGTCCCGCTTCGCAGGGGCCATCTAAAGGTGCAATTGTGCAAGCTCCTGAAGACCTGTGTGCTTTCCTCACTTTGTATCCCCTGATGCAGAGTGGAGAGGGAGGGGGCGGGGTTGACTTATACTGGTAAGGTCGGTACACTAGCTTAGCAGGCCCATAGGTGACTTGTGCAACTGTCTCAAGCTGGAATCTTCTGCAGATTTGGTGCCCTGTTATCTTGGGGATTTGCTGTTGCTGGCTGCAGAGTGCACCAGTGGGTCATAAGTATAGATGCAGCTTGAGCAATGTCCTCTGTTTTACAGTGTCCTGCTAATTGCTATATTTGGGCACTTTTCTAGTGCTCGCAAGCTGCTTTCTCTTTGCTTGTGTAGCTTTCAAGTGGTGTTGACCGGACCTATAAGAACCACAATAGGCTTATGGTCAGCCCCAAGGAACCAAAGGTAATACATGTGGGGATCCGACATAGGTACCATGGGTCCACAGTCCTTGGGAAATTATAAGTTACTCACTGAAGTGACTAACGTACAATTAGTCCTAGTCCCCTTTCCTCCATACTGTACGGGCGTCCCTTCCAAGGGACAAGAGACGGAACCTTTCACCAGAAAAAACTACCACTTTAAATTTAGAGGCGTGCGTTGGTTGTGGCCCAGGGTGCATGCGCTGCCTTGACTCTGCCCTCCGGCGTCACACCTCAGTCCCCAATGATGCATCGACAATAGATTTAACAGGACTAAGAGTATGTTAGTCACTACGGTGAGTAACTTAATTACTCTTACACCCTGTCCCCTTTCCTCCATACTGTATGGGCGATTACAACTAAATGTAGCCCCAGGGTGGAGAGGAGACCCTCCTTAAGCAAATGGGTTCCTGAGAACCGCCTGTCCGAAAGCTGCATCAGATCTGGAGCCGGCATCCAAACCGTAATGCTTGCAGAAAGCCGAGGGAGTGGCTCAAGTGGCCGCCCTGCTTATGACTTGCCAAGGGACATGGCAATGGAATGCAATGGCTGCTGCCTTGGCCCTGACTGCAAGGGCATGCATGTTGGCTGGGAGCGGCTTGTGCAGGCCCTTCTAGCTTCCTTGATGGCAGAGACCATCCAGCAGGATATGGAGGCCTTGGAGGCATGATCGCCTGGTCTTGAGCCTCCGAAAGTGTCGAACAGGGCGTCCGATGTGCAGAAGCCCTTGGCCCTGTCAAGTCAAATTTCAGGGCATGCCCGACATCCAGGCAGTGCAGCACTCTGTGCTTCGTCCTTGGGAATAGGCAAAAAACGTAGGAAGGGCTATTTCAATGCCGGGTGTGTCCACAGGACTACTTTGTCCTTGTGAAAGGTAGTATATGGTTTGAGGCGACCAGCGCCTGATTTCGCTGACTCTACGAGGCAAAGTGAGGCCGACTAGTAAGGCTGTCTTGATGGTGACCAGCCTGATGTCCGCGGACGCCATTGGCTTGAGCGGTTTGTGCGCCAGGACGCCCAAGACTATGTTGAGAACCCACACCAGGTGCGGCCCCGTGACGGGCGGGTAGAACCTCGCGAGCCCTTTCAAATGTTTGACAATAGGATTGGAGGAGAAGATCATCCCCTCAGAGTTCCTGTAAGCTCCGATGTCTGCGAGGTATGTACGGCAAGTGTCAGCCTGCACGCCAGAGTGGGCGAGGAGCGCCGAGAAGGAGAGCACGTCGTCCAAAGTACATGCCAGGGGATTGATTTCTTTTGAGTCTGCCCAGTGGCAGAATCTGGTCCATTTGCTTTTATACTGGGCCCTGGTAGCCTCACTCCTTGCGCCCTGTATGATTTCCAAATTAGCCTGTGAGAGGCTAAGGTGCCGCACCGTTACCTGCTCAGGAACCACGCTGTGCGTGCTAGTTTGTGGTGCAGGGTGGATGACCCTGCCCCCCTGCAGCGCCAGATGTGCAGGCCCCATCAAGAGGTGAATTCAGAGGCATCTCCGAGAGGATGAGCAGCTCTGAAACCCATAGCCTGGCCAGCCACCATGGAGCTATAAGAAAGATGAGTTGGCGAGACTCCTTGATTTTGCAAATTACTCTGAATCAGCAGAATGGGCGGGAAGGTGTAGCATTCATGCCATTCCACTGACGTCGAAATGCGTCACCCAGGGAGCTGCCAGGAGGAGAACTGAGGGCACTTGTTGTGCCAGGTGTCAGATCCACCTGGGGATGACCGCACCTGTAGAAGATCTCCTGAATAATGAGGTTGTTTAGCTGCCACTCGCAATTGTCAGCTCCCAGCTTGCTGAGCCTGTCCGCCTCCAGGTTGAATTCCGCCGGGAGGTGGACTGCCGTGAGGTAGATGTTTCCCAGAGCCCACATGTTGATTGCCAGTCTGCACAGAGCAGGGGGGGCAGATCTGGTGCCTCCTTGCTTGTTGCCATAGTACATGCTGGTCGAGTTGTCTGTCTGGAGGACAACCTTGCCCCTGAGAAGTGGTAGGAATGCCCCGAGCGCTAGCCAGATGGCATTCAGATCTAGCCAATTGATGTGGTATTCCTGCTTCTGTCGAGTCCAGGTGCCATGGACCGAGAGATGGTCCAGGGTGGCTCCCCAGCCCTAGAGCGAGGAAGACAATGCATTACTTACCGTAAAAGCATTTCTGATGGTTGTATCTGCTTAGATTCACATGCTGTGCATAGGTCCGACATCCAGTGGTCACTGCGGAGTATTGCATTTTGTTTTTCGTAGTCGAAAAGGGACGTCGACAAGGCGTGTCTGAAACACTATCCCTATAGTGACGTGTGTTGTACCCACAATCCCTCACGCGTCGAGGTCCCTCTGTATTTTTCTGCCCTGAGGGAGCCTTCTAGACGTGAGTGAGTACAGAAAAGAGAGATATAAAAGGAAGTCTCTGTTCCTTCCATCCGAGCGGGGAGGAAGGGTGGGCGCATGTGAATCTAAGCAGATACAACCATCAGAAATGCTTTTACGGTAAGTAATGCATTGTCTTCTGATGTTTGTTAATCTGATTAGAATCACATGCTGTGCATAGACTAGCGAGCAGTACCCGGAGTTGGCGGTGGGTTATGAGAAGGAACAGTAGAGAAAAGATGTCTTAATACTGCCTGTCCCACCTGGGAGTCAGATCTAGAGTGTGCATCTAGACAGTAGTGTCTTGTAAAGGTGTGCACAGAACTCCAGGTAGCCGCTTTGCAGATGGACTCAAGGGGAACATTTGCAATGAATGCTATGGACGCCCCCGTGCCTCGAGTCGAATGTGCTCTTGTCCTAAAGGGCAGTTCTCTCTTAGCAAGAGTATAGCAGAGAGTGATGCATTGAACAATCCATCTAGAAATAGTGGACTTTGAAACTGCATCCCCTTCTCTTCCTGCTGCCACCGAGACGAAGAACTGATTAGTCTTCCTCAGTGGTCTGGTTCTTTCCATGTAGAACATGACCGTTCTGCGCACATCTAGTGTGTGCAGAGTCCTTTCTCCCAAGTTGGAAGGATTTTGAAAGAACGCTGGTAGTGCTATAGACTGGTTTACGTGGAATTTTGAGATGAATTTCGGAGCAAACCTTGGGTGAGTGCGTAGAACCACCTTATCTCTGTGAACTGTAACAAAGGGGTCTAGAACAGAATGAGCCTGAAGTTCACTTACTCTCCTGATGGAGGTGATAGCTATTAAAAAAGCAGTCTTAATAGTGAGGTGTTTAAGTGATGCTTTGTGCATGGGTTCGAATGGTGAGCCCATGAGTCTGGTAAGTGCCACATTAAGGTCCCATCCGGGAGCTGGGTCAGCTATCGGGGGGTGTATTCTCTTTACTCCCTCCATGAAGGCCTTTATAACAGGGATCTTCCACCACGACACCTTGAGTTGGGAAGTGGTGTATGCAGAAAGTGCCGCTAGGTGGACTTTAATGGAATTGAACACTAGACCTGAATCCAATAGGTGGGTCAGGTATAGAACAATATGTGTGGGAGAGCAGTCAATCGGGTTGATGCTCTTACCCCTGCACCAGATGACAACCTCTTCCATTTGCTAGAATAGCAGTGGCGAGTGTTTGGTTTTCTGGCTTCCCTGAGGATGTCCATGCATCTCTGCGGGAGCTGTAGATGTCCGAATTCTATGATCTCAGGAGCCAAGCTGCTAAGTTCATGTTCTGGGGGCATGGATGTAGGGTCCTGCCCTTGTCTTGTGACAGCATGTTGTACGGGCAGGGGAGTTTCACTGGGGGAGATAGAGACATCTCCATCAAGTGAGCGAACCATGGCCGTCGGGCCCACATTGGGGCCACCAGTATCATGGTTACTTGTTCCTGGTGCATCTTGTGCACCACCTTGTTGAGAAGGGGAGTCGGGGGAAAGGCGTAAACAAATTTCCCTGACCATTGTATCGACAGACCGTTCCCCTTGGATTGGTTCTGGGGGTACCTGGAGGCGTAACTTAGGCATTGTGAGTTCTCCAGGGTTGTGAACAGGTCTATTTCTGGGAATCCCCATTGTGTGAAGACATCGAAGACGATGTTTTCGTGCAGTCGCCATTCGTACTCTTCGGGCAGGGGGAAATCTCTGCTGAGTTTGTCTGCCAGCAGATTGAGTTCCCCTGGTACATGTTGTGGCAGTAGGAACATGTCTTGTTTGAGAGCCCACTTCCATATATTTTGGGCCAGTTTGGACAGTCCTGGAGAGTGGGTTCCCCCCTGCTTGTTGATGTAATACATGGCTGTGGTGCTGTCTGTAAGGACCATCACTGTCCTGCCTTGTAGGTGTTCCTGGAAGGCTTTTAGCGCCTTGAACACCGCTAGTAGCTCCAGAAGATTGATGTGTTTGGATGCTACGTTCGGAGTCCACACTCCGTGAGCAGTCTGATGGGATAGGTGAGCCCCCCATCCTGTGAGGGATGCGTCTGTGGTTAGAGTGGCTTCAGCCGCGGGTGTGGCAAAGGGTTTCCCTTTTACCAGGTTTTCCTTTGTCCACCACCGTAGCGAGAGAACTAAGGCCTGCGAGACCACCACTAGATCGTCCCATAGTCCGCTGGCCTGACACCACTGGCTGTTGAGCCACTCTTGCATTGGGCGCAGGCGCGCGTGAGGTACCAAATAAATACACGACGCCATCATGCCTAGCAAGCGCATTGCTTTGCGTACCGTCACCTCTCGACCGGTCACATATTGAGGGATCTGAAACAGCATGTTTTGGACCCTCTCTTTGGAGGGGAAGACGAGGCCATCCTTTGTTTGAATTAGAGCCCCTAGGAATTGTTTGATTTGGCTGGGGTCTAGGCTGGACTTCTTTTCGTTGATGGAGAAGCCCAACTGGAACAAAAGGTCTACAGTCTTTTGGGTATTGGAGAAGCAGGTTTTGTAAGAATCCCCTGTTATGAGCCAGTCGTCGAGGTAAGAGTAAACTGGGATGGACAACCTGCGCAGGTGGGCCACTGCCACTGCCAGCACCTTTGTGAATACCCTTGGTGCTGATGCTATGCCGAAGGGTAGCACTCTGAACTGGTAGTGTTTGCCCTCTATCATGAACCTGAGGTATTTTCTGTGCGCTGGCAACATTAAAATATGAAAGTATGCATCTTTCATGTCTAATGTTGTGATGTAATCTCCCTGTGATAGCATTGGGATCACTTCCTGTAAGGTCCCCATACGAAACTTTTGGGGTTTGATAAACTTGTTCGCTGGGCGCAGATCTAATACAGGGCGCATGGTTAGATCCTTTTTGGGTACAAGGAAGTACACTGAATAAATACCTTCCGTTACCTGAGATAGAGGCACGACCTCTATGGCTCCTTTTTCCAGCAGTTGTTGTACTTCTTGGAGAAGGAGGGCAAGATGTTCCGGTGTCATGCGTCGTCCCCTCGGGGGTTTGTATGTTGGGGAACTGTTGAATTCGATGCAGTATCCGTGGGCTACGGTGGAAAGTACCCAGCGGTCTGACGTTATACCCTCCCATGCTGGAAGAAAGGATGTTATCCGGCCCCCGACCGGTGTTGCATGGGAGGGGACGCGAATCTTCGCGTCACTTGGTGTTGTTGGGGGCTTGGGAGCCTCTGGGGGTGGACCCCCGGCCTCTTCCTTTGCCCCGGCGCTGGCCTCTTTGGCTGTACTGCCCACTATTGGTCTGGAAATTGGTGGCAGGGTACTGTTGCTGCTGGTTTTGTTGTTGGCGTTGGCCACGAAAAAAGCGTTTGCCATAGCCGCGCCTGGTAGAGGGCTTAGAGATTTGGTCAAGAGTTTTGATAGTATCAAACTCTTTTAGCCATCTCCAGAGCCTCATCCACCGCTTTCCCGAAGAGGTTTGAGTCTTCAACAGGTTTATTTATTAAAGACGCCTGTGTCTCCGGTTTGAAACCTGAGTTGCGCAGCCATACGTGGCGTTTTAGGAGTATTCCCTGAACCAGGGAACGTCCCGCTGTTTCTGCAGCATCCAGAGAGTTCTTTACAATACTCTGGTTGACCTGGGTTCCTTCGCCAATAGTTGTAAGCAGGCGTGTACGTAGTGGTTCCGGCGCTTCTTCGGCGTCTTTGCGCAGTTTGGCCCACTGCGCGTCCGCATAGCTAGCGAGCAAAGAATTGTTGTTCGCAATTCTTGCCGAAAAGGCAGCCGAGGATTTAACTTTTTGCAAGGGCATATAACCTCTTGCCCTCCTTGTCAGGTGGTGCCTCACTGGTGGAAAGTGGTACCCCTGCCCTCTTTCTTGTATTGGTTACTACCAGGGAATCCGGAATGGAATGTCCCCTGATGTACAGCGGGTCTGAGGGTGAAGGAGTGAAAAGTTTTTCAATTCTAGGATTGACCCCTCTGATTAGTGCGGGTGTGGACAGCGAAGGGATGATTCTTCTCTTCACCGAAGCGAGGAGGGGGATGGTCTGACTGACCGGGGGTTTCTCCTTAATTACTCTTTCCACACAGTCTAATTCAGGAGAGAGCTCCCCAGTGTCCAGTTCGAAATGTGCTGCTGCTCTGCGCAACAGGGCATTGAATGTGGGCTGATCGTCAATGGGAGACGTGTTTCTAATAGGTGAATTGTCAGGAGGATTTAGGTTCAGGACATCAGTGTCGGAATATATTGATGGGGATTGCCAGGGGTGAGAAGGTCCTTCTGGATTTTTTCCGAAGCCTTCTCCTACCAAGTCTGGGCTGTCTTCAAGACCTTCCTCCTGGTTCCGTCCCTCTTCATCGTCCATAAAATCCTCCTCTTCCTCAAAGTAATGTTCTTCCCCAGTGAGGTCATACACACTATGGAAGTCTGAGGCTGTGTCCTGGTGGGGATTGACTAGTCTCGGAATTTTGGCCCTGGGGTCCTCCTGAGGCCCTTCTCTTATTCTCTTGGGAGTGGGAGGGTTCTGGGTATTCATAAACCTCTCCATTCTTTCCATGCAGAGATGGAGCCTTTCCATGGTTTCATGGGGTACCCCTGAGCGGTCTAGCGAGGGAAAAATAGTGTCTTGTAGCTGAAAACGGCTCGACCTCTCCCACAACGTCGTGGAAAGTGTCCCGTCACCCTCCGAAAAGCCTTCAGGTGTGTTGGGGGTCCCCTCGACTGAAGGGGGTAGTCCCTGCCTTTCTTCTGGCTTTTTCGGCGTGTCTTTCGACCTCTGCGTAGCGCTCGACGTGTCTTTCGGCATACGCTTGTGGGCGTCGGCTACCACGATCCTCGCCAAGCTCTCAGCGACTCGTTTGTCAGCGGAGGGCTGCGTTTCGACGTTATGGGTGTCGATCGCTCTACGGCGGCATGCGCCTTCTGCTGATGCTGCCGGCCGATGATTTGGGGGCGGCGCCCTTATTTGCCGAAAGCCCAGTCGCTGGTCGCGGCTGCGAGAGGGGCTTCGAACCCTAACGGTCCGAGGAGGCCGCCGGTGGAACCTGCGTCTCCTTGGGCGCTGATGCTCTCTTCGCCTTCGACTAAGAGCAGCCATGGGTTGTGTGCTTATGTGTGGTCTTGTGTGCGTCAATGTCGCCGGGGTGTTCATCCCCATAAGCAGGGCGTGAGCCGAGCCCGTCGGGGCCGGGGACAGACGACGAAGCGCGTGTGCGCTCTTTAGGGGGGTTTTCGACTTCCGTAGCGGAGGTCGTGTTATCACGTTCCTCGTCACTGTCGGTGGTAGCAACGGTGGGTGAAGCGTCGGCCTTCGACATAGCGTAGGCCGCCCACCTCTTGACCCTACGGTCTTTTAGAATCTTTGGCTTAAGAAGCCGACAAGCCGTGCAACCTTCCTCTTTGTGATCGAGGGGCAAGCAGCGGTTACACCGTGAATGCTTGTCCTTCCAAGTAAACTTGCCCTTGCAAAGCGGGCAAAACCTAAAGGGTGTCCTCTCCATAGCCGAGGCAATAAATCGTGATAACCACCCCAAGGTAAAGGAAGGGGAAAAGGAAAGGCATTCTCAGAAAAGAACCAGAGATGTCCCACGACCCCCACTCTCCCTACTGTATATGGCCTGCGAGGCCAGGCCACGTGCTCGTCCCCTCTGTCGAAGATCTTGCTCGGCGGAGACAGCTTCACAACAGCGTCGAGGGAGGGATCGATATGTTCTATATTAATATAGGAAAACGACCAAAGGTCGAGGAGATGAAATCTGCAATGTCTCTCGAGGAGCTCCGCGTAAAGGCGACCAGTAGCTGGGCGGAAAAAAAACAATCTGAGGGACCTCGACGCGTGAGGGATTGTGGGTACAACGCACGTCACTATAGGGATAGTGTTTCAGACACGCCTTGTCGACGTCCCTTTTCGACTACGAAAAACAAAATGCAATACTCCGCAGTGACCACTGGATGTCGGACCTATGCACAGCATGTGATTCTAAGCAGATTAACAAACATCAGAATCTGTGGTGACGGTGGCTGGCTGGTGTGTGGCTGGAAGGGCTTGCCCATCCATAGTTTGCAGTCCCTGGACCACCATGTAAGGTCCGGATGGAGGAACGCTGATCATTTCGGATTGAGAGCCCCCGCTCTTGGTTCCATGAAGCCGCAAGGTGCAGCTGAATCCTCACCCTCAATCTCGTGTGGGAGACGGCTAATAGGGTCGCCGCCGATACCACCATGCAGAGGTCACCTCTCTGCTGAGGAAGTGGGTGGTGGCCCTCTTGATGGCCGAGATCTTGTCCTCCGAGGGAAATACCCTTTCAGAGCACGGGACCCAGATGAGGCCCAAGAATGTCAGTCTGCATGGGCTGAAGCTGTGACTTCTTGAGATTGAGCGAGAAGCCCAGATCGTGCAGTGTGTTCATAAGGGAATGGGAAGAGTGGTGAACCGCTTCCGGAGATGTAGCCCTGACGAGCCAGTCATCGAGGTATGGGTAGATGTGGAGGCCCTGCGCTCTGAGGTGGGCCACCACCATATTCATGAAACTGGTAAAGATCCTGGGGCCGAGGTGAGGCCGAAAGGAAGGACCTTGTGTTGAAAATGGTAGCCCATGATCCTGAACCGTAGGAAAGAACGTTGGGGCTGCCAAATCTGGACGTGTAGGTACGCGTCCTTCAGATCCATGGAGCACATCCAGTCTCCCTTGCACAAGGTTTCCACTATAAAAGCTGTAGTTACCATCTCGAATTTTTTCAGGGGTAAGGAGAGGTTGAGGGTGGAAAGATCCAGCACTCTCAGGCCCGCCTGGTTCTTCTGAATGTCAAAAATCCTGGGGGTAAAAGCCAAAGCCTCGCTGGGAGGCTGGGACTTCCTCCACTACCTAGCTCGCTACGAGCGACCGCATCTCCGCCAAAAGAGTTGCTGTCCCAACCTGTGGGAGGGGAGGAGAGACTGGGATATGGATACTACGGAGAGTATCCAGGGGTTCGCAAAATTCTGGCGCCAGAAATGTGCATGGAGAGCAAGCCTGCCCCCCTCCCCCTCACTGGGGGACCTGAAGGAGCAGGTCATGCCTTCTTTCCCTCGAAGGCTGTCACAGAGGAGAGGGACTGGGAAAAGCCCTTACACCCCCGGACACCTTTTATTTGCTTGCGCTGGTTCTGAGACGGCGAGCGTTCCGGCTGCCTGGATTCTCCGTTCCTGAAGCCGCGGAACCATCCGTCCGAACCCCGTTGGAGCGCTGCTGAGATAATGTGTATGATTTGGGCGTGGTCTTTGTAAGGATGGATAAAGACTATCGTTTGTGTGCCGATTTTCTTTTTGGCCAGCTCTTCGTCCGTGGAGGAGTGGAAGAGGTCACCCTCCCGCCCCCCACACCCTCCGAACGGTAGATCTAATATGTGTTCCTGGACGGCCGGGTTGAATTTTGTTGCCCGGAGCCAGGCTGTCCTTCTCATGTCTGTGGCGATACAGAGGTGTCAATATGGGGCATGGTGGATTCCATGTGGTCATGCACCACCAGCTCTGAGTACGGAGTTCCTGGAGGAAGTCTGCAATTTCCCACCACAACCTTTGGTTGGCGGCAGCCAGCATGGCATCAGCGTTTGCCTGATGAAGATGCAAGGATGCCTTGGAATCGTGCTTCTTCCCGTACGCCTCCAGGATCATCTCCTTGCCCAACAGCGCCGCAGAGGAGGCGGCTGAGGACGACAGGCTTGGAATATAGTGATGCTGCAGCGATCACAGAGGAGTGTGGTTGAGGATGGGCCCAGAGCAAGAGTGTATCCCCCTCCATCTGCCTGTACTTGGCTTCCAGGCGTCGAATGACAGGCTGGGCCGAGTGGGGCTTCAGCCAACCCTTCTTGGCCAGGAAGACTACATCGGTTTGCAGTGGAATCCGCGTTTTGGCAGAGGGGCGTCGTGTGAGGACTTGAGCCAGAACCCCCTCTGCCGGCTGCAACGGTCTGTTTGCCAACCAGTGACAGTGCATGATGCAGCTGGAGAGCCATCTGGAAATGGAAGACTTCGACAGGGCCTTCCCTTGGTTCACAGGTCCAAAGTTCACAAACAGCTGTGATGTCTTCCGAAAACTCTTTGTTCAGTCCACGGAGAACTTCAGCGCTCTAGCTACATCCAGCGAGTGCAAAGTTCTCTCGGCCGGCGACAAAAGCGACGGGAAGAAAATGGGTAATACCAAGGGCTCGTTGAGGTGGAAGTCCGACGGCACCTTGGGCATGAAGGAGGGGTGCGTCCTCAGCACCACCCTCGTCTTGTGGAAAGTCAGGTATGGGGGGTTACAAGAGAGGGCCTGTATCTCTCCCACTCATCGTGCGGAGGTGATGGCCATAAGAAACGCTGTCTCCACGACAGGAACTTCAACGGTGCCTCCGGCACTTGGCGTTCGTCGCTGTCGCAAATAAGTCGATCGGGGGATTGCCCCATCGCTGGAATAGCAGGTCCATTTGATCCTGTCGCAGTTCCCACTCGTGGCACGAGCATAGCTCCCTGCTTAGTGGGTCTGGGATGCTGTTCTTTATTCCTGCCAGGTGGAAGGGTACCAGAAACATCCCTTGGGCGACGGCCCAATGCCACAGATCCTGGGCCTCCTTGGATAGGGCTGGGATCTGGTGCCTCCCTGCTTCTGGATGTACAACATCGTGGTGGTGTTATCGGTGAAGATCCTCCCCACCTTGCCCTAGAGGGGCAGAAGGAACAACCTGAGGGCCCAGAACACGGCTTGGAGCTCCAAGACATTGATTTGTAGCGACTTCTCCTCTGGAAGCCAAAGGTCTCTTGCGTGGAGATCTTCGGTGTGCGCTCCCCATCCCTCCAGGGAGGCATCCGTCGTCACCGTCTCCTGGTCGAGGAACTCTTGCAGTGGACGCATCCGCAGCCTGCACAGACGCAGGAGGTAGATGTACGAGGACATCATGTCGAGCAGGGACTTGATGGACCTCACCCTGGCCACGTCCATGACCAACAGTCGTTGCACCTTACGGAGAGGCCAATCGTGCCACTGTGTCGAGCCTGGCTCCCAGAAATAGTGTGATAGGCAGAAACCTGTGCAGTTCCCTTAGGGACCACTGCAAAAGATTTAAGACTAGAGGTGTTTGGCAGTAAACCCACAAGGTAGCAGTCTGTACCACACAGATTCACTTGGTAGCTGTGGCTGAGCAGTCAGACTTCCCTCAAGAAGATTTAGGCAGTATGCAGAGTATACACAATAGGTACAGAGACACAGTAGTACAAACATTGACCAGAGCTTTGGTGAAAAATTATATAATTATTTAAAAACACACTTGTAAATCACACTAGCAAAAAAATAGGTAAGTAATTTCAGCACAGTCACATATATATATATATATATATATATATATATATATATATATATATATATATATATATATATATATATATACACACACACACACACAACCCTATTCACTTAATAGACAAGTCTTAGTGAGAAACGCCACTTATTTTCAGACAGAGGTGAGCGCTTAACATAAGATGACACTCTAATAAGTTGTAAAGAAAGGGAGGGAAAAAGGCAGAGTTAAGGAAGCACACACGTTTCAATACTTTCTCAAAGAACCACAGTAAGGCAGGATGGGCAGAGTTCTACTGGAGAGCAAGGCAGTCAATTGCAAGGCCCACTCTTGGAGGAGAGAGCAAGCAGAAGGGGTCCAGGTTCACCAGTGGGTTTATGCCCAAACAGTCTTTGTAGATAGTTTGCACAAAAAGGATGAAATTAAAGTCAGGAAAAGTTAGCTAGGTTGTCCCAGACCAGCCCAGGTTAGAAAGTCGAGGCTTTACTGTCACCCCGAACGATCTGTCGCAAGGGAAGCCAGGCGGGACACAGTACCTTAAGTGTGAAGGAAGCTCCAGTGGGGGCAGTTGTTCCTGGCAGCAGGTGCAAGTCGGTGTTTCGTCCAGAGGAAGAAGAGGTTTCGCCGTGGAGGAAAGATGAAGGTCGTTGCACTGCCAGGGAAGAAGCCAGCCGTGGAGTTCTCCGGTTAAAAGGCACTACCCTTCTCTTCGCGGTAGTGGTAAAACGTGGTATTCCGGTTGCTGTGATGCTTGGCACGGGCAAGGCGGCCACGAGATGCTCCAGGAAGGTGAAAAGAAGGCGAAACTGGTTATCCCCATCAGTCAAAGGAAGAAGACTCTCCGAACTGGAGATCTCCTCTGTCGTCGGGAAAAGTGGTGAGACGGTTCAGCAGGGCTCCAGCGGTGCTGTCGTCGTTGCATGTCGGCTCAGCTTCTCCCTCCTCGGATTCTTAGGTCCTGTGGCGACTTCTGAAGTTCCAGTCCCTAAAGCCCTGCTTTTATGCAGCACAGCCTAGCTGTCAATAAAACATGCTAAGTGGTGAGCCGGCCGGCTCACCACTTGGGCCAATCACATGAGAGTGCGACTTGAATTACCAAGGTAACTCAGTCCAGGGTGCCTAAACCCCCTCCCCTACCCCCTGTGGTACCCAGACAGAGTGGCACCACTTTTGGAGGCTTCTATGGAGAAGCCCGCCAAAAAGTGGAACAAAGGGCTCGACTAGGGTTGGAGTCACAGAAGAGAACACGAGCGCCATTTTAGAATCTAGTTCTGGCAAAAAATACCAACCGGTGAATTAATATTAAATGAATAAACTGGCGGTATGTTCGAGGCTATAAGAATTAAATAATTAAAGTTGGTAGCCTCGAACAATGGGAAAATCCCATAGAGATACATTTGCAGTCGAATATATAAAGTAGTATCCACTGCCACCAGCTAAAACTCAGGGGGGACGGAGACGTGCTCCCTCGAACAACAGACCCCGGGGCAATCTAATTGCCCCGACCAGTAGGTCCACAATATGATGGTTTGTACTGGTTTCTGTTCATAATTTGGGACTAGTAAAGCCAATGGCGACTGTACATGCCCTGGGAGACAGTAGTCAGTCCCAGGGTATGGAGTCTATGTTGGGGGGGTCGCTACGACACCCCTGGGTTACAGCACGGAGGGTGCTGTGTAACCCACATAAAAAAAAAAACGAGAGCCTATGGAGTAAACGAACCCATAGCCCATAAAACACATGGAAAGTGAAAGGAACACCTCAAATCATGTCTAAGAGTGGGAGCAAAAGAATCTCTTAGCAGGAGACAAAAATAAAGCCCAAAAATCCAGCAAAGCTGCTGGGGGACTCACTAGGTTTGGGAAATTAGCCTTACAGAGAATTCTCCCTAACACAGTGCGACTTGTGACAGGACCAAGTGGGATTTCGCATAGTTCATGGAAAATCCCAGATCCGTGAGCAGCTGGATGGTTTTCGCTGTGTCCGATGGCAAGTTCTCTTATCCTTGCTCGGATGAGCCAATCGTCCAGGTAGGGGTATACTTCGATCTCCTGCAGGCGCAGCGGCGCTGCTACTGGTGCTAGGCACTTACCCTGGGCGCCGACTTCAATCCGAAGGGGGAGGGCCTTGAACTGGTAGTGCCGTCCTCGGACTACGAATCTGAGGAACTTTCCATGTCCTTTTAGAATGGGGATGTGGAAGTAGGCATCCTCCAAGTACAGCAACGATAGGAAGTCACCCTCCTCCAGCTGTACCAGCACGTGCTGGAGAGTGTCATGATCTCTGCTTCCAAAAGGTCAGGGTTTTCCCAACTCCCTTGGAAGCAGATCCATAACCCAGGTTACGAGTGCCAACCAGTCCCAATTGGGACCTTTTGGACCCAGTCCTGGCGCCAGTGGCACCAGGCTCATAAATATGCCCAGTCCCAGCGCTGGAAGCGCCGGGCTCATAATGCTTGGGTGGACTTACCTGCAGCAGACCATGCTGCTTACTTGCCTGCCAGTTGAGCCTCTGATCCTCTTCTGTTTGGAACTACTTTTCCTGTTGGGTGGGGCTGGAGCCACTCCCTAGATTCAGAACACTGGAACTCTTCTGGAAGGCAGGAACTCTTTTCTTACCAGGAACTCTTTTCTTACCTAGGCGTGGCTGTGGAAGGAGACACCTAAGCACTACAGGAGGCTATTTAAACCACACCCGGTGGATGAATCTTGCTTTGCGTTATTCTGCAACCTCTGCAGCAGGACGCTCATCGTGTCTTCTGCATCCGGTCCTGGGCCTAAGGAAAAAGGCTTACCATCCTGAATCCAGTCTTCAGCAACACCTATAAAGACAAGAAAGAACAGGTTAGCATTCCGGCATCTGAAAGGCAAAGGCTTACCTACTCTTTGTGCGCTCCGGAGGTCTTCACACTGCATTCCGGCATCTGAAAGACAAAAGCTTACCAACTCTTTGCACGCTCCGGAGACCTTCGGCGCTGCATCCCGCATCTGAAAGACAAAACAAGGTGCGTTTAAAGACATTGGGGAACTTTAATACTCACGTGCCATTACTACTTTCCACATCTAATCCAGTGGGTATTCCGGCACCCTGCAGCCGCTCCGAACTCGTATCTGCAAAATAAAAAGACAGAGCGCATCGTGAAGCAGGCAACAAGCGCTTACTTACGTGCTTCCAGGCGCTTCTATTCATCACACGGGCTCCATCTTCAACTCACTTCAGCCCGTCATCCGCCATCGCCGGAACCCTGCAAAACAAGAGACATCATTACTAAAGACTTTAAAGACATTTGAATGACTCGAAACTTACCGTTCGTGCAGTAAACGACGGACAGCAGTCCTCTGAAGTCAAGAGGCCTGCGCTACCTATCCAGTGAAGAAACTGGTTACAGCACTCTGCCCCGAGGCAGATGGAGAGCTCGGCATTCACGTACCTAAGGTGAGAGCGTTAACCTTTGGGGGTCTACAGGAGAGGGGAAGAGGAAAGAGATAGGGACACACCAAATAACCCCAGTTCATTAACCCCATATTTTCTATCTGCAGACATCTTACTCTACACGTCAGGCATACAGTGCACAGAGGTCCAGCCCAAAGAGCCAACCGGGTGCTACACATCACCTTTGAAGATACGGTAGTCGCCCAGTCAAGACCGGCGCCTCTGCGAGAATCAGGTGAGCGTTACAGAGAGTGACCACCAAGAACTTTTGGGACTTGATGTGCTTGTTTAAGCGACGAAGGTCCAGGATTGGTTGCCAGCCGCCGGTCTTCCTCCTTACGTAGAAGTATCGCGAGTACACTCCAGCGCCCTAGAGCCTCTTTGGGAAGAGCTCGATGGCTCCTTTCTTCAGCATCACCCTTACTTCTAGCAGCAGTTGAGGGACACGGTTTTCCTTCCTGGCCACGGGAGGAATGCGGGGGCACTTTTTTTTTTTTTAGAAACTCAAGTGTGCCAGAGGGCCAGGGAATCCAGCACCCATTGGTCATTGGAGATGGACGCCCACACGCTGACCAACTTCACCAGCCGACCTCCCACCGGGGTGCTCAGGTGGGGGCCAGACGCTACGGCCGGTTCAGTCCTGCTTGGTAGTGGACTTGCCTCCTTGACGACGAGATCCTCCTGACTTGCCGCGTCCTCTGTAGGCCTCCTGCAATGAGGAGCAGGCCGCCTGGCGGTACATTGAGGAGCCGCCGCCAAATCCTTTGGAGGCACCTTGCTTGCCTCCGGAGTTCCGAAAGGGCGGCCGTCTTTGTTGCAAAACTCCCAAGGCCTGCGCCGTTTCCGTATCAGCCTTGATGGCCTGAAGTGACTCATCCACTGTCTTGCCAAACAGGTTGTTTCCGTCGAAAGGCATGTCCAAAACTCTGGTTTGCATGTCCTGGTGGAAATCGGTTGCCTTGAGCCAACCACGCCGGCGAAGGTAAACACTGTTGCCCATCTGGTGGAAGCCAGTGTCAGCAATGTCCGTGGCCACCGTTATGGCGTGGTCCGACGCCACCTCGCCTTCCTGCAGCATCTCCAGGGCCTCAGCCCTCTTGTCATCCGGGAGGAAGTCCAGCAGAGGAGCGATCTTACACCACAGCTCCCTGTCGTAGTGGACCACAATCGCGAAGGCGTTGGCCGCTTTAATAGTCGTCACCGCCGACATGTCGTCTTGTCCCATGGTATCCAATTTATTCCCTTCGCCGTCTGGCAGGGAGGTCGAAGTTGAAGCCGTCGCCCCCGCCGCTTTCATCTTGGCCGCCGCCTAGACGACCGAATCCGGGTTCGGCTGCACCCTAAGTCACATGGGGGTGGAATCCGGGAACCGTACTTCTCGTACCGGTCTATCTTGGCAGGGGTCGTGGACGGGTTCTTCAGGAGCTCCAGCCCCTCGTCCCAGATTTCGTCAAGCAAAGGGACCGAGAGGACCCTCTTCCTCTTAGCCTCACGCCATTGATAGAGGAAACCTTCCTTCTTCCGTTCCACCGGGCAGAGCTGAAAGCGCTCGGATGCCCTGGCGATCATGGCATGGAAGGAGCCAATTCCGTCGGGCAGGGAAGCCCGTGGGGGGTCGGGTGGAAGGCCCATCATGTCACCACATCCGTCCCCATCGTAGCGGTCTCTGTTCCCGTGTCATCCCTCGGATCCGGGGAAGGAGATGAAGGCTTTGAGGGCCGCGTAGGCTGGAATGGCGGTGGGGGATGAGTTCTCCTCCGCTTGCTTGGAGGACGTCCCGACGGTCCAGGCTCCGCTCCGGGTAAGGGCAACCTTGTCCTCATCTCTGTGCACAAGGCCTGGATAGCCATCAAGATTGCTCCTGAGCTGTCCTGTGGCCCAGGCACCGGCTGCGAAAGGCGCGACAGTTGGGGAGTGGAATCCTCCACCTCCACGGGAACCTCGTCGGCCTCACTGTCGCTTTCTTCGTCCGCCTCGTCGGGATCCCTTTCGTGGGACCGGACTTGATCGGACCTCCTGTCCAGGATCTTCACAACTTCAGCCAACTCCTCTTCAGAGGCTGTATCCGTGTCCATGATGGCCACCTGCCCCCCCACCCTCTTTTTCCACCGGGGTTTTCATGGGGGTCTTATCGATGGGCTAAAAAGAGGATTCCCTCCACGGTGGCAGGGAAACTCTGGGCCCCGAGGTCGCCTCCACTGGGGTAGTCTGCACAGACTTCGCCAGGGCCGCCACGACTCTCGATAGAGGCCTTAGCCGGGTGAATCAAAGCCTTGACGACTTTGGACACGCTCAAGGCCTTCACCTTGGGAGGGGGGGCTGTCTCCATCGGGATGGACTGGTACTTCTCCCTAAGTTTACCCAGGTTCTCCGACTTACTTTTCCCTGAGCCAGAGCGTTGGCTCGTGGTTGATGGCATCGGTGAAAGTGCGCCCTGCCTGGCAGCCGAGGAGCCTGACCGTTCGGCGCTCCTGGTGCCCGCGGTGCTTTGTCTTTTGTTGGGCCCCTGTCACCGGGCGCCCTCAAAGGTCTTAAGAGACCGCTCGGACATCTTCTCACCTGCTGCTGGGCTCTTCCCCCTCCAGCCAGTTGGTGAGGCGGATCCGCCGATCCTTCATGGTCCGTTCCGACAAGTTCTTGCAAAACACACAGTCCTTCTCCACGTGCGTTCTTCGTGAATGCAGTAGAGGCATCTAGAATGCTTGTCCTCCTTGAAGACATTCTGCAATCTGCATCCAGGGCAGCTCCTGAACAGCTTGGATCCGGGTGTCGTGCTCCCTTTTTCCTGGGCCATGTCCACGTGGGGTATGCTTCAAAGAATCTTCTGGAATCCTCCAAGAAGCGGGATGTTACGCTCACCTAGCTCCCACAGGGGCGTCGGTCGGACCCGGACAGCTGCGGTCTCCACCCACGTGATGGGTAGTGCAGCTATGACTGACTGGATCTGCTCTCCTAATCTTGTCTGCTTAACCCGTAGAAATATTCTCCCGCAAGTGGAGGGATGGATTTAGCCACTTGTGGATTCAAGTGATGGCACCCCCACGGTCCTCCCCAACTAATCACCTCCGAAATGCCCTCACAGCAATCTCACCTTATATTCTTGAAAGATGAGCTCTCCATCCTTGCATCGATTCCAGTTACTTCACTGGTTTGAAGGCTCGGGAGAGTTCCGGAGAGTATTGACTAGGAGGTTCCTGGTGAGGACCAGTAAGTATTAAGTTCATAGAGTTCAATATGTCCGATGTGCACTCTTGTTCCCCCCTTCCTTTGTTGTCTTGCAGCTGGCTCGTGAAAAGATGCTCTTGTGGCAGCTGGTGGCGCTCAGGTAAGAGTCTGTATTACCCGGCGCTGTCCGGTAAATGTTGCACGAGGAAAACGTGTTTTGTCTCTCTTTACAGATGCGGCACGTGAAAATATGGAGAGTCACAAAAGGATGCCTCCGGTGGTAAATCAGGTAAATCTATGGTGGTAAGAATTATATTTGTTGGTTCCCTCGGCTCACCTTGTGGTTTTCTTTGGTCTCCTAGGTGCCGAAGAAATGATGGAGGCAGCGCTGACCCGAAGGATGCTGTGAAGACTGGCGAGTATGGCGCGGCGCTGCAGCTGTAGGTGCGGCGCGTGCAGAAATGATGTTCTTTACAGGTCCGGAGACAAGATGGATCCAGAATCAGGTGTGGAAATAAGTTCGTCCCTTTCTTTCCTCTGTTTTAGGAGCTCCGGATTCAAGGCGGGCGTGGCAGCAGACTGGATGCAGGCACGGTGTTAAGCTGCTGGAGGCAGAATAACGCGAAGCGTGTGTTGCTGGTCGGGTGTGGTTTAAATAGCCTCAAAAGTAGTCCCAGGTAAATCGTCCCTAGAACCACACCCAAGAAAAAATAGTCCCTGTAGAAAAATAGTCCCTTTCAGGCTTCATGTTGGATTGGAGTCATTTGCAGCATGGTCTGCCTGAGGTAAGTAATGACTATGAGCCTGGCGCGTTAGGCGCCAGGACCGATTCATACTATGAGCCTGGCACCTAAGGCGCCAGGACTGAACCCAGATAGCCCCTAGCCGGGGCTGCTGAGGTTTTACTAAATGTCTAGATGCCTGCTCAGGGGCTGATGGACTTGGTCCGGATGCCTGGGGGTAGGCATCATGACACGGGACCCGACGGAAACTTCACCCTTGAGGGGTGTAGAAAAAGCCTAAACGGGTCCCTGTTGATCAGAAGTAGAAACGGTGGAGCTTGAGGCTAGATGGACCGAATAAAAGGTTTCACTCTTTGAAAAATCGCAAAACGCAGTAAAAGCTCGAGAGCTATAGCACAAGGACTCCCAACACTTGAACGTGCAGTAAAAATCTGAAGATGGCTGCCAGAGGAGGGGCTTAGGTAGAGGGCAGTCATTGGCTGGGGGCAGTATGACTCAGAGAACAGTGATTGGTTATTAGGAGCAAGACCGTTCAGAAACGAAACAAACTGATTTTTTCTTTACCGAGGATTCCCAGCCTGACGGGGAATATTCATGAGCGTGTGACTCCATGCCAGGCCCCATGCTGGAGAACGGCCCTACCGTGGGATTGACTCGTTGTTTCACAAAGATCTTAAGGTCCTCTGGAGGAGACTTCTGGAAGAACTCGCTCCACCTGGCTAGTCTGTTCAGCGCTTTCGAGGACAGCGAGCCACATGCTGTACAAGCATGCCAACCGTGGTCTGGGCCAAGGCAACGTAGGCAGAGGGTGTGGGGGTCTGAAGCTGGGAACAGCCCGCTGCAGGATGGACCTGCTGAACCCTGTGGAAGTCGACATGTGCCGGGGAGGAGCGCGACGCCCGAGGACTGAGTACCTAAAAGATAAAAACAAAACATACAAAGAAGTATCCGCACATGGAATTACATGGCCAAAGCCAAACCTGGAGCGCTGGTGAATTTGGCCCGTTCCCGTCGACACGGAAAAAGGGACTTGGGTGTGGCGCCAGAGGGCGGAGTCAGAGCAGCACATCCTCCCTGGGGAGGTTTTCTGGGGAAAAAGGTTCCGTCATCCGTTCCTTGGAAGGGACGCCCATGCAGTATGAAGGAAAGGGGACGGGACGTAAGAGTACGGCAGGTATAGGGCAGCTAAATCAATCCTCTTAAGAGATGGTCTTCAGAATATGTTGAATGTGAGGAAAAAAAAAATAACAAGTTATGGGGGAACATCTTTCCCGATATGGTGTCCATGGCGCAAATGGGAGGCATCACAGAGCATCACTGCACCCGCTGGTGGATGAAAGATTTTCAAAGATCAGCTGGCACATAGAAAGAGACTATACACACAGTCACACACACAACTTGTATATAACATAATAGGATGAATGACATTAATACATTTCAAAAGTTTTCAAATGTTTTTGCTGGAGATTAATGCTTACAGAAACTGTGAGGTTACTCCATGTCACATCTTCAATTGAGGTATTGGTTTTCTGCCACATCAGTAAAGTGTCATTGCTGGGGTTCACAGGTTCTGAACAAACGCACCTGGGAAGCATCAGAAAGAAAGTGGATAATGTAGATAAAATTAAGTTTGTGGTGTCTGCCCAAAGGGTATTCTTCATATTGTGCATTTGCTTTCATTGCATTGTCAAAGCAATAGTGATGAGTCAGGAAAACATTCTCCAAAGCAACGTAGAACTCCATCTTTGTTTATTTACTCCTCCAATACTTCTGAGGTTGTTTAACCTTATTAATATCGATATCCTTATTAGTTACTATCTAGGGGATTAATGCACTAGGAACATTCTAACCCACAATTATTTAATTTGCGGCACCTTTGTGACCAGTATAGAGGGGAATTCTTAAAACACAAAACCTTACTAATTAAAACTGCAAAGACAATTAGATTTTGTGAAATTCTAGTCTTACACAAGTTGTGGTATCTTTACCGAACTGATAACAGGCATACACAAGTATTTCTTTGACCAAATTTCACACACCACCTTAAAATAAAAGTCACTAACTAGCTTAACAAACCATGAAATCCCACAATGAACGGTGTACCCGACTATCGCATTTAGATCCTGTGGAAAACACAAGTCAATAAGGTTCTCCTGGGAGGCGCTGTTGCATGCGTAATAAGATGGCAACTTGATATTTGAGCTCCTGCAACCCAGGCTCTCTTCATGGCCCCATCCAGCCCCTGAGGCTGTAGTTGTCGTGCCCACAGAGAAGATGTGTGCCTACGCGGATTGTCGCCAGTGGCACTACTGGAGCTGACTGGAGCCGTGCTTCCCTGTGGCGCTGCACGAATCAGATGGTGGGGACAGCTGTCAGGGTGCCATTACTGGAAGAGGGCCAGAGCGCGTTGGAGGTCCACGTTGTGACAGTTATGGTGTGTGCAGCGCTCCGAGACACAGCAACGGTGAGGGGGGGCTGTGGGTTTAGTCCACTGAAGTGGCGGGACCCCAGTGGCAGTGATTGGAAGCAGGCACTGTCAGCGAGGCCATTGCGGACAATCAATAAGTAGGCGTTGTCCTGGGGGAAGAGGGGGGTCAGGACCTGAGTGCCATGGTGGCCATTTCTGCATTGAGCCCTCAGCCTGGGAGGTATTACACTCTGCGGCACCACAGAATTATTGAGAACCTGAATTTACCCAGAACAGCACTCAAATGGATCTCAGAGGTTCCATGATAACTTAACACGGACGGCTCACAGAATCCAACAAAAACATAACAGTCTGCAGGCATGCAAGCAAGGCTGATGCAGCCACTGAAACAAAGTACGATTTAAGTCTATAACCCCAGCTGTTGGGCACCACACAATTAATCTTCACCTTGGTGTCCACTGCGGCTACCAGGCTCTGAGCCCATGTCGGTCCAAATCTGAGTGAGTGCTATTGATGTACATTGAAAAGTGGCTGCGAGTTATGGGATTGTTTGCATTCTTCCGACAAGCTTTATGCTGCGCTGATTCAATACAGGACATCCCTGCTGCTGTGTTGGTGAACTGCTACCCGCTCACATGGAGAGGTGCAGTGTGGATTCTGGATCACCTTTTAGTTCCAACCCCCTCCTCTCCCACGCTCACTGTCAAGAGGTGGCCCAATGTGACTTTGCTATGTGGTTATCCTCCAATAATATTGTGCTCAAAAACGACCTGCGCTTCTATACCTAGACTGTCCTTCCCCACCCTCTGGGCACTGTGGTGGAGACCTCCCCCTGGAAGGTGTATTAGCTGCTGCAGATAAGAAGTCTGGAGAGACAGAATAAGGGGCCGGTGAGGAAGCAGAGCTCCATCAATATCTTTGCTAAGGCTACCCCAAAGGCAGCAGGCATCACCACAAAAGAAAACCGGTCAGGAAGTGCACACAGGAACACAGCGTATGATGGCCTACATGCAGGAGGGGTTCTCAGCCATCCACAATAAGCTAGACGACATGAATGGAATTATTAGCTCCATGAAGACTCGCATGGAGAAAACAGACTTACGCATAACTGAGGCAGAGACAAGGGTGAGCACCGTGGAATAGGTCAACGCTGAGGGCAGATTTCTCCTGATTGGCAAAGCAGGTAAAGGTGGTCAGTAGGAAAAATGACCATCTCGAATCCAGACAGTGTCGTAACATCCGGATCACCTGGGTTCCAGAGGACAATTTGAATGGATCCATGGAGGACTTTGTGAAACCCTCTCCTAACACAGCTAGAATCCCCTAAACTGTCACCTCAGTTTGCAGAGGAACGTGCTCACTGATCACTGGCGCCTAAACCCAAACCTGGGGCACCGCCCTGTCCCATAATAGCCCACTTGCCAAATTACCATTACAGGGATTCCATCAAGGGAAAAAGGGATGCTCTTCATGGGCTCTAACGAGCTACATATATACCCTTACTTTTCAGTGGCGGTGCAGTAGTAAAGGAAGTCGTTTACGACTGTAAAATAGACTGAGCAGGGCATGCAATAAGCAATGCTGTACTGCGCCAAGTTGTGTATTCAGAGTGGAAGCAAGACATACTTGTTTACACTCCCAGAGGAAGCCTTGAAATTCCTAGATGAACGCTCTGATGGATAGGGATTCTTCTCAATCTGGCTTGTTTGATGTGCCTGGTTTTTGTCGCTCACCTCTAGGGGCTTCAATGGATTTTGCGTTATGCTATCACTGTGGAGCGGTGGACTCAGCATCACCTTCCTTAGATAATGGGCCATTGGCCTGTCATGTTCTTTTACTGTTACGAAGGAGAAATATTTCTGTTTAATGCAATGTTTTTTTCAAAGGTTTGGAAAGAGCCCGGGTTGCTGCCTGTGCGCCTGGCTCCCCATGCAAGGTTGCAGAGTTAACAGGGTTGAGTTCTATGGGGGATGCATCCTCTCGATTGGGGGTGGGGGATTAAGTTGGGGTGCAGTAGTAGTTGGGGTTTCAAAATTAGCTTGCTTTGAATGCACTATTACGAAAGCAGTTGATACAGAGCAGTTGGGAGCGAGCTAGGTCGACGTCCACATATTTGGGGATGACCAGTGCTTGGAATGGCAGTGATGGGTGAACTTCGATGTTTAAGCTGGAATGTGTGAGGGTTGGGGGTGCCTATTAAAATGCGGAAGCTAAAGCACTATGTGCAACATCATAAGATCCACCACTTGTTCTTGTAGGAAACCCATGCAGTAGCTGTGGGTTGTGAAGGGTTTGCCAAAAACTGGGGAAGAAAGATTCTACACCACATACTCCACCCAGTGTAGGGGAGTGATTGTGCTTCACAACTCTGTACAATACATGCATAGGAAGGCCTGTGTGGATCCCCTGGGGCGGTATGTTATGCCGTATGGTATGCTGGTGGGGAGAGAGATGATCCTATTGAATGTATATGGCACCAATGTGGATGACCCAATGTTGTACGCATAAATTACAGCCTTGCCAGCTAGATAGCCCCTTGCACCCGTACTGTGGGGTGGAGATTTGAATAATATCTTCAACATTGACTTGGACAGGTCCAGCCGATGTAGTAGGATGCTCACGAGATTAGCGCAACTGGTGAATAACAGTATGACAAATGTGGATGTGTGGAGGTCCCTTCATCCGACTCACCCTGCATATTCCTTCTACTCCTACGCTCATGACTCCCACTCCCATATTTATTTAATGGCAGATTTCTGACGTGCTACTTCATGCCATCACTTGTGTGAAAATATTGCCCAGAACATATTCTGATCGCTTCCTGGTCCAGATATCACTCCGGTTGGATGCGCCCATCCAAACCCCCCCCCCCCCACCTCCCAAGACCTTGCACCAGCTGGAGATTCAAATCTCAGGCGCTACTGGACTTCGGCTATCGAGACTAATCTAGGAGCCACATGTCAAACTATTTTTTTAGACTAATGTAGGGTCTGTCTCTTCCTGTGTTGTATTGTGGGAAGCCTTTAAGGCTTATATCTGGGGGAATTGCAATGTCCACTGAGCAAGGCATTCTTAAAACCATACAACAAGATATAAAAAAACAGTGAGGACACCTTGCATCGACTGGAGCAGATACAGGCGATTTGCCCCCAGTCTGCCACTTTAGGGCAGATTTAGGCAGCTTTAGACAGATTCAGGACACATGCTGAGAGAGCACAGAGGTTTATAGAGGCCCTGTTGGTGGCGAGACGTTACAGCGAAGCCAAACGTCCAGGCAGGTTACTGACTTCAGTTATTCGTTAAGCAGGGGGTAGCAGTTGCATTCAGGACAACTCTGCATACTATGACGGAAGTGAACCGGGTATTCAAAACCTTTTATTCAAACCGTTAAACAAAGTTAATTGCACGCCTGCCGGCATAGATAGATTTTTGGGCGATCTACTTTCGATACTGTCCAACGAGGCTAGTGATATTATGGACCTCCCCATTTCACTGGATAATATTGCTTGGACTATCAACACCTTGCTTTCTGGCAATGCTCCAGGCCCCGATTGCCTCACGGCTGAATTTTATACACATTTCAAATTATACTTTGCTCCTCTCATATATAGAATGTGGATAGAGGCACTTGAGATGCAGGTACTCCTTCCTACTATGAGAGCAGCAGTCATAGTACTGCTAAAACCCAATAAACCCGCTGTGCAATGTGGCTCTTACCGATCCGTCTCAATGATTAATTCTGACATCAAGATCTTTTCCAAAAATGTGTCCACTCGCTTCTCGCCATGCAGTTCAAAGGCGAGTCAGGTTTTATTCAAGGGCACTCTACAGCGCTCAACTTGCGCCGTCCTTTTAACATTCTTGCCGAGATCGCCCCGGAGGCTCAAGCAGTGGCGGCTGCACTCAACATACAAAAAGCCTTTAACTCGGTCTCATGGCAATTTATGTATGCCGTCCTGTACACATTTATTTTTGTCCCTAATTTTGTGTCATGGGTGCACTGCTGTATGTGAGCCAGTCGGCTAGGGTTAGTTCAAACTGTATGCTTTTGTCCCGATTTCCCATAGCTAGAGGCATGCAACATGGTTTCCTCTGCTATTCCTCATAATCATCGAACCTCTGGCAGATTTAATCAGGCGCATACATACCTAGGGGGTATTCAAATATCTGGTGCACCCAAAATAATATCCCTTTAAGCAGATGATGCAATATTTTATGTGAGCGAACCCCAGCTTCACTTAGTCCCTATTATGCAGGACATTATCCCCTTTGGGGAAGTGTCGGGTCTCTGCATCAACTACACCAAGTCCAAACTGTTCCCATTGATTGGCAAGACTGAGCCACATGACCTAAGTCTCTTCTGGTCACCCCAGGAGGTCAGATACTTCGGGATCACAGTAACTAGACATCATACCTCTGACAGCAACAATAATGCTTATATGAGCCTCCTTACATCCAAGCTCCAGACCTGGGCTCAGCTGCCACCGACAAGGGCAGGCAGAATGGTCATGCTTGGAGTTACGTTTAAGGAGCTTGACGTTGTCAATACTTTCATGTGGAATCCTGGCTAGGTGCGTCTCAAATGGGACACTGTCAAGACCTTACGCTCCAGGGGGGTTTGCAGCACCCAAATGAAGGCGATACTAGATAAAGGCACAAGCACAGTATGCAGCCTACTGGTTTGCAAGGGATACCTCACCCACATGTTCAAATCGAGATATATTCGGCTAGAGGGGGACATTAAATCACTGGTACTGCCACCGCTGTTTACAGATCCTTGTCCATTAGACCCTGCCATTGTGACCGAGTTTGCCTGGAGCAAAGTGTGTAAGCTCCTGGGTGTGCCCTAATCATTTCACAGCAACTTCCCTTTACAGCATTGTATCCCCGCTCTAGAGCGTATGCTGCTAATGTGCGACAGTGGGCCCGAGACTAGGTTGCTTCCGTGGGACATATGTATGTACCTGGGAATGTTATTACTGCTCAAGCGATACCTAGGATTATGCAGTAGCATTGGCTCCAGTACAGTGGATTGCATAGAGCGCTCCAAGAGTCCTGGGTGGAATTTCCAGCTATGCCACCTAATGACTAGGTTTGAATTCATCATGAATGCAGCTCTATATGGTTTGTTTGGTGCAGGACCGCGCACAGGGCACTCCCATAAAGGTATGCTCAAAATGGGCATGAGACTTGAATATGGACATCACGGATGAGATCTGTGAGGATGTGTATGAAAACCTGTAGGGATTCCTATAATTCCAGATTTCGCTTGATTCAGTTAAAGTACTCCACAGATATCACTACACCCCAGCCATATTACAGCTATTCTCTCAGTCAGGATCCTGCCCTAGGTGTTGCGCGAATGAAGCTGGGTATTTTCACATGATATGGGTGTGTCCAAGGCTGAGCGGGTACTGGAGGGATGTATGCACTGTTCTTTCTGATATGCATGACTGTAAAATTGACGCTACTCTGCTGCAGTGCCTTTTTCACAGATTTGAAGACTTGGAGAGACACTTAAATAAGTTTGCTGGTCTATGCATGCTGCTAGCGGTGCGCTGCATACTGCTATTTTGGCTCAAACCCACTGACGATGAAGCAGTGGCTGGGTGCAGTTACTTGGGCCTGTGACACTGAAGATCAATGGGCCATCATGCAACTGGTGGGGAACCGCCCAGAAGATATTTGGCAGCCCTTTAGGTCCTATCTACTGAGAAATCAGGATGAGGCTCCTCCTATATAATATGTTCCTGTTGAGTGCCGACTCTTTCCCTAAACTTTACTCCATATTGCCTGTGACTGTTGATCCCAATGCACTTTACACACCCATAAATAATCTTGCCATTTATATCTGATGTCTAATGCCCTTTCAACCTGAATGAATGTTATATTTGTACTGTTTCTGTCCACTGTGCTACCAAGTGCTTTAAGTTGCAGTACGGTTCTCCTGCAGGTTACATTTAAGGAGCACAAAATAAAACAAATTGCATCATCCATCGACTATGTGCTGCAAGATTATATTTTATTTAGCATTTAGTTTCTCACATTTTTGCTCTTCCATTACAATTCCATAAAAAACACCACAAAAGAAAACACAAACCATCAATTCTTCACATTGTAAAATGGAAGAGGGAAAGAGGAAGATGAAGCCAAAGAACTCTAATCGGTTTAAAAGGAAGCAGCCAAAAAGTCATACAAAAGAGGCCATTCTTACTGAAGATCTGTTTTTGTATTTCTTCATAAAGATCAGCTCAAGGAACTTTAACAAATTTTGCGTAAGGCCCACATTGATCCCCCCCCCCCATAAAGCGCCTCCCACCAGCCATCTGCATCGATCCCAATGCTATTTATACAATAAGAGTGTACCCTGCGTTCTCAGCTCAGGGCAGAAGAGGATCAGATTTAATGTTTCTGCTTGGTTTTTACATAGCCAACATTGGTTGTCCTCTGCTAGACCACCATATCTGTGCAATGTTGCTTTGGTGTGGAGTACGTTCAAGTGGAATCTGAGAAACAGGTCCCCGTGTTTGGCGTTGGGGATTTTTCTAAAGTATTGCAGAGTTATGTTTGGTAAGCAGAGTAAGAGAGCATTCTTGCTGTGTGTGTCTTGGAGTTGGATCTTTTGACTTCAATGTCATTCCAGTCTGCAGCCCGTAAGGCCCGCTTTACCATTAATGGGTTTCTGCATAAGGTGTCAACGGCCAGTTGAACATAGCTTCATTTTTCATCATTATGATTTGGAATTGCAGTGGACAAATCGGGGGTGTTTAGTTTGCCGAAGATAATCAGGGATTTCCAAGCAACTCTCACATGTAGTGATAGAAGACTTAGTTTGGGTCTATTAATTACCATTGGGATCGCATTTGGGTGTCTTAACATCACCTTCCAAAAGAGACCCTCTAATCGTTCCCAGGTTTCCCCACAGCAGACCAAGACAAGCCTCTGCGGCATAGGTTAATGTTGGTATGACATTCTGATAGTAAAAGTTTATGACTGGGAGGAGCGAGAACTTTCCGTACTTCCTCCCAATAACCGTTCCTTGCACAGTCAACTGTTTCATGTTTAGACAGTCCATCCACAGCCTCTCACTCCCACTTGCACTAATGATTACCGCTAGGTATTTTATTGAGACAACAGTTCGTATTCAGTTACCACCCAGCATCCAGCACGGCAACCTCTTTGCTCCCCCTTAGATTTTTCAACTTAAGGATTTGTTTTCCCAATGATTATCTTCAAGCCGTTCTGGTTGACTTAGTTCTGCAACGGGTCCAGCTTAATCTGCAGGCCGATGGGGTTTCTGTCCTCGAGGACTATGTCAGCAGCATACAGGAGCCATCCCACCAATGTTCCATTAATCCTGGGCGGGCAAGACATTGGAGGATCAAGGACCTTTCATGTGCGTGATAAAGCTGTTATATAGGATGTGAGGCACCAGGCAGCCCTGCTTACGGCCCCTGTCCGAAACCCCCCTCATAAAGTTAAACTCCTGATTGAGTGACCTGGATTACCATCCTGGTGTACAGGTCTTTAATTGCTGCCACCAAGATCCCCGGTCATTTTCACCCATAATTGATACAAAGGCACACTGCCATATAGAGTTTGCCTTCCCCTCAAGAGTTTATCTTTAGGAGGCTGATCAGAAGCAAGTTCGGACCACAGCTGACAAAGCCAGTTTGCCTAGGGTCATAGGACTCGGTGTCTTTCACCCATTCCTTCAGGAGTAGGATTCCCGCGAAGATCTTTCCAAAAACGTCAAGAAGGGCGAACGGGCAGTAATTTTTTGGGACCACCCCATCGCCCTTCTTGAAGATGGAAACATCTACCGCCCGTTTCCAGGTGGCTGGGACTCTACCACATCGAGCGATCCTCTGGAATAGAACCACGCAAAAGTCTGCCCAGGCTTCAGGGGCCTTCTTTAGCATTGAACTTGTCATCCCACCGGGCCATGGGGCATGTGAGTTGCTGGCTTTCATTATGATACACAGGATTTCCTCCATGTCAAAGTGGATTGACCAGTGGGGTTGACTGGGAATAGGTCATCTCTTCCTTTTGATCCTTCAGTGCAAAAAGGTTTTCAAAGTGTTCAACCCAACCGCTCTCATGGACCAGGTTTAATTGAGGTAGGCCATTGTCAATTTCCTTGCCATTTAGCAGTTGCCATAGGTTTCTTGAATTTTTCGAATCCAGAGCCTGCAGCATAACTTCAGAAACGTTCTGATATAGGTTTGCTCTGTAGAATATGACTCCATTTTTTTTTCCTTTTTTTCAGTGCCAAATCCCTGGTAGCAGCTGGAAAGGTCTTAAGTCTCCTAAGGTCGCCATGCAACAAACACTTCTGTGTTGCGATTGTTGTGTCGGAGTGCTTTGGTTTAAAGAAGGTTTTAGTTCCCTTTTTTCCTCCCAGAAGCTGGGCAGAAGAGGTTCGTATTACACTGCCGCCCTGCGTCCATCCGTTGCCAGACTCAATTTTTCAGTCAGTTGTTGCACTAACGCTAGGGTGATACGTAACCTGTTTCCTCCAGGTTCCAGGGCAGTCTTGTGGTTCCAGAAGTTCCGTTTTTTCATTTCTTTCTAGCACACTCCAACGCAAGAAAGCACCAGCAGATCGTGATCATTTTGTTTGGAGGGAAGTACCGTCAAGGATTTCAACCGTGGGAGCACAGTACCAAAAAACAATCAAGAGTTGCGCTTGCTGTCCAAGTGCCGTGTCGTTGCACCATCAGATATCCTATAACTTGGCCGTTCACCATATGTATATCCCTCACAGCAGTTTCTTCCAGCCACTCCTGGAGTCTTGCTCTCTTTTGAAGGTGTCGTCACTGCCATCCCTTTCCGCAGCGAGGTGCAGACAACCAACATTTAGTTGCTGCCAATGATTAGCCAAGGATCATCCAATTTGGTGTACAGCAAGTCTATCCATTCCATTAAGAGTGTACACAAATAATAGAATCTTTAGAGTTTGGATTCCAGGAAAGGTTGAAGAGCGCCAAACACCCTTGCCTGTCGGAAGGGATGATCCAGTAGTTTCATTATTGTTATCTGAACTAGGGGATTGGGATGTATAACTCAAGTGACATTCTCTATGGAGCCGTTTCTTATCAATGTCAACAGGCCAGAGCTAGGATTTCCAAGGTCCCCTTTGGTTGCTTTGTTTAGGTATCCGGTGAAACCATCCAGTAATGGGGTTTCTCTAAGCCACGTTTCCTGTAGGCAATATGGCCACTCTTCGATCCAAGGCCTGGAACAGATGGTTGAATCATCTGGGGCTCCAGGATCCAATGTCCAGCCTCTTGGGTCCTCAGACTCTAGTCCAAAGAGCCTGGTCCTAGGGCTCTGGCCAGCCAGTCCCAAGACTACTCTTTGGCAATATTAAGCCCAGGGTGTGCCAAGTCCCGACTCTGATGCTGTTTCTTTTCCCATTCCTCTTATGGTGATCTTTAACCCCTTAAGTGCCAAGGACGAGCTCTCTCTTCTTTAGCATTACCTTAGTATTGCCAAAGACGAGAGTGCTCGTCCTCTTTGGTACATTCTTTTGTGCTATCCAAAGTGAGATCCAACCCCCGGCTATGTGAGGAGGCAGTTCCACCTCACGGCCCGCGGGTTGGACTGCCTTCAGTTTCACGTCAGCATGCGTAATGCGTGCCGATATGAAACTGCAAGTTAATTTCACTGCAAGTGCCATTTCGGCTGCCGCACTGAAAACAGAAGGTACGTTTCCTAAGTTTTCTCCCTCGATTGTGGCGTTCAAATTGAGGGAGGTGTCGTTGGAAAGGGGAGACTCCCTCCCCCCAATCCCCTTTTCAACACCTTTTTTGAAGCATTGCTGGGAGTTGATCGGGTGCAGATTGCTCGATTTGTGCCCAGCAATGCAACTAGACCATCCTGGAGTTCTGGCTGGCCTGCGTTACAGCTTTTCCCTCTGGGAAAGGACAGGGCCTCTGCAGGGGCTCCCTGGAACTGTTGCTGGGCTTGGGGACAGTCAACCCAGATGGGAAACCGATGCCCAAGGCAAGCGGCCTTCTCTCCAACCGTCCTAGTTCTGGCTGGGCTGAGTTACAGCTTTTCCCTTCGTGGAGGTATTGGCACACCGCCATGGTTCCCTGGTGGGGAAAAGCTGTAACAAGTCCAACCAGAACTCCAGGACGGTTGGAGGTGAAGTTCCCGGCCTTGGACATCCGTTTACCATGTGGGTGTACTGTCCCCAGTACAGCGGCAGCTCCAGGCAGCCCCGGCAGGGCCTCCCTCTATCCCCAGGGGGAAATTCTGTAACACAGCCCAGGCAGTGCTCCAGGATGATCGGGGGTGATGTCCCTGGCCTTGGGCAGCTATCTCCCAGCTCAGTGTTTGTTCCAGGGAGGCCCGGGACATTCCCTGTACTTTCCCAGAGGGAGAAGCTGTAACGCAGGCCAGCTAGAGCTCCAGGAAAGCCGGGGGTAATGTCCCTGGCCTTAGGCACCAGTATCTCATGTGGGTCTTTGCCGGGGCTTATGGGTAATAAATTATGGGGCGATTTGCGCACGTCAGACCTCTGGATTCCCACGGGTGTCCTTTCAAAAAAGCATTGGATTCCTGTTTTTCCTTGGTGGCTTCGACACCCTAGGCCCAAATCTGTAGGTGTGTATATAGACACATTTGCCGCTGCACTTTATCACACAACCCTTTCATTTCCCAAATGTGACCTACATTTAGTCATTGCTTTAAGCACTACACACTTTAAACTGCACAAGTCAATTACCCTTCAAAAGGTCTGCCTGTGCTCCTTCAAAAAATGTATGCTTGCCCGTCCTCACCACATTTGTTTTCCTTATTTACACATGCCAAGTACGTCTGTTTAGGCCATAAGCATAAACATCCTGTGTACCATGACTCCGTTTTTGACTTGTGGTATTGCTTGTTTTGTGAAACATTACGAAAAATGTGCGATTTCCTAACTGGAAGAGTCGGGGGAATGTAGCGGAGCATTGCTTTTCTCAAAATGCACAGTAGCCATTGCCTTACCAGGCCAACCATGTCCACCACATACCTTTGTCTGTAATTTTCCCAATTTTTCCCTACATAGTTGCCTGACCTGCGCAAATCTTCTCTTCCTAAACTTGGAATTTTGTTTACTTTTCATAAATGTATGCCTTTGTCTTCTCATTCAGCTTTCCTACCCTTGTCTGACATTTCCTAACACACATTTCCTATTGAAAAAAAGGCCCCAATCGCCTACCTCTCACAAAACGGCTGGTTTTATCAAAATAGTTTTTTTTGGTTTCCACTCAACCTGTTCTTGATCATTTTCATTTGGAAAGGGAACTATCCTGATGTATTTGAATCCAATCACTCGCAGTTGTGGGACATGATGGAGGAGACTCATGTTAAAGCGATTCAGTATTAAACCGTTGTTGGCCTGCAGTACCCTTTCCAGGATAATCTTACAACTACCATAGTTTGAATCTTGCTTCTTAGACAATCTGGGCTGGACAATGTTTAGAGCTCGAATCCAATGCCTGGTTGTCGTCATCTTACTCTCTGCCCAATTCACAAATCTGTCGGTCGCTGCGAGAGTGCTCAATCATTCTGTTCAGCAGTGTGGGTGGCTTCTCGGAGATGGCTGGCCTTGTCTTCACTCTTGCCCTCCAATGTCAGAAATTATAGGTTTCGTTGGATCACTCTTGAGTTGTGGATCTGGCCTTTCTTCTGCGGGGTCCGAGTAGGTCACATTAGTTTGTTGCATTTTCTTCTGTGTAGTCAGATTTATAGCCCTCGTATGTAGACAACCATCAGTGGATCCTCCGTATTCTACATCAATTATCACGTCCTGTATGGGTCTGGTCCTAGGAACCTTCGATTGATATCAGATTCTGGGAGTTTTTCTCATAGTGGCCCATACTGCGGCTTTTATGGATTTCGCTGGTTGCACGGATACAGTTCTTAGATTTCTAATGAAGTTCTGTGCACCGCAACCCATTGATGTTTTCAATATGGGCGTGTTATTTTGGGTTGCTCAAGCTTTTTTCTTTTGCTAGCACTTTGACCTGTTTTTGAGCCTCCTTGTTGAAAATAGGGAAGTGGTCCGTAGATGTTCTCCCGACTGTCTACTCTGTCCTGGCAGCCTCTGTCCTGGCTGTTAGTTCAGAGTTGCAGCCTGCTCGTACCTGGAGTCCTGCTGTGCTTTAAGTAGAGGACTGCCTCCGGTTTATCAAAGGTTCTGGATGGGCTACCTGTTCCCTAGGGGACGAGACTCAAATCATCAACCTTCTCTCGTGAACAAAGCTTGGGCTCTATACACTAGTGCCACCGGGCAAGAGGTGGTTTCCGACTGTGAAGGTCTTCGAGACAACTCTACGGGCACTTGTTTAGCCTCCTGTTTTATATCAGAGATGTTGGGTTGTTGAATAGTGTA
The DNA here is from genome assembly GCF_040938575.1 of Ambystoma mexicanum. Taxonomy (NCBI): domain Eukaryota; kingdom Metazoa; phylum Chordata; class Amphibia; order Caudata; family Ambystomatidae; genus Ambystoma; species Ambystoma mexicanum. Next base: position 1,319,910,200 of record NC_090924.1, read on the forward strand.
ATAGAAACCCCCCAGGAAATCCTTTATGGCTTCCCTTGCTTCTTTAATTAAGTCAATAAGTTTTGATGATCACACCCCTCTGTCTCCTTTTCCCTTTCTCTTATCCCTGGAAGCCTCTATGAAAGATTCAATGAAGACTAACCTAGTGTGTATTAAGGCGAGTAGTGTTGTCTTGTCTTTGAAACAGTTTACATTTTTGTACAATTTTTAAAAGGGTGACAATGTAATCAAGACCATAGAGCCGATGGAGGCATGTGGCTCTGCTGTCTGGCCATCCAAGTGGCCTTTCTTTGAGGCGGTTTCTGTAGTGTCTCGCATGCGTAAGCTGGATTTTGGCGCGCTGGCTTCTCTAGTCTCCTGATGGCTTTTCTTTGGATTCACATGAAGAAAACAAATGCAGCTATTCTCAGGGTGGCTATGTTCAATCTCGCCCCATATGTACTTAGCAGACACAGTGCAGCCATTTTTTTTTTTGTATAACTGCTAAAATGCAGTTTTGTGAGTATTCACTAGAATCTTTGCTCGAAATTGGCAGATAGCACCATTGCTACCACTCCTTCTGGAAACCCAGTCTATAAGCAGTTCCTGATGACGTATGAGGGTCAACTGACTAAGTCGAAGGGACGTCAAGCAGTGGAGCAGTTCTTAGCTTCTTGGGAGGTATGGCTCTGGTTCCCTTCCGACATCAGGTGCTTTTCCCACCTAGAATTAGTGTCCATACTTGGTTGTAGCGTCAAACTTGCAATATCCTTAGTGAGTCTTGCCACCAGTGCATTTTACTCCAGTAGATCCAGGCTGTCCACACCCAGGTCTGATCTTGGGTCTATGGACGAAATTGATGTGACAGTAGGAGGGGCCATCAGGGTCACACAGATTTCTTGAGTGATGCTTTGATCTTCAGTTTGGCAGGCACAGTTTTTCTTGGGCAGAGCTCTGTTCTCCTGAAGGCCTCCTACTCGTAATAGCCTCCACCAACAGGAGAGTCCGCATCACAGGTTCATTTGGTCGAATACGTGACTCGTGTGGGCCAATCTAGGAGGCAAAGCAAGGAGAGTCAGAGCTAGCCAGCAGGTTGGCATCCGATGGGTCATGCCACTCTTCCTCCAGAGTTGGGGGTCACAGAGCTAATGATGTTGCTTTTGTTAATGTTAAAGGATATTTGTACCGCACACTATCACCACCGGAGTGGTCCCCTGGTGCTCCAATAATGGCTTTGCAGTCCTCAGCAGCTGATGCAGGTTGAGGCACATGCCTTTGCTTAAAGTACCATTTTAGTTTAGCATAATCCAACAGTGATTTACTCCTTGATTTGGACAAATAGCGCTCTCCCTTTTTACTGTGTTACCCAAGTGGAGGCAGGGACTGCTTCATTCCCAGTCACCGGCGCAATAGTTACTGCCTGGGCCTCTGGAGCTTCACAGGTCAATGGATCCGTTAGACAGGAATAGGCGCCAGACAGAGGCGGTCCTTCCATAGCTTAGACTTCCACCACTCTCATCCTCCAGGTTGGGTATTCCATTATCCAGAAATCCAAAACACGCCGCTGTCAACGGAGTATCGGCATGAAAAGGAGGTGAGGGTCTTGGGGAGAATCTCTATTTCTGCAGGTAAGGAGGAAGGGCGGGGGGTGAATAGCAAGAAGGGAGGCAGGAATATTAGGCATCACAGGGAGGGATAGGACACAGCGAACAGCCCTGGTTATGGTTCAGATGCCAGGGCTGACAATATGTTCCGGAATGGACCCACGGCTCCTGGGATCAATGTGGTTGGTAAACAGTAGGTCAAACAGTTTACGTCGTCCCCCCGGTTCGGCAGGATCCGATCTTGGTTGCGCATTCTTTGCATCCCTCCGCCCTCACGTGTCAGCTCCGAGCTCTGCAAAAAACACTACCAACACGACGGGAGTGGAGAGTGTATAGGTGGGGCTATGCCTACTTTTGCACGGCAATGGTAAGCAGACTCTGGTCCTTCAGCAGCAACAACGCACAGCAGGCTCAGGCCAACACTGCCAACATTAGGTTTATATTTTACCAAATGGCATAAATTGTTCTTTATAGCACATGAACAACTTCCTACCGTAAAAAAAAGAAAAAAGTCTTATTACTTATTTCCCACCATACTCCAAATGAATAACCAAATCCTGGCTTAACAAGCCAGTAGACCACTGCTGCTCAAACGGGTACTATGGTCTTGTAGGAAATGGTTGTAACATGATTCGCTCCATATTGGCTGCAACTTCCTCCAGAAGCAGCTAGTCTGCCCTATTGAAACAACGTGCCCACCTTGTGCATGCACTAACCAAAATGTCTTTCTTTCCAACTGTATCGCTAGTACCTTGTACTTAGCCATTGTATCTCAATATATATTCAGGTCACTAAAACACTAGGACCGGCCACCTTACCCACGGCTTTCCGTTCAGACTTCAGGTCACTAGGACCCTTACCTAGCCTGTGCATTGTGCTAGGCCTATCTAGCCTATTAGGCAGAAACCTGTGCAGTTCCCTTAGGGACCACTGCAAAAGGCCTAAGACTACAGGTGTTGGCAGTAAACCCAATTGGTAGCAGTCTGTACCACCCAGATTTACCTGGTAGCTGTGGCTGAGCAGCCAGACTTCTCTCAAGAAGAGTTACAGTATATAGAGTATACAAGATGGGTACCCAAAATACAGTAGCACAAGCAAACACTGACCAGAGCTTTGGTATCAAAGTATATAATTATTTATTTAAAGACACACTTCTAGAAACACTCCAGCACTATTATTTTAAGCAAGTTCAAAACGCAGTCACCATTAATAAATATACATCCCTTATTAGACAAGTCTTAGTTAACACCACTTATTTTCAGACAGAGGTGAGCGCTTAACTAAAGATGGCACTCCAATAAGTTATAGAAAAAGGGAGGGAAAAGGCAGAAATTAGAAAAGCACACAACACAATACTTTAGAAGCACACAGCAAGGCAGGAAAGTCAAAGTCTACTAGTGAGCAAAAAATTCAGAGGCCAGGCTCCCTCTTGGAGAGGACAGAACACCAATGCGCCCAAGATCACACAGTTTAAGAAGCTTTGAAAAAGTCTTGCAGGGAGTTCAAAAAGGAATTAGTTCAGCTCAGAAAAGTTCAGTTAGCCAGCCTAAGGTCAGTCCAGGTGGTAAGTCGAGGATTTAGTAGTCGCCCCGTACAGACCGTTGCAAGGGAGGCTAGGCGGACAGTACCTTTAAGATGGAGAGTATCCTCCAGCGGGGCAGTTGTTCCTGGCAGCGGTTGGAAGTCGGGGCGTCGTCCAGAGGAAGCGAAGATCTCGACGTGGAGGAAAGTTGAAGGTCGTTGCACTGCCAGGGAAGAAACCAGCCGGGAAGAAACCAGCCGCAGAGTTCTCTGGTTAAAAGGTACTACCCTTTTTATTCGCGGTAGTGGTAAATCATGGTATCCCGGTTGCCGGGGTGCTTGGCACAGGAAAGGTGGCCACGAGATGATCCGGGAAGGCGAAAAGATGGGCAAACTGGTTATCCCCACCAGTCAAACGAAGAAGATTCCTCGGATGAAGATCTTCTCTCTCGCCGGGAAAAGTGGTGAGACGGTTCAGCAGGGCTCCACCGGTGGTGGTGTCGTCGTTGCAGGTCGGCTCAGCTTCTCCCTCCTTGGATTCTTAGGTCCTGTGGCGACGTCTGAAATTCCAGTCCACAAAGCCCTGCTTTTATGCAGAAAACCCCCATTCATCAGTCCTAGCTGTCACTCAAACATGCTAAGTGGTGAGCCGGGCGGCTCACCACTGGGCCAATCACACAAGAGTGCGACTTGAGTTGCCAAGGCCACTCAGTCCAGGGTGCCTAAACTCCCCCTCCCACACATCCTGTAGACCCAGAAAGAGTGGCACCACTTTTGGAGGCTTCTGAGTAGAAGCCCACCAAAAAGTGGAACAAAGGGCTCGACTTGGGTTGGAGTTACAGAGGCAAACACAAACGCCATTTTAAAACAGAGTTCTGACAAAAAGACCCAACCGGGGAATAAATATTAAATAAATAACCCGACGGTATCTTTAAAATTGCACCAAAAAGTGTTGCATTTAAAATGAATGGGAAAATCCCATAGAAAATATTCCGGTGGAATATTTTGCGTGGTTCCACCAGCCAGAAACTCGACGAGGGGGGACTGCACAGTGCCCCCTCGAAAAACAGACCCAGGGGTAATCTAATTATCCCTACCAGTACTTCCACAATATTATGGTTTGTACTGGTTCTGTTCCCAATTTAAGACTAGTTAAGTTAATGGTGACTTTACATGCCCTGGGAGACAGTAGTCAGTCCCAGGGTATGGAGTCTATGTTTGGGGGTGACTTTGACCCCCCTGTGTTACTGCACTGAGGGTGCTGTGTAACACTTACCAAAAACCACATGAAACCCTATGGAGTAAAAGACCCCATAGCCCATAAAACACATTACAAAGTCAAAGGATATCTCAAATCATGTCTAAGAGTGGGAGAAAAAGAGGCTCACTCTTAGCAGGAGAAAAAAATAAACCCCAAAAATCCAGCAAAGCTGCTGGGGGACTCACTAGGTTTGGGAAATTAGCCTTAACAGAGAATTCTCCCCAACACCTGTGCATTGTGTTCCACTCCTAGGTCATTAGGACCACATAGTTAACATTCTCTATCAGGATACGCCTTTAGGTCACCAGGACCAAGTATCTAGCCTCTGCATTTGCTGTGCTGATGGGTCATTCGAAAACGCACTGAAACTGCACATTGTTATGCATCTAGGTCATTAGGACCCCATAATTTCAACCCCTTTCTTCTTGCTGTGCCGCCAGATCCTAGAACCCTACCCCTCGGACATTAGTGGGGTCACTAGGCCTCCCCACCCCTGTACTCCTAGTTGCGCCTTTCAGGACACCATTTCCGTGCCCTCATGGCTGCCCTCCACAAAGTCACCCTCACTATGGCCTCAATACTCCCGCTTTTTCTGATCACGACTACCAACTTCCTCCCACCACTCCAGTCTGGTAAAAACAGAACTCCTGGAGATGACACTTACCCCAGGGATCTCCCCAACAACTTAATCAGCCCTGCAGAATGGATCCTATGCTTTGCCACACCACCTACACTACTAATACCGTGCCCCGTGACACCAGAAACAAGAGACTAGGCTCTTGTTTCATTAACCATAAGGTGACCGCAAGGACGCCCTCTCAACACCCACCCTCTAAACCTAAAAAGTGCTTGCGGACCACTCGCTCAGCAGCAACTACAGAGATACTTCCTTCACTTACTGCTGTTACAAACCCGGGAGTACCACTACCTGCAGCAACGCCTCCTAACATCAAAGGAGCACTGATCAATGCATGGTCCTTAGTTGAACATGCACTCAATATTGCAGACCTCATCTCTGCAAACCGCCTGGACTTTCTCGCCATCACAGAAATCTGGCTCCTCCAGGCGGCAGGCCTGCACTTTCCCTTGCCCACCCAGAGGGTTACACCATTATCAGAGCGGACAGAAACCCAGGCAGGGGAGGTGGAGTTGCCTTTATAGCAAAAGCCCATCTGGGCCTCAGAGCCACCTCCCATACCAACCTACCAACCTACCAACTGCTGAACTATTATCAGTTGAAATCCTGCTAACAGCCACACAAACTATCCTTATGCACCTCATCTACTACCCGCCAGGTACCATCTCTTTCGAGGAAGACATCACAGACCTATCGTCTAATGCTAACTTAGGCTCTCAAATCATCTTACTTGGAGACCTTAACTTAGGGCTCCAGGATCCCAACGATACCAATGCCCTAGCCTTGGAAAATTTAAGCACCGAATCACTGAGCCAACGCATTTCAAGGGTTGAACATTGGATTGGTTGTCCGACCTCAACTGCTCCACTAAACTACTTCAGAATGAACCCATCGTCTGGTCAGACTACCACTACATATCCTTTGCCATCCAGGGGACAACACCCCTGAAGCCCATTATTGCCCCTCCACCCCCCCCCCACAACTTTCTTTAGGAATTCACGGAACGTAACTGCCTAATTTACAGCCTTTAATCAATAACATCCTGGACGCAACCAACTATAAGAACCTAGACTCGAACAAATTATTTGACCTTTATAACAATACCTTAGAGTCAGCCCTGAATAACATTGCACCGCTCAAACTAAAAAAGGCCAAACCAATTGCCCACCTCAACAAATGGTTCACGCCAGAACTAAAAATCTTGAACCCAAAAATAATGTTTTAAACGATAGGGTGGAAATCGCCAAAAAAAAAAAACTACAATAAAAGAATCCTTAACGCCAAATCAAGGACTAAGGAGCTCTTCAGCATCCTAAGGGAATTGGAATCCCCAGCCCCGCCAACAGAGGACTGGATAAAGGATGTGACCTGGTGTGCCAAAATCCAACAAGCCTTAGCTGACAAAATAGCCTCACCTCAAATCAAAATAGAAGCCAAAAAGAACAGCCTCACAAGTAGTTCCTCTACTAAGCCCTCTCCTGAGCAACAAGCCCTTCAGTGCCCGCCTTTTGCATTTTCCCCAGTCACTCCTAAAGAAGTGGAAGACAGAGGCCTATAAACCCTCAAGATGTGAAGGAGATATCTGCCCGGCCCCCATCATTAAGGAAGGTGCCAAAGTGCTGTCCCCCTTCATTGCCAGTGTGATAAATTCTTCATTTAATGCCAGCCTAGTCCCCAACAACCTCAAGGAGGCTTGGGTCATGCCACTCTTAAAAAAAAAAAGTATACCCTAACATACCAACAAACTATACGCCCACCACAACCGTCCACGTTCTCTTAAAATCTGAAACATTTGGAGGACAATAACCTACTTGGCCTCCGACAATCTGGCTTTCAGCCCAGACATGGCAAGGAGACAGCCCTCCTAGACCTGAAAACACAGATGGATGAGGCTAAAGACAAAGGTAACCTGGCTATCCTACTGTTAGACTTCTCGGCTGCATTTGATTTGGTCGATCACCAGATCCTCACTGAACATGTGACCACAGCAGCTGCCTTCTACACCAATGCATCCAACTGGATCAAATCCTTATTCAATCGAACTACCAGAGTTCTCACCTTCAGCCTCAGCAGACCAGATCCACTGCGGGGTGCCTCAGGGCTCATGCGTCTCACCAACGCTGTACAACATTCACAAAGCTACTCTTCGATCATCTTGACAACATGGGTGTCATCTACACAAATTATGCAGATGAAACTCAGGTTCTCATCACGCTTCTACGAAGAGGCTGCAACAAAGAGGACTCTAAGATAATTAACAAAAGCTACTTGGAAATCCAGACATGGATGGCTGCCCACAGCCTCTGCCTCAACAACAAAAAGACGTAGCTCTTGATTGTCAGCATTCAGGCACGCCTAAATAAGCTCAACTCATTGTACATGTTCTTTAATATTGATAGTATTCAGATCAAAGTTGCTAAGGAAATAAAAACCATAGGAGTTTATCTTGATTCTACCTTGTCCCTAAAGAAACAAGTTAGCTCCATTGCGTCACTTACAGCCCACACAAACAAGCTGATTAATGCCTGTAAATCATACTTGTCCCCCACCAGTTGCACTACGCTAGCCACAGCGCCATCAAAGATAGATTATTGCAACACGATTTTTTCTAGGATCCTCTGAACGGAATCTGAACAGGCTACAGGTCCTACAAAACAACTCCTTGAGATCAGCATTAAACATTCCTAGGTCTAGCCACATCTCGACTCTCAGACAAAAGACCAACTAGCTCCCAGTGCGCGATAGAATATTACGCACTCTAGCAATCACCCACAAATTCCTGTCAAATTCTGCCTCAAAGTACTTGTCAGACAAGTTTTCTAAACTCCAACCAGCCACGACCCACCAGATCAATCCACTCACACTGCTTCACAGTACCATGGTTCAACCTAAAAACTGCGGGAGGTGCTAGCTTCCCAGTTCAAGCCGCTAAATGCTGGAACTCCTTTCATCCTACAGTCAGAATGGAACCCTCCTTCTGTGCTTTCAGAACCAGAGTAAAGAGCTGTTGCACACTCCGACCTCAGATGCTTTCAACTGACCTGAACTTGTGTTTTTCATTGTACTGATTCCTAGGCTCTTATATGTATTTATTGTCTACCAGACCCATCTGTAACCTTTGGTCGACCCGCCTGTTGCTATCCTACGTATGTATGCCTGTAACATTCTCAAGTTGTCCAGCGCCCAGTTAACTCAAGGTTAGGTGCGCGATACAAATAATAAAGCAAAATACAAATACTTACTGCATTCATCACAAAAAGTTTATAACAAAAAAAATGAAACCATCTTCTGTGCCAGCAAAACCACCAACAGGGGTGGCCAGAGGGTGAAGGTTCTTCCAGTGCATGTTAATAGCCTCAGATCATAATCCAACTATGTGGTCCAGGTACATTCAGTGCCTACCATGCAGGAAGGTATTCTCAAATCTATTAGCTATAAAAGCTGGCTTGACTTTTCAAAATTACATGATATGAATACTGCTTAACCCGTTGTGTACTAATGCATATTCTTACTATCCTTAATTACATATCTCTTCCTTGAAATATAAGTGGCTGCCATTATAATTGTATGGCATCACAATGGTGCTTATACTGAAAACCTAATCCACGTTCCTAAAATAACAGAGTGCTGTCCCCAACTAGGTGCTCCCAAGAAGTGTACTGCATAGGTGCTATGACAGATTCAGAAGATTACTCGGTTGATGGAACGCCCGTTTTACTCTCAATAGAAAGTCTTCAGTTCACATTATGTAATACAGCCTTACTTGACAGAGAAGAAAGCTACACCGGAATGTGAGGACAATAGAGAATATGCAGTATTCAATTACGTTGGAGGTGTTGGGGAAATGTATCATTGGTATGCTTAATTACCTCTCCTAATGAGACCCCAGCACTTTTTGCTGGACTTCTGGACCTTTTTCTTTCCATTCTGAATGAGGGAAGCTTCCCCCACCCAAACCCCCCCTTTCATTCATTCTTATTTGCTCTGACATTTGGAACTCTGTTCTCAGTGTTTCATCTTTACTATTGAGTCTGCTTTCCTCCATATCTCTTCAAAGGCATCTGTGTTTAACCTTTGAACCCTTTGGGTTCTCCTTTGAGATTGTCACCATCCTCAACTACTGTTAAGGATATAGGGATATTTTGTATCATTCCCAAACCGTTATCCTAGGAGTGATTAGCATACACCACCTTATGTGGAGTGCTAAGGGGCCTTTTAGTCACAGTGACAACCCTACAGTTATGGATGGTGGCAGTGGACGTATTCTACCAACTATTGTGCTATTCTTTTACCAAAGACTGTATTTAGTCTTCGTTGTGCACAAAAGGGTCACCCATGTTCCGAAATGGTGGCTCCTTTCTTTTGTCGCCATTTCTCGTGTGGTTGTCCTTTGTTAGCCCTTCTACCACATCGGGGTGTGGGGGTCGGTGTGTGTTTTGCCTTTGGCGGGAACCCTTGGGTACCCCAACCTAGGCTCCAGTGTGTCTGAGAAAAACAGACGTAGGGGAGGAGTTTTACACTCCCCTGCCCTTTGTCTGCCAGAGTGCATGAATGGAACCAGTTCCCACTGGGCGAGTGGTGGGAGGAGGAAGGAGGCTGGTTTTCCCGATTGACAGCCACCCACCCCTTTCTATAAAATGTTGAGAGCGTTTGCAGAGAAGTGAGCGGGAAAACCAAATAAAAAGGTGAGGTAACTGATGCAGAAGGCAAGTCGACCACCGGAACAGAAGATTTGATGCTGAAGACCAGAGACGCCTGCAGACCCTTCCAATAACATTTATCCAGCTCAGGCAGATCTGAGACATAAAAATTATAAAGTGCAGGGGCAAGAACGCAGCCCTATATTAGGCCCACATTGGTGTTGACATACTTAGTTAAAGTTCAACCTTGTGCAACTCTGAGAGTGGTGTTGGTATATAGGGCTCGGACTTTAAAAGCATTAGAAGTGTTGAAGTGTCACTACGAAGTAAAGAATTGTTCAGGTATATCTAACCAACTATTTTCCTTCCTACAGACTTTATTTGATGTGGTTTTGTTAAACAAATACAATTATTGCATGTTTTATATCAATGTGAGTGCACAATACAACAGATTGTAGCGTCATTCTCTAACAAAAGCACCTGCATGCCACTACTATTGAATCAGTAGCCTTTAAATTATAGGAGTGCAAGAGTGTCTTAATTATGGAACACACACAGTACTTTCCTTAACTCTATTTTTCTCCCAGGAATCTATTCCTCTCCCCATTCAAGATGGTGAAGAGGAAGAGAGCTGATTGGTTCAGAGACTATTTTTGCATTTGTTGCAACACACTGAACCTTAGGTATTTAGGTGCTAGTTGGAGGAGGATACATGTAAAGTACATTAGGGTGGGAAACAAGGGGACTCTGGTATCAAATGGTACCAACAGACAAGAATACAATTGCAAGGTTTGGATAGACAGTTTTGGGGGAGTTGCAGAAACAGAGTTTTAGAGTCTTAGTGCAGGGCACTTTAGTTGCAAAGCCAGGTTTTCAGGGTTTTCCTGAAGGTTCAGTACAAAGTTTTTCTCCGGGCGATTGTTCCAGAGCTTTGTGGCCACAACAGGAAAATGTGATGCTCCCGCAGTCTTTCGTGTGAATTTAGGAATTTTGAGCAAGTGGCCGCTGGTGTATTTTTACACTCGACGTGAGAGGTAGGCCGGGCAGTGTTAGTGAGGCACATATGTGCAATGGACAGAGTATTGAATTTAATCTGCTCCCAGATCGGAAGCCAGAGAGCATCCTTTCTGGCTTCTGAGACGTGGTCGTGCCTAGGACAAGCCTAGGGCGGGCCAGAGGGTATTGTTCTGAATTGTTTGAAGCTTTCACAAGTTACACTCAGAAGGGCCTGCAAAGAGGGTCTTGCAGTAGCCCAGTTTGGCTATGGTGAAGTGGTTGTTTGTGGTGAGGAAGGGTTTGCTGGCATTTAGTAGTTTGGCGGTGTAGGCAGCAGAAGAGGCAATGTGCTTTAATTGACTTGAGAGGTCAAGTGTAATGTCTAGGCAGATACCCAGGGTTTTGGCTGCGGGTGAGGTTTGGATCAGGTTTCCTTCAATATTGAAGGCTTTGTAAGCTGGATCCAGGTTGTGGAGTGCGGTGTGCAAACCTACAATGAGGATCTTGGTTTTGTCATTTAGATATAGCTGGTGGGACGCCATCAGATTCTGGATGATCTCGTAGACAGAATTGTTGACCACAACGTCATGGTGGTAGGTGCCTGAGAGAGGGAGGAGGATTTGGGTGTCATTGGCATAATGTGTAAGATATGCAGAGGTCATCCAAGCGGTCGAAGAGGGGCTTTGTGTAAATGTTGTACAAAGTGGGGAGAAGCACGATCCTTGGGTGACACCGCAGGTTACAGGCGTGGGTGGGGCACCATGATCATTCATGAAGACCCGGGAAGACCTGCCTTCCAGGAAGGATCTGATGCAGGGGAGAAGTTGGCAGTTTTGGTGAGATGGTTGTGTGTCTGGTGGTCTTATAAGGTCCAACGCTGCTGATATGTCCAGCATGAGGAGCAGGGAGATTTTGCAAGTGTCATCCAATTGTTTTTCTTTGGTTTTGTTTTTTAAGCCGAGCAAGGCCTTGGGCGGTGTTAGGTAAGATTATGTCATCAATAATACATCTTCCTGACCTGTGTCAACACCAGAACGTTTTGCTATGACTGCGTGACTATTTTACCTTGTCTCTAGGTGAAGGGGAATTTTTTCCCATCTCACCTAGTATTTTACTCCTTTTATGGGTGACCTTTTTATTTCTCTCCAAAGTGTATGGTTGAAGTTATAGCTTCCTACAACTTGTGGGCTTGGGCTGGGTTGCGCCATGGGCTCCCCTGTTCATTTCTTTCATGTACTTAGGTAAAGAGGGATTTTCATACCCCTTTACATTTTATACAGTGAGCCAGCACACCCCACCTTATGTGGAGTAATGAGGGAATAGAATGTATCCCCTTACTTATTTACCTTGTTACATTTTGTTACAATTGCAAGTTTTAAATGACTGGCTGGTGGCAGGGGATTTACCTTTATGACTTTGTCTTTATTACTTGCAGGCTGTTAATTCAGACTCAGTAAAGCACAGAAGGGTCACCATTTTTCAAAAATGGCAGGATCCTTTTATCGCCATTTCTTGTGTGCTTGATGTTTCGGAGGTCTTCCCCTGCCAGTGGCTGTTTGGTCTTTGGCGGTAATCCTGTGCATTACCCGCCCAGGATCAAGAGTTTCTGGAAAGACAGGAAGCGAGAGAGGAGTCCAAAACTCTGCAGTCTTTTGTCTTCAACCTTGCCTGAAAGGGAACAATTCCCAGCTGGGGGCTGGCTGTCCTTTTTGGACAGCTAGAAAGCGGTTTCTGTAAAATGTGAGGAGAGAATGCAGAAGTTGTGCTGTAGTTTGATAAAAGCTAACCTGGTAGCTGCTGAAAAATCGACCACTGGAACCAAATCCAAAGAGAAAGATTAAGAAAACCGGTCTGAAAATGTCTAGCGACCGGAGAGCCTGCTGTGTAACCAGATCCTGTTACCCTTCCTTCCAAGCGACCTGGGGACTCCAAAAACGACGACCCAGAGTCCTGTGAGATCCACTAGACTCAAGAAAGCCTGCATTTTAAGCTATCCCACATTGTGCTGCGACCTTGCAGGCCTGCCATACCCCAATACCCTGGGACCTCAAGCCATTGTGCGGTTGATGGTCTTCTGAACTCCAAACAAGCTGAAACTTTGGTGGCATCCTGCTGGAACTCCAGAGACACGATTTGAGTCAAAAGTCCCAACAGAGTACTGGACCTTGCAAACAACGAGAATACGACAGGCAATATTTAGTCTTCTTCTGGCTCCGGAAAAGGATGCCAATATCACAGAGCCGCATGGAAACTCTTGCCTGCAGCCTTCTCGATTGATCCTTTCAGCAAATTCCCTTCCAAGTCCTGTCCTCTGCCTTTATGACAAAGGAATCTATCCGAACAAGTTTTGGCTGCAGATCCTGATGGCTTCCTGCTGCAACTCTTATGTGCTGAGGTACTCTGTTGGTTGGGGCATTTACTTACCTTAAGCTTGTGTGATTTCTGTAAAGCTTCGGGGTGTTTCCTGTGATTGGGAGTCCTCTCATCCAGTTCACCCAGGCCCACTGCTGGGATTCTCCTAGGGTGTCTTCTCTGAAGTCCCTGTACCCTAACTAACTTTAAACCCTAACTAACTTTAAACTGATCTACGTACTTGCTTGAACAGTCTGCCACAGGAACTCTGACTTTTGCCTGAAACAGAACCCTATCTCACCCTGCATACAGCTGGGTGCTAGACCACTAGGGTCCCTCTTCTGCCTCTGAGTAAACTCGTGCAATAGTATACAGAAGTATAACACGTTTTGAAAAGTACTTACTTGTGAAAGAGTTGGTAACTAACTCCGCGAGTGAGCAGTTACAAAGTTCTTACTTACCTTGAATGTGGGTGGTACCATTCTGAAAAGTATATCCAAGGTCATTTTACTCACCTGTAAATTGGTTGTGCCCCTTTCCCAAAAGTAATGCTGTTGGCCTCACTAACGATTTCTTTCAGAGAATAGGGGTATAGGTTCCCCAAAAGGGTTTTGCTTCCCCCAACTTGCTGTGTAGCCCATTTAGAATACGACTGCCATAGTTTTTACCCAACTAGAATAACAGTCATTCATGAAGTCTAACATTGGGTTTTGCTTTCCCTGGTCTGTTTTATACAGATGCTAACACAATCTTAGGTTAGTTAGCTGTGTGCCATCCTAAAATAAGTTAGAGTTATTGCTTACCTAAGTCTGTTCCACCGATCTGAAAAGACACTGCAATAGTATATTATCTTATTTATTTATTGAATTTAGTTCTTTCAAAAACTTTTACAATTACATTTATCAAATTCACATATAGAAACCAGACGCAAAAGAATTCACATAAATATTCATATTTACTTTTTTTTAAAGAACAGCCAATAAATATCACCTTTGAATACAAATTGTTATATCCAAAATTAATTATTACGTTCCTGTACTGCTTTCCAGATCCTGTTAAGGACCATGTGCGTAACCCCTGACTCAAGTCTTGGAGCAGTAAGCCCAACATTCAGTCGATTTAATGGACTCCTAATCAAGCACAATGTTGCCCAATATAGTCAAATGTAACGCACCTAAACAACGGCATTCAGTGAGCAAGTGTTTGACAGTCCCCCGGATTTTACAGTTTCTACAGAATCTCGCTTCTTGTGGTAAGTTCCATTTGGCTCCACAAACAGTGCTTACAAAAAACTGATTTGTACTGCAAGATCAGGGCAGAGTAACAAATACTACTGCAGTTTTAAATATCTATGCATTGTAAGAGGATTCAATTCAGCACTAGAGCCAAGTCAACGCCTAGTCTAGAATACTGAATGAAAACCCTTATTGATATATCTTTCTGTCCAGTTCATGCGTTCTGGATGACTACCCCTATATAACACTCCTCTGTTGGAATCCCCCTGACCCCACTGAGCCAAGAAGTGGTTCTGTTTTGCAAGTTAAAAGGTTTATTTGAGAAGTAAAGCAATATATATCTATCACACTTTATAATAAATTAATAATTGAATATCACACTTAATCTGAGATGATAAAGATTAACAACGGAGAATCTGGCACTAGCACACTTCTTTATAACCACTAAGGAGTTGACATGAAATGGATAAGATAGCAACAATACTTTTATGGTTTCAAATGGATGCAATGTGGAATGAAATGCAGTAAAGAAAATAACTTGATAGGATTTCAGCAAAGACAATGTAATCACTTTCTTGTACAATTCACCCCCCCTTTTATGCAATGCAAGGAAATGGAAGGAAGGCACAATTCTCAGAAATGCAATTCAAATGTAATTCAGTTCACCCAGCAACCTAGACTACAGAAGTTTAAAACACAGGCAAAATGCTTTTATATGTGCTGGCAATAAAGGGAAAGATATGCTAAAATGCTTTTAATTCCCTCTAGAGGTTCAGGTGAGTGAAATCAAGTTAATATTAGCTCAGGCTCACTCTAGCAGTGATGCAGGGATAGTTTTTATGAGGCAAACGATTTTTTTCAGAGGAAAGCAAAAGCAGCTATCTTTTTGCAAGTGGAGAAATTTTCAAATCGCGGCAAATTCGCGAGTGCGTTTTTCACGATTGCGGCAAAACTATAGGGGGAATGCGGTTCTAGGTTCGTAGGAAAGCCACGAACCTCAGCTTTCAGAGGAAAGTTACTGCAAGTCTCTAGCACAAACGGTCACGGAGATATGAGCGATTAAATAAAGGTCGTTTTTCAGATTTGAAATTTTAAAGTTAAAAAGACAAGTGCAGTTTGCAACTAGAAAATGACAGGTGACAGCTTTACAAATGACAGGTGACAGCTTTACAAATGACAGGTGACAGTTAGGAGGCAGTTCTACTTAGATTAAAATAGCTTGGATTATATTATTTTAACTAAGAGATTGGTTCTGCACAGTTTTCTAGGTACTCACACTATATTTTAAAATATGCCTTGCCACGGATCTGGTCAGGTTTTGGACTTCACTCCGGTTCAGCTCTCTCTGGTTTTGGATACTGCTCTGCTTTCTCTGGGTCTTTCTGCACAGCTTTCTCTGGAGATTGATGGAGGTAAAGTATGGATTTTCCCGGCAGAGCTTCCAGCTGCAAATGGATTTGAAGGTCCCTATCTGTCCTGTCTCTCCGCTTTTATGTGTTTTGAAAATGGGTGTGTGTGAGCAGCATCACTAGCCAGCCCCTCTCCACTTATCATTGGCCAAGCTTTCATTTCTCCCCTGATTGGGGGAGCTAAGTTGTGTCAGAGTGATGTCATTTTACAGCCTGCAGAACGTCCACTCCTCCTGTCAACTTGCACACAAATCTAGATTTGAACCAAATACATATTTGCAGAGGTACATATTGTTTTAAAATCATATGCACCCATCATGCATTACAGGAGGTATACCCTGTCCAAATCTGCTCTTCCTGAGAGCTTGCATTCAGAAATGGCAATATTTTGCACTTTTTAACTGGTTTGCAATACCGGACATTAACCCAAATTTACACACATGTGCGCAAGGAGTATGGACATTAATTGATGAAGTGTCAGATTTTTCACATGCACACATTTTGAGTAATATCCTCTTTTCCGCTAAAACCGCCCTGAACATACCACCGGTTCTAAAAACCTCTTAAAATGTGGGCAGAAAAATCACAAGAATTATGGTATCATTTATCAAATTTTCACATGTCCGTACTATGAGTTATTCATCTTTTTAGAGTTATGTTCTGGCCCCAAAGGGGTGTGGTTTTCCTCCAGCACAAGGTTGAATTTCTGGTTTTTCCAGTTCTGCCAAGCCAGCTTGCTCTCACAGGCAGTGCCCCTCCCCTTTGCTTCAGGAGGAAGCTACATTTACGACATCTGCAATAAACCATCTGCCTGAGTCAGCACAGGGCTTTGTTCAGAGCTCCTGTATTCTGTTGGGGCTCCCCTTAATTCAATTATCAGAGAGATGGCATATCCTTAGTGTGGCCAGCAAAAGGCAGATAGGCCTGGGAACACAGCTGTGACTCAAGTTTCACTCCTGATGGGGGTGGCTGGTGGGCAGAATTCAGTTCCTTAAGCCAGGTTTCAGATAAAATGTCACTTTTTGTTCCCCAGTTTAAGTCAATACAATGTTTTACATATGCAGCTAGAATGCTGATTCTAAGTTCAAAACTTTGACATTTAAACAATTGCAACCTATGTGACACTCAAAGTAGGTCACTCAGTCAATTTAAACACTTAGATTTTTAGTGTCTTTCAGTCCAAATTTACTTAAACTGCTGAAATCCACAGCTCAGCCAGTCTTGTTATAAACCTTCAAGTCACTTCAGAATATAACTTTACATTGGATCCACCTCTTAAAATGTCTTTCTTTGGCATGCTCTGGGTTCATTTATTCAGTTTTACAAAAAATAAAATCTGGTGGTTTTAAAACGCCGGCTTTTGGATAGTGGTGAGTACTGGTACTGCACCCCTTTTTGGGATTTAAGAAAATTAATTCCCAACAGTTATGGGTTTGCTTTTGGCAATCAGCATTGCCACTGACAATGGTTTCAGACTACTGTGTGGGTAGTCCAATGGTGGTTTTAGGCAGTGTCCTCCTGTGCCCATAACATCGGCAAAAATGGGTGGCCGCCTATTCTTCATGCACTTCCCTGGGCATTTTCTGGGAAGCTCTGGCCATCATGATGTTTTCATGTCAGTACTGCACAGTTTTGAGGTAGGGCTCGGATGCATGGGTAAATACATCCCACAAGCCCCCCTTCTTGCGGTGGCCATCTGATCCTTCACTGGTGGGACCAGCAAGATCTGGGATGTTTCCTCATCTTCTTCCAATAGATGGCACAGTTCAGCATCTTTTTCTCCATCCGGTCGGATCGATCGGTTCTCCTCGCCGGTCCTGATGGGAATATTGGGCGATACCCCGGGCCCGTTGCGTCTCTGCTCCCGGTCTCCGGATCGTCCTCCTTGGTCATTCTCCATGGTTTCATCTCTCCTAGGATGATAAAGCAAACGCGGCAATACCTATTCATAGACGTTTTTCCACCACTGTTGAGATAGTGGGGCAGCATATGCATTTCATCATAACAAAACATTACATTCTTATTTTGAGAAAAAAAAACAGTATAACTAAGAGACAGTTTCATGCAAATCACAGTATTTTAGAGACTAGATGTGGTATGTTTTATGATTGGAACTGAATTAGTCTGAGACAGTACCAGCTAGGATTCCAGAGGATTCCTCCAGTTGTTGCAGAGTGTGCCTGGGATGGCAACATTTCAACTGGTTTATGTGGACCCACTTGTCTTCCCCCGCTGCCAAAGGACCTTTGGGGATGTGGATTTTGTAGGCCACAGGGGAGATCTTGTCGATGATCTCAAAGGGTCCCTTCCACGTAGGCAAAAATTTCCGCTGTTTTGCCTGGTTTCTTTGGAAGTTGTATAGATAGACCCGGTCCCCCACCCGATATTCCCTCCTGGAAGTCTTCAGGTCATAGTGGGTCTTCATGCTATCAGCCGATCTTTCTAGATTCCGCTGAGCGTAAGCAAAAGCATGTTGAAGGTGTTTCCTTAAATTCTCCACATACTCATGAGTAGTGGAGGCATTTATCAGTGTCTGCTCTTGGGTCCTGTAGAGCAAATGCTGAGGAAGCACCATCTTGCGCCCAGTCATCAACTCAAATGGTGACATTTTGGTTGCAGATGAAGGGGTAGATCTGATGGCCATTAGGACCAGAGGTAATCGGATATCCCAACTTGGCCCAGAATCTGCCACAAACTTCTTTAATATGCTCACAATTGTCCGGTTATATCTCTCTACTGCCCCAGAAGAAGCTGGTCTATAAGCAATATGCAACTTCCTTTTGACCCCCAGTATCTCCCACATCTTTGTCATCACTTCTCTGGTGAAGTGGCTACCTCTGTCTGACTCAATCCTTTGAGGTAGACCAAAACGGGAAAAGATGTGGTTAATCATCAAGGCAGCTGCCGTTTCTGCCTTGCAGTTTGGGGCTGGGAGACATTCCACCCACTTGGTAAACAAGCATGTCACAGTCAACATGTACTTATTCCCCCTAGCAGAGCGAATCACAGGGCCTACAAAGTCGATTTGTAAATCTGACCATGGCAGTGTCATCCCCCTTTTTTGGAGAGGCGCACGGTGCGTGAGGGATGATGGCTGAAATTGTGCACACACAAGACACCCCTTCAAGTATTGGTCGAGGTCCTGCCCCATGTGTGGCCAGTATGCAACCTCTCTTAAGATTTCCAATGTTGTATGAAACCCCCTATGACCGGCGGTGGCCGCATCATGGGCGTGACTTAACATCAGGCTTCGGAATGAGGTAGGAACCACCCACTGATCGTGGCCAGCTTTGGATTTCCTTACCAACAAACCGTCTTGGATCCGGAACATTTTGACATTTCATCAACACTCTTAGGTCCTCTTTCCCAATATAATCGGTATCCGTCAGGGGAAAGTTCTCAGGGTCCTCAAGGTGTTGGTAAAACTTACCAATAATTGGATCCCCTTCTGAGCGGTAATCAAATCAGCATCAGGGGTCTCCTTACTCCATTGTGCAATGGAAAGGTCGTTGTGAGCATTTGTCTGGGACCTAGTGATAGCAGTGACCTGGATTTCCCCCAACAGGGACTCAATCTCAATTAGATCCCCTTGGATGGCCCCAGTTTTGGCCAGCTGATCAGCTAAGTCATTTCCAGTTTTGTCTGGTCCCTCTACTTTGGAATGACCCTTGATCTTTTTCCAATAGATGGTCATCTCATTCGAGGTGACCAGATCATCAATGTTTTGGATCAACTTCCCATGTTTCAAGGGTTTGTTGTTAGCACATAACATGCCTCTGGTTTTCCAATTAACCAGGTGCTCCACGAACCCGTTCAGTACATAATCCGAATCTGTGATTATGACCAGTTCGTGGAGTTGATGCTGGACAGCAGTGAGGATGGCCTGATGCACAGCCATCAATTCTGCCACCTGACTACTTCGGGGACCAATTTTGTATCCAGCGGAGGGTTCTGGGGACTCATTCACCCATGCATTCCCTACGCCGGCCACCAGTTCTTTCTCCCCGTTGTTGTCAACATGGTAAGAGCATCCATCCACATAGACAGTGGGCATTACCTCACACTTGTCCTCTTCAAAGACGTTGTGGGGGGAATTAAGGTATGCCTCCATGTTGTCCTTTATTTTTAGACTTTCGGCCTCGAGACAGTTTTCTCTGGCACAATCATGCAAGTCAGCCAGACCTTGCGCGAGGGGACTCTTCTTGTTTTGGCCATATCTGACCTCCACAGGAAAGCCTTGCATTGACAGAATCCAGGAAGTAATTCGGGAATTACTCACATTTCTGGCCCGGATTCTGTCACTTTGGGGATATTGCAGAGGCTGGTGTGGAGTCTCCACTATGATGTGTTCCCCCTGGATAAACGGGCGGTAATTCTTCAATGCCCACACCGTTGCCAGGAGTGCCTTCTCACAATCGTTGAATTTTTCCTCCACAGAGGATAAAGTTTTGCTCGCATAGAAGATTACTTTATTGACCTTGTCATGCTTTTGGTATAATACTGCCGTCAAGCATGTATTAGAGAACCCCGTCTCCAGGAAGAACTCCTTGTTTCTGACAGGGTAAGCTAGGCAAGGCGCTTGTGAGAGGCTTCTCTTGAGTTGTCTTACTGCCTCGGCTTGTTCTGGACCCCATTCCCACTTGACCCCCCCCCCTTCAGGAGATGGATCAGGGGTCTGGTGATCTCTGCGTAGCCCTCAATGAACTTTCTGCTGTAATTAGTCAGTCCAAGGAGGCTCCTTAGTTCTCGCAGAGTTGTGGGGTCTTTCAGTTTCTGAAGTGCTTCCACTTTCTTTTCCTGGGGACAGAGACCCTGAGGAGTAATCTCATGCCCCAAGAAATTAACACGGGTTCTACACCACTGTGCTTTCTGAAAGGAAAGTTTTGCTCCGGCGGCCCTCAACTGCGTCAGAACATAACGGATCTCCGCTATGTGTTCCTCCACAGATGAACTTTTGATGAGGACATCATCTACATAAGCCAGGTTACCCCTCGCACCCAGGTCGGGCATGGCCTTATGTAGGAAAATATTGAACTCATTACCGGAGTTGAGGTATCCGAAAGGAGTCCGGGTCCATGTGTACTGCTGGCCCCCAAAAGGTAAAAGCCAGTTTGTATTGGTCCTCCCTGCTGACAGGCACAGTCCAGTATCCATTGGTCAGGTCTATTGCAGTGAATACCTGTGACCCCTGGATCTGGGCCAGCCCTTGGTCAATGTAGGGCAGAGGCCATCGGGAAGTATGGACCCGTTTGTTGAGCTCCCTGAGGTCGGCGCAGAGTCTCCACTGGCCGTTTGGCTTCAATATTCCCAGCACCGGATTATTGAAGGTGCTGTGGACTGGACGGATTATTCCCCGGGACTCAAGGTTCTTAATTATTTCAGTATGGGACTCCATTGATGCGAGAGGCAAGCGATATTGCTTCACAAACACAGGAGTCATGCCAGGGTCCGTGGGGATTGTTGTTGTGTGGATGTCAGTGCGACCACAGTCATATGAGTCTACCGCAAAGAGATCTTGGAAATCCAAGAAAACTTGTTTCAACTTTTGCTTCTGTTCCAGAGTCACACAGGCATCAGCTAGGTTGACTCTCTCTTCCACCATCTGCCTGAAGCCTGGAAAGACTTCTGGTTTAGCTATTTCAGCGGCCTCCTCCAGCTGGGTGGAGAAGTCCCTGGTCAGAGTGCTGATTTGGACTGGAGGCTTCAGGTGGGAAAGGCAGCCCTCATGGACTTGGAAAATCACCTCATCCCTCCTGAAGTCACAAGTCACATCTTCCTTACCATAGGGGCAGGAAGTGTACACCAGGAAGTTCCCCCCATGCCGGGTAAAAATCCTGTCTGGTGTTGTATTGTCATCACTGTCACTGTCAAAGCAGTCCTTGGGGATTGGCCCTAACAGTTCATTTCCAAGATCAATGGAGAAATGTCGGTCATCAACCGCCATTCCAATAATGGTGCCTGCGGCTAGAGTAATACTCTTTAAGTCGCTGTTATCCACCTCTATTGGAATGGTGTCATGTTCTATGTTGACTAATGGAGTTGGGTTTACCCCCAACCCTTGCTGTTGGAGAGAAGCGTTTAGATGTATGTAAGCATCAGGGTTTTTCAAATGTTGTCCTCTTTTAACTTTCACTTCCAGGGAGAATTGTCGAGTCCTTTCTGGGATGGTGACTTCCTCTTTGATCTGAATTTCACCTGCATAAGGTAGCAATTGAGCTGACCTAAATGCTTTTTCTGGATCATCAAAGCCCATGGGATTATCTGCTAATCAGGACCAACCTTTGAAGTTTATTAGGTCCAAACTAATGGCAAAGCGATTGAGAATGTCACTGCCTAAGTAAAAGGCGGCAGGGACGTCTCGCACGACCCAACAATTGTGGACTATGCTCTTGTTGCCAATGGAGATTTTGAGCATACACCTGCTTGGCAGGAGATGTTTTGAATTGGGTGCTTCCAGGTCCATTTCCCATTTGTCAATCAGTTTGAATGTGGGAATGGCTGGATCTTTTGGGAGTTGGCGGAACATGGCTTCGCTGATGAAGCTCTTACAGTTGTTCACACACACTCGAGCGAGAACAGAGTCCTTCCCATCATTTAACTGGACAGGGATGAACTGCTCTCCAATTTGCTGAATATCAGCCAGGCTCTGAGCAGATTTCACATCTTTCTGGACCAATGGAGTGGGAGTTTCTGATTGTGGATTAGTATAGAATCTCAGAGTGTTTCCTTCCAGCGTGGAGTACCACTTTAGACTGGAAGGAAGTTTGATTTTCAGAAATAGAGAGGACCCTCCATCACCAGTCTGTTGTCCTACTGCTATTACTGTCACATCTGGAATCTGGTTATTCTGGAAGTGGAATTCTACTTGGTCAGATTTTTGTTCAACCATGTGGCAGGTGCCGTTTAAACTAACATGGTTGACACTCTGTTTTAATTTTATTGGTCGGCTAGTCTGGGTCCAGAGGACCTTGTTTACGCAATCTATTAGGGGTGACAACCTTCTCAGGAGGTCATTCCCTAGTAAACAAGGGGTGCCCTCTGGAGTCGCTACTATGACCGGGTGTTTCAACTTGTGTCGCCCAATTTTAATGTCCAAGTCTGCCGTCCCCTCGACGGGAATTTCCTTCCCGTCAAAGTTCTGGAGTTGTCCAGGAAGTGAGGTGAGAGGAATTTGGTAATTCTCTCCCCTTCCTGCATTTAGTTCATCAAAGGCCCTTCTGGACAGAAGGGTAGCTTGAGATTCAGTGTCCACCAGCGCTGAGATTGTACCCTGCCCCTGTACTTGTACCGGGGCATAGTATCTTCCCTCCTTCTCCTCAAGGGGGCACAGATAATGCACATTTTTGGACAACTGGTGGGCTAATTTTCTGGTTTTGGACATTGCAAGAGAAGAAATTTGGGCAGAATTCTGTGGAGGGCCTTGGGAATCTGAAAGAAAAATTTGGCAACTGGAGATCAGAGCCATTGTGGGTTCCCCTGGCTCCGGTTCCGGGCCGCCCCCCCCTTTTTGGAGGCAGTCACCAGGATGGGTTTGAACCAGGGGATTTTCTTGCTGTTGGTTCTGGGATGAGATGGTGGGCGGCGGTAGCTCAGTCTCCACATCTCCCCAGTCTGGATTTGCATCCCTAGGGACCCATTTTTCTTTGGGAGGAGTTCCCCCCCCTCTCTGAAGGAGAAGATCCTTTTCCCAGGATCCTCTGAGGATCCCTCTCCCTCAAATTGGAAGATCTGTACCTCCTCCTCAAACTGTGTCTGTTTGGGTCTTTTGTTTCTCCTACCACCCCTCTGCACCTTAGGAGGCAGACTTTCAGGGGCAAGAGATTTTGTTTCCGGTTCCTGGGTTTCCAGGGGCTGTTTACAAGTGAGGAAGGAAGCTTCCTCCAAGGCTTTACACCCCCCTTCCCCTTGTGCCTCCTCCCTGGGAACCGGTGAGTTATCGGGGTGCTGCCCCCGTCATTGTTCTGGGGCACCAGGTCCAGAGTTGGGTGCGTTCTGCGCCGGCATGCCGTTCTGAGGGTTCTGCTGCGCCCTCAGTATGTGACCCAGATCCCGCGCCATGTTTTGAACCTGGCGCTCGAACTGGGAAACCCGCTCAGGCTGATACGGGGCCCTGTTTTCTCCCCTGGGCTGATCCCGGGAAGGGTAGCTATCCCTTCTTTGGTAGTACCCCTGGTTGGGAAGATTTGGGTAACCCTCCACCCTTGGCCTCCCCTCTCCCGGATTAGGTTGTCTGGGCTCAGGGAATTGGGGAAAGAAGGGTGGAGGATTTTGGGGCTGGAAATTGGGTGGATACCTGGGGAAAAAGTTCTGCCCAGGATTCGGAGAATTTCTGCCCTCCGGTGGGAAGTTAGGAGGAAAGTTCCCTGGGTTAGGTTCTTGGCTGGATCTCCCCCCTTGGGCTGGAGGAGTCCACACATAACCCAGGATGGGTCCGTTTCCCTTTTAACGGGGGCTTACATAATCAGGAGAGCGAGGGACCCCATTTGTGGGGCTGCCTCCCTGGCTCCCTGTCTGTGACTGGCCCAAGGACCTTCTGGGCATAGCATTATTAGGTGCAGGTAGGTTTTTAGGCCCCCCCCCATCTCCAAATCCAAAACGGGGGTGACCTTTACCTCTGCCACCTTGGCAGCAGCAGGGGTGCTGTTGGCTTTGGGGTTTTTCTGGGCATTACTTTTGCTATCTACCGGTTTCTGCACCTCATAGATCCGGGTAGCCTGTTCAATGACCCAGTCTAAAGATCTTTTCTCGTGAAAATCCCTCACGAGCATGGTCATTATGTATTTGGGCAAGGCATGAAAAAATGTATTGATGAATTCTCTACTGTCTGTGCGCACCCTTCTGGTGGTCTGCGCAAAAGCACGTTTCAGTTCTTGCACAAATTCTTGTGGGGCCTGATCCTCCCCACATTGCAAATTGTAGGCTGCCTTGCGAGCCTCTTGAGGATTTCTATGAATGGAAAAATGTTTCAAGATGGCCGCCTTATAGGTGGACCATCTTAAATGATTTTGGTCCTCCAGCCCCGCAAAGAAACTGGAGTATTCCGGGGAGAAGGTCCACTTTACATATTGAATACAGCTTTGGCTGTCCTTCAAATGGAAAGTCTCCATCATTTGCTCACACAACTCTAAGTGCTCCCAAACAGAATACTTAGCGTTCTTATGGTAAGGCGTGATGACGCTCCTGATCGCCTTAATCTGCTTTAAGGGGTCCTTAAGCAAGGCCCTTTTTGCCTTACTGGCCCTTTTGGTTCGGGTAACCCTTGTCCATTCATCCTCTGACTCAGAGGCACTGCTCCCAGAGGTTCCCGTCTGTTCTTCCAGGTTTTCCCGGATTCTGCGAGCCTGGGAATGGCTGGCAGAATGTGGGGACCTGGTCTCCTGTTTCCTGTGGTGCTCGGAGGAGTCCTCAGATCCCTCCTTGCTGCCAGGATTTGCTGGGTACCCCCCCACTGACCTAACTGGGCAGAGGTTTTCAGGATGCCCTTAAGGGGCCTACTCTCCTGGGGTTCCCCACTGAACTGTACTGTACTTGGGTGCCCATACCCGGATGCCCACCCCTCCATTCCTGAGTGGTACTGGCCTATGAGCCCCATACTTTCAGCTGGATAGTAATCTGCCATCCCTGTGGCCCTGTGCTCATGTGCGCCAGGGGACATGGGGGTGGCAGAGTCCAGGGACTGGGAGAGATGAAGGTCCCTGGTGTTAGGGCTCCTGAGGTTATGGTCAGGAGTCTCTCTTTCCCAGCGGACCTCATCTCTATCCGCCCCTGCTCCCTGTTGCAATGCAAGAGCCTGCATTTGTGCTTTCAGTTCCTCAGTCAAGGCCTTACTAGACTATCAGTCTCTCCTGCATCGCTACCTGTTGTTGGAGCCTATCATTGTGTTGACAGAGGGCCTCATTTTCCCTCTGTGCTTCCTGGTTGGTCCTGGAGAACTGGGCCAGTCTTTGCTGCAGGAGGTTTACCTCCTGAGTCCCATCCCTACTGGCCTGCTCCTTTCTTGCCAGAGCATCTTCCACCCTTCTGGTGTGCTCTACCAAGTTCTGGTTTTCTTTTTGGAGGTCACCCAGCCCCTGGAGGGCCAGGTGATTTTCTTCAATTTCCTTTTTTAAGTGGCAGACTTCCTTGCCTAAAGTGTCTCTTTCCTGACTGAGAGCCTGCATCTGTGCTGCCAGGTCGTCCCTCTGTCGTTGAAAGGCACCAGCTTTTTGGCGCTCCTCATCAAACTCTGCCTGGGTATCCAGGTCTTTCAGAATCAGTTTATTGCTCTCCTCTTTCTCTCTATCTAGCTGGCTTTGCAGGGTGACTACCTGCTCCGCGCATGCCCTGTTGAAATTGATCTGTTGCTCCAACTTTTTCTGGTTCTGCAGTAAGGAGTCCAAACTGTCTTGGTGCTCCTTCTGCAGGGCCAGAAATCTGGTATCCTGGTCTGTCTTTTCCCGTTGTAGGATGCCCATATCCTCTTTTATTTTAATGATATATTGCCTACTATCATTTTCTGACTCCTGGCTCCTCTGCAGCCTCTGCTCAGAAGAGGCCAGATCAGATCGGGCCTTCTCTAATGCCATCTGTTGCCTATTTGCCAGATCTTGGCTTTCAGTGCATTTATCCTGCATGTCTCCCATATATAGGTACAGGTATGCTGCTATCCTGGCAATCTTATTGTGTTCATCTTTGGCTTTAGGAGCCATATATAGTTCACTCAGGGCCACATGTAATGGACCCTGATCTCTCCATAGGTCTGACCCTGTTTCAGTGACCTGTCGCGTGATGGCCTGCACCCAGGCATCCTGGCCCTGTTCAGTCCATTCACCTCTCACAAATAGTTTATGTAAGAGGTGCTCTCTGGCTATTTTCATGTCTACTAAGGTCGTCACTCTAGAGATTGGTCTCTGTCCTGACTTACAGAAGTTTGTATTTTATTTTTTTTTTGCAAAACAGACCTTTTTCTTAGAGCGTTCCTATGAGGAGTGCTTTACAGCGTAACACAGCGTGGTGATCCGACCGGATATGTGTATCTGGTCAGCTGGCACGCTGTATTAATCTGCACAAATGGTAGATCTAATCCAAACGTCCAGCACGAGCCCCCAATTTGTAAGAGGATTCAATTCAGCACTACAGCCAAGTCAACGCCTAGTCTAGAATACTGAATGAAAACCCTTATTGATATATCTTTCTGTCCAGTTCATGCGTTCTGGATGACTACCCCTATATAACACTCCTCTGTTGGAATCCCCCTGACCCAAGAAGTGGTTCTGTTTTGCAAGTTAAAAGGTTTATTTGAGAAGTAAAGCAATATATATCTATCACACTTTATAATAAATTAATAATTGAATATCACACTTAATCTGAGATGATAAAGATTAACAACGGAGAATCTGGCACTAGCACACTTCTTGATAATCACTAAGGAGTTGACATGAAATGGATAAGATAGCAACAATACTTTTATGGTTTCAAATGGATGCAATGTGGAATGAAATGCAGTAAAAAAAATAACTTGATAGGATTTCAGCAAAGACCATGTAATCACTTTCTTGTACAATTCACCCCCCCTTTTATGCAATGCAAGGAAATGGAAGGAAGGCACACAATTCTCAGAAATGCAATTCAAATGTAATTCAGTTCACCCAGCAACTTAGACTACAGAAGTTTAAAACACAGGCAAAATGCTTTTATATGTGCTGGCAATAAAGGGAAAGATATGCTAAAATGCTTTTAATTCCCTCTAGAGGTTCAGGTGAGTGAAATCAAGTTAATATTAGCTCAGGCTCACTCTAGCAGTGATGCAGGGATAGTTTTTATGAGGCAAACAATTTTTTTCAGAGGAAAGCAAAAGCAGCTATCTTTTTGCAAGTGGAGAAATTTTCAAATCGCGGCAAATTCGCGAGTGCGTTTTTCACGATTGCGGCAAAACTATAGGGGGTAGGAATGCGGTTCTAGGTTCGTAGGAGATATGAGCGATTAAATAAAGGTCGTTTTTCAGATTTGAAATTTTAAAGTTAAAAAGACAAGTGCAGCTTGCAACTAGAAAATGACAGGTGACAGCTTTACAAATGACAGGTGACAGTTAGGAGGCAGTTCTACTTAGATTAAAATAGCTTGGATTATATTATTTTAACTAAGAGATTGGTTCTGCACAGTTTTCTAGGTACTCACACTATATTTTAAAATATGCCTTGCCACGGATCTGGTCAGGTTTTGGACTGCACTCCGGTTCAGCTCTCTCTGGTTTTGGATACTGCTCTGCTTTCTCTGGGTCTTTCTGCACAGCTTTCTCTGGAGATTGATGGAGGTAAAGTATGGATTTTCCCGGCAGAGCTTCCAGCTGCAAATGGATTTGAAGGTCCCTATCTGTCCTGTCTCTCCGCTTTTATGTGTTTTGAAAATGGGTGTGTGTGAGCAGCATCACTAGCCAGCCCCTCTCCACTTATCATTGGCCAAGCTTTCATTTCTCCCCTGATTGGGGGGGCTAAGTTGTGTCAGAGTGATGTCATTTTACAGCCTGCAGAACGTCCACTCCTCCTGTCAACTTGCACACAAATCTAGATTTGAACCAAATACATATTTGCAGAGGTACATATGGTTTTAAAATCATATGCACCCATCATGCATTACAGGAGGTATACCCTGTCCAACTCTGCTCTTCCTGAGAGCTTGCATTCAGAAATGGCAATATTTTGCACTTTTTAACTGGTTTGCAATACCGGACATTAACCCAAATTTACACACATGTGCGCAAGGAGTATGGACATTAATTGATGAAGTGTCAGATTTTTCACATGCACACATTTTGAGTAATATCCTCTTTTCCGCTAAAACCCCCCTGAACATACCACCGGTTCTAAAAACCTCTTAAAATGTGGGCAGAAAAATCACAAGAATTATGGTATCATTTATCAAATTTTCACATGTCCGTACTATGAGTTATTCATCTTTTTAGAGTTATGTTCTGACCACAAAGGGGTGTGGTTTTCCTCCAGCACAAGGTTGAATTTCTGGTTTTTCCAGTTCTGCCAAGCCAGCTTGCTCTCACAGGCAGTGCCCCTCCCCTTTGCTTCAGGAGGAAGCTACATTTACGACATCTGTAATAAACCATCTGCCTGAGTCAGGACAGGGCTTTGTTCAGAGCTCCTGTATTCTGTGGGGGCTCCCCTTAATTCAATTATCAGAGAGATGGCATATCCTTAGTGTGGCCAGCAAAAGGCAGATAGGCCTGGGAACACAGCTGTGACTCAAGTTTCACTCCTGATGGGGGTGGCTGGTGGGCAGAATTCAGTTCCTTAAGCCAGGTTTCAGATAAAATGTCACTTTTTGTTCCCCAGTTTAAGTCAATACAATGTTTTACATATGCAGCTAGAATGCTGATTCTAAGTTCAAAACTATGACATTTAAACAATTGCAACCTATGTGACACTCAAAGTAGGTCACTCTGTCAATTTAAACACTTAGATTTTTAGTGTCTTTCAGTCCAAATTTACTTAAACTGCTGAAATCCACAGCTCAGCCAGTCTTGTTATAAACCTTCAAGTCACTTCAGAATATAACTTTACATTGGATCCACCTCTTAAAATGTCTTTCTTTGGCATGCTCTGGGTTCATTTATTCAGTTTTACAAAAAATAAAATCTGGTGGTTTTAAAACGCCGGCTTTTGGATAGTGGCGAGTACTGGTACTGCACCCCTTTTTGGGATTTAAGAAAATGAATTCCCAACAGTTATGGGTTTGCTTTTGGCTATCAGCATTGCCACTCCCAATGGTTACAGACTGTGTGGGTAGTCCAATGGTGGTTTTAGGCAGTGTCCTTCTGTGCCCATAACATCGGCAAAAATGGGTGGCCGCCTATTCTTCATGCACTTCCCTGGGCATTTTCTGGGAAGCTCTGGCCATCATGATGTTTTCATGTCAGTACTGCACAGTTTTGAGGTAGGGCTCGGATGCATGGGTAAATACATCCCACAGCATTACATATGCCATCTGTGAGTACCCATGCAACTGTGATAGCTGCTCATAATTTTGTAACCAGTCCCACTTCACTAATCTTCGGGTGAAGGCACCTTTTAGTGCTTGGAACTCTGTACACCGTTTAAAATCAGGTGCCCAGTTTATCAAGGGGCATGTCTCCTTAAATACTCACAAATGTGTCCTTCATTTCAGCAGTGTGTTCTAAACTAAACAGTATTTATTTGTACAGTCTCCAAGTTGTCAATGGGCATAAGAGGGACATAAATGCCTTTAAAAATAGAATGCCTCTCCGTTTTAATAGTAAAGTTCTTAATGAGACCAAGCCCATCTCGAGACGAATATACTCAATTGATACAGAAATTATAAGCTACTCACCGTAGTGACTAACTTACTCTTCCGTCCCGTCCCCTTTCCTCCATACTGCATGGACGTCCCTTCCAAGAGACGCGAGACGGAACCTTATTCACCAGAAAAAACCTTCCCCTTTAAATTTAGAGGCGTTTGGCCCTGGGAGCATGCGTTGCCCTGACTCCGCCCTCCAGCGCCACACCACAGTCCCCATAGACGCTTCAACACTAAAATAATATTGCCTAATGACGCCCGGGGTGTGGGGGATGGAGGATGGTGGGACTTATGAGGAAAGGGGACAAAGAACTAAGAGTACTTTAGTAACTACGGTGAGTAACTTCTAATTACTTTTGCGTCCCGTCCCCTTTCCTCCATACTGCATGGGCGTTTACAACTGAATGTAGCCCCAAGGTGGAGATGAGCACCTCCCTAAGCAAAGAGGTTCCTGAGAACCACCTGTCCGAAAGCCGCATCAGATCTAGAGCAGGCATCCAAACAGTAGTGCTTGCAGAAAGCACAGGGAGTGGCCCAGGTGGCCGCCCTGCTTATGACTTGCCAAGGGCCAAGGCGCTGTAATGCAATGGCCGTTGCCTTGGCCTCGACTGCGTTGGTGTGCAGGTTTTCCAGAAATGGCTTGTGCTGCCCCTCGTATGCTTCTTTGTTGGCCGAGACCATCCAGCGGGATACAGAGGCCTGATAGTGTGTCTTGCACCTCCAAAAGTGACAACTAGGGCGTATGACTTGCGGAAGCCCTTGGTCCTGTCAAGGTAGAATTTCAGGGCACGCCTGACATCCTGGCAGTGCAGAACTCTGCCTTGTCCTTCGGATCGGCAAACAAATGTAGGACACACTATTTCCTTGTTTAAATGGAAAGCAGACGGCACCATCAGCAAGAATGCTGGGGTGTCCTCAGGCACATGACTACCTTGTCCTTGTGAAAGGTAGTGTATGGTTCTGAGGCGACCAGCGCCTCGATTTCGCCGACTTTGCGAGCCGAGGTGAGGGCGACTAGTAAGGCCATCTTAATGGTGACCAGCCTGATGTGCGCGGATGCCACTGGCTCGAACGGTTTGTGCGCCAGGGCACCCAAGACTATGTTCAGATCCCACAGGGGTTGTGGTCTCTTGATGGGCGGGTAGAGCCTTGCGAGTCCCGTCAAATGTGTGACAATCGGATTGGAGGAGAAGACCTCCTCCTCCGAGTTCCTGTAAGCCCCGAAGGCTGCGAGATAAGTTCGGCAAGTGTCCATCTGCACGCCTGAGTGGGCAAGGTGCGCCTAGGAGAGCATGTCGTCCAAAGTACATGCCAGGGGGGTGGATTTTCTTGGAGTCCGCCCAGTGGCAGAACCTGGTCCATTTACCTTTATACTTGGCCCTGGTAGCCTTGCTCCTTCTGCCCTTACGATCTCTAGATTAGCCTGGGAGAGGCCGAGGTGCCGAAGGCGTTACCTGCTCAGGAACCATGCAGTGGGGGCTAGTTTCTGAGGTGCGGGGTGGATGACTCTGCCCCACCTGCTGCCACTGTATTCATGAGTCTGGTAAAGACCGAGGGGGCTGAGTTGAGGCCAAAAGGAAGCACCTTGTATTGGAAATGGAAGCCCATGATGCTGAATCGTAGAGGAACGATGGGGCTGCCAAATCGGGACGTGCAAGTACGCGTCCTTCAGATCCAGTGAGCACATCCAGTCTCCCTTGCACAATGTATCCACTATAAAAGCTGGCGTATCTATCTTGCATTTTTTTTTAGAGGTAAGGAGAGGTTGAGGGTGGAAAGGTCCAGCACAACTCTCAGGCCTGCCTGGTCCTTTTTCTGAATGGCGAAAATCCTGGAGTAAAAGCCCAAACCTCGCTGGGAGACTGGGACTTCCGGTCGCTCGTCGAGAGACAAGCAGTAGAGGATCTCCGCCAAAAGAGTTACTGTCCCAACTTCAGGGAGTGGAGGAGAGGAGAGGCTGGATGGGCAGGCACTACCCCGTGGATACTACGAAGAGGATGCAGGGGTCTGAAATTCTGGCGCCAGAACTGTGCATGGAGAGCAAGCCTGCCCCCCCCCCCCACTGGAGACACGTGGACCCGGAGGGGCGTGTCATGCCTTCTTTCCCTCTGAGACTGTTGCGGAGGAGGGGGACTGGAAAAAGCCCTGACCCTCCCACCCCCTTTTGTTGCTTGCGCCGATGTTGAGTTGCGAGCGGTCCGGCTGCCTGGATCTCCGTTCTTGGAAGCCGCAGAACCCTCTGTATGTACACCTCTTGTCGGAGCGCTGCCGTGACTTGGTGTACAATATGGGCATGGTCTTAGTCTGGATAAAGATTTTGGTGCTTGTGAGCTGTTTTTTTTTTGTCCAGCTCCTTGTCCGTGGTGGAGTGGAAGAGATCACCCACCTCGAACGGCAGGTCTAATATGCGTCCATGTCCGGGATGAAATTAGTAGCACGAAGCCAGGATGTTCTCATGTCCGTGGCAATGCAGATGGCCCGGCCAGAGGTGCCAATGCGGGCCACGGTGGACTCCATGATGTCCTGCGCCACAGTCCAGCCTTGAAACAAGCTTGGCGCTGCGTAGGAAGCTCTGGGAGAAAATCAGCAATTTCCTGCCACAACCTCCGGTTAACGGCCGCCGGCATGGAATCTGCATTGGCCTGACGAAGATGCAAGGATGCGTTGGAATGCAGTTTCTTCCAGTACTCCAAGATCTTCTCCTTGCCTAGCAGCGCTGCAGAGGAAGAGGCCGAGGACGACTGAGGCTTGTAGTATAGTGATGCCGCGGCAATCACTGAGGAGTGTGTGCCCCCCCCCCTCCATCTGCCTGTACTTGGCATCCAGGCATCGATTGACCGGCTGGACCGAGTGGGGCTTGAGCCAACCCTTCTTGGCCAGGGTGACCACGTCATTCTGCATCATGATTCCAGTCTTAGCAGAGGGGCGTCACGTGAGGACTTCGGGTTGAGGCAGGCCCAGGTACTCTGCCAGCCCTGCAAAACATTTGTGGAAGGCCTTGGCTGAAGATGGGTTGTCGGTGTCCTCCTCGTCCACCTGAGGGTCCGGAGGATCTGGCACCGGTGGAGGAGTATTGGGCGCCGGAGGCTGAGGCATGGGGACCGGAGCCAGAGGCTGGTAAAGAACCGCCTGCACAATCAGTTGGGGTGCCGGAGCAGGTGGCAGAGGCTGCGCTGTGGCCAGAGGCGCCGGAAGCATTGGAGGGAGCACGTCCCTGATGGCATCCCCGAGGATGACCCCCATCCGAGGAGATTACAGGAGCGTACAGGCCAGGGGTGGTAGGTGATATTGTCGGGGTAGCGGGAGGCTACTGGAGCTGCTGCATACCCTGCCCATATGGACGCAGCTGGAACCTGCGCAAATAAAGGAAAGGATGTAGGCCACGTACCTGGTTGACAACAGTCCCACCTCGACACTTGTTCCTCGACTTGCTACTTTTCCTGGTGCGGTGGCGGATGGGTGCCAATGTCCGGCACAACAGCCATCTTGTCGAGCTGCCTTCCACTTCCCCGCGTCGTGCTGCACGGCTCACTGGGCCCAGCCTCGTCTAGGACTCTTCAGTGTGGATCATGAGGCCTAACCTGCTCCTCAGGCAGAGGCCAGGTAGGTGTTACCATCTCGGCGTTTAGGCACCCCCTCAGACATATTGCCAGTACTAGGGCGCAGCCCCTTGGTGAAGACCCGGTAAACACTTTCCGGTCCCTCATCACTATCACCGGAAGGATCCAAGGATCACTCGGCCGGTAGCTGGGGTAGCCTCAGTGCACGTGCTGGTACGAGAACCCGAGTGGTCCCTCCCGCATGGGCAAGTCCTTAGGAAGGAGTCTCTTGTGGGGTGCGATGGAGGATAAAGGCCCTACCTTGGGCCTGGATCGATGGTAGACGAATTCATTCAGGTCCTCTGGAAGAGCTCCCTCCACCTGGCTAGTCTGTTCTTCAGAGACCATGAGGAAAGGGTGTTACACGGTACAAGCTTGCCAACCATAGTCTGGGCAGAAGTCGACATGCTGTGGGGAGGAGTGTTGCGTCTGAGGACCAAGTACCTATATGATAAAGACAAAAAAAACCACAGAAGTATCTGCGCTTGGAATTACATGGCTGAAGCCAAACCCAGGCGTGCTGGTGAATTCAAGCAGTTTCCATTGACGCGGAAAAGGGGACTTCGGTGTGACGCCGGAGGGCGGAGTCAGTGTGGCAGATGCTGCCAGGGCTGCACCCCCACGCGGCTCTTAACTTAAAAGGGAAGGTTTTCTCTGGTGAAAAAAGTTCCGTCTCCCGTCCCTTGGAAGGGACACCCATGCAGTTTGGAACAAGCATAAAAAATTACGCTATTAAGTAACAGATATTGTAGAATACGAATTGATATTTGTTGGTTGGAAAAGGAAGTATCATTTTTGTGAGAAAAACAGGATTTGAGCTTGCGACGATTGGTCCTCGCTCATATTGTTGAAGTTATTTAAAGAAACAGAAGGGTATAACAAGTGTTATATGAAGGAAAGGGGAACAGATTTAAGCATGGAGGATATGACTCCATTAGTACACCTGTGCAAACAGTTGCCAAAACATGCACCCAAGCTGAAAAAGTATAGTGCAGAATGGGTTAAAGGAACCGCGAACAAAATGTTTATGCCATGGCCACAGGGTGGATCGCTGTCTAAAGCGGACCTACAGCACATGACATATTTGCACGCCACATACAAAGGTAAAAAGTTAAATAAACGCCTAGCTAGTTTAGAGCTTTGGAAGACGTACCAAGAGGATAAGGAGGAGGAGCCACCGTTAGATTGGATACTTAACGTATGTACAGAGGGGGGGTGAGACGCCTTCCGCGCCACCTGCCCCGTCTGAAACAAAAATCATAGTCAGTAAGGATGAAGGATTATACCCACTAAGAGAGCTTAAAGCAGCCACGGGGTACAGCAACCCGGCATACGAGTCACCTACGCAAAGTACTGACGAAAGCCTGAATAAAGATCGAGGTAGAGAGATTGCCTCCAAGGGACAAGGAGAGATGTGAATATGAGAGGAAAGACCAGGCACACGCAAGTACATCTCCCGATACAGAGAGAGAAGGCAAGAGATGGAAAAGAAATAAGGATAGAACTGATGAGATAGCATTCGAACAGAACAAATAGATGGGAGGTCAGATTCTATTGAAACTATGGTAAAAGCATTGATGACGTGAATCGAAAAGAGAAGTTAGACTATGTACGGAGAACTGAGAAGGAACAGGAAAAAGGATTGAGACGAAAAAATTGCGAAAAAAGAGGCAGAGACGAGAGCAGTTTTATCGCAAAGAATAAGAAAGACAACAAGATCATAAACAGAGCATCTAATGATCAAGACAGACAGGAACAAAGGCGAATGGAAGATGAGCAAAAGATACGGGAGATAAGAATAAGGAGACAAAGGGATGAGGAAATATGAAGGGCAAATAATAATAATAATAATAATAATAATAATTAGGCTTTTATATAGCGCTACAAACCCTCAGGTATCTGAGCGCTGCTTATTATTACCCACGGTGTGTGGTGCTCATTTATCGACCTCGGAAGGATGAAAGGCTGAGTTTGGCCCCGCCGGGATTCGAACCTGCGTTAACAGGCT
The DNA here is from genome assembly GCF_040938575.1 of Ambystoma mexicanum. NCBI lineage: Eukaryota > Metazoa > Chordata > Amphibia > Caudata > Ambystomatidae > Ambystoma > Ambystoma mexicanum. The sequence continues at coordinate 1,319,945,745 of NC_090924.1, forward strand.
CTGCACGGGTGTCAAAGCGGGCGCTCTACTCGCTGTGCCACTTGACCGGCACTGAACATAGAAAGGAAGAAGATAGGGTCAGAAAGGAAGCGAGGAGGTGCAGAGAATTAAATGATATAGAATGTAAGCGGAGACAGAGCACACAATCTTAAATATCTAGAAAGAGGTTAAAAAAACCTGATACAGTAGTAGACTGGGAAGAAATCAAAGAATTATACCTCCCCCCTCCCGAGTACGATTCAGTACCAGGCATGTCTAGGGCAAATATCAAGGATGACTTCGACACCAGAAGCATCGAGAGACGATCGATAGAATATATGATGAGATCGGGCTAAAATAAGTACCTCAAGTGGAGGACGAGCGCCGAGAGCACTTTGCGTTCTGATGCTGAGGATGTCTCCATGAATAGTAAGAATAGATAGCTATCCCTAGATAGGTTGGAAATCAGTAAGAAAAAGGAGGATGCAAGAAGTTGCACAAGTTGGGCACAGATGATGTCAGACACAAAGAGGAATATGAGGAAAAGGAAGATGCGAAAGACGATTCTCTTGAGGAAAGGGAATAAGATGGTCAGATTCTAGTGGGTCTGCACTGAGCATCGGAATCAGCCACACAGTCAGGCCGACGCGAAGAAATATTATACGGTCAGAGGGGGGGAGGGTGTCTCCACCACCCTATGTGAGCCGACTGAGGACATTACCAGGTAGGCGGCAATGCGTAAATATCACTCCTGCAGTTTATAGGAAAACTGAGAAAAGAGAGCGGACTATGCATTCCAATATCCGTTGCTCGAGAAAGGCAGAGCGACACCACAGTATATTCCATGGCCACACATCGATCAGGAATACCTGTAAAACAAGCTTCCAATTCTGACTTCGGGAGCCGGAAAATGGCTACATGAGTTAGAAAAAATGACGGGAGGGAACACGTTAGCTATAGGGGATATCAAGGGTCTTTTAATCGCCATACTTGGTGATAGAGCGGATGCGTGGACACTTGCAGGTTACTCTGGTGTGACTACAGTTAATACCGCGCATGACAGAGCACCGTTTAACAATTGCAGAGCCGGAGTATGGAAGGCATTACGATCACTATCCGGATACTTCTGACATGGGAGCTATAATGTCATGGAAAATGAAGGAGTCAGAACACCCTTTGCTTTACATTCAGAATTTCCAAGACACGTGGGTACTTGAAACGCGGGAATCTTCGGGGAAGTCTATACCCATGTTCTACCATATATATGCCAGATCAGGTACAGAAGCAGCTCAAGAAAATAATAGGAATCTAGGCCAAACGGTGGTCTGAAATACAGTGGACCATAGCTCACTACTGCAGGCTGCAAGAATAATCGCAAAAAAGAAGCTACACGAAAAGGTGAGCACGCAAAATTAGTGCAGAAGAAAATGTCAAAATATGCCATTGTGGGGGCAATGATAACTAACAGACGGATCAAACATGCAGCAGGCCGATAATCAACAGCAGGGTAATCAGGGCAATAATGGGTTTTACTCCAGAGGAAGAGGCTTTCGAGGAAGAGGATGGCAGAGTAATCAGGGAGGTTTCCAAAATATGCAACATGAAAGTCAGGGCATGTCAAATGGGCAAATGACCAGACCACCGCCAATATGTTGGGTGTGTGGGATGACAGGGCACCTAGCACGCACATGCAGAAGTCAAGGCATGGTGCAAAACGACCAAGGAACCAGAGTAGGTATGGTGAATCCACCTGTCGTATTACAAGAGGGAGGAAATGGAGTTGCGCAAAATCACACGATGCAACCGCAAACGCCAGGAGCACAGCAAAGCTCGCAACCCCAGACTTTGATAAATTGTCCACAGGGACAGTCCCAACAGTCACTGATGCAAATGTCGCAAACAAGTATGGGTCAGGCTGTGAACGATGGGATAAGAATTAACACTGGTGATGGGGAAGACCATACACACTAAATGGGATAAAATTGTATATGGACGAGGACAGCTCACTGGGATACCGGATGTGTTCTATCAGTGACACCAGACCCTCACCAGGAACCAAGGGTGGCTGTTATAGGGTGTAAAGAATATTCCTTCTTAGTTGACACTGGTGCGACCTGCTCGTGCATACGTGAAGTTTATGAACAGATTAGCTTGTTACTTGGTATAAAGCACAAGTTCTCGTCGGCGTATCACTCGCAAGGTAATGGGATCTGTGAGACGCTCAACAACTTGTTATAGGAAAGGATAGCCAAGTTGAAGCTTACTCTAAAGAAAGGATGGCTGCACTGCCTTCCATTGGCACTGTACTCACTCAGAAACCAGCATGGTTCTGACCATCACCTTATGCCGCACGAAATAGCAACAGGAAGAGGATGCGCGCTCCCTCGACACCCAAAGCAGAGCTAGGTGTGATGCCCAGCAGACAAGTGAAATCTTAAGGTCTGAAATGCAAAATTACTTGAACTGCATGACATCTTGTCTTACTGTAATTACAGGCCAGCTGCAGCGACGACGAAAAGGGTGCACAGAGCGCAGGAGGAGATGCTACTGCAGACACAGTTCAGAGTCTGTGTTCCTCCAATATTCCCTGGAGACACCCGGCCTGGTGAGGAATCAAGGAAAAAGTGGGATGAGCCAAGGTTCATTGGACCGTTCACAGTTGAAGACGTTACTCTATCTGCAGTCAAGCTACAAGGAAGAATAGCTTGGATCTTCCTGGGTGATATCAAGCCATACGTCGAAGAAATCCCCCTGCCTGCACCCCACCGCGAAGAGACTACAGACAAGGGGGAAGAACCACAGCACATGCAGACGAGATCCATGACGAGGAAGGACGCATGACCAGCAGCAAAGACAAAGAACTTTCGTGCAAATTTGTAGCTTAAAAATGGACATTCCTCTGAGCAAAAGGAGAAGAGGATACGGACATAAATATGGACACTGTGCATCCTAGTTGCAGGGTGAAGGAAAGAAGTGCATATGTAAGCCACAATGTAGGTTATCGACTTTGAACTTTAGACTAAGGCACACTGAAGCCTTGATATGAAAAGAACGTCAAATTTCAATTGCAGACAAACGAGTTGGAAGAAAATACAGTATCCAGACTCCTTCAAGACAGGAACATTGTTTGGACTCACAAATGGCATCCCACAGTCGCGACATCACTAAAGACGTTTTGAAATACTTTGACCTAGTCTTGAGGTTCCACCCATCAGTAGTGGGAAGGCTCACGAGCATCCCTGAATTTCTGCAAGATCATGAAAACAACAAGACAATAAGAAGGCTGCTTGCTGATCTCCAAGCAGTTCTTCCTACTTCCCGAATACAGAGAGGATGTCCCAAGCGGAAGATGCGAATTTTGAACGGCATCATAATCCTAGTCACTCTACACCAACGTAGATCGTAGAAGCCAATCACAGCGAGTACCGAACTGTTACAGAAGTCAGAAAGGGAAAAAACAAATGTCCCTGTCACGAGAAGACAGCAGATCGGCGAACAATGTCTTCTTTCACCTAATAGAGGAATTTCAAGAACTTTTAGGAAGACCTGCCGGTGTTGACATCGTCGAGTTCAGAGACCCAGCAAAATCAACACAGCTATGCATGCTCCTGTATGGTATTATAGTACTAATTAAACTCTCCAATCTCCACCAGAGTTTCCGGAAGAAACCTTGAAGCTTCCAGCCGAGGGACCGATTGAGAAAGCTTTGCCAGAGACCTTTCTTGTTACACGAACAAAGACACGACATGTCGTCTGGAATGATGCAAATAAGATGCATCAACTGTGAACTCGTGTACTTTAAACATGCACACTAAAAGATGTGCTGACCACATTACCTGATTTTGACATTTCCTCATACGTAGAAAGAGAACTGTATCCAGAGGTAACAGACAATCCAGCGTCCAGGCAAGAGGGAGAATTGTTTCCGTACATGCAACCCGCAAGAGGAACCAGCAGAATCCAGAAATATTGTCTAAGATTGTATTAAAGCATTAGCCTTTTTTCATAAAATGTTTGAGTTGAGAAATAAAAATAGCAACCATGTTCTCCCCCAGGAGGAGAGATGCCCTTGACTTTCACCTACCTCATTGGTACAGATGAAGAGGCCTGAACCATGGATGGAAGTGCCTGCGAAATCCCCAGTGAGAAGCAGCTACATGGATGTTATCAAGGATGTGATGATAGCAAACTACATGAAAACCTTGAAAAGCATACAAGGAGATGACAGTGAACTAAATGATTACCTGGACAGCACACCACATCTGGGAAAAAAAACATATGGTACAAACACATGAAAGAAGGAGGGGGAATGCTTTGTTTGTGCACTCCTACCCTACAGCATGGGTAAATCAAAGATCTTTGTAGCTGTAGAAATTGACGTCCAGACAGCACTCTATCACAGGTAGCAATGTGCAAGACAGGAGGCCAGTTCATGGAAAATGATGCCTCACTGAAATGGGCAACTGAAGCAACTGATCCAAACGAAGAAGATTATGTCCAGGACAAAGACAAGAAACAATGGAAAGGCGAAGCACATCGTGATCAGGTACGAGAAGCCTGGAGTTAAAGGGGCGGAGATCAGAGGATAAGCAAATCAAAAGATGAACGTCCAAGGAAGAACTCCAGAAGAGGCCAGAAAATGGAAGAGGCCAAATGCAGATATGGGGAACAGTGCTTTCACCACACGGATGGGAGAAAGAAGTAGTGATCTGCAAAGCATGGATGTCACCGGAGCCTGCAAAGAAGCAATTGAAAATGCGCAGAAGATATGCAAGCCACTATGGCCAAAACTTGCACAACTATTGACATGGGTTGAAGACAGAGGAGGACCCCTACAGATAGTGCCATTGGAGAATTTGAAACTGTGCTTCAGAAACAATGGTACAAGAAAACCAGAACTGTGGACAAATCGTTGAAGCTCCAGGAATGGTACATGGTACTGCAGTGACCATGGATCATTATTGGGCATGTGGATCCAAAGCATACATTAGACTGCCGAAAAACTGGGGAGGTATGTGCACATTAGTAAATGTCCATGTTCCAGCGCTGGTAATTCCAAAAAGTGATTTGAATATTGACAGTTTTCTAAAAGCAGATGCTCACCTGAGGAAGAAGAGATCTGTAGAAGAAGCAGAATGAAAAGAGAAAATGATTTCTCTGCCAATTCAATAGAAGCTTTTGATGGGATTCTGAATGAACATAAGCTGTTCAGTCAGACATCAGTGTTCATGTTATGCTCACCTTGTCTCTGCGGGGGCGTTGGGGCACGGTTGGAGCCCTCCCTCGACTTGGCTCCTCTGGATCGCCTCCCTCTCCCGGTTTCTGCGGAGCCTGCTGTTCTGGATGCCGGTATTGACCCTGAGAGAAGATGAGAGCTAATGAGAATGGCGTGTGGGTGTTGTGACTTCCCTCAACCCTCTTGTGCCAAAATGAAGTGTGCAAGCGTTTTCCCATGCAAGCTCACCTGTTGTGTTGTAATGTTGAGCTATCCGTCCTGCTCATCTTAGCAGGGGCACGTAGAGCGGACCGAGTTGCTTCACTGGTCCATGGTAGTGTTCATCCAGACCGGCTGCGACCAATCCACTTAGAAGGTTAAGTCTTTTGGTTGCGATTATAGTTCATTTATTATAATGTCTTTGTCTTGTTCAATAATAATTCTTGCAATGTCTAATCACATTCCAATAGGTATGAAGCAGCAGATCGGAGTCGTGGAGCAAATCCGGGGAGTTCCTGGAGCGTGATGGAACTGGGAAGTTGGCCTTTATAATGGAACTATAGTCACTGGTATGGCAGCCAAGCGTTCGTTATTGTTATGAATTGTAACCTGTTGTGTTCTCTTTTCTCTTGCAGGAGAAGGCGGACGGTGAAGAACGAAGTCTGGATGCTCGTTCAGCTCAGCGGTTGCAGGGTGAAGATGCCGCAAAGAAGAGGAACGAAGTGGAGTTCCAGGTAGCTGGGCGCCGAGATCAGGTGAGAAGGCTTTGACTCCAGCAGTGATGGGATTCAGGTAAGAGGCGCACACAGCGATGGAGCAGCTGGAATCAGGTAAGAAGCGCCTTTAGCGGTGGAGATGCTGGCATGCAGAAAGAGGTCTTCAGAGATGAAGCAGCTGGAATCAAGTGGATTCACAGGTAAGAACAGCGGTAAGCGTTACCCTGCAAAAGCAAAACGCAAAGCAGAGGTATGTGGATGGGTTGGCCTTATACAGGCTGGCCCTGGCCCCTCCCTTTAGCCCTGCCTAGTGGCTCCACCTTGCTCCACCCAGGGACTCCTGCACGTGCCTTCCAATGTTGTTCTATGGCCACATCCGTCCCTGCAGCACGTGCCTTAGGCACAGTGTGTGCAAGGCACACTTACATGAGCCTGGCACCGGAGGCGCCAGGACTGGGTCCATTTGGACCCTGGGTATGAGGGAGAACTGGCCCTTAGTTCTGTGGCCATGACAGTTCACAACAATTTTCATGCCGAGAATCCAAGTTGGAGCAAATGGTTACAGATAACCAGATGGGAGTTACTGCAGACAATCAATTCAACCATAAAGGGATTCAACGCCATCAAGGAAGAACTAAGGTCGATTCGACTAATGACTCTGCAGAACCGATACGTCCTTGACATGATCACAGCTATGGACGGAGGAGTTTGTGCAAAAATCAGAGAATCATGTTGCACATTTATACCTTCTCATGATGAAGAAAATGGAACCCTAACAGAAGCCATAGGTATGCTGACGAAACTACAGAATCAAATGATTGACGAAACTGACGAAGTAGACGATGACAGTTGGTTTGGATCACTGTTTTCATGGGTTCCACAATGGATGGCAGACGCATTCGAAATTCCGAGGAGCCCTGTTAGTGATGATAAAACTGCGAAAAAAGCCATAGGGATGAAGATCATGATTGATGACGAGTCAGAATGGAATCCCAAAGACCTGACTGATGAAGAAATAAACTTTGTGAAAGCTAGCATTCACGCACCAGAAGGAACCAAGTTCCAGTATTCAAAGAAAACACAGAAACTACGTGGGGAAATGGATTTATTGCAGCCCTAATGGACAATGTCAACTTATGACATGGAACAAAGATCAAAACGACAGAACCGCAGGAACCTTGAAGGGAGTAATAAAAATATGGACTCTAAAGAGGCATATCTACAGACCTTCATGTGTGAACCCAGAAGATGAAGGGGAGATGAAGACAGGATGCAGAAAAGGTGGATAGAAAGGGAAAAAATGAAAGTGGTCGATGAATCGCCCAGAGGAGGTGGGGGGTGGAGAGTGTAGAGGAGGCCTCAAATATGGTCTGCCCTTCAACCTATCATTTTGAAGTTCCAGAAACAGTCATGCTGAGATATGTGACGTATGGTGAGCAAATAAAGAAGCAGAGCCCCGCAGTGGGACTCTGCCCGGTACCTATCAGACAGACAGCACCTATTGAAGTACCTACACCTAAGAAACCTTGGAGTGTAAGGTACCCATTGAGAAAACTATCGACAAGTGAGACAGAATGACGATTGTCACAACGTGATGCCTGAAGAAGCCACGAAAGTCTAAAAGACGAATGGTGACGTCACAAGAACACTGACTCGCAAAACGACATGTGAATGACGAAAAGAGACAAAACACCAAGGATAACCGACATCCTGAGTTGAAGTAAAAGGACGATGTCAAGTATAGGAAGCTTATGCCATAAGAACAATGAAGATATGCAACCATTTTACGTGTGTACATATGCTTGGAAACGCAAGAAAGCTGAGGAAATTGTGTGGCTTGCTATGCTTGGTAGGAAATTAGTTGCGGCAAGCATCACATATACATATCTACCTCAAATGGAGCACTTTATATGACGGATATGTCCACTTTGCAAACTGGCAGAACCAACCGCAGGTTACCAGAGGCTCCAGGAGAGAAGGCCCTCAAACACGCAAATCGAAAGCCAAAGAAACGAAATTCAGATGCACGAGACCCGTGCAAAGAAAACAAGGTAATCTTAGCTGGCACAGGCTAATACAATTTATGACGCCAAGAGCGGAGTATCCTGTTCAAAGGAGTCGAGATAAGCAGCAGAAGGCATTTGGTGGACAGCAAGCTAAAATCAAATACACCAATTACATGGAGACAGACTATTTCACGGTGCCTAAAACACGTGACCTGCCAAGCAAGAAGAGTTGGGACCTTCACACCTACGCGCAGCCTTGAGTCATGTACAGATATCCGAGTTTTCCCAGACAGAGGCAGCATCATGGCCTACAAATCAGAAACTAATTGATACATGGCCAGTGGGACAGTGATGGATGATGGTACTGGTTGGTGGGAGACTAGGGGAGCTGACGGGCACCCTGCACCTGGTCGACCATTCTGCATGCTGCTATTCTGCATGCTGCTATTCTGCATGCTGCTAAGCAGAGTGGAAACGTACAAGGTGATGTGGTATCAACCCAATCACAATGTACCAAGTAATCTAGGATCCTATAGTCGGTAGAACCAATGAGACGTACTTTTAGTGACGTCCACAGTAGTCATCCTGAAGGAAGGGCTTATATGCCACACCTCGCACTAGTTATACAATCCTTTTACTCCACTATCATATACAGATATAGTACCTATAGTAAAGTTACCTTCCTATAACCAATAGAATTGCATGAAACATTTTTAGCATTTCACATCGGCGATGACAAGTTTTTAGTATAAAGGTTGTGATTCTCGTGAAGTTCATCGGAGTTGAAGCGAGAAGGAAGATCGAGCAACTGCTGATATTCATAACTCTGTTTTTTGTACTCGCCATTAAGCGTACTCCTTTTGCCAAACCATTGAGTTGTCATTATTGATTTGATGCTGGAGTACGAATCTACATCCCCATCCATTTCACGGATGCTGCTATTCCATCTTAAAGTGCTGTTTGGGAAAACACCAGTCCAATGGGCCGGCTGGGGGGGTCTCATGCACAAGGTAACTAATTGTTTTTATTCCCCCCAAGAACAGGTGTGCCCTATACTAAATGTGTTTGATAAGGTCAGACTTCCCTAGAAATAATTTTCTAAATAAGGTCTATGCTTTGGTCTGTGTACTTTAAAGCATAGTGTTGTGTTTTTATAATGTGTTCATATGATCTGTAATGGTGTTTATTTCCCCCAAGTTTTATCTGGGCCTTCTTGTATTTCAAGAAACCCTTTATTTTTACAATATATAGTGTTTGCGTTTCTTTGGACCATATGTGTACTACAATGTATTTGTACTGAATTTACATACCTCTCTCCCTCCTAAAGCCTGGCTGCTCAGTCTATGCTACCATATACTCGGCTGGTACAGACTTCTATTAAGAATGCAGTCTTGTGCTCTCAGTTGAATGGTTTTACCAAGCCCTTAGTTGGACTTCAGAAAAACTGTCCTAACAGGTAGAAGCCTGACTGATGGACTCCCAGGATGTGGGTGTCCTTGAGGTATTGTTGGACCCGTGCGTGTATGCTGCGTGGTCAAGTATTTGTAGGATGAAGAGTACGGTAGTAATGGGGCGGTAGTTTGTGGGGCTGGTTGTGGTCGAGAGGTTTCTTTAGCAACGGGGGGATACAGGCTTCTTTCAAGGAGGCTGGGACAGTTTTTGCAGCGAATGATGAGTTGATTATTGCTGTGATGAGGGGTGAGAGTTTCTCGGCAAACGTCTTGGGTAATGGGTGCAGGACCGGCATCCCCTTTGCAGCAGGAGGGCTTAAGACTTTTGATAATGTTGGCAACTTCGAGTTCTGATACAGGGTGGAAGTCGAATGGTGGGTAGGTGGACTGGGGCTGCAGAGGTGGTGTTGGTGCACCAAGTCATCTGCAATAAGGCCTGTAGGACGGTCAAGTTCATGCAGGATTGTAAATAATTCTATGCACACCAGAAGGTTGGGAAATTAAAGATTTTGAAATGAATCTGTTTATTCTTTTCTTATATTTGCAGATTTCATCCGCGGAGGTGTGTCTGAATTTGTTATCCTACACCCCCCCGCCCCATGTGTGTTGACAGTAAGAGTATTTTTAAAACTACTCTGTTGGGCCACCCTCAGCTTCTGTGGAATTTTGCAAACCTGTTCCTGACACAATGGACAATATCGGCATAGCTAGCATGAAAATATATTTTTTATGCCGGCAGAATAAGGGCATATATTGTGGGCAAAGGCATACAAAAATGTGTTGCTAAAAGCTCATACATTTAGCAACTCTATATATATTTTATTTTCTCATGTGTTACCCAACAAAAGTGATTATAAACTGCATTCCCCGTTACCCAATTTTTCACAGCAAGTGTGCTGTAAATAGCTCCAGGTTTAACGCTTTGGTTGGTTTGAGTTCCAATGCTATGCTCAGCTTTTTCCCTCAAATTTAAGTAAAGAAAAAAACACCATCCACCAATTTAGTTTGGTGGTTAAAGGGACTTCTGCTGAAATCATTCTGCCACTACACCGTTTTTTTCATTCCTTACGAGTATATGGTTTGTTTATTCACTTTTTATGCGCACCAGACCCTTGAGTAAAAGGGCGCAGCAGTAACAAAATGCAAGGCTTACAGAGTTACAAGAATATACAGGTTGCAATACAATACACTGAATCACAAAAATAGATTAAATTACACAGTTTACAAAAAGTGACAGTTCAAATGGGAATATAGGGCAGGTAGGAGTATACTATAGGTACCATCGCCCGTAAGGCTCCCACGCCTGGGGTGCTAGTTAAACACTACCTTTTGGCCCTTTGGTGATTAAATCACCCTACATTGGTTTTAGGGGGTAGGCTAGGAGTGCAAGTCGATACTGCGCTTTGGTAGCCCAATGGACCTTTATGGTAGCCAATGGGTTACTAATGGAGTAAGTCCTACTAGTGTTTGAGAGACTAAGATGGTTTGAATTGGTCTAGAGCAATTCCTGCCCCTGTGCAGGCCACTACACTTCCTGGGTGTTTGTGGTTTTTGTGGCCAATTCGATTGGTAACAGAACAGCAAAGTTTCGACTCAGGAGGGGTGCGAGTGGTCTAGAGGTCGAATGAGTCCACACAGAACACCACCAATAATTCAACATGGACAGGCAAGTACAACATTATACATGTTTACTTATTATTTATTAGGCCTTTCAAATTCACACTAAGCAATAAAACCTATTCAAATATTGTTAGAGGTTTTGGGCCTCGTGCCCTAAAGTCCTCGTTTCCTACGTTCGAAGAAATAAGGAAAGTTAAGGTAAGTAACTCACTCAATCCCATTGCACTAGGTTAGGCCTAGGAGGGGATCCTTGACCAGATCTCCACTGATCTAAATCAGTATAGAGTGAGATGTGGACAGGATGTTACGCCCATGTAACCTTATGGAAAACAAGTGGTAAATAAAAGGAACAAGTATGTTGACCTACCCCTCTGACTCAGATTTCTCCAGAGACCACTGCTGAGGTTTGTATGCCATTGGGGACATGTTCTTCTGTGCTTGTTGCAATTTATGGAGCCCCAGGGTCGGGGGTGCAGGGGTCACCATCAGCATCCACATTTAGTTTAGGCCGATCAGGGTGCTTGAATGTTGGTTCTGGGCACCTTCCAGTTTAACATCCTTGAGAATAAAAGATTAAGACTTCTGCAGAGCAGGCAACCCCAGTACACTTCCAGGGAGCGAAGATGAATTGCAACAAGAGACGCGACAACCAATCTTCAATGGATACAAGGAGCAGAACCTTCATGGCTACTATTGATGCATGAAGGCAACAAATGCATGATCAGTTGTCTTGAAGCAGGAGCTGAAGATCATCAAAGTTCCAAGGATGCACTCGGAACAGAGACGGCTTCAGCGGGTTAGTCCAGGAGAGATGGTTAGTACAGCGGTTGGTCCAAGAACACTTGCATGGATCCTCAAACAGGGGTCGAGACTGCTTATTCCCACCGGTCCTGGGATCTAAGGACCAACGAGGGCCTTCTTGAGATCAGGACAGAGGAGCAGGGCTTCATCAGCACTTGGCTGGAGGCAATGCTGGTCAGTTACAATGGTCATCCCCAGGTCATCAGTGGGCTGTACTTGGTAGGGGTTTTGGCTCCAACAATGTTCTGTCAACTCGCTGCAATAGTCCCTTTATCCAAGATTTGAAATGTAAGTTCGTCCCATTCGACTAATGGTAAGGATCATCACCATTCAAACTGGTAGTGAATCCAATCGTGGATATCAACTGGTCTCAGAATCTGTCCAGCAACAGACATTCAGGCATCTGGATGTGGAATGAGACCAGACAGTCCCAGCCACCACATCCGGCCCAAAACACAGCCTCTTTGCCTATGCTTTTCCCAGGAAAGGGCTTCCGATATTGGGCAATTCTGGACAAGAGGGCAGGAACAAGGCCAAAGAAAAATATAGCCACTCTTACTTGCCAATTGCAGTAAATGCAACAGTGCACAAGTAAAAAATATAAAACATGGCAGAAGAATGGCTCCTGCCAACAGCACATCGTGGACAATTGTAAATGCAACCAAAAAGCCACTGCAGAAAAAAAAACTTACAAAGTATCCTAACTGTACATTAGAGTGATGTGTGCTGTTGTAAAAAAAGAATACAAGAATTCCATAAAGAGATACAAGCTCTCAGTGCAGATATTCTTATGGACTGATCAGCCAGTTTCCCCATATGAATTTGACAAAAAACAAGGGAAGTATAGTAGAAGGCTTTGCCTACCTCCAAAATGTTAGATCCAAACAAAGCAAGAAGCAGGGTTGTCCCATAGAAGTCTATGAGAGGAAAGCAGCAACACAAAGCTTTCCTAACAGTGGGCTGGCAGAGGCCAGCCCCTGCGAGTGAAGGTACATTTGTGGAAACCCTCTTTCTACACCCAGTTTTGCCAGAATTATGAAAGGTAATCAGATTGGCTTACCAGTCTGACTTTTTGCCACAGAAAACTTTTGGCCATAGTGGGAATGATGTTGGAAATAACGGTGTGACTGATGTCTCCTGCCTGGGTTGCGGTTTGCTTTTTCAGGTACTGGGCATCTTTTTTGGGTCTGAATCATCCTGCTGCATGTCCTCATCCTGGGACCAGTTTCCCGGCTGTTTTACTGCAGTTTACCACCATTTACCACCAGGTTCCTGTGCTTTGATTTTGGAAGCTGCAGCCAACTGGAAGGGTGTTGGACCCCTACATCCCACCAAATATGCTTCTCTTGGCCATCTTCGTTCACATCAGTTTTCGTACTGCAGGGGCCACTTTGTGCATCAGTCATCTGAGCTGCCAGAGTCTGGCGTTAGCAAGTTTCGGCCTCCTCCTGGAGCAATCTGTCACTAATTCTGCTTCAGGTGGGTGGGTCTCCTTCCTGTGAATTAGTTTTTTGGGCCATTGGGGTCGTTGTTGGCTCAGGATTCAAGCCCCTGGTGGATGGATCTTTCATTTCGCCCTGCAAGAAAAGCAGAATGTACTTACCAGGATGCTCTGCTTTCCTTATACAGTGTTTTTAGGAACCAACATGGAGTACTTGCGTCTGGGCTCTGGGTTGGTAGCTTCTCCGAGATGGGAACAATCTGACTATGTGGTCCTGTCCACAAATTAAATGAATCCAATATTTACTACAACTTGTTTTTATGAATGGTTTCTACAACTTCCCAAATTTCACATGTTTCGGTAATCCCAAAGTTAATATACATCAAACGGCTAAATGCAGAAAAAAAGTAATTGCCACAGCAAAAAGCACTAGGGGAATAAAAACACGCCAATTGGGAAGGAGGGCTTGTAAAACCTAAAAAAAAAAAAAGCCATATCTGCTTCGACAACAAAAAAATCTCTAGTGCTGAACTTGAAAGTGGAACAAAGGTCCTTGAAAAAGGCTTAAATTTCCAACATCTCATGTGGATCAGCTTCAGACTATCGGTGAGATTGTTCAGGATTACATTTGGCGTAGGTTTTCCAAAGGAACCTGAAAACAACCTCAGATCAAATTCAAGAAATGTTCAAAAATAAAATGTATGTTCACCACTCAAATTGCAAATTCAGCATTAATCGCATTTTCAAACTGCTATTTAACACAGCTCGCCATCAAGATTGTGGACCAATTCAAAATGGGAACACAACAATCTAGTTTCCTTTAAACAAGGCAACTCTATAATTAAGCCTTCAAATAAGGGTGGCGCCACTGCAATCTTGAATAGATTGGATTTACACGAGATTTAGCCACAGCTGAATTGTGTAGTTATTAATGAGCGTTTAAGCAAAGACCCTCCTGAGGCCATAAAATCCATCAAGGAAGTGGTGCAGATGGGGCTAGATCTGGACCATATTTTGGAGAAACTGAGAAAAATGTAGCATTCACAACAATATCCTAAAATGCCCTTAATGTTTGGTGCAAAATTCATAAAGACATAAGACTACCCCCAGACAGACACCCCTGAACCACTGTTACAATATTTTGATTATTTGTTGCACCACAATCACAACAGAGGAGGCGGCTGGTCATGTGACCAGGGACCAGGCCCGGCCTCTCAGCTGCTCCACCCACCAGCTATTTCACCAGTCCTCCTTAGGCATCCTCATTGACAGCATGCCCAGCAAAGGACAGACTAAAACGAACCTCACCTGTGTGAGCCTGTTCAGGCCTCATAGGGCTAAGGGTCATACCCTGCTGCCCTGCATTTATAGACTACTAACCAAAAGACATCACCATGTGTCTCCTCTCTCCACAGCCTATCCCCACCCGCACTAGGATTTAAAATGGCCATGCACCCTAGGTAGCCTGTGCAAGCTACCCTAGCAAACCTCAGCAGTATCTCCCCTGCCCCTTATCAAACACCTACGGACCACACGTACACGCCACCTCAAGCAGACAGATGCTTTCTCAGCAGGCAACTACCTTGACATCCTTTTCATCACTGAAAAATGGATTACCCGATCCTCCCAAGTTTGACAACATCCTACCCCCAGGCTACTGCATCTAAAATGCCGACCTGCCAGGAAGCAGACTGGCAATCATCCACAGGAGTGATTGTCCATGCTCACTCACCTGCCAGTTCCCTTCATCTCTCAAGGAATACACAGACTTCAAGTTCATCTACAGACCATCTCACTCTTTCTTTGCCGACATCTCCAAATTACACTCCTCTGCCAACTTAGCCCACACTAATAATGCCTTTCTCTCAGATGTTAAAGTCCAACTCTCTCACCGACAACCACATTCTAAGTATTCTTTAATTAACTAAATTGAACAGATTGCATTCAATTATTACTCTATTTTGATACTTCGTTACGTTAAATACTTAGTCAATAACACGCCACAAAAGAATATTGATTTAGTGAAATCAAAATAAAGTTGATCAACCATTTAACCAATCGTGAATCTCACCATGCTGTTCATTGTTGTATGGATATAAAAACTTGTAGCAAATCAAAGGAGTTTCAATGGGTTCAAATTTTGCACGGTTCTGGTGATATATGACATGACATTTATAACGCGCCTATACACAAGTGTTTCGAGGCAAGGAAGGGGGAAACAGTGGGAAGACAGAACGCTATTACTAGGCCAGGTGTCATTCGGATCGCGCAAGTGCATGGGCAGAGGGAAAGGGAAAAGTGCGAGGGGGAGGGAAGAAGTGCAGTACATGGGATAGTAGAATAATAAGATAAATAAACGGCCAGATGGTGGCAAGTGCAGGTAAGAGCAAGCATAAGTGCTGGTAAGGGGACTGTAGGGATACAGAATAACAGTCCCCAGGTGCGGGGGTTGGCAGGGAGGAAGTGCAGGTGTGCAATTGGTGGGGCCTGGGCCCGAGATCAGAAAGGGTGGCCAGAGAGCCAGTGTAGTTTCAGCCAGGAAGTCAACAGGGGAGAGGGGGTGAGAAGGCAGAAGTAGAGAAGGGTTTTGAGGTGCTTCCGGAACCAGAGATGGTTCTCCAAGTTTTAGGGAGGCGGGAAGGCTGTTCCAGAGGGAGGCCCCTGCTGAAGAGATCTCCCACCAACTCGTTGCTTAGAGAAGCGACTGACCCTCGGAGTTAGAGGATGATGAGCGAAGAGCTTGAGAAGGAAGATATTTGGCAAGAGAGATTTGAAGGTATTGCGGCCCCAAACCCCAGAAGGCCTTGTGGACAATGCAGAGGGTTTTGAACTTAATCCTCGCAGCCACTGGGAGCCAGTGCAGAGATTTCGGTCCTGGAGAGATATGATCCCTGGGCTTGAGGCCAAGGACAAGTCTCGCAGTCCTGTTCTGGATAAGTTGAAGATCTGTATTTAAGTTTATGACAATAGATTAATCTTTTGGACGATGTATTCTCAGATTTAAATTATAGGTCACTGGGCAAATTACTTTGTGCAAATATGGTTTCACTAAGGTTTTGGATACCGCCGATCAAGCAACTTCATATCGATAAAATATTTGTATGCCATGAATTAAAGCGATTGAGTATTCAATGATGTTTTTTGAGCCATTCCATACACAAAAAATAAGTCAATGGTGTTGAAATCAATTTGCAATTAAGTTAAGCAGATCGTAAAATCTCATCTCGGCTTGCACATAAAAGGACTTTGAATATTGGAAATGAAATGACATCACGACATCAATCGCCATCCAGTTTACAATCATTAGCAATACAAACCCACTTTTCTGTGCCTCACCGCTCACATTGTAAACAAAGGCAAAGAGTATGTACAACCAACCACTCGGAAGATTGCACAGGTGGCATACTGTTTCAGATGAAGCAATTATTTTGCCGTGTATTAAAACATATGCTCCTGTGGATGAGGGAAAAATACTGATCACAAATTGGACATTTGTACAAAATCAACAAATTGAAACACTTCAAATTTAAAAATTATAGGCAAAACCATTTGGGAAAGCTGTCATTGGGTGTGCATCACGGAGGATCCTACAGCCAGAGAAATCAAGGGAATCTGCATTGTACTTGAAGGACGTGCGTGTGATCATTTTCAAGGATGAGTGATACTAAAGAACCTAGTGACCGGACGACGCCAGAGTCTGCCGACTGGACTGCAGTCCTCAATCCTTTTGAAAGTCCAAGCGATTGCTACAGTCTGCATGAACCAATTGTATCCAGCCCAACCATCTTTAAAGCCTGCAAATCAGCTGCGACTCCTCTGAAATTACGATGGTCTATCGATCAAATTGCAACACACAATCCTGTAGACATTGATCCAGAAGATGTTCATCGTCAGACTTTATATTTAAGTCATGCCCATATAGATAAGGAAATGGAGGAAAGGAAGCAAAGAGCCATTGAAGAGTTCTTTACCAAAAGTATCATAGTTCCGTCTCCTTGGACACGGCACGAAGGGAAACAAATTTCACAGTTCCACTCAACTAAATGTGTCGATTTTTATAAGGAATCTCCAAATAAAAAGGACCCAGTTGTGCAATCTGGAAAAAATAATGTTGCTTGTCAGACGCTGCTATCGCTGCCCTTGGATTTTAATTTAGAAGCCATATTGGGTGAATATATTAAATCTGATGAAAATGCTGACCAATCTCGAAAGCCTAAGCTCCTCGTAGCTTAGACGCAAGTTGTTTCTGGATGGAAATGGAAGTGGATCTGAGTGTTCATCACCTCCTTCTCCCCAAGAAGTAATGTGTGATAAGAGTCCAACGCAGCTTGATGTTATCTGTGCAGTAGATCTGTCACCAGTCCGGTGCAGAAGTCCAATGTTAACACCAGGCTCAGGTCACTTTTCATCTAGTCCGATTCAGGGAGGAAGCCGAGCATATAGCTTTGGAAGCACAAATAGCCCTACGTTTCTGGAGCGATCTCCCTGCAACATTGCGTCGCCTGCGGTCTCCCCGATAGCTCAACAATTGGGAAGAACACCAACAGGCACAGAGCAGAGAAAGCTGACTTTCACATCCCCCGATGTCTTTTCTGTGCCAAGCTGTAGTACAAGCTCACATTCCGGAAGTCCTTACATTCATGGCTGTTCACCAATAAAAAGCTTTTTCCCCCCTGAGACCTAGGTCATGTCAAGGATCTGCCCAGTATCGGACTAATATCCGTGTACATTCAGCGCTTTGCTATCATGAAGAAGCGGATAAAGAGAACTCTTTGCCAGAAGAGACAATGCCGCGTGATGCTCCAGCAGACCTGCAGCAGGTGAATAGTACGAATGGGTTTGCTTGTCTTGCACCACTGGGGATGGAAGTACAATTCATCACAGCACTGCAGTCTGATAATGGTGAGCACGGCTCAGTATCACTGCAGAACATTGATGCTTTAAAGGATAACGCAACTGTGGACAAGGTTGACCCGGTAGAGGTGGAAGAGGATGCCATCTGGGTAAAAGACAGCTGGCATTGAATGTATGCCAACGACTAGCTTTATAACTGGAATTAGGCTAAGTGCTGAAAACTCTCATATGTGCTTGTCGCCTCTAGCTGAAAGCAGTGCGATACCATGCGAAAGCAGCAGTATTCAGGAACTTCCTACTTTTGAAGGCAATAATCAACTGTTGGAGATGCAATCACTAGACAATTTTCCACTCTCCCTTAAAGCAACAGCATGTAGGTCATGTAGCCAAACTGCATACAATGTTTCAGCATGGAAGTCTGGCAACGAACTGCCATTCTACAGAGTTAACAAAAACGCACGAATACACAGCCCACCAACAATTCTAGATGTGAAATCTAATTTTATGCAGCAAAATATGGACGTCTCAACAACAAAGCAATAGTACATCTTGCATTGATAAATGAACATCCATCAACGCTGTTAAAATAGAAAGATTGTACTTGAGTGAAGGCTATCTGAAATGTGGCTTTGACACGTTCCAGTAGGTTGCTGCTTTTCGTAGCCCAGTATTTTCACTAATGTCCTATTCAATGATTTACAAGTGTTTGTGAGTGCGCCCGACTCTGCTGCTGACACTTTAAACCTACCACCAATACAAGTGATTTCTTCTATTTTCCGACTGTTCTCAACACAGGTTTTCCTATTAATGTTTGTTTTAGTCTAAAAATCATACCAACGCCAACTTGCTTTTCAGAGTTGTGTAAATAGTTCCGGAATATTTAAGAGGCTGGGCTAGACATGTAGATCTGAAAACAGGTTCGATTTAATGCCCAAATTTAATTTGGATTACATTGGTCAATTTACTTGTATTTATGGCTGTGACACTACAGGTACCAGAATGCTGTTCAGCACAATCTGTTAAGTGCTTATATATGCTTCAAGGAGTTCCACGGTTTCTTCAGGTGAAAACATTCAGTTCGATTTGAGCAGCCAGATGGTGCTTTCCTTTGAGATTAGGGTGACCAGCTTTATAAGACCAAAAACCGGGATGGCCACAAAAGGACTACCCCCTCACAGCTCATCCCCGCTCCCCCCCCGCGCCCTCACTCCATCCCAAAGTATTTCCAGCACTGCTCTTCTATATTGCGCGCTTTTGACTGTGGATATAAGCTTATCTTTATATATATAAAAGTCAAAATGTGTTTGTGACGGGATTTGTGGCAAAGCATTCCTTAAACAATTCCACACTTTCACCAATCTGCACCAAATCTTGCATAATTACCAGTTATGACCCTCTGGACATTACTGGCTACATGACATTTGAACACCCCATTCTGTTCACTGGATTTCGACATAATTCAAAATTTGTTTGTGGGTTTGTGGCTTGGCGAAGCATTGTTCCTAATACAATTCCACACTGTTTTACCACTTTGCACCAAATATTGCATAATTACCTGATAGGACCCTCCGGACATTACTAGCTACATTGCATTTGGACACCCCACCTCTTTCCCTGTATTTTAGCACCTTCACACATCAGACGGTTACCAGAAATCGGCGAAACATTAATGTGGTTGTAGAATGACCAGTCCCGACAAGGAACAAAACTCTAGACCCTAGGATGCACGGATCCCAATATAATTGCACCGCAAAACCACGCCAGGGTAAGGAGACAAGTGTGGAGAGAGCACAGAAGATCTCAGTATGCAGTAGCACACCAACTCCCGCCTCCCACCCAGCATCTGCTCTGGGGTATGTCAGCCCGCCCCACACACCCATTCTCTGTGCAGTTTACTTCAGAGTGCAAAGCACATCATGCGATAAGCGAATCGGAACACCGACCTACAGGATCAGTGTTATCAAGTCGGTCTACAGAACACATTCAGGGAATGGGTACTTCTGCTAGTTAATAAAAATAGCTTTTGCATTGATACATGTTACAAGCCTTATTGTTAATTTACCAACTGGTCTCTGTGGCTCAATCAGTTAATGTGTGTGCCTGGTGCTATAAGGGGATGGGGGTGGGGAGGGAGGGCGTTCAAGCCCATCCTGTCATGGCAAAGTTGTGTGTGTATTTTAATGTGTATTAGTATATATTTGGCCGAATGGTACACTTGACCGAATAGGGTCTGTACCATTTGACCGAATATATTCAAACAAATTGGCTAATACATACCGAACATGTGGTGCAGGGGTTGCGAGGGTGTCCCCCGCTCACCCAGATCAGTGTATATTGGCATTGGGGGGTTACGGGGGTGTCTATATTGGAGGTCTGGGACAAAAAAAAAACCCTGCGGCATCGGATCCGACTCGCGTTGGGACGAATCAGGGGCTGCAGGACAGAAGTGGATCAGGCGGCAAGGTAACAGGTAAGTGGGTGGGGGGATGGGTGGTGGAGAATGCATAATATTTTTTTTACTCCCGCAAAGCTGACCGCATGCAACACTATACGATATGATTTTGCATTGTTTTTTTTCTGCATTTTTTTACGATTTTCGGTCAAATCACCCTAAACCTTTCAATGTATACTTAATTTATAATTGTTGACGACACTACCTTTCCATAAAAAGCGGGACTGCACCCCCTCTTTCCCAAACACCGGGACAAGGTTTTTAAATTAAAACATACTGGCAGGACGGAGGGAAGTAGGTCTCATCACCCCACTTTCAGACATTTTTTTCATGGGGGTCCTCAACATAATCACATTTGTAGGGAATCTTTGTGCAAACAGTGCCAGTCAGTTTGTACTAAAATTGATCAATCCTAATCCTTGGTCCAGGAGCTTCTCAGGCACAACAGTCTTCTGCTGCCGAGTGTGGTCTGATTCTCCAATTTTTTTTTATAGCTTATTCAAGCTACTCTGCCTTCATAGGTCTGTGTCTGGAGATCCCCCTGTAACCACATTTCCCCATTAATTTAGACTATTGCGGGCAGAATCTTGCTCTGCTTCTTTGCTCCTGGGGCCGAGTCTCGAACCCTGCACTGGATCTCTTCTGGGCCTTCACTGGTGTCACGGTTTTATTACACGGCACACGCCAGCTAGGGAACTCTTTCACCTACAATGGATGTGGCGCATCCCTTTTTCCTGCAGTAAGCGTGGAATGAGGAGTGGCGCGAGTACAGAGTATCCAAGCAGATAAGATAGATAAGACTACAAGCATCCGTGCGCCTTCTCTCAGAGTGGAGGAAGGGCGGGTGCATGTGAATCTAAGCAGATACAAGCATCAGAAATGTGATTACAGTGAGTAATGTATCCCTTCTGAGGCTTGTGGAATCTGCTTGGATCACAGGTTGTGCATAGATTAGCGAGCAGCGTTAGGAGGTGGGATGTGAGAAGGTTCATGAGCGAACAGATGTCTTAGAACCGCTTGTCCCACTCGAGTAGGTGTCTTGGAAAGAGTGTCAATGCAGTAGTGCTGAGTAAAGATGTGACTAGAGCTCCATGTAGCAGCTTTGCAAATGCTGTCCAGGGGTACATTTGCAATGAAAGCCAGAGTGGCTCCAGTACCTCTTGTAGAGTGGGCCTGTGGCGTAAAAGGCAGTGTTTTATCTCAAAGGTAATAGCACAGTTGGATACATCCGACTATCCACCTAGAGATGGCATTCTTAGAGATGCGATCTCCTTCTCTGCCTGGAGCTATGGAGAGGAACAGCTGGTCTGTCTTTCTTAGCGGTCTGGTCTTGTCTACGTAGTAGAAGACCGCCCTCCTTACATCTAGTGTGTGGAGTTTCACCTCAGCAGAGCTCTTGGGTTCTTGGAAGGCCGGTAGCTCAATAGGCTGGTTAACGTGAGAACCTAGGGTGAGTGCATAAAACCAGTTTATCCTTATGAATAGTAAAGAAAGGATCCTGCACTGACAGCTTGAATTTCACTGACCCTTCTTATGGAGGTGATGGCTACTAAGAAGGCAGTTTTATATCAGGTGTTTGAGACTAGATTTCTGCATGGGCTCAAAGGGAGGTCCCATGAGCTTAGCAAGTACCACATTAAGGTCCCAACCTGGTGGTGGGTTAGAAATTGGAGGGTGGAGTCTCTTTACCCATTCTATAAATGCTTTGACGACTGGCACTTTCCACCATGACACCTTGCTATGGGAAGTGGTGTAGGCTGATAAGGCTGCCAGGTGCACTTTTAGTGAGTTAAACACTAACCCTGCATATAGGTGAAAACATTAGGAGTACAATCCACTGGGTTGAATTGTTTATTCTGGCACCAAATTACGAATCATTTCCATTTGTCATAGTAACAGTGCCTTGTGTTAGGTTTTCTTGACTCTTTCAAGATATCCATACACCTCTGGGGTAAATTGAGATGTCCGAACTCTGACTTCAGGAGCCATGTTGCCAAGTTCATTGAGTTGGGCTGAGGATGCACTGTTAACACCTTGTGCCGGGAGACTAGGTTGTATGGGCACAAGAGTTTGATGGGGGCCGCACACCGCCAGTTTGCACAGGTGTGGATACCATGGTTGTCTCGCCCACATAGGAGCAACCAGGATGAGCGTCATTGATTCCCTGTGGATCTTGTTCACCACCTTCCTCAAAAGAGTGGTGGAAAAGCGTAGGCAAACATCCCTGACCAACTCATCCATGGGGCGTTCCCCTTGGAGCCTGGCTGGAGGAACCTGGATGCAAAGTTTGGGCATAACCTATTTTCGCTTGTGGCAAACAGGTCTATAGTGGGGAAACCCCACTGAGAGAAGAGGTCTCCAATGACTTCATGTAGTGTCCACTCGTGTTTTTCTGGGAGAGGATCCCTGCTCAGAGCATCTGCTAGTGAGTTGAGATCCCCCGGAACATGTTGGGATGATAGGTAAAACCTCTGAGTGCCCATTTCCAAATTTTCTGGGCAAGCTTGGACAGATTTGGCGAACGAGTGCCCCCTTGTTTAGGTAAAACATTGCTGTCATGCGGTCTGTTAGGATCTGCACTGACTGGTTGGATAGGAGGGGTTTGAATGCCCGAAGCGCTCTTAAGACTGCCAGAAGTTCTAGCAGATTGATGTGGTTCTGAGCCACTGTGTGAGACCAGAGACCCCGAGTTGTATGGTGAAGGTAGTGGGCTCCACACCCGGTTAGGGAGGCATCTGTTGTAACAACGGCCTGTATCTCTGGATCGTAGAAGGGTTTCCCCTTTGAAAGATTCTCTTGGCCACCAGCGAAGACTCTATACTAGTGTTGGCGAAACAACCACTAGATCGTCCCACTGACCACTTGCTTGAGACCACTGTTTCGCCAACCATTCCTGCATGGGTCGCAGGCGCGCGTGGGGAACCAGGTAAATGCAAGATGCCATCATGCCGAGCAAACGCATCGCTTTGCGCACTCTTATTTGGCGACCGGCATGATTGAGGAATTTGCAGCAACAGATTTCAAATTCTTTCCTCTGATGGGAAGGTCAACCCCTCTTGGGTGTTTAGGACAGCTCCTAGGAACTGTTTTGGAGGTGCTTGGCACTAGGCTTAATTTTTTGTTGAATGAGAAGCCCAATTGGAAGAGGTTGATTGTTCTTTGGATGTTTAGTCTGCAATCAAGGGGGATTCCCCTGTAATGAGCCAGTCATCCAGTTAAGGGTACACTGGGATTGCCTCCCTGCATAGGTGCACCGCCACCACCACCAGTACCTTGGTGACTACCCTTGGAGCCGAGGCTATTCCGAAGGGCAGCACCTTGAAATGGTAGTGCTGGCTGTCTATTTTGAAACACAAGAATCTTCTGTGCACTGGGAACATTGGAATGTGAAAATAAGCATCTTTCATATCCAATGTTGCCATGTAATCCCCTTTTTTAGTAGGGGGATAACCTCTTGTAGTGTAGTCATGCCGAATTTTTGTGGCTTGAGAGACTTGTTTGCAGGGCACAAATCTAATACTGGGAGCATTGTTAAATCTTTTTTGGCACAAGGAAGTAGGTTGAATAAATACCCCTGTTTACCTGGTTGGCCGGGACGAGTTCTATGGCGTCCTTTGCCAGCAGAATGGCGAGCTCCTCGAGGATGATTTTCTGGTGTTCCGAGTGTACCTTCTGTCTCAGAGGATGGTCATGGGGCACCCTAGCTCCTCTGTACAGTATCCCGGGGACACTGGACAGCACCCACCTGTCCGAAGTGATCCCTCACATGCGTCGGTGAAGGTGGAAATGCACACCCTACTGGGGATGCATGGGAGGGGACCCGAAGCGGAACGTTACTGTTTACTGGGTGGCGTACCACCTCTGGCGGAGCTGCCTATACCCCTAATGCGGCCTCTGCACTGCCCCCTGGGAAAGCCTTGAGATTACTGGTTGTTGCCCCATGAGGTTCCTTGATTTTGATAGTTTGAACCCCTCTGGGAGCTTTGGCCCCAAAAGCGATGAAAATGAGTGTTTGTTTGTGAGTTGTATTCGTGCTTAGCTGTCTTTAGGGCTTCATCCACTGCCTTGCCGAATAGTAGGTTTGGCTCTACCGGCATGTCTATAAGGGTGGCTTGGGTTTCGGCTTTGAACCGATACTTTAACCATGTGTGACGCTTTATTACAGTGCCTTCTGCGATTTATCTTCCAGCATCATCTGCAACAAAGTTTGTTTTCAGTATGCATCCGGATAGGGATCTTCCATCTGCTGCCAGCTGAGCCAACTGGCTCTTCAGTGGTTCAGGTGCAGATGATACTAAAGCAGCTGCTACTTCCCACTGGTGGCAATTGTAGCTTGCCAAAAGAGTGGCACTATTAGCAATTCGTGCCCGAAAGGTGGAAGTGGAGGCACCTTCCCTACCCAGAGCATATAGTCTTTTGCTCTCTTTATCGGGAGGTGCTTCAGAAGAAGAAAGTGGTGTACCTGCCCTCTTTCTGGTGGTTGTCACTACCAGGGAGTCGGGTTTTAACTGACCCCAAATGTACAGGGGATAGGAGGGTGCAGCACAGAATAGTTTTTCAACTCGCGGATTAACCGCACGAGTAAGATTTTGAGTTACCAGCTAGGGGTGAATTCAATTCTACGCTGGATAGATTTCAATATAGGGATAGCCAGAGTACCCTGTCCTCTTGGACACCTTGTGTGTCGATATGAAAATGGGCTGCTGCTTTAGCCAGTATCTCATTGAGGAGTGGTTGATTATCTACTGGCGAGTCATTCACCGGGGGTGGGGGAAGGGGGGAGGTTCTTTAGGAATTGGGGAATCAAGATTGGAGGCTTCGGCCTCATCCTCCTCCTCCTAGTCATCCCCATAATAAGAAACCCCTGTCTGGTCTTCCATCATTTGTGGTTCTGTTTCCTCACAATATGACTCGGGATGGTAAGATTCAATGACCAAAGGGTCTGTGACTAAGCTCTGCACCGGGGCATCAGAGCGGAGTCTTTTAGCAGGGGGTTGAGAGGCTTTGGACCCCAAAGGGGCAGAGGTAGGTGGTGTGTTGGCATAACTATGAAAATTAGGGTCTTTTTCATAAAAGTCTGCAAAAAAAGACATTCTTCTCATAACCCTATTCATGTCAGCTGAATTCCATTCTCTGGAGCTAGGGATAACCACAACCTCTTCTGTTTCTTCTTCCATGCCCATATCTTGAATAGTGGGAGGGACAATTTTACTTTTAGTGGGAGGGTCAGGGACCTTGAATTTTCCTACTGATTTAGGGACCTTTTGTTTTTCCTTATGATCATGGTGTTCTGAAGGTTTTTTGTGTTTGCCCCCCGTCCCATGACTAGAAAAGTGTTTCCCAGTGGTTTAGGGGCTTCCGAGGGATCCGACGACTTGCGTCAAGATTCGGAGGTGGCACGAGATTCGGGGGTGGTCTTGGAGGAAGGAAGTCCAATCTCGGGAATAGACGCTACGCGCCTTGCCTGAGGATAGAGGTCGGAATCGTCTGACGATCGGGCTTCTGGGAGTGCAACACCTTTTCCAACCGCAGATGGTTGGTCTTTGTCATCAGGCGAATGCTAACGCCCAGAGGGGACAATCTTTGGACCGCTCTCGGTGTCTTCCATTGCCGATCGCTCGACACGTGTGTTGAGTCACGCCTGGGGCTGATGTGTCTAGTGGTGTGTTGCACTTATGCCGCTGGCTGTTGTCCCCATAACTGAGCAGCCGGCCAGTCCTCTGGGGTCGGGGGCTTGCGGGTGGGTGTCTGAAGTCAGCCCTCTGCTCTCGATACGGCGGCGTTGCTGCCATCGCTAAATGACCCCTCGGCGTCCATGGCCTCTAGTTGCCTGGCGTAGTGGGCCCAGCCTTTAGTGGAGTGGTCCTTGAGCGTTTTCAGCTTGAAGAGCTTGCAAGCTCGACAGGTAGCCTCGGGATGGTCTTGTGGGAGACGCAGATTGCACGTATTGTGCTCGTCTACCCAAGGAAACTTCCTGTTACACTTAGGGCAGAATTTGAAAGGCGTACTCTCCATAAGTCTGAAATTGGCAGCGGGAGAGTATGTAGGAAATAAATGTGGGAAAGTTATGACCACCCCCCACTCTCCCTACTTGTACAGGGACGAGGCCAGAGGCCTTCCAAGGCCCGGGCCGATGCCAGAGGCCTTCCAAGTCCCAAAGTCTATTGTCTAGTTTTCGACAGCTGGTTTCCTCGATCTTCACCGACGATCTTCGGCATAGAGCGGACGAGAACAGGGAGGACTAACAATATTTTGATATAATTGGCTAATGGCAAGGGAACTCTGCAACATGGCACAAAAACAATCTGGGGGTCCTACACGCATGAGGGATCATGGGTACAGGGGACGTCACAGTAGGGATAGTATTACTGGAACACCCTGGTTCGACGCCCCTTTGAGTTTCGAAAAAACTAATACTCTGCAGCTTCCACTAGATGTCGGCCTATGCACAGCATGTGATCCAAGCAGATTCCACAAGCCTCAGAAATACATACACATTTACATATACATGATTTTCTTCATTTGGGTTCCAGTTCCTTACCTGTACTCTTCAGAGGATTCCAGGGCTTTACCCTCACTAGGTTCTTTAATCAGCCACAAGTCCTGCTCTCATAATTTTTAGGGTGATGGTGAATTTTTCAGGTTGAATGTCAACTGCATACGGTAACAATTGAGCTGACCGAAATGCCTTTTCCAGAGTGTCAAAGCCCTGGGGTCTACCCCAATCCCCCCAGACGGGACTATGCTTTGTAATTAATGAGGTCCAAATTAATTGTGAATCGATTGAGAATGTCACTACCTAAATAGAAGGCAGAGGAGACATCTTGCACGGCCCAACAATTATGCTCTATGCTTTTATCACCAATGGACATTTTTAGCAGGCATCTGCGAGGCAGGCGATGTTGGGATTTGGGAGTTTCCAGGCACCTTTCCCACTTATAAACCAGCTCAATTGTGGGAATGGCCTGGTCTTTTGGGAGTTTCCTCAATAACGCTTCGCTGATTAAGCTTTTCTTATTATTCAGGCATCAGGTAAACATGCTCCCCCCTAGTTTAACTGAATGGGGAGGAACAGCAGTTTACCCCTTTCCTGAATATCAGCCAAACTTTGAGCTGGTTTTTCATCACTATCATGGGGTTTGGGTTCTCTTCAAATTGTGGAACAGTATAAAATGTCTGGGTATTTCCTTGCAGTGTGGAATGCCACTTAAAGCTGGCAGGACAGTTGATTTTCAAGAATGGAGAAGGGTTCCCATCACCAGCTTGTTTTCCTACAGCAATTACAGTTATGTCGGGGACTTGATTGTTCCGAAAATGGAACTCCATTTTGTCAGACCGCTGCTCAACCATGTGGCATGTGCCATTTAGACTTCTAGTTGGTGCTCAGTTTTAATTTTATTGGTCGGTTAGTCTGTCCAGAGGACCTTGTTTACAGTCTATAAAGGGTGACAGTCTCCTTAGGGTGACATTCCCTAAGAGACAGGGTGTTCCCTCTGGAGTAACGACTATAACTGAGTGTTTCCCCTTGTGTCGCCCAATTTTGATCTCCAGATCCACAGTCCCCTCGACGGAAATGTCATTTCCATCGAAGTTCTGGAGTTGTCCAGGAAGATTTGTGAGGGGAATTTGACGACCAACCCCCCACACCCCCCGAACCCCTGAATTGATTTGCTCAAATGCCTTTTTGGACAGGTGGGTGGCTTTGGATCCGGTATCCACTAGCGCAGAAATTGCACACTGCCCTTGTACCCGGACGGGAGCATAAAACCTACCCTCTTTCTCTACCAGGGGGCAAAGGAAATGGGCATTTTGGGCCAGCTGGGCAGTTAATTTCTTTATTTTGGACTCCGACACCACGGTATCTTGGGTTTTTTTCTGTTCCCTTTTCCCCTTGATTCTGTGCTGTCCCCCTTTTCCTGGGGACAGTCACCTGAAACGGTTTGGGGAGGATTCCTAATTATTTTTGGCATTCCTGGGATGACATTTCTGGGGTTCAGGGATAGGCGGTTCTAGGTTAGTCCCCATACCTACCCGGTCTGAGTTATGGTCTTTTGGGACCCATTTTTCTTTGGGAGGAACCCCCCCCCCCCCATGCTTGGAAGAGAAGACTTTGTCCCAGAATCCTCCAGGGATTCTTCCCCTTCGAACTGGAGGACGCAGACATCCTCCACAAACTGAGGCTTCTTGTTAACTTGGTTTCTCCTACTTACCCTCTCTCTGTTCCCTAGGTTGCAGTTTTTCGGGGTTAGGAGATTGGGTTCAAGCTTCCTCTAGGGCTTTGCAACCCCTTCCTCCAGAGCATCCTCCTCTGAAACTGGTTGTCAAGGTTTTCTCCCGCTCCAGGGTGCCAGACCCTGGGTTCGAGCTGTTCTGAGCAGCCATGTTCATCTGAGGGTTCTGCTGAGCATTCAACATGCGACTCAGGTCTTGGATCAAGCTCTGGACCTTGTGCTCCAGTTGCAACACCCTCTCTGGCTGATAACAGGGGGTGGGGGGGGTCTTGGGTCAAATCCTTGCTGCTCTCGAGAAGGGTAACTGTCCCTTCCCCCGGAGTAGCTTTGATATGGAAGGTTTCCCTGGTAGCCCTCCATTCTTGGTCTCCGTCTAGAATCCTGAATGTGGAGAGAGGGGGAGTTCTGAAAGTTGGAATTTGGAGGGTACCTGGGGAAGAAACAAACTAGAGGGTGGAAGATTACTGCCTTCGAGGGAAGTTCGGTGGGAAATTTGGAGGGAAGTTGGGAGGAAGATCTATTGGGGCCGTACTTACCTGGTTGGACACCCCCACCCCCTTGAGCAGGTGGTAGTCCATACATACCCCAAGATGGGTCTGTTCCCTTTGATACCTACATCAGCCCGAGGTACAAAGCCAGGTGACACATTTGTGGGGTACCCCGACTAGCTACCACCTGCTTGGGACTGGTCAGAGGGTCTTCTCTGCCTCGGTTGGTTAGTGGAAGGTGTATTTTTAGGCCACCACATTTCTAAGTCCAGAATGGGGGTAACCTTAACCTCCACCACTTTGGCAGCAGCGGGGGTGTTGGTTGGTTTGGGATTTTTGGGGGAATTTTCTACTACTGGCTTTTGGACCTCAGAGATCGGGGTATCTTGCTCCATTACCCAGTCCAGGGAACTTTCTTCGTGGAAGTCCCTAACCAACTGCGTAAGAATGTACTTAGGGAGTACATGGAAATGGGTATTTATGAACTTCATACTGTTCATGGGCACCCGCCTAGTGGTTTGTGCAAATGCCCGCTTCAATCCTCGGACAAATTCTCTCAGCCCTGATCCACTCCGCATGCAGGTTGTAGGCCGCTTCGAGAGCCTCCTGTGGGTTCCAGTGCACAGAGAAGTGCTTCAAGATGGCTGTCATGTAGGTAGACCATCTTGAATGGTTCTGATCCTTCAGCCCAGCAAAGAAGCTGGAGTGTTCTGGGGTGAATGTCCATTTGGCAAACTCCATAGAATTCTCATCATTTTTGATGCAAAATGACATCTGGTCATACAGCTCCAGATGCTCCCAGACTGAGTATTTGGCCTTTTTATGGTAAAGGGTAATGAAGTTTCAAATTGCTTTTATTTGTCTAATGGGGTCTGTTACCAAAGTTCTCTTTTGTTTGGCAGCCTTCTTTTTCCGCTGCACCAGAGTCCATTTGCCCAGACTCAGAGCTGCTGCTATTTGAGGTCCCGTCCCTATCCTCTAGGCGCTCCCTGATTCTTTGAGATTGGGGGTCTCTCCCAGAATGACAGGGTCTAGTATCGTCTCCCCTGTTGTACTGTGGGCTCTCTGGGTCACTTCACTTGGACTCCCTCTTTCGCAAAGGGAGTACTCATCTGACTCCTCCCTTCTTCCGAGGTTGGTGGAGAAACAACCCACCACCCCCGCCTCCCTGATTGAGTGGAGTTTTTCAGGATGCTCTTTGGGGCCTAAACTCAGACGCCTTTTTATATGCAAAGTGGACCAGGTGATCCATTTGTAGAAGATGTTTCTGCCAGTCTAACTCCCTGATCTTCTCTTCATAGGAGGAGTCCTGGTCAGATACAATGGGCAAAATATTTAACCTAAGCAGTGATGCACATCCATCAATCTCTGATGGACACTAGCCTGCATGCTCAATCATGCTAGGCCTAATTGAGCCTGGCTGCCTCATGGTTCCCGGTTCTTGTGAACTGGTAGACATGAAGTTAGCAGCGCCTTGAGAATATAGGGTGGCAAGTTGGCTTGAGGCCCCTGGCACAGAGGGTCCTACACCATGATAAGTGGCTGCACTTCCATTCCCTACCAGTTCAGGGTTTACCAATGGCTTATTGACCCTAGCACATGCCTTCTCTAACCTCTGATTTCACTTTCGCAGCCCTATTTCTTGATAGTAGGCCTGCGCTTTGTGCTCTGGTATCAGGGTTTGACCTTACCTTGCGCTACTACTTGGCCATGGAGTGCCCTGTTCTCACAACAAAGGGCCTCATTCTTTCTGTGCTTCTCGTATTGTGTGGGTTTACTCAGACCATTTCTGTTGCAGAAGACCAATCTCCTCACACTGTGCATTTTTGGTCTGTATTGTCTGCTCTAGATCACATTCCGTCTTAAATGCCCCATTCATTTTTCATTCTCAAATTTTATGTTAGTCAGTTCTCCAGGTCTGTTTTTAATTTGCACACTTCCAGGCATAGAACATCTTTTTTCATGATAGTGCCATTCAGTTCACCAAGGTTCTCTGTTTCATAGCGCTCCACTTCCGGCGCTCCTGGTCAAATTCCTCTTGGGAATGGACCTCCTTAAATCAACCGGTTATTTTACTCTTGTAATTGCTTAATCTGATTTTTCAGAACGCCCATGTCTTCTAAGCACACTATTGTATGTCACTTGTTGGTTCAAATTGAGTTGACTTTCAGGGAATCAAACGTTTCTTGGTACTCCTCTTTTAGTGCAGATAATTGGGACTCCTGCTCTGAATTATTTTGTTGCTGTACTGCCAACTCCCCCTTTAGCTGCTGAATGAATTCTAACTCAGAATTTTGGTTCTCTCGCATTTTCTCCTATACCTGCCTTAACTCCCCTTTTACTTGCTCCAATAACTCAGATTGATTCATTCTGCCCGGAGGTTACACTCTCCTGGTACCTTTCTTCCATGATTATCATGTGGAAGTACATGTATGCAGTGAGTTGGACCATCTTAATTTGCTCATCTTTAATGTTCTGTGTCATATAGAACTTGGTCAGGGCTTGGTGTAACGGCCACTGTCCTGCCATATTTATAGAGGTCACCTGTTGCATCATACTAGATAGCCAGGCTTCATGTTTTTGTTCTGCCCATTCCCCTCTAATGAACAATTTGGATAGGAGGTGCTGTCCAGCCATGTTAATTTCCAGGGTGCTCATTGTGAAGTGTGTTCTATTGCTGGTGGGTTATCTATGCAAGGACAAAATATCCACCCTGATCCTGCCTAGTTTATGCTTACAATATTTTATTTTGAGACACAGCCCCGATACCTAGGGTACAGTTTTTTGGATGGACCCTTTACAATGCAACCCAGCTTTCTAACCAATAGAAGTAACACAACCTTCAATGGGTTAGTCTGCTGTGTTGTACTGTCACGGGTGAAAACTCTTCTTAATCACGGCACAAGCCCCCACTTTGTCATGGTTTTATTGCACGGGACACACCAGCTGGGGAACTCCTTCCCCTACAATGGATGTGGCGCACAATAAAACGCCTTTAATTTTTAATATACTACAGATTATTTTGAGTAGGTCTCCAACCAGTCTGGCACCCCAGCGTCCACAAACAGCCCGTGTCACAATGGACTAGGAACCAGGCCGGTGTCTATCAATAAGATATTTATTAATTTATTTAATGAAAAAAGGAAAATAATCAAAATACAGCAGCCACCAATGTTGTGGCCACACAAATGCAATAATCTCTACAGAACAATTTGGTTATGATATCCTATTACAGTTCACAAAGGTCTTCAAATGGCAAAACAGAAAAAGAAAAATATTTTACAAAATGATAGCACCAACAGTTTAGCACTCCCCCTTGCAACACTCACCCCCAAACATCAACTAAACTGGATTCCTTTGAATGAAAGGCAGTGGCAAGGAGTAGGAATAGAGAGAAAGTCGGATTTGGGGTGAAGTCCAGCACCACAAGATGGGAAGCCAGCAAAGAAAGTGAAAACCTGTTTTTGGAGCAGAATGGAAGAATGGGGTTTTGGCTATTTCTCACAACTGCTAGGGGACAGAATGAAAGGAAATTCGTATTGCTTACACTTTAGTTTTCTCTAACTTTCCCTATCTCCTAATCAGCAAACCAGAGCAAAAATAGAAATGAAATGTGTATCGGTTTTTGGGAGGAAGCAAATGCAAAGGGAAAATACAGTAGCAAATGGAAATTCGTTTACACTGGGGCTTACAATGACGGGCAGCTCAGGGAAGGTGTTTAGCTTACAATAGGAAAATCGGTTCTCAAGGACAGACACATAACATGTAGACTTCTAGGCAAAAGGGATTGCTCACAATGGAACAACGGCTTGGGGTTTAATAGGAAAGACGCAAATATGAATTAGTTGGGAAATGCACACAATACATGGACAATTTCGGTTTTCAGTTACAAAGAGACCAATTCTTTTGAGGCAACACTTTAATGAGTATAACAATGAAATACAATACCAGGAACAAGATGGTTGATTTCGAATGGCAACGATCTTGAACTGTGAATTTCAATAGGGGAATTAAATAATTTACTTTAAAAAAAATACTAAGGATTTACAAAGACAACTGAGAGGTTGTTCAAAGGAGATATGCTAACATACACTGGATTACACTGGCTATTTGGGGTTTTCAATGAGGTATTGGATTAAATATACTACTGCAAAAATGAAGGGTTTATGCAATTTAGGGATGGGGTTATATGCTACTTACAAAGCAAGCCTTGGTTTAGGATTCAGGAAAGCCTGTTGGATCTCAGAACACTCTGGACAGCTAGGGCAAGGGGTCTGGTCACTGCACTCTCAAAGATGGTAAGGTTCAACAGCCTTCTCTCCGTCGTCCTCTGGTCTCCCGTTTTTTTGTCTGATCTGTGTCCTAATACAGACCCCCTTATATAGCAGAAATGACATCACTAACCTTACAAGCTAGGGTGAGTACCCTGAAGTAATCCCTGCCGCTCAGATAGGGTAGTTACCATCCCTCTCTCCTCATCCTGGCAGGATTGGTTCAGTGGAGGAGAGCACCATCTGTCTGTATTTATGACCAGTCTCTGTTCTCATTACCACTTCATAATTATAATAGCCACTGTCAGATGAATCAGATCTGCAGTTTTAGTTGGTCATAGGGAATTAGGTAAGCCGATCGCCATCTCTGTACAAGGTAGTACGGCCCTTTATCACATTTTTTTCTCTTTTTCATAAAATGTACAACAGTTCTGAATCTGCAAATGATCAAGCATGTTCCTAATTTCATTTTCCATCTTTTCACCAATTGTCCCATTCGTCACATGTCCAGATCAGCCAGAAAACTAGCCGAACCTGCAATTTCAGTCCCCACAGTGCTAGGTAAATGCAATTTATCTCTTTAAAACAGCCTGAAATTAAATTAATCCTCATTCTGATTGCTGTGCAAAATGCATAGAAATGAAATCAGTCTTTTAATGTCAATTGGGAGTGTCTTGTTTCACCTGTGGGAGGGCCGCTTCATCCCCCCACAGCCATCTGTCTTCCTCTGGGTTCGGCCGGTGAACAGAGAATTTTATTAGTCCCTTTGAAATTTGCAGTTTTCTCTTTGAAGTGGGTGGAGGAAAGGCTCACACCTCCAGGTCATGCTTCAGCCACCCTTTGCCTTCTTTGACATCTCTGGGCTCCTGTCTTCATATCTGCAGAACAGGGAATAAGGAAGCCCTCAGCAGCATCACATTTTATTGCGGGCTTGTTATAGGATATGTTTGATATCCCGTGGGAAGTGGGGCTTTGTCATGAAGTTCCTGCCTTCAACCAGAACTGGTTTTTCCTGCAGTAAGTGTTTCTTCAAAGGTGACTGGAGTTTTGTGGGTTGGAATATAATATTCATTTGCTTTGGTCAACCCCCCACATCACATGGTTCTTTAATTTGACATGAACAAAAATCCAAGCTGTTTTTCGTTGGCAGCGTTTAAAGGGCTGCTGTTCGAGTGAAAGGGAACGCAAAAGCCATTTCTGGTTTTGGTTTCAGTGTTCAAATGCTTGTCACTCATGTGACGGCGAAAGCAAAGCAAGGCCATTTTTAGTGGCAGTGTTTAAATGCTGCTTTTCAGGTGAAAGGGGCTTATGTTTGGGGCTTTTAAAATGCACCCCACACAGGTGTCCCCTCAGGTAGACCGGTTTCTTTTGAGTACCTATGATAAGGAACTGGATCTGCTTTTCCACCATAACCACAGGTCAGTTTACAGACTTTGTCCTGGTTTCATTAACTGGAACTCCCAAAAGCAACAGGGCAAGGCACATCTCGAATGTGGCAATGTTCTCTGGTCCCTTAGGGCCAATGGAGTTCTGCACCAAGCCTTGAAATGTTAGTCACTGCACTCATTTATTTGTGATCTTTAAATCTACACATTACAATGTAAATCCTAGGCGGGAGTGTATTAGTGACAAGTCTCACATTTTCAGGACACTGACTAACAGTGTGAAAGGTAATGCCTGTTGGGCAAGATCATATGTAGTAACCCTGTGGGAGACACCAGCCTTGTCCTCTTGGCAATAGGTAACCCAACCTTTGGTATACGCTTGTACTACACAAGTTGGTAGAGTGACTGAGCAGCCAGGCTCATCTCAAGACGGGTCAATGTGAGCTGTAGAGGGGCAACAGATTCACAGTGACAAGTATTAAATAATTTTATTAAAATAATTATTTATCAATTTAAAAAGTCTGTTTTAAACTAAGCCTTCTTCCAAAGGGAACAAATATGTAACGCTTAAATATACTTCAAAATACACCCTCTCAGTTCCAATAAATCAGTAGATACCCTTTGGGGATGGCACACAGACACTTCCTACACCCTGAGGTGACTTAAATAGTTAGGACACTGGGCATAGATATACCACTGGTACATTTAGAGAAAGAGAGTTTGATGTAAAAAAGGAAAAGGTTAGGGAAGGAAACCATGGTTAACAAGTTTCTTAAATAGGTAAGCACTTTTAAACCCTCCCAACCCCCTATGCAATGCAGGATAACCCTTTCCCAGCTATATAAGTAAAGAATGTATGACTTTTTGGAGGGACAGATCAAAACACAAAGTCACAAAGAGTCTTCAGGGAGCTAGGACAGCCAATGTCAATTGAGCAAAGTCTAGGGGAGCTGAAGCACATCTTTAAGGTAAGTAGAAAAATCTTGCACAATGTTCGAGAGTTTTGTCGAGAAAGAAATCACTGTTGGGCCACAAGCTGGGAGGCTTGTGGAGGGCAAAGCTGCAAGCAACTCTGCAAAAGGCAGCAACTGCAAGTCTCAACTGAGAACAGGCAAGCTACACAGACAAGAGTTAAGTACCCCTTAGTTCACAGTACATTAGGGCTGAAGAAATTGGTTCCAGCTGCCTTCTGGTCTTGTTGTAGTATAGCTGTTCCTGTTGTTCCTGGGCCTCAGTCGTGGGGATAAGAGGGAGTCCGGAGACTCCTGCACTACGATTCAAAGGTCGGCGGCAGCAATGGGCAAAGTTCAGATCAGCAGCATTTCGTGGTTTCAGCTTCTCGCAAATCGCACCACTGCCGTTCTTGGACACCTTGTGGCTTTCCATGCGTCTGGGGTTCCAGCACTCTTTAGGTGGCACAGGCTTGGTCAGCCCTGCTTCGAGGGAGTCCGGAGAATCTTCCTGGAGCTCGGGTCCGGCTTACAAATGATGCACTAGATTCTGGTGTTCCTGTGCTTTGGCACTCTGTTCCAGCAGCAGCAATGGAAGTACAGCCAGCAGAGAGGATTTCTAGTCGAGTTAGTCTTGGGGTCGATTGGTCCCACCAACCCAAGGGGAGAAGTTGTTCTTTGAGGGGCTTCTCTAGTCGAGGCAAATTCAGAGCTTCAGCAATGCAGCAGGGCTTCACCAGGCAAACCAACAGTCCAGGAGTTGCAGCAAGCTTCTCCAAGTTCTTCTTTAGATTCCTTCTTACAGTGGTTGACTGCCTTCCTTGCAAAAGACCGCCTTTTATGCAAGTCTCTCCCATTAATTCACAGCCTAGCTGTCACTCAGCAGGGAGGCTGACCTTGGAGGACAGCCACCTGGACAATCACATTTGGGTACATTCCTGTAACCAAGGAGACCAAGGACAGGGAGTTTCGGGAACCTCCTTCGCTTCCTGCCCTGCCAGTCACGGCGGAGCCAGAGGCGGGCTTCACCAGTGAACCCCGCAAAAGACATAATGAACAAAGGGACCACAGGTCAGTTTACAGACCAAACCCAAGAAGGACCTTTACAACAAAAAATGGCAAAAAAAGAAGACTGGGCCATTTTAACAAAATTGGCACCCATGGGTGCAATACGGCAGCTGGGGTTTCAGTCTGCGTTAAAACGCATAATGGTGGGAAAATTAAACCACTGCCACTAGCCATTAAAAGTAGTGAGGGTAACACAAATGTTACATGAGAAAGTAACCAAAGGGGATACTAAGTAACCCCCCCCCTCCCTAGTACTCCACATAAGTAAACAGTTTATCCAAGAGCATGTATTTGAACCTTAAGAGAAAACCAAAAAGGACTTCTCTGTGATACTGCACCCAAGGTGCTGTGTGTCACAATACAAAAGATGCCGCCTCTGGAGTTTGTCAGACTCCAAAACCAAAAGAAACAGAGTCCAAATCAGATAAAATACGAGAGAGTGAGAAAAATGTCACATCAAAGTCCTAAAGTCCAGCAAAAGAGTTGGGGGTCTCTAAGGTAGAAGGGAATTAACACAGAAATGAGAATTCTCTTTAACACGGGTCTCTTCCAGAAGCCACTAGGACTGAAGTGTAGATGACACTTATAGAAGAGTGGCCTCCAGGAAGGACGCTGCAAGGAGGAAAACCTTGAGGGGGGAAAACCTCCAGAGGATAAGATCAAGCTCTGTGGATGATTATCAGGTTCAATGAATGATCAGGAGGAATGCAGAAGGAGAAGCTGTGTCCAAGGAATGGCCAGCATAAACTGCCCGAAGAAGAGGCAGACAGAACTTTGAGTTAGGAATACAGCAAAAAAGTTTCAGAAAACCAGGAAGGCAGAACCAGAATGCAAGGCCAGGAAAACTAGGAAATCACTACTCCTGGGAGGAACCGGTAGTGCAAACATCTGCTCGGGTTGCAGAGCATGGAGATGCAAAGCCGGGATCCGCCATAGAACTTTATTTCCGGTTTGTGCATCCAAGTTTTGTGTACGCAGTGGTCTGCAGACGCCATCTTGGAACGGGCCAGCAGAGCTGCCATTTGGAGCAGTGCTGCAGCTGTGACAATGAGGTCATTTCCTCTCCTTGGAGTGCTTATGTATTACGGTAGAATACATTTAGAATGTAAAAGTCAACCTGTCCCAAGTTCCATGTGGCCTTCCTGGATCCTGAATGTGATGGGAATTACTGTGACTAATATTGTCCATCGGTCTACTCTTTAACTCACCCAGGGAAATCCACATGTATTGTGTCTGCCTATAGGCATGGTGCGAACATTGGGCCTGAACTGGCCATTTACAGATTTGTAACTATACCAGGCTCCATTTGTTAGGTGTTATTTATGGTCAGAGTACAGACATTCTGAAGTGGACGAGAAATCTTTACGATGGAAAATGGGTTGCCAAGTTATCCGCAGTTAAGACAGGTGACCAACAATCCTTTTGGAAATTGGCCTCCGAGAGTAACAAGGAGGATACCATCATCCAAAGATGTATCCGGCCAGGTGCCTGGTACAATCATCTCAGCAAGCTCCATCAGGAATCAAGACCTACCTTTCAGACCCCAAAGGATCTGGCTTCTCCCCAACCTGCAGTGACCGCTGTTGGTGCTCAGAATGTTGCTTTTTCTATAAAAGTGCAGTAAGAAAGTGGATCACAAACTAGTAGGAAAGCCCCTGGCATGGACACAATTTCTATTGACTTGTTCAGGGGCGAACTAGTGGTCTGGGACCCTATAAAGTGCCACTATTTCAATGCATCAATAAGACCACCATACCGGTGTCATGGAAGAGCGTCAAAATCTTCCAGATTTATAAAAAATGGTTAAGATGTAACCCGGTGAATTATCGCCCCCATCTCGCTGCTAGATTCTACTGGGAATATCTTTGCCAAGGCTATGCTCTGGCAAATGCAGGAATGGGTTATTTCTTTAGATATCATTAACCACTTGCAAGCAAGTTTCAGGCCTGAAAGAGCACCATACACAGGCTTTTTCTAGTTTTGCAGAAAGTAATTTTGAAACAAGCCACAATCTATGCTGTATTCATCAACCTGAAGACTGCTTTTGATGGGGCCCCACTGGCCCAATTACGGCATGTATTGAAAGATGGACAACTTCCAGGACATCTACTTACTTTAATCCAGTCTTTGTACTACAGTAACCATGCCTCTGTGCGCTGGGGACTGAGCAAGGGAATTTTCTTCCTTTAATGCAGAGAAGGGCGTTAGACAAGGAAGGGTGGGTGTTGGCACCCCTGCTGTTTTGCATATGGGATACATTACGCACAGTAATAGCATTTCTGGTGCTTGGATCTGCTTAGATTCGCAGGCTCTGCATAGTCTGGCATCTAGTGGAAGTCAGTATTACACGATTTGTTTTCGAAACTCAAAAACGGACGCCGACAGGGCGTGTCAGTACTACTATACCTAGTGTGACGCGTACTGTACTTATGGTCCTTCACGGTCAAGGTCCCTCATATGGATGGTTTCTGACATGAGGATGCATGAAGTGTAGGGAGAGTGCAGATGCAATAATGCAGAAACAGCGATTGCCCAGAAAACATCTATGCACCTACTCCAGAACGGTAGGAATGTTGGGGCGCATGTGAATCTAAGCAGATGCAAGCAGCAGAAATACGATTACGGTGAGCAATGTATCCCTTCTGGAGCTTGTGGATCTGCTTAGAGCACATGATCTGCATAGATTAGCGAGCAGTATCTGGAGAAGGAGGTGGGAAGTGAGAAGGTACAACAGCAAAGATGTTTTAGGACCGCTTGTCCCACCTGTGAATCTGCTTTAGAGTGTGTCAATGTAATAACCCTGTGTTAATGTATGGCTGGAACTCCAGGTAGCAGCTTTGAAAACGGAGTCTAGAGGGAAGTTTGCAATAAAAGCGAAGGTAGCTCCCGTACCTCTGTAGAGTGAGCACTGGGGGTGAAAGGTAAGACTTTTCTGGATAGGGAGTAGCAGGGCTGTAAGCACCATCCATCTGGAGATGGCATTCTTTGATAGGTTTATGTTTGTGTTTATATAGCGCGTTTACGCCAAAGTGCTTTACATTATAACAACAAAGATACAATAAAAACGGTAGAAGCAATTGCAAAATATGAATCAAACCAGTAAAACAGTAAGTGGAACAATTTGCCAGTGAAGATGAACGAGAGAGGAGGGGGCAGAGAAGGGGAAGGAAGTGGGAAACAGGAAGAGGAAGAGGCTCAGGAGGAGAGGGGACTTAGGAGGAACGGAGCAGGAAGAGAGGTAAGGAGAGTAAAAGGAAGGAGAGGAAGGTGAAAGGAGGAGATAGGAGTGTCAGGGAGGGGAGTGGACAAGAAAAGATTTCAAGGAGACACAAAAGGAGGAATAGGTGGGGATGGAACATATAGTGAGGTAGGGAGTTCCAGTGAAGAGGGGCAAGGAGCTGAAAGTAACGAAAACGAGAAGAGGATGCGCATGGGACTATGTGATCTCCTGCTCTTCCTGGGGCTATGGAAGCAGAGTTGGTCTGTTTACCGTAGATGTTTAGTTTTGTTCACATAGTACAAGACAGCCCTCTGTACATCAAGTGTATGGAGGCTTCTTTCTGCGGAGTTTGATTTTGAAAGAAGGTAGGATGTTTTATGGATTGGTTTACATGGAACTTTGAAATTAACTTCGGTGAGAACCTAGGATGTGTTCCGACGACAACCTGGTCCTTGTGCATTATGAAAAAGGGATCTTGTACGGACAAAGCCTGTAGCTCACAGACTCGTCTTATGGAGGTGATGGCTACTAGGAATGCAGTTCTGTAAGTCAGATGGTTTAGGCTGGCCTTGTGCATAGGCTCAAAGGGTGGACCCATGCGCTTGGAGAGCACAACATTCAGATCGCAACCCGGAGGAGGGTTGGAAATTCGGGCTATAGACTCTTTACCCCTTCCATGAATGCCTTAATGAAAGGGACCTTCCATCAGGACACTTTCTTCTGTGAGGTGATGTAATCCTACATGAAATATAAAGGGGTTTGAACCAGAGTGAAGGGGATGACGAGGAAATATATTACTTTATAAAATAAAAAAAACATTTTATTTATGCATTACAAAAGAATCTATACGTGTTTAACACAATTAATATTTCAACAATTTCTAATAATCAAATGACATTTATCAATTTGACCTAAAACAAACTCATCCATACACATCTCTCTCAGTCATTCATTCATCCATAGTGTCCATAATAGCAATAAAAGCTCTTTTCTCAGTACTTCGTGATATTATAACTCATATCACCACCACAATAATTTTATCCGTTTTTCAAACCCAATGTCAATACAGGTGTTTTTACTGTTCATGCTACTTTAGAACAGTTCTATGATCGTCGACATAGGTTTCGGTCTTTGTGGGGTTTGTACACTCGCCCCCTTGTTCTCAACCTTCAGGATGTTTATACAAAGACTCTTAGCCTCAAATAGACTGATATGGGTTCTTTCACCTAAATAAAAACAGATTTAAAAAAGTACCTGTGCATCTTGTCATCCATATTTTTTTTATTAACACTAATTGTGTACCACAACACTGACTAGTTGCTTCCGCCTTCACTCACCTCCACATGTATTATAGGAGATGCTGGACAGGGTATAATGAAGTAAATCCGTCACTAGGACCACACTGGTGATTTCTTCACCTAGGGCCTATAGAATAATACAACATAGCATCAAAATGTGGCGTCACCACAATATTTGCTTTTATTGTTAGGGAGAATTCTCTGTAAAGGCTTATTTCCCAAACCTAGTGAGTCCCCCAGCAGCTTTGCTGGATTTTTGGGGTTTATTTTTTTCGCCTGCTAAGAGTGAGACTCTTTTACTCCCACTCTTATACATGATTTGAGGTGTTCCTTTGTCTTTCCATGTGCTTTATGGGCTATGGGGTATGGGGTCTTTTACTCCATAGGGTTTCATGTGTTTGTGATGTGGGTTACACAGCACCCTCCGTGCCGTAACCCAGGGGTGTCGTGGCGACCCCCAAACATGGACTGCATTCCCTGGCACTGACTGTCTCCCAGGGCATGTAAAGTCACCATTGGCTTTACTAGTCTCAAATTATGAACAGAAACCAGTACAAACCATTTAAATAAAATATTCATGTTTTTCAATTAATTTCTATGTGATTTGATCTGCGATTCTGAATTTGGGGGCCCTTCTTCCTGATCCATTGCCGGCCTCCTCCATAACTTGAGTTTTGATTCCGCTGACACACTTTGCATATATTACATTTGTTACTTCCTCTTTGTCAGCGAAGTAGAGGTTTACCCATCCCCGTGTGGCTTTAAGAATATTTCTAACCATCGTTTTATTCCCGAAATCTTCCTCTTGACACCAAACACCGTATTGCTCTAAATGTGCCAGTTATGTATTAGTGTACTAGTAATTTAAGTCACCTCAGGGTGTAGGAAGTGTGTATGCCATCCCAAACTGGCATCTTCTCATTTATTGAAACCAAGTGTATTTTTGAAGTATATTTTTGTGTTACATATATTGCTTCCTTTGAAGGAAGGCTTATTCAACTGACTTAAATTAATAAATTGTTTAATCAAGAAACCTTGAGTGTAAGTTTTTACTTGGAAAATTGTCACTGAAATTCTGTTGCAACCCTACAGTTCACATTGACCCCTCTTGAGATAAGCCTGGCTGCTCAGTCACTACCAACTTCTGTAGTACATACATATGCCAAAGGTTGGGTTGACTATTGCCAAGAGGACACGACTGGTGCAGTCTCCCACAGGGTACTGTATATAATCTTGCCTAACAACTCAACTGTGATGCAAATAACAGTAAAAGCCCAGAAGAGACCAAGTAGAAATGGCGACAAAAGAAGAAATTGGCAATTTTGAGAAAATGATCACCTTTGGGTGCAGCACTGCAGCTGAGGCATCAGCCTGCAGATACAGGTCACTAGGTAGTAAAAAAGAAACTACTACCACAAGCCTTTCAAGTGAGTTAGTGTAACAAGGTTAAAGGAATTAGTATGTAGCCCTCCCAGCACTCCACATAGGGTGATGTGTGCTGGAACCATAAAGGTAAGGTAAATAAGACAGGGCTCATTTTACTATTCCTGGGAACAGTAGTTCACCCAAGAAATTTTTAGTTAAACATTAAGATGTGTTCCAAGGATCTTCTCAGTGGCACTGTACAAAAGGTGCTGTGTGTCAATGCAAAAGCAGATGCCTAAGGAGTTTACCTGCTTCCATAAAACATTAAGGAACATAGAAAATCAGTCTGAAAAACACAAGTGAGAAAAAGGTCCCACCCACTCAGGAGTAAAAATGAAAGCCCCGAGTCAGGCAAAAGAGCTGGGGGTATCTAAGGTTAAAGGGAATTGGCACAGAAATGAAAATTCTCCCTAACACCCTCACAAATTGCCTGCCGTCATTCAGAGAGGCACCTAGACCGGTCTGTAATAGGAATGCAACATAACTACATTTCTGCATCTGATCTCGTAAAATGGTAAAGTTTACATATGAAATATAAGCAAGTGGTACAGGCACATCTAAAAAATGTTGAATAAAAGGAACTCGACCCCTTCTCATGTTTACAACTCTGGTGTTAGCAGGGGCAAAATGAAAATAAGGCAAGTTACCTGCTGCAGCCGATGGACCTCCGAACCCTTGGGCTGGAACCCCATTAAAATATGGCAAAATCACAAGTGAAGTTTGTAAACTGTCTGGGCATAAACACCCCAGTAGAGTAGAGACAGTTGAAGGTTGGCTGTGCATTCTCACAGTGGAGTAATGGATAAGGGAGACCCTGACCATTCATATGTGGGATGCAACCGCATTCCTCGTAGCTGCACAATTGCAGCCAACTTTTATACCAAATGAAGTAATAAATATTGTTGACATCATTGCTGTTTGCTCAATTTTACTCTTGGAGTATTGGATATTTTGAACAATTGCACAATCGATCGGGTGGTCCAGCACAATATTACCTTTGTGGGTGTGGATTAGGCTATGGGTCTTGCCAGATTGCGTTTAAGGCAATTTAAAAGATTTAACTTTGTAGCGCTGACTGTACAATACATAGAACCAGAGATTTGTGGGTACAGATATAGATGTCTGTTAGGAAAGATTTCTTAATTGAGGGTAATTTTCCTTCCATGTGGCAACCCCTAAACTTTTTGCTGTTTTCACCAGGATCTAGACTTTGCCAGAGAAGTGCAGCCTTCTGCCACACTCCTCTGGGCTTTCGCTCCATTCTTACGGGGAAACTGACATGCCCTTAAAACAGTCAGTACCGGGAAACGCTGTTTTCCGTAGTTTCTTTATCATGTTGCAGCTTTCGTGCAACATGACAAGAGGGCACTGTAAACTAAGTTACTGCTCTCTTGGGTCTCTAGCCTTCTACATGCCCTAGATACTCTTTTTGGATTGTAAATGATCGGTGCAAGTGAATCACAGACGGGAATGGTGGCAGCGATCGTTTGTGTTTTTGAGCTCCTTTTGGCGTTTTAAGCGCATTTCTCGCTCTTAGCCCAAAATAGTG
The DNA here is from genome assembly GCF_040938575.1 of Ambystoma mexicanum. Classification (NCBI taxonomy): domain Eukaryota; kingdom Metazoa; phylum Chordata; class Amphibia; order Caudata; family Ambystomatidae; genus Ambystoma; species Ambystoma mexicanum. Next base: position 1,319,990,165 of record NC_090924.1, read on the forward strand.
GCCTGGCCCCCAAAATGGCCAGACCACGAGGCTTTGTCCTGTCCGCTGACCGTCTTGCCCCCTTCACCTTCCCCAGGTCGAACCGACCCGGGGCCTTACTTATTTGGGCATGTACTTTCCCGTGAAACAGATGCTTTCGCAGGCTTCTACAGGCCTTGTGTGTGCCTCCAGGATGTGGGCTTGGATGTCTGGTCCCAATACACATCCTGGGTGCCAGAGAGTCTAGGGTGGTGTGAATGCCTGGGACCACTGTGGTCCGTGATAGGTCCACGTATGCTGTGAGTGTTTGGTGAGCGGATCTCCCATTGGGTCCCCTCCGTTTTGGCGACAAGGGAACTGTGGATAAGAGGGGTCTGGAAACGCCACTACCATGTCGATCTCCTGAGTTCTCACGAACAAAGGAATACAGGAGCCAAGTATCCTGCAACCACGAGGCTGAACCGAGGAATCACTGGTGACCCGCTGAAGGACTGCTCCTCTGCACTGCTGTCGCTTTGTGAAACCCTTTCTACCTCTGATCGAACCAGAAGGCCTGTACTGGTACTTCGACCCTTGGAATAGCGGGGACAGCTATTCTCGGCATCTTCACCATCTCCTGCACGTAAGCCTTCGGAAGTGTCTCTGGGCCATCCAGCAGACTGACCAGCCTACCCAGGAGTCTTGCTCTGTAACCGCCGCCAGGTTGTGTTGTATTTCGAGTCCTTGTCACTCACACGATTCGTACACTTGGCATCCCCAGGTCTGAAGTGAGTAGTGTACATTTGGCTGAGATACACACGGCCGCTCTGTTGCCCTGCTTTGGTAACAAACTGTGCGGGTTCACTTCGTTTGGGACATCTTTAACTCAACTCTGCTGCTACAGAATCTACACGACGATGAGAGGTCCCCTGCTCCCGTGAACCGGCCAGCACTGAAACTGACGCGGAGAAGCCTGGGTCTGCTTGCATCAGGGACCGGTGAGTAGCATAGCTAGGAACTGGTCGCCCTCCTGCAGGAGCCCATAGCTTTTCCCCGCTGTGTCAAACAGCACGCCTTTCCGTACTCGCGCTCTGCTTCTGCCCACAGTGGAGGCTGCGCTTGATTTGCGGAACTCTGTTCTTCATTCGTGCACCGAACTGAACTGCCGGATTCCCTCAAAGAGACTCCCCTTTTTGCCCGTTGGCACCAGCGTGTGCAGGTACTTTTGAGCACAAGGCTCCACTCTTCGTAGGGCTTGGACTTCCTTTTAGTTAGGTGCCTCTGAAGGCGGACTGGGTCTAATCATTATTTCGCACTGCCTGTTTTCCTCCCCTTCTAGGTGGACTACACATTTCGTGCATCTAACGCTTTAGACTCGTTTGTATTTGCTTGGTTGTCTGAGCAGATATGCCGTGTATGCGTCCCACATCTGCCCACCCTCCCACCTCCCCCCCTGCATTATGCCCCATCTGGACTCCATGGTATTACAGTAAAGAATATCCTCAGACCACTGGGCCACTGTCGGGGCACACTTCTTATATTGTATTGGTTTGGTATGTGTTGGTTTACTAGAGTTTTATGGTGATTTCTCGCTACGGTCATTGTTGCAAAGGCCTTGGAATACATGTGTATATATTTTTAATATAACACCTGTTTGGAGTAATTTGTAAGTGTCCTTGCTTTGTGTGCTCATTGCGGGCTTTCAGTCACCCTCACCCCTCTTGAGACCTAGTCTTGACCGCAGCGATCGCTACCCTGATTGGTCTGGCTTGTCCAGAGGTTACCCTGTTCCAAGTAATTAGGTTGGCCTTCTGAACTTCTGCGCCGCCAGGACAGAGTTCAGAAATCCGTCTTAACAATGTCCTGCTGTGGTTTGAAGTACTGCTTCACAGTAAAATTCACACCTTGTATTTAAAATATAATCAATGTAAAGATGACTTTTAAACATCAATTATGCATTGTGTAACACACTTTGCAGTTGGTTCTCCTGGTATTACGAAGCGTGCAACAGAATGTCATCAGACACCAGATAAACCCAGCACGGGTGCCATTTGCCTACTTAGCACTGAGCAGCTTCTGTAATGATGGCTGAATGGATATCTTTACGGGACACCTTTATAGCTGTGAAACCGTGTGCATCTTTGGCACACGGTTTTTGTGCTCACCCTTCTATGGCTTTGGGTATGCTTTCATAGGTTTCGTGATGCACTTGTGCAATCAGATTTAGTCGTTGCCATTTTAACTTCTCTATGATCTATTTTATACTTGCACCTTTTGGGGACGGCCACAGACCTCTGAAATGTGGGTTCAGGGAGGGAAATTAGTGCTTTCTTCTGGACATCATTTTGGTGCCACCTGTGAGAACTCTGACTTCAGCATAGGCAAGTGTATGTTGTAAAATAATGCATAATTTCTAACCTTTGTTTTTCTGAAGGGAAAAACTTCATTTTTCAACTGTTTAGAAATGCATGGTGTGTATATGAATCTAAAAGTGCTTGCTTAACAGTGTGTATTGATTAGAAAGAACTCCAAAAGGTAATGCCACGTGGCACAAAAAAATAAAAAAGTAAGATTGACCAAAGAGCATTATATCTGTCATACATGTCTGAGAGTTGAAGGACAGTATCACTAAATACCTAAAGCACGCTGCGTTTGGTATGGGTTTCCTTGTTCTCTTTTTTTTTTTAAACAAGTCACCCTAATAAAGCTTTTGTAAATATCAAGCATATACTGCTGAATCGGTGTCTTTGACCCTTATGCATCCTCGGGGCCTTGACCTCCCGCGCCATTTCTTCCCAGCTCCTGTCTATCCACAGCACTTTGCATCTGCACACCCTGCGCTCTGGAGGCTCACACTTACACCTCTTGCGGACCAGGCCATGTAGCACTCAACATTCCTAGCACTTAGTCTATGGCTCACCCACAAGCTTGGACTCCAACACTTACCCCCCACTTCCCTCTTCCTTTCTGAACTTGCACGTACTGAATACTCCCAAGGCATAGTAGGTTTGTTCCCCTCCCTCCTCCCCCTCTGCTCTTAAATATTGTGTTGTAATGTTATTTGCCACCCTCGCTCCCTCCCTGCCCTGTGGGAGCTTTGAAACAGTATTTTCTTAATGCATTACTGCCTAGCAAGCCATAAATATGCAAGTTGCCCATCAAAAACCTTCACTGCCAGAGTGGAACAACTGCTAACAGCTCATCATTACAGTGTTGTGGATCAGCCAGACACAGATCAACGAAGTTGGCTTTATATTAAAAAATGACCACCAGTAAATTAAAAATAAACTGCAATAAAAAGGCACTCTTGCGGCTATCTGCCGCCCTAGACCTGGGCCTGGTCAGCCTTGTTGTAAAGGCGTCTGTGTGGGGGTGGTGGCTGCAAAAACATTTTGCTGCCGGTATGTTCTTCTTTACTTCCTACCTCCTCTTTGTAGTCGATTGTATCAACTAAGCCTTCTGCTGCACATCCACCATTAAACCCTCCATAATAGATTTTCTCTGTTGAGTGGAAGTGGAAATGTGTTTAGAAAAACTGCTTGTGTGCTAGGTTTGATTTTTTCCAGAGCTGAAGCCTACCGCGCGCTCAGGCCTGTGGAGTTGTGTATTTATACTTCTGGGTCGATCCCCAAACCCTCTACAACTCCGTGGTGTGCTTGCATAATTTTCCATTCTCTCGATCGCCCAGTAACTTCTCAATATCTTGCTTAGTCGTGAGCGATCAGAACTAGGGATTCGCTGCAATGCTTTGTCTGCTGGTGCCTCGGTTTGGTTGTTGGTGGGTTGACTCCCACCCCTGCAGTCAAAGCCCTGACCTCTAGTTCCAATGTCTGTTTCGGACTCACTCGTAGCCAATTCAGAGTGAATGGTGTATATTGCTCAGCTACGGTGCTCCCAGGGTCTTGTGTTTGAATTGTTGGCATGGTCTGGAGGGCGACTACTATATTACACAATTTTGAAATACACCGTCGACAAAACCCAATTGGCAGTTTCCTTTAGGGTCCCAGGGTTTCGATAGCCTCAATATGAAGGGTGGCAAGGGTAATGGGCACACTAAGAAATATTTAGTGTTAATTACCTCTCTCCCCCACTATTGTACGCCTCAATGCTGTTGCATATGTTTCTAACCAATATTGATAGTCTCTCTGCAAAGGAGTGATTTGGCGGAAAGTGTTTTCATTTTTTTTTTAAATCCCAAACTTTCAATTCCTTGGCCTCAGATTTATAATTTCACAAATGTATTCATAACTTCATTATGCATGGCAAGCTATGAAATATGCATGTTACTCTGATAAGAGTATTCACTATAAGCCACAAGATAAAAACAAATAAATTACAGAAACCCTCCCCTTAAATTAACAGTTCCCACATTCTAGCACATTAAAAGACCCCACTGACATCTATTTTAATCTGTTACACTCGGATGTAATTACCTAAATAGCGAGACAAAAAGACTCAAAGGTTATAGAGCCAGCTGTGAGATGGCGGAGATCTGAAGGCTACATGTGCAAAACCTAGCTGGTACAGAGCAACTGAGTGGGTACACTTTTATAGATCACCTTGCAAACCAAATAATATTCAAACACTTCAATTTACATTGCAGATTCTCAAAATGAAATCTGATTGTATTGGGGACGCACAACACAAAGTTGAGCATGATTAAATACTTACGAATACATGGTCAGTTTGTCCAGATCGTCGTGCATATTAAAGGGATACTGCTCTCCCAACTGAAAAAGTTTTTCTATTGCTTCATAAATAAATATGAGGCAAATGAGTGCAGCAAATGCTTCCTCTGTGAATCGCGTGATGTAGCACACAAGGCTGCTTGCATCTGTTGCTACCAATAGCATGCAGAAAAACGCTGTCCACAGACCAATACTAGTGCGCAGGGACAGGTACGAAAGTCCATAATCTCTGTTCCAAAAGAAAAGTGTTAAATATTCCATTAATAGTGATTTTGTGATGTGCACAGCAAATCTCCAAGGTGAATAGCATGAGCACAAGAAAAACAGTGACAGCTGCAGAGAAAGCAACTACAAGCATCCAAAAGAACATGTGCTTTACAGTTAAATGTTGTACAAACAGTCCCTTTATTCAGGCCCGAAAAAAGGTTTCTTTTAGTTTCAGATTGGATGAACGCTGAAAAACTGTGCCAGCTTTCATGAACATAAAGGTTTCTTTAAACTCTTGTAGGAAAACTATGCATAACAGATTCACACCAAATATGGAATGCTTGCCTACCTCTAATAGGTTAGTAGCTGGTCATCCATTAAGCGTCAAATGTCTAATTCAATACATGTGAATTGAATGAATATCATTTAGTGGTTGGATGTGGACCAGTCGTGTCATTTATAATAGAAAAAATTGTAGATCTGATTAGTCGGTCTTACGAGAGCCACCTATCGGTTCACAATACCACCCGTGCTTCAGTACCATCTTATGCCCTATGCAGCAGGGGGGGGGGGTTCCAAGAGCATCTATCGCCCAATGGAGTGCCTGAAAGCCTCTATTTAATGAAAGGCATCAGGCTATATTCCATGGAGCAAAGGCCTGACCTGAACAGGCCATACAGATCAGATGTTCTGTCCCGGTATTTAAACTGTGAATCACTGCATTATCACAATGTAGAACCCAGTGCAAGAATGATTGCAGCACCTCAGTCTGAACGCAAGAAGCGACCATGCTGCAGTACTCCAGGCAGAAAGCCCTACTATACACCAGCATCAGCCGATTGCTCAGCATTCTTAAAATGAACATACATGGAACAACCATGAGCTGATGGGAAGGCATTGCAACTGAGTTCAACTGCCTCTGAAGCCACTTTTGCTTGGAGTAATAGCATGCTCATAAAACAGGACCATACATACCCACCAAACCCAATAGGCCATCAGCAGTTCTTTGAAAACCTAAACTCTGCTGCTGCTTAAGGGAACCGTCCTCAATATTTACAGCCAAGCGTGAAGGCCCCTTTCACGTCATGGGCCAAAATTATGCCACTAAATATCAAGGTTCCCTTCAGGCATGGCTCAGGCCCAGATCAGGTTGCAAACATTTTAATACTGTCACAGTATAGTGGGCCACTTAGAGTTTATTCTAAGACCTCAATCCTAAATGAATTCTATACTGAAAACCCAGTTTAATCTAGTCAGTTGGAGGCGTTTTCATTCTGACACAAATTTGTAATGTTTGGAATTTTCACTGTTTGGAAATCATTTTGTATTTTAACAATGTCTTACAAAAAACACCACTACCTGCCGGGTATGAACCATGAGCTAAACTAACTTTAGTCTGGGTATTGTGGGAGATCATCTATAGTCCAACTCGGCAAGGCCAACGGCTGTCTCACATGCCCATTGTCCAAATAAGGACGCTTACTCACGACTTGCCTCAAAGCATCTGAGAGGGCAACTGCAATCATTCTGAACCCCAAAACATGTAGGCGCAGTTTCTTATTTGCCTGGCTCAACAGCACCTGAACAGTCAAGCCTTTCACAAAAGTACGCCTTCCTCCATACCTTTATTACATCACAGGGAACAAGACTGGAGCCTTTAGCCAAGCAGCAGAATGAAGAACTTTCTAGCACATCCCCACCATGGAAGTACACATGGCCACGTCCCCATACAGCTACTCTTGTAAGCCACACCCAACTGCAAGTTCCTTCATTTAGTCAGACTTGGTAATATTTAAAGTGGTGTAGGCAAGACATGTGGAGGAAACAGGACTATAGACAGTGTACCAAAGTCGCTATGGTAACTTTAATTTACATCCCCCTTCTACCATACTTTTAGGGAATTCCTAAACTTCTCTAAATGCAGGAGGCTCGTTGGCCAGGAGGCTCGTTGGCCAGGAGGCAATTGATCTGCTGCAAAGCGATTCCTTAGTGTGAACAGTTTCTAGATATAATCTCAAGAGAACAATGCTTGCATAAAGCACGAGGGGTGGGGCTACATGGCCGTCTTGCAGAAATACGTGCTGAAGGACTGACTCTAAAATACAACCAAGGATAACCAATGTGCATGGATTCCCTGTGGAGGGGTCCAACTTCAAACGGTAGGCTTTTAAGATGGTGGAAACCACCCAGCAGGCTACAGTTGCCTTTGGAGGCAACAACCTGGGGTGGGCCTACCAAGTGTAAAAAAAAAAAGCAGAGTGTTCGTTCTTAATGCTTTGTTTCACTCAAATCAGATATTCAAAGCCCTCACCACATCAAGAGTGTAGTATCCGGTCTACTTCAGAGGCACAGTTTGGAAAGAACACTGGTAGAGAGATTTCCTGATTGAGATGAAATGCAGTTTTAGGCAGGAAGATCAACTTTTTTCCCCCTTTAAAAGGGGACACAAGGTTCCTCGCAGCAGGGGTGGGTTATAATTTACCAATTCTGTAGGTTGAGGTAAATTCACACCACAAAAGCAGTCTCGAGTCATGCTGGAGAAGGTTTTTACATTCCACATGTACATAAATGTTGCACTCGCAAGGAGCACAGGGATTTTGTTCATGGAAATAATGACAAAAGCCAATTGAAGTGCCCTTTAACAACCGGGTTTGCAAGAGAAACTGTCCTTAAACTCATTTATGTATGTATCAATGGTAGCCAGGTAAGCTCTGCAGGATTTTGAAGACACACGATTCAGCCAAATAAGTCACAAATGAGAGGACGTCATTGACCGGTAATTCTATGGGACAGATTTGTTTTCCAGGCATCAGTAGTAAAATTGTCCAATTACTGGTATAGTGGGATCTTGTCAAGCCCTTCCTTGCTGCCCTGATTGCCATGTTTGAGACAGACCCAAGTTCATCTAGCAGCCTGGTCGCTGAGTGACTAGTCTAATAGGATTGATTGAAGGAGTGTAGGACCATCTTCTATGTTGATGTAGAAGGTCTGGGCAATTCAGGAGAAACCAGGGCAGCAGGCACTTCATGGTCTGGATGTGAGAGAAACACATTCTTTTGTAGCAGTTTGGATGGCTGTCTGCTTCGGCTTATGCAGAACCTTGGTTACTAGGGGAAAGTGAACATTATGATTTTCTGACCTTCACACAGCAGAAGAAAGGTGTCACCTGTGAACCCCGGCTCTCTCCCTTACAAAACACACACAAGGCATTTCTTGTGCTTTATCACAAACAAGTCCAGAAATTGGAGTAGATGCATCTTCGTGGAGTTCATTCATGTGAGGTGAGACTGAAATAAGTAATCCTCCCCCTCACGTTTTCTTATCCCAAAGGAGGAAGACAACGTGCTGAAAAGACATGCCAGATTTTGAAAGCCAGGAGACAAAGGGACTGACAGTTGGGTGGGGTGTGTAGAGGAGATGTTCAGATGTGTTGTCGTGCATGGCGGCTCTAGGGATGTACTGGAAAGAGGAGCATTCTTCTGCTTTGCACCAGGCTGTGGTTCTGCATCCTTTCCACTGAACGTCACAAAGTATGGAAGAAAGGGGACTGTACAAAAGAGTACCATTAGGTGTCATGCAGAGTCCGAACACACTTGACTGGTATCAAGTCTAAGACCAAATATAATCATTCATCCAAAAATCACATTTGGATTACAATAATCAAGATTCATGTTGTATGCAAGAAGAAAAACAAATCAAAAGCCACGTAACTCACCTGCAGAACTTAAATAATATCTTCTCAAACACGAGAACAGGTCCTGTGCTTCCCAGTATCGTGAGAGGCTGCCCAGCAAACAGAGAGTATGCAATTCCTGTTAAAGATGCTCCAAACAGAGACTCTATTGCACTCTATTCAGGGAGAAAAGGAAAGAAAAAAAGACATGCTATGGCACATTGCTTCTATGGTGGGAGCAGAATTCGATTTACGGGCATCTAGTATTTGAAAATAATTAAAATGAACATGCAAAACAAACGCATAATGAAACCCAATTTGGGATCACAAAACATCACACCTGTCACTGTGCATGATTATAAAGTCAATACATCGGCTGAAATCCGGAATAAAATACTCCAATGTGAAGGAGGCTCCACCGCTACCAACTGGCAAAAGGCACAAAACAATTCTGTACAACCAACACCCCATTAAATGCTTAAAGACTTGTTGGCTGTTATGTTGGCACTGAAGAGTAGTTGACAAGACAGGTTATATGTGATATTACCGACTGACATTACAGAGTGTTATATTTCATCACAGTAAAACACTTGTTACCTATTAATTTGCGGGGGCCCCTTAATGCCCCCCTGATTTTCCATCCTTGTAACTCCACCCCCATCCCAACCGATTTTAATCTAACCCACTAGCCTTTATATATTTAATCTTTTCTCTGTTTTTCAGTGTTATAGTCCGCTCTGTTATGTACCACTCTAATATTTGCGATAAATTGACTGTGTACCAGACGGAACACTTCTGACAAAGGTTCAGTTGGCAGACGTGGACCGCTCACAATATGAGTGTAAAATTAAAACCTTGAATTCAAAATAGCTTTGTGTGAGTGATGAAGTGCATAAAAAAGACCCGCCATTGCCTTTAAATTGGCTAATATAATAAAGTATCAATTTAATGTGTCTAAGGTGCTGAAAATTCATAAAGACACAAAGCTCGGACAACTTTTCCACATCACCCATTTGACTAATAAACTTGACGATAGCAGAGCCCTGCAGATTTTTCCACAGCTCCATGAGGAGGGTGTTAGGTAGAATTACATGCATTACCCTCTGGGACCACCACATACAATTAGGATTACAGGTGTAACCAAAACCAACCTTTGGTTCAAGTCTGTACTACACCGTGCTTGGTAGCGAGCTGAGCAAACAGGCTTAGCTCAAGAGGGAATGTGAGCAGTACAGTTACACAAAGGTCTTACAATCACCAGTGGTTCAAGTACACACTTACACTCACGGTTTCTTGGTAAAAAACACTTAATTACACAATCATTTAGAAAACATTCACTAGAAGGAGGCAACTTATTATACACAAACACTTCAATACCAAACCAATACATTTGACTAAATTAGGCTCCCCTGAAATAGGAACAAAATGGTATTTGTTACTTTCAATGGGGGTAAAAGGAAGTTAGCAGAAATAGATCACAAATACTTTTTTAGGCAGTGCGAATAGTTTCAGTTCACTAAAGGACTCTATTCAGTTCAATAGGCCTAGCCCAAAGTCAATGGACTAGTGTCTTTGATGGGAAAGAGCAGTTCTTGTAGTAAACGGTAAAGTCTTTTCTAATGTTCTCAGAAGTAGTTTGTACGCAAGAGAATTGTATGTTGGGTTACAAGCGGATTAGGCCTGCAAGTTGGAAAAGTTTCACAAACTTTCACAGCAAGAGGTAAGCTCTCTCAATCAGGTTGGCACAGTACCTTAATATGAAGAACAAGATGCAGCTGAAGACGGTTCCTGCAGATCTCGGTGTTCCTGAGCCTCAGTCGTGGGGACAAGAGGGAGGACGGCGGTGGACTCCTGCACTCCACGGGATAGTCGGAAAATGCTGACAAAATGGAGTCACTTCAGTTCGAGTAGCTGTAGTCAAGCACACAAGCTGGTGTCCTTACACCCCCCTGGTTAAAGCTAACCAGCTCAGAGAATGGAATCCAGGTGGCTTACAAGTTGATTGGTATCACCAACTCAAACGAAGAAGTCGTCCTTTAAGGGCTTCTCTGTCGAGATGAACTTGGCAATTCGGACCAGTGGTCGACTCTGCTTTCCATTCCAGGAGACTTGCCTTTTAAACGGCTATCTCTCTTTCAGTCCAGCCTAGTTGCCACTCAACCAGTAGGAGACTAAGCACAGGGAGTTTCGGGCACCTCCCTCACTTCCTGCCCACCCCAGACACTCCGGTGCCAGAGGCGGTCTTCAGTCCTGAAGCCTGCCAAAGGCATGGAAAAAAAGGGTGCGCAGAGACACACTAGAAGGAACTTTCCAAAAAGAAATGGCGAAAAAAAGACCAGGACCTGTTTAAACAAAGGGGCTTAAGGCACCATCTTGAAAAACAGGGCTCATGCGATTTTTAGCTACCAGTGTTCTCGGTCGGGAAAATCATGGTAGTTTGTTGTAAAACCACTGCCACCAGCCATTTCGAGAGAAAAGGGTAGCATTTGACTGCTACATGAGTCTTTAGACACAGCAGATACTTTTTAACCCCCTCCAGCACTCTATAGGACAACAATGTGTGGTGGGTCTAGGAATTTAAAAAGATTAGTTAATTTAAACCTTACATTCTCTGGGGAACAGTAGTTTACCCCAGCAAAGGTATTTAAGCCTTTGGGAAGTCTAAAAAAGACCTTCCTGTGTCACTGCACTGAGGGTGCTGTGTAACACCAACTGGAAAGCAGAGTCGACCACTGGAACG